>NC_136069.1:1713827285-1715087138 GCF_964261635.1 Lissotriton helveticus
AGTACGCTATTCTTTATTTTCCTGAAGGTGCATGCATTCACTTAGCACTTTTGTCCTTATTCGCCCTGAACAACAGTATCCTCTTTAATTATCACACGGCCCGAAGGAAAACCACATGGTAACAAAAATAGACTTATAATATTGTGTTAAATATGCGCCCATCCATGAAAAGGGCTTGGTACTGCCCTAGAGAAACCCTCCTAGAGCCCAGACAAAAAACAGACGAAGAAAAATTAATTTGCGTCACAACATTCTCGCCAGTGTCTAATTTAATCAGAAAGAGTGTGCTTAAACATTGGCCAGTGCTGAATGCCGGCACATTGACAATAGAGCGTCCCATGTTCGCCTTTAAGAGGGCAAAAAATATTAAAGATCATTTGGTGAGGGCAGCTCTTCCTCAACAACAATTGAAAACAACTCTAAATGATGCATGGGACCTTCTCCCACTTACAGGACATAATAAATGTGTGAATTGTGTCTATTGTGACTTTACGATTGAAGGCCAGTTTTTTTAATATAAGACCATAAGGTATGCACGAAAATGTTTTTCAAATTGTAATTCTACCAATCTGGTGTACGCTATCTTATGCCCCTGCATGCTTATCTATATAGGCCAAACAAGCCAAAAGGTGAAACTGAGAATAGGACAACACCGCAGCAGGATCAGATGTCAAACACCAAATGCACCCCTGGTCGAACATTTTTCCAGAATGGGCCACAGTGAAAAGGACATTCTTTGGACAGTAGTGACAATCATTAAACCACCCCCTAGAGGGGCAGACATTGCAAACTTGCTGAACAAAGAGGAACTTTGTTGGATTTTGAAATGTGACAGCATTAGAAATGGTCTCAATCGTCAGGAAGACTGGACTTCTTTACTGTGATGCCTAAAAACAATGTTTTATTTTGTGATCTGAAAATTGTGCTCCATTTTCCCCACTTGCGCCGCTCTCAGCCCAAGAATAATGCTTTAATCTGTGATCTGTAATATTGCTCCTTTCTTATCACTTGCGCCCTCTTTGCAACATCACCACGAGCACCTGCACTATAATTCACAATTTAGCCATTGTAAAATGGCCGCCATGTTAACCAGCAATCGATAACAATTTTTATCCTAGGCAGTCCTTTCACTATTTCCACACACCACGAGGCATATCAGCCTTCTGGGCAGGCTAGTCACTCACCCATCCACTGCTATTGCCGCTCCGGTCGAAAGGTGAACAAGTAAGTATCTTATCCTCCTAGCTATGCTTAATTCCCCACGCTTACCTCAGGAACCCAGATGCTTTAATACCTAAACATCCGGTTCTTCATTTTCTTCTTTCTAGACACAGTCATAGAGCAGACCTTTATTCGAGCCATTGCGCTCTTTCCCCCTTTCCCTGCAGGGGCAACAATGTGCCCTGCTATCGGGTAAATATTCTAAAGGTTATTTTCACTCCGGTAAAATATGTTATGTTCACCGAGTTAACAATGAATCGTTTTTCTCTTTAAAGATTCCCGCAGTCAATTGTGACGATTCATTTTACACAACACGATTAAAGAAAGCCTTAACGTAGGTAACCTGTCCACCTGCAGCATGCTCTTCACTCGCCGCCCGATCTGTTTACACGAGGGCTTTACAGCCCCGAGGCATGACTAAAAGCCGCAGCATGCTCTTCACTCGCCGCCCGATCTGTTTACACGAGGGCTTTACAGCCCCGAGGCATGACTAAAAGCCGCAGCATGCTTATCACCCGCCGCCCGATCTGCTCACACGGTTTTACACCCCGAGGCATGACCAAAAGGCGCAGCATGATTATCACCCGCCGCCCGATCTGTTTACACGGCGGTTTTTACACCCCCGAGGCATGGTTAAAAGCACCCTGCTCAAAAAAGCTTGCCATTGTCCTCTAGATTGCCCGCACTTGCCCTCACGCTATGAGAGAAATGTAACCTGCAACCAGTTAAGCAAGTCGTCTGGATCATTCTTCACAAAAAACCATGTTGCATGCTATTAGCGGTTTTTAAAGCGCACTCGCCGGTCCACTTTTTCTTCGTTATCTTCACAGTATCTTCACAATGGTTACGAGATCTTAGTTTATTTCAACATGCCTAAAACTGACAAAGTACTCTTTTTAATCTTTTCTCCCTTTTCCTCCCATTATAAATGTAAATGTTTTATGTACAGTATTGTGACTAAAGGCTTAGTATAATTTAATGGTTAAGACAACAACTGTCATTTCCTGTCCTGATGATGATGCCCTAGATTTAAATACGGCATCGAAACGTCGTCGACCTTTGAACCCCCAAATGCAATATATGACTGAAATATTATCATTTGCAGTGGAGTGTTGTAATGCATTTCAAAATCTGTAACAACTGACTAATAGTATACAGATGCAACTTTTGCTTTGCCCTCTTGGCCACTAGTGTTTTTGTTGTCTTGTCTTGTATTTTAAGGGTCACGGCTGTACCCGCTTGATACTAAATGGTTCTTCCATTTTCAAAATTATCGTTCTAAATCTATTTGAAATAAAATTCTTGTCCGGCTGGACAAAAGTCATTTCACCTATTAAGTGTATGAAAATTTTCTTGTCTGTTTTCACAGACCATTCTTTCCCATATTATTGACCACTGTTTTACAAAAGATGTTACTGCCCAAGGTCCCTATATTATACCTTCTGGGTTCCCTTGTTTTTGTGTAAAAACAATTTCTTCACTGTCATCTTTTAAAATCTTCTCTATCTGACTTGGTCCAGGGCTTATTTATGCTTCTTCTGCCTGGATACTAATCTGACCTTGTTCAGGAATTTGCTGATTTTGATTCTGACTTTGACTTGGTTCACCTTCCTTTTCCTGATCACGTTTTTCTACCCCTATCTTATCCTGCTCAGGTCTTTTGTTTTCTTGATTGTCTTTCGCCTGAACTGTTACTCTAATTCCTGACTGTGCCTCCTCAGACTCAAATGTTCTGGCAGGTGTGTCGGATGTCTGAGTATATTGATCTCTCCTTATCTGGTCCACCTCAAGATTACTATTGGCTTTAAGTTCTGTAATCTGAGTACGTTCTTCTATTCCTGTCTCATCCTCACTATCACTCTGTCTATCTCGAGGGGTCTTCCTGCTCCCATGTAGTAGGCATAAAAAGAGGACTGAGAAAAGAGGACTAAACATTTTAATTGGAAAGAGGGCATAGTATGGAAAAAGCGGCGGCCATCTTAGAACGGTGTTTGGGACAACTGTAATACACCAGCAAATATCTGAAAGCAGGATAGTAGGAAGCAGTGAAGACGTTTTGAATTAAAGCAATCAGAATAAAAGTGTTAGGTTTAAGAAGACAAGGAAGACAATTGAGATCAAGAAGAGCGAGGAAAATATTAATTTTGAAATAAAATGGAACCAAGCTTACAGCCATCAGGCTGTCATGCCTTCATCATCTCATACCCCCCCAAGTTATCTAAAAACGCAGCCAAGAATTACAAACACAGTATCCTGAAGTCGCCTCTAGAAACACTGATATCAGATCTCTATTTCTCCTCAAACAAGGGCGAATTACGAATGGCCTCATCTTCCACACAAAAAAACGTGCATAGTGGTGGAACACCCTCTACTCCTTGCTTTGTGGTAAATAAATAAATAATACCTCTCTTTTTGACTAGACATATATCATAACAGATAGCTCAATAAATAAGAGTCAAGATTCGAGGTAGTAGGAGTTTTGCAGGTTTAATACAGCATAAGGACAGGAACAGGACAACCTGCATAGGAATAGGATGACAGGGCCCAGCAGCTGCTGGGGCTGGATCTGGGATGAGCGCGCTAGCATTTTAATAACAATACACAAGCATATATACATAACGCAAACACATAGCATTACATTGCAGTAGGCGTAGCAGTGGGTGGAGCAGAAGGCGTGACGCGTAGCAGTCGCGAAAGATAAGGGTGAGAAGAAGGTGTAACAGGGCGTATACATAGACATGTGATGCAAACGTAACAGAATATGTCATGAATGGGGCGGAAACATTGGAGGGGGCTACCTAAGGAGCCGGGACCTCTAACCTGATGGTGCGCGCAAACTAGCAATGACGTATCACTAGGAGAAGCTGGGGGCTATGAACTCTGTGCTAGGAGCAGAGACTGAAGTCTGGAGAGTCAGGGCGACATGTACCTAAACAGTATCTAGTATCTGATGTTTAGAGAACATGTTGATATAAACTAGAAGTTAGGAGGGGAAAGGCTAACTTGATTCTAAGACTGGACCATGCATTATTCTACATGTAGTGCGTGATGAAGAATATTAAATGACCATTAAATGCAGTATTTCTCTAACGTGGAGCCGGAAAGGCTAGACAATGACGGAAACTATTGATGCAGTTCAGTAGCTTAGGAATGCAGAGAAGGAGGACTGAACTGATAACTGGAACTATAACATACTTTTGGCAGACTCAGAGACTGAGCCAGGCTGGACCGGGCACTGCGAGACAGGAAGTAAGTGAAGGGTCGAGGATACAGGTGGGGGCTGTATCGCTCCTCAGCGAAGTTTCAGGAGACAGGAGCTGAATCTGGTGTCCAGGCCCTTTTGAGGCCTAGAAACGGGGACTTTATAATAGAATAACGTGCACACTGAGAAACGTGGCAACGTAGCTTTACATAGGCCTGATATTCGTAGTATTCACGAGGACTGGAAACTGGCATACTAGAGGTGGACACAACTGTAATTGCGTCATTAATCGAACATGGGGAATGCATATGCATATTTAATCATGCACACATAACATATGATGGATGACACGTAGGGACACAGAACATGGCAAAATTTACTTTTCCACATTCCCTCTTTGTCACTACGTTTCCATCAGGAAACATCAATATTCATGATACCATCTATCATTTCATACAGTATCATTTGCTCGTCTCGAATTATCCTGGAACGGGATTTAGAACGGGGCTTGGGACTAGGAATACAAGAGGTAGCACAAATGCCGCAAATCGCAGGGCCACATTGTATACAGAGGCAGCAGCTGAATATGATCGCTACTGCAATACCTAGGAAGGACAAGACTTTCCATCCCCATGCGGAAATTATATTCCAGAACCAACCGGACCATGTCCAGGTGCCTGGATCTTGGTGTAACAGATGAGCAATTTTATGGAGTCTGGTTATAGCTGAATAAACAGACGGCGCGTTATTTGGAATGAAAATGCAGCAACTAGATCCGATGACTCTACAGGCCCCGCCCCTATCGGCCAGTATGACGTCAAGGACGAGACGAGTCTGTAAAACGACAAATCTCATAGCAGATTGCTCTTCAGTTAAATTACCTAGAGCAGAAGCAGTCTCATTTACTACAGCTTCAAGGGTTCTGGTTAACCTACGGATCAGTTTACTATTCTGGATAGGTCCTATAAAGAAAAAGAAACCTCTGTTGAAATCTGTATACTGTTCTAGAGCAGTTTCAGTATAATCGACAATTGGGGACTCCCTTCTATGTCTAATGTGTACTAGATGTGTATTTCTATGATAATCAGGTGGGGCTAGAAAAACAGGTGGCAGTAGGAAGGCAATGTAACAGGTTCCCTCCCAATCGAGGGGCAGACGGACATATGCAGTTTGACCACAAATAAAATAAGAATGACGTGAATCTTTGAAGATAGATTTCCCACTGTCACTATACTTGACAATAGTAGTACAATCACTATGTCCTACATGTACGGAACCATAATTTCGGACACATAATTCGCCTTTGACTGGTAGTACTGAAATAGCAGGTAAGTCTGGAGTAGTATCAGACTGAACATTCAGGACCATGAAATTCGAAGAATAGTTACCTAAATTATACACTTCATTTTCTAGATCTAAACCTGTTCTGTGGGGGAGACCTTGCTTGTCTGGAAAACATGTACTGTTAAGAAAAGACATATCTGTTGAGGATGACGTTAACGTGGACCATGCTCCACACGAACCATTATGTGAGAATGGATAAGGAAAAAGTGGCAGAACTCCCTTCGATGTCTGGAAAGGGGGGAGTCGATCACACACCCAACAATTAGTGGCATTGCTGGACTGGTGTGAGTAATGTAACATACGGATGAATGAGTTATTTCGCATAGCGAGGCGGTAAGAGAGTTCATGAGGAGGCAGATCACTAAACGTGTGTTCTACTGTAGCATTAGCAGACTTATTTACATGAAGAACTGGGAAATACAAGAAAAATGCATAACTGGTGCAGGAAATCATAATGCTGAGAAATAATATGAAACATAGAAAAACGATACATCGGATTGAGTTTTGACTAACTCTCTCACTATGGGGGTCTATTTTATACATGTCAGAAACAGTCTAACCGTTTCACCTAGGGGAGGACTTAGACAATCAAACTGACTGACTTATTTTACTAGACCGGAGTTTTAGTTTATACTCCTGTTGTGGAGTTTTCTCTAACGGGAGGGGTTGTAGCAATGTCTTTTGCGGGACAGTCCTTGAGAACAATGCTTTGGTAATCCTTCAAATCCTGGGAAATGTTCTTTAAGACGGGTTTCAGTCCATTAAAAAGTTTGACATGAGAAAGGTGCACCCAGCCTTTGCGTCCTTCCAACTTCACGGCTGTACGGGTGGTGAGGAGGACCTGTCGGGGCTCTTTCCAGCGAGGCTCCAGCGGACTTGATCTGTCAAAGTTGCGGACCATCACCATGGATCCTGGAACGATTTCATGCGGTGCCACCTCGGTATTGTCTGGAAATGCGGCGGCAACCTGTGAACGACATGAGTTGAGGGCAGACATCAAGGAAGCTAGGTAATCTGTCAGCATATTACTTGAAACATCGGTAATACTTCGGGGTCTAGGAGTACCCCACATGTTAGGGGGGCGGCCGAAAACGACCTCATACGGGGACAGACCTGATCTGGAATGTGCGACCATGCGCATATAAAATAAAGCGACTGGCAGAGCTACTAGCCAGTCCACACCTTTCTCTTTACACACTTTTGCAATACGGATTTTCAGGGTCTGGTTATGTCTCTCTACGAGACCGGCTGCTTCAGGATGGCGTACACAATGAAACTTCCACTGGTACCCTAACAAAAGGGAAACATGCTTCATGAGTTCGGATGAGAATGGCTGACCGTTGTCAGAATATACGACTCTAGGGAGTCCATAACGAGGGAAGAACTCACGAACCAACTGCTTGGCAGTGGTCGCGGCTGTGTAATCTGGGACTGGATATGCTTCTGTCCACCTGGACAAAGCGCATACAACTACAAGGACATACTTGAAACCTCGACATCGCTCCATCTGAATATAATCCATCTGGAGGACTTCAAAAGGGTGGTCAGGGGGCTGGAATCCACCTTGTTCCACCGGGACACTTTTACCTGGATTAAACTGACAACATATCATACAGGTACGGACTTTCTGCTTGGCTGCAGCTCGTAAATGCTTGTTGAACCAAATGTTCTGGATACTGTCTAACATAGCTTTTTCTCCTAAATGTGCTGGACTATGTGCGGTATTAATAATGACTTGAACCATAGAGTCGGGGAGAAACCATGTGGCTCTACCCTTTGTTAACCATCCTTGATCTGTCTGGACCCCTCCTTGTTCGGACCATTTCTTGATTTCTTCGGGAGTAGCATGTAACTGGATATCTATGACATCTTGTGTAGGGTCCTTAACTGTCATACATGTAGTCGGATCTGGAGTATGTGTCTGTGTCGGATTAACTTGAATGTCTGGAGTCTGTGCTGTAAGCTTGGCTGTGCGATCTGCTAGATCATTACCTTGGGAAATAATGTCAGTAACTTTCGTATGTGCTTTGCACTTCATGATAGCAATGGATGTCGGTAAATGTATTGCGTCTAACAGAGCTTGAATAAGGAGACCATGCTGAATCTTGGTTCCATGAGAAGTCATGAAACCTCTCTCCTGCCAGAGCACTCCGAAGTCGTGTACAACTCCAAATGCGTAGCGTGAATCTGTGTAAACATTAACTTTCAAGTTCTTGGCGTGTATACAGGCTTGTGTCAGAGCAACTAGCTCTGCTGCTTGAGCAGACAGGGTGTCAATACGGTGTGTTTCAATAACTTCAGTGTCAGTAGTCACTGCATACGCGGCGACTAGTTCTCCTGTACTTGTTCTCATACATGAACCATCCACATAAAGTGTCAGGTCGGGGTCTGGTAACGGAGTATCTGTCAGATCTTGTCTTGGCTTTGTCGTAATGTTAACTACTTCCACGCAATCATGTGTGGCTGGATTTGAAGTAACTGATGGTAACAATGTAGCAGGATTTAAAATGTTGCAGCGTCTGATTTCTATGTGTGGCTGGAACAGTGTCAATTCATAACCTGTTAAACGTGCAATTGTCAAGTGCTGAGTTTGTGTTCGGTTTAAAAGAACTTCCACAGAATGTGGAACTTGTACTGTCAAGGTATGTCCTAAGACTATGGAATCACTTTGTCTGATAGCTAGGGCTGTGGCTGCAACTGACTTGAGGCACGCAGGCAGAGCCTGGGCTACAGGATCTAATGTGCTCGAAAAATAAGCACAGGGCTTGTATTGTCCTGCTTGATCTTGTGTGAGAACAGATAATGCTGTACCTTCGCGTTCAGTGACGAAAAGTGTAAAAGGCTTACTGTAGTTCGGTGTCGCTAGAACTGGAGCTTGGCATAGGGCTTTCTTTAACTCATTGAAACTAAGTGTATGTTCAGATGTCCAAGGGAGGACAGTCGATACGGCTGCCTCCTGTGTCGTTAACTGTATCAGTGGTTTGGCTAGAAATGCATACTGGGGAATCCATTGTCTGCAGTAAGAAGTAAGGCCGATAAAAGCACGTACCTCCTTCTGGGTCTTGGGCTGAGGAAGACTCGCTATTAACTGGATATGGTCTGGTGTCAACTGCCTACCCCTCTTGGACAGTAAGTGTCCTAAGTAGACCACTTGCTGGACACAGAATTGAAGCTTAGAAGGGGACACCTTGTGCCCCATCTCGGCTAGGAAATACAAGACTGTAAGGGATGCTCGCTCGCAAGCACGTTCAGAACGGGCTGTGATCAGTAGATCATCGACATACTGGAGCAGGGCAGTGTCAGTTGGCATGTGAATGTTGTCTAGTTGTCTCTTGAGTGCTTGACTGTACATACTAGGACTTTCTGTGAAACCTTGAGGAGCTCGTGTAAACATATAGCTCCTTCCATTTAAACAAAATCCGAAAAGGAACTGGCTGTCTGGATGAATAGGAACACTGAAAAATGCGTTCTTGAGGTCTATGACAGTGAAGAACGTGGCTTCGGAATCAATGGCTGTTAATAGGGAAGAGATGTCTGGAACAACTGGGTACTGCGGAATAATACATTTATTAAGCTCTCGTAGGTCAATCACTAATCGATATACTGGGGGTGCATTTGGATCAGTACGTTTCATGACTGGAATGATCGGAGAATTACATACATTGGAGTCAGTTTCTACAACTACTCCTTGAGCAATAAGCTCGTCAATAATTTTGGATAAGGCTGCTACAGCCTCAGGTGGCAATCTGTACTGTCTGATTCGTGGTAACACTACACCTGGCTTGAGAGTCACACGATAGGGTGTGATTTGCATATAACCTACATCAGTTGGACCTTGCGCCCATAAGTGCTGCGGAACATTAGACAGTCTTGAATCAAAATCTCGTAATACATAGTGACCCTTAAAGTCACGTAGGAACAATCGTATTCCCTCTGGGGAACAGCATATAACTGCACCTAACTCTTTCAGTGTCTTAATGCCTAATAGGTTTTCTGGACATGACTTAGTAAGTAACAGATCAGTAGTGCGGGACAATGGACCTACTTCTAGAGTAACTGGCTTTGATATTTCATTTATAATGGGTTTTCCTGAAAATCCAAGGGAAACATTTCTTGAGCCTGAGAGCGGAGCCCCTGGAACTTCGGCGTGACTAATTGTGGTCCTACTTGCCCCTGTATCGATCAAAAACTTTCTGTCTTTCCCTAATACTTGACTGTGAACATAGGGACCTTCTTGATCTACAGGTATCTCGATGAGAGGCAAGCCTACCTCCCTCTCTAGGCTGTTTCATGAATATTGCTGATACTCTGGATACTCAGACTGTGCATACTGGTACATCTGCTGTGTAACGTGCTGTGTTGCAGCAATAGGCTGCGGTGCGGTAACTGTCTGTGGTGCATTCTGTGGCTGAGGAATCTGTGAAACTTGTTCTTGTCTAGGCGGACGTGGTCTTTCTTTAGTCTTACCAGTAGCTATGTTGTGTTTCAGAACTGCACACTCATTTATGAAATGACCTGGCTGTTTACAATAATTGCAGTTCCCTTTAACGGGAGCTGCAGGATGACTGGCTTGATTCGGACCCCTCTTCTGACTGTCTTGAGGAACAGATTGTGCAACTAGTACTTTCATTTTCGTGTCTTTCATACGTTTTCTCTCGTGTTCTTGTTCTTCCCTGATTCTATTCTGGTGGTATTGAAGCATTTGCAACATCTGGGACGGGGTATTAGCTTGCCAGGTACTTT
This sequence comes from Lissotriton helveticus, assembly GCF_964261635.1. Taxonomy (NCBI): domain Eukaryota; kingdom Metazoa; phylum Chordata; class Amphibia; order Caudata; family Salamandridae; genus Lissotriton; species Lissotriton helveticus. Next base: position 1,713,837,796 of record NC_136069.1, read on the forward strand.
CGACTTTCAAAACTCGATTTTTAATTTGTGGGCTTGAATTCTCGACTAATTTAGTAACAAAAAGGTGAGGGTATGACTCACTACTTGTCTTGAGGCCACTGTTGATGCTAAAACATTTTTCAAATTTAGAATAAAAATCACTAATATCCTCATCTTGCTTCTGTTTACAGGCTGAGATTGCATCCCAGTCTTCTTTTCTAGTTGTCAATAATCTGGGTAAAACTTGTATTAATAATTCTGGTAATTCTTTACATTTATCTCCAAGACCGGTACCTGGTACTCGTGCCTTGTCTTCAGCTTCTAGAACTGCCCAATCGATCTTTTTCTCTCCCACCTCCCATTCTTTTTCCTTGAGCTTTTCATACACCCCTGCGGGCAGCAGAACCTTTAACATTTTAATTATATCTGGATATGTGTATTCTCCCATACGGAGCATGTCTTTTAATTCTCTATGGAACCCTGCTGGATCTTTGTCATGACAGGGAATTAATTTCTTCATTTCGAGGAGTTCCATCTTTGTTATTGGAGTGTATACAAACACTCGTTCTAGTTCGCCACCCGTTCCTCTAACTGGGTGGACTTCTCGTAACGGATTCTGTCTCTCCATGTAAAATGGTTTACTTTCTGGGGGTGAGACATGAACAAAATGCGGGTTCAGAAACGTTCTATATTTGTGACGCTGTTCTAGAATGACACTAATTAAGTCGGTACCTAAACCTTTCCATCTATACTGGAGTAACTCGTTCAGGACATCATGTAACGGACCTGGATCAGAGTGCTGACCCTCATACAAAGTAATGAGGTGCTGAATCATATACATACCCACCAGTCGTTGTTCGGCTGGGGGCATTTTCAGAAACATTTGTGCCACTATTTCGTCTGGAAAAGTGGTAGAATCAGTAATCCATCGGACTGCTGATCGGGCTAGTTCTTGTTCATGCATGGTACTTAACTCACTGTAACCGATTCGTGATTTCAGAATGTGATCGGTAGCTTGAAACACTTGTTCTAGAGAACCTTGTTCTGGTGCTGGAGAATGAAAAATAGACTTGTGTTCTAGGCGTAAATGGCGATCTGGAAATCTAGATTTTCCTACATACGCTATTCTGGCGGGATTCTCGTCCTCTACCTCTTCAGTATCAGAGTTACTTTCTTTCTCGCTTACTTGTGCTGCTTTACGTTGTTCGTGTATCTTTATTATTTCTCTACGGATTTTCTTGTACATACTCTCCATAGCACCGACGGTCTTGTGCTTACCCTCGGCTATATTATCACTCCACCTTGTCAGGGTTTTCATTTCAGCCGGATCTTTAGACGGGTAATCTTGTTCTCTTATTAGACAATTGATCAGAAACTTTAATATCATGAGCTGGATCTCGGCCTTCCTTTGAGACATGGCCTCGCTAATACTTTCTGGATCATCCCCTGTACGGATGAAACGATACATTCTGTCTAGATCTTCTTTCATATTCGGTAAGGTGACTAGATACTCGGCCACCTTTCTTACGCGGAATGAATATAAAACCATATTATCCTCGCCTGGGACTGGATCATAACAGCATTCGGCAAGGGATTTTCTTATTTCTGCTACAGTCTGATGTCTAGGCGTACGCTGTGACGCTTGTGCATGTAATTCGGCTGTCGTTAAACGCTTGTGTGGCGGCGGGGTTTGAGGAGTACCTCCCCCTGCGGCCCCTAAACTAGAGTCGTCTACTGAGGCTCTTCGTCCTGGCAGAGTGGGAAATGGAAATGCAGGCTGGACTTGTATGGCGGGCTGGACCGGGGGTACCGTAACGGGTACTCCGGTGTCTGGAGGAGCGGGAAGTGCCTGATTTACAGGGACTGGCGGAGCGCGAACAGGATTTGCATATTCTGGGACTGTGTCGTCCAAATAGGACGAAATAAAAATATCAGCTGCGGTCTGTTTGTGACGTATCTTGGTCGGAACTAATGGTGGCGGGAAATTACTGGATGCCTCTGGGGTCGCTTTTGGCAAGCCCTCGGCAAGGAGAGGATACATACCCCTAACAAGGGCATGCCTCTGTCTGTCTGACTGTTCGGCTTTGACTTGTTCACCTATCTCGATTAGTTCTTTTTCTTGTGCTCGTTCTAAGGATTCTCTACTTAATTCTGACTTTCTGATTTCCTTTTCAGTTCTTTTATGAGCTTCTTTGCGCCATAACTCGATGGCATCTTTCTGTGACTGTCTGGCTTTCTTTTTCCATAATGCTTCTTCTACTCGCATGATGCACTCGGCATCCCATGTACCCGATACGGGCCATCTATACTTTTCTTCTAACTGTTTGGTATACTCTACCCATAAATCTAGATACAATATGGCGCTTATGCCATGCTTCTGATACATAAAATGACCTGGACTGTCCCTAGGCGGAACAGGAACTGCTGCTTCCAGCAGACCCTTTCTAGTTTTTAACTGACGTAATTTCGAAAAGAGAGACATTGTAAACTTGAATCGGAACACAATACAATACACGAGGAACAATAACAACTGGGAAAACAATTCAGGCATACCACGACATTGGAAATACATTGAACAACATCATAACATAACAGTTCGGACAGAATATTACCTGGAATACTGAGAACAGAAACACAAGAATTTCTCGAGAACGGAACAGACTAGAGTTACTGGATGCACTGCTGAAACAGTACGGAACATACCGGTCCCATAAAGGGACACATCAAGACCCGTATCCACCTAGGTGAACACTTCGTTTGTGAGTCTGTGTACCACCAACCCACGGACCAGAGTCAATTTAGATTGACCCTGTCTAGATACTACCCCAGTAATGGTACTCACCGGGCAGCAAGAACGGAAGGCCTCGGACTGGACTGGACTGCTACGACGACGGACGACGAACTTCGGACTTCAGTTACGGGTGGGCCTCCGGATACCTCGGACCTTGGACTCTTGGCTTGGGCTCTGGTCGGGACTCACCGCGTTCCTCCACCGCCTCGTCTGGATGCTGGACCGCCTCCTCCGTCTCCTCCGTGGGCCTGAGGGATACTTGAAGCAGAAATATCTGCCGGTGCACGGTATGGTTCCGTCACGGCTGCAGAGGGTCAGGGGGCCGGCGTGGCTTCACCGGCGCGTGGGGAAAGGGCAAGTCCCTGTTCGGGCGCCATTATGTGGTAAATAAATAAATAATACCTCTCTTTTTGACTAGACATATATCATAACAGATAGCTCAATAAATAAGAGTCAAGATTCGAGGTAGTAGGAGTTTTGCAGGTTTAATACAGCATAAGGACAGGAACAGGACAACCTGCATAGGAATAGGATGACAGGGCCCAGCAGCTGCTGGGGCTGGATCTGGGATGAGCGCGCTAGCATTTTAATAACAATACACAAGCATATATACATAACGCAAACACATAGCATTACATTGCAGTAGGCGTAGCAGTGGGTGGAGCAGAAGGCGTGACGCGTAGCAGTCGCGAAAGATAAGGGTGAGAAGAAGGTGTAACAGGGCGTATACATAGACATGTGATGCAAACGTAACAGAATATGTCATGAATGGGGCGGAAACATTGGAGGGGGCTACCTAAGGAGCCGGGACCTCTAACCTGATGGTGCGCGCAAACTAGCAATGACGTATCACTAGGAGAAGCTGGGGGCTATGAACTCTGTGCTAGGAGCAGAGACTGAAGTCTGGAGAGTCAGGGCGACATGTACCTAAACAGTATCTAGTATCTGATGTTTAGAGAACATGTTGATATAAACTAGAAGTTAGGAGGGGAAAGGCTAACTTGATTCTAAGACTGGACCATGCATTATTCTACATGTAGTGCGTGATGAAGAATATTAAATGACCATTAAATGCAGTATTTCTCTAACGTGGAGCCGGAAAGGCTAGACAATGACGGAAACTATTGATGCAGTTCAGTAGCTTAGGAATGCAGAGAAGGAGGACTGAACTGATAACTGGAACTATAACATACTTTTGGCAGACTCAGAGACTGAGCCAGGCTGGACCGGGCACTGCGAGACAGGAAGTAAGTGAAGGGTCGAGGATACAGGTGGGGGCTGTATCGCTCCTCAGCGAAGTTTCAGGAGACAGGAGCTGAATCTGGTGTCCAGGCCCTTTTGAGGCCTAGAAACGGGGACTTTATAATAGAATAACGTGCACACTGAGAAACGTGGCAACGTAGCTTTACATAGGCCTGATATTCGTAGTATTCACGAGGACTGGAAACTGGCATACTAGAGGTGGACACAACTGTAATTGCGTCATTAATCGAACATGGGGAATGCATATGCATATTTAATCATGCACACATAACATATGATGGATGACACGTAGGGACACAGAACATGGCAAAATTTACTTTTCCACAGCTTCGAATCTCAAATACCAAGAAAACCCCTCATGCCCTCAATTTGATGGGTCTAGCCTCAGATGTCTGCAAGGCGAATGCTACCATATCCATAAACAATAACGGCAACATCCTCATACAAGACTCTGATAGTAACGTAGCTCTCATAGATGAGATCTTTCCTATTCTTAAAAGAGCAGCGAACAGCAAGAGAAATTCTCTCGAAGACACAACTCCTCCCATTTTCACAGAAGACATACAATCTTTACGACCTAATCCACTAACTATTCAAAGGGACCCTACCCCTCGCCTTACCTTCCTCAACGATTCCCACACGCCCCTTCCAACTGACCCTATCACACCAGGGTCCACAGTGTGGTACTGAAAATTCTGACCCGTGTCATAAACATCGTCGAATCATGACGATTTTAGTATCAATAGACCGAGAATGACGAGTATACTATGCACGAGTATTTTCGGCGTATTCGAGTCACGAGATCACCCTGAAAACAGAGATTCCGTCCTGAACCCTCGGGTTCCATTTTGTATACGGCAGCCATTTTGTGATTGCCCTCACATAGGCCGGTGACTAAGGCCAAAAGCGAATCTGAAGGACACGTACACCTTTGCTGACTCCTGCACGACCTGGGCAAGCTGACTCCACTGCCCAAGGCCAAACCTGTTCGGTCAGTTCCTCTCCCAGTGGCCGATTGAGATAGTATCAAGGCACAACATGCCATAAACCTTTGAACACACACACACCACGCCTAATCTTACACACACCTGTCCCTGTTTCCTACTTTATGACCTGCTTTACGAGGAGGAGGTGCCCGAATTTATTGGGGGTCCGTCGATATCTGATGAAAATGTTGGGCCTTGCCAGATGATTTATTTTGGGCTGGACAAACTGAAATGTGGGATTGTCATCATGACTCTGCTTTTTCTTTGTAGTGAAAATATGTAAATAGTCAACTGTAAAATCAGGAATGTTTGCCTGAAGCATAATATTTCATATAAAAAGAGAAGGCTGGCTTTGTAAGATTGAGCAGTCTCCTGAGAATATACACCGTGTTGTACTTCTAGGATACCTGTTACTTGGTTGCAGCCAATAAATTCGATCTTTGACTTCACCTAGAAGACTCTGTGTTTCTGTAGTCTGAAACAGGAAGGACCCGAAGTCTTAGGGTGTTGTCCCTGGCACCGCTGGGTTACCGGTTCGTTACCGGTCTCAAAAACCCAGTACTTCAGTTGGCGCCCAATGTGGGGCGATATCAGCGGTACCGGTCCAAGCCAGAGGTTTGTGAGGAGCTTCGTGTGAAAATTCTGGAGGAAGGCCGCCACTTCATCGACCCCTGCATGTCGACGTGGTCCGAAAGTCTTTGCTGCGAGGTTCCCCGCTTCCCAACGGCTATGAAGGACTGCTGCCCTGACTATCGCCCTGTTTTGGACCCTTGATGTTGGTAGAGCGAAACGATAGACGAGTCTTCTGGTGACGTCATCGATACCTCAGTTAAGTATAAGTGGAGCGTCTCCCAGTCCTTAGTTTGGTTCTTAGTTTTGGGTATCCCCTTGGGATCTTTGATTTGGAACTTGCAAGTACCAAAGCCGAGGGACTCGTGTATTCACGAGAATACCGTATTCGATATTCCCTTGAAGTTTGAAGCTAGATTAGTGAGCGAAGATGCCTGGTCTTAGCAGACTTGGAAACTTGTTTTGTCTTGGTTGTAATAGGGATTCCCGATTGGAGGACTCGTGTCTGGTTCCTCCGATTGGAACTCCAACATATGAACTGTATGTGAAACATGGCGTAGGCCCAATCACATATAATGAAGTATGGATCCGATACACCAGAAAGGATGGTGTTCTAAAATGGCCTCAATATGGTAGCTTTGACACGGAGATTTTAGACAATCTAGAGGTTAGACTTTTTAAGAAGAAAGCCCGGCCGGCGATGTTTGACTCTTTCCGCCTATGGCGAAAAGAAGCCAAACAGAAAGAAATTAAATTAGAGAAGAAAAATAAGAGAGAAAGGGGTATCTCGATAATGCAAGCTGCTATGCAGTTTAAAGATAACGAAGAAGAACAGATGAGCGAGCAGTTGCACAGGCAACGTAAAATGGCGATTGATAAATGTTATCCAGTTTTGCCGCCTCTTCAGCAAGATGCAGCAAAAGAACTTGAAAAAGACCCCCTAATGTCTCATTTGTTGAGTTCGCCACCCCCCTATGTGCAGAGTGCTACATCACCTCCGTAACCTTTAGTCGTGCAACCCCCGATTGTTGTGCCTCCTGCTCCTCCACAATCGCCAGCTTCTCTCCAGTTGGCTCCTACTCTTCCGGTGCAGCATCCTCAAGGACCACCGACTTTGACATCTGCTCTGCCTTTACTTCCTACAACTTTGACCACTATATCGACTACCACTCCTGGTATTCCTCCTGACACTGCCTCTGCATCTGCCTTGCCTCACTCTGCTTTTCCGCCTGTCCTTTCATCGACTTCTCCCTCTGTTCGCCAGAGAATGACTAGCACTGTTGCTAGCCTTCTATATCCTCTCTTTGGAGCAACAAGTGTAACCCCTGTCTCAGAGCGTAAACAGTTACGTAGCCAACTGCCTGATTCTAGGGAGAAGGAAACATTGAATTATTTGGCACATAAATGGGTTATCGACCCGATGAGATATGAGCTAGAGTCTATTATGGATGTCTTCCATCAGTGGGAAGCACCAAAGCAGAGATACGTTTTTGAGAAAATGTGTACATTTCTTTGTGAGGATTTAGAGGAAAATGATTTAGAGCCTAATCCGCCTGAGTTGTGCCGTGTACGGTTCGAGTTTGCAAAAGGCACGATAGTGGGTTCCGATGTTGAGAAAGCAGTTGCGACATTGTTATCATTCAGGAGTGAGGGTGTTTCTCGGTCGTTGTTTGAGTCTGATTCCTCTGTTAAAAGGAAGGTGAGACAATACCCAATGAGAGAAGTTCCTCCAGTATGGAAGGACGCCGTTGCGGCTGATGTAGCTAATCACGTTGATGCTGTTCCAGCACATTTTCAGCGTGTCTGGGTACATGTTCCATGGAAGCGAGCTGAAGTCTTGGCCCTTAAACAGACATTGCCTGATCCCCGTAAAAATCCTGCAGGGTATTACAAGGAATTGTCACAGACTGCAGACTCTTGTATTATGAATTTAGCGGATATAGACATGTTGTTTGGAAATGTTGTTCCACACCCTTTATGGGGAAAGATTCGTCATGCGGATCATGATCAGGAGTTAGGTGACTCATGGGCTAATATTAGCGCTGCAAATGACCGACAAGTTGGTGGTGCTAAACCCGAACCTTTAGTAGCAGACCTCCCTGGTAGGATCATTAATTACATGAAAACTTTAATGCCGGCTATGCGTGTGAATTGGGACAAATTGTCTGCATGTAAGCAGAAGAAAGATGAAACAGTGTCGGATTTCTTCACCAGGTTTTGAAGAGACGTTTATCGACCACAGCGGTCAAGATATGAGTACAGAAGGTGGTCAGCGGTTGTTCGTTGACAAATTTGTGCATAATTTGTTACCCGAGTTATGTAAGAAGTTAAAGGATTCAGAAAGTTCTAGGGCCGTTTCCTTTTCAGCACAGATATTGGCTACTGCACAGTACTACGAAAATAGGGACAAAGATGAGAAGGATAGAGCAGACAAGAAAACTAAAGAGTTAAAAACAAAAGTGCTTTTACAGCAGGCGTATCCGCCACGCGGTGGCCAGAATAACTATCAGCAACCTCAACAGTATCAGAGAAACTCCCAAAGGGTCGAGTTTTCTCAACCACGTGTTCCTGTAGGTCCCAACCAGTGTTCATATTGTAAGGAAGAGGGTCATTTCAAGTATAGTTGTCCTATTCTGTTACAGCGTATGAATGGTGCTTCTGGTGCAAGAGGTCAAGGTGTTCAACAAGCTCCTAGAGGTAGAGGACATGGAAATTTCCCCCAGAACGCACGTTCCTTTCCGCCTCAGAATTCAATGAATAGTTTTGATCAGCAGAATAACGCGTCTGGTAGGACAGCTCAGTACTATGCTGATGACTACTATGCAGAAGATGAGAATATGGAAGGTAATGATTGCTAGGACAGCCATAGACAAAGAGAGGGAGTTGTTTCAGTTCGAGTAGATCAGAATGGACCTCATGTTGAGATAATTACATCAGGTGTGTCAGAGCCTTTTCTGTTGGATACTGATGCTACAAAGAGTTCTATTATGCACTCTAAACTCCCTGGCGCACCTTTGTCTGGCGAAACGAATGTTTCAGTAGGTTTTTCTGGCGCCCCGGTTAGAAACCCAGTTTCTAGTCCTATGTCCCTTTCTGTTGGACCTTGTGAATTCGAAGCACCCCTTATTCTGACGACAGGTTGTGGTGAAAACTTGTTAGGACTGGATCTGTTAAAAAGATTGTATGCGACTTTGTACTGTTCTCCTTCGGGAGTACAACTTACACTGGGTAAGAAAGTGGTCTCTCCAATGTATTTGTCGAAGGATAAAGTGCCGACAGAATTGTCGTTTCTTCCTGATATTCTTTGGGCTACTGGTCCTAATGATGTGGGTCTTTTGGAAATACCGCCATATGTTGTGACATTGAAAGCCAATGTTAAAATGCCACGCATTCCCCAATACAAGATTTCTAGTGAAGGTGAAAAAGCGTTGCTAGCGATCATTTACAATTTGATTGAAAAAGATGTGATTGAAGAGACAAGAGGCAATGTTTGCAATAGTCCTGTTCTGCCTGTTCTGAAGTGTACTGATCCTTCTCAGCCACCTGTTTACAGGTTCGTGATTGATCTTAGAGAGGTGAATAAAATGGTTGTGCCACAATTTCCAGTTGTTCCTGATATAACTGCCCTATTGACCATGATTCCAGGTTCTGCGACTTGGTTCTCGGTGATTGACTTGAAGAATGCTTTCTTCAGCCTCCCGATTGCCGAGGAGAGTAGAGATATTTTCGGCTTCAGTTTAGGAGGCCGAAGCTTCCGCTTCAAACGCGCTCCCCAAGGCTACTGTGAAAGTCCATCGATATATAGTCAGGCTTTAAAAACACAGCTTGATACAATTGTTTTACCTGACGGCGCTACCCTTATTCAGTACGTTGACGATTTGCTAGTTGCTGCAGATACTGAGGAAATTTGTAAAGAAGCCACGTTGTCATTGTTGCGTCATTTGTCTGACTTACATCATAAAGTGTCACTTTCCAAGTTGCAATATTGTCGACAAGAAGTGACCTACTTAGGTCATCTCTTATCGAAGGAGGGAAGGAAACTGACCCCAGAAAGAATTCAGGCAATAGCGAAATTGAGTGTGCCAAGGACACAGAGAGAAGTGCGTGCTTTCTTGGGTATTACATCATATTGCAGACAATGGATACCGAATTTGTCTTTGTTGGCCAAACCTTTGGTGGCATTAACCTGTAAAGATACACCGAATCCCCTTACATGGTCTGAAGAGTGTCAGAAAAGTTTTTCCGAATTGCGCAATGCATTATGTTCGGCTCCTGTGTTGGGTACCCCCGACTACAGTAAGCCCTTTACATTGTATGTCCATGAGAAAGAAGGTTGTGCATTATCAGTGTTGACACAGTTGTTCGGAAATAAGCCGCGTCCATGTGCGTATTTTTCGTCGACTTTGGATCCGGTAGCTAAAGCGTTGCCGAGTTGCTTGAGAGCCACAGCGGCAGCAGCTGTTTCTATTCGCCAGTCTGCTGGTTTAGTGATGAATAATACATTGATTGTAATGGTTCCACATGCAGTGGACACTTTGTTAAACAGAACCAAGACACAGCACTTAACTAGTGCTCGGTTGTCAGGTTACGAATTGACACTGTTAGCGAGTCATGTGCACATAAAAAGATGCAACACGTTGAATCCAGCTACGTTGTTGCCGATTGTAGCAGAGACAGATGCTTCTGAACAGCATGATTGTTTTCTCAGAACAGAAGAAGAAACGAAAGGGAGAATAGATCTCCAGGACACTCCTCTTGTGAAGTGTGATGGTACCTTATGGGTGGATGGTTCGTGCTTCAAGCTCCCGAATGGAGATACGACTGCGGCATATGCTGTTACGACTTTGCATACGATTGTTGAAGCTGCACGTATCCCACTTAATTCAGCTCAAGCAGCAGAATTGATTGCACTTACGAGAGCGTGTGTGTTGTCGAAAGGAATGAAAGTGACCATATATACCGACAGCCAGTATGCATTTGGTGTGGCTCACAGTTTTGGACGATTGTGGAAAGAGCGTGGGTTTCTGACCTCACATGGAGATAAGATACAGCATGGTCAGTTGGTGAATGAGCTTCTGGAGTCACTTACTTTGCCGTTGCAAGTTGCGATAGTGAAATGCAGTGCACACAAGAAGGTTACTGATGATGTTGGTCGTGGAAATGCATTTGCTGATGAAGTCGCCAAAGAAACAGCAAGGGATGTGATGAGTCGAATGTATGTTGCAGGCCCTGCAAGATGGGTTGGTGACGTCGGAATGTGTGAAGACACGACAGAGAGTGTGAAGTCTATTCAAGCTGAAGCTACAGAGAAAGAGTTGAGTGTGTGGAGAGAGAGTAAGGGTAAATTGGATGCGAATGGTTGTTGGGTTGAATTGTCAGAGCATCAGAGATGGTTGTTACCCGATGCGTATGTGCTTGCAGTAGTTACAATGGCCCATGTAATGGCTCACATCAGTGCGAAAGGGATTTGTAAGTTGTTGGCTCCGGTATGGCAAAATGCTGGAATTCCTAAGTGTGCGGAGAACGTGGTCCAGAATTGCATGGTGTGTCTGAAATACAATCCTGGTAGGGGAACCCCAACTCCAGCTGGTCATTTTGCGCCTCCTACGTATCCGTTTGAGGTTTTGCAGCTAGATTTCATCCACATGGAGAGGTGCAACAATTTGAAATACGTACTCGTTGTTGTTTGTGCCTTTTCAAGATGGGTAGAAGCGTATCCCCTAAAGGACAACACTGCCTTATCCACAGCTAAAGCCCTTGTAAAAGAATTCTTCCCTAGATTTGGAATGCCGAGAATGGTCTGGAGTGACAATGGGAGTGAATTTGTGGGTCGAGTGATGAAGAAAGTATGCGAAGGGCTAGGCATCCAACAAAAATTTCACGCTTCAAATCACCCCCAATCAGCTGGACTAGTAGAATGCTACAATGGCACGTTAAAACTAAAATTGGCCAAAATTCAAGCAAGCTCTGGTCTTAAATGGCCTGACGCTCTGCCTGTAGCACTCCTATCGACAAGAATGACTGTGCATTCGCGAGTGGGACTTAGTCCGTATGAAATCGTGTTTGGCCGTCCGGCCAACTTATGGGGAGGCTAAATTGCGTGTTTTACACCAACAGGTTCACGATACTCTGCCTCAGGTCTCTGAAGCTCCAGGACATCCGATCGATCCTGGATCCTGGGTGCTGGTCAAGAATTTCCAGCGAACAAAGAATGATCAGCCCCGGTGGACCGGCCCTCGCCTAGTTCTACTCTCAATGAGATCAGCCGTTCGAGTGGAAGGAAAGAAACACTGGATCCACGGTGTACATTGCAAGAGGGTACCTTTGCCTCTGCCGTACGACCGGTGGGTCCAGGAGGGTGTCGCTGACTCAGAGACTGAAACTGTGCCTCGATTTCTGCCTTTCAGTGATGCACGTGTAAGAGGAACAATTTCTGAAAAAGAAAGTGACAATCTCTTGCAAGAAGCTGTGCCGCCGTCAATTCGATTGGACATTACAGAGCCTGAACTCCTGTTTCAAGACCAGACATTACCTGGAAAAAGACGCTATAACCTGAGGCCGAGAACTATGGACAAATAAAAATTTCCTTTTCTTTGCTAAATTTTGAAAGTGCAGCTCTCTCATCTGAGAAACTTTTTTATTTCTGTTTTTCGAACCACCATCCGGGTTCAGCTGTAGGGTCGCGGTTGCCTAAGTCTTTGGGGTGCAGCTGAAGACGTTAGGTCGACAGTTCTGGTTGGTCTAAGGGAGTTGCCCTGGACTGACGGAAGCATTCCTTAGCATAGAACACCCTACCATCGCGAGCAGCATTTACAGAGAGGATGGAGTTTTTCGAGATGGAGAGACCTGCCAAAACAATGAACTTTAAAGCCAGAATTTGTAGAATGATGACCAAGAAATGCTTTTTGATATTATGTATTTTCACGTTGCTCAGTGTAATGATGTTTTTAATAGGATATGTTTTATACTCGTTTCGAGTGACATTTGCACCCACTACACAGCCCATACCTCCTCCTACTGTTTCCTCGCATTCTTTCCACTCTTTTTCTGAACATGAGTCTGTTAGGAGATTAGAGTTTATTAATAACTCCTTCGTTCAGCTCTTACACCAACACCAACTAGTAATGAACACGACTAACTGTTGGGTGTGTGGTCTTATGCCTCACACAACTGACAAAGGTATCCCTTATCTGGTTCTGCCTTTTAGCCATAATGGTTCTGTGTGGGCATACAGAACAATGTTCATTTACACACATGAAGTCTACCCCCTACGTTCTGTGAAAGATAATCCTAAGAATAGTGCTCTAGTTAAGGGTATAGTAGACATGATTAAGGAAGATACTCCCTATGAGACTATCCCGAGAGATGAGACACTAGCATATATTGGATGGAACGTAACCGGATATGGAGTTACTCTAAGTGAAAAACAGCAAGCTAAGAGATCCTCCCCGATTTGGATTGTACCCCATCAGGGTCACCTATGTCTGCAAGGTAATGGCAAGAATCCCAGAGCTCAGCTAGGGAAGAGTATCTGCAATGAGACTTATGTTTTTGCGTCTCAGACTTCCCCTTCGTTCCTAGCAGCTAGGGGTACCTACTTCATCTGTCATGATAGAGCCTATACATGGTTGCCCCCTGACTTCTCGGGCACATGTTTTGTTTCGTTCCTGTTGCCTCCCACCTACACAGCTGCAGCAGATTACCATAAGACAAGGATAGTTAGAGGTGTCCTCAGTAAAGAAGACACTGCAGGACAAGAATTTGGAGACTTTGTGAAGGGTTTTCTGCCGTTCTGGGGACCCATGGTTAACAGCAGGAACATAAGGCAATTGACAAGGGTGGTTGAGTCCACCGTGGTTCCCTTAGTAACTTGACTGCTGAGCTCCAGTCGGATCGTTTTATTACCCTTCAGAACAGGGTCGCGTTAGACTTCATACTTGCAGACCGAGGTGGGGTATGTAAAGTGATCCAATCGAGTTGCTGTGTTTTCATTCCTGATAACGATCCAACAGTGTACCAGGCCATTTCCAAACTGCACAAGATCTCCAACTCTATCCACGTGGATAAAGGAGACTGGTCGTTACTGGGGTGGTTCTGGGAACTGATATCCACCTGGGGATGGAAGATTCTGATGGTCATTGGGATGATCTTAGCCATTCTTTTCCTGTTCTGTCTGTGCGTACAGTGTGCTCCTGCTATATGTGGCCTCTGTGCTACATCGTGTGTAAGGAAACCTGTATCGAGGGACGAGCTAAGTAATAGGATGATGCTACAGCAACATCTCAATGACTTTACGAATATAGACCTGGACTCAGATTAGCATGAGTATAGGTTAATTGCCTATGTAAGGGCAAAAGGAGGGTCTGTGGTACTGAAAATTCTGACCCGTGTCATAAACATCGTCAAATCATGACGATTTTAGTATCAATAGACCGAGAATGACGAGTATACTATGCACGAGTATTTTCGTCGTATTCGAGTCTCGAGATCACCCTGAAAACAGAGATTCCGTCCTGAACCCTCGGGTTCCATTTTGTATACGGCAGCCATTTTGTGATTGCCCTCACATAGGCCGGTGACTAAGGCCAAAAACGAATCTGAAGGACACGTACACCTTTGCTGACTCCTGCACGACCTGGGCAAGCTGACTCCACTGCCCAAGGCTAAACCTGTTCGGTCAGTTCCTCTCCCAGTGACCGATTGAGATAGTATCAAGGCACAACATGCCATAAACCTTTGAACACACACACACCACGCCTAATCTTACACACACCTGTCCCTGTTTCCTACTTTATGACCTGCTTTACGAGGAGGAGGTGCCCGAATTTATTGGGGGTCCGTCGATATCTGATGAAAATGTTGGGCCTTGCCGGATGATTTAATTTGGGCTGGACAAACTGAAATGTGGGATTGTCATCATGACTCTGCTTTTTCTTTGTAGTGAAAATATGTGAATAGTCAACTGTAAAATCAGGAATGTTTGCCTGAAGCATAATATTTCGTATAAAAAGAGAAGGCTGGCGTCGTAAGATTGAGCAGTCTCCTGAGAATATACACCGTGTTGTACTTCTAGGATACCTGTTACTTGGTTGCAGCCAATAAATTCGATCTTTGACTTCACCTAGAAGACTCTGTGTTTCTGTAGTCTGAAACAGGAAGGACCTGAAGTCTTAGGGTGTTGTCCCTGGCACCGATGGGTTACCGGTTCGTTACCTGTTCTGAAAAACCCAGTACTTCAACAGATCCAGATCGGACAGCCATAAGCATAGATAATGAACACCACACACCCTATGATACCTACACCGTTGTCTCAACGTCACCAGGACCCCCGGACTCATTGAGGACAGTTACAAGCAGTGACAAGATGCACCACATCCCCAATGTTCCCCACACGTCCCTCACAGCCGACTCAACCTCACCAGGGCCCTCTGGGCCAATTCGGACAGTCATAAGCTCTGATAACGACCTCCATAATAACATCACTGACACTCCTACTACCCAACTAGCAGATGAGCCATCTGATAAACCCCCACCTGATCTGACACTTACTTTGACCCCATGTCAACTCCTAACACCCAACGATGCCCTACTCGCTCCCCCAAACTCTACACACAGCGTCTATACCCCCTCCACGTGCAACACCCCCTCTCATGTTAGCACCTCTTAAGACCATCCCCCACTTCCTCTCTGACCCACCTTCTACCCCCACACACTTAACTGAGTGCCCTAACCATGACTGGACCGCTCGATTCAACGAGTTAACCCTTGGTCTAGCCCAACTCAAGGATGAAATGAAAAATCTACTATCAATCACCAACGAACTCCTAAACTCTAATAAAGCCACTAGCGCCACAGTAAACGAAATTAGTGCGCACACCAGCAGATATATAACCTCGAATCCACATCCAGACTTTATAACTCAGAGTAAAATATCTTCCTCATATGACACGGATCGACCAATGAGAACTATGGCGGTCTATCTGACAATGACTTACATGACCTTCTCACCTCATACACAAGTCCTAATGGCAATAAAAAGTCTCAAGTTGGCACCATCCAAGCCATTCGACCCAACCCACATGGAGAAACCTCCCACAACCACATTTTCATAATCAGGGAAAACCTCTCAAAAGTCAATATAATGCAATCAACCGTCACTCACCGACTAGCAAATTAAAGTGTGCACTAATCAACTGCAGATCGGCTAACAAACATGCAACGGCCATTTATGATCTAATTCTTGCAAATGACCTGGACATCATCATCCTCACAGAGACATGGCTTAAGAGTTCCTCTGCTCCCATCCTTGACCTACTGGTCCCCCCTAGTCATGATATATTTCGCATGGATAGAACTGAGAAATCGGAGGGGGGATTGCCTGCATCCATCGAAACACCATCACAGTCAAACAAGCAGACTCCATCTCCTTATCCTCCTGTGAATATCTATGCACCAACATCTAGGACCACAAGGTCATCATCTGCCAACTTCACATAATATACAACCCCCGGGTGACAATCCGAAGTTCATTGATGAGCTAATGGAAGTCATTACAGCCAATGCCAACTCACAAGTGCCGCAGATCTTTCTGGGAGACTTCAATCTCCATTGGAGCAATACCAGCGATCATGATGTAAGCAGTCTCAAATCCTTTCTGGCAGACCAGGAACTGTCACAATTCTGTGACAGCCCAACCCATATCAAGGGGGAGACGTTAGACCTCATCATAGCAAAAAGAAACATCATATCCCTAGAATCTATCTCCCCATGTAACTGGACTGATCACTACAGTATCCTCTCCTCCATCAACAGTGAGGTAACTCCAAATTAAAACCAACCTACAAAAACTAAACAATGGAAAAGGAATAACAGGAATAACAGGAATATCGATGCCAATGCCTTGGTGTCCCAATGCAATTCCGCCCTGACACCATCAGCAGATATGGCAGACGTCCAAGATCTCACAGACTTTTACAACGCCACTCTGCTTGAAATCCTGGATACCACAGCGCCCCTTCAAGAAAAAAATGTCTCCACCAAAATCTTCAAACCATGGTTCAATGAGAATCCTAACTCAGACCGACGGAAATTAAGACTAGCTGAACGAGCATGGAAAGCAGCACCTTCCGCTGATCATCTACACTAACTTAGGGCACTGAGAAACACGTACAACAGAAAAATCATAAAGGCTAAAGCAGACTTCTTCAAAACACATCTGAACCATGCCATTAACCGTCCTAAAAAGCTATTCGAAATCATAAAACAACAATTGCGCAACCCAGCAAACGGAGTTGAGCTTAGCAACCCGGCTACCCCTAACTGCGACGAGCTGGCCAAATTCTTCCTAGAAAAGACTAGAACCATTGAAAATGTCATTCAATCCAAAAAAGAACCCCAACTATCTACTGACCAAGAAAAAATTCTCTACTCACAGATCAAGGACCTTTTCTGCCTGCCAACCGAAGTTCCAAAGAACAACGCCAACTGGCACTCTTTCTCGCCCATCACTGAACAAGAAATATTTTGCACCCTGCTAGCAATCAACCCTGCCAATCATTTCTCCGATCCCCTACCCGCATCTGTATTCAAAATGATAAAGTCCTCTATTCTACCTCTATGGGCAAAAATTGTCAACGCCTCTCTTAGGCAAGGTTCCATACCGGACTGTCTGAAAATAGGGCAGGTCACACTCATACTAAAAAAAGCAAACGCCCTCTCCACAGACCTCAACAACTATCGACCTATTTCCAGCATCCCCATGCTGGCAAAGTTAATGGAAAAATATGTACAAATTCAACTTTGCAATCACATAGAGAACTTCAACCTCCTAGATAAACACCAATCCGGTTTCCGTCAAGGTCACAGTGCTGAATCAGCTCTCACCCACATAATGGATGACATCTTAAAAATGCTGGATCACAATGAATCGTGCCTATTGATACTTCTTGACCTATCTTCCGCCTTCGACACTGTTAAACACGACAATTTACTGTCTCTACTTGAACGAAGGATGGGTCTAACCGGTCCAGTGTTACCATGGTTTGCCTCCTTCCTAAGCAACAGAACCCAAAGAATCAAGTTGAAGCAATCATTCTCTCAACCTTCCATGGTCACACTTGGAGTCCCACAGGTATCAGCATTATCACCTGTTCTCTTTAATCTACTCATGGAACCCCTTGCTAATGCGCTTATGTAAGAACTGGGACCGCCAGTTCTCCGGCGGGTAGCATGGCTCGAGTAGGAAGGCGGCCAGGGGCTTATGTGTAAAGCAGCCACTTAACACACACATCCAATAAAACCCACAGTGGTGCAATAATGGAGACCACACCAGATGTTGTATTTGAAAAATCAAGATCTTTTATATAGGCTTTCAATCAGAGCAAGGCATTGGTAATTCCTTAGCATTTCAAATAAGCATTACATTAAGACATTTCATGTATCATGTGCAGATTGCATTTCTTTTGAAGAGTAAGCATTTCAGTAAAGCTTTGCATTAAAAATACAGCTAGTTCATCTATGCAGTGAAACGTTAACTGACCCCGCCTGTCGCATCAAACTCTTTGACAGGCAAAGGGGTAATGGTATAAACCTGGAGGATCCGACAAGAAGCGACAATTATAATGCATTTAAATAGCACATCAAACCTCTCACGGTCGCTTCTCCTAGAAAGGAATAAAACATATCAGCAAGTACTTTTCAGGTTAACAAAGAACTTCAAAGAGCACAGCCTTTAGTCATTTGAGACAAGCTTTTCTTCTTGTGAATGCGGGTCGGCTGCGACCTAGATCAGATCATCAGAATACTAAGGAAGCCCACCTCTGCAAGAAAATTCAGTACAGTGAAGTGAATCTCCCTCTCATTTCCGGCTTGTACATATGGTGAACTAGGAGCAAATCGGGCTTGTGGATACAGTGCACTTATAGCATTTCAGGCGTGTAAATACGGTGCACGCTAAACACTTCAGGCTTGTAAATACGATTCATGAAGAATAATTCAGGCTGGTAATTATGCAGCACGATGAGTAATACAGGCTGGTAAATTTGTAGGCAAAACAATTAAATGAGGCACATTGTGGTATATAAATAAATAATACCGGATCTAGGTTTGACTAGGCATAGCAATAACAGATAGCTCAATAAATAAGAGTCAAGATTCGAGGTAGTAGGAGTTTGCAGGTTTATTACAGCATAAAGGACAGGAACAGGACAACCTGCACAGGAATAGGATGGCAGCGCTGCCGGGGGCAGGATCGGAATCGGCGTGCTCTGGGGAAAGGACTGGCGTAAGGGATAACATTTAATAACAATACACAAGCATATATAGTAAAACAGTTGCATTACAGTACATATGATAGGCGGAGCAGTGGGTGGAGCAAAGGGTGTGACGCGTAGCAGTCGCGAAAGATAAGGGTGAAAGTGGGTGTAACAGGGCGTATACATAGACATGTGATGCAAACGTAACAGAATATGTCATGAATGGGGCGGAAACATGGAGGGGGCTACCTAAGGAGCCGGGACCTCTAACCTGATGGTGCGCGCAAGCTGGCAATGACGTGTTACTAGAAGAAGCTGGGGGCTACGAACTCTGTGCTAGGAGCAGAGACTGAAGTCTGGAGAGTCAGGGCGACATGTACCTAAACAGTATCTAGTATCTGATGTTTAGAGAACATGTTGATATAAACTAGAAGTCAGGAGGGGAAAGGCTAACTTGATTCTAAGACTGGTGCATGCATTATTCTACATGTAGTGCGTGATGAAGAATATTAAATGATCACAAATACAGTATTTCTCTAACATGGAGACGTAAAGGCTAGACTATGACGGTAACTATTGATGCGATTCAGTAGCTTTAGGAATGCAGAGAAGGAGGGCTGGACTGATAACTAGAATCATAACATACTCTTGGCAGACTCAGAGGCAGAGCCAGGCTGAACCGGGCACTGTGAGGCAGGAAGTAAGTGAAGGGTCAGGGATACAGGTGGGGGCCGTGTCGCTCCTCAGCGAGGGCTTCAGGAGACAGGAGCTGAATCTGGTGTCCAGGCCCTTTTGAGGCCTAGAAACGGGGACTTTACAATGAAATAACGTGCACACTGAGAAACGTGGCAACGTAACTTTACATAGGCCTGATATTCGTAGTATTCACGAGAACTGGAAACTGGCATACTAGAAGTGGACACAACTATAATTGCGTCTTTAATCGAACATGGGGAATACATATGCATATTAATCATGCACACATAACATAAGATGGAGGACGCGTAGGGACACAGAACATGGCAAAATTTACTTTTCCACATTCCCTCCTTGTCACTACGTTTCCATCAGGAAACATCAATATTCATGATACCATCTATCATTTCATACAGTATCATTTGCTCGTCTCGAATTTTCCAGGAACTAGATTTAGAACGGGACTTGGGACTAGGAATACAAGATGTAGCACAAATGCCGCAAATCGCAGGGCCACATTGTATACAGAGGCAGCAACTGAATATGATCGCTACTGCAATACCTAGAAAGGACAATACTTTCCATCCCCAGGCAGAAATTATATTCCAGAACCAACCGGACCATGTCCAGGTGCCTGGGTCTTGGTGTAACAGATGGGCAATTTTATGGAGTCTGGTTATAGCTGAATAAACAGACGGCGCGTTATTAGGAATAAAAATGCAGCAACTAGATCCGATGACTCTACATGCCCCGCCCCTATCGGCCAGTATGACGTCAAGGACGAGACGATTCTATAGCACGACAAATCTCATAGCAGATTGCTCTTCGGTTAAGTTACCTAGAGCAGAGGCAGTCTCATTTACTACAGCTTCAAGGGTTCTGGTTAACCTACGGATTAGCTTACTGTTCTGAACAGGTCCTATAAAGAAGAAGAAACCTTTATTAAAATCTGTATACTGTTCTAGAGTGGTTTCAGTATAATCGACAATTGGGGACTCGATCTCCCTTTTATGTCTAATGTGTACTAGATGTGTATTTCTATGATAATCGGATGGGGCTAGGAAAACAGGTGGCAGTAGGAAGGCAATGTAACAGGTTCCCTCCCAATCGAGGGGCAGACGAACATATGCGGTTTGACCACAAATAAAATAAGAATGACGTGAAGCTTTAAAAATAGATTTCCTACTGTCACTATACTTGACAATAGTAGTACAATCACTATGTCCTACATGTACGGAACCATAATTTCGGACACATAATTCGCCTTTGACTGGTAGTATTGAAATAGCAGGTAAGTCTGGAGTAGTATCAGACTGAACATTCAGGACCATGAAATTCGAAGAATAATTTCCTAAATTGTAAACTTTGTTTTCTAGATCTAACCCTGTTCTGTGGGGAAGACCTTGCTTGTCTGGAAAACATGTACTGTTAAGAAAAGACATATCTGTTGAGGATGACGTTAACGTGGACCATGCTCCACACGAACCATTATGTGAAAAGGGATAAGGAAAGAGTGGCAGAACTCCCTTCGGTGTCTGAAAAGGGGGGAGTCGACCACACACCCAACAATTAGTGGCATTGCTGGTCTGGTGTGAATAATGTAACATGCGGATAAAAGAATTGTTACGCATAGCGAGGCGGTAAGAGAGTTCATGAGGAGGCAGATCACTAAACGTGTGCTCTACTGTAACATTAGAAGACTTATTCACATGAGAAACTGGAAAATACAGATAAAATGCATAACTGGTGCAGGAAATCATAATGCTGAGAAATAATATGAAACTTAGAAAAACGATACATCGGATTGAGTTTTGACTAACTCTCTCACTATGGGGGTCTATTTTATACATGTCAGAAACCGGTCTAACCGTTTCACCTAGGGGAGGACTTAGACAATCAAACTGGCTGACTTATTTTACTAGACCTTAGTTTTAATTTATACTCCTGTTGCGGAGTTTTCTCTAACAGGGAGGGTGCAGTATCATTGTTTTTTGCGGGACAGTCCTTAAGAATAGTACTTTGGCAATCCTTAAAATCCTCGGAAATGTTCTTTGAAACAGGTTTCAGTCCATAAAACTTCTTTATATGCGACAGATGCACCCAGCCTTTGCGTCCCTCCAACTTCACGGCTGTACGGGTGGCCAGGAGGACCTGTCGGGGCTCCTTCCAGCGAGGCTCCAGCGGACTTGAACGATCAAAATTTCGCACTAGGACCATGGATCCGGGAACGTTTTCATGCGGTGCCACCTCGGTATTGTCTGGAAATGCGGCGGCAACCTGTGAACGACAAGAGTTGAGGGCAGACATCAAGGAAGCTAGGTAATCTGTCAGCATATTACTTGAAACATCGGTAATACTTCGAGGTCTAGGAGTACCCCACATGTTAGGGGGGCGGCCGAAAACGACCTCATACGGGGACAGACCTGATCTGGAATGTGCGACCATGCGCATATAGAACAGGGCAACCGGCAGAGCTACTAGCCAGTCCACACCTTTCTCTTGACAAACTTTTGCGATGCGAATTTTCAAAGTCTGATTATGTCTCTCTACGAGACCGGCTGCTTCAGGATGGCGTACACAATGGAACTTCCACTGGTACCCTAACAAAAGGGACACGTGTTTCATTAGCTCGGATGAGAATGGCTGGCCGTTATCAGAATATACGACTCTAGGGAGTCCATAACGGGGGAAGAACTCACGAACCAACTGCTTGGCAGTGGTCGCGGCTGTGTAATCTGGAACTGGATATGCTTCTGTCCACCTGGACAAAGCGCATACAACTACAAGGACATACTTGAAACCTCGACATCGCTCCATCTGAATGTAATCCATCTGGAGGACTTCAAAAGGGTGGTCAGGGGGCTGGAATCCACCTTGTTCCACCGGGACACTTTTACCTGGATTAAACTGACAACATATCATACAGGTACGGACTTTCTGCTTGGCTGCAGCCCGTAAATGCTTGTTGGACCAAATGTTCTGGATACTGTCTAACATAGCTTTTTCTCCTAAATGTGCTGGACTATGTGCGGTATTGATAATGACTTGAACCATAGAGTCGGGGAGAAACCATGTGGCTTTACCCTTCGTCACCCATCCCTGATCTGTCTGGACCCCTCCTTGTTCGGACCATTTCTTGATTTCATCGGGAGTAGCATGTAACTGGATATCTATGACATCTTGAGTAGGGTCCTTAACTGTCATACATATAGTCGGATCTGGAGTATGTGTCTGTGTCGGGTTAACTGGAATGTCTGGAGTCTGTGCTGTAAGCTTGGCTGTGCGATCTGCTAGATCATTACCTTGGGAAATAGTGTCAGTAACTTTCGTATGTGCTTTGCATTTCATGATAGCAATGGATGTCGGTAAGTGTATGGCATCTAACAGAGCCTGAATAAGGAGACCGTGCTGAATCTTGGTTCCATGAGAAGTCATAAAACCTCTCTCCTGCCAGAGCACTCCAAAGTCGTGTACGACTCCAAATGCGTAGCGTGAATCTGTGTAAACATTAACTTTCAGGTTCTTGGCGTGTATGCAGGCTTGAGTCAGAGCAACTAGCTCTGCGGCTTGAGCAGACAGGGTGTCAATACGGTGGGTCTCTATAACTTCGGTGTCAGTAGTCACTGCATACGCGGCTACTAGTTCTCCTGTACTTGTTCTCATACATGAACCATCCACATAAAGTGTCAGGTCGGGATCTGGTAATGGAATATCTGTCAGATCTTGTCTTGGCTTTGTCATAGTGTTAACTACTTCCACACAGTCATGTGTGGCAGGATTGGAAGTAACTGACGGTAACAATGTAGCAGGATTTAAAACGTTGCAGCGTCTGATTTCTATGTGTGGCTGGAACAGTGTCAATTCATAACCTGTTAAACGTGCAATTGTCAAGTGCTGAGTCTGTGTTCGGTTTAAAAGAACTTCCACGGAGTGTGGAACTTGTACTGTCAGGGAGTGTCCTAATACTATGGAATCACTTTGTCTGATAGCTAGTGCTGTGGCTGCAACTGACTTGAGGCACGCAGGCAGAGCCTGGGCTACAGGATCTAATGTGCTCGAAAAATAAGCACAAGACTTGTATTGTCCTGCTTGATCTTGTGTGAGAACAGATAATGCTGTACCTTCACGTTCTGTGACGAAAAGTGTAAAAGGCTTACTGTAGTTCGGTGTAGCTAGGACTGGAGCTTGGCATAGGGCTTTCTTTAACTCATTGAAACTAAGTGTATGTTCAGATGTCCATGGGAGGACAGTCGATACGGCTGCCTCCTGTGTCGTTAACTGTATCAGTGGTTTGGCTAGAAATGCATACTGAGGAATCCATTGTCTGCAATAAGAAGTAAGGCCGATAAAAGCACGTACCTCCTTCTGGGTCTTGGGCTGAGGAAGACTCGCTATTAACTGGATACGGTCTGGTGTCAACTGCCTACCCCACTTGGACAGCAAGTGGCCTAAGTAGATTACTTGCTGGACACAGAATTGAAGCTTCGAAGGGGACACCTTGTGCCCCATCTCGGCAAGGAAATACAAAACTGTGAGTGATGCTCGCTCGCAAGCACGTTCAGAACGGGCTGTGATCAGTAGATCATCGACATACTGGAGCAGGGCAGTGTCAGTTGGCATGTGAATGTTGTCTAGTTGTCTCTTGAGTGCTTGACTGTAAATACTAGGACTTTCTGTGAAACCTTGAGGAGCGCGTGTGAACATATAGCTCCTTCCATTTAAACAAAATCCGAAAAGAAACTGGCTGTCTGGATGAATGGGGACACTGAAAAACGCGTTCTTGAGGTCTATGACCGTAAAAAATGTGGCTTCAGAATCAATGGCTGTCAATAGGGAAGAGATATCTGGGACAACTGGGTACTGGGGAATAATACATTTATTGAGTTCTCGAAGGTCAATCACTAATCGATATACTGGAGGTGCATTTGGATCAGTACGTTACATGACTGGAATGATCGGAGAATTACATACATTGGAGTCAGTTTCTACAACTACTCCTTGAGCCATGAGCTCGTCAATAATTTTGGATAAGGCTGCTACAGCCTCAGGTGGCAATCTGTACTGTCTGATTCGTGGTAACACTACACCTGGCTTGAGAGTCACACGATGGGGTGTGATTTGCATAAAGCCAACATCAGTTGGACCTCGCGCCCATAGATGCTGCGGAACATTAGACAATCTCGGATCAAAATCTCGTAATACATAGTGACCCTTGAAGTCACGTAGGAACAATCGTATTCCCTCTGGGGAACAGCATATAACTGCACCTAACTCTTTCAGTGTCTTAATGCCTAATACATTTTCTGGACATGACTTCGTAAGTAACAGATCAGTAGTGCGGGACAATGGACCTACTTCTAGAGTAACTGGCTTTGAAATTTCATTTACGATAGGTTTTCCTGAAAATCCAAGGGAAACATTTCTAGAGCCTGAGAGCGGAGCCCCTGGAACTTCGGCGTGACTGATGGTGGTCCTACTTGCCCCTGTATCAATCAAAAACTTTCTGTCTTTCCTTAATACTTGACTGTGAACATAGGGACCTTCTTGATCTACAGGTATCTCGATGAGAGGCAAGCCTACCTCCCTCTCTAGGCTGTTTCATGAATATGGCTGATACTCTGGAGACTCGGACTGTGCATACTGGTACATCTGTTGTGTAACATGCTGTGTTGCAGCAATAGGCTGCGGTGCTGTAGCTGTCTGTTGTGCATTCTGTGGCTGAGGAGTCTGTGAAACTTGCTCTTGTCTAGGCGGACGTGGTCTTTCTTTAGTCTTACCGGTAGCTATATTGTGTTTCAGAACTGCACACTCGTTTATAAAATGACCTGGCTGTTTACAATAATTGCAGTTCCCTTTAACGGGAGCTGTAGGATGACTGGCTTGATTCGGACCCCTCTTCTGACTGTCCTGAGGAACAGATTGTGCAACTAGTACTTTCATTTTCGTGTCTTTCATACGTTTTCTCTCGTGTTCTTGCTCTTCTCTGATTCTATTCTGGTGATATTGAAGCATCTGTAACATCTGGGACGGGGTATTAGCTTGCCAGGTACTTTCGACTTTCAAAACTCAGTTTTTAATTGGTGGACTTGAATTCTCGACTAATTTAGTAACAAAAAGGTGAGGGTATGACTCGCTACTTGTCTTGAGGCCACTGTTTATGGTAAAACATTTCTCAAATCTAGAATAAAAATCACTAGTATCTTCATCTTGTTTCTGTTTACAGGCTGAAATTGCATCCCAATCTTCCTTTCTAGTAGCTAATAATCTGGGCAAAACTTGTATCAATAGTTCTGGTAATTCTTTACATTTATCTCCAAGACCGGTACCTGGTACTCGTGCCTTATCTTCAGCTTCTAGAACTGCCCAATCGATCTTTTTCTCTCCCACCTCCCATTCTTTTTCTTTGAGTTTCTCATATACCCCTGCGGGCAACAGGACTTTTAACATTTTAATAATATCTGGATACGTGTATTCTCCCATACGGAGCATGTCTTTTAATTCTCGATGGAACCCTGCTGGATCTTTGTCGTGACAGGGAATTAATTTCTTCATCTCTAAGAGTTCCATCTTTGTGATCGGGGTGTAAACAAACACTCGTTGCATTTCACCACCCTCTGTCTTAACTGGATGCACTTCTCGTAACGGATTTTGTCTGTCTATGTAAAAGGGTTTACTTTCTGGGGGTGAGACATGAACAAAATGCGGGTTCAAGAACGTTCTATATTTGTGGCGCTGTTCTAGAATGACACTAATTAAATCAGTACCTAAACCTTTCCATTTATACTGGAGTAACTCGTTCAGGACATCATGTAACGGACCTGGATCAGAATGTTGACCCTCATACAATGTAATGAGGTGCTGGATCATATACATACCCACCAGTCGTTGCTCGGCTGGGGGCAATTTCAGAAACATTTGTGCCACTATTTCGTCTGGAAAAGTGGTAGAATCAGTAATCCATCGGACTGCTGATCGGACTAGTTCTTGTTCATGCATAGTACTTAACTCGCTATAACCGATTCGTGATTTCAGAATATGGTCAGTAGCTTGGAATACTTGTTCTAGAGAACCTTGTTCTGGTGCCGGATGATGGAAAGTTGACTTGTGTTCTAGGCGTAAATGGCGATCTGGAAATCTAGATTTTCCTACATACGCTATTCTGGCGGGATTCTCGTCCTCTACCTCTTCAGTAGAGTCATTTTCTTTCTCGCTTACTTGTGCTGCTTTACGCTGGTCATGTAACCTTATTATTTCCTTACGAATTTTCTTGTACATACTCTCTATACTACTGATAGTCTTGTGCTTACCCTCGGCTATATTCTCACTCCACCTTGTCAGGGTTCTCATTTCGACTTGATCTTTGGTCGGATAATCTTGTTCCCTTATTAGACAATTAATCAGAAACTTTAATATCATGAGCTGGATCTCAACTTTCCTTTGAGACATGACGTCACTAATACTTTCTGGATCATCCCCTGTACGGATGAAACGATATATTCTGTCTAGATCTTCCTTCATATTCGGTAAAGTGACCAAGTATTCGGACACCTGCCTAACACGCACGGAAAATATAACCATACTATCCTCGCCTGGAACTGGATCATAACAGCATTCAGTAAGAGCTCGCCTGATTTCTGCAATGGACTGATATTTAGGCGTACGCTGTAACGCACGTTGATGTAACTCGACTGCTCCTGGACGTCTATTTGGCGGCGGGGTCTGAGGAGGACCTCCTCCTGCGGCCCCTAAACTGGAACCATCGACTGATGCTCTTCGTGCTGGCAGAGTGGGAAGTTGAAATGCGGGCTGAACTTGTAGGACGGGCTGGACCGGGGGTGCCGTAGCAGGTACTGCGGTATCTGGAGGAGCAGGAAGTGCCTGATTTACAGGGACTGGCGGAGCGGGATTTGCATATTCTGGGACCGTGTCGTCCAAATAGGACGGGATGAAAATATCAGCTGCGGTCGGTTTGTGACGTAGCTTGGTCGGAACTAATGGTGGCGGAAAGTTACTGGATGCCTCCGGGGTCGCTTTTGGCAAGCCCTCGGCAAGAAGAGGGTACATACCCTTAATAAGGGCATTCCTCTGTCTGTCTGACTGTTCGGTTTTAACTCGTTCACCTATCTCGATTAATTCTTTTTCTTGGGCTCGTTCTAAGGATTCTCTACTTAATTCTGACTTTCTGATTTCTTTTTCGGTTCTTTTATGAGATTCTTTGCGCCATAACTCGATGGCATCTTTCTGTGACTGTCTGGCTTTCTTTTTCCATAATGCTTCTTCTACTCTCATGATGCACTCGGCATCCCACGTACCTGATACGGGCCATCTATACTTTTCCTCTAACTGTTTGGTATACTCTACCCATAAATCTAGATACAATATGGCGCTTATGCCATGCTTCTGATACATAAAATGACCTGGACTGTCCCTAGGCGGGACAGGAACTGCTGCTTCTAGCAGACCTTTTCTGGTTTTTAACTGACGTAATTTAGATAATAACGGCATGACTGAACTGTAACTTAGACACAATACGTAATTACAATACACAATGAACACGATAATTACTCCACATTCATACCACGACATTAAAATACATGAAGAACATTTAAAATAATAGTTCGAACAGAATACTACCTGGAATACGGAAAACAGAATACATGAATTTTCTCGAGAACAGAACTGACTAGAACAGAAACTAGATGCACTGCTGAAACAGTACGAAACTCACCGGTCTCATAAAGAGACACGTCAGGACCCGCATCCACCGAAGTGGACACTTCGTTTTGTGGGTCTGTGTACCACCAACCCACAGACCAGAGACAATTAGATTGACCCTGTCTAGATACTACCCCAGCAACGGTACTCACCGGGCAGCAAGAACGGAAGGCCTCAGACTGGACGGGACTGCTTCGACGCCTGACGGACGAACTTCGGACTTCTGTTACGGGTGGGCCTCCGGATACCTCGGACCTTGGACTCTCGGCTTGGGCTCTGGTCGGGACTCGCCGCGTTCCTCCACCGCCTCGTCTGGATGCTGGACCGCCACCTCCGTCTCCTCCGTGGGCCTGAGGGATACTTGAAGCAGAAATATCTGCACGTGCACGGTATGGTTCCGTCACGGCTGCAGAGGGTCAGGGGGCCGGCGTGGCTTCACCGGCGCGTGGGGAAAGGGCAAGTCCCTATTCGGGCGCCATTATGTGGTATATAAATAAATAATACCGGATCTAGGTTTGACTAGGCATAGCAATAACAGATAGCTCAATAAATAAGAGTCAAGATTCGAGGTAGTAGGAGTTTGCAGGTTTATTACAGCATAAAGGACAGGAACAGGACAACCTGCACAGGAATAGGATGGCAGCGCTGCCGGGGGCAGGATCGGAATCGGCGTGCTCTGGGGAAAGGACTGGCGTAAGGGATAACATTTAATAACAATACACAAGCATATATAGTAAAACAGTTGCATTACAGTACATATGATAGGCGGAGCAGTGGGTGGAGCAAAGGGTGTGACGCGTAGCAGTCGCGAAAGATAAGGGTGAAAGTGGGTGTAACAGGGCGTATACATAGACATGTGATGCAAACGTAACAGAATATGTCATGAATGGGGCGGAAACATGGAGGGGGCTACCTAAGGAGCCGGGACCTCTAACCTGATGGTGCGCGCAAGCTGGCAATGACGTGTTACTAGAAGAAGCTGGGGGCTACGAACTCTGTGCTAGGAGCAGAGACTGAAGTCTGGAGAGTCAGGGCGACATGTACCTAAACAGTATCTAGTATCTGATGTTTAGAGAACATGTTGATATAAACTAGAAGTCAGGAGGGGAAAGGCTAACTTGATTCTAAGACTGGTGCATGCATTATTCTACATGTAGTGCGTGATGAAGAATATTAAATGATCATAAATACAGTATTTCTCTAACATGGAGACGTAAAGGCTAGACTATGACGGTAACTATTGATGCGATTCAGTAGCTTTAGGAATGCAGAGAAGGAGGGCTGGACTGATAACTAGAATCATAACATACTCTTGGCAGACTCAGAGGCAGAGCCAGGCTGAACCGGGCACTGTGAGGCAGGAAGTAAGTGAAGGGTCAGGGATACAGGTGGGGGCCGTGTCGCTCCTCAGCGAGGGCTTCAGGAGACAGGAGCTGAATCTGGTGTCCAGGCCCTTTTGAGGCCTAGAAACGGGGACTTTACAATGAAATAACGTGCACACTGAGAAACGTGGCAACGTAACTTTACATAGGCCTGATATTCGTAGTATTCACGAGAACTGGAAACTGGCATACTAGAGGTGGACACAACTATAATTGCGTCTTTAATCGAACATGGGGAATACATATGCATATTAATCATGCACACATAACATAAGATGGAGGACGCGTAGGGACACAGAACATGGCAAAATTTACTTTTCCACAACATTGAGAAAGGGGGCCAACAGGACCCAGTCACAGTTAACCCCGGGGGAGGGGCGACCTCGGGCCTCACTCGGCCTACTGCCCTCCTCCCCAGGGGGTTACCTCACTTCTTCGGCCCTCCAGGGCCCTTGCGTGGATCTCGGGGAGGGAGAGGACGCTCTGACCCTCTCGAGGCCTCACTCGACCCAGCGCGGTGCAGACGCCACTCCAGGTCACCGGCGCTGGGGACGAGGCGGGGACTGCATGCAGAGCAGACGGAGGGGGCTCTCAGGCTCCGCGGCCCCTTCCGCGACGATCCAGGGCTTCCCCGTGTGTGGGACGAGGCGCGGGGCAGCAGCCAATCGCTGCCCGGCTCAGGCGGGGGCGCGGCCGATGACGCGGTCGCGTCTCCCGTCACGTGATGGGCTCCAAGTAGGCTTCAGGCCTAGCGCGGCCTGTCAGTTTCAAAGCGGCGGCCCTCTCCTGGCACTGAGGGCCGCCGAGGGGGGCAAATACGGCACTGGTCACCGCGTGAAGGTGGGCAGCCCCAGGGCAGGCCGGAAGGACCACAGAAGCGTCGACGTGGGGCCTCTTCAGGCGCCTGGGGGAGCTGAGGTACATCGCTAGCGTCGCTTCTCAGTGCTAGGTACCGGCAGGGCAGGAAGACGATTTCGACGCTCCCTGACAGGGCAGACAGGAACTGACACAGCGCTGGGCAGGAGGGCAGATTACAGCGCTCCACAAGTTAGTCAGTCAGAACTGTGGCAGGATGGGGGCAAATTATAGCGCTTTTCACACAGTTCAGTCAGGGAGAGACAGGTAGGCCCAGCTGAAGGCAGGGGATGCGCAGGGCAGCTCAGTCCAGTACCTTGTCTCATGAAGTAGGTCTCTTGGCGCTTGGATGATTCTGCGCCCTTGGTTGCTTGTTGCTTGAAGTTGCAGAAGAGGGGGGGGAATGAGTTGAGGGCCTGAAGAATTTCTCCTTAGTCACTGCAGATGGGCCCTGGGGTTCCCTACCACTGGGCCAGATCAGGGGGATAGCTTTGGACACCTCACTGAACTTAAGAGGCAGCACCTGAATCCTGTCACTCCCAGTAGCATAGGTTCCTCACTAGGCCCTCCCGCCTAAAACTCCTGCGTGGGTTCCCCAGGTCAGTGATGCCCCAACTGACTGGAAAAAGTTCCCTCCCTGGCTTATATATGCCCAGGTCAGGTGACCACTCTCTAAGGCGGGAAAAGTCAGGTCCGCCTTCCTTCTGGAAGGTTCCAGGAGCTTCCCCACTCTAACTATGGACAGGGGCTGGGTGGCTGGTGTTGCAACAATGTATGGGGACCCAGCCTGCTCCTGGCAACTAGGGTGCTACACTAAAAAGACCACGCTGCAGTAGCAGGGGCCAGTGGCAGCCATGTTGAAAGTAGAGAGCACCCGCACCCTAACGCAGATTAGCTGTAAAAAGGTGCCCGAAGACCTAAGGACCAACAAAAAATAGGTGGAAAAAATGAGGCCAGGGCAAAAAGTCACGGGGAAAGATCACCCTAAGGCTGACAGGTCTAACAGCTTAGCTCAGCAAACATTCTATATCATCTATGTGCGGACGACACTCAACTTTATTTGAAAATCTCCTCACCAGATGACTTCATCTCCCTCAACGCCATTCTTCATAATACCCAAAGTTGGCTCAATGGCAATCACCTTATGCTTAACACCAAAACAACTGAGTTCCTCCTCATCTCCCCTCCCAATCATGCACCCAACATAGACTTATGGCTGAAGCATCTTACTTCCTTTGATTGCGCCCCTCTCATCATTGACTCCGCAAAATCCTTGGGAGTCACCTTTGACAAACATTTAAATATGCAGGAACAAATCTACAATACTACCAAAGGAGCCAACTTTCAGCTGAGTACCTTAAGGAAACTTAAACCCTCCCTCCCACAGATTGATCTAAAAATGGCGGTCCAAGCTCTAGTACTATCACGACTGGACTATGGAAGCACCACTCTTTGCGGTCTTCCAAAATACAAACTAGCACCGCTCAGGGCATCGCTTAACCCCATGCGCGCTGCGGGTTTTCCCGCTGTGCGCTGACTTTTACGAAAAGCCGCGGTTCAAAGGCGTAACTCATGACGCGTGGAAGGGGTTAACGCTGCGGCCAGGCTGGTCTCCGGAATAAAAAGAAATAACCACATCACTCCGGCCCTGAAGGCTTTGAACTGGCTACCATACGAGTCGAGAATACAACTAAAGATCGCCTGCATGTCACATAAAGCCTTACATAGCAACACCCCTAGCTACTTAGCACAAAAGCTAGAGCGGTCGGGAGGTTGTAGACATCTGCGAAGAGCAAGGTCACTACTACTAAAACTTCAATCCTTCCACAAAAAGAGAACTGGGTGCAGAGCCTTCTCAGGTATCGCACCGAAGATTTGGAACAACCTTCCCCTAGACTTATGCAGAATCCCATATTTTACCACCTTCAAAAAGGAAACAAAAATGTTTCTCATGAACAAATTATCATCTTAAACCTTTAAGTCCTAGAAGCCTACTTACCAACGCTTTTAATCAAACAGCAATGTTTACCTCATTTGTATTATTATGCGATTCCTAATTGTATGTATAACTTGTGATAATTATGTACTGTAAAGCGCTCTGATACCCCCATGGGTCATGTCCGCGCTATATAAAACTTTATAAATCAATAAATTAATAAATCTAGATAAGTTCGACTTCTGGTTCTTATGTATTTTTCAGGTATGTCGACTACTGGAATCCATTCATCCTGACTGGTGCTCGGTTGTTCCTCATCAGCTACTTCAGGATCGATGTCTTGAGACCCCTCAGCTGCACAACCTTTAGCTTCTAATTCATCAGGTTCAGTTACTCTCTTAGTGTGACTCACATGGATCTAGTTTGGAATTCCCTTGCACTTCACAGCTGTGGTGGTAACCAATATCACTTGATGTGGCCTTCCCCACCTTGGTGCTAGGCAAGATTTCCGAGTATGTTCTTCTATCGCTACCCAGTCACCTGTATTTAGGTCATTTGCTGGAGTTGATTGTCTGGCGACAGCATCTTACCCGACCTGGTGAGAGATAGAATGCACTTGGTCAGCCAGTTCTTTGCAGTTCTCTAGTACTAAATCATTAGTTATATTTAGCAGTTTGTGTCCTGGCACCCATGCTTGCCTCATTGCTCTTCCCATGAGTATCTCATGGGGACTCAAGCCTGTGTTTCTGTCTGGAATGCTTCTGATTCCCATCAGAACAAGAGGTAAAGCATCAGACCACTCCAATCGGGTAGATTCATACATCTTTCCCAATCTTGATTTGATCGTGCCATTCAGTTGTTCTACCACTCCAGAAGCCTCTGGGCGGTACGCACAGTGTAGCTTTTGCTCAATTTTGAATGCTTCACAGATTAGACCAATTATTTCATTATTAAAATGAGACCCTTGGTCTGATTCGATCGTTACTGGAAAACTGAAACGAGGTATAAGTTCTCTGAGTAGGAGTTTAGCTACAGTGATGCTATCATTCCTACGGGTAGGGTAAGCTTCCACCCATTTTGAAAACAGGCAGACAATGACAAGGATGTACTCCATTCCACGACAAGGGGGTAATTGAATGAAATCAATTTGCAGTCTTATAAATGGGCCTTCTGCTTTTCCAATTTTTCCTGGGCATACTACAGTTTTCTTACCAGGATTCATTTGTTGGCAAATTAAACACCTCTGGCAAAGGACCTCTGCTATGTTCCTGAATTTTGCATTGAACCAAGTTTGCCTAAACAATCTAATCATAGCATCTCGCCCTAGGTGGGAATCTCCGTGGTACAACCTAGCCATAGGAGCAAGCATACAGTCGGGTAACACAGGTCTACCATCTAAGTAAACAATGACACCATCTCCAACCCTTCGCTGACAGCCTATCTTTCCCCATTCTTCCTTTTCAATTTGTTCTGCTTCATTTTGTAAATCTCTCACTTCCCCCCACGTTCTCACATCATCAAGCAACATAAGTTGGCAGCTATTTCCACATGTATCAATTTTCTTGTTTATTGCCATCTAATGTTTGGCACAATGTTGGGCTAATTGGTCAACATATCTGTTACCAGCTGTCACTCTGTCATTTCCGGATTGGTGAGCAGCAGACTTGACCACAGCCACTTATTTTGGCAATTGAATTGCTTCTAGCAAATCCCTCACAAATTGTCCATTTTTTATAGGAGTGCCTGAAGAAGTCAGAAACTCCCTTTGCATCCAAAGTTGTCCAAAATCATGCACAACCCCGTAACCATACTAACTGTCAGTGTATATGGTCACTTTCCAATTTTTCCCAAATTTACAAGCTCTTGTCAATGCAATTAATTCAGCTACTTGTGCAGACTTGACTCCAGGTAAATAGGATGCTTCAACTGGACCCCACAATGTATATACAGCGTAAGCAGCACTTAATCCTCCTTCCTCATGTCGCATGCATGAGCCATCTACAAATAGCTCATATTCAAATTCTAGCAATGGCTCTGCTCTTATGTCTGGGTGTGGTTTAGTACTGTATTCTGTGAGGTCGATACAATCATGTTCGACTTCCTCTTTTACTTCTGCAAAATGCGAATCAGGTAACAGTGTAGCTGGATTTTCTGCACCCAATATGATTCACTCATACTTAGTCAGCCCACCAGGAGTCAGATACTGAGTTTTAGTTCTGGTCAAAAAAATCACAACTGCATGTGGAACATACACGGTTACGGGATATCCCATAATAATGGACTCACTTTGCTCAAGGCTCATGCAAGTTGCAGCTACTGCTTTCAGACATCAGGAAGAAAAATATGCCACAGGACGCCTGGGTCAGAACAGAGAGTGCATAATTGTCTCGTGTGTCACAAAACAATGCAAAATCTTTTGAATAATCAGGCATTCCTAACGCTGGAGCTGAACACAGACTTTCTCCTAGCTTTGTGAAAGCAGTCATGCTCTCATCTCCCATTCCACTGGGTCTTTGGCTCTGTTCTTCGTCATTTGTATCAATGGTTTTGCTAGGACTGCAAATCCCACAATCCACTGCCTGCAGTAACCTATAACTCCTAGAAAAATTCTGATTTCTTTCTGTGTTTGAGGTAGATTCATGTTTCGAATTATTTTAATTCTTTCTGAGGTAAATCTCCTGACACCTTTTTCTATCTGGTGCCCCAGATATTTCGCTGATGTGGTATAGAATTGTAATTTTATAGGTGATACTTTATGTCCACCTTCAGCCAAGTGATTCAGTAGTGCAATGGTATCAACACCACAGTCATTTTGAGTCTTAGACTCCACCAGCAGGTCGTCTATTAATTGCACCAAGACTGATTGTCTAGGTAGCACCAGGTATTCAAGACATTTTTTCAAAATTTGATTAAATATCAAGGGACTTTCTGTGTATCCCTGAGGAACGCGGTTCCAAACATAGACATGGTTGTCGAATTTGAACGAGAATAAAAATGTGTTATCTGGATGTAATGGGATGGAGAAAAAGGCATGACATAAATCAATTACAGCAAACCATCCAGCTCCCCACGGTATCTGATACAGAATCACTGCAGGATTTGGCACAACTGGACTGCATGGAACGACAATTTTATTAATTTTTCGAAGGTCTTGTACGACCCTGTATTTCCCGCTTGGTTTCTTTATGCCAATTATAGGTGAATTACATGGGCTACTCATTATTTCTTGTAAAATGCCTTGTTCAACCAGACGCTTTATTTCTGCAGCAACTCCTGCCTTTATTTCTGGGCTCATTTTGGTCTGTCGAATATTTGGGTAAACTGACACTTCTTTCACTGTCACTTTAATTGAATCGACATTTGCCATTAATCCTACTTCTTTTCCTGTGAAATCCCACACATCAGGATTTACAGTTTTCTGCAATTCTCTGGGTAAATCTTCTACAGTTATCTTTTTAGCTTCAGTTTCCTGTTTGGCTAACATTAATTAATAAATTCCGTCTTCATCTCGGGGGGTTTGAATTTCAACACCACTCGGTGTACAGAAATGTGCAGTCATTTTAACCAACAAGTCCCTACCTAATAGGTTTGCAGGACTAGAATCGCACACAACAAATGTGTGCATTTCTTTAAAATTCCCTATTCTGACTTCCATTGGTTCTGTGACAGGAGTCCTAATATGTTTATTAGAAACGCCCACTACTTGGATCGCTTCTCCCGAGAAGTGTAGGTTTGGACGTCTGCTGTTCTCACAGTAGAACGGGTAACGCCAGTGTCCAATAAAAAGGTGATATCATTTCCCTCGACTTTTCCCTCAATGTATGGACCTGACTGATCTACCGGCAAGGATGCTCCAAGTACGCACTCCTCATCCTCCACTCTCAGGCACCATCAGAAACTGTCTTCTTCAAAAAAAGTTTCACTCAAAAGAAATTGTGATGTATCTGCGTCTCTCCTTTCACTTTAAAGGAAGAGGTCGCAGTAATAACACCCTCACCTCCCCTACCACAAAACAGTGACTTCCCTCCACCCACCCCAGACTATTCCACTCCGGTCGGGGGAAGACTATCACAGATCCTACCTGTCTGGAATTCCATCACCACAGACAGGTGGGTGCGACAAATTATCCATTATGGTTACTGCCTGGAACTCGCCTCTACCCCTCCGCACAAAGCTCCTAAACAACGTCCAATGTCCACAGAACATTACACACTTCTAAAACAAGAGATTCTCTCTTGCAAAAACACGCAATAGAACCGGTTCCCAAACACCATCAAGGTACAGGTGTTTACTCCCTTTACTTCCTCATCCCAAAAAAGGACGGTACTCTCAGGCCAATATTAAACCTCAGACTGTTTATACCTGTACATACAATCCGACCACTTTCACATGGTCACTCTCCAACAGGTCCTCCCATTGCTCTAACAAGGCGATTTCCTTGCCACTCAAGATCTCAAGGACGCCTACTTCCACATTCCTGTTCACCCTGCTCACAGGAAATATCTAAGGTTTGTAGTGGACGGTCAGCACTATCAGTCAAAGTGCTCCCATTCGGAGTGACTACAGCACCAAGAGTCTTTACAAAATGTCTCGCAGTTTTAGCAGCTCACTTGCGAAGACAACACATTAATGTGTTTCCTTACCTCGACGACTGGCTCATAAAGGCTAAATCGCGCATCGATTGTGTGCACCCCACACACAAAACAATCCAGCTGCTGCACAACTTAGGATTCACAATAAACCTCACCAAGTCATACCTTCAACCGTCCCACACCCAACAGTATCTAGGCGCCACAATAGATAATTCAAAAGCCCTTGCATAACCAAATCCAGCCAGGATAACCAGCAAACAAGCTCTCATATTAAAATTTCAACCTCGACATTCACTACCAGCTCGAGTGTTTATGCAACTAATAGGGATGAAGGCATCTTGCATTTTAGTCGTAACTTATGCAAGACTCCAAATGCATCCTTTACAGGAATGTTTAGCACAACAGTGGAACCAAGGTCACGGTCAACTTACAGATCGGGTTTTGGTGAACAGCTGCACAACTCGCTCTCTGCAGTAGTGGAACACACAAAACCGTTCCAAAGGGTGGCCGTTCCTAGACCTGGTATCACAGATAGTGCTAACAATGGACGCATCGCTCACCGGCTGGGGAGTGAAGCTCTTAAACCATACCATTCAGGGTTTGTGGACCCATCAACAGAAACTGCTCCACATCAATTACTTCGAATTACTGGCGATTTTTCTCGCATTAAAATCACTCCAAATGCATCTCGTACACAAAGCTGTCCTCGTCCGTATGGACAATATGACAGGAATGTACTATGTACAAAAATAGGGCAGGGGGGACACACTCTCTGCAGCTTTCACGCCTAGCGCAAAGCGTATGGAGATGGTCCATTCCTCAAAAAATATACCTCTTAGCAGAATATCTTCCAGGGGTACACAATCAGATTGTGGATCTGCTCAGTCGTCAGAAACAACATATACACGAATGAGAACTTCATCGGTAGTCTTACCTGGTTGCACTTTCCTGTCTTGTTCTATGTACAAAATGCCAATGATTAAGGGCGGACACCACAAAACGTGTCTGGCAGCAAGAAGATGGATGACTGTTTCTGCCAAATATGTC
Organism: Lissotriton helveticus; assembly: GCF_964261635.1. Classification (NCBI taxonomy): domain Eukaryota; kingdom Metazoa; phylum Chordata; class Amphibia; order Caudata; family Salamandridae; genus Lissotriton; species Lissotriton helveticus. The sequence continues at coordinate 1,713,875,861 of NC_136069.1, forward strand.
TACAGCCTTCGTGAATAAATGATTGGAATATCACCTACCTGTTTGAGGCTCTTCCACAGGGGCAACCTTTTGGAATTGTGATTGGAGCGGCTGGCCCAGCTGCGGAAGAGCTGCGCTGCTCCAGCAGCTTACCTGTGGAGACTCCATTCGGTGTCACCAGTTTGAGGGAGGTAGTCCGTGATGGAGGCACGAGTGTGCAGCCAGGTTGAGGCGAGACTTCATCACCCCACTGTGGTTTTATTGAACATTGATTAATGTATGCACAAGACAGACTCACTGGAGTAATACATTTGTGCAACTACAAACACCATAAGGCTATGCGAGTGACCACGCACACGGGGACAGTCTTTGAGAATATATACCAGGCTACACTTTCCTCTCTTGTTCAACGTACAAAATGCCTGATTAAGGACGGACAACACAAAACGCGCCTGGCAGCAAGAAGATTGACTGTTTCTGCCAAACTGTCTATGGCCTTTGTGAATAAATGATTGGAATATCACCTACCTGTTTGAGGCTCTTCCATAGGGACAAGCGCATTTTTATGGTTATGGGGTGGGTGAGGGTATTGGGAGGTTAGGATATTTTTAGGGTGGGTAAGGGTATTTGGGTAGCAAGGGTATTTTTAGGGTTTAGGGGTAGGTGAGGGTATTTGAGTAGCAAGGGGAATTTTAAGTGTTTACGGTGGGTAGGGGTAGTTGGGTGGCAAGTGTATTTTTAGGGTGGTTAGGGGTATTTGGGTGGCAAGGTTATTTTTAGGATAGGAAAGGGTATATGGGTGGCAAGGGTATTTTTAGGGCCTGAGGGTGGGAAGGGCATTAGGGTTGAGGGTGTGTAGGTAGGGGTATTTGGGTGGCATGGGTATTTTTAGGCTTTAGGGTGGGTAAGGGTATTTTGGAGGCATGAGTATATTTAGCTGTCAGGGTGGCAATGGCATTTTTAGGGTTTATGGTGGGTGATGGTTTTTGGGTAGAAAGGGTATGTTTAGGGATAAGGATGGGTGAGGGTTTTTGGGTGAAAGGTGTATTTTTAGGGATAAAGGCAGGGAGGGGTGTCTGGGTAGCAAGGCTATTTTTAGGGTTTAGGGTGCGTTAGGGGTGTTTGGGCAGCTAGGTTATTTTTAAGGTTTAGGATGGGTGAGGGTTTTTTGGTGGCAGTGGTATGTTAGGGTGTGAAGGGGTATTTGGGGAGCAAGGGTATTTTTAGGGTGGGTAGGGGTATTTGCATGACGAGGGAATTTTTAGGGTGGGTATGTGGGTGTCAAGGGTATTTTAGGGTGGGTAGGGGTATTTGGGTGGCAAGGGTATTTTTAGGATTTGGGGTCGGTAGATTTTCTGGGTTGGGGTCGATATATGTATCTATAGTATATTATATTCAGTGGAATAAAAACAAAGGTTACAGTGACGTTCTAGTTGGGCTGACATTTCACTTGTACAGAACCAGAACATTTCGGCAGTTCTAGTTGGCTGGGCTGGCTGGGGCTCGTGCCCTCGCAGTGCATTGCTTGTAATCTCACATATGATATCGCTGATGACATGGTCGGTGACATCTGGTGACATCGCTGATGACATCATCCAGTGACTAAGTGTTTTCAAAATGTTTGTGTTAAATATATATATAACCAGGCGTGTGGGTAGAGGATGTAGCCTACAGCTAGAGTGGTCAATGTCGCAGCTGGGGAACCGAGTTCGAGTCTCAACAATGATGCTCAACATCCTCTGATTCTGGGCAAATCACTTAATCTCTCTGTGCCTAACAAAAAATGAATGTGTCCTTGTGTAACAAAACTTGTGCTGTGTAAAGCGCTCTGATACCCTATATCTTCGGGTCTAGTTTGCGCTATATAAAACTCAAAAAAAAACAAAAAAACTTCCCTCCCAATTTGTGGTATCCAAACTGTACTTAGCTTGACTCCCAGAATCTCGCATAGGTGCAAGTGGTAACTGGTTTTGTATTACCTATTGCTGTTGTTTTCTTGATACCGCATTCTGTGTCTGTGGATTCAAATTGTCAGTTTGCACATTATTATTTAATACAGCCTTACACTCGTTTTTCCAATGCCTCAATTTTTCGCACTCGTGACAGGGAAACTTTTTCTTGGCCTCATCTCTGTTAAATTTTCTCCTTGGCTTACCCCCATTTCCATCTCCCTGGGTCTGATTATTTTTCATCTGACTTAATTGGAGTTCTTGTTGTCCTGTTAACTTTACCTGTGCCCACATTACCTTTTCTTCTAAATTCTTTCGTTTATTGTCAATTTCATCCCCACAATATTTGGCATATTTTAGAATTTCATCGACAGGCTTGGCCTGCCAACAGATTTTGTGATCTTTAATCATTTGCGAAATTTCGGGCTTTAACCCTGACACAAAACAATAAATAAAATGTATTGTGTCTTTAGTATCAATGCTTTCTAACCCACTGTATTGCTTGAAGACCTGCAAAAGTCACTCATAATATGCATGCACAGATGTATATTTTGAGTAGTTATGTCTATTCTTGTCCAATCTGTTTATTTTGGAGGAATATTCCCTTTCAAATATAGTATTACCTGATTATATTTTTTCATCACTTCATCTGATGGTGCTCCTGTCTTTGGATCTCTAGGGTACTCTTCACTAGGCCAATCTACTGCGATTTTACATCCTGTCCACAGATCTACAGGTACAACAATATCATATCCACACCACCCCAACACCACCCTCAGAGGAACGCTCATCTACAGACCCCCGGACCCTGGGCTCGATTCAGTGACTCCATTGCCAGCACCCACGCACTCGCCTCCACGGACTACATCCTCCTCAGGGACCTGAATTTCCACCTTGACAACAATAACAACGCCAACACAGCCACCCTGATCGACAACCTCTCAAACCTTGGCCTCAGACAACTCTTCACTGCATCCACCTACGCCGTTGGCCACACACTGGAGCCCATCTTCTCCACAGGCACCCACTTCGCCTTCGACCACACCACCGAACTCCACTGGACCGACCACCGGTGCATCCATTTCACCTTCAACAAACCAACCACTCCCCACCGCACCCAACAGCTGCCTCGCTGCTGCTGGACCTAAGTCACCGAAGATCAGCTGATCACCACCCTCAACCAGAACCCACCCACAGACCCCACCAACCCAGACGCCACAGCCGGCAACCTCAGACAGTGGATCGACGACTGCGCCAACACCCTCGCCCCACTCAAGAAACCCTCCAACAACCACTCCAGCAAGAGAGCCACCTGATTCACCGACGAGCTGCAGACCTCCAAATGCACCTGCCTGAAACTGGAGAAGACATGGCTCCACAAACGCACTCCGGACAACCACGCAGCCCACAAGGACGCCACTCACAGACATCACCACCTCATCAGATTAGCCAAGAGATCCTCCTTCAAAGACCACCTGGATAACAACGCACACAACAGCAAAGAGCTCTTTAGCATCGTAAAGGAACTCTCCAACCCCAGCGCCAACGCCAACGACATACCGCCCTCACAAGAACTGTGCAATTCACTAGCAATCTTCTTCCACCGCAAGATCGCTGACATCCATGACAGCTTCAACACCATGACCGTCCCGACTACGCCAGACCCCACCCCCCCTGTGAACACCACCAGCGCCAACCGCCTGACCTCATGGTCCAATGTCAACGACGACGAGACACGCAAGGTCATGAACTCCATCCACTCAGGATCTCTGTCAGACCCGTGCCCACACCACGTATTCAACAAAGCAGACGCTGCCATCTCACCCCAACTACGGAAGGTCATTAACATCTCTTTCGAAACAGCAACATTCCCGGAAAGCTGGAAACGCGCCAAAATCAACGCCCTCCTCAAGAATCCCAAGGCGCACCCCAATGACCTCAAGAACTTCCGGCCCATCTCCCTGCTCCCGTTCCCGGCGAAGGTCATCGAGAAAATCGTCAACATGCAACTGGCCCGCCACCTGGAAGACAACATCTTGGACCCATCCCAGTCCGGGTTCAAACAAAACCACAGCACCAAGACAGCCCTCATCGCCACCACAGACGACATCAGGTGCCAACTAGACAACGGCGAAACATCAGCCCTCATCCTCCTGGACTTATCAGCTGCCTTCGACATGGTCTGCCATCGCACTCTAAATACACGTCTCCTAGAAGCCGGAATCCAAGAGAAGACCCTTGACTGGACCACGTCCTTCCTCTCCAGCAGAACCCAGAGCGTCCGCCTCCCGCCCTTCTGATCCGAGGCCACCGACATCATCTGCGGTGTCCCCCAGGTCTCATCCCTCAGCCCAACGCTGTTTAACGTCTACATGGCCCCCCTCGCACAAGTGGCCCGCCAACACGACCTCAACATCATCTCCTACGCCGACAACATCCAGCTCATCCTCTCCCTCACCAAGGACCCGCACACAGCCAAAACCAACCTCCACGAGGGAATGAAGGCCGTCGCCGACTAGATGAAGTTTCAGTCGGCGGTTCTGAATCTGAACTCGGACAAGACGGAGGTACTCATTCTCGGACCCACCGGCTCAGCCTGGGACGACTCCTGGTGGACGACCACACTGGGAAAAGCACCGACACCCACCGACCATGCACGCAACCAAGGATTCATCCTCGACTCCTACCTCTCCATGTCTAAACAGGTCAACGCCGTCTCCTCCTCCTGCTACAGCACAATCCACATGCTCCGCAGGATCTACAAGTGGATCCCGACCGAAACGAGAAGAATGGTGATACAGGCCCTCGTCAGCAGCAGACTAGACTACGGCAAGACCTGGAACACCCTCCCTACCCACCTATTGCAGACCCAAGACCTACTCGCCTTCAGAAGACTCCTCAAGACCTGGCTCTTCGAGCAGTAGCGGCACCCCCTCCCCTCAGCACCTTGAGACCCTCACGGGTAAGTACCATGCTTTACAAGTAGTCTGATTGATTGATCGATTGATTGATCAATTGATTGATCTAAATCTTTTAACGGTATTTTCGAAACTTTCACAAATCTCTCAGCTTGTCTGTACCACTCTACAGGTTTCTTTCTTTGTTTCTGGAAATCATTTGTAAATGACAAAATATCCTGTCGGGACCATGGAACATGCACATGCCCTCCTCCTGGTACTTCTCTCATAGGGCACAACCTTTCTACCTTTTCTGGCGCTTTTAATAGATATTCAGATGTAGTGGCTTTTGCTTGAGCTTCCTCCTTTTTCTTTGCCCATCTGGCTTTCCATTTATCCATATCACCTCCTTAATCTGTACTTTACGTCCTGACACATTAATATTTTCTAAATCTTTGTCAGAAAATTCAGCTCGATAAGGTTTCTGCAACACTTTAGATTTACCATTGTCAATTCCCATATCTGAGACCATACTCATTAATTTCTCAAGATATGTTTTTGTATTTCAGGGGATACTTCGACATATAAACAACAATTCATCGAGTGTATTCAATCTGTCCATTCTCACATTTCCAGCAATCATTTCTTCCAATTTGACTCTTAATTTAAAAATATCCAATACCTTTGACTGTGATTTTGCCTTTTCTATTTCTCGGGACCACCTTTCTATTTCTTCTGGGGTAACTACAGTAGCACTCCTTGTTCCTGAGGATGTTTCCATCCGTACTTCTCTGAAGCTTCCGGGAGTGTTCTTTCTGTTCGAACTACTTTCAGGTTCTCTTATAGGTAAATCGATAAGGGAAATTACAGACTCACACTCACTTCCCTGGTCATCCACTATCAAGGGCTCTTTTCTTGGCTGCACTACAGGTGTAGTCAGTACTGGTGTAGTAAGTACAGGAGTTTTAAGACGAGACTGTTTATTGCCGTATAAGGGAACAACAGGACCTATTGTTACCGGAATTGTTAAGGTTTCAGGACTCGTATTCAATTGGGAAATTTTCTGAATTAATTCACTTCTCTGTTTATTTAATGCTTCTTTTTCTTTCTCCTGTAACACCTTTTCTAATGTTGTCTCATGCACAACCTGCGGAAACAAGGGTGGATTCAAGAACGGAGCAATAGGATTAATTCTGCTTGGTTCCTCATGATAAGGTGGCGGATTTTTCATTAACACATCCTCCAGGTAATCATCGTCTGAATTACCATTAGTCATCAAATTTCTCGTTTTCTCTGTACTCTTGCCTCTTGTTGTTTCTTCTAATGTTCGGACAGGATATAATCCTTCCACTAACATAGACTATCTCCATTGTTTTCATTTGCTTATCTCTTGTCTCTCGGGGAAATCTAGGATAGAATTTACTTAATTTTCTGTCACTTCTGGGTCTGTCTCGCTCAAAACCCTCAACTTCCCATTCCTCTAATGCTTCGTACTGGGTTAATCGCGGTCTGGGATCTAACTCATTCATGCGAGTTTTCAAAATATACAGAATCCTTCCATTAAAGGTACCATTTTCTGGAAATGCTAATACGCCATCATCTTTTGTGTATTCCATCCAATTCTCTAACCCCACACAAGTGTGATAGCCCCTTTCCACCATCATGTATGACACGGGCGTATTCGGAGGTGGAATAATTATTCCCTCTTGTTTTTATCGATTTGTCTTTTTTTAGCCTCATCGCTGCTTGAGAGTTTCCCCTGCTGTGCTGGACAGCAATAAAAACGGGTGGGGTCATGACGAACTCAGCTCGTCATAAGCACACGAGCACTGTGCTGCATGATGAGCTGAGCTTGTCATGAGCATGGAAGGGGTTAAAGAAATTCTTCACTCTTTTGAAAAACAACATTTTTCTTTTTCCCCCTGTCCATGATATAAGGTCTCCCTCTAATTTGTTCCTCCTTTGCAAATCCTAAATATTTTCTATCAGGGCGATTTCCTATAAAGCCTGGATCTAAGTGCCACATATATGACTTAAATCAATATTTTAGTTTACGGTGACGCTCAGTTATTTACTAAATACTTCCAATACGCTTTTTTTATTTTCAATGACCAATCAAATTTCAGAATTCAATTAAATTCAACCAATAGTTGTGTGTTTTTTCTCAGTGAGACTAGTTCTCACGCTCCTGCACTCACCCCTCCTTTACAATATTACCTCAGCTACACACCCGCTGGCTCAACCAATACCAGCGCGGCTCTTGGTAACGTCAGCGCAGCATCGCGACTGACTCCCTCCTTTGCAAGGTAATACGAAAACTTATTTCTTTTCACTTTGAATGCGATATTCATTAATTAACAACGTAGAAACATTCACCACTGTGCCTGAGTGACTAAATTCAAAGGAAATAAACTTTTAGTGCTTACTCTTCACACACTACGAGTAAATCCCTTCCGCTTACTCTTCACACAAGCATTAGAGAACCTGCTACTCCCTCGGGTTTACCCTTTCTAGGTGATATAAGGCCAAAGTTTCACCAGCGAACTCCTCTGCTATCATTTATTCGCACATTTATACAGAAAATCCCTAAACATTGCTTCCGCTTTTACCTAACCATGCACTTATTTCCTACAAGCAAGTGACCTCACTGCAGAGTGGCTTCCATTTACCACCCGCTATTCTGCCCCCGGGGATTCCAAACAAACATAAAACAAATATGAACGGGTTTTGGTCAATACATAAAAATCTATGGAAAATCGATAATCAATACATATCAAAAATACGCAACTAACTACCTATCTTTAACTAAACCCTAACCACTACTCTGCTACCAAAAGAGCACGGGGCCACCTGACTAGTTAACATACTTACCTGGGCCCATACACATATACACTTTATCTGGTAACCCCGCTCTAATCAGAGATTAATTTTATTTTCATTTAGGACTTAACCTGTACACCTTGACTTACCAATCCTTGTCTCTGGTACCTAAAGTCCTAAGGATCAAGGGTGTTAGAATAATAGGTAGAAATAACATTTGTACTCATAAAATACCCACAGACTCTGGAAAGGTTTAAACACATTATCAATGTAAATTCTCAAATACTACAGTCCATAAATGTGAAACTATGGTTTTCTCGATTAAAATGATAAGGATTAAAGTAATGATATGCAGAAATGTTACGAGACTTTTCTTAGGCATTTAAAACATAGGAAAGGGAGAGAAAGGGAAAACATACAATAACATACCCACATGGAATGTATAGTTACCTAGAATAGTGTGAAGACCAACCCTGGCCACGGGCTGGGATAAAAGACAGGACTTCTAGTAGTTCAGATGCCAGTAGGACGGCACAGGTGTAGATCAGGACGAGTGAATACCAAATTAGGATGAATGCAGGTTGGAAACAGGTACCCTCAGCTAAGTGCAACACCAGCGTTACACCCCTCTCTGCGGCCAACAGTAGAACCCCGATTGGGTAATCGAATCTTCTGACAGAGTGCTCCGCCAGCACCTCTGCTCTCGAACCCCGATTGGGTTATCGATCTTCTCCCGAACCCCGATTGGGTTATCGAATCTTCTGACAGAGTGCTCCGCCAGCACCTCTGCTCTCGATCACCTATTGAGTGCGTTTGGTCAGTGACAGGTCAGCTATTCGGACAAGTTGGACAATCTAGCTAGCTAAGCCTACCTTAGTTATACCATTTTCCAGGGCAGTGTACCACCCCCCAAGGTTGCAAGTTCGTGTATTACCACAATTTGATTGGTCAAAAGACGAGGTGAGGTCATCACACCATACCAGTTATGAGATCATCTTCAATATTTCCGCCCAACATTTTATTTTCCCATGCACTTTTATTCCACCCAACAATGGATGTTTCAATAATGAATACAATGTAGAAGAAAGATTGTAAGTTATCTTCCTCTCGCAGGGTCATAAGTTCATTTTGTCAGGCGCATCTCAGTCAAGACTGTCACTGGCACAGGTTCAATGCCATGACTCGAGGATTCTTCAGAAATCCGCACAGTGTGGGTTTCAAAATGGAGTCACAAACACCGCCCAGGCGCAAACATGAGCTAGTAGCAAAGTCAAAAAGAAACAGTTTTAGAACACAGAATAAATGAATGTTCTGTATACCACTTATCTCTACTCTATTCCCATTACATTTAATTTAACTATGGCGTTAAAATTAGGCAAAACTAACAATTTAGTAAAAGCAGCAATACAAGCGTTAGCACGTTAAGACACAAAGCAGCCATCTTAGCCCTAGTGCGCAGAAGCAAGAATTCCCACCAAAGCAGAAGAACGTCATGTCATGTGAATGTGACAGACGCATGCGCAGACCAGTTCCCAAGTTGCGGCGGCCATTTTTAATGCAATTGGATTACGGATAGTAAAAGCACATTGTAAAGCTTACCCTAGGTACTAGAAATGTCGTGTATTGCAATTATTAGTAAACAAAACATGTTGATCAGTATATTGGCTTATTATTTTGAAAGGGTTGAATACAAGCAAGAAGCTTTTCATGCAAAACCTTGCTCCATCAGGTGCAGTCAATGCATGACAAAGCACGCTCACGTGACAAAGTTTTGGAAAGTAATACCGGAAAAAAAGCGGAGTCAATTCCACCCGCAAAGTAAAGAATACGGAAGAAAAATCAGCTGGGGAAAATAGAAAAGAGAAGTAAAACCGCCCATCGTACCAAGCAAGACTAGGGGGTCCATAGAAAAACGTAAATAAGACTGTGCACATTAATAAAACAAAAAGAGAAGTAACACTGCCCATCGTAAACAAGTAAGACTTGGGGGGCCATAGAAAAAAGTAAATAAGACTGCGCATTTTAAAAAAAACAAAAGATTGTGCAGTAAGAAAAAAAAAAGAAATGAGGGAAAGAGAGTAGGGAAATTGGATGTTTGATTTTTGGAACTTACGTAACTAATACATCAAAAAGTTGACATGGGAATAACAGGATGGCAGGAGTCAATAAGTACAACTTATCACCACCACAGGCATTTCTAGCCGCATCATGTGTTCCGCCATTGAAGTGGGAAGAATGGAGAGAATTTTTCATCAATTACATATCCACAAGTGAAAACAAGGATGAACCACTGAAACCAGAAGAGAAAAAAAAAATATTATTACATTGTTTAGGAGCTGGAGGCCTAAAAGTATACAATAAGATCAACAAAAAAGTAAGGGTAGGCGAACAAGGAGATGTATATACACATGCTTTGGAAGACTTAGACAATTATTACAAACCGGTGGTCTCTGTGGCAGTGAACAGATATCAATTTTACCACCGGAAGCAAGGGAAAGATGAAAGTTTGGAGGACTATGTGGCTAATCAAAAAACAGAAGGATGTGTGGAGGGTCAAGGGGTAGTTTAACGACCTGGATGCTCAATCCCCTATCCTAAACATTCAAAACACATAAGAGCAAACCAGGTCAAGGGAATGATGTCCAGCTATGTGAAAAAACATGAACAAAATTTGAAAGCATGTGTGAGCACCTGTCATTGAGGTACATAGGCTGATAATAAAACCCCATCAGACCAGCCATTCGCTGGAGAATACATCATGTGAGGGTTTCGTACAGCATAAAATCCCACACCCGACTTAATGATGACGGTGAGGGACTAAATGTCAGTACTTAAGCCATGAGACTCAATGCAGGGATATCGTGCAGTGCTACAATAATAGTGGTACTTAAAAATAACTACTCAGACTCAGACCCAAGTTCAGAAAGACTAAGTGTCAAGATTAAAAGCATGCCGAGTAGTAAGACTACCCAATGGCACTTATACAAAGTGGTCGACATGTTTCAGCCGAATAGGGCATTACCCTGGCTTTCTTCAGGACCTTTAAATACAATATGGCTACTGCAAATTTGAAAAAAATACTTGTATCAAGTGTAACATAACAGTATGTACTGTGAACAAGTTACATAGCTACCAGGAACTTGAAATAATGTGAGTCCACTGGAAGGGAAGAGACGTATCTTCTTCCTAACAAAACAGAAAACATATAATTGTTTCTCTTATTCAGCAATATTGAATTTCACACACACATTCGCTAAATGCACATAAGAAACGCATAGCTAGACATCTGCATAAATAATTTGTATTATGCATTATCAAGAAAGCATATTAGCTTAATCACCAGGAAGCATTTCTTCGCGGTGATACTCACCCAGCGTTGTGTGGATGAAGACCTCATCCCACCCGGCAACCGCTCGGGAGTGTGAGGCCCCGCTCTATGGTGTAAAGAAGATGTGGCTATACTAAAAAATGTGGCACTAACATGTACATTTGGGGAGCTGCGCGATGATTTATTCAGAGACCAAATTTTCATGTGTGCGGCTAACCCTAATATCCAGGATGCACTATGGGCCAAAGGTGAAAAACCGCTCAACGACAAAATAGAAATTGTAAAACGTGTAGAATTAACAGGAAGATGTGCCAAAGCGGTAATAAATGAAAGTAAAACAAAGGAGGAAGAAGCCAGCGTGGTGGCAAAAATAAGTGAAAGAAAGACAAGAGAGAGAGAAAAATACAGTAGAAAAAGCAAGGAAAGAGATAGAATTGAGCTCAAAAGTGGGGAAAGAGAATGGGAGCAACGCAAATGTTATAGATGCTGTGAAAAAGCAGCCAATCTCTAACGAATAACAAAGCTGCTCGGCGCAAGACGCCTCTAACTCACATCAATAATAGTTACCAAAATAAAGAGGCAGGCGCTGGAAAACTGGAAGGCAAGAACAGGTTTATTGCTCCAGAGAAAAACACATTAATTCGGACAAACGGAATGTCTTCAGGAGGTGTTCTAACAACTTCTCCGCTGCTCAGTCTTTTATACATTTTTACGTCAGTATATTGGTGGTCAAACATCCTCGGAATTCCCACCCCCAGCAGGTTCTCACACAGTCCCAACAGTTATTGTCCCCCACCCGGATTTAACCAACGATCGATATCTCGTAGCTGGACATTCCGACAGGATCTGTAAATGCGTGGGATCGGTCAGATCTGAGGTTTTATGCTAGTGATTAGATCAGGCGCTTCTGTTCATTCAACAAGTCCTGCTGTGTTGGGGGCAATAAACTATGTCCGCAAGGGTTGGTTTAGTGCCTGGGACCGGATCGAGTGGCCAGGTGTGGTCAGGGGGTTATCAGAAGGGCCTGCTCGTATGCGGAGGATGAAAGGACAAACGGGTTTAGGGAGGGAAGTGGCTCCGGGGCTTTGTCACGAGGACAAGGTTTTACGACCTCAGTACATTTGGTCATGCTAAGTCAGGGTGCTGGGGAAGATTGCGAGGTCAGGGTGAATCGTAGGTGACTCGCAAAGCACGAGATGGCCGCGGTGCCTAAAATGGGTGCAACTTACGCGCATACAGTGGCTCTTGTTAAGCAAGATGTCACCAGCGATGTTCACGTCTGTCGATTATATTTCAAAAGTCGCCCCTTTGAACATTTCCCAAGACATCTTGCTAGTCTATTTCAATCCCCATAATGTTTTGCATTTCTGTGTCATACATTGCGTTAATTCGTTCTATGCGTGTATCAACAGTTTTAGGACACAGAGAGTTCAGACATAGAGAACACAAGGACAGTATGCAGTGCATTCCCAGACAGCAGCCACATATTATGAAAATTGGAACCAAGAGGACCATCAATATTTTCCAACCCCATTCTTTTAATATGCCCCAAAACCAGCTTCCAAGTGTCCAAGTCTCTGGATCTTGATGGATCTCTGATGCCAGCCTGTGAAGATGTTAATTTGCCTTGTAGACTGAAGGCGAGCTGTCAGGGACGAAAGTCCAACAGCTGGCACCGATGATGCAGCATGCTCCTCCACGGTCTGCTAGTACCACGTCTAAAACAAGATGGTTTTGCAAAGCCAACAGGCGGACCGCTTGAAGCTCGGCAGTGTTGTTGGTGAGGATGCCTGCTGTGACGTTCAAAGCTGTCTCTACTGCTTGAGACAGGTGTCGAATGGCCCGGCGGTTTGCCATCGGACCCCAGAGCGGGACAAGACCTTTAGCTGCATCGAGAAACTGAGATGCAGTAGAGTCCGCTTGGCCCGTGTCTTTGGACCGCCTTTCTCGGTGGTGTCCAGCATGTGCAGTGTAGGTTGGAGGCAGAACAAAGACAATGTAGCATGTGCCCCCCCATCCCTTTGGGAGCAGGTGTAGGCCTTTGTACCACAGATGAAGTACATGTTGGATGATGCAACAAATGAAGGGGAGTCGGCAGTGTTCAGGGTTCTTGTGATTTGACAAGTGCTGTGGCCCACGATTTTCGTTCCATGGCCTTCGATGCAGACAAGACCAGAGACGTTCACCACAGATAGGGCGACAGTCGTGGTTGCAGCTGTTCTTTTCTTTCTGAAGGAGAAGGTTGGTCTGGCTGGATTATTGAACACTTGCATTTCCACTCGTTATTTTGCAGGAATGTTCATTGGGAAGGTTGCATTTGAAGTTAGAGGACAAAAGGGAGCAGTCGTTCTTCCAGTTTTGTTCAGCCAGAACTCGTTATAGAATTGCTTGATTGTCCCATCGGATGTGGCATTGTCTTTGTAGCTCTCTTGTAGGAGCATTAACCAGGCGAGGCAGGACCCATGAACAGAGAAGGGTGAAGGGATGAACGGGATGGAATGTTCAGTGGCATGTGGTAGCAGCCCACAGACCCCACAGTTCGTGGTATTTGCGACAAGATTGTGCTTGTGCAACAGTTGGACGAAAGAGTTGTTCCAGAATTCTTTGCATCGTTCTCGGAGGCGTGGCGACAGTGACACCAGATAGTGTTCTATTTTAGTGGTGGGTTGCATGGTGGGTGACAGTGTTCGGTAGGCAGGATCAATCTCTTCAATGATCCAGACTGTGACCATTAGCAAGAGACTGGAGAGAGATGCTGCTATGAGTGCAATTGTCTTTATACTGTGAACTTTGGCAGTCTTGGTGTCTTTGCGGCGATTCTTCGGTTGTCCGGGATCTTCCATCACCTTCAAGAGGCCCGATGACTCGCAGGAGCACATACTTTTGTCTAGTGTTTCTCCTGGTAGCATTTGTAGTGTGAGCTACCGATCTGAGACTTTTGACTCAGTTAGTGGTCTGCATGTCGAGATGCCCTCCTTTTGTCGACCTCAAGTTGTACCCTTTCTTGGATGGTACGGTAGGGTCGGGATCAATGTTCCCTCTATTTTTTTTCCTCTGTGTGCGGCAGTGGAGGGTCTCTGTGCGCTGCAACCATGGCTATGTGCGCCAGGAACCGAACCTCGCGTGTCTGCGTCGCCAAATGCCACTCGTTTTTGGTGCCCACCTGCCCTCTGTCCCACTCGTTTTTTGTGCCTTTCTGCCCTCTGTCCCACTCATTTTTGGTGCCCTTCTGCCCTCTTTCCCATCGTTTTTGGTGCCCTTCTGCCCTCTGTCCCATTGTTTTTGGTGCCCTTCTGCCCTTCGCCCCACTCGTTTTTGGTGTCCTTCTGCCCCACTTGTTTTTGGTGCCCTTCTGCCCTCTGTCCCATTGTTTTTGGTGCCCTTCTGCCCTCTGCCCCACTCGTTTTTGGTGCCCTTCTGCCCTCTGTCCCATCGTTTTTGGTGCCCTCCTGCCCTCTGCCCCACTCGTTTTTGGTGCCCTTCTGCCCTCTGCCCCACTCGTTTTTGGTGCCCTTCTGCCCCACTTGTTTTTGTTGCCCTTCTGCCCTCTGTCCCATCGTTTTTGGTGCCCTCCTGCCCTCTGCCCAACTCGTTTCAGGTGCCCTTCTGCCCTCTGTCCCATTGTTATTGGTGCCCTTCTGCTCTCTGCCCCACTTGTTTTTGGTGCCCTTCTGCCCCACTCGTTTTTGGTGCCCTTCTGCCCTCTGCCCCACTCGTTTTTGGTGCCCTTCTGCCCCACCTGTTTTTGGTGCCCTTCTGACCTCTGTCCCATCGTTTTTGGTGCCCTTCTGCCCTCTGCCCCTCTCGTTTTTGGTGCCCTTCTGCCCTCTGTCCCATCGTTTTTGGTGCCCTCCTGCCCAACTCGCTTTTGGTGCCCTTCTGCCCTCTGTCCCATTGTTTTTGGTGCCCTTCTGCTCTCTGTCCCACTCGTTTTTAGTGCCCTTCTGCCCCACTCGTTTTTGGTGCCCTTCTGCCCCACTCGTTTTTGGTGCCCTTCTGCCCTCTGCCCCACTCGTTTTTGGTGCCCTTCTGCCCTCTTCCCCATCGTTTTTGGTGCCCTTCTGCCCTCTGCCCCACTCGTTTTTGGTTTGGTGCCCTTCTGCCCTCTGCCCCACTCGTTTTTGGTTTGGTGCCCTTCTGCCCTCTGCCCCACTCGTTTTTGGTGCCCTTCTGCCCTCTGTCCCATCGTTTTTGGTGCCCTTCTGCCCTCTGCCCCACTCTTTGTTGTGCCTTTATGCCCTGTGTCCCACTCGTTTTTGTGCCTTCCTGTCTCGTTTTTGTGCCTTTATGTCCTGTGTCCCACTTGTTTTTGTGCCTTTCTGTCTCGTTTTTGTGCCTTTCTGTCTCGTTTCTGTGCCTTTCTGTCTCGTTTTTGTGCCTTTCTGTCCTGTGTCCCCTCTGTTCCGCTTGTTTCCCCAACAGCTGTGGCCTTTTGTTTAAATATTGCTGACAATCAGAGCCCCTTCACGGGCTCCGATTAACAGCAATACTTAACAAAATGCCACAGTCCGCCAAGCGCTTTACTAACAAAAGCGTAGACACTTTCCAAACACAGTGTGTACTTTAGCACACGCTGTGTTTGGAAAGTGTCTACGCTTTTCTTAGTAAAGCGCTTGGCAGACTGTGGCATTTTGTTTAAGTATTGCTTTTAATCGGAGCCCATTAAGGGGCTCTGATTAACAGCAATACTTAAACAAAAGGCCACAGTCTGCCACGCCCCAACACAGCAGTCAGCTCCACAATCGCCACCAGCCCCCCCCAGCTCCCACCAGCCCTCCACCCCACCTCCTTACCTGAAGTCCTCATGACCGCTCAGCCGCCACACGGAAAAGTGCCTCATGTTCGCGCCGCTCGCCTTTTAAAAGCGGCGGGCGGCGCGACTCTCCCGCGATGTCCTGTGTGCGCGCTCCACGCTAGGTGGTGCGCGCGCGGCCTAGAGGGAACAGTGGTCGGGATATTCTGCCAGTTTAAGTGTCTCTGTCTGTGGGTAGCAATTCAGGGCTGGTCGGTCTTTTGTCAGGAGCTCTTATTGGACGTCCATTTCCTCGCAGGTTGTCAGGGTTGGGGAGATCTTCCGGCAGTGGTGCGCGTGCAGCCAATTTTGCTTTCCTTCCACTCGAAGTGCAGTTGGGGTAGCGATCAAGACCTGCCAGGGGCCCGTCCACCTGGGCTCCAGACTCTTCGTCCTCTGAAAGTTCTTTGTCAACACGAAGTCTCCAGGTCTGATATCATGTCCTGGGCCCCTGGACACGTCTGGTATGGCTTGCTGCACCTGTTGGTGGATAAGCGTTAATTTGTTTGTCAACTTGTACAGATAATTAGACATTAATATGTCTGGGACATCATTAATGGTGGTTGGTTTCGGTGCCTCCCAAATGTGCATAGGCCTGCCAAACACTACTTCATACGGGTTGGTCTGTGCTTGGTTGGGGTGGAACGCATTGATAGCAATGCCAGTGGGAGGGCGTTGGGCCATTTCAGTCCAGTTGTGGCGACTATCTTTCCCAGTTTTAACTTTAGTGTGGCATTGTGTCGTTCTACTAGGCCCACTGACTGGGGTTGGAAGACGGCATGGAACTTTTGCTTCACCCCAAAGCCCTTTAGGATGTTTTGTATCACTTCTGCTACGAAGTGGGGGCCATTGTCGCTCCTCAACAAAGGCCGTATCTGGGAAGAAGTCCTTCAGCAACACCTTTGCAGTAGCTAAGGCGGTATTGTCGCGAGTGGGATATGCTTCCACCCATTTGCTGAAGGCGCACACAATACCTAGGACGTATTTCAGACCATGGCACCTTTGTAGCTGAATGTAAGCCATTTGGAGGATTTCAAAGGGGTGGTCGGGGACTCCAAACCCTCCCCGTGTTACTACTGTCCCCTACCCTGGGTTGTGTTGTAGGCATACCATGCATTGTTGTACTAGGCGTTTCGCTGAGTCTGCTATTCTGCCGTTATGCCATACTCTAGTAATCAGTTCAGTCATGGGGCGGATCCTATGTGTGCGGGTAAGTGTGCCATGGTCAATGTGGGGATCAAATATGCGTTTGGCAACAGCCATTTGTCTCCTTCTTTAGTCCTCCAGCAGCCTTCCTCGTCTTTTAGTCCCACCCGTGTCCACTCAGTCAGCTCGTCTTGTGTGCCTGTCATTTGTATGTTTCTTACAGTCATTCTAGCGTCTGTCCATCTTTCAGCTTGTGACCTGGTCACATATATTCGTGTCGTGTTTCAGTCCTCGGCTGTGGCTCGGGCAGTAATGTCGGCTAATGCATTTCCCTGTCCAATGAGATCTGTCACCTTTTTATGCACTTGGCATTTAATCACTGCTAGCTGCTTGGGGAGGAGGACTGCTTCGGTCAAGGCAGAGACTAGATCACCATGTAGAATGGGTGTACCGTGTGAAATCCGGAACCCTCTAACCCTCCAGAGGAGCACAAAATGATGGACTACCCCGAAGGCGTACTGGCTGTCGGTGTATATGTTCACTGTCGCGCCTACTGCTAAAATACATGCTCGTGTGAGGGCAATGAGCTCTGCTGCTTGTGCGGATCATTGTGTAATGCTCTCTGTACTGTCCGTGCTGTGGTGACAGCATATGCAGCTGAGGTGGTACCGTCGGGGAGTTTGATGCATGAACCATCTACCCATAGTTCCCCATCTGTTTCTGAAAAGGCAGTGTCTCAGAGATCTACCCTACTCTTTGTCTGCTCGTCAGTCAGTGTCACACAATCGTGTAATGGAATCGCACTAGGGTCGTTTTCCGGAAGGGGCAGCATTGTGGCTGGATTGAGGGTGGTGCATCGTTTCAGCGTAATGTGTGGGCCTAACAGGGTTAGCTCGTATCCAGTCAGTCGGACACTCGTCAAGTGTTGCGTCTTGGTCTGGTTCAGCGATGTGTCGACTGCATGAGGCACTAACACTGTGATTGGGTTGGAGAGCACTATTCCCTCGCTCTGTCGTATGGAGACTGCTGCAGCTGCTACAGCGCGCAAGCACGCGGGCAGCGCTCTAGCTACTGGGTCGAGGGTGGCAGAGAAATACACACAGGGGCGTTGTTTGTTGCCGATCGATTGTGTCAAAACGGACAGTGCACATCCCTCCCTTTCGTGTGTGTAGAGGGAAAATGGTTTGGAGTAGACTGGTGTTCCTAGAACGGGTGCTGAACAAAGGGTATCTCGCAATTCTTTGAACGCTGACTGGCATTCAGGTGTCCAAGGGATTGGGAAGGGAGTGTCTTTGGCTAGGAGAGAGAGAAGGGGTTTGACAATGAGGCTAAAGTTCGGCAACCATTGTCGACAGAATGAGGTGAGGCCAATCAATGAGCGGACTTGCTTCTGGCTCTTGGGAACATGAGTGTCTAGAATGGTCTGGATCCTGTCTGGTGTGAGGGTTCTCCCTTCCTTCGACAAAAGGTGTCCTAAATATGTCAATTGTGGTTTGCAGAACTGTAGCTTCTTTCGGGAGACTTTGTGGCCATTCTCGGCAAGAAAATGCAGTAACTGGATAGTGGCAGTGACAGCTATTGGAGTGGTGTCTGCTGCTAAAAAGATATCGTCTATGTATTGTATCAGTGCTACTCCGTCTGGTAATTGTATGGCATCCAACTGTCTTTTGAGTGCTTGACTATAAATGCTCGGGCTTTCCGTGTACCCCTGGGGTGCTCTACAAAATCTAGCGGGATCTTGGGTTAAATCCGAAAAGATAGCGGCTGTCCTCGTGAATGGGTATAGAAAAGAATGCATTTTTTAGATCTATGACAATGAAAATGGTGGCAGTGAATGGAATGAGGGTCAGAATGGTGGTGATATCTGAAACAACTGGATACTGATGCACTACGATCTTGTTTATCTCACTTAGGTCTATGATAAAACGGTAGGCTTTTCCGTCTCCCTCTCCCTGTTTTTTATGATCGGTAGAATAGGACTGTTACAAACATTGCTCACTACCTCTTCTACAACCACTGCTTCTACAAGTGAGTGTATGATTTCTGTGAGTGCTCTTTCACCCTCTGGTGAGATCTTGTACTGCGGTATTTTCGGTAGAGTCGCGCATTGTCATATTGTCACGTGCCCTGGGTCAATCATCATTTGTCCTACATCTGAGTCAGCCCTAGCCCACAAGTGCGATGGTAAAGTGTCTAGTAGGGATGTGTCTGCTTCGGAAATGGGATACATGTGCTGGGAAGGATTATTTCTCTGGTGTTGGTGGTTATCATATAAGATGACTCGTACCCCGTCCGGGGAACATCGAATAGTTGCATGGAAATGTTTCAACAGATGGAGACCCATAATGGCGTCTGGGGTATTGGAGGAGAGAAGGAACATTGTGTCAATGATGTTATTCTCTAGATGAAAAGGGATGGGTTTGGAGAAAGGGTTGGTGGAGGGCGTACCATCAAATCCTATTGAGGTCACATGTAAGCCAGACAAGGGAGCCCTAGGAATCAGTCGTTTGGATAGTGCACTACGTGTTGCTCCTGTGTCTACCAGAAATGGTGACTCTGTCCCCAGGACCTTTGCGGTAACATAAGGGCCTTGCTGATCAACATAGAGCTCGACTGGATCCCTCCCTTGCCCTTGGCTGTCCTATGTAAAGTCGAACGTGTTGTCGTAGTCCAATTGTTGGTATTGATTCTGTCGGGGGTGATCAAACGCATTTGTTCTACCTGGCCTCTCTTCACTAGCGTCGTTCGCGTACCCTCTTCCACGTCCTCTTCCGTTCGGTCCATTGGCTAACTCTCTTGCCCCTTTTTACCTATTAATTCCTAACAGGATCAGGCATTGGGACTTCCAGTGTCCGTATCCCTTACAAAATGCACACTGATCCTCCCGTAAGTCTCGGCGTCCGGTGTATGGTGTTGATACATTATTTCTGGGTGGTGGTGCTCTAGGGGTATTTTGCTGATACCCTCCCTTGTATTGTTCCCTTCCTGTATTCACCCCTTGTAGCTGTGCTATCATAACCCTTTCTTTTAAATCTTTCTGTTTCTTTTCGGTGGCCCTATCATTTTCGTTTTTCTGGTATTCGTAGTACTGGGCCATCTGGAGGATGGCTGCCGGTTTAGAGGCCGCCCAACTGCTTTCGCTGGTCTGCAGCTTCTGCGATACCTCCGGCAACAGACCTTTAATTTAATTCTGTACGAACAAGTGATGTCCGGTCGCGGTGGACATGTCTTGTCCACTATAATCAGAGAACACTGTTTCGAACCGAGAGAAGTATTCAGAAACATCTTCTTGAGGTTTCTGGCGGCATGCGGTTACTATGGACCAGTCTATCTTTTTCTTGGGAATCATGGCCTTTACTTTTTGCACTATTTTATCGGGGAGGTCTAATATGGCTTTTACTGGTTTCTGCCCAGGGTTTCGCTGTTAGTCCAGTCCAGTTTCGCTGTTAGTCCAGTCCAGAATTCACAAAATATGTAGGTTTCTGACCACGGAGGCTCTTATTTTTGTCATCATGGCCTTAATCACCTCTCGTATTGATTACGCCAACGCTCTTTATGTCGGCATTCCTGCTTATCAGCTCCATCGTCTGCAGCTGGTGCAAAATCAAGCTGCTAGGCTTGTTTTCCACCAGCCTAAACATCAACGTGTCTCCCCTCTTCTGAGGAACCTTCACTGGCTCCCGGTGGTCAAATGCTGCATCTTTAAACTGGGGAGTACAATTTTCAAGGCTCTCTCTGACCAGGGCCCTGCCTTCATTGCCTCCAGAATCCATCGCTATGTCCCCTCTCGGGCCCTTCGCTTTTTCCACCATAACCTGCTTGTCATTCCTTCATATAAGCGGAAAAAACATGGCGCCCTTAGATTTTCTTTCCTGGCCCCCAGGCTATGGAATTCACTTCTGAGCGAACTTAGACTTTGCCCCAGTTACGTCTCCTTCAGGACACTTCTCAAAACGTATCTGTTCCGGCAAGCCTACGAGTAATCACATGTCCATCATCACCACTTCGTCTCTAGCGCCATGAAACCGACTGGTGTCCGTGCGCTGTACAAATGATTTTAACATAACATCGAGTTGTTCCCAGGTATGACCGAGCAGATCTGTGTGGTCTACTTTCCTGATCTGTTTCCACACATCAGCTGGCAGACATAGCGCAAAGAACAAATCAATGTTAGCAAGCGTCATAATTGTCGATCCTAGGGCGGTACCTAATTCCGTGTGAAATGCGGTGGGATTCTTTCGTAAGTCCGGTAAGGATTTACGAACGTTAGAATGTCCTGTCTATCCCAGGGCTGATATACCCAATTGTAGACCACCCTCCCTTTAGCGTCCTGGTGATTTATGTCATTGTGAGTTCCTTGTCCTCTAGGGGGGACCCAATGGGGGCACTCTCTTTTGTCGGCATCATATTATCTAGCCTCTCTATCGGAGGCTCTGTCATTACAGATGTCGTGTTTTTGACTACCCGTCCTTGTTCTATGAGGTGGCGGAAGACTTCTAGGGTATATGAGAAGAGTTCCGCCACATCGGAGTCATTTTCATCTCCCGTATCTACTTTCCTGTAAAGAATCATAAGTCGGTCAGGTCCTACATTCTTGTATTTTTCCTCATAAGCTG
This sequence comes from Lissotriton helveticus, assembly GCF_964261635.1. Taxonomy (NCBI): domain Eukaryota; kingdom Metazoa; phylum Chordata; class Amphibia; order Caudata; family Salamandridae; genus Lissotriton; species Lissotriton helveticus. Next base: position 1,713,897,388 of record NC_136069.1, read on the forward strand.
TGAGAGCGTGGTAACAAAACCACGACAAAGTGTCGCTTGTGATTGTCAATGTAGGAGTTGCATATGTCGTTTATGTACTCTTCCGTTTCCTTCCTGTCTACTAGGGTTTTAACTATTTTCTCGATGCCTGCTCGCTCACTGTTACTCAATCGTGGGATTCTCACCAGCCCTCCCTCTCTTGCTTCGGTTCTTACTGGTGTGTCTTTTGACGAGGTATTAGGCATGAGAGGCTTGGTTGGCGCAGATGCCGTGGATACCGGCGCTACCTTCGGCTACGTTCTGTGATTCCTGGTGTTGCACTAGAGGATGAGTGGGGGCATAAGTTGGTGGCATGTAGATGATCGGTGAACATAGGAGTAAATCATCATCTATTCTTTGTTTTGATGGTAGCTCAGGGTGAAGAGTTGAGGGCGTTCTAACAGGGTATTGTCCCGAGATCTCTGACTCTCGCTCCTTTCTAGCATTTTCTCTTTCTTTAATCTCTTCTTCTCTTTTTTTGCTGGCTAGGTGAGCTGATTTCCGTAGTTCATTATCTACTCTCGCTTTGTCTCTCTTCTTTCGCTGAACTGCTTCTTTGCGCCATAGGCCGAAACTATCAAGCATAGTTGGCGTTGTTTTCTTTTCACGAAGGGCAATTTCTAGCGTATCTATTTTAGCGGGGTCAAAAGATCCTGTCAGTGGCCACTGATTGTCTCGATCTTTCTTGGTGTGTTTATGCCATAGTTTGCTATAAGTTACAGCGATTATTCCGTACTTCACATACATGTCCTTATTAGGGGTGCCCTCCGGTGGAGCCGGATGATTGACCTCTAATAAACGGTCCGGGTTGAACCAATTACCAATCAGAGGGGAGAAGATAGGCATGACGTATTATTGGTCAATAAAAAATCTCAAACTGTGTGGACAAAGGTCTGCACTACCTGTCCTTCGCTGTCTGCAAAGAGAGAGAATATTCCTATTCTTCCTTGTTTGCAAGCAGAGAATGCCTCAAAAAGAACGAACGTACCAAATAGCTAACGAGCTAAAAAGAACCAACAAAGTAAAATACTAGTATTCAATCCAAACAATTCCAATACAAACAATCAATCAATAGCAGCCGTTTTTCACGACCTTACCCGGACCGTATGGACAGTTCTTCGTCTTCCCCTTCCAGCCCCCGATCGTCCTCTTACTCCGGTCTTACCGCGGCACTCCTGTGGGATCCCAGTCAGGACCGCAGGTCACTCGAGAGAGGTCCATTCGGAACCAGTGAAGTTCAGGTTGATCTGCAGCCAGACGAGGGTCCTCTCAAGGCAGGTATACTCCAACCGTTTAGATGTTCACTTCGTCGTTAGGACCTCTCTACTGAACCCACGTGTCGCTGATGGGCCCCGCGTTGGGACGCCAATTGTGAAAAAGCAGCCTATCTCTAACGAATAACAAAGCTGCTCGGCGCAAGACGCCTCTAATTCACTTCAATAATAGTTACCAAAATAAAGAGGCAGGCACTGGGAAAACTGAAAGGCAAGAACAGGTTTATTGCTCCAGAGGAGAACACATCAATTCGGACACACGGAATGTCTTCGGGAGGTGTTCTAACAACTTCTCCGCTGCTCAGTCTTTTATAAATTTTTACTTCAGTTTATTGGTGGTCAAACATCCTCGGAATTCCCGCCCCCAGAAGGTTCTCACACAGTCCCAACAGTTATCGTCCCCCACCCGGATTTAACCAATGATCGATATCTCGCAGCTGGACATTCCGACAGGATCTGTAAATGCGTGGGATCGGTCAGATCGAAGGGTTTATGCTAGTGATTAGATCAGGCGCTTCTGTTCATACAAGTCCTGCCGTGTGGGGGGCAATAAACTATGTCTGCAAGGGTTGGTTTAGTGCCTGGGACCAGATCGAGTGGCCAGGTGTGGTCAGGGGGTTATCAGAAGGGCCTGCTCGTATGCAGAGAATGAAAGGACAAATGGGTTTGGGGAGGGAAGTGGCTCCGGGGCTTTGTCACGAGGACAAGGTTTTACGACCTCAGTACGTTTGGTCATGCTAAGTCAGGGCGCTGGGGATGATTGCGGGGTCAGGGTGAATCGTAGGTGACTCACAAAGCACGAGATGGCCGCGGTGCCTAAAATGGGTGCAACTTACGCGCATACAGTGGCTCTTGTTAAGCAAGATGTCACCAGCGATGTTCACGTCTGTCGATTATATTTCAAAAGTCGCCCCTTTGAACATTTCCCAAGACATCTTGCTAGTCTATTTCAATCCCCATAATGTTTTGCATTTCTGTGTCATACATTGCGTTAATTCGTTCTATGCGTGTATCAACAGTTTTAGGACACAGAGAGTTCAGACATAGAGAACACAAGGACAGTATGCAGTGCATTCCCAGACAGCAGCCACATATTATGAAAATTGGAACCAAGAGGACCATCAATATTTTCCAACCCCATTGCCTAAAAACGGTGCCGCTTACGCGCATACAGTGGCTCTTGTTAAGCAAGATGGCACCGGCGATGTTCATGTCTGTCGATTATATTTCAACAATGCGGAAGCAATAGACATTTGGCAAACGATTGGAAGTGTCGGGCAAGGAATGTAAAATGCAGCAAATGTGGCTTAATGGGACATTTTCAAAAAGTGTGTTGCAGAAAGGCGAGCGGAAGCGTCAGACTAGTTGAGGGGAACGCAGAATACAATGAGGATTCCTCTGATGAGTTAGGTTACAATCTCTGTGTCCTCAATGTTAACGAAGGAAGTGAGGAAAACAAAAAGAAACCCATATGCAAAGTCGCTCTTGGGGGAGTAAAAATTGAAATTGTTGCAGATTCAGGATCTCCATGTACTATTGTCAATAGAAAGGTTTGGAGAGAGAAGTTCCAATGTGCACTTGGACATAGAATGGAATCTCCAGACATCACGTTGAAGACATTTGAATTTAAAGACAGAGAAAGAACCAGCAAACTATATGTGGCTGCTAAGGGACCTTCTGTATTAGGGTGGAAGGACCCAGGAAGGTTAGGGATTACGCTAAACCCCAACAGTGCAGAGCCGGTATTATTGACTCAAAAGGAAAAGATAAACAATTCAGATATGCTAAGCAGACACATTTATTTATTTATTTATTTTCAGAGTTTTGTATAGCGCGAACAGGATCCTTGCAGATGTCAGAGCGCTTTACATACATGTGAGAGGAGAGTGTAATAAATAAAAATTAATAAGGCAATTCGAGCATACATAGGAAAGGAGCACGCAACTGAAATACAAGGAGGGGGCAAATAACAAATATCAAACAGTAAATGCAATGTTAACGTTCAGGTGAATTTAGCCATGAGGATAGCTTTGGCTTCTTTTTTGAAGGAGGCAGTGGAAGAGATGAGTCTCGTTTCTGGCGGGAGGGCATTCCAGATCCTGGGGGCCATCCCTGAGAAGGAGCGCTTGTACGTTTTTTTCTTGTGGAATTTTTGTGGTTTCAAAAGGAGAGTTTCTGTGCTTCTTGTGGCTCTTGAGTCTCCTGAGATTGTCAAATTTTAGCAATGTAGCTGGGCGAGCTGTGACGTAAGGCTTTATGAGTAATGCATGCGATTTTCAGATGTATTCTGGCTTCGAGCGGTAGCCAATTCAGAGATTTTAAGTCCGGAGAGATGTGGGAGCGTTTTTTTGATCCGGTTATGAACCTTGCTGCAGCATTGATGGAGGCTCTTAATGGTGCGGTTGTTGACAGAGGGAGGCCGCAGAGGGCGGTAATTCCATAGTCAATCCGAGGGATAACTAGTGCTTGAACGGCAGTTCTAAAGTCGTTGGCTGGAAGGAAGGGTTTCAGTTTTCTCAGAGTGTTGATTTGGAAATTAGCTCCCTTGGTAGCATTGCTGATATGTCGTTGCATATTGAGATTGGAGTCGAGGGTGATGCCTAAGGATTTGGCTGAGTCTACAATGATAGGTTGGACGTTGAAGGCAGTGAGGTGTTTTAGCCAGTCCTGGGCGATGGGGATTTTGGCGGGGGGTGCTATTAGGAGGAATTCTGTTTTTAGGGCATTAAGTTTGAGATGGTTCTCTGCCAGCCATGTTTGTCTGTCTTTAATTGTTGAGTTGAGAAGTTTGAGGTCTTCCCGGGATTGTAGTTTTAGGTAGAGTTGGGTATCATCCGCATTCATGTGGAATTGCACCTTAGAGGCATGAAGCAATGCGGTGAGTGGCTCCATGACCAAGTTGAACAGGGTCGGTGATAGAGAGGAACCTTGCAGAACACCAAGTGTAACTGGAACAGATGTGGACAGGGTGTTATTAGTTTTGAATTTCTGGGTCCGGTTATGTAGGAAGGAGGTGAACCATTTGAGTACTGTCCCAGAGATGCCCATTCTGATATGCAAGAGATCGAGTAGGTTCTCGTGTTTGACCGTATCGAATGCAGATGAGAGGTCAAGTAGGATGAGGAGGCAGGTGCCATTTTGGTCTAGAATTTGGAGTGCGTCATCAATAATGTGAGTCATGGCTGATTCTGTGCTGTGTCCTGCACGGAAGCCTGATTGGTGTTGGTTGAGGAGGTCAAAGCGAGTGATGTGTTTAGTCAGTTGGAGGTGGACACATTTTTCTAACAATTTGGCTAAGGTAGGGATGTTAGTGATGGGGCGGTAGTTATTGAGGTCAGTAGGGTCAGCTGTGGGTTTCTTGAGTATGGGTGATACTTGTCCCACTTTGAGGGAGTCTGGGATAGCTCCTTGTTGAAGAGAACTGTTAATGCTTTTGGTCCAGAGGGGGAGAAGCCATGGGCTAAAGTCCTTTACGGCGTTTGCAGGTAGAGGATCCGAGAGGTGGTTAGAGGGCTTCAGGGTACTTAGGACCTTGCCTATAGAATCTTCCGTGTAAGTATCAAAGGATTCCCAAGTAGCATTGTTTTTTAGTTTGGCGGGTGTTTTGCTGCTGTGCTTAGAGAATAGGTTAAGATCTGTGAGGAGATCTTTCTTGGTGTTGATTGTTTTTGTGTTAAAGAAGGTAGAGAATTCTTCACAGGATGGTAGCGTACTGGTTGCACTATGGACTCGCTGTGGTTCATCTTTGGATTGAGTTTTGATTAGTTCAAATAGCTTTTTTGGTCGGTTTTTTGCTTGGTCTAGTTGCTGGCTAAAGAAGTTTGCTTTTGTTCGTTTGATTTTTCTGAAGTAAGCATTTCATTTTTTCCTCAGAGTGTTGAGGTGCGTAGCTGATGGGGTGGATCTCCAATTGCTTTCTGCTAGTCTCATGTCTCGTCTAACCTTGTTAAGCAGACTGTCATACCACGGCTTTGAGCTTTTGGAAGAGATTCTCTTTAGCTGAGGGGGGCAACCTCGTTGAATATTGTAGTCATTGAGTTGAGGTAGTGCTCGGTAAGGACCTGGACGTCGTCAATGCCAGAGGGGGATATGAGTAGGTTGTAGCTGGGGGAGGGTGAGGAGATAGGATTGAGATTCCTTGGGTCTCTTTTCCATATCTTGGGTTTGGTGGATTGGGCTGGGTGAAGTTTCACCAGTTCATTGATGGAAGAATGTGATAATGTGGTGGTCGGACCAGTCACAGGGTTGGATTGAGTCAAGTTGGGGGGTGTGATCTTTGGAGATGATGAGGTCAAGGATAGAGCCCTTGTCATGAATAGGGCTGTTGCAGATTTGGGTTAGGTCTAAGGTTTTGAGGAAGTTTTTGAAACTGTTAACCAATAAGTCATTCTGATCGTTCCAATGAAGGTTGAAGTCACCAAGGAATATTTGTGTGTTTTGACGACCCGAGTTAGTTGTGATCATGTTCATGAGGTGTTCAGTGAAGGTGAGGTTGTCACCAGGTGGGTGGTAGATAATATGTAGAGAGCATACTGGATTGCCCTCGCTGTTGACGTCGAGGCAAAAGTGTTCACAAGAGGAGAATGAAGGGGAGATGGCTCTGGTTACTGAGAGGCTACTGCGATAAATACATGCTATTCCACCTCCTATTTTGCCGGTCCTGTCTAGTCTGATGATGTGATAGTTAGGAGGAACTAGAATGTCGATGAGGGGGGATGAGGATTCAGTTAGCCAGGTTTCGGTGAGTATGGTAAGGTCTAGGTCATGTGCGATAATGAGGTCGGCTATGTTAGATGCCTGTCTGGGGGCAGATCTACAGTTAAGTAGTGTGCATTTGAGCCGTGGGCTAAGGAGGGAGGTGGTGGGGTCCAATGTGAGGGTGACTGCTTTCAAATTGTTAGAGATGGTGCCTCTAATATTTTGAGTGGGGGGCCTGTTGGGGTTGGAGAGGATGGTGGGGATAGAAAGGTGAGTGGACAGAGGTAAGCTAATTTGGGAGGGTTGCGTGTGAGGGATGGTCTAGAAGGTGGGGATGGAGAGCTGAGTAGTGGCTATGTGGGTGGTGGGAGCGGATTCGTAGGAATGTAGTAGGGGCCGTATGTCATATTGTGTCCAAGGATTGGTGCAGCGGAGAGGGGGGTTGGAAGAATTAGGGGCAGAGATAGAAGTCCAGTGAGGGGGGTTGAGTTTGTGAGGGAGAGTGGGATGGTTGGGGTGCTTGCAGGAAAACATGGTACTAGGTGGAGAGGGGAGCCTAAGATGGCTTGCGAAAAGTAATTTGAATGTTTGAAGTTCGTCTTTGATTTGGTGAAGGGTGGACATGATCTTGTCAAGAGTGTTGTTGGGGACAGTAGTAGTGGGGGTAGTGGGAGAGCCAAGGGTAGGTTGAGGAGAGTTGATTCGGATCAATGGGTGAATGGGAAGGGTATGGGTGGGGGGAGGGTAGAGTGTTAGGTGTGAGTTGGACATCGGTGTGGGGGATGTTAGGGAGGGTGGAGGAGGAGGAGGAGGAGGGGTAGGGGTGGGAATTTCCCTAGTTGGTACGTAGGTAATTGTCGTGATGGGGAGAGGGGGGAGTGATGCAGAAGGGGAGGGTGGTAAAGGAGGACAGGGGACATGGGGTGGAATAGGAAGAGGGGGAGCTTGGGGTGGTGTTGGAAGGCGGGGTGGAGGTGGAGGGGGGCAAGGTGTGGAGGGCTGGCATGTGCTGATGTGAGCGGGGAAGAGGAGCTAAGGCGAGAGAGGGGGAGGGGTGTAGAGGAGGGGGGGAGCAAGGGTAGCGAGGGGGAGCATTGGTGGTGTGGGAGGAGGAGGCGAGCTGGGTGTCAATCAATCAATCAATCAAGAGTATTTGTAAAGCGCGCTACTCACCCGCTAGGGTCTCAAGGTGCTGGGGGGGCTGCTACTGCTCGAAAATTAAGGGTGGGCGTAGTTCGTGAAGTAGCGCTATGCGAAGGTACGCGAAGTGCATTTCGTACTTCGCGAACTTCACGTAGCACTACGCGAGCTGCGTAGTAGCATGTTCGCACTGTGCAAGATGCATTTTCAATGATTGCACAGTGCGAACAAGCATCCAGCACTGTGCAATCATTGAAAACGGCATCTTGCACAGTGCGAGCTGTAGTTTTCTGCCGCTCGAGTAGATTTTTACTCGAGCGGCAGCTTTCTCAACGCGAACTGGTAGTTTCTCATTGCGAGCGGTCGCGAGCATGCACGACCACTCGCAATGAGAAACCTGACCTCCCCGCGTTGAGAGTCTTGCCGGGATGTCATTTTGCTTGCTCGCGGTCGTGAACATGACGTTGAGGACCGCGAACAAGCAAAAAATGACCGCTGCACTACGCTACGCTGCGCTACGCGTGTTCGCACTGTGCTACGTGCAGCTCGCATAGTGCGAAGTTGCGCAAACTTCGCAAACTACGCCAGCGTAGCGTAGTGCTTCACCCAGGGTTATCGAAAAGCCAGGTCTTGAGTTGCTTCCTGAAGGAGAGATGGTCCTGGGTGATTCCTAGGTGGGTGGGGAAGGTGTTCCAGGTCTTGGCCGCCAGGTAGGTGAAGGATCTTCCTCCGGTGGTGGTTCTGCGGATCCGTGGGACAGTGGAGAGGGCGAGGCTGGCGGAGCGGAGCTGGCGGGTTGGCGTGTAGAACGTGAGGCGGTTGTTCAGGTATTCGGGACCCAAGTCGTGGAGAGCCTTGTGTGCGTGGGTGAGGAGTCTGAACGTGATCCTCTTGCTGACGGGGAGCCAGTGCAGGTCCCTCAGGTGGGAGGAGAAGTGGCTGTGTCGGGGGATGTCCAAGACGAGTCGTGCTGAGGCGTTCTGGATGCGCTGGAGTCTTTTCTGTAGTTTGGCGGTGGTCCCAGCGTAGAGGGCGTTCCCGTAGTCCAGACGGCTGGTGACGAGGGCCTGGGTGACCGTTTTCCTGGTTCCAGTGGGGATCCAGCGGAAAATCTTACGGAGCATGCGGAGTGTGTTGAAGCAGGAGGAGGTAACGGCGTTAACTTGCCTGGCCATCGTGAGGGAGGAGCCAAGGATGAAGCCCAGTTTGCGTGTGCGGTCCACGGGCTTGGGTGGGGGGCCCAGAGTAGGGGGCCACCAGGAGTCGTCCCAGGGGGAGATGGATGGGCCGAGGATGAGTACTTCCGTCTCCCGGTGTGGGGGGGGGGTGGGGAGGGAAAGTGACAGGATGAAGGTGTGATGGGTGTGGGAGGTATGGGGGTTGTGGTAGAGGGGAGGGGGCTGGATGTGAGGGGTGGAGGGGTGGTGATGGAGGGGAGGGGGCTATATTGGGGGAGGAGAGGTATGTTGTGAGGTGGAATAGGGGGCTTGAGGGATACGTCAGACTTTGGACAACTCGGTGTTAGGGGTGTAGTGGGTAGGAGCTTAATGTGCGGTGGTGTGAGAGGCAGAGGGGGGCTGGGGGAGCCAGTGTGGATAGATGTAGAAAAGGTGTGCATGTTGTGGGGTGGGGTACATTGGTTCGGGGTGGGGTGCGGTTCTGGAGGCAAGAGTGTAGGGGGTGGGAAGGTGTGGGACTGAGAGGGAGAAGCAATGGATTGGGTGTTGGGAGTGGGGGTAGGTTGGGAGGGGGACAGTAAATTGGCTACATTTTATTTAACGGTGGGAAATAAAGTATCAAATAGGTTAAGGCTAAAATCTGTGGACTGGATGAGAATAGTGCCATTGTTGTAAATAGTGATGGTTGCTGTCGCTTGGAAGAGTTGTGATGGAGAAATGCTCACCATAAGACCATGTGCGGACTTTCTTGAAGAGGAGACTGTGAGAAGGGCATGGAAGGCTTTCCTCCATTGCGCTCTACGTTTAGTGTAGAAGATAATGTCGTTGTTCATGCGTCCAATGCGGGGTTGAAAAATAAGGATCTGCAAAGGGAGTTTATGGGTGGGATTTCAGAAGGTTGTGTTTGAAGTTTTTGGTAGATTTTTTTGAGAGCTTGGGGGGGTACCTGATAATGTATGTGTGGGTGCCGGAGAGTTCCATGGTGGTAAGTATGGTGTGGGTGAAGGCGCTGTGAGTGTGTAGAAATGTGGAGGTGGGGGGCAGCTGGGGAGAGTGTGAGTGAGGTATCTGGCATGGTTGTCTTAAGGATAGTTAAGAAATAGTAGTTGTAGAGGTCCGATACTATAGGGAGGGAGGAGAGAGGGAAGAAAAGGGGGACTAGCAGCTGAAGAGAGCGTTCCGAGCTTACCTGCTGAGGGGCTAGTCTCAGAGTAGTCGGGGATTAGGGGCTAACTTGGTAGTAGATAGTACTTGGTAGAGGGACTATCCTGCGAATGGTTGAAACAGGTTAGAGAGGGCCGATACTAAAGGGAGGGAAGAGAAATGTTAAGTGGGTGGTAACAGATGTAGAGAATGTTTCGAGATTGCCTGCGAGGAGGTTAGTCTGAGGATGGTCAGAGACTAGTCCAAGATGGCCAACAGCTTAGAGAGGAGAGGGTATTGGAAGCGTAGTCCTATGTTTGATTCAAGGACAGGCCCTATATCTGTTAGGGAGAAGGTATGTTCCGAGATTGCCTGCCAAGAGGTTAGTCTGAGAGTGGTCAGAGACTAGTCCAAAATGGCCGACAGATTAGAGAGGAGAAGGAATTGGAAGCGTAGTCCTATGTTTCTTTCAAGGACAGGACCTATTACTGGACCTATTACTGTTAGGGAGAAGGTAAAGGCAGAGTAGTCCTTTATATATTTGAATGAAGTGTCCTAATTCTGTTGTAGAGGATAGGGGGACAGAGAGTGAGCTGGAATTGAACCAGAGGAAAGTCCTATTTAAATTTTAGTAGTTGCTGCTAATCACTTTGAGGAGAGGCCAATGAATGGACGTGGCCCCTTTGTCCCTGTTGTTTCATGCGATCAGCCATTTTGGGAAATAATATCCAGTTTCACTGCCCTCCTATTAAGTGAAGGTACATACCTTTTAGTTTAAGGGAGGAGGTCAAGACACAGTTGAGGGTGCTATTTGACGCGAACATCATTGAGCCAACGGAATCATCAGAATGGGTTGCACCATTGGTGGTCGCATGCAAACCCAATGACAAGTTAAGATTGTGTGTTGCCTAAACAAAAACACCTTGATCGACCAGTACCCACTACCGAAAAAACCCGAAATGCTATCATTGACCAAAGGCTTGAAAGTATTTTCTACAATAGACTTAACAGCCGCATTCCACCAGGTTCCGTTACACCCGTACAGTAGGTGCCTAACCAGTTTCATATCACCGTTCGGGTGTTATAAATTTAAAAGAGTGCCTTTTGGGCTGGCTTCGGCAGTGGCACTATTTCAAAGACTCATGCATGAGATTTTTAAGGATGTCAAAAATGTGCTGACATCCTCGTAATGGGAAAGAAATAGACAGACCATGATCAAAAACTATCAAAGGTACTAAAACCCTAGAAGAATATGGATTGACAGCAGAGTATGCTAAATGCAAATTTGCAGAAAAAACAGTGACATACCTGGAGCATGAAATTACACCGGAAGGTATAAAACCAAATAGAAAATTCAGCTGTTATAATGGTGTTACATCATCATCATCATCAACATCTTTATTTCGGCAACATTTGCCATAAAAGATAAAACACAGCTATTAAACAAATAAAACAGTTAATTACATCATGGACAGTTAATCAAAGATCATAGAAACAGCAGCATGATTCCTTAATACATAACATCATACAGGCAGTTTTAATTGAGTCCATAGGAACAATAAAAATTTTAAAATGATAATTACATATTGATATTTGTTAAAATTTGACATTTATTCTGCAGCTCTGGATAGTAAACGTCTTCTCTTCTGCCAGAAGGTTTCCAGATATTTGGCTACCGCAAACACAATCATGCCAGAGATGTCCGTTTTAAGAACCCTGTATGCTTGCAGGCAGTGGGTAAAGCCCAGGTTTTTACAGGCCGGTACAATCCAGTGCCTTCTTGCCTGCGCATAAGTTCGACAAAAAAACAATATGTGCAGCTCAGTTTCCTGCTCATAATTGCACCCAGGGCATTGACTCAAGGAGGGCTCAGTCCATTTACTAGTGAAGGCTCGAATTGGTAGACTTCCAAAACCTCCACTGTAGGTACAGTTTCCTGGTATTAGTTGGAAATATGACATCTAGGATTCCCTCCAGCTTATAAGTGTCAGTTAGAGTACCAAACTGTATGCCCTGTCTATGTGCCACAATTTTACTTTCGTATTACTTTCGTATTACAGTGAAAGCAACTGCTTCCGGGAGACCATGGGGCAAGCAATCTCAGGATCAAACCACAATTTAGCTAGTCCCAAACGCACAAGCTGATTTTTTATATGTTGAAACCAGGGGATGTTCCCTACAATCGGATAGGTCAAGATTTCCTGCAGCTCGGACCTATAATTTACCAACTCTGGTGTGGTCCATACTCTGCGCCAAAAAATTAGGGGCCTGACACCCAGATCTTCATCGAGCGGCCTTAATCCAAAATCTAGCCTCATCGGCAACAGAGGGGTACTAGGGGGGAGTGATAAAAGCTGCCTGATAAATTTGTTCTCAGTTGCCACCATCTCACGTTTACACATGTGGCCCCAGAGTTCACTACCGTACATGACCGCTCCCCTGGCCTGCTCTCTATATATCTCTAATGGGGGACCAATCGCCTTGATAGTAGATTTTTTTTCTATTTATAAGGCTAATAACTCCTCCCGCCAGTTGGGCCAGTTTAAGTTGGGATTTTATTTGATGGTGACCCCAAGACATGTTCTCATTTAGAGTCACCCCTAGTTCGGACCCTTTCCAGCCAAATAGAGAATTAGTTAGAGCCATTGAGGACGCTCCAGTACCACAAACAAAGGAAGAATTGGGAGCCTTCTTAGGGCTAGTAAAATTGTATTCAAAATTCGTAAGAAATTTCACAACAAAAACATATGAAATTAGACAATTACTTAAGAGTAAAAACAAATGTGAATGGTCAGCATGTTGAAACAAAGCGTTCGTAGACCTGAAAAGAGAAATTTGCAAAGCTCCACCCCTACAAGGATCTGACCCAGATCTAAAGAGTGTAGTCGCAACAGATGCGAGTGGAAAAGGTATAGGCGCTGTGCTTACGCAGATTGGACCAGAAGGAAAGGAAGTGACAATTGCCTTTGCATCACGTTCGCTCACCCCCACCGAGGAGAAATATTCGGTGATTGAGCATGTGGCATTAGCATGCGTATGGGGTTTGGAGCATTTCCGCCAATATATTTGGGGGAAAAAGAGTAACTCTGAGGTGTGATCACAAACCTCTAACAAAAGTGTTAACTGTAAAGGGATTGTATAAAGCTTCTCCCAGATTGGCAAGATTATCAGTCAGGTTATTGGACTATAACTACGATATACTGTATCTTCCAGGCCAAAAATGTGGTGGTGGACTTTGTCACCTGTTTACCCCTCCTAGGAAGTGGGATGGAGGAAGGTAAGGAAGATGAGTTCTGTGTGGCAAACATTAGCGAAGAATTTTCAAGTATTCATAGAGAAGTATGGATAAAGGAATATGAACAGGATGAAGTGATACAGGAAATAAACAAACACATTTTCAAGGGTTGGCCTAGCAAAAAACATATTAAAGACAAACTGAGATCATACTGGGAACTCAGGAATGAATTATCTGTGGAAGGTGGACTAATTTTAAGACAGGGGAAGGTCATACCTCCTGAGACACTAAGAAATAAAATTCTGGACATATGCCACAATGGACATATGGGGATCAATAAGACAAAACAGAGAATAAATGTTGGTACTGGTGGCAAGGTTGTGATTTGGACATTGAAAGGAGAGTTAGGACCTGTGCACAATGCGAAAACTCTGACAAATCCCAGGTCACACTTAAACCACCATTGCATCCGTTGTCTTGCCAGGTGATGCCTTGGGAGAGTGTAGGCGTAGATATCGTGGGCCAAATACGATATCAAGGAAATCAAGTATATATCGTGCTTTTGGTGGAACATTTGTCGAAATGGCCGGAAGTCAAGATACTTCATAAAGTTGAAGCTAATGACATTGTCAAGTTCCTAAACGGTGTATTCACAAGAGGTTTGCCTAAATCTGTTGTAAGCAACAATGGAAGGCAATTCACATTGGTTGCCTTTAAAAAGTTCATTGATAGAAATGGCATTACACATAAAACAACATCTGTATACCACCCAGCAGGCAATGCAGCGGTGGAAAGATTTAACAGAGTACTGAAAGGAACCATACAACTAGCAAACAACAACAGGCTGAGTTGGAAAATGGAAGTAAAGAAAATGATTTGGGCATGCAGAATAACACCAAGGGAAAGCACGGGTATCAGCCCATTTGAAATGATGAGAGGCAGAACAGCACTATCCAAGGAAAATGTTGGGTGGCTTAAGACTAGTAGGAAGGCTAATTGGTCAGCAGAGGAGGTCAGGAAGAATGTACAAAAAGCACAGAAGGCATACAAACAACGTTTCGACATAAAACACGCATGCAAACTGTGAGAAGTTGGCCTGGCATATGATGTCCACTATTCTAGTGGGCACCTTGCACTGGTCCAAACAACCCTTATTGATGGTAGGTTGTAAAGTAAATTTTATAGAAAGCTATCCTAGTGGTAGCTGTGGAGAGCAGCCTTCAGGCTAAGACTTAGAGGCGAGTTAAGCAAGTTGTTTTACCAGTATATAATCTCTTGAATGACCAAATGAAAGTACACCACACAAGGTATATATCAAATACATATGTATTTATTCTAAATACAACCCCTCTGGTCTCTTTATGAGGCTAGAGGTAAAAGTAAAATTCAAGGAACCTTATTAACATACGATAAGTTGCACACTATACGTTTTGCCCTAGGGGCCTCACAAACCATATACTAAAATGGTGGTATAAGAACCACGTGAGGGATAGAAAGCAGGCCTAGGGCCTGTAGAACCGCTGGGGCTACCAGGAACCACCTAAGGTTAGGACGCAGGAGGCCCACGGGGGACGCGAGCAGTGTCTAAACACAGCCGCGGGTCACCGTTGACTTTCTATGGAGAACAAACAAGTTACAATTTTAAAGATTAAGGACACTTAGAGGTTAACTACGATGGAACCCTTTTAGACTTAGATACTTCAAGAGTCAAGACCCACGGGAGCACCGGAGTACTTGTGTTACCTCACCCAGGGAAGCCGGGTGCATAGGTGTCTTTTGGTGTCTGGTTTCGTAGTCTATTGCAATGGAGAGCTGCGAAGAAATGCTGCAGGCGACCAGAGGAAAAGTGTCTGGGTGGATCCAAGAGTGGATCGAAGATCTGAAGAAACTGAAAGCAGAGGGGACAGAGTCTGGGTCACTTGCCAGTGACCAGGAAGGCGATAGGAAAATTCCAACCGATGTCAGGTGATTTCAGGTGAAAGAGGTGAAGCTCGAGTCTTCAGCCACGAGGACCAGGAGGCGTCGACAATGACCAGGAGCTGGATTCGAGCTGTCCCACAAAGGATGTCGAGTGCTGCAGCGTTGGAATCCGGATTGGACCCAACAAGCCTTGACAACAGCAACCCACGTAAGATGACAAGATTGGCTTCGGTTCAGACCAGCAAGGTCTGGGGGACTCCACCTTTGGAGAGCAGTCAGAGCACATCTGGAGCAACCAGGAAAGCTCAAGAAACAAAGGATTGTCCTTCGTGGGGACCCACTAGCCAACGGACTAGATATCGCGAAGGAGCCTCGAGTGGAAATGCACAAATTGGGCCCACGAACACTCGTGGAGTGTAGGCCTCTGAGCTTCGGTGCAAAAGGTGCTCGGGTCAGGGGCTTCAAATACCCCAATGCACAACTTCAAGAAACTTCGGGAAGTAGGTGCAGTTGCAAAAATGTAGGATGTCCAGGAGTTCCGGTCCCACATCTCTCGTGTCAGCTATGGGTCTCAGCTTTGCTGGGATCTCGGGCCAGAGATGTCTGGAAGTCCATGTCCTTTGTCGCAGAATCTTCGGGATCCGGCGGGAGCCTAAAAAATGCAGACCGGCAAAGATGCTTCTTGGTGCCTGTTTGAACAGGGAGGTCCCTCCTTGACCCTAAGGGAGATTCTTCGGTCTTCCAGTCAATATGGAATTTCGAAGGTCCAGGATATATGTTTCAGAGTTTCGTCCAGGGAAATCTAAAGTCCTAGTGACTGGGTTCCTATACTTATACCAAGTTTAGGGGATGGACTAACTCTAGGGTCCCACCTATGGGAGGACCTGGGGAGGGGGTGGTTACCCCCTTCCCCTTTTTCCAGTTTTGCGCCAAAGCGCCCCAGCAACCGGTTTAATTGGGAAATGCATGGAGCACCTTGTGTGACCCAGGCAGTGTCTGAAAAGCATTCACTGAATGCAACCCACCCTGCCCCAATATGCTAAAGCCTGTCTGGGGAGGTGCCAGTACCTCCCTGGGCAGGAAACCTATTGTCTAGGCCTCCCCTGCCGGAGTTTTGCCCAGCAGCAGGAGGACAGACTCGTGTCTGTGGCAACAACATCAATTTTGTGATGCTCAGGCTCTTTTAAACGTTAACTAGGTATACCAGTATGTACATGTCTTCTCCCTCTAGAAGTGTTTGGCACTTTAGACGACATGTTTTGATAAAGCCAAACCAAAGTTAGCATTAACCGCGAGGCTTATAATGCACATAAGAGTATATGGTATGGCTATATCATAGAACAGTTGGGGCACCCTCTCCCACAAAACCAAGCACTCGGCCTTCAGGATTGACAAGGCCTGCCATAGGAGTGACTTATAGGTTACTACGTGTCTATATGTAAAGGTAGATATAGGTATACCATATCTAAGTAAGGGGTTCTTACACCGCCTTACCCAGGCTGCAAGTGCAGACCTTTGGTGCCATTTTGGAAGGCTTCCCAGGGGTGGCATAATACATGCTTCAGCCCTTGGTAGGCCTGTGGGGTACCTATGCCCTTAGTACCTAAGGTACTATATATAGGGACTCACAAGGGTAACCCAGCAACCAATTTGGTATGTACCTAAAGTACATGGTATGAATTTAGAAAGGAAAGCAGTTAGGCTGGAGCCCTGTTTAGCAGGATCCCAGCCAACTACCTGGCAAAAAGTGGGGGTAACCATGCAGTAAGATTCCACCTTCCTATATAACCCCCCCCTAACGAAAGGAGATAAGGCTAACCTTTCCCAGTTGAGTCTATATTGACTAAGTGGCCATATAAGGAAGTACCTGCACTAGCATGGTTACCCCCTGTCTTATGGTCATCTAAGCAATCCCTCACCCTAAGAGTATCAGAGGGTCTCCGCATAGGGAATTACTACCTGTAGGGTGTTTTGGTAAAGTAAAAGGCTGGTGTTGGGATTGAGTATTGAAGTGAGGCCCTACTAAGGTTGGCTCAGCTTCCTCAAATCACTATCCACCATAAATGCCTTTCTTTCCATGACTGAGTTGCACTGTGCTCTCAGGGTTAACCTTTGGCTGCCTACAGCTGGGGGTTGAATCCCGTTGGTTGGAACACTGGAGGGACAGGTCAGGTTTGGAACCACTGGGTCCCAGGTTTGCCTTTGCCCAACAGAGTCCATCTGGGGGAGGTGCCTACCCAAGGGTAAGGGAGATCCATCACAGGGTTGTGGAAATTTCCCCTGGCTAGGGCTACCAGACTGGCTGCCCCTTATCTGCTGATGGGGGGGGGTTCCTCTGGACAGGGAGCTGTTAGATTTGGGGGTCTCTAGTTGGCATGGGTAGGTACTTGTGAGAAATAGGGACCCTCTCCTCTAGTCAGGATAAGGGGATTACACTTCTAAAATAACCCCTGCTCACCCCCTTGGTAGCTTGGCACGAGCAGAAGGGCTTTACTGCAGAGGCGTTTTAAGTTAAGCATTTGTGACCACATGCAGTAACCCAGTGACAATACTACAAATGGACACCACACAGGTTTTATATAAAAAATAAGTATACTTTATATAGAGTTACCACAAGACCATAAACGACAAAAATACACACTACAATGACTTTAAGATGGTAGATTAAGCTTAGTTCAGTTCAGTTCTTAAGATGCAACACTTTGCGTCAATGTACCTTAGGTTGCGTTGTGCTTCCACGACAAGCAATGTCGCAGCGATGGGAATGCAGCAAAGTTCAGATACAAAGAAATAAAGACGTGAAGATCTTTCAGATGCGGCACGCTTCTCGGGGGTGCGAGAAGTTCTCGGTTCGATGCTTGGACTGCAGCGGCGACACCCTTACGATGCGACGGCAACAGCTCCAGCGGCGACGCTTTTCTCCCACGATGCGTGAAGCTTCCGCTCGATGCGACAACTACAGCGGCGACATCCAAGATGCGACGGTAGCAGCTCCGACGGCGGCGCACTTCTCGGGGATGCGAGTTGCTCTTGGTCGATGTGGTACAGTGCGACAGTTCCAGCGGCGACACCCTCCTTCGGATTTGCGATGGCAGGCACAGCGACGGTGACACGCTCCGACCTCGTTGAGAGATTCTTCTCCTGATGCGGTGCAGTGCGACATCTCCAGCGGCGACACCCTCCTTCGGAGTTGCGACTGCAGGCCCAGCGATGGCGACACGCTTCTTCTTGTTAGTCGCGCTTCCAGCTCCTTGCGACACACAGCTCCTCAAAAGGCCCAAAACAGCAGCAGGCACTTCCAAGATAACTCTGGGAAGCTGGGGGTTGACGTCTGTTGTCCCTGAGACTTCAGCAGGGGTTCAGCGATTTTCCAAGCCCTTGTAGACCCTTCACAAGTTGAAAGCAAAGTACACAAAGTTCCTTTCTCCTCCCTTTGGCAGTAAGGTATTCACTGCAGGCCAATACCCCAAGCAGCACTTCAGCTTGGGAATAGTCTCTCCTCAGTTTCTTCAGGTTCCTCTCCTCAGTAAAGGTTTCTTCTTGTAGTCCAAAAGTGATTTAATTTCATGGGATCAGGGTCCCAATATTTATACCCCAAAATCCTTTGTTCTATGAGGGGAGAGGGGCCTGTGCCTAGTCCAAACCAGTTCCTGAGCACTTTGTTTACCAGACTTCTCCTTTCCTTTCACAGTGCAGGGCAGAAACATCAGACGCCCCACAGAAGGTGGAGCCAGCATTGTGAAAGGCAAGTACAGTCCTGGAGCACGTTGTTGACAGGACTCCTTCTCATCTTTCAGTGTGCAGGGCAGAGACATCAGCCGCTCCCCAGGAGGTGGAGCTAGCATTGTGAATATTGGGAAAGGCAGACACAGCTCTATTCAAGGTTCAGGTGCAACTCCTCCCTCCCATCTAGATGCATATCTCTCTATTCACCACTGGGTGACTCAGCCTGCCTCTTGGAATCCCCCAGCCCTGTGACTTCATGAAACCAGGCATAGGAATACACATCCTAGCAGAGGCAGGTTTGAAAGTTTAGGCAAGGAAATACCTACTTTCTAAAAGTGGTATTTGCAGACACAGAATATTAAAACCAACTTCGAGTCCAGGCATACTAAACTCAAATTTCTACCATGTTCTCTGAGCCTGTTAGGATTATAAAATGTAACAATTCTAACGGCCCATTCTGGCCTATGGAGAACAGGTAGCCTTGCAATAGTGAAAAACGAAAATGGCTGTAATTCACTATTAGGACATGCCACACACACCAGGGCTTGTCCTACCTTATACCTACAATGCACCCTGCCCTTTGGCCTACCATAGGGGTGACTGTTATGCAGAAAAGGGAAGGTTTAGGGACTGGCAAGAGGGTGCACTTGCCCAGTCAGCATGATAGTACCAGACTGCACGCAGGCTCTGCAATGGCAGACCCTAGACACATTTTACAAGGCTGCTTCTGTGGGTGGCACAACCAGTGCTGCAGGCCCACCAGCAGCATTTGGATTTTCACGCCCTGGGCACACTCAGTCCATTAGACTAGGGTCTAACAAGTAAACCAAATAGCCAAACATGGAACCACTGATTAATATATAACTTTACAATAGGGAGCACTTGCACTATGGCACTGGAAAGCAGTGGCACAGTGCCCAAAGCTGTTCACAAAACGAGGACAAGGTTCCTATACCAGGGTGCAAAAGTCACCCACGTATCTGAGTGCAAATAGTCACCCATACATTAAAAACAGGGAAGAATGGGGAAAAGTAATCCTAGGTAAAAAATACCCTGATGGGAGAGGGAAAGACATACTACATCCTCTGCTGCCCTCACACACCCCGGAGGATGTCATGCTTCATCATCGGGCAATTTTGCTCCTCGTAGGGCCGGCGCTGCAATTCCTTACGGGTCCCCCAAGGGTCACTTTATCGGAGATCTTTTAGAGGATTAGCCGGATGTTGCATGCAGGTGTGTGGGAAGGGTAAGGGAGGGTAAATCAATTACGTGCAAACATGATAGTGTGATAAAATCAAGGGTATGGAAGCAGCTACAAGATTGTCTAGGTAACCCTTGGCAGTTAAAAGTACTGCTTAAAAATGACTGACCCCACAAGGCCCACTATGCCTGGGTGTCACTAGTCAAGGTCAACATGTTTCGCGCCTCTATCGCCCGTAGGTCCTTGGCGCTTCGTCAGGACCAAAAACAAAGTGAAGTGCACGTGAGTAAAATACATAAAAGTTAAAATGAGAACCCTCTTATCTCATCCAGGGCGGATCAGGAGACCTGTGTCCCCACTATGTGGTTGTAGCTGTTACATAGAAGCTGCTCCTGGATGATACCTGTCTGTGGGTAGCCGGCCCACCAGCAGAGCGGGGGCCATGGCCTTCCTTTACCGGGGTAGTACCGCCCACCGAACGTTGAGATCCGCGCGGGGCAAGCTGGGACCTCTGTGTCGTCAGTGCAGCCCTGGAACGTTTTGTTGAACAGTGCCCAAAGCATCAAACACCAGCAAAAGTACATGAGGCAATATCAAAAATGGAAGGGAGACCCACGCTAATGATGCCAGGTCTAACACGTGTCCCCTCCAGCTGAAATGTGGGGAGAGCTACCCTAACTTGTAGTGTAGTTCCTATATTCCCAATAGGCTCTGCGCATTGGAATACTATAAACAGCAGTTTAGACGTAGGACTGAGGTCATCTAGGTCTCTACTGACTATATTAGACTTAATTAGTTTTGCCAGCTAGCTCAGAGGTCACTAGAAACTTTCTCGAATAAACAAGGAGGAGTTTAACTTCCCTGGATAGACAAGAAGGGATTAGCTTCTGACAACCATAAAACATGACAACTTTGCTCCCTCCGAATAAGAGTGTATTTCTAGAGTTGTGTGAAAACAATAGACAGCTATTTCACTCAGTCAAGTGTGCATACTTAGTTTCACCGGAGTGCAGAGAATAGAGACGGGCGTTTTCAATAAAAGGTGTTATTTATTGAGCAGTCTTCTTTCTCATGCAAGAGAAATGAATTGCCACAATTGCAATACTTAGTATGAAGTAAAGTGCGTACAGTAAAAGGAGTATTATGAAATAATACTGTAAAAGCATGGATATGGTTTCTTAGCCATATGATACTTTAAAATAAATAAAATATATACATACATATATACATTGACTAACCTACTCAACTGGTGCTTCTAAATACGCCTACCCCGGTGTACCTGACCTAAGCCTAATATGTGGGAAGGAGTAAGTAAGTAGCAGTTTAAGTTAAGTTGGTTTTGCCAAGAATCTGATTCAAGAATTCTCTTTAAGGGTTTAGTCAGCTCCGTACCTGGGTAATAGAAAGCAGGAGGTCTGGTATCTCTTTCTCAGGACTCGATATCCCAGCAACCCGCAAGGGCGGCTGAGAACACCGGAGCTGGCTTTTCTAGGCAGGAGAAAAGACAGCGTCTCTCTCAGTGCGTCAAAAGGGAGGGGCGGCGTCCGTGGGCTCTCGCATCAGCTGGGCTCTCGGGCAAGTAGATAGCCGCTCTGCTCCAAAAACCACAGCGTGTTTGCTTAAGGCAACGTTAGTATATTTATACCTGAAAGGTGCCAGGTTTGACGTAAGGTTGGACATAAGACGTCAATAAATATGTCACTAAGAACTGGCTGTTCTTACAGTGCTCACAGGAGTTTTAGGACAAATCAAAACAAAAGCCATGGGGATTTCCCAGGTTGCTGGAGGTTTGGTTTGTTTAGAGAACTCGTTGTACTTTCTAGGAGTCCGGGGAAGTAGCCTTGCTTAATGTGGACTGCATGGGCTACGACTAAATATGGATATGATTCTTATGCCTTTATAAGGATATTATTTATTATAACCACATAAGGGCATAAATTAGGAATATCGAATTAGGGTCCTAGATAGAAATACAATACCCACTCCACGATCTAATGTCCATCATTACTAAAACTAAGCAATAGTAAACATATAATGGTGCATGTGTTTTCCAACCCACCCCAAAATACATAATTTGCATTTGAAATGGTATATGGTAAATACACGAAAATGATTGGTACTGTACGCTTATCAAGCAGTGGTTTCATTCAGTTAAAAATGCATATATATATAAGCTGAATGAATTGCGAAAATTACACATGAAATGGCTCTGAATACAGAAAAGAAGGTTGAGACCATTTCATCACATATTTATACAGATTCTGTACTGTGCTAGAGGCTGAGGTAATATATTGTCTCTAGAGTTCCAAAAATAGAAGCTCTGTTCTCTAAGAATAGTTCTACTTGAAGCAGAGCACATGTGCCAGAAAAATGGTAAATATTTTGGAAGGGGAAAAAAAATAATTTTGCTTTCGGGGGAAAAAATAGTTCCAAATATTTTCAGTAGCTTTTGTTTATCAAAGCTGAAGGCCGAATTCAGAGTTCAGGGAACGCCGTGTGCTCGTTGCTTAAAAAGTTATTCTTTCTGTTCAGGGGAGAACATAATTTCAGACAGACTCGCAAAAAATTGGTCTACGACATCAGGTGAAAGTTCGACCAAGTTTGAAAATGCCGCAACAGTGCAGTCATGAGAATGATTGCTATCATCGATGTCAGGATCAGCAATGCTCACAGAAGGTTGTACCTGGGTGATGCACTGCACTGCTAACTCCTGAGGCGAAAAGCCGGGAGGTTTTTAATTGCCATTTTAAAACTTGTAATTGTGTACTGTGTATTGATTTTAAGAATACCTGCTATTTGCACTTTCCTCATTCCCACTGCAGCTGAAGACTAGCTGTTGGGATAACAAAACCCACTCGTTCTTGGCGCCATTGACCGCCGAGGAGAACGATAGCCACGCCCATCTCTTGCTGGCCACACCCCCTCCTACGTCATTAGCGACCATCATAAATCATGTGCCTATACCGGAAGCGCAGCGGACGAGCGCAGCGGGCACGCCGATTGCGCGCCCAAGGCGCGCCCAAGGCAAGCTCGTCTGCGCTCGTCCGCGACGAGGACGCGCCTAGCGCCACAAACCCTGCCCTATACAGCCCACACTCTCCCTGCTACACCCGGGATGCGCTGCTTAATCTTCAAAGGTATGCGCATGAAGGTAAGCTCACCTTTGAAGAGACTGCTTCTCCATTAACCGACTTCACCCACAAGGGCCTAATTGTAGGAGGCCTCTTGAATGTCCGCTCCTTACCGAAGCATGCCACTGAAATCAACCTTCTCATAGATTCACATCATCTGGATGTACTTTTTCTAACTGAGACTTGGACACATGCAAACTGCGAAACTGACCTTGCAGCTGCCTGTCCGCTAAACTTTAATATTCTTCATCTCCCCAGACCCAAAGGCCGCGGTGGCGGAGTTGGCGTCATCTTTCGAGCCTCGTGGCAAATGAACACCTTAGAAATTGACCCTGTACTCGGAATCGAGCTCCTTGGTCTGACTATAAACAGCCACCAAGGAGTCACCTTTACAGTGATTATCTGCTAACGCCCACCTGGGGCTTTTTCTCTTTCGCAACAGCAAGCACTCCTCACGACTATCACTAACATGGCTACCTCTCATAACAAACTTATACTCCTAGGAGATTTTAATCTCTGGCCAAACGGCAGCCTAGACACAGGCCTAGACAACCTTCTGCGGTCCTGTGATAGTGTGGGACTTCACCAACTGATAAAGGACCCCACTCACTCTGCAGGTAACCAGCTCGATCTCATCTTTTCAAGCCCGGGTCTAACTCAAGTAGGTGACATTCTACCTATGAGCTGGACAGACCACTCGCTCATCAAACTTTATATCAATAATGCCACAATACGTAAGCCTAAAAATCACTCGCCACCACAATTTTCTTATCGGAACTGGAAAGCTTTAGAGAAACTCAGCATTTCCACCAAAGTCTTCAAGGTGGAGGACAGTTTTTCCCCCACCAGCTCGGTGGAAGATAATTATAGATCCCTTAGTTTGAGAATTACCTCCATCGCGGACTCTGTTGCCCCTCTTAAACTCTGTAAACCTAAAGGTAGAGCACCTGCCCCCTGGTACAATGACTCTCTGAAAACACTCAAATCAGCCTGCAAACAGGCTGAGAGAAAGTGGAGACATGGATATTGCAACAACAATAAAATCCTCTGGAAAAAGTCTCTCTGTGACTACAAATTCGCTATCGCAGAGAGCAAAGCGAACTACTACTGCGCCACTATAGCTAATGCGGCCAACAGTCCAAAAAGTATATTCCAGATCCTGGACAATATCCTACATCCTGACTGCGTTAAAAACCCCATTTCTCCATCTCAGTCCCTTTGTGACAGCCTTGCTCAGTTTTTCACAGACAAAATTGAGACTATTATCAACAATCTGGCAGTGCCCTCGTTGCACACCCAACTCTCCCTTCCCGAAGCTAGCACCAACAACCCCGACCCTCTGAGGTCAGCCTGCCCTCCTGCGAATAGGCTACTGGTTTTCCCTCTCATTTCTCAAACAGAGTTCGAAAGTGTTGCACAGGGCATCACCTCGGGATCCCCCCTTGATCCGCTACCGCCGAAAATCTGGAAAGCATGCGGGCACGAACTATTTCACACTCTCCGGATGATCTGTAATCAATCCCTTAGCTGCGGCTTCGTCCCCCGCCCTTGGAAGCAAGCGCTTATCACCCCGCTTTTAAAGAAACCCACGCTAAACCCAGAATGTTTGTCCAATTTCTGCCCCATATCACTCCTGCCTTTCCCGGTGAAGGTGCTTGAACGCTGGGTTAGTAAATGCCTCTCAACCCACCTCGAGCAGCACCACATTCTGGACGAATTCCAATTTGGTTTTCGTCCAGCCCACGGCACTGAAACTGCTGTGCTCACTGCCATGGAGGAGCTTCGAATGCGCGCAGACAGGGGCCAAGCTGTGGCCCTGATTTTATTAGACCTGTCTGCCGCATTCGACACTGTTAATCATGGGATACTGCTCCAGCGGTTGAGAGAGGCAGGGATCGATGGCTCAGCCCTGATTTGGTTTCACTCCTACCTCAGCGAAAGAAAACAAGCTGTATCCCTTCCCCCCTTCCAATCGGTCCTTTCCCCTGTCCCGCACGGTGTTCCCCAGGGCTCCTCTATTAGCCCGATTCTTTTTAATGTCTACTTGAAACCATTGGTCATGCTAATTAAATCACATAACATGACCACAGTAAACTATGCGGACGACACCCAGCTCCTCTTCTCTTGGGAAGGCCAAGATTCCATCCCCTTGCAAGCCTTCCATGACTGTCTAAGAGACACTGCGAGCTGGTTGCACCAGAACTCCCTCCAGTTCAATGCCTCGAAAACCGAGGTATTGTTCTGTCCCGCGAGTCGGATACCCCGCCCTCTGCCCGCTGAGTTCTGGCCCCCGGAAAATTCCAACAACCCGCCACCTGTCACCAATGTCCGCAACTTGGGCGTCATGCTAAATCACCAACTGAGCATGGAAACGCAGGTCTCAAGAACAGTCGCCACCTGCTCTGGCCTTATGCGCTCACTGCGCAAGATCTTGCCTTTGCTACCTTCTTCCGCCAGAGCATTAGTAGTCAGGTGCACTATTCTCAGTCGCCTTGACTACTGCAACGGCCTGCTGCTTGAATCTCCCGCGACTTTACTGGACAGACTCCAACGAGTTCAGTCAGCAGCAGCCAAACTGGCTCTCGGCTGGACCAGGAGATCCTCGGCCACGGCTGCACTGGCCGAGCTGCACTGGTTGCCCTTGAAGCAACGCATTGCCTTCAAGGCCCTCTGCCTGGTCTTTAAGGCACTACATGGTGCAGGACCCAGACCTCTTCAATGTCTGTTCTCTTGGTATACCCCCACCAGAACACTCAGGTCTACAACTGCCTGCCTGGCGAGAGTGCCCAGATATAAGAAGGCTAGGATGGGGGGAAGATCGTTCAGAGTAGCTGCTGCCAAGTTGTGGACAGTCTGCCTGTCGACATTCATCAAATCCCTCACCTTCTCCCCTTCAGGAAACGAATCAAAACATGGCTCTTTCCTTCACCCCTCTAAACAGGTTAGTCATAATCCATTCCCCCCCCCGTCAATAAACCCCAGGAGTAGCTAACAGCGCCAGGATACCTGCCAGGTGACAGTCGCGCTCTATAAATGTTTTAAATAAATAAATAAATATAAATGCTGCTCTCATCTCGTACTTCACTGCCACATACTCGTAGTGGTGAAGTCTCAACGAATGCCGTCATCAGAATGGGTAGCCGCTGGGGACAACACGATGCATGAGCCGTTACAGGACCTAGCAAAGTATCTGTATCCATTGGTACTGCTGATGGTAGTATAAGACAGACGTCCAACACGCATTCTTCTCCGCATAGCATACATAGAAGCACAGGTAAGATGCAATTTTGCCAGATTGGTCTGAATGAAAGAAACCAGGTCATATTCAGATCTCTTAGCTGGGCTAATCCGAGGACTTTAGTTATGCGGTCCCGATAGCGTATAGCTAGGATTGTTTCTTCCATCGTTGCTGGAGTCTTATCTGCGACTTGGCTTGCCATATCGGAGCAGAAGGAGCTCCAAGCTCCGAGCAGAAGGATCAAAAATAAAATTCCTGCTACGAGTCCCAAAAGGCCTTTTCTTGTTTTATTTAAGTCATGTAAAACAGCCAAACGGTCTTTGATATCAAAGCATTTTTCTTCTACCACTGAAGTCTGACTATCAAGGTCCTGAATATGCATTCTAGTACCGAACAATGGCTCGTACGGACTGAAACCTTTTAGAGAATTTCTTGGCAGATTATTAAGAGTACGTTGGACACTTGTTAAATGTTGGACCCACCCATCACCCGAACCTAATACCCTCACCGTTATAGATTGCTTTATGTCCCTGTTTTTTCTTTCCACTACCGCATTTCCCTCAGGATGGAAGGGGCAAGAGTACCGCAATGCAATGCCCATGCTGTTCATGGCCTCCTTATAAGCCCGAGAGCTAAAAGCAGGACCCTGGTCAGAATGTAGCATGCCAATTGCGTATGTGCCGATATGGACTCGCAAATCTTTGTATAACAGTTCTGGCATCAGCCGAGTGCCGGTGTCTGCATTTTTAAGTGAATCTAGTCTTAAACATTAATGGCACGCATTTTTCCTGCTGGATTTTTGCGTATAGATAGCCTCATACTAACTAAAAGAAGGGTCCTGACAATACCCCGGTCGGTTCGCCACTGCGATCTCTGTTGCAGTTTGGACAGCTCATTGCAAATTTGTATTGTTGCAGGCTCATTTCCGGCCACCAGTATTCTGATTGTAATTCTTTCAGAGATTCCTTGATCTCTTGGTGCCTTAGACCCAATCCCATGTGTGCCGCTTTAATCAAGAAGACTCTCCTGTTCGTGTTTGGAATTACTCTATCCCCCACTCCAGGGATTCGAGCAAAAGGAACGGAGTTTGCATCAATTATGTATGTATAATTGAGTGGATAGTTCATGGGTAGTGCTGGACAGTCGCCTTTTGAAGACGTTTTTACCGCCAGCATGGTTTTCCCGTCTATGTATTTTTCTGAACGCTTTTTTGTGGCTACGGAAGCCGGATTAGTTGCTTCCGCTGTGGCTGTGTCAGCCAATGAATTCCCTGCAACGTGAACGCCATCACGTTGATGACTCAGTGTATGTATCACGTGAGTCTTTCGTAGTTCTTTCTGCAAAAGAACTACCTGTTCCCAAAGCCTCTTATGCTTTATTGTGGCACCTGTGTCATCTTTGTAATCGTTTTGAACCCAGTTCTGCATGTCATTATTGTAAGACTTGACGCAGTAATGCGAATCGCACACTATTAGTGTGGGGAATTCGCGATCAGCATTTTCAAGCGCCATCTTTAAAGATCTTATTTCAGCTCGCTGAGTTGAGCAGTTTCTGAGTGATTCAGTTTTTGTGACTATTGGTCTGAATTTACCAAAGCGCCAGCGACCTTTAACAATCGCGCACGCAGCGTTGTAGGATTTTTTCTCTACATAGTAATGTTGTGAAAATCTGTCCATGTAGATTACACATGTGTACTGTTCGAGAGGCAGAATTTCGATTGGCAGAGGATATTCTTCTTCATACGTTAGATCTTTCAGTTTTTTCATTTTCGGGTCAAAATAGTATTTCACGTCTTCTGTAGCAAGAGAATTTTCCCATTGTATCCATTTTGGATCTAATGCCACAGCAGTCAAATTGCGTGGGCTTGTTAATGCCTCAAAGGCTGATTCTGCTGTTAAAACAGTTATCCTTCTGCCTTGGGCTTGGACTCTATCTTTTGCTACAGCAGTTTGAACCGCATTTACAATATTTTCCGTAAGACTGAATGTCTTTTCAGCTTGTGTGTACAAATGTGATTTGTAAGCTATTGGTACTGTTTCTCCCTCATTAGAGGTCAGGTACGTGAATCCGCATCTTTCTGGGATGACTCGGATTACAAGGTTGCGTATGTTTTCGCGAGTTTGCAATGTTGTTTTAGCTAACATGTCTGTTTGCAATGATCTCAAAATTTTGGTGTGTTTTTGAGTCCAATTGATTTGTTTGAAATCAGGTTTTATTAATTCATAGAGAGGTTTAACCCTCTCCGCATAATTTAGAATGTAAGTTCTTCCGAAATTCAGGAAACCTAGTATTGATAGTAAGTTCTTCAGCGTTTTTGGTGCTTGGAGTACAGCGCACTTCTCTAAGAAGTTGTCTGCTAGGCTCTTGCCTTCCCTTGATAATTTATATTCTAAAAATAGGACTGTTAGATGGGCAATTTGTGACTTTTTAAAGTTGAATTTGTAACCCTCAGCTGAATACCAAGTATTATGGTGTTCACTCTTTTCAAGTGTGTCTCCAGGTCATCATCTGTGAGATGGATGTCATCGACATAAGATAATGCCTCATCATCATATATTTGAAGTAACTCTGTTACTCTTGCTGAGAATAATCCTGGGCTATTCTTGAATCCCTGTGGGAGTCGACAGAAATTTGTATGTGACCCCATTATTGAGAAAGCGGTCAAATACCTGCTTTTAGGTGCAATGTTTTGACAAAAGAATCCAATAGAGATGTCTAATGTCGTTTTGTATTTTTTGCGCACAATGTTATTCATTAGTGCTGCACTGTGTGAATTTTGCACTGCAAATGTTTTGCAACATGAGTTAAGGTGTCTGTAGTCCAATACTAGATGATATGAATCGTCTGGTTTGGAGACAGGAAACAAAGGATTGTTCATTTGTGAAGTGCATGTTTCAATCACCCCCTGGTATTCAAGTTGATCTAAGATCTCCCTGACTTGCTTTTTAGCTAATTGCTTAATTGGGTACTGCCTCTGTGCAGTGGGTTGATATTTTAACTGGATTTTGTGAGGAGGAGAGTCCTCATCCCATCCTACATGATTTTTATATAATGCAGGAGCTTAGGCTACTGCCCATTTTCTTGCAAGTGTATATTTTTTATGAATTGGAATATGATTATATGATATAATATCATTTCTTCGCCATGAGGGCACTCCCTGACAAACTCTGGTGGCCAGTCTTTCTCAGCTAAAAGGATGTCATAGCCTTTCGAAAGGTTATCCCAAAAGAAACCCCTTACTTTCCTGGTCTTATCTCCCTCTATACGTAATGTTATTTTGAATATTTTATGAGGTTCGCTAACTCTGGTATCTGCAGTTTCCACTTGAATGTATTCATTCGTGTCCACTGTCGCCAGAAGATTCATCAGGATTTGTCGAGCTATGGTCACTTCTGCTGCGCTGTCTAGCATTGTCTGGGCCCACTCTCCGTTTTTCAGCTGTGTCCTCAGTATCCTCGGCATGTTTAATTATTTTAATACTGGCTACCTCCTTTCTTGGAAATTGTAATTTTTAACTTTGATGAGCAGGTTCCTTGTCTTTGGACTTGACGTGCTCTTCCCTGTGTTCTGACCATCCTCTTCTTTCCGATTTCTGCGAGGAAGTCTGAAAAGATCGAGAGGGACGTGTATCAATATCTTGATATCTATCAGGTTTCTTCAAATTATCCCTATTTCTAAGGTTATATCTTTTCTCAGAGGGCTCCCTCTGGGGAGACTTGTTTCCTCGGTCAGGAGATCTTTCTCTTCGTTGAGGAGACCTTCCTCTGGACTGGAATCTTTTTTCTTTGGGAGTGGATTGTTTATTACCATCCCAACTCTTTTTTGGAGTGTTTAGATTATTTTTAATAAATATTTTTTCAGGATTTTCAGTTAGTTGGGGTTTTACTGGTTTCCCACCCAAACTATCTCTTCCTATTTCTTCGTAGGATTTTTCTATGATTCTGGCAAGTTCAAATGGTTGTTCTGCTATATCTGTTTCTTTCAATTTCTGGAGGTAAGTCATATCCTCCATTGCCAATTGAACTAACTCTCTACATGCCTTTGTTAATTCTTTTATTTTAACTAAGAGTTCTTTGCTTGACATTTTATTAATGTCAGGATGTCGTGTGTAGCTGGCTAGAACCGGCCACGTCGCTCCTGGTCTACCTAGTGGACCGAGCCTGGTGATGTGATTTTGATGTTTTAGGGCACCTTTAAACCAGAGCAGGTGCTCTTGGTAATTTAATGGGATTTCAACATCCTCGAAAGGAGTGTATACATCCGGAGGTTCCTCTATTTTGTAATAGTGGAATTCGTGTGTTACAGCGTTTGCTGCTGGAAAGTTTATCCATGAATAGAATACCTCTGTCTGCCGATATTCATGGGCCTCTACCACGAATATGACTGTACCACCTCGTGATGTCAGTCCATTTTCTATAAGTTTAAGAGTTATAGTTTTTCTTACATTTACCGGAATGAGTATAACATTTGGGTCATTTTCTTGGAGACTTGTGTCATCTGCTAGGAGTTGAGCTGCTATTCTAGCTGCCTCCCTTTCGTCGTCACTTTCCGTCATTTTTACTAACAGAAAGGCTTTTGCTGCAGATCAAGTTTCGAAGGAAACAAAGATTAGGTGCACAATATTTTGGAACACTGTATCCTTCAACGTTGACTAAACCAAAAACTATACATAGGAATCTCTTCCTACTAAGTTCCGGCAGATTTTAACCTTTTACCCACACCAGACGTCTATTGGAGTTTTTACGGGAAAAGGGTCTGTGTGAAAAAGCACGACTGAGTTACTCTAACGTCTTGCGTTAGATTTATCGCCTTACCAAACGTTGGGCGCCATTTAGTGTAGTTCCTATATTCCCAATAGGCTCTGCGCATTGGAATAATATAAACAGCAGTTTAGACGTAGGACTGAGGTCATCTAGGTCTCTACTGACTATATTAGACTTAATTAGTTTTGCCAGCTAGCTCAGAGGTCACTAGAAACTTTCTTGAATAAACAAGGAGGAGTTTAACTTCCCTGGATAGACAAGAAGTGATTAGCTTCTGACAACCATAAAACATGACCACTGTGCTCCCTCAGAATAAGAGTGTATCTCTAGAGTCGTGTGAAAACAATATACAGCTATTTCACTCAGTCAAGTGTGCATACTTAGTTTCAACAGAGTGCAGAGAATACAGAGACGGGCGTTTTCAATAAAAGGTGTTATTTATTGAGCAGTCTTCTTTCTCATGCAAGAGAAATGAATTGCCACAATTGCAATACTTAGTATAAAGTAAAGTGCGTACAGTAAAAGGAGTATTATGAAATAATACTGTAAAAGCATGGATATGGTTTCTTAGCCGTATGACACTTTAAAATAGATAAAATATATACATACATATATACATTGACTAACGTACCCAACTGGTGCTTCTAAATACGCCTACCCCGGTGTACCTGACCTAAGCCTAATACGTGGGACGGAGTAAGTAAGTAGCAGTTTAAGTTAAGTTGGTTTTGCCAAGAATCTGATTCAAGAATTCTCTTTAAGGGTTTAGTCAGCTCCGTACCTGGGTAATAGAAAGCAGGAGGTCTGGTATCTCTCTCTCAGGACTCGATATCCCAGCAACCCGCTAGGGCGGCTGAGAACACCGGAGCTGGATTTTCTCGGCAGGAGAAAAGACAACTTCTCTCTCAGTGTGTCAAAAGGGAGGGGCGGCGTCCGCGGGCTCTCGCATCAGCTGGGCTCTCGGGCACGTAGATAGCCACTCTGCTCCAAAAACCACTGCGTGTTTGCTTAAGGCAACGTTGGTATATTTATACCTGTGAAGGATTCAAAATTTTATCTATCGGGCTATACTTACCAATAGCCCATATTCAATATGCGTTAGAATAATTCAGTCGGCAATGGAGAAGGTTCAATCATTTATTCTTCAAATACAAGCCCTGACAGGGGAGCCTCAGTCTACATGACCCTCGGAGGTGCGCAGAGGAGACTGATTACATGTTCAAAGTACAAAGCATATATACGTTTCATGCGTTCAAGATGACACCCTACAAGGAAGAATACAGTTTGTCAGTAAGCCAAGAGGAATACCCATATAAGGCACAATTGATCGCTAGCAACCTAGTCCTAAGCTATTCCGGGGGCAGGTCAGTAGGGTGCCTCCCTGTCTATCTGGAGCCCGGGAGGACAGGAACGGGCTCTGCTAGAATGTGCGCATCCCACAAGAAAGGCAGTTGCGACCTTGAGTTTCCCTTAAGCTAACAGCTAACAACTATCGGGGACGGTTTGGCTGACGCCATGGTTTCGAGCAGAAAGCACAATCATGTGATTTCTGGGAAACAGTGTTAGTACATAGAGAAACGAAACAAAATGGCTTCGGTTATACCAATAGGAATAAACAAGCAAAAAGGGAATCGTTGGTCGTTGAGTGACCATAGCACACTCTAAATACATGATTATATAATTACGGGACTATACTTGGATATATTAGGCCAATAATGTATGTTATCAAAAATTCAATCTCAACAGAAGGCCCTTTTGGCCTACTATAGCCAATATACCTAAATTCATTCCACAAAAACCCCTTCATCGATCTGCATGAGGTCTGACACTTCCTTTTGAATCATCTGCTTCTCTATCTTAATTTGTCTAGAGAAATTCAAAGCAGATGTTATTCTGGTTGCGCAAAACGAGCAGCAGGCTGGGCCACATTGGAGACACAGGCAGCACGTAAATATGACTCCAAAAGCTCCAGCCAGCACCATGAATATTTTCCAACCCCAGGTGGCTAAAAGGCCCCGGAACCAACTGCTAAGGGACCAGGTGCCGTTATCCACATGGGCCTCACTGGCCAATCGATGTAGTTTCTGTATAGCAAGATGAATAGTAGGAGCTGAATCTGGAATAAACACGCAGCAAGAGCTGCCGATCACACGACAGGCTCCTCCCCTATCTGCGAGGGTGACGTCAAGAACCATCCGGTTCTGGAGCGAAACAAGCCTCGTCGCAGCAAGCTCTACAGTGATATTAGTTAAAATTCCAGTGGTGGTTTGGACCACATTCTCAACTATTCGGGACAGGCGTCTTATACTGCGACTATTGAATATGGGTCCCCAGAAGGGCGTGAGTCCTTTAGCAAAATCTTCGAATTGCTGCAAGGAAGTATCTGTTTGGTCAGTACTATCGAGATCGTAGCTCCTAACATTTTGGCTAACTACTACTCCTTTCTGCATCAACTGATGGGTTCTGTGATAGCCGGGCGGGGCAATATACACAGGAGGGTAGAGAAATGAGAGATAGCAACTTCCCGCCCAGCCCCGGGGAAGCCATGTATAGGCATTCTCACCGCAAACGAAATAGACATCTGGTGGGGTAATCATAGGTGGGGTACTGTATACTTGTAAAGTGTAGGTGTAATTGCATCTACTCTTGCCTACCTTAACATGACCTCTTCCCTGTATGCAAAAGGGAGAGGTAGTATTAATGATGGGGATCGGCAAGGCCTTGTCATTTGTAACGTTTCTTTCTTTAAAATGCTGGAAGTACATAGTATCATTGAAAAGTTCAAAATCCTGCATTTCCTCCATTAACCAAGTAACATTCTTATAATCAGTATATATATTCATACAGGCATTGGGATCCAAGGAACCCTCTCCTCCGTTTCCAGCTGCATCAAATCCCTGATGTTTCTCTATGTACTTCAGGATAGCATCATAATCTTTTTCAGTATATATTTTTGGTTCAGCTACATAATGCGAATACATCAAAGATAACAATTGGAACCAAGCTTCACAACTAGCTAAATAAGACATCGGTAAGGAAATAAACAGTTTGTGCTGGTGCATGACTGAAGGGAGTAACCCACATACCCAACAGTTCGTCTTATTCGTAGTAATGTGTGTCTGGTGCAACATTTCAATAAAAGCATTTTTCATATAAGTTTCTCTATTTCTAGCCTTATGAGGGGGCAAAGAGTAGAAGAGATGCTCTTCCGGGGCAACAGTAGTTCCTAACAACCTCTGTACTGAATGCTGAAATTCTAAATATACAAATACACTCATCATAATTATTGTAATGATAATGATAAAAGCAACGAATGCCACCTTCACTCTGGTGGACCATCCGGAAAACAAATGCATATTATCCACATGTCGCCGAGGGGCTAGTGGTCTCTCATCTTCCATTGCAAATCGGGCAAAAGGAAACATGCTCTCTAAAAGTCCAGATATAACTCGGTCCCTCTCTATAAGTCCAAAAAACTATCTTTGTATCCACAAAGCACGCACGTCACCAGAGGGGTTCTTCTTCCCTGTGTCCGTTCAGAGCCTCACAGGCAGACTCTTGTTATTTCTCCATGCACAAAAGAAGGCAAACAACTTCCTTTGTCTTGTAGAATGACCGCAGCCCCCAACTCAGTCCTTCTCGCTGAACAGAGCTACTTAGCACAATGTTCCAAGCTCTCAATGTGTTCAGTCCAGTGTCTCACTCATTACCCCAGTAAATCTATCCGATGTTTCTCAACTCAAGTCTTTCCCTAACTCCTACCATGAGGATCTGGGGTACCGCGCTGTTTTTGGGAACCGCAGGTCGTAGTTGCAGCGACCAGGTCGCTCTTGATCAGAAAACAACTCAGTTGCACGGGCATCAGATGCATTCGAACCCTGTGATGCACCCACAACACTGGTCTCCGCTGATTGGGTTGCCACCCTGTCAACTGGGGGCACTGCTTCACTTGGCTGCCCCTCTTCTCGGGCTTCTGAAAAAGGTACAAAGCTCTGGAGCGACTCTCCTGCTTGGCTTGGGATTCCTTCGCGGTTTTGCAAATCAAAGGGCAAAGGGAGAGGGAGGCGCTTCAGATGACTCGCATGGATCCAGTGTTTTCGCCCATGCACCTTCACAGCCGACCTGGTAGCTAGTATGATCTGGTAGGGTTCGGACCACTTTGGTTCCAAACTCGGTTTCCGTTGATAATTCCTCACCAGAACCCACTGGCCTGGTTCCAACCGATGTCCAGGACCCTCTGGTAGCGGCCGCAATGTCTCGGATACCTGTTGATGAATAGAACGCAGATCTTTAGTAAAGGCATACAAATAGTCTGTCATCAAAGGATAATCAATATCTCTAAAGGACCTAGGTCTAGGGACTCCCCACACATTTGCAGGGCGGCCGAAAATGACCTCATAAGGTGATAACCCCGTTCTTGTGTGTGGTGTCGTTCTCAGAGACAATAATGCTAAAGGGAGAGCATCGGGCCAGTTTAATCCAGTACTAGCGCAGATTTTGGCCATCTTCAGTTTCAATAAGCCATTATATTTTTCAACTAGACTTGCTGACTGGGGGTGTCTTGCTGCATGAAATTTCTGCCTGATTTGTAACCCATCACAAACACTCTGAACCGGCGAAGAATTAAAGTGCGTTCCATTATCAGACCAGATAATCCGGGGCAAACAATATCGGGTGAAATACTCTTTAACCAAGGCTTTAGCAGTTGCAACCACAGTGGCTTCCTTAGTGGGGTAGGCTTCAACCCACTTGCTGAAAGCACAAACCATCACCAACACATATTTAAAATTATTCACTCTCTCCATCTGTATGTAATCAATCTGAATAACTTCAAATGGCAGAGATGGTGGTGCAAAATTGCCACTCAGGACAGATTCTCTGCCCCCGGAGTTATAACGTAAACATACTGGACAATATTTGACCACATGTACTGCAGTTTTGGGAATATTTGGGTTACTCCAAACTGGGTCTAATACTGCACAAATACCCTTTGCTCCTATGTGTGCCGGACCATGAGCCATGGTCACTACAGCGTATACTAATGCATTAGGGAATAACCAACGCTGTCTCTCAGTTCGATCTATCCAACATTCATTCTTGTCTAGTTGTCCCACTTCCTGCTCCCATTTCTGTGCCTCATCTATGGTAGCTTCCTTCTGCAATTCTTTTACACTCTCAATAGTATTATCAAACACAGATGTTTCCGCCACCCACCGAGCTGAAGCACTAGGGAACATGGGAGTCATTTTAGTCCGGGCTGTTTCCTTTGCTACTGAGTCAGCATAAGCATTTCCTTTTCCTGTGGAATCAATGATTTTCTGATGGGCACTACATTTGATGATGGTCACTTTATCTGGTAGTGTCAAAGCCAATAACAAACGATCAATTAAAGGACCATGCTGAATCTTCTGGCCATGTGTGGTAAAGAAACCCCTTTCCCTCCACAGCCTCCCAAAACTATGTGCAACGCCGAAGGCGTACTGGCTGTCTTTGTAAATATTTACTCTCAGGCCTTTACTGATTTCACATGCTCGTAACAAAGCTATTAGTTCAGCTGCCTGGGCTGAGCGGTGTGAATTCCTAGCAGTTTCTACCACCGTTTTTAAAGCTGTTGCAGTTCCATCTGGTAATTTAAAACAAGAACCATCAACATACAATTCTCCTTGGGGGTCTGGTAAAGGGGTGTCTGTAAGATCTACACGCCCTTTTTGTTTCTTCTTCAGTTCTAAATATACAATCATGGATATCGTCCTTTTTATCATTAGAAGGGAGAGGCAAAAGTGTTGCTGGATTCAATGTAGCACATCTTTTAATCGTAATGTGGGGTGCAAACAATGTCAGTTCGTAACCTGTTAAACAAGCACTCGTGAGGTGCTGGGTTTTAGTTCTATTTAACAGAATATCCACAGCATATGGTACCATGACTGTGAGGTCCGTGCTCAAAACTATCCCCTCTGATTGTCGGATGGCCACCGCTACCGCCGCAGTGGCCCTCAGACAACTGGGAAGGGCTTGTGCGACCATGTCCAACACTGATGAAAAGAAGGCACATTATAAGCTTTGTTTTCCCCTAAAATCCTGAGTTAACACTGAAAGGGAACAACCGTCCACCTCGTGCACGTAAAGTGAAAAAGGCTTCCGGTAATCCGGGGTACCCAAAACTGGTGCGGAACACAAGCAGATTTTAAAGAGTCAAAGGCTTCTTGACATTCATCCGTCCAGGGGAGGGGTTCATGCACATCTTTGGTAGTCAAATACAACAAGGGTTTAGAGAGGAGTGAATAGTTAGGAATCCATTGGCGACAGTAAGAGGTTATGCCAAGAAAAGCACGGACATCACGTTGAGTACGAGGTACAGACAGGTTAGTAATCACAGATATTCGTTCTGGTGTTAGTCGTCTCCCCGCTTTCGACAGTAAGTGGCCAAGGTAGGTCACTTCCTGTCGACAATATTGAAATTTGGAGAGGGAGACTTTATTTCCTTTTTCAGCCAAATTATGTAACAATTTCACAGTTGCGTCCTTGCAGCCGTCCTCCGTATCGGAGGCCACCAAAATGTCATCCACATATTGAATGATCGCATTACCGATGGGCAAGATTAGTTCATCCAATACTGCCTTCAAAGCCTGTCTATATATGCTGGGACTTTGTGTATAGCCTTGTGGTGCACGCGTAAATCTAAAGCTTCGTAGGAGTAGGAGCTTTAGGAGTAGTGTTTGATGACCATCTCAACTTTTCCACGCATGCGAATCAGACAGCAGCAACAGCTTTTCATAAGCTAAAACTCATTAAAACATCCTTCAGTTTTTGCCTGACAGTGCAGGCAAAACTCTGGTTAGTACACTTGTACTATCTTCACTCGACTATTGCAATGGCATTTTTGCCAATGCTCAAGTTCGGGTCATCAATAAAATGCAATTAGTGCAAAACGCTGCAGCTAGAGTACTATCAAAAATCCCTAAATTCAAGCCTATTGCTCACATCATCCGGAAGTATCACTGGTTATCCATTAAAAAGCGGATAGAATTTAAAACACTCTGTCTGGTGTTCAAAGCACTGCATCATCTTGGCCCCCAGTTCCTTAGAAATCAGCTTAAACCATATCTCCCAGCAAGGTAATTAAGATCTGTGACCTTGCACCAATTAATTGTGCCCCGTACTAGGACTGTTTTTAAATTGGAAGAGGCATGAGTCAAGTTTTCAGCGCCAAGACGCCCTCGGGCATACGTTCGCGCTTTATAAATCTCAAAAATAAATAAATAAATAAATTTGTCCTCCTAATGAGAATCCGAAGATATATCTGCTATCAGGATGAATGGGGATGCTAAAGAAAGCGTTTTTTTAAATCAATTACAGAAAAATATCGTGCGGTAGGGGAAATCATGGTAAGGATCGTTGCGATATCTGGTACCACTGGGTATTGAGGGACTACTATTTTGTTGACAGCTCGGAGGTCAATCACAAAGCGATATGCAGATTTGTAATCAGGAGCACCATCAATTGGGGTCTTCTTCAAAATCGGTAAAATAGGACTATTACAAACATTCGCAGCTGTTTCTTCCACTACCCCTTTGTCAATGAGGTCACGAATGATATGCAACAAGGCCTATTCACCTTCTGGTGAAATCTTATATTGAGGAATGCGTGGCATCTGCGCATTCGGTTTCACTGTTATGGACACCGGGGCTATTCTCAACAGACCAACATCGGTGTCTCCTGTTGCCCATAATGTCTTAGGAATGGTGGCAAACTCAGGAGGTAAAGTCTCATTCTTAGCGAAATATTGGCAAATTTTCCGCAGGTGGCCTTTTCATTGTGAGAAAAATACCATCAGGAGAACAATAAATTTGTGCATGTAATATCCAACCCTAAAAGGTTCTCTCCACAGTTGGAAGTGAGGAGAAAAGGTGTATGCATGGAGATGGGACCGATCGTAAAAGGCAAAGGCTTTGAAACGGGGCTCACTACCGGTATTCCAGAGAATCCTACTGATACATTATTTTGGCCAGACAGAGCTGCCCCTGGGATCAGTGTATGGGCGACTGAACTACTCATCGCCCCAGTATCCACTAAAAACTTTCCCGATGTACCCAACAGTTCTCCTTTTACATAAAGTCCCTCTTGGTCAACTGGTAGTGTAATATGGCCCCCCCTCTGTCCTTGGCTGTCTCATGCGTAATCTTGGTCATCATACCTGTCATCCTGATAAGTTTCATTGTAATATTGTCTATTCTGAGGGTCATCAAAAGGATTCTTACGAGAACCCTCATGCTGTGACTCCTCCCTTCTCATACTATTTCGATCTATGTTTCCTCGACCCCTTCCTCGTCCTCTACTGGGTCCATTCCTTCCCTGTAACAGAGGGCAATCCACCCTCCAATGTCCCTCCTCCTTACAATAGGAACATTGGTTTATTTCAATATTCGGAGGGCCCCCTCGACCTCTCCCTGTCGTCTGGCCTCTTTGGGACGAGCCTCGCACTCCACATCCTGAATTTTGCCCTCTACTAACTTGCTGCAGTAGTACTCTTGTTTTTAAGTCCTTAGTCTTTTTCCTCTGATCTTTCTTTACTCTCATTCTCACGATGTTCATAGTATTGGGCCATACTAAGGATAACAGATGGTGCAGCCGTAGTCCACGAGCTCTCAGCCGATTGGAGACGAGACATAACCTCCAGAAGCAAATTTGTGACAAATCTATTTACAAATAATCGAATTCCTCCCTCTGTAGAGAGGTCCTGGCCACTAAAATCTATGAAAACTTTCTCGAACCGAGTGAAGAAGTCGGACACACTTTCGTCCTTTTTCCGTTTACACGCAGTCAATTTATCCCAATCTATTTTTCTCGGGGGGAGAAGGGTCTTCATGTATGTGACAATTTTATCCGGTACTGCTAATATTTCATCCCGGGGTTTTTCACCTGGCTTTCGTTCCTTATCCCAACTTTTTAATTGATCCCATGTGCCTCCTAATTCGGGAGCATGGTCCGTATCATGTATCTGTCTCCAGATATCCACCGTAATCAGGAGACCAAAAAATAGCTTGTTATCAGCTATAGTCATGATGGCAGAATTGGCGGCTTCCGTCAATTCTTTATAATAAGCTGTAGGATTTTTACGGGGGTCTGGAAGCTGGGCTTTTAATGTAAGGACCTCGCTTCGTTTCCAAGGGGTATAAACCCATTGTTCCTGAAGCCTAGCATCCACACGAGCCCTAGTTACTACATTATTTGCATCCTTTATTTCAGGTACTTCAGGGAAAAAGAGGGGATGCACCTCTCTCATGGGGTGCTGCGCCCCCCATTCAGCACTCTTTCGGTGCATCCGTTCCCGAAAATGCAAAAGGGTAGTTACGTTCTGATACACTTTCTCAATTTGGAGATTAAATTTATGAGCATGATCCCTGATTTCACGCAGTATCTGGGGAGGTAAACCCTCCTCAAAACACTGTTCCCATAATGAAATCAACCGGATCGCCATGCTTTCTAAAGCCAGTTGCTGTGCAACGGGTTCAAAATCCTTCATAGTGCTCCAAATATCTTCCAAAGTATAAATAGGGTTCCACATCCATTGGGATGCTTGAATAATAATAGCTCTCCTCTCCTCTTGTCCCAACAGTGACCGAGTGAAAGCTCGCTGATCACTCGAGTCAGTCAACGGTCGCTTGGGCGTGGCACCCGGACTAATGGTATTTCGGAGATC
The DNA here is from genome assembly GCF_964261635.1 of Lissotriton helveticus. Taxonomy (NCBI): domain Eukaryota; kingdom Metazoa; phylum Chordata; class Amphibia; order Caudata; family Salamandridae; genus Lissotriton; species Lissotriton helveticus. The sequence continues at coordinate 1,713,937,753 of NC_136069.1, forward strand.
CAAAGTAGTCTGAGTCGGAGGGGAGAGAAATACATGGTGCAAAGAAGAAGGGACAGCCGCGTCCGGCTGCAGGGATATTAGGGGTGAGGAAGTTGGTTGAAGGGATGGAGGGGAGAACAAAACGTCATGTCCCAATCAACCAACGGGGGCCGTGGCAACCACCCCAGACTGCTGTTTAGTGGCCGAGACGGCTCCCGTTTGATCAACTCGTACCACCGGTATAGCCGGATACAAGCCTTGAGGGGCATAAGGAGGAGGTGGCCGGGCTTCCAACAACTCTTCCAATTCATCTCCCGTCTCTGGTCTAGCCACATAGCTTTTATCAGTCTCTAATCGAAACTGCCTATCCATTCGTTCAATATTTGTCTCCACCTTTTCCTTATCATACGCTACTGCTTTCTGAGTTATTGTCTGACCCGACTTCATTTTCCCCAGCTTCTCTTCTCGAATTCGTCGTCTTTTTGCTTCCTTCAACCATAGGTTCAAGGAATCAAACATCGACTGACGGCTTTTCTTCATAAATAATTTATTCTGTATATAATTAATCTTCTTTTCATCAAAAGACCCCGTAAGAGGCCATTGTAAATCCCAATTATCCTTGGTGTATTTATTCCAAAGGGTGTTGAACAAGATTGGTTGTAAACCATGTTTGACATACATATCAAAACTGGGACTGCCCTCAGGAGGGGCCGGCTGCCTTTCTTCAAGCCGCGCACCTCGCCGACAGCAGCACCCGAAACATATTTTACTAAAACACGGCATTATGCTTATTTTACTCGTTCTTTCTACACAAAATCACAAAACACACACCCATTCGGACGCGTCCCTTCTTATCACCCACTCATACACTCTTCATACAATCGTCACAGTAAAGTGCTGTAAAACAGTGCAAGGCAAATACTTCTCAAAACCTATTCAATGCAAATGATGTCTTCAAATATGAGCAGAGCCCGTCGACTCCTGTTCGGGGAATCGATTCAAAAGAATTCCAGACCAACAAAATTTCACCAAAGAGAACAATCGTTAGATTGCTCTGAGACCCTCTGATACGCGAATCACAAACTCTCTCACAGGCCCTCCCATGGTCCTGTTCTGGTTGGGCCGGGTATCTGGACACGTCTCCAGAGCCCTAGCTTACCCAGTTGCTCCCAGAGCTTTCCCGGAGAGATTTCGGCCAAGCGAGCAACGCCGTACTCTGCTAAGGCATCAGAGGTAGTCTCAATTATTCACCGAACAAGTCCGTGAGGTCTCTACCCGTGCAGCCCCTTCGCCGCAACGGTAGATCCCCAGATTCCCTCCTGGTCCGGCTTCTCCGGCCACCTTCCAACAAAGACAGTTAACTGTTTATCCAAAAAGAAAACACTCGCTCTGAGTGATCCTTATCCAATACAATCACGAATATCACTCACCTGGTGCACTCAGGTCGATTGCGAATTCCCCACTGCCGACACCTAAACAGACCGACACAGTCTGTTCTTCTCTCGGGTTAAGCCCATAGGACTCCGGCGTAGGGTCTTCAGCAGCTGGGAGGGCTACTGGGCTCGAGAGTGGAACGGCTTGTTTTCATACCACAAACTGGTGTCTCAAATTAGGATCTTCTTTCTGTCCACCCACTCGGTCAGAACTCCTCCTTGTCCCGTTACTCCTGTTTACAGGAGGAGACGACCCTATCGCGGAGTCCCGGCGGAGTCGCCAACTGTAAGATTCAAAATTTTATCTATCGGGCTATACTTACCAATAGCCCATATTCAATATGCGTTAGAATAATTTAGTCGCAATGGAGAAGGTTCAATCGTTTATTCTTCAAATACAAGCCCTGACAGGGGAGCCTCAGTCTACACGACCCTCGGAGGTGCGCAGAGGAGACTGATTACATGTTCAAAGTACAAAGCATATATACGTTTCATGCGTTCAAGATGACACCCTACAAGGAAGAATACAGTTTGTCAGTAAGCCAAGAGGAATACCCATATAAGGCACAATTGATCGCTAGCAACCTAGGCCTAAGCTATTCCGGGGGCAGGTCAGTAGGGTGGCTCCCTGTCTATCTGGAGCCCGGGAGGACAGGAACGGGCTCTGCTAGAATGTGCGCATCCCACAAGAAAGGCAGGTGCGACCTTGAGTTTCCCTTAAGCTACCAGCTAACAACTATCGGGGACGGTTTGGCTGACGCCATGGTTTCGAGCAGAAAGCACAATCACGTGATTTCTGGGAAGCAGTGTTAGTACATAGAGAAACGAAACAAAATGGCTTCGGTTATACCAATAGGAATAAACAAGCACAAAGGGAATCGTTGGTCGTTGAGTGACCATAGCACACTCTAAATACATGATTATATAATTACGGGACTATACTTAGATATATTAGGCCAATAATGTAGGTTATCAAAAATTCAATCCCAACAACCTGAAAGGTGCCGGGTTTGACGTAAGGTTGGACATAAGACGTCAATAAAGATGTCACTAAGAACTGGCCTTTCTTACAGTGCTCACAGGAGTTCTAGGACGAATCAAAACAAAAGCCATGGGGATTTCCCAGGTTGCTGGAGGTTTGGTTTGTTTAGAGAACTCGTTGTACTTTCTAGGAGTCCGGGGAAGTAGCCTTGCTTAATGTGGACTGCATGGGCTACGACTAAATATGGATATGATTCTTACGCCTTTATAAGGATATTATTTATTATAACCACATAAGGGCATAAATTAGGAATATCGAATTAGGGTCCTAGATAGAAATACAATAAACTCCTGGGAGTTCTCTTCACTAAGGCGGAAAAATCTGGACAGACCATCAGCATTGGCGTGTTCTGTACCAGGGCGGTGTTCCACCGTAAAGACCATACCCTGTAGGGAAATGGATCACCTCAACAGCTTTGTATTCTCACCCCTCATCTGCATCAACCATCTGAGGGGACTGTGGTCTGTCTGAACCCGGAAGTGAGTCCCAAATAGGTATGGTCTCTGCTTCTTCAGAGCCCATACCACAGCAAATGCCTCACGCTCAATAGCACTCCACCTCTGTTCCCATGGAAGTAACCTTCTACTGATAAGGGTTTCAGGTTGATCTAGGCCCTCCTCATTCATCTGTGACAAAACAGCCCCCACACCATGCTCTGAAATGTCTGTTTGAACGATGAACTCTCTTGAGAAGTTGGTTGCCAGGAGCACGGGCGCCGTGCACATGGCAGCTTTCAGGGCCTCAAAAGCTTTCTGACAGGTGTCAGTCCAAATCACTTTCTTTGGCTGCTTCCCGGACGTCAGCTCTGTCAAGGGTGCAACAAAGTTGCCATACCCCTTGACAAACCTCCTGTAATACCCTGTGAGTCCTAAAAAGGCTCTCACCTCTGTCTGGGTTTTGGATGGCTCCCAAGCCAGGATGGCTTCAATCTTGGGTTTTAGGGGCACCACCTGGCTGCTCCCAACTTGGTGTCCCATTACACCACAGAACCCTGCCCGATCTGGCACTTACTCGCATTGATCGTGAGGCCTGCCTTCCGCAGTGCCAACAAAACTTCCCAAAGGTGGCGCAGATGTTCCTCCCAACTGGCACTGAACACTGCAATGTCATCCAGGTAGGCGGCACTGAATTCCTCCAGTCCAACCAACACCTGGTTGACCAACCTATGAAAGGTGGCAGGGGCATTCTTCATCCCAAAGGGCATAACACCTAACTGGAAATGCCCATATGGTGTGGAGAATGCTGACCTCTCCTTTGCTCCATCAGTCAGGGCGATCTGCCAGTACCCAGACGTCAAGTCAAACGTGCTGAGGTACCGTGCAGCCCCTAGTAGATCAATGAGCTCATCAACTCTGGGGATGGGGTGCGCGTCAGTCTTTGTGACTGAATTGAGTCCCCTGTAGTCCACACAGAACCGGAGTTTGGGTGTGGTACCCGGCGCTGCAGCCTTTGGGACCAAGACCACTAGGCTGGCCCAAGAACTGCTGGAGTACTCAATCACACCTAGCGCAAGCATCTTTGAGACTTCCTCCTTGATACAAGCCCTCACCCTGTCAGTTACCCTGTAAGACTTGTGCTTCACAGGTACGCTGTTGCCTATGTCCACATCATGGACGCACCAATCTGTGACACCAGGAACCAGGGAGAACAGATCAGAAAACTGTCCCAGCAACTGGCAGCAGTCATTCTGTTGCTCAGGGGTCAGTGTGGAAGAGAAGTTAACACCATTCACTGACCCATCTTGCTCTGTGGCAGGAAGAGGCTCGGTCTCCTCCTCCACCCCAGAATATGTTGTCAAGAGCATGCCCACTTCAGACCTCTCTAAGTGGGGCTTTAGGTGGTTGACATGCAGGACCCTCAAGGGGTCCTAGGGAGACAGGAAGTCCACCAAGTAGGTAACTGGACTCTTGCGCTCCACAACCTCAAAAGGTCTGGTCCACTTATCTTTGAGCGCACACGGCTCTACCGGGTCCATGACCCACACCTTCTGTCCAGGTTGAAGTTCTATCAGAGTGGCATTCTGGTCATACCAGCGCTTCATCTCCTCCTGGCCGGCCTCCAGATTTGCCTGAGCGAGTTGACTGAAGCACCTGGTCTGGTTCCTGAAGGCCAGCATGTAGCTATATACATCTATATATACATCCTGGGGAGGTTTCCTGGGAGATTGCTCCCAGCCTTCATTAACCAGACTCATAGGTCCTCTGACCAGGTGTCCATAGAGAAGCTTAAAGGGACTTAACCCTAGAGATTTCTGTGGCACCTCCCGGTATGCAAAGAGCAGGTATGTTAAGAGGATGTCCCACTTACGCCTCATGAGTTCCTCAAGACCCATTATCATTTTTTGGGTCAGGTTGAACCTTTCAACCTACCCGTTTCCTTGGGGGTAGTATGGAGTGGTGAACTTGTAAAGTTACACCACACTCCTGCCACAGGGACTTCATATACTTAGAAATTAAGTTGGTTCCCCTGTCAGACACTACCTCGCGAGGAAATCCTACTCGTGAGAAAATTCCCATCAGTACTCGTCCTACCACGGCTAGGACCCTAATTCGATATTCCTAATTCATGCCCTTATGTGGTTATAATAAATAATATCCTTATAAAGGCATCGCCATGCTTTCTAAAGCTAGTTGCTGTGCAACGGGTTCAAAATCCTTCATAGTGCTCCAAATATCTTCCAAAGTATAAATAGGGTTCCACATCCATTGGGATGCTTGAATAATAATAGCTCTCCTCTCCTCTTGTCCCAACAGTGACCGAGTGAAAGCTCGCTGATCACTCGAGTCAGTCAACGGTCGCTTGGGCGTGGCACCCGGACTAATGGTATTTCAGAGATCCAAAGTAGTCTGAGTCGGAGGGGAGAGAAATACATGGTGCAAAGAAGAAGGGACAGCCGCGTCCGGCTGCAGGGATATTAGGGGTGAGGAAGTTGGTCGAAGGGATGGAGGGGAGAACAAAACGTCATGTCCCAATCAACCAACGGGGGTCGTGGCAACCACCCCAGACTGCTGTTTAGTGGCCGAGACGGCTCCCGTTTGATCAACTCATACCACCGGTATAGCCGGATACAAGCCTTGAGGGGCATAAGGAGGAGGTGGCCGGGCTTCCAAAAACTCTTCCAATTCATCTCCCGTCTCTGGTCTAGCCACATAGCTTTTATCAGTCTCTAATCGAAACTGCCTATCCATTCGTTCAATATTTGTCTCCACCTTTTCCTTATCATATGCTACTGCTTTCTGAGTTATTGTCTGACCCGACTTCATTTTCCCCAGCTTCTCTTCTCGAATTCGTCGTCTTTTTGCTTCCTTCAACCATAGGTTCAAGGAATCAAACATCGACTGACGGCTTTTCTTCATAAATAATTTATTCTGTATATAATTAATCTTCTTTTCATCAAAAGACCCCGTAAGAGGCCATTGTAAATCCGAATTATCCTTGGTGTATTTATTCCAAAGGGTGTTGAACAAGATTGGTTGTAAACCATGTTTGACATACATATCAAAACTGGGACTGCCCTCAGGAGGGGCCGGCTGCCTTTCTTCAAGCCGCGCACCTCGCCGACAGCAGCACCCGAAACATATTTTACTAAAACACGGCATTATGCTTATTTTACTCGTTCTTTCTACACAAAATCACAAAACACACACCCATTCGGACGCGTCCCTTCTTATCACCCACTCATACACTCTTCATACAATCGTCACAGTAAAGTGCTGTAAAACAGTGCAAGGCAAATACTTCTCAAAACCTATTCAATGCAAATGACGTCTTCAAATACGAACAGAGCCCGTCGACTCCTGTTCGGGGAATCGATTCAAAAGAATTCCAGACCAACAAAATTTCACCAAAGAGAACAATCGTTAGATTGCTCTGAGACCCTCTGATACGCGAACCACGAACTCTCTCACAGGCCCTCCCATGGTCCTGTTCTGGTTGGGCCGGGTATCTGGACACGTCTCCAGAGCCCTAGCTTACCCAGTTGCTCCCAGAGCTTTCCCGGAGAGATTTCGGCCAAGCGAGCAACGCCGTACTCTGCTAAGGCATCAGAGGTAGTCTCAATTATTCACCGAACAAGTCCGTGAGGTCTCTACCCGTGCAGCCCCTTCGCCGCAACGGTAGATCCCCAGATTCCCTCCTGGTCCGGCTTCTCCGGCCACCTTCCAACAAAGACAGTTAACTGTTTATCCAAAAAGAAAACACTCGCTCTGAGTGATCCTTATCCAATACAATCACGAATATCACTCACCTGGTGCACTCAGGTCGATTGCGAATTCCCCACTGCCGACACCTAAACAGACCGACACAGTCTGTTCTTCTCTCGGGTTAAGCCCATAGGACTCCGGCGTAGGGTCTTCAGCAGCTGGGAGGGCTACTGGGCTCGAGAGTGGAACGGCTTGTTTTCATACCACAAACGGGTGTCTCAAATTAGGATCTTCTTTCTGTCCACCCACCCGGTCAGAACTCCTCCTTGTCCCGTTACTCCTGTTTACAGGAGGAGACGACCCTATCGCGGAGTCCCGGCGGAGTCGCCAACTGTAAGATTCAAAATTTTATCTATCGGGCTATACTTACCAATAGCCCATATTCAATATGCGTTAGAATAATTTAGTCGCAATGGAGAAGGTTCAATCGTTTATTCTTCAAATACAAGCCCTGACAGGGGAGCCTCAGTCTACACGACCCTCGGAGGTGCGCAGAGGAGACTGATTACATGTTCAAAGTACAAAGCATATATACGTTTCATGCGTTCAAGATGACACACTACAAGGAAGAATACAGTTTGTCAGTAAGCCAAGAGGAATACCCATATAAGGCACAATTGATCGCTAGCAACCTAGGCCTAAGCTATTCCGGGGGCAGGTCAGTAGGGTGCCTCCCTGTCTATCTGGAGCCCGGGAGGACAGGAACGGGCTCTGCTAGAATGTGCGCATCCCACAAGAAAGGCAGGTGCGACCTTGAGTTTCCCTTAAGCTACCAGCTAACAACTATCGGGGACGGTTTGGCTGACGCCATGGTTTCGAGCAGAAAGCACAATCACGTGATTTCTGGGAAACAGTGTTAGTACATAGAGAAATGAAACAAAATGGCTTCGGTTATACCAATAGGAATAAACAAGCAAAAAGGGAATCGTTGGTCGTTGAGTGACCATAGCACACTCTAAATACATGATTATATAATTACGGGACTATACTTAGATATATTAGGCCAATAATGTAGGTTATCAAAAATTCAATCCCAACAACCTGAAAGGTGCCGGGTTTGACGTAAGGTTGGACATAAGACGTCAATAAAGATGTCACTAAGAACTGGCCTTTCTTACAGTGCTCACAGGAGTTCTAGGACGAATCAAAACAAAAGCCATGGGGATTTCCCAGGTTGCTGGAGGTTTGGTTTGTTTAGAGAACTCGTTGTACTTTCTAGGAGTCCGGGGAAGTAGCCTTGCTTAATGTGGACTGCATGGGCTACGACTAAATATGGATATGATTCTTACGCCTTTATAAGGATATTATTTATTATAACCACATAAGGGCATAAATTAGGAATATCGAATTAGGGTCCTAGATAGAAATACAATAAACTCCTGGGAGTTCTCTTCACTAATGCGGAAAAATCTGGACAGACCATCAGCATTGGCGTGTTCCACCGTAAAGACCATACCCTGTAGGGAAATGGATCACCTCAACAGCTTTGTATTCTCACCCCTCATCTGCATCAACCATCTGAGGGGACTGTGGTCTGTCTGAACCCGGAAGTGAGTCCCAAATAGGTATGGTCTCAGCTTCTTCAGAGCCCATACCACAGCAAATGCCTCACGCTCAATAGCACTCCACCTCTATTCCCATGGAAGTAACCTTCTACTGATAAGGGTTTCAGGTTGATCTAGGCCCTCCTCATTCATCTGTGACAAAACAGCCCCCACACCATGCTCTGAAACGTCTGTTTGAACGATGAACTCTCTTGAGAAGTTGGTTGCCAGGAGCACGGGCGCCGTGCACATGGCAGCTTTCAGGGCCTCAAAAGCTTTCTGACAGGTGTCAGTCCAAATCACTTTCTTTGGCTGCTTCCCGGACGTCAGCTCTGTCAAGGGTGCAACAAAGTTGCCATACCCCTTGACAAACCTCCTGTAATACCCTGTGAGTCCTAAAAAGGCTCTCACCTCTGTCTGGGTTTTGGATAGCTCCCAAGCCAGGATGGCTTCAATCTTGGGTTTTAGGGGCACCACCTGGCTGCTCCCAACTTGGTGTCCCATTACACCACAGAACCCTGCCCGATGTGGCACTTACTCGCATTGATCGTGAGGCCTGCCTTCCGCAGTGCCAACAAAACTTCCCAAAGGTGGCGCAGATGTTCCTCCCAACTGGCACTGAACACTGCAATGTCATCCAGGTAGGCGGCACTGAATTCCTCCAGTCCAACCAACACCTGGTTGACCAACCTATGAAAGGTGGCAGGGGCATTCTTCATCCCAAAGGGCATAACACCTAACTGGAAATGCCCATATGGTGTGGAGAATGCTGACCTCTCCTTTGCTCCATCAGTCAGGGCGATCTGCCAGTACCCAGACGTCAAGTCAAACGTGCTGAGGTACCGTGCAGCCCCTAGTAGATCAATGAGCTCATCAACTCTGGGGATGGGGTGCACGTCAGTCTTTGTGACTGAATTGAGTCCCCTGTAGTCCACACAGAACCGGAGTTTGGGTGTGGTACCCGGCGCTGCAGCCTTTGGGACCAAGACCACTAGGCTGGCCCAAGGACTGCTGGAGGACTCAATCACACCTAGCGCAAGCATCTTTGAGACTTCCTCCTTGATGCAAGCCCTCACCCTGTCAGTTACCCTGTAAGACTTGTGCTTCACAGGTACGCTGTTGCCTATGTCCACATCATGGACGCACCAATCTGTGACACCAGGAACCAGGGAGAACAGATCAGAAAACTGTCCCAGCAACTGGCAGCAGTCATTCTGTTGCTCAGGGGTCAGTGTGGAAGAGAAGTTAACACCATTCACTGACCCATCTTGCTCTGTGGCAGGAAGAGGCTCGGTCTCCTCCTCCACCCCAGAATATGTTGTCAAGAGCATGCCCACTTCAGACCTCTCTAAGTGGGGCTTTAGGTGGTTGACATGCAGGACCCTCAAGGGGTCCTTGGGAGACAGGAAGTCCACCAAGTAGGTAACTGGACTCTTGCGCTCCACAACCTCAAAAGGTCTGCTCCACTTATCTTGGAGCGCACACGGCTCTACCGGGTCCATGACCCACACCTTCTGTCCAGGTTGAAGTTCTATCAGAGTGGCATTCTGGTCATACCAGCGCTTCATCTCCTCCTGGCCGGCCTCTAGATTTGCCTGAGCGAGTTGACTGAAGCACCTGGTCTGGTTCCTGAAGGCCAGCATGTAGCTATATACATCTATATATACATCCTGGGGAGGTTTCCTGGGAGATTGCTCCCAGCCTTCATTAACCAGACTCATAGGTCCTCTGACCAGGTGTCCATAGAGAAGCTTAAAGGGACTTAACCCTAGAGATTTCTGTGGCACCTCCCGGTATGCAAAGAGCAGGTATGTTAAGAGGATGTCCCACTTACGCCTCATGAGTTCCTCAAGACCTATTATCATTTTTTGGGTCAGGTTGAACCTTTCAACCTACCCGTTTCCTTGGGAGTGGTATGGAGTGGTGAACTTGTAAGTTACACCACACTCCTGCCACAGGGACTTCATATACTTAGAAATTAAGTTGGTTCCCCTGTCAGACACTACCTCGCGAGGGAATCCTACTCGTGAGAAAATTCCCATCAGTGCTCGTCCTACCACGGGGGCCGTCACTGTCCTCAGAGGTATGGCTTCCGGGTACCGAGTGGCATGGTCCACCAAGACCAGGATGAACCTGTTGCCCATGGCTGTATTGGGGTCCAGTGGCCCCACAATATCAATCCCACCCGATCAACGGGGGTACTGACCACAGGGAACGGCTGGAGAAGAGCCTTGTGCTTCCTTCCACTCTTTCCACTTGCCTGGCAAGTCTGACAGGTCCTGCAATGAGTGTCTGAACTCTTGCGCTGACCTGTCCTGACCTTGGTTGGCGCCGATCGCTCCACATGCCGCGCGGCTCCCCCCGAGTACGCCCGGTACCCCTGCCTGTCTCCGCCCCGCTGCTGCCCCCGTGGCAAGGTTGCTTCTGTACTTTTGCTCCCTGTGCTTGGTTGTACTGTTATTGTTGCCCTGATTCTGTGTCCGTTCGCTCATTGCTTTTTTGCTCCCTGTGCTTGGTTGTTCTGTTATTATTGCCCCATATTCTCAGTCCGTTCGCTCGTTGCTTTTTTGCTCCCTGTGCTTGGTTGTACTGTTATTGTTGCCCCTGATTCTGTGTCCGATCGCTCCTGCCCCCTCGGGATCACTTTCCCGCCTCTGTCCCATCCCCGCTCCCTGCCGCTGCTCCCCTGCGCCCCCACCCCCCTTCTTCCTTTCTGTATCCTCCCCTTCCCTGCCCCACCCCGCTCCCGCCTCCCAGCTGCCCCAGTACGCGCAGCGGCCACACGCAGCGGACACGCCGATTGTGCGCCGAAGGCGTGCCAAAGGCAAGCCTGTCTGCGCCCGTCCGCGCCTGGACCGCGCCCAGCGCCAGGACCCCTGGCCCCCGACGATGCCAGACCACACAACAGACCTACGACGCCGCCACCCTCAGCGCACTCAACGCCGGACGGAACCCCGCCTGCTACAGAGCAACCCCGAAACCCACCCACAGACCCTTCACCTGCCAAGCCTGCAATTTCACCTGCCTCCGGACCTCCACCGCACCTGAAAGGCCAGGCACCAGCAACAACCACCTATAGTGCATCCTGCTCAACACCCGCTCCGTCCACAGACACACCGTCGAACTCTAGAACCTGCTCGACACAATATCACCAGATGTCGCCTTCCTCACGGAAACCTGGATGAATGCCTCCTTAGCGCCAGACATCGCTATAGCCATCCCGGACGGATACAAGATCACCCGGAGGGAACGCGTCAACCAGACCGGAGGAGGCATCGCCATCGTCCACAGGAACACCATCCGCATCACGACCAACTCCGACGACACCTTCACCGCCGCCGAACACCTCCACTTCCAGATACACACCGACCCCAAGACCACCCTCAGAGGCACCCTCATCTACAGACCCCCGGGACCACGCACACAATTCAGCGAAGCCATTGCAGACTTCATCCGCCCGCACGCCCTCACCTCCTCTGACTACATCCTCCTTGGCGGACCTCAACTTCCACCTGGAGAACAACAAGGACAACAACTCCACCACCCTGCTGGACAACCTCGCCAACCTCGGACTCAAGCAACTGTCGAACACCCCCACCCACTACGCCCGCCTCACGCTTGACCCCGTCTTCTCCTCCAGCAAGCACATCTCCTTCAGCCACTCCACTGGACTCCATTGGACTGACCACAGCTGCGTCCACTTCAGCTTCAGGAGAACCACGACTCACCACCACCCGCAACAGGTTCCCCGCAGGAGCTGGAGCAAGATCACCGCTGACCAGCTCACCACCTCCCTCAGCCAGAACCCTCCAACCAGCACAACGGACCCCGACGAAGCAGCCCGTATCTTCACACAGTGGCTCACCAACTGCGCCGACGACCTCGCACCACTAAAGAACACTCCCAGCAGACCCGGCAGCAAGAAAGCCTCATGGTACACCGACGAACTCAAAACATTTAAGAAAAACTGCCGCGCCCTCGAAAAAGCCTGGCGCCACGACCAGACTACAGAAAACATGACTGCCCTCAAGAACGCCACCCACACACACCACCAGCTGATCCGCACCACCAAAAGGACAACATTCAAAGAACGACTGGACAACAACACCCACAACAGCAAGGAATTCTTCAGCATGGTCAAAGAGCTATCCAACCCCAGCGCCGGAATCAACGACATCACTCCCTCGCAAGACCTCTGCGACTCACTCGCCTCCTTCTTCCACCGCAAGATCGCCGACATACACAACAGCTTCGGCGCACTGCCCACGCACCCTACCACCGAACCAACGGCCCCCATCATCACCTTACGCAACTGGACCCCGGTCAGCACCGAAGACACCACCCGCACGATGAACACCATCCACTCCGTATCCCCAACCGACCCCTGTCCCCACCACGTCTTCAACAAGGCCGACTCCATCATCGCACCCCAACTCCGAGACATCATCAACATCTCCTTCGCCACCGCCACCTTCTCGGAGAGCTGGAAGCATGCCGAGCTCAGCGCCCTCCTGAAGAAACCGACAGCGGACCCCACCGACCTCAAGAACTTTCGCCCCATCTCGCTCCTCCCTTTTCAGGCCAAAGTCACCCAGAAGACCGTCAACAAACAGCTCGCCGCCTTCCTCGAGATGAACGGATCCCTCGACCCCTCACAGTCCAGTTTCCGAGCGAACCACAGCACCGAGACCGACCTCATTGCAGCCACCGACGACATCAGATCCCTGCTCGACAACGGGGAAACAGCTGCCCTCATCCTCCTGGACCTCTCTGCGGCGTTCAACGCTGTCTGCCACTGCACCCTAATACAACGCCTCAGCAACATCGGAATCCAAGAGAAGGCACTGGAGTGGATCATCTCGTTCCTCGCCGGAAGAACCGAGAGAGTCCGTCTCCCCCCGTTCAAATCCGCGGCCCCCGAAGTCATCTGCGGCGTACCACAAGGATCCTCTCTCAGACCGACCCTCTTCAACATCTACATGAGCCCCCTCGCAGCCATCGCACGCCAACACAACCTGAACATCATCTCCTACACCGACGACACCCTCACCAACGACCCCGCCACCGCCAAAGCCAACCTCCAGGAAGGAATGAAAGACGTCGCAGAGTGGATGAAGACCAGCCGCCTGAAACTGAACTCAGACAAGACGGAAGTCCTCATCCTGGGGTCATCCCCCTCTGCCTGGTACGACTCCTTGTGGCCCCCCGCCCTGGGCTCCACCCCCAAGCCAACGGACCACGCACGTAACCTGGGCTTCATCCTGGACTCCTCCCTCTCGATGACCAGACAAGTCAACGCCGTCTCGTCATCCTGCTTCAACACCCTGCGCATGCTCCGTAAGATCTTCCGATGGATCCCCACCGAAACCAGGAAGACGGTCACCCAGGCACTCGTCACCAGCCGACTGGACTATGGGAACACCCTCTATGTGGGAACCACTGCCAAACTGCAGAAAAGACTCCAGTGCATACCGAACGCCTCCGCACGACTCATCCTGGACATCCCCCGCCACAACCACATCTCCGACCACCTGAGAGACCTGCACTGGCTCCCCGTCAGCAAGAGGATCACATTCAGACTCCTCACCCACGCACACAAAGCTCTCCACGACCTGGGCCCCAAGTACCTCAACAACCGCCTCACCTTCTACACGCCCACCCACCAGCTGCGATTGTCCAGCCTCGCCCTCACCACCGTACCACGTATTCGCAGAGCCACTGCCGGAGGAAGATCCTTCTCCTTCCTGGCGGCCAAGACATGGAACTCCCTCCCCATCCACCTACGGCTGACCAAGGATCACCTCTCCTTCAGGAAGCAGCTCAAGACCTGGCTTTTCGAGCAGTAGCGGACCCCTCCCCCCCAGCGCCTTGAGACCCTCCGGGTGAGTAGCGTGCTATATAAATTTAGCTGATTGATTGACTGCGCATTTGGGGCCAATGAAAGTGGGTGATAAGTCTCTCAAAGGTCTTGTCCTGCCCTAAATGTCCGGCTAAAGGCACATCATGAGCCAGCCCCAGTAGGAAGGCTCAGAACTTCTGGGGTACTACCAGCACACAGGCTGACCCAGGTTCAGCAACCTTAGGCTCACTATACAGGAGACCATTCTCCCAGTAAATCCAATGTGATCCTGACTGATCACCTGCTGCCTGGCTTACAGCCTGTTGCCGCAAGCCCTCAAGAGAAGGGCACTCTTTCTGCTCCTTTCAAAATTCTTCCCTGGAGGGGCCTCCTTCTTGCTGCCAATTGGTGAGCTCAGGCAGGTCCCCCAGTTCAGCTACTTGCTCCCAGGTAGGCTCCAGGGTATCCCCCTCAGGGTCTACCTCCTCCTGGGCCATGGAAACTTCAGGGGCCGGTTTCCCGTGCCCCCGCCACTTCTCTCTAAGGCAGGTTCCTGGGCCTCCCTCTCAGGCTCCAGGTCCTCTTGAGAACCCCTACTGGCTGACATTGACCGGGTGGTCCCGCACGCCCAGTCAGACAGTCCAACCATCTTCAAGTGAGTTGTTTTCTCCACCTTTTTCCCAAGGGGAGCTCTCCAAATCATTCCCCAACGAACAGTCAACAGGCATGGCAGGCCTCACAGCTACCTGAAGAGTACCAGAGACCCCCCCACTCAAAGGGAACCTGAGCCATTGGACAATGACTCTCTGAGTTGTCGGCGTTAACAACTCGGTAAAATGCATGAGGGACAATCTGCTCCTGAGACACCAGGTGACACCTGACAGCTGTTGCACTGGCTCCTGTGTCTCTAAGAGCCTCCATCTTTTGGCCATTGAAGGTCACCCACTGCCCATATTTCTTAGTGTTCAGCTTCTGAGACCATCTCACAGTCTCCTAAAGAGACAAGGGTCATCTGTGCGGGACCCCACCCACCTTGGACTTCAATCTCCTCCCCCAAGGCTACACTAGCCATCTGCCGGGGCAGATCACCAGTGGGTGCTTGTTTTCCAAACAAGTGGTGTGGTTCTGAAAAATATGGATCCGTAATAGTACCGTACTCGAGAATAAAAACTTCGTCGAAATAGGGCGAATTTGGTATCAAAAGACCGAGAATGACGAGTACATCAAGTACATGTATTTTTCGGCATATTCGAGTGACGATTTCACCTCGAAATCGTCATTTACCTTCTGAACCCTTAGTTGCATGTTGCCCTCTACATAGGCCTTAATCCAGTCGAATTTGATTCCACAAGGACACGTACTCCTTAATCGACTTCTTCCTGACCCCAGTACAAGTTAGAACCATTGCCCCAGGCCGAACTCGTTAGGTCAGTTCCCTCCCAGTGGCCAAGCAAGATAGTATCTAGGCCAAACCGGCCATAAAGCCATTTCAGCACGCACACCTGCCATATCTCGCTCACATCTTTCTTCACTCCTTTTCCTCGCTTATTTTATGGTGGGGAGGTGACCATCTTTATTAGGGGTCCAGCGATATCTGATGAAATGTTGGGCCTTGCCGGATGATTTGTTATGGGTATCACGACGTGAAATATGTACATGTCATCATGACTCTGCTTTCTTTTTGTAATCAGTAACCATAAATGAAATACCGCGCACCCAAGGAATGTTTCGCCAAAGGGCAAATGTTATGTATAAGAAGAGAAGCCTAACTTTGTGAAAGTGTGCAGTCTCCTGAATATACTGGCATTGTACTTCTAGGACCCTGTCACCTTGGTTGCAGCCAATAAACTAATCTTTGACTTCACCTAGAAGACTCTGAAGTTTCTGTGGGTCTGACTCAGGAGAACCCGAGGTCTTTGGTGTGTTGATCCCCTGGCACCGCTGGGTTACCGGTTCGGTACCGGTTCCTAAAAACCCAGTACCTCATTTGGCGCCCAGCGTTGGAGCGATTCCAGTGGTACCAATCAGCCTGAAGATCGTGAGGAGCTTCGTGTGAAAATTCCGGAGGAGGGCCCACCACCTCATCGACCCCTGCATGTCGACGTGGTCCGAAGGTCTTTACTACGAGGTTCCCCGCTTCCCGACGGCTACAAGGACTGCTGCCCTGGCTATCGCCCTGATGTTGGACCCTTGACATTTTCGGTAGAGCGAAACGCTGAGACGAGTCTTCTGGTGAAGCCATCGATAATTTTCAGTTAAGTATAAGTGGAGCGTCTCCTAGTCCTTAGTTGGACTTACTTTGTGATATCTTAGAGATACATAAAGGTTTTTATTGGTTCTTGCAAGTACCATAACCGAAGGACTCGTGTTTTCACGAGCAATATCGTAATCGATAACTCCTTTGAAGTGTTGGAACTAGACTAGAGAAGAAGGATGCCTAGTCTTAGACTCGAGAATTTGTTTTGTCTTGGTAATAATAATAGGGACTCCCGATTGGAGGACTCATGTCCGGTTCCTCCAGTTGGAACTCCGACTTACGAGCTATACGTTAAACATGGGGTAGGCCCCATCGTTTACAACGAGGTATGGATTAAATACACTAGGAAAGACGGTGTTTTAAAATGGCCCCAATATGGTAGCTTTGATTCTGAAATCTTAGACAACCTTGAAGTTAAACTCTTCAAAAAGAAAGCCCGGCCGGCGATGTTTGACTCTTTCCGCATATGGCGCAAAGAAGCCAAACAAAAAGAAATTAAATTAGCTAAGAAAAATAAGAGAGAAGAAGGACTTTCAGTAATGCAAGCTGCCGTGCAGTTTAAAGATAATGAGGAAGAGCAGATAAATGAACAACTGCACAGGCAACGTAAAATGGCAATAGATAAGTGCTATCCAGTTTTGCCGTCTCTTCAGCAAGGGAAAGCAAAAGAGCGTGAAAAAGACCAATTAATGTCGCAATTGTTAACTTCGCCACCGCCCTATGCGCAGAATGCTACCGCACCCCCGCAACCTTTAGTTGCACAAGCTGCGCCTCTGGCTTTTCCACAGCACCCACCAGCTGTTCTTCAGCTGGCTCCTACTTCTTCGGTGCAGCCTCCTCTAGGCCCACCGACCACTTCTGTTGCTCCTGTGTTTTCTACGATCTTGCCTACTGTACTTTCTACAAATGCCCCTTCTGTGATTTTGCCTAGTACCACATCTATTATTCCTCATACCTCTTCTGCCATCTCTGCATCCGCTTTACCTCACCCCGTTCTTTCATCTGTTTGTTCTTCCGTTTCACCTTCCCTTCGGCAAAAAATGGCCAGTACTGTTACTAATCTTCTTTTACCACTTTTCGGGTCGCCTGCTACGACCCCTAACATAGGAAAAAGACAGTTGCGAAGTCAACTGCCCGATTATCAAGAGAGAGATTCCCTGAATAATTTAGCTCGGAAATGGGTCATGGACACTGCGAAATATGATTTACAGTCTGTCATGGAAGTTTTCCATCAATGGGAAACAGCGACACAGAGATATGTGTTCGAACAGATGTGTGTTTTTCTTTGCGAGGATTTAGAAGACAATGATCAGGATTGCCTCCCACAAGAGATGTGTCGTATAAGGTTTAAGTTTAGTCTGGGTATGATTGTAGGTCCCGATGTAGAAGAAGCAGTTGAAATGCTATTATCACATCGAAGTAAGGGAAGTAGTTCTGGGTCACCATCAGAATCTAGTGCATCTAGTAAGAAAAAGGCACGACAATACCCTATGAGAGAAGTTCCCCCACAGTGGAGAGAGGGTGACGCGACAGCTGTCCCACCTGTCCTGCCCCACTTTCACCGAGTATGGGTACATGTTCCATGGAAGCGAGCAGAAGTTTGAGCACTCAAACGAACACTACCAGATCCGCGTAAAAATCCTGCAGGGTACTATAAAGAATTGTCGCAAACTGCTGGGTCATGTATTATGAATTTAGCCGATATCGATATGTTATTCGGGAACGTTGTTCCACAGCCTTTATGGGGAAAAATTCGTCATGAAGATCATGACCAGGAATTAGGTGACACGTGGGCTAATATTACTGTTGCAGATGCACGACAAGTTGGTGGTGCAAAACCTGAGCCCCTGATAGCGGAACTACCTGGTAGAATAGTAGATTACATGAAGACGATAATGCCTGCGATACGTGTAAATTGGGATAAGTTATCTGCATGCAAGCAAAAGAAAGAAGAAACTGTGTCAGATTTCTTCACCAGATTTGAAGAAACATTCATTGACCACAGCGGTCAAGATATGACCACAGAAGGTGGTCAGAGATTGTTTGTCGATAAATTTGTGCACAATCTGTTTCCAGACTTGTGTAGAAAATTGAAAGATTCAGAAAGTTCTTGGGCAGTCTCATCTTCAGCCCAGATATTAGCTACCGCACAGTACTACGAGAATAGAGACAAGGATGAGAAAGATAAAGTAGAGAAGAAAACTAGAGAACTCAAAACGAAGGTTTTGCTACAGCAAGCATATCCTCCACGTGGTGGTGGTAATAGAAATAATAATGGTCCGAATCACTACCGGAACACTTTTCAGCAGCCGCAGAGAAACTTGCAGAGATTCGATTACAATCAAAACCGCGTAGGTCCCAATCAGTGTTTATACTGAAAACAAGAAGGCCATTACAAATATGACTGTCCTGCCCTGCCGCAACGTACAAGCGAGTTTTCTGGTGTACGAGGTCGTGGTAGTCAGCAAGCGCCCAGAGGTAGAGGGCGTGGAAGCACCCCTCAGGACACACGTCCCCTTCCACCACAAAACTCTATGAACAGGTTTGACCAGCAAAATAACGTATCTGATAGGACAGCTCAATACTACGTCGATGAGTATTACACAGAAAATGAGCAGTGGGAGAATAACGATTGCTAGGACAGCCTTAGACGAAGAGAGGGAGTTGTTTCAGTTCCAGTAGATCAGAGTGGACCTTACGTTGAGGTGATTACATCGGGTGTGTCAGAACCTTTTCTGTTGGATACTGGTGCTACAAAGAGTTCTATT
Organism: Lissotriton helveticus; assembly: GCF_964261635.1. NCBI lineage: Eukaryota > Metazoa > Chordata > Amphibia > Caudata > Salamandridae > Lissotriton > Lissotriton helveticus. The sequence continues at coordinate 1,713,956,817 of NC_136069.1, forward strand.
ATGCACTCCAAACTCCCTGGCGCACCTTTGTCTGGCGAAATGAACGTTTCCGTAGGGTTTTCTGGCGCCCCGGTTAGAAATCCGATTTCTGACCCTTTATCTCTTTCTGTTGGTCCTTGTGAATTCGAAGCACCCCTTATTTTGACAACAGGCTGTGGTGAAAATTTGCTAGGATTAGATTTGCTGAAAAGATTGTATGCGACTTTGTACTGTTCTCCCTCAGGAGTACAACTGACTTTAGGTAAGAAAGTGGTCTCTCCCATGTATTTGTCGAGAAATACGCTTCCAACAGAATTGACACTTCTTCCGGATATTCTTTGGGCTACTGGTCCGAATGATGTAGGTCTTTTAGAAATTCCACCGTATGTTGTAACATTTAAGTCGAATGTCAAAATGCCACGAATTCCCCAATACAGAATATCCAATGAGGGCGAAAAAGCTTTGCTAGCGATTGTTTACGAGTTGATTGAGAAAGACGTAATTGAGGAAACACGAGGCAATGTTTGCAATAGTCCTGTTCTGCCTGTTTTAAAATGAACTGACCCTTCTCAGCCACCTGTGTACAGATTTGTGATTGATCTTAGGGAGGTAAATAAGATAGTGGTGCCACAATTCCCAGTTGTCCCCGACATTACAACATTATTGACTATGATTCCAGCATCCGCATCATGGTTTTCGGTGATTGACCTGAAGAATGCTTTCTTCAGTATCCCGATTGCGGAGGAGAGCAGGGATATTTTTTCCTTTAGTTTAGGTGGTCGCAGTTTCCGCTTTAAACGCGCTCCTCAAGGCTACTGTGAGAGCCCCTCAATATACAGTCAAGCTCTGAAAAGTCAGCTTGACGCAATGGTTTTGCCCAAAGGTTCCACTCTAGTACAGTACGTGGACGATTTGCTCATAGCTGCGGATACTGAGAAAATATGTAAAATGGCCACGTTGGCACTACTGCGTCATCTATGTGATCTACATCACAAGGTGTCACTTTCCAAGCTCCAATATTGCCGACAAGAAGTGACCTACTTAGGTCATCTCTTATCGAAGGAGGGAAGGAAACTGACCCCAGAAAGAATTCAGGCAATAGCGAAATTAAATGTGCCAAGAACGCAGAGAGAAGTACGCGCCTTCTTGGGCATTACATCGTACTGTAGACAGTGGATTCCAAATTTTTCGTTATTAGCCAAACCCTTATTGGCACTAACGTGTACAAATACACCCAATCCCATTCCTTGGTCCGATGAGTGTCAGAAAAGTTTTCTCGAATTACGCACAGCATTATGTTCGGCCCCTGTGTTAGGTAACCCCAACTACAGTAAGCCTTTCACATTATATGTCCACGAGAAGGAGGGCTGTGCATTGTCTGTGCTGACTCAGTTATACGGAGATAGACAACGGCCATGCGCCTATTTTTCGTCAACTTTGGATCCAGTAGCACGAGCATTGCCAAGTTGTCTAAGGGCCACAGCAGCAGCAGCTGTTTCTATTCGACAGTCTGCAGGCCTAGTAATGAATAATACACTAATTGTGATGGTTCCGCATGCAGTAGATACATTGTTAAATAGGACCAAGACACAGCACTTAACTAGTGCTCGACTGTCCAGTTATGAATTGACGCTACTAGCGAGCCATGTGCACATCAAAAGATGCAGTACTCTGAACATAGCCACATTGTTACCAATTGCTGAGGAATCGGATGCTTCAGAAAAGCACGATTGTTTCCTCAGGACGGAGGAGGAGACCAAAGGGAGAGTTGATCTATCCGATACTCCTCTCGCCGAAAGTGATGGTACATTATGGGTGGATGGTTCATGCTTTAAACTCCCAAATGGTAACGTGACTACAGCGTATGCTGTCACAACTCTGCACACAATCGTTGAAACTGCGCGAATACCACATGGTTCGGCTCAAGCCGCCGAACTCGTGGCACTGACGAGAGCATGTGTGTTATCAAAAGGAATGAAAGTGACTGTCTATACCGACAGCCAGTATGCTTTTGGAGTGGCTCACAGTTTTGGTCGATTGTGGAGAGAACGTGGGTTCCTGACTTCGCATGGAGCTAAGATTCAGCTTGGTCAGTTGGTGAATGAGCTTCTCGAATCGCTGACGTTGCCCCTGAAAGTAGCAGTTGTAAAATGTAGTGCACACAAGAAAGTGATCGATGATGTTGGTCGTGGAAATGCATTTGCTGACGAAACTGCTAAAGAAACGGCAAAGAATGTGATGAGCCGAATGTATGTTGCGAGCCCAGAAAGATGGACTGGTGATGTTGGAATGTGTGAAGACACGATAGAAAGTGTGAAGTCCATCCAAGCTGAGGCCACGGAGAAAGAGTTAAGCATGTGGAAAGAAAGTACAGGGAGAATGGATGTAAATGGTTGTTGGATTGAATCGACAGAGCAACAAAGATGGATGTTACCCGATGCGTATGTGCCTGCAGTGGTTAAATGGCTCATGGGATGGCCCATATCAGCGCGAAAGGGATTTGCGAGTTGTTGGCCCCAGTGTGGAAGAATTCAGGGATTCCCAAGTGTGCAGAAAATGTTGTCAAGAATTGCATGGTATGTCTGAAGCACAATCCTGGTAGGGGAACTCCAACTCCAGCTGGTCATTTCGCACCTCCTACGTATCCGTTCGAGGTTTTGCAGCTAGATTTCATACACATGGAGAGGTGCAACAACTTAAAATATGTGCTCGTGGTTGTTTGCGCCTTCTCAAGGTGGGTAGAAGCCTATCCTCTAAGGGACAATACTGCCTTGTCCACAGCGAAAGCCCTTGTGAAAGAGTTCTTCCCCAGGTTCGGAATGCCTAGAATGGTCTGGTCGGACAACGGAAGTGAATTTGTGGGTAGTGTGATGAAACGAGTGTGTGAAGGGCTAGGCATTAGTCAGAAGTTCCACGCTGCAAATCACCCCCAATCAGCTGGATTAGTGGAATGTTACAATGGCACGCTTAAACTTAAATTGGCCAAAATCCAAGCGAGCACGGGTCTTAAATGGCCCGACGCTCTACCCTTAGCACTCCTATCCACCAGAATGACTGTGCATTCGCGAATGAAACTCAGCCCCTATGAAATAGTCTTTGGTCGGCCAGCCAACATATGGGGAGTGCCTAGGCCCACGAAGTTTAGCGAGCTGCAACACCCCATTTTGCTCGACTATCTGTATGAATTGACGGCTAAATTGCATATTTTATATCAACAGGTCCACAACACCTTGCCTCCGGTTTCCGAGACACCGGGTCACTCCATTGACCCTTGCTCCTGGGTTCTGGTCAAGAATTTCCAGATAACAAGAAACGACCAGCCCAGATGGACCGGACCGCACCTCGTCCTCCTGTCTACAAGGTCAACTGTTAAAGTGGAGGGGAAGGCCAATTGGGTCCACGGGATCCATTGTAAGAAAATACCCTTCCCTCTGCCACATGACCAATGGGTCCGGACAGGAGGCACTGACTCAAAGCGCACAACTGATGAACGCGTAGAAGAAGCTAAACGCGATTGTGACAGTAAGAACATTTTTCAAGAAACTACGCCGCCATCAGAACAATTGAACTCTGTGGAACCTGAGCTACTATTTCCGGACCAGACAGCACCCGGGAAAAGACGCTATAATTTCCGACCGAGAAAAACAGACTAAAGTAAAAATGATTCATTTTTTGATCCGAGAGAAAAACCTGTGGACTAATAAAATCATGAGTTTTGTTCCTTCCAAAATGCTATTTTGAAAATGCAGATTCTCCCATCTAGGTAACTTGCTTATTTTTGTTTTTTTTTTAACCGCCATCCGGGTTCCGCTGCTAGGGTCGCGGTTGATAAAAGACTTTTGGGTGCAGCTGACAACAATAGGTTGCCGGTTCCAGTTGGTCGAAGGGAGCCACCCTAGACTGACGGAAGCATCCTTTAGCAGAAACAACCTACCGCCGCGGGCAGCACCTTAGAGAGGATGGAGTTTCCTGATGTGGAGAGAACTGCCAGACAAATGAACTTTAAGCAGAGACTTTTGAAAACAATGAGAAAGAAAATTTTTATAATGATGTGTATTTTTATGATATTTAGCGTAATGGTGTTTTTGATAAGCTATGCTTTATTCTCTTTTCATGTGACATTCACGCCTACTACATCGCCCATACCTCCCCCTACTGTTTCCTCTCATTCTTTCCACTCTTTGCCTGACCACGAATCAAATAGGAGATTAGAGTTCATTAATAACTCCTTCATTCAGCTATTACACCAACACCAACTTGTGATGAACACAACCAACTGTTGGGTGTGTGGTCTCATGCCCCACACCACGGATAGAGGTATCCCCTATTTGGTCCTGCCATTTAGTCACAATGGGTCAGTATGGGCATATAGGACAATGTTCATATATGCACGAGAAATCCAACCCCTACGTTCTGTAAAAGACAACCTCAAGACTAGCGCTCTAGTGAAGGGTATAGTTGACATGATCAAGGAAGTGACTTCTTACGAAGATACCCCAGACGATGAGATACTTGCATATGTAGGTTGGAATGTGACCGGATATGGCACTACACTAAGTGAGAAACAGCAAGCCAAGAGATCGTCCCCTATCTGGATCGTACCCCATCAAGGTCACCTGTGTCTGCAAGGTATTGGTAGGAATCCCAGAGCTCAGCTAGGGAAGAGTGTCTGCACAGAAACGTATGTTTTTGGATCTCAGACTTCCCCTGCCTTTTTAGCCGCAAAGGGTACTTATTTCATCTGCCACGATAGAGCCTATACATGGTTGCCCCCTGACTTCTCAGGCTCATGTTTTGTTTCATTCCTGTTACCTCCCACCTACACAGCAGCGGCGGATTACCATCGGACAACGGTAGTTAGAGGTGTTTTGAGTAAAGAAGACACTGCGGGTCAAGAATTTGGTGACTTTGCAATGGGTATTCTGCCGTTCTGGGGAGCCATGGTTAACAGCAGAAACATAAGGCAATTGACAAGGGTAGTTGAATCCACCGTGATTGAAACTGCCGGTGCCCTTAGTAACCTGACTGCTGAGCTCCAGTCGGATCGACTGATGACCCTTCAGAACCGGGTCGCTTTGGATGTAATACTTGCGGACCGGGGTGGGGTATGCAAATTGATCCAGTCCAGTTGTTGCATTTTTATTCCGGATAATGCTCCAACAGTGTACAGGGCCATCTCCAAACTACATAAGATTTCCGAATCTATCCATGTGGACAAAGGAGATTGGTCATTAATGGGATGGTTCTGGGGACTGATATCTGCCTGGGGATGGAAAATTCTGATGGTCATTGGGATGGTCTTAGCCATTCTTTTCCTGTTCTGTCTATGTATACAGTGTGCTCCTGCAATATGTTGCCTCTGTGCTACATCATGTGTAAGGAAGCCTGTGTCAAGACATGAACTCAGCACTAGAATGATGTTGCAGCAACATCTCAATGACTTTAGGAATATAGATCTGGACTCAGATTAACATGAGGATAGATTAATTGCCTATGTAAGGGCAAAAGGAGGGTCTGTGGTTCTGAAAAATATGGATCCGTAATAGTACCGTACTCGAGAATAAAAACTTCGTCGAAATAGGACGAATTTGGTATCAAAAGACCGAGAATGACGAGTACATCAAGTACATGTATTTTTCGGCATATTCGAGTGACGATTTCACCTCGAAATCGTCATTTACCTTCTGAACCCTTAGTTGCATGTTGCCCTCTACATAGGCCTTAATCCAGTCGAATTTGATTCCACAAGGACACGTACTCCTTAATCGACTTCTTCCTGACCCCAGTACAAGTTAGAACCATTGCCCCAGGCCGAACTCGTTAGGTCAGTTCCCTCCCAGTGGCCAAGCAAGATAGTATCTAGGCCCAACCGGCCATAAAGCCATTTCAGCACGCCCACCTGCCATATCTCGCTCACATCTTTCTTCACTCCTTTTCCTCGCTTATTTTATGGTGGGGAGGTGACCATCTTTATTAGGGGTCCAGCGATATCTGATGAAATGTTGGGCCTTGCCGGATGATTTGTTATGGGTATCACGACGTGAAATATGTACATGTCATCATGACTCTGCTTTCTTTTTGTAATCAGTAACCATAAATGAAATACCGCGCACCCAAGGAATGTTTCGCCAAAGGGCAAATGTTATGTATAAGAAGAGAAGCCTAACTTTGTGAAAGTGTGCAGTCTCCTGAATATACTGGCATTGTACTTCTAGGACCCTGTCACCTTGGTTGCAGCCAATAAACTAATCTTTGACTTCACCTAGAAGACTCTGAAGTTTCTGTGGGTCTGACTCAGGAGAACCCGAGGTCTTTGGTGTGTTGATCCCCTGGCACCGCTGGGTTACCGGTTCGGTACCGGTTCCTAAAAACCCAGTACCTCATTGGCACCTGGTATCATTCGCCTTATGACCCAGGTCACCACACTTGTAACATTTCAGGGGCCCCTGGGGAACAGGACTACTTGTCGGGCCCCTTTCTTTCTCTCAGGGGGAGGCTGGGAACCTTTCCCTTGGGAACTACTTTGCTTACCCTTATCCCCCCCACTCTTCTGCTGGGGACCCTGCCCACCTTTGGCTGACTCTCCTATGTGACCCTTGTGGACCCTGGTGTTCACCCAGCGGTCCGCCTCCTCAGCAAGCTTCATAGGTTAGTCAGCTTGCTGTCTATCAGATGCTGGTGCAGCTCTGGAAAACAATTATCAGACAAGTGCTCCCATGCCATCAAATCAAAGAGACCTTGAAAATCATTAACCTTGCTGTCCTTTACTCAACCATCTAATACTCTGCAAAGGAAAGTGACATATTCAACCCAGGTACTGTTTTCTAACTTTTTGCATTTCCTGAACCTCATCCTTTAGAGCTCAGGTGTCAAACCATATCTAGACATCAATGCATCTTTCATGTGGCTGTATGAATTGTGGACTTCAGTCTGACAGTGTGTCCCGTCCCTCACTAAGGAACCTTCCCCACAACCCCGCTCCCCAATCTCTCTCAGGGACCCAGTGGGAAGACATGGCAACCTCATAGGCTCTGAACCACTGACCAATATCATAATTTTTGTAAAACTCTTTCACCACATCCTTGGGAATATACACTCTACTTTCTGTATGTACTGATGGTACACTGCCACCAGAGGGAATACTTTCCAAACTTTTAGCTTTTAAATCCTTCTCCCTCAAAACCTTCTCATGGTCAAACTGCATTTTCTTTTCTTCCAGGGCTAACCTCCTGGTTTGCATTTCAAATTCTAAGTGCCCACTTAACTTCAGTTTTGTCAGCTCCATTTCATGCCTTCTATTTCTCTCTCTGTCCTCCAACTCCTCTAGAGACAGTCTTTTGCCAGAACCAATGCTACATGCAGGGGAAGGTACCTTCCTGCCCAATGGCCCTTCCTATTGTACTTCTGCAATATCATCCTCATCAATCTAAGGAGTTTTCCTTGCTTCTACCCAGGCCCTCAGCGCCCTGTAGAATTCTTCTTTCATTTTAAATCCAGCAGTGGAAATATTGAATTTCTTGCAAAAGTACTTCAGCTGCTTTACTGTCTAGCCTTCCAGCCTGTCTTCTTCCCATTCACAATTAATAGAGACTATGGATTCTGCTCTCTCCACTGAATCAGATCCCCCCGAGTACGCCCGGTACCCCTGCCTGTCTCCGCCCCGCCGCTGCCCCCGTGGCAAGGTTGCTTCTGTACTTTTGCTCCCTGTGCTTGGTTGTACTGTTATTGTTGCCCCGATTCTGTGTCCGTTCGCTCATTGCTTTTTTGCTCCCTGTGCTTGGTTGTTCTGTTATTATTGCCCCATATTCTGTGTCCGTTCGCTCGTTGCTTTTTTGCTCCCTGTGCTTGGTTGTACTGTTATTGTTGCCCCTGATTCTGTGTCCGATCGCTCCTGCCCCCTCGGGATCACTTTCCCGCCTCTGTCCCATCCCCGCTCCCTGCGGCTGCTCCCCTGCGGCCCCACCCCCCTTCTTCCTTTCTGTATCCTCCCCTTCCCTGCCCCACCCCGCTCCCGCCTCCCAGCTGCCCCAGTACGGCCACCTATAGTGCATCCTGCTCAACACCCGCTCCGTCCACAGACACACCGTCGAACTTTGGAACCTGCTCGACACAATATCACCAGATGTCGCCTTCCTCACGGAAACCTGGATGAATGCCTCCTTAGCGCCAGACATCGCTATAGCCATCCCGGACGGATACAAGATCACCCGGAGGGAACGCGTCAACCAGACCGGAGGAGGCATCGCCATCGTCCACAGGAACACCATCCGCATCACGACCAACTCCGACGACACCTTCACCGCCGCCGAACACCTCCACTTCCAGATACACACCGACCCCAAGACCACCCTCAGAGGCACCCCCATCTACAGACCCCCGGGACCACGCACACAATTCAGCGAAGCCATTGCAGACTTCATCCGCCCGCACGCCCTCACCTCCTCTGACTACATCCTCCTTGGCGGACCTCAACTTCCACCTGGAGAACAACAAGGACAACAACTCCACCACCCTGCTGGACAACCTCGCCAACCTCGGACTCAAGCAACTGTCGAACACCCCCACCCACTACGCCGGCCTCACGCTTGACCCCGTCTTCTCCTCCAGCAAGCACATCTCCTTCAGCCACTCCACCGGACTCCATTGGACTGACCACAGCTGCGTCCACTTCAGCTTCAGGAGAACCACGACCCACCACCACCCGCAACAGGTTCCCCGCAGGAGCTGGAGCAAGATCACCGCCGACCAGCTCACCACCTCCCTCAGCCAGAACCCTCCAACCAGCACAACGGACCCCGACGAAGCAGCCCGCATCTTCACACAGTGGCTCACCAACTGCGCCGACGACCTCGCACCACTAAAGAACACTCCCAGCAGACCCGGCAGCAAGAAAGCCTCATGGTACACCGACGAACTCAAAACATTTAAGAAAAACTGCCGCGCCCTCGAAAAAGCCTGGCGCCACGACCAGACTACAGAAAACATGACTGCCCTCAAGAACGCCACCCACACACACCACCAGCTGATCCGCACCACCAAAAGGACAACATTCAAAGAACGACTGGACAACAACACCCACAACAGCAAGGAATTCTTCAGCATGGTCAAAGAGCTATCCAACCCCAGCGCCGGAATCAACGACATCACTCCCTCGCAAGACCTCTGCGACTCACTCGCCTCCTTCTTCCACCGCAAGATCGCCGACATACACAACAGCTTCGGCGCACTGCCCACGCACCCTACCACCGAACCAACGGCCCCCATCATCACCTTACGCAACTGGACCCCGGTCAGCACCGAAGACACCACCCGCACGATGAACACCATCCACTCCGTATCCCCAACCGACCCCTGTCCCCAGCACGTCTTCAACAAGGCCAACTCCATCATCGCACCCCAACTCCGAGACATCATCAACATCTCCTTCGCCACCGCCACCTTCTCGGAGAGCTGGAAGCATGCCGAGCTCAGCGCCCTCCTGAAGAAACCGACAGCGGACCCCACCGACCTCAAGAACTTTCGCCCCATCTCGCTCCTCCCTTTTCAGGCCAAAGTCACCCAGAAGACCGTCAACAAACAGCTCGCCGCCTTCCTCGAGATGAACGGATCCCTCGACCCCTCACAGTCCAGTTTCCGAGCGAACCACAGCACCGAGACCGCCCTCATTGCAGCCACCGACGACATCAGATCCCTGCTCGACAACGGGGAAACAGCTGCCCTCATCCTCCTGGACCTCTCTGCGGCGTTCAACGCTGTCTGCCACTGCACCCTAATACAACGCCTCAGCAACATCGGAATCCAAGAGAAGGCACTGGAGTGGATCATCTCGTTCCTCGCCGGAAGAACCGAGAGAGTCCGCCTCCCCCCGTACAAATCCGCAGCCACCGAAGTCATCTGCGGCGTACCACAAGGATCCTCTCCCAGACCGACCCTCTTCAACATCTACATGAGCCCCCTCGCAGCCATCGCACGCCAACACAACCTGAACATCATCTCCTACACCGACGACACCCTCACCAATGACCCCGCCACCGCCAAAGCCAACCTCCAGGAAGGAATGAAAGACGTCGCAGAGTGGATGAAGACCAGCCGCCTGAAACTGAACTCAGACAAGACGGAAGTCCTCATCCTGGGGTCATCCCCCTCTGCCTGGTACGACTCCTTGTGGCCCCTCGCCCTGGGCTCCACCCCCAAGCCAACGGACCACGCACGTAACCTGGGCTTCATCCTGGACTCCTCCCTCTCGATGACCAGACAAGTCAACGCCGTCTCGTCATCCTGCTTCAACACCCTGCGCATGCTCCGTAAGATCTTCCGATGGATCTCCACCGAAACCAGGAAGACGGTCACCCAGGCACTCGTCACCAGCCGACTGGACTATGGGAACACCCTCTATGCGGGAACCACTGCCAAACTGCAGAAAAGACTCCAGTGCATACCGAACGCCTCCGCACGACTCATCCTGGACATCCCCGCCACAACCACATCTCCGACCACCTGAGAGACCTGCACTGGCTCCCCGTCAGCAAGAGGATCACGTTCAGACTCCTCACCCACGCACACAAAGCTCTCCACGACCTGGGCCCCAAGTACCTCAACAACCGCCTCACCTTCTACACGCCCACCCACCAGCTGCGATTGTCCAGCCTCGCCCTCACCACCGTACCACGTATTCGCAGAGCCACTGCCGGAGGAAGATCCTTCTCCTTCCTGGCGGCCAAGACATGGAACTCCCTCCCCATCCACCTACGGCTGACCAAGGATCACCTCTCCTTCAGGAAGCAACTCAAGACCTGGCTTTTCGAGCAGTAGCGGCCCCCTCCCCCCCAGCGCCTTGAGACCCTCCGGGTGAGTAGCGCGCTATATAAATTTAGCTGATTGATTGACTGCGCATTTGGGGCCAATGAAAGTGGGTGATAAGTCTCTCAAAGGTCTTGTCCTGCCCTAAATGTCCGGCTAAAGGCACATCATGAGCCAGCCCCAGTAGGAAGGCTCTGAACTTCTGGGGTACTACCAGCACTCAGGCTGACCCAGGTTCAGCAACCTTAGGCTCACTATACAGGAGACCATTCTCCCAGTAAATCCAATGTGATCCTGACTGATCACCTGCTGCCTGGCTTACAGCCTGTTGCCGCAAGCCCTCAAGAGAAGGGCACTCTTTCTGCTCCTTTCAAAATTCTTCCCTGGAGGGGCCTCCTTCTTGCTGCCAATTGGTGAGCTCAGGCAGGTCCCCCAGTTCAGCTACTTGCTCCCAGGTAGGCTCCAGGGTATCCCCCTCAGGGTCTACCTCCTCCTGGGCCATGGAAACTTCAGGGGCCGGTTTCCCGTGCCCCCGCCACTTCTCTCTAAGGCAGGTTCCTGGGCCTCCCTCTCAGGCTCCAGGTCCTCTTGAGAACCCCTACTGGCTGACATTGACCGAGTGGTCCCGCACGCCCAGTCAGGCAGTCCAACCATCTTCAAGTGAGTTGTTTTCTCCACCTTTTTCCCAAGGGGAGCTCTCCAAATCATTCCCCAACGAACAGTCAACAGGCATGGCAGGCCTCACAGCTACCTGAAGAGTACCAGAGACCCCCCCACTCAAAGGGAACCTGAGCTATTGGACAATGACTCTCTGAGTTGTCGGCGTTAACAACTCGGTAAAATGCATGAGGGACAATCTGCTCCTGAGACACCAGGTGACACCTGACAGCTGTTGCACTGGCTCCTGTGTCTCTAAGAGCCTCCATCTTTTGGCCATTGAAGGTCACCCACTGCCCATATTTCTTAGTGTTCTGGGGCAGCTGAGCTTCTGAGACCATCTCACAGTCTCCTAAAGAGACAAGGGTCATCTGTGCGGGACCCCACCCACCTTGGACTTCAATCTCCTCCCCCAAGGCTACACTAGCCATCTGCCGGGGCAGATCACCAGTGGGTGCTTGTTTTCCAAACAAGTGGCACCTGGTATCATTCGCCTTATGACCCAGGTCACCACACTTGTAACATTTCAGGGGCCCCTGGGGAACAGGACTACTTGTCGGGCCCCTTTCTTTCTCTCAGGGGGAGGCTGGGAACCTTTCCCTTGGGAACTACTTTGCTTACCCTTGTCCCCCCGACTCTTCTGCTGGGGACCCTGCCCACCTTTGGCTGACTCTCCTATGGGACCCTTGTGGACCCTGGTGTTCACCCAGCGGTCCGCCTCCTCAGCAAGCTTCATAGGTTAGTCAGCTTGCTGTCTATCAGATGCTGGTGCAGCTCTGGAAAACAATTATTAGACAAGTGCTCCCATGCCATCAAATCAAAGAGACCTTGAAAATCATTAACCTTGCTGTCCTTTACTCAACCATCTAATACTCTGAAAAGGAAAGTGACATATTCAACCCAGGTACTGTTTTCTAACTTTTTGCATTTCCTGAACCTCATCCTTTAGAGCTCAGGTGTCAAACCATATCTAGACATCAATGCATCTTTCATGTGGCTGTATGAATTGTGGACTTCAGAAGGCACGTCTGACAGTGTGTCCCGTCCCTCACTAAGGAACCTTCCCCACAACCCCGCTCCCCAATCTCTCTCAGGGACCCAGTGGGAAGACATGGCAACCTCATAGGCTCTGAACCACTGACCAATATCATAATTTTTGTAAAACTCTTTCACCACATCCTTGGGAATATACACTCTACTTTCTGTATGTACTGATGGTACACTGCCACCAGAGGGAATACTTTCCAAACGTTTAGCTTTTAAATCCTTCTCCCTCAAAACCTTCTCATGGTCAAACTGCATTTTCTTTTCTTCCAGGGCTAACCTCCTGGTTTGCATTTCAAATTCTAAGTGCCCACTTAACTTCAGTTTTGTCAGCTCCATTTCATGCCTTCTATTTCTCTCTCTGTCCTCCAACTCCTCTAGAGACAGTCTTTTGCCAGAACCAATGCTACATGCAGGGGAAGGTACCTTCCTTCCTCCTGAGCCCAATGGCCCTTCCTATTGTACTTCTGCAATATCATCCTCATCAATCTAAGGAGTTTTCCTTTTTTCTACCCAGGCCCTCAGCGCCCTGTAGAATTCTTCTTTCATTTTAAATCCAGCAGTGGAAATATTGAATTTCTTGCAAAAGTACTTCAGCTGCTTTACTGTCTAGCCTTCCAGCCTCTCTTCTTCCCATTCACAATTAATAGAGACTATGGATTCTGCTCTCTCCACTGAATTAGGCATCTTTCAAAAATAGACAATACCAAAAGGAATCTACCAAAAAGTATGTGGTATTGTTATGGTCTGCACTCACTAAGTAGTGTTCACCAGTCACTGTACATGAGTCACAAATGCAAATCCGGAATCCCTTCCGCTGACCAGCAATGTTAGATTTGGGGGTCTCTAGAAGGCACAGGTAGGTACTTTTGACAAATATGGACCCTCTCCTCTAGTCAGGATAAGGGGATTACACTCCTAAAATAACCCCTGTTCACCCCCTTGATAGCTTGGCACGAGCAGAAGGGCTTTACTTCAGAGGCGTTGTAAGTTAAGCATTTGTGACCACATACAGTAACCCAGTGACAACACTACAAATGAACACCACACAGGTTTTATATCAAAAATAAGTATACTTTATATAGTTACCACAAGACCATAAACAACAAAAATACACACTACAATTACTTTAAGATAGTAGATTAAGCTTAGTTTAGTTCAGTTCTTAAGATGCAACACATTGTGTCAATGTACCTTAGGTTGCGTTGGGCTTCCACAACAAGCAAGGTAGCAGCGATGGGAATGCGGAAAAAGTTCAGATAGAAAGAACCAAAGATGTGAAGATCTTCCAGATGTGGCACGATTCTCTGCGATGCGAGAAGTTCTCGGTTCGATGCGTGGTTCGCAGCGGCGACATCCTTACGATGCGACAGCAACAGCGCTAGAGGTGACGCTCTTCTCCCACGATGCGTGAAGCTTCCGCTCCATGCGACAACTACAGCGGGGACATCCAAGATGTGACGGCAGCAGCTCCGACGGCGGCGCACTGCTGGGGGATGCGAGGTGCTCTTGGTTGATGCTGTGCAGTGCGACAATTCCGGCGGCGACACCCTTCTTTGGAGTTGCGACGTCAGGCACAGCGACGGCGACACGCTCCGACTTCATTGCGAGATTCTTCTCCTGATGCGGTGCAGTGCGACAGCTCCAGCGGCAACACCCTCCGTCGGAGTTGCGATGGCAGCAGCAGTGTCGGCGATACGCTTTCTCTTCGTTGCAGCATGCTTCTCTCCGATGCGGTGCAGTGCAACAGTTCCAGCGGCGACACCCTCCTTCGGAGTTGCGATGGCAGGCACAGTGGCTGCGACACGCTTCTTCTCATTGAGTCGCGCTTCCACCTCCTTGCGACACCCAGTTCTTCAGAAGGCCCAAAACAGCAGCAGGCACTTCCAAGAGAACTCCGGGGATTGAAGTCTGTTGTCCCTGAGACTTCAGCAGGGGGAAAGCTCTTTTCCAAGCCCTTGGAGATCCTTCACAAGTTGAAAGCAAAGTACACAAAGTTCCTTTCTCCTTCCTTTGGCAGTAAAGCAGCCACTGCAGGCCAATCCCCCAAGCAGCACTTCAGCTTGGGAATGGTCTCTCCTCAGTTTCTTCAGGTTCCTCTCCTCAGTAAAGGTTTCTTCTTGTAGTCTAAAAGTGATCTAATTTCATGGGATTAGGGTCCCAATATTTATACCCCAAAATCCTTTGTTCTCTGAGGGGAGAGGGTCCTGTACCTAGTCCAAACCAGTTCCTGAGCACTTTGTTTACCAGACTTCTACTTTCCTTTCACAGTGCAGGGCAGAAACATTCAGATGCCCCACAGGAGGTGGAGCCAGCATTTGTGAAAAGCAGGCACAGCCCTATTCAAGGTTCAGGTGCAACTCCTCCCACCCATATAGACGCAGATCTCTCTATTCACCACTGGGTGACTCAGCCTGTCTCTTGGAATCCCCCAGCCCTGTTACTTCATTAAACCAGAAATAGGAATACATATCCTAGCAGAGGCAGGTTTGAAAGGTTAGGCAAGCAAATACCTACTTTCTAAAAGTGATATTTTCAAACACAGAATATTAAAACCAACTTCACTAAAAGATGTATGTTATTATTCTGAGTCCAGGCATACTAAACTCGAATTTCTACCATGTTCTCTGAGCTTGTTAGGATTATAAAATGTAACAATTCTAACAGTCCATTCTGGCCTATGGAGAACAGGTATCCTTGCAATAGTGAAAACGAAAATGGCTGTAATCCACTATTAGGACATGCCACACAAACCAGGGTGTGTCCTTCCTTATACTTACAATGTACCCTGCCCTTGGGCCTACCATAGGTGTGACTGATATGAAGAAAAGGGAAGGTTTAGGGACTGGCAAGTGGGTGCACTTGCCCAGTCAGCATGACAGTACCAGATTGCATGCAGGCTCTGCAATGACATTAGACACATTTTACAAGGCTGCTTCTGTGGGTGGCGCAACCAGTGCTGCAGGCCCACCAGCAGCATTTGGATTTACATGCCCTGGGCACACTCAGTCCACTAAACAAGGGTCTGACAAGTAAACCAAATAGCCAAACATGGAACCACTGATTCATACATCAATTTACAATAGGGAGCACTTGCACTGTGGCACTGGACAGCAGTGGCACAGTACGCAAAGCATCTAACACCAGCAAAAATACATGAGGCAATAGCAAAAATGGAAGGGAGAACCAAGCCAATGGTGCCAGGTCTAACAGGAGCCATTTGGGGTCCACTGACCTCCCTGACCTCTGCAGCCATGTGCTGACTGAGGCAGGGTGGAGAGGGGCAGGTTACCTTCTCCAGACTGGGTACCACCTAGGAAGGGTCCACTGTCATCAGGGGTTCTGTCGGGCTAGGCCTGACTATCTCTGGGGCAGTTCCTTCACAAGGGGTAGGGTCAGCTCCCTGAGGAGGCTGTCCCTAGCCTAAAGTCTGGTGGGAGGGAGACTTTTCTTCCTCCCCAATGCTCTCTGTCTGAGTTGAGTGATCCATAGTTTCACGCTTCACAACATTAAAATCTGTCTGAGTTTGGGCTGTGGCCCTCACAGCCATACTAACCTTTTCAGGAAGGCCTACCATCCTGGAATGGGCCTCTTTTTGTATCTCAGCCCAGGCTGAGATCTCTAGATCATTGCCCAGTAAACAATCTTCAGGCAAGTTTGGTGACACTGCCACTCTCTTGGGGCGAGTGACTCCTCCCAGCTAAGATTTATTCCTGACATGGTGTCAGGTGCCCTCGAAAACATCCACCGGAGCCGACGATGTACCCAATGCCCCTCCGACTCAGCCGTCACCCGAACTACAAATTCAAGGTAGCGTCTAAACCGGGGGGAAAGGGGAAGTGGAGAGAAAAAGAGAGACAGCCTTGGTCGAGAATTGTAATATATTCTCTGTAGTTGATAGTGGTGTCTTTAATAACTGCACCTGGATAAAGACAAATGAATACTAAACACAAGGACTAAACCACATTCTAAACCTTTCTCATTATCTAGTCACTGCATTTACCCGTATCAATCTTGGCTTTAGCTTCTCTCTTGATGATTGTTGTGATTCCCAGTTAACCACCTTGGTGCTAGGGTACAGAACAATAGTGTTATTATCGCCCTGATGAGTTTTCAGTACATTAACATAACATTTTAGACCTGCTCTTTACCTGGTAGTAACTGTGGAAGCTTTTATATTGTTCAACTGAATTTCTGAGTTCGTGTAAATGCGTATATCAAAACGTTAAATGACCAAACGCATGAGTTCCTTCACAAGCTGCTAGAACAGTCTGACAACTATGAGTTGTTTGCACTTAAATACTGAATTGACCTTACAGTTCCTTCACTGCAGTTCATTACTCAAAGGAAAAAACAAAATAAACAAGCCTGACTGGTTTTCTTCGAATTTCTTCTCCCCGCGTCAGACGAAGTTATATCCCACGTTGTGCATGCGATAACTCGAAATTTTAAGTGAAAACTTCTTATCGGGAAAAACTGCTTTCGAGTTTCAAGTTATTCTGAAGATTCTTTTCAGAGTCCAGGTGAAGGCGTGCTTCGTCCTGCAGAAACACAGTTGAAGTGCGCAGTTCTAATTACGAACACGCACCTTGCCTTCATCTGCAGTCGCGTGACGGGCAAACACTAGACCGCTAACCTTTGTAGGCAGCGTCTGTACCGCACCACCATGTTTGATGGTAAATGAATTCCGTATACTGTTTAAGCAGTGTCTTAATGGGATCGTACACCCTTTTTTCCTGAACTGACGCCTAGTATGTCTACGCTGGCGTTGAATCTGACTACCTTTAGTTCTAGCCACTGAGATCCTGACACATGGCATGATCTGTCTTTACTCCATCAATATTGATCACCTGGTATGTAAACCCAGATACGAGCTGTT
Source organism: Lissotriton helveticus (assembly GCF_964261635.1). Lineage (NCBI taxonomy): Eukaryota > Metazoa > Chordata > Amphibia > Caudata > Salamandridae > Lissotriton > Lissotriton helveticus. The sequence continues at coordinate 1,713,974,176 of NC_136069.1, forward strand.
CTGGGGGCACTAGTCTCAACATCACCATGGTGACACTAGCCCCTATATCCATATAGGCCACAGCTGTCTGACCATTGATGTGGGGCTCTTGTCTGTACTTGCCCTAGGTATTGGGACACACAGTGAAATTAGCAAACCCCATGCCACCATCACAGACTAGAGTTGCTGTAGTAGGGGACCTGGTTAGGCCAGAGTCCACCTGAGTTCTCCAAGAAAACTCAACCAAATGTTTGGGGACACTCCCACCACCTGGGGGATTACTACTGGTAGTAACAGGAGGTGTTGGAGTATTACTTGGAGGAATATTTTCCTTATTGCTGGCTTTTGGGCAACTGCTGTCAGTTTTCCAGTAGCCAGGCTTCTTACACACATGGCAATACGGTTTCTTGGAAGGAGTTAAGGACCCACCCCCTTCAGACGATTTTTGGGGCCCTGGTGTGAATTTATCTTTAGATTTATCCCCACCTTTCTCTTGTGGCTTGGTAGAATCTTTCTTCTGGTCACCACCCTGATTTTTAGGCCTTACCCTTGTTCTGACCCATTTGTCTGCCTTCTTTCCCAATTCTTGGGGAGTGGTCAGATCAGAGTCCAACAGGTACTGGTGTAAAAGCTGGTTCTGACAATTATTAAGGATCTGCTCCCTCATAATCAAATTATACAATCCTGTAAAGTCTTACTCTTTGCTGCCCAGTAACCATCCTTCCAGAGCCTTAGTATCACAATCAACCAAATCTACCCAGTCATGAGTCTGAGCTTTTTGGGTGTCTCTGGATTTCACCCTATACTGTTCAGTGGTTAGGCCAAACCCATCAATCAGAGCACGCTTTAAGACCATGTAATTGTCAGCATCCTCTACTCTTACAGTGAGGAGCTTGTCTCTACCTTTGTCTGCAAAGGAGAGCCACAAGACAGATTGCTGCCCACTGCCCCTGGGGTACATTCTGTACTTTGCAGGCCCTCTCCAGTGCAGTCATCCATTTGTGGATGTCATCCCCATTCTGATGGGGGAGACAATCTTGCTTAGGTTTCTATGGTCACGAGACCTATCCCTACCACTAGGGATATTGCTGCCACCATGGGTCTCTAGTCCCATCTTTTTTCTCTTTTCCTCAAGAGCTAGGGTCTCTTTTTCTAAGGCTACTTCTTGTCTCTTTATCCTAAGCTTGGCTTCTCTCACCCTAGCTTCATGTTCCCTCCTCTGAGGAGAAGTTCTCCTCCTATGAGCAGAGGCAGAAGACCCTAAAGATGAACCAGTTTGGTCAGATTCCACTGAAGGTGATCTTTCCCTTCTAGGCCCATGATCAGGTCTACGTGGGGGGATGGAGAGAAGTCCATTCTGGCCCACCTCAACTCTTTGTATACTTGGATTCCCTAGGTTGTCTACTGACATCAACCTGACCTGCATCCTCATCATCATCAGAGTACTAGTGGGGCACCCCACTAGGTTCCGCTACTGTTGATGGTTGCACCCCATCCCCATCACCTAGTTTATCATGATCTGATGCTTTTTCCAAGTCATCTAACACTAATAGTTATATCAAGTGTTGGGTGGTGGGACTTTGTCCTTGCTTTAATTTTCTTATGACACACAGACCCCTTAACTCTTGAAAAGAGAATGTGTCATATTTGGATTGCAGCACTGGGCTGTCATCTTGAAGAGACACACTAGGTCCTGCCTTTAAAGCCATGACTAGTGAGGTGTGGTGTGTGCACCTACCTACACTACTTGGTTTCCTACTAAACCTCTCTAGGAGTTGTAGTCAGGGGGTGCTAAGCCCTTACCACCTGCAACTTCTAAGTTCAGTAGAACTTATGTATTATAAGCTTGATTTATATGTACCTACTGGTACCTTGATGTGATTTTTCAAATTATATTTTCAAGAATATCTGGTAAAACAATGCAAGCTGTAATCCCACACACTGCACACTAATGTGAGAAATTGGCCTGGCATATGATGTCCACTATTCTAGTGGGCACCTTGCACCAGTCCAAACGACCCTTATTGATGGTAGGTTGTAAAGTCAACCTTATAGAAAGCTATTCTAGTGGTAGCTGTGGAGAGCAGCCTTCAGACTAAGACTTAGAGGCGAGTTAAGCAAGTTGTTTTACCAGTATATAATCTCTTGAATGACCAAATGAAAGTACACCACACAGGGTATATATCAAATATATATGTATTTATTCTAAACACAACCACTCTGGTCTCTTTATGAGGCTAGAGGTAAAAGTACAATACAAGGAACTTAATTAGCATACAACAAGTTGCACAGTATCAGTTTTGCCCTAGGGGCCTCACAAACCATATACTAAAATAGTGGTATAAGAACCACGTGAGGGATATAAATCAGGCCGAGGGCCTGTAGAACCGCTGTGGCTACCAGGAACCGCCTAAGGTTAGGACACAGGAGGCCCATGGGGGATGTGTGCAGTGTCTAAACACAGCCGCGGGTCACCATTGACTTTCTATGTAGAATGAACAAGTTACAATTTTAAAGATTAAGGAAACTTAGAGGTTAACTGCGATGGAACCCTTTTAGACTTAGACACTTCGAGAGTCAAGACTCACAGGAGCACCGGAGTACTCGTGTTACCTCACCCAGGGAAGCCGGGTGCATAAGTGTCTTTTGGTGTCTGGTTTTGTCGTCAATTCCAATGGAGAACTACGAAGAAGTGCTGCAGGCGTCCAGAGGAAAAGTGACCGGGTAGATCCAAGAGTGGATGGGAGATCTGAAGGACCTGAAAGCAGAGGGGACAGAGTCTGGGTCACTTACCAGTGACCAGGAAGGCGATAGGAAAATGCCAACCGATGTGGGGGGGATTTCAGGTGATAGAGGTGAAGCTTGACTCTTCAGCCACGAGGACCAGGAGGCATCGACGATGACCAGGAGCTGTATTTAAGCTGACCCACAAAGGATGTCGAGTGCTGCAGCGTCGAAACCTGAATTGGACCCAACAAGCCTTTGCAACAGCAACCCACGCAAGATGACAAGAATGGCTTCAGTTCAGACCAGCAAGGTCTGGGGGGCTCCACCTTTGGAGAGGAGTCAGAGTACGTCTGGGGCATCCAGGAAAGCCCAAGAAACAAAGGATTGTCCTTTGTGGGGACCCACTAGCCAATGGACTAGAGAGCACAATGGAACCTCGAGCGGAAATGCACAAAGCGGGCCCACGGAGCACTCGTGGAGTGTAGGCCTCTGAGCTTCGGTGCAAAAGGTGCTCGGGGCAGGGGCTTCAACTACCCCAATGCACAACTTCGGGAAACTTTGGGAAGTAGGTGCCTTTGCAAAAATGCAGGATGTTCAGGAGTTCTGGTCCACGTCTCTCGTGTCAGCTACGAGTCTCATCTTTGCTAGGGTCTCGGGTCAGCTTCAGAGATATCTGGAAGTCCCTGTTCTGTGTCGCAGATTCTTCGGGATCCGGCGGGAGCCTCGAAAATGCAGACCGGCAAAGATACTTCTTGGTGCCTGTTTGAACAGGCAGGTCACTCCTTGACCCCAAGGGATATTCTTCCTTCTTCCAGTCGATATGGAATGTCGAAGGTCCAGGATATATGTTTCAGAGTTTCGTCCAGGGTAATCTAAAGTCCTAGTGACTGGGTTCCTATACTTATACCAAGTTTAGGGTATGGACTAACTCTAGGGTTCCACCTATGGGAGGACCTGGGGAGGGGGTGGTTACACCCCTTCCCCTTTGGCCAGTTCCACGCCAGAGCTGGGGCAGAGTGCCCCAGCAATCGGTTTGAACTGGGAAATGCATGGATCACCTTGTGTGCCCCAGGCAGTGTCTAAAAAGTATTCACTGAACCTTGCCCCAATACACTAAATCCTGTCTGAGGAGGTGCTAGCGCCTTCCTGGACAGGAAACCTATTGTCCAGGCCTTCCCTGCCGGAGTTTCTTCCAGCAGCAGGAGGTCAGACTTGTGTCTGTTGCAGCAGAATCCATTTTGTGATGCTGAGGCTCTTGTAAACTTTAACCGGGTATACCAGTATCATGCAGACAAAGGGGTGGGTTTGCCTTAATTAATCCGCACATCTACTCGCTTGTCATGAGGAGGAACAGTTTCTTGGTTATACATGCGATCGGTACGGGGTGCTACCTATGATGTGCATCATCTACCCACTGAGATATTGCTTGAGTCAGAGAGTCAAAGAATTCTGATCTATCAATTTCAAATCTATATCAGAGCACACCCAATCACTATATCTATAATCCAACTATTGTTACACACATTGATAGGTCTACAGATACATGAATTCTTTCAATGCTGTAGTTCAGGATTCCAAATTGTCAATCTAAAGAAGGGATTCAGTCACACTCTTCAATCAGATCCATGAGTTTTTTTTATTTTCCAATCATAGCATTGTTGATAAAGCAGCAGCCGACGCGCGTTTCGCCCACAGGGCTTTTTCAAGGCTGCAATGAAATGAGGTGTACACTAGTTTTAGATATTATATTCCCATTGTTCAAAGTAATGTACACATATTGATTGGCCATTTTAAGTAACAGATCTGATTTTTAAAAAGCAAGTGTTAATCTCCCGTGAAGAGATCAGTTACATTAACAATTTTGACCACACTGTGATTATACTAAATATTAAAAGCATTTATGGAGAGAGAATATTCAAAAGGTATACATTAAAGATTCTCCTCATCCAAAGAGTCCCATCTATGCTGGTGGTAACGGTCAGTAAAACACTTAAGAAATGCAATAATAGAAACACCTCATCAAATTAAGGTGAAGTGCATGATCATTATGTGACGTGAAAACAGCCATGACTTATGACCACCACATAACCATCACCAAGTATGTCATTAGTTTGAAATTACTCTTTCCCATTCTCACCTTCAGAATAGGAGTAGGATCCAAGAATTCAAATAATGTCATAAGTTCAAGTGCAAAAAATGATGAGAATCGAACATGTAGAAGTGATGTCGGTAAAATCACTTTGTGTTTCTGTAAAGAGAAGTGATTTGGAGACTATTACCTCCATCACTGAAATTCATAATCGTGCATATTGTGTCTACACTTGTGTAGACCCTTAAAAAACATTGCTAATAAAATTCATCAATCTAATCAGAGAATAATTCCAATTATAAATCGTGCCTCTCTTAAATCTTGTGCCTTCATTGGCAACTTGTGTTGAAAATTATTAATGTGCACATGGCAATAATATTTGATTATCTCTATCGTCTGTTGACCCAGCATTTTAAATATCTTATTGTACGCACTTGCTGAGTAGTGCAAGAAAAACGCGATACATCATACGGAGCCAATGTAAAAAGAACTCATGAAAGCCTTACCCGAGGTGAGAAAGCGTCCAACATTCATTAATTATTTCCCTCAGTTTATACGTCGTGAGTTGTGTTAGGCGTTTCTCTCATGAATTATATCCCTGTGCCGATCCTGATATATCGCGCAACTAGGGGAAGTCGTCTGGATATGTCCAGAGGAAGGAGCGTGCACAGAGCATGAAAAGAAAAAAAACGGGGAATGTCGATCAGAAAGACGATTGAGCCTAACCCGAGACAAGTTGCTCTGCCCATTTACTTCATGGAACTAACCCGCCGTACCAATGGCATACTCTGTGATAATACACGCATTTCTAAGCCTACCTTCATTTAGTTCCAGATTCTCCTCGTCCGTTGTAGTACTGGCATAAGTGAGCCCCGCGTCCGTGGTACCGCCATTGTTTTAAGCTCACACGGCATTCACGATGTGCTGTGAACATCAAGGATGGACTAGCGACCAATCTTTGCTTACTTAGTGTGTTTAGAATGGCCGCCATTTCCTAGTGGGCGATAAATAATGACTAAAACAGTGATACTACTTGATAAGTGTCATCGGAAGGCCTGTTTTTAAATGAATACATTTTGTAAATAAACGTTCAGCATCTTCTGACTGAATATCCGTGTTAATAATTTCCAAAGATTGAAAATCCAATTATTGGAATAAAATATGTGCTTTGCACATATTATTGATGTATATAAGATCACATCAAAAAGTGCAATTTAATCTGAATAAAAGAAAGGCACTTGTGATAAAGGACCAAGGTCAATGGTCAATTGCGGTAAAATATTCTGTAATCCACCAGCATACATGAAGAACTGTTTGGTTACAAAAGGAGGAGTTTGAGTATTCCCAAAGAGAGAGAGATAAACTCAGTGTGCATTGGTCCCCTCGAAGAAACAATACAAATACATCCTTTGTGATGTACAAATTAGAGAATTCTATTTCAGCACTTTGTCTTAGTTCTAATTGTCAATACCAGACCACACTGTTTACACTATGCCAATCGTATGTCAATTATTCATATTCATACCGACATTAAACGACAAGCTCTTAGTACATTATAAAGGACACAGTGTATACTAGTAATGCATTTGCAAATGAAAATCTGGGTATTGGCCTAGATTGTTTTAAAACCCAATTCGTGAGTATGAGGCATTATTGGAGAATAACTGTCCAGTTATCTTCCTAATAAGGCACATATATCTTTTTATAGGAACTCATGTAGGTCCTTTACAATGTTGATCCCATATTCTACAGCCCGTAGTTTAATGATCCAGGTACTTTCCAGTTTCCGTAAACAAGATGCTTTATCACCACCTCTTAAACCCATATCTAAACTATCAATGTCTGGAATGTAAGCTTCTGAAGGTCATTCGGCTTATGCATTTTATTGAAATGTACCGCCACATAATGATCATGCACTCCACCTTAATTTGATGAGGTGTTTCTATTATTGCATTTCTTAAGTGTTTTACTGACCGTTACCACCAGCATAGATGGGACTCTTTGGATGAGGAGAATCTTTAATGTATACCTTTTGAATATTCTCTCTCCATAAATGGTTTTAATATTTAGTATAATCACAGTGTGGTCAAAATTGTTAATGTAACTGATCTCTTCACAGGAGATTATCACTTGCTTTTTAAAAATCAGATCTGTTACTTAAAATGCCCAATCAATATGTGTACATTACTTTGAACAATGGGAATATAATATCTAAAACTAGTGTACACCTCATTTCATTGCAGCCTTGAAAAAGCCCTGTGGGCGAAACGCGCGTCGGCTGCTGCTTTATCAACAATGCTATGATTGGAAAATAAAAAAAACTCATGGATCTGATTGAAGAGTGTGACTGAATGCCTTCTTTAGATTGACAATTTGGAATCCTGAACTACAGCATTGAAAGAATTCATGTATCTGTAGACCTATCAATGTGTGTTACAATAGTTGGATTATAGATATAGTGAGTGGGTGTGCTCTGATATAGATTTGAAACGGGTATACCAGTATGTACATGTCTTCTCTCTCTAGAAGGGTGGAATGTTACCCCCACCGCCAGGACTGGTGGGGGAGCGTATTCCAAAGTGTTTGACACCTTACACACATGTTTTGATAAAGTCAAACCAAAGTTAGCATTAACCGCTAGGATTATATTACACTTAAGAGTATATGGTATGGGGGCGTGGCCAGCACCATGACTGGCTAAGACGTGACTCTCTAGTGCTCCGGCTAGCTGCCTCATAATCCGACGCTCAACTTACCCCAAACTGCACCAAATTCATACTGGAGGTGCCCCTGGCGGGTCCGACCCTGGGGAGCACGCTATTTCGGGCAATTGTCCACGGACGACGACGCGGCGCCGACCAGAGGGTGATCCCCCCCCCCTCGGAACCCTGCGAGCCTCAAGATGGCGGAATGACCACAGGTCCGCGACCGGAGCAACCCGAGACCCCCGACCTGAGGGACACACACAGACACGCGGCGCCTCGCCCGGGCTCGTCTGCAGGTCCCAGCACGGTGAGCTGACCCTCCTGGGAGACGTGGTGGGGATACCAGGGGACCCCGCCGGGCCCGGCGACCCTTTACCAACATGGCGGCCGCTCCGGTGACGAGGAGCTGAGGCCCTCCGGGAGCGCCCTGTGAGTGCGGACCCCGCGAGGGAACCCGTGGCAAAGTCGGGAAGCGACTGGGAGGACCGCAGGGACCACCAAAAAGGTGGAGGTGGGCCCCCTGACTGCCTTTGCCTACCGCAGCCCTAACCAACATGGCGGCCGCGATTACGGGCTAGAGAGTGGTGCTCCGAGCTCTACTGACCGGCTACTACCCACTCCTCAGTAGAGGGGCAAATAACACCACCTGAGGCTGGCGCTGATTTGGGAGAGAGACCTCGAATGTTGTGCAGTCCCGCAGAAGGGGTCGAGGAGGCCAGTGGGGGTCGCTCCGAGAGCCTCAGAGGGGGAATGACCAGTGACACCCTGCGGACCCATCCTGACCTGTTGGGCGCGCCATAGCAACCTGAGAGTGAAAGCCCTCCCATTGGCGACGTTGTGGTTCTCCACCGTGCGACCCTCTGCCCCTGCTCCCACTTGGCCCGGAGGCGAAGACATATCATCGTGACCCGAGGGGCCACTGGAGGTGAACAACGGACAACGTCGGAGACGGTCAGTCTTTCCTGCCACTGTCAGCTGTAGAGTCGGCGGGCTGGACAGCCGAGGGGGTGATCCTGCGCTCCCGGGGCATAGCGGACTGAGACTCCTTCACCTACCACTCTGGAGAAGACGCGGGACTGGTGAGGCCCCCTCGGGATTGTACGTGGCACCCGGACTGTGGAGTCCGCTGCGGACCGTCTGAGGTATTTAGACTGACCTGGTGAACTATGGGGTAAAGAGATCTACCGCCAAAAGTGTCCAAGCAGGGAACCATGGACTGTTTCACTGCCCCACGCACGGCCGCGGTAGGCCCCAGCGATATGTCAGGTACACGCTCGGACACCGCGCTGCTGATGGAGGCCATTCAGGCGTCACGGACGGATATCCAGGAGTCCAGGGCTGCCCTGGAAGTAAAAATAGGAGAAGTGTGTTCGGAGGTGACACTACTGAGACAGGACTTCCGGAATCTGTCCGAAAGGGTTACCACTGCAGAGACTCGGATGGGTGAGGCGGAAGACGCAATCACTACCCTGCGCAAGGACATGGCGGAACTGCAGGCTTCGCACCGCCAACTCCTATGGAAGGTCGACGACGCTGAAAATAGAGCGAGAAGGAACAACCTCCGCTTTATTGGCTTTAGAGAGGGAATTGAGAAGTCTGATATGGTGTCCTTCTTGCGCACTTGGCTCATGGAGACCTTCCCTACGGCGCAATTCTCCCCTTGCTTCATCATCGAAAGGGCGCATAGGGCCCTCCTGGCGAGGCCCCCAGAGGGAGGGAGACCGCGACCAGTCATAGCACGCTTTCTTAATTTCGCCGACAGGGACCTCATCCTGAGAGAGGCAAGGAAACTGGGCGAGATGCGTCTGGAAAATGCTCATATCATGGTCTTCCCGGACTACAGTCAGGAGGTACAAAAACAACGCCGGGCTTTCGACTCCGTGAAGGCGAAACTCAGAGACCTAAAAATCACGTATATGCTTCTCTTCCCGGCAAAACTCAAGGTGGTATATAAGGACCAGTCACTCTTTTTCACCCACCCGGAAGACGCTTGGCAATGGCTGGAGGAACGCCCGATCCTAAACAGCAGGGAAAGAGCCAGCAGAGAGTCATCGGACAAAGCCCGGCAAGATGCAACCTACTGGGAACGTCCAAAATCACAAAGGTTGAGACTCTCGAGGAGGACGAGGAGGCAAATTCAGATGACACCCTACCACGGCCAAGATCTGAGACCCACACGGAAAGGGCGTTCGGCCTCGCCGACTGGATCTGCCGGGACGGGGTCAAGATTTACTGGACCACATTCGAAGGCCCGATCGGAGGACGGGGAGGTAGAGGACCTGGATGATCGCACATCTGGAGAAGAGGAAGTGGAGGAAGGGGGTCGATCCGCACACCCGCTGGTGGAAGAGATCCGAGTGCTGGAACAGGACTTCTCGGGACAACTGAGTGCACCTGAATCAGAGACACAAGGCTCCAAATCATGAATTGTGGGGCAGCGGTCCGCTGAAAGTACTTAGGGGAGCGAAGAGGTCCCCATGATGATGCGCTCTTTGGACGATGGTGTGCGTGGGCTGTGGGAATGGCAGCCTGGCAGAGGAGAGGAGAGCACGCCAGTTGACACGCTTCCTTTTTTCACAAGTCTTATTGTTGTTCTTTAGCTTCTGTTTTGCAAGGAAGTTGAGGAGACAATTCCAGGCGACACCCTACCATGACCGGGATGTGGGACTCCAGCGAAAAGGACGCTCGGCCTCGCCGACGGGGATGGCCAGGACAGACTCCCTATCTGCGAGGCTGTGACCACACGCCCGATCGGAGGATGGCGAGGAGGAAGACCTGACAGGACACACGTCTGCAGAAGAGGACCTAGGGGGAGGAAGCCAATCCGCGCATCCGCTTGTGGAGGAGATTCGTGTGATGGAGCAAGACGTCTCTGGACAATTGAACGCACCGGAATCGGAGATACAGGACTCTAAATCGTGAACCACAGGGACACGGAACTTTAATTGCCAAAAGTGAGGCGCAGACGTCCCCTATCTGCCACGTCCTTTGAACAATGCTGCATACGGGTCGTGGGATTGGCATCTGGCCAGAGGAGTGGAGAGCACGCAAGTTGACACGCTTCTTTGTTACACAAGTTTACTAGTTATTTGACTCTTTGTTCCCTGGGTACTTGACAGGGAGGGTGTTTGTGGGTGGGCGACAGGCCTACTCCTGCGGAAAGTCATGTCCTGTATAGGGACAATACTGGAAGGGGAGGGAGGTGGGGAGGGGGGGAAGAAAGGGAGTTCTCTTGTTTGTTGGGACGAGGGTCCAGGGGGGGAAAGTTGGGGGAAACACGTTTTCATTGAACGCAGCCAGCAGCACGCACTGAACACACGCTTCACCTATACATGCCGGGGTCCAGGCGATGGTAGATCCCATGCGTTCCAATGGCGAGTACCGTAGTCACTCCACAAGGGGGAGATAGGAGACTGAGCATCCTGACATGGAATGTCAATGGGCTGGGCTCCAAAATCAAAAGAGGCCTAGTGAATGCCTACATTACAAGGGTGGACCCAGACTTCACTTTTTTGCAAGAAACGCACCTCAAAGGCACTCAGTGTGCTTTTATCGCACGGGAGAGGCACAAGGTGTTAGCGCATGCGGGATACACTTCGGACTCTAGAGGGGTGGCAGTCATAGTTAAAAAATCATCCCCATTCTGCGTCACACGCACATGGCTAGACCCCCAGGGAACCTACGCGGGAGTGCAGGGTACCTGGAACAGACGTACCTTTACGCTTATCTCGGTCTATGCACCGCCCAAACTACAACCCCGTACACTCACGGCGCTTACGCATATACTCCTAGAGACCTCTGATACGGTACAAATAGTGGGAGGGGACTTCAACGTTGTCATGCACACTGGCAGCGACAGAACTGGTGATGTGGCTAGGAGCGGACACCAAACTACACTCTGCGGCAAGATGTCAGCCATAGGTCTCACGGACGTCTGGCGGTGGCTACACCCAACACAACAGGCGTACTCCTACTATTCTGGGGCACATGGGGTGTTTTCGAGACTTGACTACGTCTTTATGTCCCGTCAATACCTGAAAGCGGGCGACATTGCAGAATACAGAGCCAGGGGTATATCGGACCACTCTCCACTGTACGTTGGGGTGGGACAGACCCAGGGTAGGCATCCTGGATCGTGGCGCCTGGCGGCATGGGACTTACAGAACACGAACATACTCAGAGGCATACGGGCCGACATTAAGGTATACCTGGCCGAAAACATGGGCACGGTGGATTCCAGCGTTACCCTATGGGAAGCCATGAAGCCGGTACTTAGGGATAGGATAAACGCCAGGTTAGGTGAGGAAAGACGGAAACTCCAGGTTGACGTGGCCGCATTGGAACAGGACATTCTAGAGAGGGAAAGAGACCACTTGGCGCGGGCAAACACCGAGACCCTTAGGAGGCTTCTAGACGTACAGAAACAATACAGGGAACTAGTGACTGACGAAGCTAAGACCCAATCCCTCGCCACGCTCCACAGGTTATATGATGTGGGGGACAAGTCAGGGAAGCTACTGGCTTGGCTTAGCAGGAAAGAAAGTGCGTAGAGATGGATAGATAGTGTTAAAACCATTGGGGGGACAAGGTCAACACTGACATGGACATAGCCGAAACTTTCGCTACGCATTTCGAGGCATTCTATGCAGCCCACGACCTTGCAACTCCAGAAGAGGCGCTCCGGTATCTCGATGGAACGCTCCTACCGACTCTGCCACCCGAATCCATGGACGCCCTGGAGGCGGACATTTCGGTGGATGACATTACTGAGGCTCTCGCTAGAGTGAGGCCAGGGAAAACCCCGGGCCCCAACGGTTTCCCGGCGGAATTCTTTAAGCGTACGGCGGACCTACTAACGCGGCACCTTAAGGGCCTCTTTGTTGGTGCCCTTGGAGAAAGAGAACTCCCCCCAGACTTAACTAGGGCCACCATTGTCCCGATATATAAGGATGGCAGACCTCGAGATGAATGCGCCTCATACCGACCCATTTCCCTCCTGAACACGGAGGTGAAGGTCCTAGCCACCATCTTGGCAGCCCGCCTGAGGACAGTTATTACGGGTTTGGTGCATATGGACCAGTCGGGTTTCCTACCTGACAGAGCCACTAAATTGAATCTCAGACGAACCCATAATTGGCTCCAGGAAGTCAGAGGCCGTAGTGACCCTCACTGGTTCCTTTCCCTGGACGCTGAAAAGGCGTTCGACGCAGTACATTGGCCCTTCCTCTTTGCAGTTCTATGTAGGTTTGGTTTTGGGCCGAATTTCATCCAATGGGTGCGACTCCTCTACACTGCCCCGAAAGCCAGGGTACGGGTGAACGGGACGCTATCACGCGAGTTCCAGATTCAGAGAGGCACTCGACTCTTGTTTACCCTTACGATAGAGGTGCTTGCCGCCAGGGTGCGGCATAACTTGGCAATTCACGGCTTTATGAGCAGTGCCACGGACCCGCAGTCTGAAAAAATCTCACTATATGCAGACGATGTTCTGCTTTATGTCACCGAGCCGGACATCTCGATCCCGGAGCTCTTCCGAGAAATAGAACGATATGGTACTATGGCGGGACACAAAATAAACTGGCATAAATCGGTACTCTACGACCCGAGGGGCCTGAACCACTGGGGCCCTATACCTGCCGCTCTCCAGACAACCTCGGAGGGTTTCCACTATCTCGGGATCTATATAACCACGGATGAGCCTCTTTCCTTCAGTAGGAACTTAGAACGGATCATACTTGCAGCGGTGGCGGATATGAATCGGTGGAGGCAGCTCCCGTTGACACTCCTAGGCAGGGCGGCTATGTTTAAAATGGTCACACTGCCGAAATACCTATATGCTCTGCAAAATGAATATTACCCGCTACCGGCAGCGGTCTTCCGTAGGATCCATGCGGACCTGCGCTCCTTCCTCTGGCTGGGCAAGCATGCTAGAGTGGCCCTGTCGACGCTTCAGAGGCATCAATACAGTGGGGGGATCTCACTTCCCAATCTAGAGGCATACTATTGGGCTGAACATCTCATACCGATAAATGATTGGCTCCATGCCCCAGCTGATCACCCCACCTACGCTCTGGAAAGAGCGAAAATGTCATCCAAACACTTACTTTCATATCTATATGGACCCTCTCGTAGCACCTCACTCCTCCCGGCGACAGCCTTAACTATAGCTGCCTGGACGAAGGCCAACCGTCGTATGGGATGGGATAAAAGGCCTACACGACAGACTCCACTGTGGCACTGCCAGTGGCTAGTGGAACTCAACAAATTACGGGGCTTTCAGAGGTGGGACGACATAGGCATTTCCACGATAGGGGACGTAATTGCCAAGGAAGAGCTCAAATCGTTCCAGGTACTTCAGTCGGAATTTGGGCTCCACAACACGCAACACTTTAAATATATAAGGCTACGCCACGCATGGAATGCCCAACACATTACGCTCACAGACATTCCCGAGTATGCCCCTCTGCAAGGGCGGCTCCTTCAGGAACAGATGTCGGAAAAGGCGGTCTCCCTGACATATAACACTAACCAACCATATGTTGGGTGACTTAGCAACGTTGAGGGCTACTTGGGAGGCAGATGTGGGAATGATGGAGGATCTGGACTGGGACACGGTTCTGATGCACCCCCGGGAGGTGGCGGTCAAGTCCCGGTTACGTCTGATACAGTTCAATGTACTCCATAGAACCTATTACGACAGACAGCGGCTTTGTAGAATGGGGAAAATAGAGGATCCAGGGTGTCTTAGGTGTCATGGCGAGGTGGGCGACTTCTTTCACACGATATGGTCCTGTAGGGTCATACAAACATATTGGACCCAGATATTCAAAGAACTGGAGGAGGTTCTAGAGGCCTCGATCTTACAAGACCCCAAGTTAGCGCTATTGGGCATGACCAATGAGTTAGATCTGACGCGCCCCCTCCTAATTTTCCTGGTCCTAGCACTGGTGGTGGCGAAAAGGGACATCGCAAAACACTGGGGGGCGCCGGACTCACCGACCCTTGAGGAATGGAGGAGAGGGCTTGACCTCTACATGACAGCTGAAAGGGTGACTTATAAAGCCTGGGGCTGTCCCAAAAAATTCCGCAGAGTTTGGTCCAAATGGAGACAATATCACGGGTTGGATGGGGGGTTGTGAGGGTGGGCCTTCTTTGCCGGGAGCGGGATGGGCCACTGGGGTACACAGGACATCAACATTGACAAGCTGCAATTCATTATTGTGTTAATGGGCCGGCAGGGGGCAAGGGAGACTTGTCACGTGGAACAATGTAGAGTGCTGGTGGCGTGAGTGAGAGGGGGAGCGGGTGGGAAGGGGCAGCTGCGGCACGGTTCTGGGTTCATAATCTGAAGGAAGGTTAAAACGTGTTTTCTTGCTGTTTAAGGGGAGGGAGGGGGGAGTTTAGTTCACAAAAAAAGCAGAGGCTTGGAATGCTCTTTGATTGCTCAGAAATGTATGTGGGGCATGTCAATGACACCTTATCAAACTTTGCCGCCCAACCTCCGGGATGTGGGCTGAATGGCCGTGTGTCCACATGACGATAGGGTGAGGCACCACGTGTGTCTCACGTCAGAAATATCTGAGTGTTAGTCACCGATTTACAGTAAATCTGCAATAAAAACAAATTAAAAAAAAAAAGAGTATATGGTATGGCTATATCATAGAGAAGCTATAAGGAGGTATTTCCGAAAGCTGCAGAGGTGCTCAGCTCATGCTAGGGCATCCTTTCTCATAAAACCAAGCACTCTGCTTTCAGGATTGTCAAGGCATGCCATAGGAGGGACTTATAGGTTACTACGTGTCTATATGTAAAGGTAGATATAGGTATACTAATTCTAAGTTAGGGGTGCTTACACCACCCTCCCAGGCTGCAAGTGCAGACATGTGGTGCCATTTTGGAAGGCTTCCCAGGGGTGGCATAATACTTGCTTCAGCCCCTGGTAGGCCCCTGGGGTACCTATGCCCTTAGTACCGAAGGTACTATATACAGGGACTCACAAGGGTAACCCAGTAACCAATTTGATATGTACCTAAAGTACATGGTATGAATTTAGAGAGGGAAGCAGATAGGCTGGGGGCCTGATTAGCAGGATCCCAGCCAAAATAAATAAAAAACCATCAAAACACCAGGCAGAAAGTGGGGGTAACCATGCAGTAAGATTCCCCATCCTACACAAACCCCTAACCATCCAAGTAGGAGATAGAGTGAGGGTAAAAAGAAGTGGGCACATTGAAAAAGGACAGAACAGATTCACCCAACCATTAGTTGTGGAAACATTATTTTATAATTCTGCCCTCCTCAGCGATGGGAAAGTGTGGCATGCATCTGCACTATCTGCATGTGAGAGGAAGGACAATATAGAAAATGGAAAAGAAGAGAGGTTGGAAACGGACAAACCAGCGGAGGAGGAAGTTTGTAGGGACTACGACAGACAAATGAACTTTGATTGGCTGTATGGAGATGAGTTGGAAGAAGAGGGGAAAGAGAGTAGGGAACACAAGGCTGACATGGCTACTCTAAATCTGGAGCAAATAGAGTCTATTGGGGAAAACAGAGATCTCAGCAGCAGCGAACCCACCGACGCATCCGGAGCAGAAAGTAATGGACTGTCTGAAGAAGAACTGGAGTCTGAGTGTGGTACCACCACTGCAGAAACCACCAGTAGATGCAGACGTACTGTGGCCATGCCAAGCAAAGTCAAGGACTTTGTTTGCAACTAACTTTGTGGGTGATGTTCCCTACCCACACCATTCAATATTTACCCTCTGTTCCATTGTTAATTTCCTTTGGGAAGGAGATGTGTTGTGTTATCGCTTCCCCATATTGTGTCCCTTGTAGACTCCCGTCCCCTCTATGTGCATCCCCTGCCCTCACGCTTACCTCTGTGACATCAGCTGGCGATCTAGAATGCCAGCTGACACTCATGTTGACAGTTAGAGACAGTTGAGAGAGCTTAGAGAGAGGTTGAGCTGCAGGCTGTGGCACTGTCGCACCTGCCGGTCTCTTGCACTATACTACGTAAATAAATGAAATTGTGAAACCTACTTTGGCTTGGTTCAATCCTAACCGGTTACTAGAGCATACATGCCAACATTTTATAACAGGGACGTGGGAGATTTAAAATAAACAATCGGGAGAATGAAAATTCCCCACTGACTTCTATTGTACAGAGTGCAATTTCAGATGGGAGACAGCTAAAATAAAGCCATTTGTGGCTTTAAAAATTGGTAGTGTCCCGCCTGAATCGGGTCTATTGGCATGTATGCTATAGTGATACTTACGATACTTACGAATGGTCCAGTTAGGCTCCAGTGACCCCAGTGACCTCGCGTGGGGGCCTCGGGGCAGGAGTGTAGTCAGTGCTTGAAATGGAAGAATGAAAGTGCAGGTACTCATTATCAGATTTAGAGTACCAGCTGTTGTTGGTAATAGAATGTATTTTACCCATCCTTTGCTCTGTTAGCATGCTTCATGTATTCACTCAGGCATCTCATGTATTCCTTCAGTATCCTCTTGTTGTTCCACCTTCTGTAAGCGGTTACAGTTCTGTTGCACTGTCGCTCTCCACATGGTGGATGCTCCAGTTAAGTGCAGCACAACTTAAATATCTGAAAACTCTTTGTACTACACCTGCTTCTTTCTGAGAAGTGCCGGCACTTTCCAATTAAAAGCATTACGTATCTCTTGAGAAGTACAGGTACTCTCCCTCTCAAAATAAACAAGCATTGCCATAGCCAACAGGTTTCGCTTTTGGAACCTTATAAGTATTTAGTTTTGCAGCACAATATCATTGGTGCAACAACATCAACTGTTGCGAGACTAAACACTTACAAGGTCCCAAAGACGAGACCTATTGGCTACGCCAATGCTTGTTTGTTTAAATGGCAGTCGGTTGATCCTGTTAATTGTTGCATTCTTTGATCCAGTTTCGTATATTAATATATGTGGCACCAGTAACCTACAGATGGCTAGGTGGATGATAGCGAAATGAAGATGTTTGAGTGTGAATTCATCTGTAGGCGTTTTCCTTGAAGGAATCGCTCTTCAGCATACGGCGACCTGTTGCTTACATAATGTATGCTGCTTGAGGAGGGATGTGGTAGCAGTAATGCGCAATGTAAGGATTTGTGTTAAAGTTTTGAGTTTCGGATGCTATGATAAAAAGAAGGCTGTATTAAAGTTTTGTAAGGTTGTTTCAGCCAAAGACAGAAAGCACATCTAATCTTAATTAATGCTCTGCATACAGTTATTCCTAATAAGTTAATGCAATCTTACAGCTGGTAGGATATCTTAGCGAGTTCAGTGTTCACTGTTGTAATTTGTGTGTAATATACACGCTGTACAGTGGTCTACCCCCTGATTATTTTAAAACTTTTCATTTACGTACTTAATTAACTGGCGAGTGTGCACTTTGAGCATGTTGCCAAGTACCAATATTTCGGGGTTTTTAACACCTAATTTTTTAGTTTCAAATGAATATTTAGTTAAAAGGCCATGTGTTCCAAACTAAATTTGACCAAGGTGTACATTCACCAGTTTTACTAAAACTTTTTGTCTGCATACTTACTTAACTGGCGAGTGTGCACTTTGAGCATGTTGCCTAGTACCAATATTTCGGGTTTTGTAACGCCGCATGTTTTCAGTTTGAAATTAAGATTTGAAATTTACACAGCTGGAACGAAGAAGGCCGCAAAGGACAAAAAAGATTTTTATTTTTTGTTCTAATATTTTATTAGGTTGGAAAGGACATATAAATAGTTAAGTATAATAAAAAGCAATACACTGACAAAAGAGCAATATCAAATACAGAGTTAATACTGTCAGATATAGTTCCAACAAAACAATGTAAATCATATAGTTCATAGACAAAATCATCAAGGAACCATAATAAAAAGTCAGATGTAATTGCTTGATAAAAAGTGATCAAAAGAAAGGAAAAGGAAAGAAAAGAGATGAAGGGAGAGTAAAGCGAGAAAGATGAAAAAGAAGAGAGAGTAGAGAATAAAGAATAGAGAGTAAGTAAATATAAAGTAAGTAAAGAGTCTCCTGCAACAAAAGGACGATAAAAGGAAATTAAGGAGACGACACAAAGGGATATTGCTCTACCAAACCTTTCGAAGCTAAGTCCACATATCTATCCCATGACCTCCAAACCCCACTAGAAATAGAGTCAGAGAGATGATTCTCTTCCACAGAGGTGTGAGTCCCACGGAGAAAAGAGACCCAAGTCCACCATGTATGACAGGATATGGATCCAAATGATTTCCACTCCGTAAGAATAATTTTTACCGCAATTGTCAACAATAAGTCTAATAAATACATATCTGAAGAATCCAGCGGTAATGGTAATAATGTAGCCCATGGGCCCAATAAAATTAAAGGTAGCGAAAGCTGAAATTGAGGGTTAAAAATTAGCATAAGATGTTTATGAATCAATTCCCAAAAAGGTTGGAGTAAAGCACATTCAAAAAACATGTGTTGATGTGTGCCAGCGACTAATTTGCAACTCCAACAGAGGTCATTATCTTTAAGATTATGAGAGTGCAGGCGAACCGGTGTCCAATGTAACAAATTAAGAGAAAATAATTTAGATTTAATTAGAGAGGGGGCAATCTTATTACGAAGAGAAAATCTCCCTATAAGTTGCCAAGTTTCTGGAGAAATATGTGTGAAAGAATCATGGTCAAAATGATGTAGCCATTTTTGTGGTGTAACAGTAGTCAACGAAGGCAGCGTGGAAGTTAGAAATGTATAAATCTTAGAAGCCACATGACCTGATTTATACCACATAGATAAGAGACAAATTGTATGGGAAATCGGAACAAAATGAACCTTAGCCACGGCAACTTTGACCTTAAAAAATGTATAAAAATCAAGATTAGTGAGAGAAAACTGCCGAGCTAAAGAAGAAAAGGGTAATGGATCATGATTAGAATCATAAAGATGTTGAACACGGGTGATACCCTTGTTAGCCCAATAGGTCACCAAAGTTAAATCAGCATCAATCTTAATTCTGGGATTGTGCCACAAAGAAGACCATCTAGACTTATGAATTGGATTAGAAACTTTCCTATCAATCGCTTTCACTGTAGCAATAGTATCTAAAATAATAGTACGAGAGAAAGGAATAGACAATGTGGACGTAGTTAAAAAAGAGGAAGTAGGTAGAGGCGAAGATAATTCTCGTTCAATAAATACCCACTGAGGAGAGTGTAAAGTGTCTGTATAAAACCAAAGAGCCCCTTGAGAGGCCAAGAAATCCCCTTAATAGCGATCCCAATCTGGAAAGTTACAACCTCCCATGTCATAAGTTTCCTCAAGTGTTTATATGCTATTCTTGCTCTTTTGGCACTCCAGAGGAAGGTGGAAGTGAGGGAATCAATTTAGTGAAAGAAAGACGAAGACAACTTAACAGGGATCATTGAGGACACAAGGTTAATAATGGGTGTTATAATTTTTTGAGTTTGAAGACGTCCCCACCAAGAAATATATTTAGGTGACCAGGTGTCCAGAAGTTGACGAACTTTAAGTAGGGTTTGAGCTTCATTGTACGAAACCGTATCTGTGATAGTACTACAAAACCAAATCCCCAAATATTTAGTATGTTTGGATGGCCATTTAAAGCCAGCTTCTCCCATATGTGCAGGAAAACAGTACGTATTAAGAGGAAACATTTCCGTTTTATCTTTGTTAAGAGTATAACCAGAAACATTCGAAAATAAATTAATAGTCTCAGAAATAGCAGGAATTGCAGTAACTATATCATCAGAAAAAATAAGCACGTCATCTGCATAAGCAGCTGTTTTGAGACAAGTAGAACCAAATTGAAAACCTTTAATATCTTGATTAAGGTTCAGTAAACGAAGAAGAGGATCAATAGACAATAAAAACAAAAGAGGTGATAACGGACACCCTTGTCTAGTACCCTGACACAGATTAAAAAAAGAAGAGGTAGCACCATTAACCCTAATATTTGCCCGAGGATGTGCATACAAAGACATCACCATGTTAACAAAGGAATCTCCAAGATTATGGGCCCGAAGAACTGCTTGTAAAAAAGGCCATGAAACCTTATCGAAAGACTTTTCGGCAGCAAGGGCAAGCACACCGCGGGTAATATGGATAATTTTGCTTGCCCCAGGATATGACAAAATGTTCGAATATTATCCCTAGCCAACTTACCTTTAACAAAACCAGTTTGCGAGGGGTGAATAAGGAGAGGGATGTATGGCTCCAGACGCTTGGCAAAGATCTTAGCAAAAAGTTTCGCTTCCATATTTAGGAGAGATATACGGCGGAAATTTTTAGGGTCCAAATGATCTTTACCCTCCTTAGGAATTACTACAATAGTAGCTTTCGCCGCAGAACCAGAAACCGAACCAGACGAAATAAAAGAATCTAAAACATCTTTAAGACGAGGTACAAAAGAAGGGAGACAAGTTTTATAAAAAAGAATGGGAAAACCATCTGGACCTGGAGCTTTCCCAGAGCGGGTGGCTTTGATAGCATGAATAATTTTATCAGATTCAATCGCCCCCCCCCCAATTTTGCTCCATCAGACTCAGACACAGTCTGAATAGGAATTGCGTTTAAAAATTGTAGGCATTGATCAAGAGAAGATTGCTTGTGAGGAGTTTATAATTTACTATAATAATCACAAAAGACCTCTAGGATCTCCTTAGTTTGGAACTTCCTAGCACCGGAAATATCATTTATACAAGATATCTGTATTGATCTAACATTAGACTCTTGAAATTTCAACGTTGCAGCTAAAACTTTCCCAGCACAGTTTTTGAGGAGCAATCGTTTAGATTTTTGTGCCTGGACGCCAATATGAGCTCTCTTAGTCACAACAGAATTGTAAGAATATTTTAGATTTGTGATGTCTTGTAAGAGCGACTTATCTCCGGAGGTTCTATACAGAGATTATTTTTGCTTAATGTCATCTGCTAACTTAGCAAGTTCCTGTTTGATATCTGAGTTCTTTTTCGCCATTTTACTAATAATCTGACCCCTGATCGTGCACTTAAAAGCGTCCCATAAAACCACAGGGGAACAAACCGAAGACTCATTTTCAAGAAAAAATTGCTCGATATCTTTGTTAAGTAAGGCCACTTGAGTCTGATCATGTAAAATCTTTGAATTCAGGCGCCAAGTGCGGGGTTCCTTGGTTGATGACAAATTGAGGAGCGTGAATGTAACCACAGCATGATCAGATATAAGAATAGGATGAATAACAGGATTCGAAGAGTATTGAAGTAAAGCAGAATGGACTAATAGATAATCAATATGAGAAAAGCTAGAGTGATGAGAAGAAAAGAAACTGAAATCACTACCGGAGGGATTATGTAATCTCCACACATCAGTAAGATTAGAGGAGGAGCACATGTTAGACATCTGTTTATGAGCTCTAGGTGGACGAAATTTGAAAGCTGAGTGTCTGTCTAAAATAGGATCCATTGGGAGATTAAAGTCCCCTCCAACAATCAAATTACCATTATGAGGAACATCAGAAAGCTTTTTAGTAATAGAACGCCAAAAAGATGGATCATCACCATTCGGTGCATAAATATTCAGGACATAGAAATCAAGAGAGCCATTGGATAAACGAGTCAGCAACCACCTACCCTCAGAATCATGTTCCGCAGTCACAACCGTCAGCCCCGAATTTATAGAAATCATAGTCACTACTACATTCTTCTTGCCAAAGGCCTCAGAACACACAACATCCAAAACCCACTCTTTCCGCAACAACAGAGCTTCTTTATATGATATTTTGGTTTCCTGTAATAAAACTAGGTCACTAGAAAGACTTTTACAGTAATCCAACATTTTTGCCCTTTGTAATGGATGATTCAAACCACGGACATTTAGGGATAAAATGTTTAAACCCTGCATAATAGCAAAAAAGCAAATAACCAATTACTACTTGATGCCAGAGAGTAAAATCTCAAAACAGAAGTAACCGCACAAGAAAGACAAGACAAAACCAATGAAGACATAAACCAGGAAAATAAGCAGGAGACACCAGAAAAGAAGAAATAAGAAAAGATTGCAGAAAGAGAAACAGGGAGAAGAGAAAGGAAGAGAAGAAACAGAAGAAAAGAGAAGAAAGAACCCACCAGGGGAAGTCCATAAGAGACAAACCACTAGATTCATCAAAGTCCCGTTTTGCGAGTCCTTAATAGCGATTATTAAGGAATCGCTATTAAGGACTTGCAAAACGGGATTCATGTAGAAATTGCATAAAGAAATGCGATTCCTACATCTTCCTTATTTGCGATTAGCAAATTGCTAATCGCAAATAAGGAATAACTCCACATTCATTCCTATGGACCAAAGGCCCATAGGAATGAATGGGGAGTTATTCCTTATTTGCGATTAGCAATTTGCTAATCGCAAATAAGGATGCGATTTCAAGGGTGCAGGGGTGTCCAAAGGACACCCTGTAGCGCCCCTGAAATGCAAATGTACACATGTGTTGCGCACATACATGTCGAAAGGACATATGTGTGTGTACCACGAAGTTACAAATCGTGGTAAATAGCGGCCAAAAATTGCGAATTCGCAAATTAAAAATGGTTAATGAATTGCATTTAAGGAATCTCAAATAGAGATTCCTTAAATGCAATTCCTCGCAAATATGCGATTTCACAATTACCGATATTTGCATTTGGGATGATGACTCCCAAATGCAAAAATTGCGCTCGCAAAGGGCCAGATTCTCAGAATCTGTCTCTTTGCGAGCCGATTTAACAATGATGAATCTAGCTGAAAATGCATACAAGGGAGGAACATGGAGGAGCAGCCAAGGAAGCCAACAAGAAAAAACAACAAAAGAGCCAATACCACTTAGGCAGAAAACAATAGAGAGTGAAAAATAGAGGTAAGAGGGAGGCAAACCATAATAAAAGAGTAATACATTATAATACAGAGACTTATTAAACAGCAAATTAGTCCAACAAGGAGTTAATAATTCATTAAAACAATATTTGGCATGGAAAGCATATATAATGATCATCTTATGCATAACGGAGAAAAACACAATATAAATATATTAGCAGAATAAATAAGGAATAACATATCAAAAAGATGTCCAATCTCAACATCAAGAATATAACTCATATAGAATAAATCCTATAAGTCATTAAGGAAGGGCAACAATCGTAGAATAAATAGAAAAGAATACCAATAAGGTATCTAGAACAGGAAAAGGGAATATTATACTATGTTACCAAATGTAAGAAGAGTAACACAGTAAGGACACAATAGGCACAAACTAAGCTTCCGAATAATCCGAAACATTGACTCTGTCAAACAGGAAATAAGAAAACGACAAGAATAACATAGATAACGAACACGACTTGAAGACAGTATATATATATATATGTACTAGGATCCCGCAATAAGACAGGGAAAAGAAAAATTATTAGACGAGATAGTAAATAAAAAAATTATCACAACACTGAAGAACCAGAATAAGAAAACGCTACCTTAAGAGAAACTGGGACAAAAAAAGGTAAAACTAAAAAATACAGATACTAAAGTCACAAACAAGACGAATATAAAGAAGTCATAACCTGTATCATACAAGCTGAACCTGCAAAGAAATGATTAAAACATGTTAAACACTACCAATGTAAGCTAACAGTCCTTCTGAAGTTATGACAAATAACCTAGCAAGTAGCACAAGGATAAAGAAACCAGTAAAGACAAAAAATACATATACTTCCAAGAGATATTCAGGAATCAGAGGCACTAGAAGAAGGCAAGGACTCCATCTGAGATTCAAACTGATTGTCCAAGAAAGTAGACTACTCGGAAGGTTCATAAAAAATCTGAGAGCGACCTCTAAAAGTTATTCGAAATCTTGAAGGTCCAGCAAAAGAAAATGGGATGTTCATGTCAAAAAGTCGTCGTCGCAGATTGAGGAAGCCTTTCCTTTGGATGACAGTATCTCTAGCAAATTCCCGAGATATAGCGATTCTGTGTCCCTCCTAAGTAATCGATTTAACTTTCCGCATCTGCGCTAAAATTTGCTCAGAATGTTGGTAATGGTTTGAAAACCACCGATCTAGGGTGAGGTGAAGACTTCGGCTTGAATGTAGGAACCCTGTGTGCACGTTCTATTTCAAAGTCTGTCTGAAAGGAAATATTCAACACAGAAGGGATCCAATTGAGTAAAAAATCAATCATTGCAGGCGACCTTTTCTCTGCATCTTCGGGTAAACCAAAAATGCGTAGATTACTTTTACAATTTCTGTTTTCCTGTTCCGTAAGATCTCTCCGTAATGCAGCTAAGGAGCGCTCCATATTCTGCATGAATTTAGATTGTTGGTGTGCAGAGTCTTCTACAACACTGATACGCGATTCAGCATAGGAAACTCGAAGAGTTAAGTTCTTAAAATCACTTCTAATTGCCGCAACTTCAACTTGAAGTAATTCAGTATTGGTTTTTGTTCTCTGCGCAATATCATGAACAGCATTCAGGCGAGAGAGAACAGCATCCAAAGTAGTACCAGAGTCTTTTGGTACAAGTTCCGGAGTGGGAGAATTTTGTTTAGACCTTTTAAGAGCAGTTTTAGAGTTCTTGGTTTTGGGAGAAAGACCCATGTTGTCTGCCATGAGAAGAGGCAAGAAAAACAATGAATAAGGTCTCCACGTAGATATATCCCACAAACGGTACACTAGACACTTCAGTGGTCAAAAAGGAGCCACTTGGGAAAACTGCCTTATG
Source organism: Lissotriton helveticus (assembly GCF_964261635.1). NCBI lineage: Eukaryota > Metazoa > Chordata > Amphibia > Caudata > Salamandridae > Lissotriton > Lissotriton helveticus. The sequence continues at coordinate 1,713,999,413 of NC_136069.1, forward strand.
AGCAACTCAGAGCGCACAAAACAAAGCACTTATTGGTATATAACCAGGCGCTCAATACATGCCCCCTCCGCTAAACAGAAGAGAAGTGGGAGTCACTGCAGCAGAGTAAAGGTTGCAGAAGTATAGAGCACATAAAGCGCGCCAAAATACCCTGAGTTGTTCTAAAGAATGTCGCTGTGTCGTGGCGCAGGAGCCGAAATATAAAAAGTATCTGATTAGAAATAATAATTAAAAGTCAATTGGAAGTGACAAGCAGAGAATACCTATGCGAGACACTCCGTCATTCCAGGCAGAGTGTAGGAGCCGCCATTTTGAGGAGTATTCCTGAGGAGATAAGCTGCAAAAGGAGTAGTTTGTTCAAAAACCGTCGCAGCCTCTTCAAACTCGCTCGTGGCCCTCTCTAGGTATTCCGCCTAAAAAATCTTGAATTTTCAGTCGCAGAAACAGGCTCGGTTACATGATAATATCGCGCAACCTCCCGGCGACGCGACGGAGCTTAGAAAAAAGCAGCCATCTTGGCTGCGCGCAAGCCACGCCCCCCCAAGGACAAAAAAGAAATAATGAAAGATAAGCACAATTGAAAATGAAAAAAAATTGATGGAAAATAAAGCGAAAGGAATTTGAACTTCTCACAATAAATGAAGAGAGAAAGAGGGAGTTAAAGGTGAGCGACAATAAAAGGCGAGAGAGAGGAAGAGGATCGCCATATGGGAAGAAGCAGAGAGAGGAGGGAAGCAGAAGAATGAGAAAGAAGAATAAAGGGTAGAGAGGGGTGAACCGATGGCTTATCCACACTATCGCATGGTATATATTTTACACGAAAAGTGGGTGGTTTACATACTATTTGATGCTAAGCGTTTTATAAGACACCTGTTAAAATTAGGCCCCTGGAAAGCGTATATTCATCATAGATTGGTGAGCTAAATGCGCGCTTATAATTTGAATGAATCAGCAGGTCATAAGTTGGAGAATGGACAAGAAAAGGAGGTAAATAAAACAGATCGAGTGGGATGAATAAAGGGAGTGAGAGAGGGAAGCAGACGAGAGAGAGAGAGAGAGAGAGAGGGAGGGAAGCAGACGAGAGAGAGAGAATTTAAACAGATGTTATCTGTACTGTAACTCAACTGCCCGGGCGAGTAGTGAAAGGACACCAGGGTTTAAATTAGGGAAAACAAATGTTTGTTCTCCGGGACTCCCCTAGCTTTAATGCATTATTACAACTGTCAGGATAGCTCAGAGAGTTGTGTGTTTTCTGCTGTAATTTGTGTGTAAAATGCAGGCCGCACAGTGGTCTACCCTCCGATTATTTTGAGGCTGACAGGGCAAATGCCACCGGGATGGTGACGGCAGGCACTGTACCAGGGGGCAACTTGATGTGTGGTATAAAGATGGGTGTTTTTATAAATATGTACACCCAAGATAACATTGGGAAAGCCAACGTTTAGCACAGTATTAATGATACACAGTTGAAACTCAGTTTTTATTTTATTATTTTATTTTAAAGAGTTTTATATAGCGCAAACTTGACCCAAATCGGGTATCAGAGCACTTTACATAGCACCAGTTGCCTTACATGAGGACAAATTCATTTTTATTTTGTTTGTTAGGCACAGGGAGATTAAGTGATTTGCCCAGAATCACAGGATGTTCAGCGTCATTGCCGAGACCAGTGAGAGGCAGCTGATCACGTGCGCGACCAACAATGCTTTCTTTGCCTTTCACTAGGCCTACCTACGTTTGTATTTTAGCAGGGTCGGATTGGTAACGCGGGCATTCAGGCAATGCCCGAGGGGCCGGTGTCCGATGCTGCTGTGGGCCTCTTTTTTTAGCAGTCTGGGGGGGCATTGGACGCTGTCTCTACTGTTCGAACACAGCCAGCGGCCCAGTGGGTGTCTGAGTGGCCTTTCTAGAGGCAGAATGGCGCTCATTACCTCCGTTTAGCAAGAGGTGTCACTCCCTTTGTCTCACTGGCCGGCCCATTAATGAGTGCACATACTGAGTGGTGGCAGGGGGCCTGAATATAAGTGGCCTAACTTGTTTCACCACTGTGAACTAATGCGTGCATTTTTTTTACCCCCCTCCTAAAGTTTTTTTTTTAATAAGGTTACGCCAAAGCAGTGATTTGCGGAGTGATTAAGCAAATGTGGGCCGATTTTTATTTTTTTGCGTGCCTGGGCCGATTTTCAATCCCAATCCAACCCTGGCCCGTATTTTAGCCCAGACCAACCCGAACAGGACGGGGCGTGAAAGAAGCCAGGGAAGGGTACAACTTTGATTTCAAAAGCACATTTATAAACTGCCCTATCGCTTGGTATATGGCATTTGTAGATGCCTTTTGATGATAAGCGTTCCGGAAAACACCAGTTTAAATTAAGCCCCTGTATGGGTAATGTGGCGCTGCCAGGAGTGCTGGTGTTTTTGTTTTGCTTTAGTAAGGTGGATATGTTTACAAAGAATAATAAAATATAAGCGCACCATAGGAGACGCGGCCTTGTTTACAATCACCCCCTCTGACTTCCTAGAAGGAGCTTAAGGCGAGGTGGGTGGGGAGGTGGGGGGTCTGTGGTGAAACTAAGCAGAGTCTGCCCTGGAGCCATCCAGGCCTTATCTGTTGTTGTAACAAGTCTGCAGACTAGGGACATGTGTCCACAAGTAAAAAGGTGGCTGTAAAACCATCCTAGGGAGGACAGTGGTAAACAAGCACCGGAAGCTATGCATTTATTAGTAAGAGGATACGAGTTTAAGCAAAGGCAGCAGCTTTTGTAAAGGCAATTCTTTTAGCACAAAATGGTTATTATTCCGGAGGAAATATTTGTATTTCTATGCAGTTTACGCAATCTTACTGCTTTATTGCTTTTGAAATCTGATGGGTTACTTGCACTATGTTGTACTTATGTTTTCCAAAGTTGACATAGCCGTTTATAAGTTGAAATGCCATGTGTCGTTAACAAACTTTAATCCAGTCATATTTGAGATTTACTCATCTTAAGCAGAAGGGCAGAAGGGGGTAAAAGTGAGGCGTGGCAAGGAGTTGAAAGGCTATGTGTTGTAAATAATCTTTGACCCAGCCATATTTGTGATTTACGGACAAACGGAAAAAAGTCGCAAAGCACAAAAAACAAATTATAATAAATAAATACAAACAAAATGAAGGAAAAAAACAATGTAAAAAAAGAGAAAGGGACTCAAATAAAGAAGCAATCGCGCAACAGTAGGGGCAGAAAGCAGGAGCTAAAAGAAACTCCACAAATATTCAATAACCCACTGACATCCCCCAGCAGATTAGCCTGAATTAGTGTACTCATTGTAAATGACAATGCCTTTTATTTTATGTTTTGGTTTTTAAAATGTAAATAAAAGACATTGTCATTTCCAATGCCAATAGCTCAAACTAGAGTAAATGCGAGACCGATTGCATTGCAAATGCTTGTTTATATAGCACCTCTTTTATCAACAATTCATCCAACCAATGTGCTGCTGATGCACAATCACCTCTTCCCCACTCTCTTGAAACAGTGCTGCATCAAAGCTACCATGCACTGAATGCCACCGCCTCCCTCCCTCATGTTCAGCGCTACTACACTTGTCTCACATTCCATCACCTACTGCATCATCTGCCTGTTCTAACAACAACAGTAAGGGGCCCATTAGGATGTAGGGCGGGTTCTTTAGGAGGGCAAGATGGCGGCCGCTTGACCCGAGCGAGTGTCACTCCCTGTCCGTTGATGTTGGACCCGGCCTCGTGGCGTGGCCCGGCCGGGCCCGTAGTGACCCCTCCTGACCCGTGCAACTCCCCATGACCCTGATTTACCCGGCCATTCTCTCCATGACCCACATCCCCGACACTGGGCTTCCCCGTCCTCTCCCTCCATTTCCCTGGTACCCGAGGCCGATGCCCATGTCCCTGCACCTAAGATGGCCGCCCTGGCCCCGGCCGGCCTCGGCGCCATACCCGGCCAGGGGGTAGAGCGCTCCCCATGAGCGAGAGAGGGAGGAGTAGCTCGATCACACCTCCCACCTCCTCTCGAGAGTTGAGTTTCGATCACCCATCCGGCCTCCCAGGGCTGGCTCCAAGCCTGCTGAGCGTCTGGGATCCCTCCAGACCTAACTTGAAAGGATGAAAGAGGCCGCCAAGGCGGAACCCACAACAGCCGGCCCCCAAGTGCTAAGACCCCTGCCTGCGAGGACTCTGGACATCAAAGGGGAGCAGTCCTATATCAAGGGTTGCTCTGGAACAATCAGAAGTTGGATCCTGGACTACTTGAGCCCTGCTGACCTCGTCGCGGCTCCTACCGAGCAGAGAAGGACTTCTACTCAAGAACCACCTGAGCCCTGCTGACGCTGTCGCGGCACCCCTGCAACCTAAAGAACCACCTGAGCCCTGCTGACCTCGTCGCGGCTCCTACCGAGCAGAGAAGGACTTCTACTCGAGAACCACCTGAGCCCTGCTGACGCTGTCATGGCTCCTACCTGGCAGAGAAGGACTTCTGCCCGAGACCACCTGAGCCCTGCTGATTCGCTCGCGGCTCTCTCCAGACCGTAAGAACTGCCTGATCCTTGCTCGAGCCCTGCTGATTCGATCGCGGCTCAGAGACTATCCTGGTCCGGCTGGACCCAAGATCAACCCGTATCCCCCAGCTCGAGGATTGAGAGCTGTGCGCCGGATACGCTCCCGCATTGACTTTGAAACCTTAAGACTGTCCCGCTACCCTAACCCCTACCGAGACTCTTTGAGCCCTTGCTCTGCTGTACAGAAGAATCTGCGGATCATAAAGATCCATTTTTGCTTGAAGAGATAAAGAATATGTTCTCTTAAATCCTACGGTGTGGTGTTCCTTTGTCGAGTGGTGCTAGCGCAGCGCGTGCGATCCTAGATTCGAGATCCTCTCCCTGAGGGTCTCCCGCCAGTGCTCGGCTGAGTTCCTAGGAGAGGTGGGTCACAGGGTGGTCAGGTACATATTCTGGCCTCCCCTGGGATCGCCCCTTCTAACAGTTGCTATGACTGATTAGTTGGTTGAAGCGGAACGTGGAATTTACTTACTTTTTCAAATTTGTAGCCCCGGTCTGACTCCCTGGGTCCGAATTAGAAGAGGCTGTGGAGGAAAACCCCTATGCTTGTCGACCACGATACTCGGCATCTCCGGCTGCGGTCAGTGCGGCTGGTGACCTCTGCCCATTCGGAGCCGCTCGCACCTGGGAGCCTGGCGGGTGTGGCTCGCGGAGAAAGCACGGAAAGCCACTAGTGAGACGGCTGCACGTGGTATGATGCCTTCTAGAAAGAATGGGAAAGCTTCTGCTGTTGCTGCTGGCAAAACGCTGGGAGATTTACCTGGTGTTAGTGCCGGTGTTGGTATAAAAAAAAATCTGACTGCAGCTGAAAAAGCAGCCGAAAAAGCGGAGAAGGCAGAGAAAGCCGGCAGTCCTGAGAAGCTGGCCATGAAAACATTGGTGGTGAGTGGCAAAAAGGCTGGGTTTGTGAAAGGGAAGAAAGTAGTCAAGCAAGCAGACAACTCGGCGGATAATGCTATGGAGAAGCTCGCGCCCAGCGATGTGTCCAGAGTTAAGGACCCGGGGCTTTTGCGGACTGTGGCCGGCGTGGGGGAAGGCATCGGAAGCGGGAAAGCTTTAACAGTACCTGAAATGTTTGCTGGAAAAGCCATACTGGGTAAAATTAGGACACAAGCTCCTCTGATAGTAGTAACCACTCCAGCGGATACATCTATCGTCATTAAAGACAATTGCAGTAAAAATGGGCGCATAGCTCCAAAAGAAGCTAAGAATGGAGATGAGGGTGAAAAAAATACTGGAGGTCGGGAAGAAGTAATCCCACTATCTTCTCCTGCAACCACCGCATGTCCTGAAGCAAGTGATGGCGAGGGGCTTAAGGGTCTTAATAACGCAGTGGTTGTGAGCTCTCTCCAAAGACAGCTGCTGGGGCTGGAGGTTTCTGCTATTTTTCAGACTCCTGCTGGGGAAAAGTCGGAACTGAATGATGGTAATATGCTGGAGGCTCTAGATGGGGATAGTTTCTTTTCAGTGGTTGAGGAGTCGGACGCTGAGTCCATAGGGGGCTCCAGCAGTGGAGATAAGACATCGGGTGAGGAGAGCGGTAGCCCTCCAAATATAGTGGCTACATCAAAAAAAGTTATACTCCGCCATAATAAACCAAAGCAGGCGCCTGGTCACAGAGATAGTGATGGTTCCGAAACCAGTAATAACCTCCAGTGGGACTATGCTCATGCTGCTATTAGCCTTACAGGATCAGGGGGGTCTAAAGAGCATAAAGAGCCAAACTCACCTCCGTCTAACACTTTGATCTACGCTATGTTAAAATCAATCCAGAGCGAGGCTCGGCAGGAGCATAAGAGGGCCCAACTAGCTACAATGAAGATCCAGGGGGCTATACGGAAAAATACCAAAGCATGTTTTGAAGTCATCGCCAGAACAGCTGCACTAGAGGAGAGAATTGTTGAGCTTGAGACAGGGCTACAGAAGACTGAGACCAAAACAACGGCCAATGATGATAGACTGGTTGACATAATGTGGAAGCTGGAGGATTCCGAAAATAGGCTTCGAAGGAATAACCTCCGACTATTAGGAAGTGAAAAGAATGTGGAGGGTCAGGATATCAGAGGCTTTGTCTTAAGGTTGTTTCAAGCAGCATTTCCGGAGCTCTCTCACTGGTCGTGGGACACGGAGATACAGAGAGTCCACAGTTTTCCTCTTATGCAAAAAAAGAATCCAGGCCTGGAAGCAAAGCCGAGGGCTATTCTGATCTTTTTCGGTAACTTTTTATTGAGACAAGCTATTTTTGAAAAAGCCCGTCCTGACGCCAAAAGAACCGCTGAAGGCCATACCTTTTTTGTGCGCCCGGACTTCTGCCACGCAACCGTGGAACGGAGGTGGCGACTCCGCTCATTGATCACCCCCTTTCAAAAAGAGGGGTGTGAGGTGTTCTTAATGAACCCCGCACGGTTAAAGATCATCTATCGGGGGAAGTCTATGGTTTTTTCATCAGAAATACAGGCAGAAGAATATTTGAAAGAACTTCAAGATGGCTAACGGACTTAAGGACTTTCAGTGCTAAAGCTGATTTAAGTAGATCCAGTGTCTGATCGGGACTGAATAGATATATTAAAGGGGGGGAATACAGAGATGAATATACACTGGTGGTTTAGGTTGTTTTTTGTCTTCTCTTTCCCTCCATTAGATTTATCAGGGGCTCAGTTGGATTTTTATTTGGGCACCCCGTTCGCTTCAACAATGGAGGATGTTCAGACTGGGAGTGACCTGGGGACACTCGGGTAGTGGGAGGCATCACATGGGTGCAAGGACCTATTTTGCCTGTGTTTGGGGGTGGGGGATCAAGGGGGGAGGGTGGGGAGGGGACGGGGATTTGCTATGGGAAGGGTAGGGGGTAGGTTTTGTGGTAAGGCTTTATGACAAGTTAACTAAACTTGATTCAATACGAAGGGCCTGCCGTGTTTATTGGCTGGAATATTTTCTTTTGAGGTATGGCTAATATCAGAATAGCTTCCATAAACATATGTGGGCTGAATGACCCGACTAAACGGCGTCGGGTAAGGGAAGACATACGATTCTTGCGGGCAGACGTTCTCTGCCTTCAAGAAACGCACATTGAAGCCAGCCGTCATAAATTGTTGGAATTTGAGGGGTTTCAGCTAATATCTTGGACTAAACTTGAGGCTAAGACCATAGGAGTAGCTATTTTAGTAAGACGGGGGAAGGCAAATATTTCCCGCTCTTCCGCTGACAGGTTGGGCCGCTGGGTAATTGTGCATGGCAATTTTTAGGGTAAAAATATTACACTTTGTGCTATATACGGTCCAGTACTTGATGATCCTGAATTATATAAATGGTTGAGTTTGGAATTGGTAGGGTGGCCATCTCCGTTTATAATCTGTGGGGATCTAAATATTAATATGGAGTGTGGGCTTATGAATCATCCAGGGACCTTATATATCGGGAGAAAACCAAAAGTCTGATAGAATTAGATGGGCTAACGGATGCTTGTGCTCTTTTCAATCGGGATGACCCAGGATATACTTTTTTTTCTGCACCACATAAAATCTGTTCCAGGCTTGATTATTTTTTTATTTCTCCTGTTCTTACTCAAGGCTCCCACATTATAAGATTTCCGCGAGTAATGTCGGATCATAACCCGCTGTTGCTGGAGCTGAATACACAATTGTGTAAGAGTAAAACTGCTGCTTGGACGTTCAACCATGGGCTCCTTTGCGAGAAGGAGTACGTGGATGTTATGTCCCCCTGGATCCCAAGGTTTTTAGGTGAAAATATAGGCAGCACAGGTATTCAGAATGTCTGGGATACCCTAAAGGGCGGGATTAGGGGTGAAACAACACGATATGGATGGGAAGCCCAAAGGAAGGAAAAGACCAATTTCCAGAGATTATATGCAGAATTAGAAAAGGCAGAGCTGAACTTGTCTCATGTGATACGAATAGGAGGGGACAGCAATGTAGCCCAAACACAGATTGTTATAGCTAAATCATCTATAATCGAACTTTCACAACTTAAAGCAGCTAGTAAATTTATAGCCTGGAGATCCAAAATGTTCGAGAATAGTGAAAGAGCAGGGCATATGCTTGCGGCAAGAATCAGGGAAAGAGAGACTGCCTCACGTATTAAAAATATTCAGGATCCGGAAGTTGGTCTTGTGTCTGATGAGAGGGCTATTGCTTTTGCCTTTCAGAAGTTTTTATCAAAAACTGTATAGTGAAGACATTGGTGACAATAATGTACTTCAGGTGTAAATTCGGGATTAACTGAACGGGATTGGGGTGGATACACTATCCTCAGAAGAACGACACTCATTAGATGCTGAAATCAGCATGGATGAGCTCTGGCAGGCTATAGATTCTCTCCCGAGGGGCAAAGCGGTTGGCCCAGATTCCTTGCCGGGGGAATTCTATAAGGTGTTCCGGCCTCAGCTCACCCCGGTTATGTCAGAACTGTTTCGCAGAGTTCAGGACGGGGAGACTCCCCCTGAATCTTGGCGAAGAGCCCGAATTATAACTTTTTAAAAAAAAGACAAAAGTCCATCTGATATGGGTTCTTATCGCCCAGTCACGCTTATTAATAGCCATATATGAAAATATATGCCAAGATCTTGGCAAATAGGATTTCGGGGGTGATAAAGAAACTTGTTTCTGCCCAACAACACGGCTTTGTGTCTGGGCGCGAAACTATTGATCATATTTGCCGCACTATTGCACTGTTTGATTTCACCTAGGTTTTAGGAGATCCTTTGGCCATAATTCTGCTAGATGCGGAAAAGGCCTTTGATAGGGTCTCCGGGCCTTTTTTATGGGCCGTATTGAGGCATTACGGTCTTGGGGATAGATTTATAAGAGCCATTCAGAGCATGTATAAGTAACCAACGGCTCAAATCTCTGTTATGGGGATTGAGACGGGAACATTCAATATCTTAAGAGGCACACGGCAGGGATGTCCCTGTTCCCCTTCATTGTTTGCATTTTATATAGACCCCCTAATTAGAACATTTCTTTTGAATGATATGATCCGGCCGGTGAGATCCAGGGGCGGGGATACTAAACTTTTGGGGTATGCGGATGATCTTGCCATCCTGACAGATTTTCCTCAGCTTGCATTGCCAGAAATCCTAAACTTGACCTTACAGTTTGGCAAGTTGTCAGGATATCATCTGAATGATTCTAAGACCCAAATTATTTGTAATGATAAAATCTTGCTGAATAACCCTCGGGTCACTGAAAAGGCAAAATATTTAGGAATAGTGATACGTTCTAGCTCAGAGGAAAGTGTGGAGATTAACCTTAAACCATTGTTATGTAAGATGAAAAAGGAGTTGAGTGAGATTCAAAACCTCCAGCTAACATTGATGGGTAGATGCAATGTTGTTAAAATGATCTTTCTACCAAAGATTCTGTACCTTATTAGAGCTATCCCTGTATTATTTGAACAAGTTTGGTTTAAAAAATTAGAACATATGATTTCTTGGTTTGTCTGGGCTGGTAAACGACCTAGACGAGCCCTCAAATTAATTACATTACCCAGAGAGAGGGGGGGCTGGTCGCTACCTAATTTTCAGCTTTACTACTGGGCAATCACGCTGAGACATATTGCTGTATTGCTGGACAGTCCGGATGTAGAGGATCGTGAGATATCAATGTATAGTTTAGTTTATTGGGAAGAGGTGAAGGGGTTATTATTCAGACATATTGATTTTGCGTACTTCAAACGTGTGAGGTTTAAGGCTTTAATAGCAGCCTTTAAAGTTGGACACCCGTGCGGAAACTATTTAATATAGGAAGAATACATATCTATACGCCGGTAACAGGAAATACGCTTCTGCCAGCAATTTTTGCAGATGGGTATTTTAGAGAATGGTCTGCACATGGAGTCTCTATGTTAGGGGATTTGGTTTCAGATAAGGGGGTACGGACCTTTGAACACATTAGACAGAAATTTGATATTAGTAATCGGCATTTTTTAAAGTTTTTACAGATTCGTGATTTTCTTGCTAGGAAAACTGTTAGCTGGATTTCTATTCCATTAGTTGAGACTATTAGGGGAGGGTATTCTACTATATCTATGATCTATATAATGTTAAATGAAAAGGGGAGCGATGATTTACCTAAACATTTTAGCCGCTGGCAGAGTGGATTACATGCTGGGCAAGAGGTATGCGAAGATTCATTATGTCTTAGTCATACCGCTACTATATCTGCCAACCTCCAGGTTCAATGTTTTAAAACTTGGTTCAATTTGTATATAACCCCACTTCGCATACAACAATGGGGTGGGATTACGGGAGTCAAGTGTCCGAGGTGTGGGGAGCACGCGGTTGACAGTATTCATATGTTTTCTTCCTGCCCCAGCTTGACTCCATTGTTAAACAAAATTGAACAACGGCTGGAACAAGTATTTGGGTTTATGATTTTAACATCTCAGGTTGTTATAATGGGGGTAGCGGATTTAAATATGACGACATCCGAACAGAAATTACTCTATATTGCAATGGCTTCTCTGAGATTATGTTTAGCAACAGCTTGGTTAGACCCTGCTCCCCTGACAGAACACGAATGGTTTAGTTAATTCCTAAATGTTGGGAAGTGGGAGCTCCTGGTCTTCAAGCGGAGAGGCCCACGGGCTCGTAGGGAAGGAGAATTAGTATGGGAGCCCGTAATTAATTGGCTACATCATGTAAACTACTGAATATCGAAGCAGAAGGACAGCCCGGATAAATTGTATATTTTGTATAGTTTGTATATCCTGTATATAGTGTGATATAACATGACTAACTTGTCCTACCAATGTTTTTGCCTATCTACCCCTTCCCCGTAGCAATCCCTGGGGGGGTTGTATTGAAGGGGGTTCGGGGTAAAATCGGAAAAAAAAATATTGTGAGTAATGACGCAGATGAAATGTTTCTTTGATATTTTTTTGTCTTTCGTTTGGATGTTTATTAACCCTGGGCGTAGTGGGCGTAGTGGGGCTTCGCGGAGCTACGTGAAGTGGGCGAGAAACTACGCCCAACTCCGCACTCCGCGTAGCCCCACTACGCACCGCAGGCCTCCCTCTCGCCCTCCCTAAATACTTTAAATTAAAAGTGGAAAAGAATTAAAACAAACTTACCTTGCCCGCCGCTGCCCGCCGCTGCCCGCCGCGTCCCCGGGGCTCGCTATCTTCATGGCTGCCGTCTTGTGTACTAATGCGCATGCGCGGGCGACCGCGCATGCGCATTTCTCGTGAGAAATGCGCATGCGCGGCCGCTCGCGCATGCGCATTAGATACACAAGACGGAAGCAATGAAGATAGCGAGCCCCGGGGACGCGGCAGGCAGCGGCGGGCAAGGTAAGTGCCTTTTAATTCTTTTACACTATTAATTTAAAGTATTTAGGGAGGGCGGGAGGGAGGTGGGTGGCGGCCAGCTACGCTCCGTCTGCGGAGCGTGCATAGTGCCGGATTCTACGCCTGCTACGCAAAATGCGTAGAAGCCGGCACTACGCACACTCCGTGCACGGAACGTAGCCGCCCGCCCAGGGTTAATGTTTATTCTGATGTCTCGTTACTCTCTAATAAAGATTTTTTTTTTTTAAAAAGGATGTAGGGCGGATCGCCACCGCCCGCATCCTAGCCCGTCCGCCACCCATTTCCCCCCGCCATATTAGTATGGCGGGGAGGGACCGCGGCGGACGGGAAGACCGTCCACCGCTTTTCCGCCCGGTCAATGAGTTGACCGAGCAGAAAAGGGTTTCAGATGGTGGCAGTGTCTGCTAGACACCGCCATCCATATCAGGATGCAGGCGGGAGGGTGCCTTTCCATGGCCACGGAAAGGCATGCAGTGTTTGTGTTTGGGGGCCTGTTGCGGGCCCCCAGGATGTTGGGGGGTGTGGGGGGCAGGTACCCCCCAGAAGTGCACAACATGCCTTCCTGGCATTGTGGCGGGCGCTGCTGAGTGCCGCCACAATGCCAGGAATGCAGGATGCGTCCGTCACTGTGGCGGGGGCATCCTAATTGCCCACACGGGACCCCCGCCCTTATGGCGGGTGGTCCCAATGCCCAAAAGGATGGCGGGCGGACAAAATCCGCCCGCCATCCAAATGACCCCCTAAATTCCCAGCTCACACCGATTTAAAGCTAGTCATATAAACAAGCCACACGTGGCAAAAAGCCATGGCAGACTATTTGCCAATGTTAACTAGTTCTGCATTCAGGCATTAAACTGGTACTAATGAGGTAAGAATACCAAGTACACCAATGAACTTGCGGAAGGGTTCCTGTGTGCAGCATCAATCTAACTCTGAAAAATGTAATTCAAACACCGTGGTCAAAATGTTGTTGTAAGACCTGGCATCATTGGCATGGGTCTCCCTTCCTCTTTTCTCTTCCTCTCTGTTATATTGGCTGGATTTAGATGCTCTGGGCGCTGTGCCCTGCTAATCAGTGCCACAGCGTGAATGCTCCCCATGTAAATATGACTGTATGAATTGAGATGACTGTATGAATTAGGATAACCATAATGCCTAGATCTGTGTATCAGGTTCCATTTCACTGTCGCTATGGTGAAATGATCCGTTCCCATAGGCCAGAACGCCCGGTTGAGGATTTCCTTCTATCATCCTATCTGACCCTAGGAACCTGATAGGAACTTCGAATTTGATATGTTTATGCTCAGGACTTTGAGAGACACCTTTTAGTAAGGACCGTTTATATATCCAATGTTTGGAAAGGGATCTTCTGAAAACGCAGTCATTTCTTGCCTAAGCGTTACTGTAGGCTTTGCGAGTATACGTATTGGCCATCTGGTTGTGGAGCAGCAGGGCCAGCTGGGTCAGACCTGGCTGGAGAGAGAGATCGGTATTCAGGGCATGGAGAGGGTTGACTCTTTGATCCGAGCAGGGCTGTGCCTGGCAAGGTGAATGATGGCTCCACCTCCCACTGGGTGTCTAATAGCAGACCCCCTCATTCTGAAAGGGCAGGATGTCGCCTTATAAACCAAGTGCTCCCCGACCCCACCAAACTGGTTCTGACTGGAGTCAGTGATTTGTGACCTTGGAGAACAAAGACTTTTTAGGTATAAAACGCTGCACTGGAACTTCGTCCAAGTGTGTTCTTCCTGGATGTCAAGACAAAACTCTGTTTGAGTGAACTACCCGAGGGCCTGAATCGAGAGCGCCACCTGCAGAAGTCTCAAGGACATTAGAGTTCACCCCGTCAGCCTTCGGAATTCCTTTACGAGGAATTCTGCATGCAGGTGAGGCCTCCGTCGAGTAATCCGGAGCCTCTAGTTCTTCTGTGAGAACTGTGGACTGAACCTTTGAAACTTTCACTGAATCTGTGTAGGCCGGTGCAGCTAAGAGAGAGCTGCCGCCGCTGAGAGCCCGCCTGAATGTGAAGCTTCGGACCCTTCACTGAATCCGTGTGGGCTGCCGCAGCTAAGAGAGAGCTGCTGCTGCTGAGTGCCCGCGCCTTTGCCAACTTTGCATCATTGTGGTTCGCCCTGTGGGCCGCTGCAGCTAAGAGAGAGCTGCTGCCGCTGAGTGCCTGCGCCTTTGCCAACTTTGCATCATCGTGGTTTGCCCTGTGGGCCGCTGAAGCTAAGAAAGAGCTACAGCCGCTGAGTGCCCGCACATGGCCAACTTTGCATCACCCTTCGTCATGTGGGCCGCCGCAGCTAAGAGAGAGCTTCTGCTGCTGAGTGCCCACCTCTTTGCCAACTTTGCATCATTGTGGTTCGCCCTGTGGGCCGCTGCAGCTAAGAGAGAGCTGCCGCCGCTGAGTGCCCGCACCTTGGCCAACTTTGCATCACTCTTCGTCCTATGGGCCGCCACAGCTCAGAGAGAGCTGCTGCCGCCGAGTGCCCACGCCTTTGCCAACTTTAGATCATCGTGATTCCTCCTGTGGGCCTCCACAGCTAAGAGAGAGCTGCTGTTGCTGAGTGCCCGCACCTTTACAAACTTTGCCTCATTAGCATTTGTCCTGTGGTCCGCCTCAGCTAAGAGAAAACTGCTGCCGCTGAGTGCCCACACCTTTGCTAACTTTGCCTTGTTGTGATTTGTCCTGTGGGCCGTCGCAGCTAAGGGAGAGCTGCTGCCGCTGAGTGCCCGCACCTTGTTCACCATTGTCGAGGATTGTCGCTATAGACTCGTGGGCCGCCGCAGCTAAGAGAGAGTTACTGCTGTGAGCCCACCATGGAGCTGCAGGACAAGATTCATTGCCATCACCAGCCCAGGCCTCCGCACCGCGTGCTGCTTCTGCTGAGAGCCTGCCTGCCCCCTGTGTGCCCAAATCATTGTGGGTGCACTCTGCGGACCTCTGCAGCCCAGTCTTGTGGCCACTGGGAGTCCACCTGTCATCATCTCTGCTTCTTCGAGAATCTGCCTGCTGTGTCCTCTTTCAATGGCAGGTACCTGGTGCCTGGTGCGCAACGGGTTGCGTAGGCCCCGGCCTTGAACTCAGTTATTGGCATGTTCTGGTGAATACGTTATTGCCTTTTTGAGTCCCTACTAGTTGATGTGCATTGTAGCTTGTTGAAACACTTTGAGAGTTTTGAGTTAAACTGTTAGATAAAAATATTATTTTTCTATACCTACCTGAGTTGTGTCCTTTTGTGGTGTCGTTACTGCCTTGTTGTACATGGTCATAAATGCTTCACACACTGCCTCAGAGATAGGCCTACCTGCTTGTGCTACGTTACCACAGGGTTGAGCATGGGTTGTAAAAAGGAGTAGCCCACTTGCCCTGGCTTAGGAAGAAGAGTCCCTATTTGGACATTGGCGCCAGCCATTGCCAACTAGAGACCCCTATTTCTAACATTGGTGGTCAGCGTTGAGGATCACTTATGATCCATGTTAGATTTGGGGGTCTCTAGTTGGCACAGGTGAGTACTTGTGACAAATAGGGACCCTCTCCTCTAGTCAGGGTAAGGGGATTACACACCTAAAATAACCCCTGCTCACCTTCTACGTTGCGTGGTGCGAGCAGCAAGGCTTTACTTCAGAGGCATTGTAAGTTAAGCAGTTGTGACCACACTACAAATGAACACCACACAGGTTTTATCAAAAATAAGTAGACTTTATCTAGAGTTACCACAAGACCATAAACAACAAAAATACAAACTATGATTACTTTAAGATGGTAGATTTAAGCTTAGTTCAGTTCAGTTCTTAGATGCGACACTCTGCTTCAATGTACCTTAAGTTGCGCTGCGCTTTCACGACAAGCAATGTCGCAGCGATGGGAAATGCGGCAAAGTTCAGGTGCAATGAAATAAAGATGTGAAGATCTTCCAGATGCGGCGCGCTTCTCGGGGATGCGAGACACTCTCGGTTCAATGCGTGGACTGCAGCGGCGACACCCTTACGATGTGACGGCAACAGCTCCAGCGGCGACGCTCTTCTCCACGATGCGTGAAGCTTCTGTTCGATGCGACAACTACAGCGGCGACATCCAAGATGCAACGACAGCAGCTCCGACGGCGGCGTGCTTCTTGGAGAGGCGAGGTGCTCTTGATCAATGAGGTGCAGTGCGACAGTTCCAGCAGCGACACCCTCCTTTCTCCGGAGTTGCGACGGCAGGCACAGCGACAGCGACACACTCTGATCTCGTTGCGAGATTCTTCTCCAGTGTGACAACCACAGCGGCGACACCCTCCTTTTTCGGAGTTGCGACGGCAGTAGCAGCGACGGCGACACACTTCCTCTTCGTTGCGGCACGCTTCTCTCCGATGCGGTGCAGTGCGACAGTTCCAGCAGCGACACCCTCCTTTCTACGGAGTTGCGATGGCAGGCACAGCGACGGCGACACGCTTCTTCTCGTTGAGTCGCGCTTCTAGCTCCTTGCGACACGCAGTTCCTCAAAAGGCCCAAAACAGCAGCAGGCACTTCCAAAAGAACTTGGGGAGCTGGGGGGTGAGACTTCAGCAGGAGGCAAGCTCTTTTCCAAGTCTTTGGAGATCCTTCACAAGTTGAAAGCAAAGTACACAAAGTTCCTTTCTCCTATCTTTGGCAGTAAGGCAACCACTGCAGGCCAATCCCCCAAGCAGCACTTCAGCTTGGGAATAGTCTCTCCTCAGTTTCTTCAGGTTCCTCTCTTCAGTAAAGGTCTCTTCTTGTAGTCCAAAAGTGATCTCATTTCATGGGAGCCGGGTCCCAATATTTATACCCCAACGTCCTTTGTTCTCTGAGGGGAGAGGGGCCTGTGCCTAGTCCAAACCAGTTCCTGAGCACTTTGTTTACAAGACTTCTCCTTTCCTTTCACAGTGCAGGGCAGAAACATCAGACGACCCACAGGGGGTGAAGCCAGCATTGTGGAAGGCAGGCACAGCCCTATTCAAGGTTCAGGTGCATTCCTCCCTTCCATCTATATGCATATCTCTCTATTCACCACTGGGTGACTAAGCCTGTCTCCTGGAATTCCCCTGACCTGTCACTCAAAGTAACCAGATATAGGAATACACAAACTAGCAGAGGCAGGTTTGAATGGTTAGGCAAGCAAATACCTACTTTCTAAAAGTGGTATTTGCAAACACAGAATATTAAAATAAACTACACTAAAAGATGTATTTTATTATTCTGAGTTCAGGCATACTAAACTCGAATTTCTACCATGTTCTCTGTGCCTGTTAGGATTATAAAGTGTAACAATTCTAACAGCCCATTCTGGCCTATGGGGAACAGGTAGCCTTGCAATAGTGAAAAACCAATATGGCTGTAATTCACTATTAGGACATGCCACACACAACAGGGCTTGTCCTACCTTATACGTACAATGCACCCTGCCCTTGGGCCTACCATAGGGGTGACTGATATGAAGAAAAGGGAAGGTTTAGGGATTGGCAAGTGGGTGCACTTGCCCAGTCAGCATGACAGTACCAGACTGCACGCAGGCTCTGCAATGGCAGACCTTAGACACATTTTACAAGCCTGCTTCTGTGGGTGGCACAATCCGTGCTGCAGGCCCATCAGCAGCATTTGGATTAAATGCCCTGGCACACTCAGTGCATGAGACTAGGGTCTGACAAGTAAACCAAAAAGCCAAACATGGAACCACTGATCCATACATCAATTTACAGTAGGGAGCACTTGCACTGTGGGACTGGATAGCAGTGGCACAGTGCCCAAAGCAACTAACACCAGCAAAAACACATGAGGCAACAGCAAAAATGGAAGGGAGACGCACGCCAGTGCCATACCACAGCAAATGCCTCACACTCAATAGCACTCCACCTCTGTTCCCGTGGAAGTAACCTTCTACTGATAAAGGCTACAGGTTGATCTAGGCCTTCCTCATTCATCTGTGACAAAACAGCCCCCACACCATGTTCTGAAGCGTCTGTCTGGACAATGAACTCTCTTGAGAAGTTTGGTGCCAGGAGCACGGGCGCCGTGCACATGGCAGCTTTCAGGGCCTCACAGGCTTTCTGACAGGTGTCAGTACAAATCACTTTCTTGGGCTTCTTCCTGGAAGTCAGCTCTGTCAAGGGTGCAACAATGTTGCCATATCCCTTGACAAACCTCCTGTAATACCCTGTGAGTCCTAAAAAGGCTGTCACCTCTGTCTGGGTTTTGGGTGGTTCCCAAGCCAGGATTGTTTCAATCTTGGGTTGTAGAGGCGCCACCTGACCGCTCCCAACTTAGTGTCCCAAGTACACCACAGAACTCTGCCCGATCTGGCACTTACTCGCCTTGATCGTGAGGCCTGCTTTCCCCAGTGCAAACAACACTTCCCAGAGGTGGCGCAGATGTTCTTCCCAAGTTACACTGGACACTGCGATGTCATCCAGGTAGGCGGCACTGAACTCATCCAGTCCAACCAACACCTGGTTGACCAACCTCTGAATGGTGGCAGGGGCATTTTTCATCCCAAAAGGCATAACACGGAACTGGAAATGCCCATCTATTTTGGAGAATGCTGACCTCTCCTTTGCCCCATCAGTCAAGGCAATCTGCCAGTACCCAGACGTTAAATCAAACGTGCTGAGGTACCGTGCAGCCCGTAGCCGATCTATGAGCTCATCAGCTCTGGGGATGGGGTGCGCATCAGTCTTTGTGACAGATTGAGCCCTCTGTAGTCCACACAGAACCAGAGTTCGGGTGTGGCACCCGGCGCTGCAGCCTTTGGGACCAAGACCACTGGGCTGGCCCAAGGACTGCTAGATGACTCAATCACCCCAAGTGCAAGCATCTTTGAGACCTCCTCCTTGATGCACGCCCTTACCCTGTCAGTTACTCTGTAAGACTTGTGCTTCACAGGTAAGCTGCCCCCTGTGTCCACATCATGGATGCCCAATCTGTGACACCAGGAACCAGGGAGAACAGGTCAGAAAACTGTCCCAGCAACTGGCGGCAGTCATTCTGTTGCTCAGGGGTCAGGGTGGAAGAGAGGTTAACATCATCCACTGACCCATCTTGCTCTGAGGCTGACAGGAGGTCAGGAAGAGGCTCAGTCTCCTACTCCATCCCAGCATCTGTTGCCAAGAGCATGCCCACTTCAGACCTCTCTAATTGGGGCTTAAGGCGGTTGACATGTAGGACCCTCAAGGGGTTCCTAGGAGACCGCAAGCCAGGACTCTTGTGCTCCATGACCTCAAAAGGTCCGGTCCACTTATCTTGGAGCTCACAGGGCTCCACTGGGACCATGACCCACACCTTTTGTCCAGGCTGAAGCTCTACCAGAGTGGTATTCTGGTCATACCAGTGCTTCATCTCCTCCTGGCTGGCCTCCAGATTCGCCTGAGCGAGTTCACTGAAGTGCCTGATCTGGTTCCTGAAGGCCAGCATGTAGCTATATACATCCTGGGGAGGTTTCCTGGGAGATTGCTCCCAGCCTTCCTTAACCAGACTCAGAGGTCCTCTGACCGGGTCTCCACAGAGAAGCTCAAAGGGACTGAACCCTAGAGATTTCTGTGGCACCTCCCGGTATGCAAACAGTAGGCACAGTAAGAGGACGTCCCACTTACGCCTCATGGGTTCCTCAAGACCCATAATCATGCCCTTCAGGGTCCAGCTGAATCTTTCAACCAGCCCATTTCCTTGGGGGTGGTAAGGAGTGGTAAACTTGTAAGTTACACCGCACTCCTGCCACAGGGACTTCATATACTTGGAAATGAAGTTGGTCTCCCGGTCAGACACTACCTTGCGAGGGAATCCTACTTGTGAGAAAATTCCCATCAGTGCTCGTCCCACCACGAGGGTTGTCACTGTCCTCTGAGGTATGGCTTCTGGGTACCGGGTGGCATGGTCCACCAAGACCAGGATGAACCTGGTGCCCATGGCTTTCTTGGGGTCACGTGGCCCCACATTGTCAATCCCCACCCGCTCAAAGGGGGTACTGACCACAGGGAATGGCTGGAGAGGAGCCTTGTGCTTCCTGCCACTCTTTCCACTTGCCTGGCAAGTCTGACAAGTCCTGAAATGATTATCAGAACTCTTGCGCATTTGGGGCCAATGAAAGTGGGTGACAAGCCTTTCAAAGGTCTTGTCCTGCCCCAAATGTCCTGCTAATGGCACATCATGAGCCAGCCCCAGTAGGAAGGCTCTGAACTTCTGGTGTACCACCAGCACACGGGCTGACCCAGGTTCAGCAACCTTAGGCTCACTATACAGGAGACCATTCTCCCAGTAAATCAAGTGTGACCCTGACTGATCACCTGCTGCCTGGCTTGCAGCCTGTTGCCGCACGCCCACAAGAGAAGGACACTCTCTCTGCTCCTTGCAGAAGTCTTCCCTGGAGTTACCTCCTTCTTGCTGCCAATGTATCAGCTCTGGCTGGTCTCCCAGTTGTGCTATCTGTTCCCCGGTAGGCTCCAGGGCATCCCCCTCAGGGTCTACCTCCTCCTGGGCCGTGGGAACTTCAGGGATCAGTTTTCCGCGCCCCTCACCACTGCTCTCTTCGGCAGGTTCCTGGGCCTCACTCTCAGGCTCCAGGTCCTCTTGAGAACCCCTACTGGCTGACATTGAGGGGGTGGTCACGCACGCCCAGTCAGGCAGTCCAATCATCTACAAGTGAGTTGTCTTCTCCACCTTTTCCCATGGGGAGCTCTCCAAATCATTACCCAACAAACAGTCAAAAGGCATGACGGGCCTCACAGCTACCTGAAGAGTACCAGAGATCCCCCCACTCAAAGGGAACCTGAGCCATGGGACAATGACTCTCTGTGTTGTCGGCGGTCACAATTCGGCAAGATGCATGAGGAACAATCTGCTCTTGAGACACCAGGTGACACCTGACAGCTGTCACACTGGCTCCCGTGTCTCTAAGAGCCTCCACCTTTTGGCCATTGACGGTCACTCGCTGCCCATATTTCTTAGTGTTCCTGGGTAGCTGAGCTTCTGAGACCGTCTCACAGTCTCCTAAAGAGACAAGGGTCATCTGTGCGGGACCCCCCCCACCTTGGACTTCAATCTCCCCCCACAAGGCTACACTAGCCATCTGCCGGGGCGGAGCACCAGTGGGTGCTTGTTTACCAAACAGGCAGCATCTGGTATAATTCGCCTTATGACCCAGGTCACCACACTTGTAACATTTCAGGGGCCCATTGGGAACAGGACTACCTGTCGGGCCCCTGGCTTTCTCTCAGGCGGAGGCTGGGAGCCTTTCGCGGTGTTCCCTTGGGGACTACTTTGGGGCCCTCTGCGGAACTCCTTCTGTTTACCCTTGCCCCCCACTTTTCTGATGGGGACCCTGCCCACCTTTGGCTGAGTTTCCCATGTGACCCTTGTGGACCCTGGTACTGACCCAGCGGTCCGCCTCCTCAGCAAGCTTCCTAGGGTTAGTCAGCTTGCTATCTATCAGATGCTGGCGCAGCTCTGGAAAACAATTATCAGACAAGTGCTCCCATGTAATCAAATCAAAGAGACCTTGAAAATCATTAACCTTGCTGCCCTTTACCCAACCATCCAATGCTCTGCGAAAGAAAGTGACATATTCAACCCAAGTACTGTTTTCTAACTTCTTGCATTTCCTGAACCTCTCCCTTTAGAGTTCAGGTATCAAACCATATCTAGACATCAATGCATCATTCATGTGGCTGTATGAGTTGTGGACATCAGAAGGCAAGTCTAACAATGTATCCCGCCCCTCACTAAGGAACCTTCCCCACAACCCCGCACCCCAATCTCTCTCAGGGACCCGGTGGGAAGACATGGCAACCTCATAGGCTCTGAACCACTGACCAATATCATCATTTTTGTAAAACTCCTTAACCGCATCCTTGGGAATATACACCCTACTTTCTGAATGTACTGACAGCATGCTGCTTCCAGAGGGAGTAATTCCTAAACTTTTGGCTTTTAACTCCAACTCCCTCAAAACCTTCTCATGTTCAAATTTCATTTTCTTTTCTTCCAGGGCTAACTTCCTGGTTTGCATTTCAAATTCTAACTGCCCACTTAACTTCAGTTTTGTCAGCTCCATCTCATGCCTTCTATTTCTCTCTCTGTCCTCCAACTCCTCTGGATACAGAATTTTGTTAGGAGCATTGCTAACTGCAGGAGAAAGGTGGTTTCCTTCCTCCTAAGCCCAATGGTTCTTCCTGTTGCCCAACTGCATCATCATCCTCCTCAATCTCAGGAGTTTTCCTAGCTTCTACCCAGGCCCTCAGCGCCTTGTAGAATTCTTCCTTCACTTTAAATCCAGAAGTGGAAACATTGAATTTCTTGCAGAAGTGCTTCAGCTGTGAAAGTTTGTAGCTTTCTAGCCTCTCTTCTTCCCATTCACAATTAATAGAGGCTACAGATTCTGCTCTCTCCACTGAATTAGGCATCTTTCAAAAATAGGCAATCCAAAAATTCAAAAAGGAATCTACCAAAAAGTATGTGGTATTGTTATGGTCTACACTCACTAAGTAGTGTTCACCAGTCACTGTAGATGAGTCACAAATGCAAATCCGGAATCCGTTCCGCTTGACTTCCAATGTTAGGTTTGGGGGGTCTCTAGTTTGCACAGGTAGGTACTTGTGACAAATAGGGACCCTCTCCTCTAGTCAGGGTAAGGGGGATTACACACCTAAAATAATCCCTGCTTGCCCTCTAGGTTGAGTGGCGCGAGCAGCAAGGCTTTACTTCGGAGGGGTTGTAAGGTAAGCAGTTGTGACCACATACAGTAACCCAGTGACAACTCTACAAATGGACACCACACAGGTTTTATCAAAAATAAGTAGACTTTATCTAGAGTTACCACAAGACCATAAACGACAAAAATACACACTATGATTACTTTAAGATGGTAGATTTAAGCTTAGTTCAGTTCAGTTCTTAGATGTGACACTCTGCGTCAATGTACCTTAAGTTGCGTTGCGCTTCCACGTCAAGCAATGTTGCAGCAATGGGAAATGCGGCAAAGTTCAGGTGCAATGAAATAAAGATGTGAAGATCTTCCAGATGCGGCTCGCTTCTCGGGGATGCGAGAAACTCTCGGTTCGATGTGTGGACTGCAGCGGTGACACCCTTATGATGCGACGGCTACAGCTCCAGCGGCGACGCTCTTCTCCTCGATGTGTGAAGCTTCCGCTCAATGCGACAACTACAGCGGCGACATCCAAGATGCGACGGAAGCAGCTCCAACGGCGGCGCGCTTCTCGGGGATGTGAGGTGCTCTTGATCAATGCGGTGCAGTGCGACAGTTCCAGCGGAGACACCCTCCTTTCTTCAGAGTTTCGACGGCAGGCACAGCGAAGGCATTACGCTCCGACCTCGTTGCGAGATTCTTCTCCTGATGCGGTGCAGTGCGACAACCACAGTGGCGACACCCTCCTTCTTTGGAGTTGCGACGGCTGCAGCAGCGACGGCGACACACTTCATCTTCGTTGCGACTCGCTTCTCTCCGATGGGGTGCATTGCGACAGTTCCAGCGGCGACACCCTCCTTTCTCTGGAGTTGCGACGGCGGCACAGCGACGGCGACACGCTTCTTCTCGTTGAGTCGCGCTTCCAGCTCCTTGCGACACGTAGTTCCTCAGAAGGCCCAAAACAGCAACAGGCACTTTCAAAAGACCTCTGGGGAGCTGGGGGGTGAAGTCTGTTGTCCCTGAGACTTCAGCAGGAGGCTAGCTCTTTTCCAAGCCCTTGGAGATCCTGCACAAGGTGAAAGCAAAGTACACAAAGTTCCTTTCTCCTTCCTTTGGCAGTAAGGCAACCACTGCAGACCAATCCCCCAAACAGCACTTCAGCTTGGGAATAGTCTCTCCTCAGTTTCTTTAGGTTCCTCTCCTCAGTAAAGGTTTCTTCTTGTAGTCCAAAAGTGATCTAATTTCATGGGAGCGGGATCCCAATATGTATACCCCAAACTCCTTTGCTCTTTGAGGGTGAGAGGGGCATGTGCCTAGTCCAAACCAGTTCCTGAGCTCTTTGTTTACCAAGCTTCTCCTTTCCTTTCACAGTGCAGGGCAGAAACATCAGACGCCCCACAGGAGGTGGGGCCAGCATTGTGGACGGCAAGTACAGTCCTGGAGCACTTTGTTGACAGGACTCCTTCTCTTCTTTCAGTGTGCAGGGCAGAGACATCAGCCGCTCCCCAGGGGGTGGAGCCAGCGTTGTGGAAGGCAGGCACAGCCCTATTCAAGGTGCAGGTGCACTCCTCCTTCCCATCCAGATGCAGATCTCTCTATTCACCACTGGGTGACTCAGCCTGTCTCCTGGAATTCCCCAGTCCTGTCACTCACAGAAACCAGACATAGAAATACACAACCTAGCAGAGGCAGGTTTGAATGGTTAGGCAAGCAAATACCTACTTTCTAAAAGTGGTATTTGCAAACACAGAATATTAAAATAAACTACACTAAAAGATGTATTTTATTATTCTGAGTTCAGGCATACTAAACTCGAATTTCTACCATGTTCTCTGAGCCTGTTAGGATTATAAAGTGTAACATTTCTAACAGCCCATTCTGGCCTATGGAGAACAGGTAGCCTTGCAATAGTGAAAAACGAAAATGGCTGTAATTCACTATTAGGACATGCCACACATATCAGGGCTTGTCCTACCTCATACTTACAATGCACCCTGCCCTTGAGCCTACCATAGGCGTGACTGATATGAAGAAAAGGGAAGGTTTAGGGCCTCACAAGTGGGTGCACGTGCCCAGTTAGCATGACAGTACCAGACTTCACGCAGGCTCTGCAATAGCAGACCTTAGACACATTTTACAAGGCTGCTTCTGTGGGTGGCACAACCAGTGCTGCAGGCCCACCAGCAGCATTTGGATTACACGCCCTGGCACACTCAGTGCACTAGACTAGGGTCTGACAAGTAAACCAAATAGCCAAACATGGAACCAAGTTTCAAGTTTTTATTGATATGTTTTCGGCTCTCAAACGAGGGCCACATATAACAATCATATAATAAAACACCAACATCTTCGATATTAATATACAGTGATGAACAAAAAGAGAGGAAAAAGGAATCATATAAGAGACCACCACATGAACACAAACCGGGGAATCCAGAAATTATCACTACAAATTTCATTAATAAATATCTAAAAAACTCCTAAAAAAGTTAAAAATTTTGAAGCAAAACTTTTCATTGGGTGGACAATAGAGGGCATGAAAAAAAGTATTTACATTAAGAATTCCCAATTGTAGGCAAATAGATCTCAACCATTTAGAACGAAATGGGCGTAATATAGGGCAAATAAACAAAACATGATTTCGGTCTTGAACTGCCTTATTACAAAAGTTGCATATGGGGGATGTTCCATACCACTTTGCTAAAAGAGAATTTAAAAGAAGTAAATCATGTCGCAGGAGGAACCATAGCCTTCGTACTCGATGTGGGATATTCCAAGAGACATACTGCTGTGCCTGCTTTATTGCGTACGAATTTAGAAGAAGTTCACCACCCTTCTTTCCATTTTGTGCAATCATATCCAATTTAAAGCAGAGTTCCCACGATGCATATTTCAGCTTAGATTTTAATTGAGAAGGAGAAAGTAAAAACAAAGTATTTTCCTCCAACTCTAGCAATTTTACAGCTATTCTGAAATTTTTTACTAATAATGAGAACTCATTTAAATTACCCAGTAGTTCCTTTTTTATATATGCCCGTAAGGTACCCACATCACCTCTGGCCAAACAGGCCACCCATCTTACTAGGGCAATCAACCCCTGTACCCAACAGCTCCGGAGGCCAAATTCCAGCCTACATGTGGACACGGAGCAAGCTGTATTAAAAGAAGAAATTCTTCTCAAGACCTTTCCCTCCATTAACTGCAAAAAACCCAAATTTTTTAATTCCACCAATTCTAATCCATAAAGCAGAGTGGCAGGGATTTTTGCATTATACACTTCCAGAAAATGAGCAAAGTGTCTTTTCCCTGTGGCAGAATATAGCGAACATAAACCCATACCATGTGACAGTGCCTTACGAGAGTTATGTTCAATATGAGGTCTTTCACTTAGGTTTGCCGAGATTATTTTACCTAAAAAGGGGTAATTTTTGACCACCTCTAGTCTCTGACCACCAATAACCCATCGAAAATCTGCAGATCTACATTTTTTCCTTCCAGTGATACACATGATTTTGCTTTTGGAAACGTTAATCTTCATGAAATGTTCCTCTGCAAATAAGTGTAAAGCTTGTAGGCGATTAGATAAGCCCTTGGGAGTTAGATCTAAAATGAGGATATCATCCGCATACATAAGAACAGAGATGGATGATCCTCCAACCACCGGGGCTAAACCAACACCTGCAGCAATAGAAGCAGGAAGGTCCGCAGTATACAGAGAAAACAACATGGGGGCCAATAGGCATCCCTGTTTTAACCCATTTAAAGATGGAATGGACTGAGAAAGACCCCTTTCTCCACCTTGCAGCACCTTACACCAGGTATTCGAATGAAGGGATCTTACAAGTTCCAGTAGATGGGGCGGCATACCCATTACAGCAAGCTTTCTCCATAGCGTTGGGCGGTCCACCTTGTCAAACGCCGTGGAGAAGTCTATAAATGCTGCGTATACCCCACCTCCCCGGATTCGTACGTATTTGTCCGTAATCACTTGGAGGGCAGTCAAATTATCAAGTGTACCATGTTTTTTACGAAACCCAGTCTGTTCTAAAGGTAAAATATTATTTGCCTCCACCCAATCTTCAATTAGTAGTAGAAGGCATTTAGCAAAAACTTTTCCAACCGCATCCAGTAGAGCGATCAAACGATAGTTCATAGGTTTGTCCCGCTCGCCCTTCTTAAATAAGGGTATTAATATGCTTCCCTTCCAAGAAATAGGGACTGATCTTAATAGGAAACATGCTTTAAACAGAGGGAAGAGAATCCTGCTCCAGGTAGTAACATCCTGTTTCAATACTGAAATAGGCAACTCATCTGGTCCCAGTGCTCCGGAGGAGCGCATACTCTTGATCGCCAGAGCAATGGAATCCTCAGATGGAGAATCCATAGCAGACCTACAGTCCCATAAAAGATCACTATCCTTACCCTCTATGTCATTTGATGCATACAGGTTCAGTATAAATGAACGCCAAACATCTTCAGGAATTGAAACAGGGATAGGGCAAGTTCTTACACCACATCCCTTGCCAATTATGGACCAGAATTCTCTCGATTTACCGTAAAAGGAAGCCTCCCTTAAACTGATCCAGAGGGAGTCTTCTTTTTCTTTCTTTAATTTTGCTCTCACTCTGGTCCTCCTTCTTTTTAACAGGGATAGCTTATTGTTAGTTTCCATGGATCGTGAAAGAAACTGTTGCCTCACTAGCCTATTTATTTCTTTATTTAAAGGCCACAATAAGCTAGGGACAAAAGTCGTTTTCCTGTAGTATCTAGGCTTCTTTGCGATCGCAGTGAGTTTTTCCATAAACTTTTCAAAATGGAAAATTTCCATACCCTGCCACTCTTTTAATTCGAGTATGGTTTCTGCAAGAATATTTTGCAAACCCTTCATAGTCGTCGGGTTCCACAAACATCTACCCGACTTACAATGCAAAGAGACTCCATCAGTATTTAAAGACCATGTATCCGTGACCTGAGGTTGTAATAAAAGCGTTATACTGATCACGTTATGATCGCTCATGATTGTCTGAGAGACCATTAAGTCCTGAATAAGGAAAAAAGAAACATAGTCCATAACTACGTAATCGAGGATAGATTCTCCCTTAGGGGACCTATGTGTGAATTTGGCTGGATTATCAGATGCCATCCTACCATTTACAATCAACCCCTCTGAGTGGCTAAGTTCTTGCAACAATATCTTCCCTCTTTTACTAGTTTTTATTTTACTTGGGAAAATAGATTGTGGTATATTGTAAGCCTCTTCTTTAGACTTATTTCTAAACAAATTTATGCTTGAGTGAGACACTTTACTATTTAAATCGCCCACGATTAGAATATAAGGGGGCTGGTCACATTCTAATAACTGTTTGACATATGAAAACATTTGTTTCAAAACGATATTAAAACCATCTTCCGGCGGAATGTATGCATTGATGATTACTAGAGAACGCTGGCTACCTACATTGGTTAGGTTATTAATAGTTATGGCTTGAAAAAGGTTGCTTTTGTCAACATAATGAGAGAATTGCCATTGCAATGCACTAGACAAGAAGCAGGCAATTCCCCCTTTTGCATGACCTTTTTTTGCTGGCGCGGCTGCTGCCTCTAGCACAAAATAATCCTTTCCCCCATATAGACCATTCTTACACCAGGTTTCTTGGATGCATATCACATCCGCATTTAAAGAAAATAAAAAATCAAATTTCTCCGGACTATTAGACAACCCTGCTGCATTCCAGGATATAACTTTTAACTGCCTGCTAAAGATGTTGAAACAGTCTTGGATTATCCGAGTTATTACTAGATAAAACTCCTGGGGGCCAATTCCACAGATGATTATCTTCTATTATAGGGGCAGCCGTAATCAGAGGAGGTATAATCTGGGAAACCATACGTTTACCTTTCAAAACCTTGATTTGTAAGTCTTCAATAGATTTAGGCCTATTCTCCTGCCTAACACCCAGCTTTGTGGCCCCTCCTCTATGGGGGATATCCTTTTCGTTATGTAAAAAGGGTAGCACATCTATCCCTCTACATTGAAATGATTCAGCCTGTTGAAACACAAGATTAACTAATATTTTAGAGTAAAATTTCGCCCGTACACATAAACCATTTTCATCCCTTACTAAGGAAACCAAATCGATGTCATTTGACTGAATGAGTTTTAAACAATCAATCTCCTTAAAACAGTTAAGTAACCAAGACCTGTTTAGGTATAAATCAGAGTCAAATAGTGGCAAGAAGTCCAAAGTCAAGGTATCCACATATGAATTAGACAATTCTTGTTGTGAAGAAGAAGAGATTGTGGCAACCTCAGCCGGTAATTGAAAAATAGGCGCAGATGGATTAAGTGCCCCTGGTACAGCAGGCATAATTCTCATCACTTCTTCGATTGGAACACTGGACAATGGTGAAGTGTTCTCTCGAGTAGGGACTTGCGTAGTGTTAGTGCTGTTATGACGAGAACATTTAACTACAGAAACATTAGTACGGTCGGTCACCTTATTAGAAAAAATGTCCAATAAAGATTTATCTCCAATCTCTGGATCATTATAATCATCATTGTTCATATGACTTTGGAAAATTATTTGCCTCTGTTTTTTCTTCTTGTACTTGCGAACAGGTTTCCTGTTTTTCCCTTTATTCTTTCTACTTTTAATGACTTTTCCATTTTCATCGGAATTCACTTCTAGCTCCTTTCGTTCAGTGGTGAAAATTGGGAATAACTCTTTTCCCACCATAGGGTCAATCTCCACCAAACTGTCCTCTTTTAGGATTGGTTCTAATACCTTCATATCATTAGAAACAGGCAGAATAAATATCTCTAAGGACTCATTTGTGTTAATTATTTCAGGTATTTCTGTAGGAGCATTTTTTTCTGGTGAATTATTGATGACACAAGGGGAAACAATCTCCGGGGCAACAGTAGCGTCATTTTCTGCACTTTTTGCCAACAACACTTTCAGAATCTGGGTAACTGAATCCAAGGTACAGTCAGAATTTCCAACAAATTTACTCAGTAATGAAAGTATGGAGGACAGCAAGTGTTCTAAAACTATTAAGCAGTCAGAAATAGGTCTATCCTCTTTTGGCAATCCAGAAGCGGCAATGGGGCAAATGCCGGATAGGTTAAGTAATAAACTCCTAGAATCATTATGTAGAGAAGGAATATCATCAGATGTTAAAGAGGGAGTACTACTATATAGCAATAATCCTGACGGCTTTGCTCCTGATGGCGTCTTACTGTGATTTGCGTGATTCAGATTTCCATCCTCCATATACCGTCCACATAATTCAAGATCAATACTGGACAAAAGGGATTCTCCTTTTTTTGTAGTATCGGGACATTTTGTACCGGGAGAATTATTAGATCGAGGTACAATCGTATCTTTCATCTTAATATCGGTCATTTCACCCCCTGGAGTATATTCAGGAAGATTAGCCACAGAGGGTGTTGGTTTGGGTAACGATGAAGCTTTTTCCACAACAGACAGTGCCCCCACCAGAGGCTCCATCTGAGAACCGCATATCTCCGGGATTTCAACGGGTTGTACCCATAGTTTCAGTAGCTGCATCTGACCCTTCATTACCACCCCGTTGTCAAATTTATTCCTCAGGGGGTTAGATCTAGTTTTTGTACATGACCTTCCCCCTAGGACTCTTCCGGAGCGTAATTTCTTAGCAGTCATCCTTAAGTAAACGACAACCACGCTGAAACTATAACACAGATAGTATATATTGTAGTCACAAAATGATTCTCAGATTCCTTAGGTATGCAAATAAATGTGATTGTTCAAAGGTGTTCACAAATATCTCTTATATAGCGTTCCGCAATAACACTCTACGAAACTCACGAGAAAAATGAAAATAACGTGGCCCAGCCCAGCCTACCTCAGCCACTGAGGGCCATAGAGGGCCCGCTCTTTGCCCGGTCTTCGCGCGCGTCACGCGTACGCGTCCGGAGGCTGGGCTAAGAAGGAGGAGGAGGTGGGCGGGAAGAGGCACCAGGTGCGCGAAGTGGTGTAGCGCAAGCGCTCCTGGTCCTCGCAGTCCCGCTCCCGGTCTCTGCAGCTGGCCTCCTGATGAGAGTGACTGAGCACACGGGCTCCCAAGTCACAGGCGGCTGAGTTGCAATTTCACACAAGTGTTTCTCCTCTAAGCGGCAATTCTCTCACAAGCGGGAATCAAAAAGCACAAAAGTGTTTCTTCTCACTGCGGCTATGAGCGACACCCGCGGAGCGGGGGCCGCGAGTCTTCTTGTGCTCACACGTCGGAGGGGGCGGGAAGAGGCACCAGGTGCGCGAAGTGGTATAGCGCAAGCGCTCCTGGTCCTCGCAGTCCCGCTCCCGGTCTCTGCAGGTGGCCTCCTGATGAGAGTGACTGAGCACACGGGCTCCCAAGTCACAGGCGGCTGAGTTGCAATTTCACACAAGGGTTTCTCCTCTAAGCGGCAATTCTCTCACAAGCGGGAATCAAAAAGCACAAAAGTGTTTCTTCTCACTGCGGCTACGAGCGGCACCCATGGAACCACTGATCCCTACATCAATTTATACGTAGGGAGCACTTGCACTGTGGCACTGGATAGCAGTGGCACAGTGCCCAAAGCATCTAACACCAGCAAAAACATACGAGGCAACAGCAAAAATGGAAGGGAGACCCACGCCAATGGTGCCAGGTCTAACAATCCACGTACAATAACTGGTAGACACCACAGGTGAGTGTAGACCAAAGCGCAGCCACAAATTTCTTTTATTGTTAGGTTGGTTGTTCTAGGATTGAATTGTTGATTGCAGCCATGAGTTCTGCTAATATGGGAAGGCCAACCTCCAATGCTTCGGAGGATCTCACCTTTGAGGAGGAAAGATTAGATACCTATACTGCCAGACAGCTGAAGTCATTTTGTAAGCAATTCGCTGTCCCCGTGATTGGTCTCTCTAGGAAGGAGGAGTACCAGAAGGCACTGAAGCGCTGGTGGGAAGCTAGAGAGTCCGATGGAGATGAGGAAGAGAATGCTGGAGGGCAGCAGGATGATGCAGTAGAGGGGGTCCAATCCAGGTACTAGTGTTTACATGACTCCTTCTTTCCTTTCACAGGGCAGGGCCATCAGATGCACCACAGGAGGTGGAGCCAGCTTTCTGGAGGGAAGGCACAGCCCTTTTTAGGTCCCAGGTGCAACTCCTCCCTCCCATCTGCATGCAGATCTCTCTTTTCAGCCCTGTGCGGATTTACCCTGTCTTCTGGAATCCCCCAGCCCCTGTCACTCAAACTCCAGACAAGGAATACACAGCCTAGCAGAGGCAGGCTTTGATGGTTAGACAAGATGATATCTACTTTCTAAAAGTGGTATTTTCAAACACAGAATGTTAAAACTAACTTCACTAAAAGATGCATTTTGTCTTTCTGAGTTCAGGCATACTAAACTCAAATTTCTACATAGTTCCATGAGTCAGTTAGGATGATTATAAGATGTAATAATCAAACTGCCCATTCTTGCCTATGGGGAACAGGTAGCCATGCAATAGTGAAAAACGAAAACGGCTGTAATTCACTATTGGGACATACCACACACCTCAGGGCTTGTCCTACCTTTTACCTACAATGCACACTGCCCTTGGGCCTACTATAGGGGTGACTAATATGCAGAAAAGGGAATGTTTAAGGACTGGCATGTGGGCGCACTTTCCCAGTCAACATGGCAGTACCAGACTGCACATAGGCCTTGCAATGGCAGGCCTGAGACACACTTTCACAGACTGTTTCTGTGGGTGGCACATCCAATGCTGCAATCCCACTAGCAGCATTTGATTTACAAGCCCTGGGCACCCGCAGTGCACTGTACTAGGGTGTGACAGTAAATCAAATAAGTCAATCATGGAATCACTAATCCATACATCAATTTACAATAGGGAGAGCATATGCACTTTAGCGCTGATTAGCAGTGGTAAAGTGCCCAGAGTCATAAAACTAATAAAAACAGGTCAGTAAAATGACAGGAGGAAGGCAAACATTTCATGGATGACCCTGCAAAAAGGGCCAAGTCCAACAGGCCACTTCCCAGAGGCAAGGGGTGAGCTGGGTGATCTACTAAGTTCTAGTGATGGGCCAAGCCTGAACACAGTGGAACTAAAAGAGGAGTCACTTTGGTTTCTATAGATCCCAGAATTTAAATCCAGGGGCACGCAGAATGTTTTAAATTGTGTGAAAATCCTAAAACTGTTAAGGGTGTGTTGTAGCATAAAGCGTGCATAACATTTTTATTCATATGCTTACTCTCATTTAATCCTCTAACCATGCTGGGCCCTTTACGATTAGACAGCCTAGAGTGTTGCCCTTACCACATAGGCAATGATCCTCTGATGAATCTTTCCCCACTGATAAAAGGGGCAGAAATTAGGGTCAACAAACTCCACGTCAGCTGTCAAATGAGGACCATTAATTGACAGTCAACTCACAGATCAGGAATCAAATTTAGATACACAACTCTTAAGACCATTCTTTAGAAATGAAGGATAGCAACTCGGAGACCTAACCTCCTGGAGAAGTTAAGTCAAGTAAGGATTATACAAACTAAAAGCTCTGTAATCACAACACAGAATAAAAGAAGTAAAACCCGTTGTTCTAATAGAGCTTGTTGATTCTCCCTACAACACAGTTAAAGCACCAGTACAGTAGCACAGTTTAAATGGAAGGACCACCAGGACTCAATAATAGACTCAGACAGATTTAGATTAATTTGGTTATTGTATTAAAGAATCAACATTCTTTAAAATGAGCAAGTTCTTAAGGGCTTCAGTCAAGAATATCCCAGCTTGCATTAAAGTACCAACTATTTATACAAATCTTTTTTTTTTTTTATTCTTTTTATTGCAGATACCCAGAGAAAAGAGGGGTCAACATTGACACAGTTATTCAAATAAACAACATTACATATCAGAATATAGGCAGCAAAGCCACACATGTCCATCCGATATTCATTCCAAGTATCAATCTGCCAATAGCGATGGTGTGATATCCAAACATGGTCAACCTAACATAGTGGGCATCCGTTGAAGCCATCTGGGCATCCGCTTTTCTCTTATATATCCCCCCGCCCCCCCCAGAACAAACAATGCTTTAATGGAAAAATCAGCATGTTAACATTTTGTTCATAACTCAACAGTACAGTCATGTCAGTGGCCTTGTACATTCCCCTAGGTCCCATCCCTCCCCCCCGCACCTGGCATACAGTTGATGTATGTAATGTTCGTCCACCCGCAAGTCCTAATACAACAGGATCCACTCATTACACGTGTCTACACCCCATCTCTTCTCTCCCCGCCAGTGTGTAATGCATTCATGAGCCACCCTCTCCCAGCCCTCCTTCTAGCCCGTGGTAGTGTCTCCACTTAGACCAGACCTTTCTGAACTTTCTCGGGCATCCTCTTGATTTATATGTCACCCGCTCTGCTGCCATATAGAGGTCCAACCCTCGTCTCCACTCCTCCACATTAGGGGCGGTCGCTGCCCCCCAATATTTTGCAATATCCCTTTTTGCCACCACTAAAGCCAAGGCCAGGAATACCAACAGGGGACGGGGGAGATCGACATCATTAGTCATTCCCAGAATAGCTAATTTGGGCTCTGGCTCCAGTGGTACAGACAGAACTGCCCTCAGTTCAGTAAAGATGAGGGTCCAATAGGATTGTATTGTGGGACAAGTCAATAGTATATGAAAGAAATCCCCTCCCTCACTTTGGCAACAGAGACACTTATCATCCGCCATTTTCCCCATTTTGTGTAGTCTCACCCTATCAAAATACGTCCTATGCAGCACGTTGTACTGAATAAGGCGGAGCCGGGATTTGATCGCCACCTCCCTTGGATGCATTAGAACTATGTCCCAGTCTATGTCTTCCAGTGTTCCCACCTCCTTCTCCCATGTGTCCCTGAGTTTCACCAAATCTCCCAGCATATTGTTGGTAAATGTTTTATATGTGAGTGAAACTGCCTTGTTAGGCATCTGTTCCTGTAGGAGCCTGCCTTCTAACGGGGCATACTCAGGGAGACCCTCCAAGGATAGATTCTGCGCCCTCCAGGCATGGCGCAGCTGAATGTATTTAAAAAGTTGCGAGTGAAGGAGCCCAAACTCTGTCTTCAAAGTCGCAAAAGGTTTCAGCTCTCCCTTGGCAATTACATCCCCTATCATAGAAATTCCGATATCGTCCCACCGCTGAAAGCCGATGAGCTTATGTAGTTCGGGGAGCCACTGGCAATGCCAGAGTGGTGTCTGCCGAGTGGGCTTCCTATCCCAACCTGTGCGTTTTGTGGCCAGTCTCCAAGCCCGGAGTGTGATGCTCGTGGCCGGAAGTAATGACTTCTGTGCCGGCCTACCATAGAGATAGGACAACAGATTATGTGGGGACAGTTTGCTATGTTCGAGAGCGTAGGTAGGGTGGTCCGCCGGGGCATGAAGCCAGTCGTTAATGGGGGTCAAGTGCTCCGCCCAATAGTAGGCTTCGAGGTTTGGGAGGGAGATACCTCCACTATATTGGTGTCGTTGGAGGGTGGTCAGGGCGATTCTCGGCTGCTTACCTAGCCATATGAACGCCCGCAGATCAGAATGAATCTTAGCAAATAGGCTGCCTGGAATTAAATAGTATTCATTCTGTAAGGTGTACAGATATTTGGAAAGTACTATCATCTTATACATAGCCGCCCTACCCAGGAGTGTCAAAGGGAGTTGTCGCCACCGGTCCATGTCAGATGAGGAGTTCACGAGTATTCTCTCCACATTTTTGCATCGTGATAGGTGCCTGTCCCGTGTGATATATACTCCCAGGTATTGGAAACTCTATGCAGTCACCACCAGCCGGTCTGGACGAGTCTCCCCACGTGCACCTCCAAAGGGGTCAAAAAGGATGGACTTGTGCCAATTTATGGCATAGCCAGAGTAACTGCCATAATGTTCCAATTCCCGGAACAGTTCCGGTACCGTGACATTTGGGTTTGTGATGTAAAGGAGGACATCGTCCGCATACAGGGATAATTTCTCCTGCGATCCATCTGCGTCCGCTACCCGGAAGCCAGATATCCTCTGGTTCTGCCTAATCCTGGCCGCCAGTACTTCGATCGTTAGGGTGAAGAGAAGCGGGGATAGAGGACAGCCCTGGCGAGTGCCTCTCTGAATTGGAATTTTGGGAGAAAGCCTCCCGTTCACTCTTACTTTAGCACGTGGGTTAGTATAGAGGAGGCGAACCCAGGTCCGGAAGTTGGGGCCGAAACCGAACTTTCGTAAGGCAGCTTCTAGGAACGGCCAATGCACTGAATCAAAGGCCTTTTCGGCGTCTAAGGAGAGGAACCAATGTGGTGATTCCCTATCCCCAACCTCCTGCAACCAATTATGTGTACGCCTGAGGTTAAGTTTGGTGGCCCTGTCCGTCAGAAAGCCGGTTTGATCCATATGGATTATGGGCCAGATGTAGGTCGGTCGGTAACGGCCGAAAATCGGTATTTTCGGCCGTTACCGACCGGTATTGAGCGATCGGTATGCAGGTGATAGAAATTAGGCCGAATCGGTAAATTTACCGAATCGGAAAATATACCGAATCAGTAAAATACCGAATCGGAATAATTCCTGAATCGGTAAACTTACCGAATCGGTAAAATACCGACTCCGAATAATTACCGAATCGGTAAACTTACCGAATCGGTACAATACCGAATCGGTAAAATACCGATTCGGTAATTAAGAATAGGTAAAATTGAAGATTGAGATGTAGGGAGGCTCTGAAATACCGAATTTGAAGCAAATTCGGTATTTAAGAGTCGGTATTTACCATGGATTCAAATCAGGTGGTAACCAGGTGCAGCCTATAAAAATGGACCCAAAATGCAATGCTGTTTGCACAATGGCGGCTTTTTATGTCATCGCAAGACGGCTACAGCTACAGGAGGAAGGAGAGAGGGAATAGCTGAGACAGGAGCAGGTCTACAGGCAGAGGGTGACCCTGTTCATGCTCACAGAGGAAGAGATACTGCAGAGGTACAGGTTGGCTCCTGACACCATCTTGGAGCTCATCAGGGACCTACAACCACTGTTGCAGCACACCACCCCAAGAGCACATGCAATTCCACCCCATGTACAGGTGCTGTGCAGCCTCCACCTGCTGGCGTCAGGGAGCTACCAGAGCGTGGTTGCTGCGGTGGGTGGGGTGACCCAGAGCAGCCTCTCAAGGTTTTTTCACAAATTCCTTGACGCCATGTTGCATAGGATGGAGCATTACATTTCTTTTCCATCCACCCATGCTGAACTGCTTCAAGCCAAATCTGAGTTCTCCCAGATGGCTAGATTTCCCCATATCATCGGCTGCATTGATGGCACGCACATCCCCATTTGTCCCCCTGCTGCCACAGAATACCTCTACCGGAATAGGAAGTCCACCCAGACCCTCAATGTACAGGTGATTTGCAATGCAAAGTTCGTCATCACAGACCTTGTTGCCAAATTCCCTGGGAGTACCCACGACTCCTATATTTTTCAGAACAGCGGCATCTATGCACGGCTGTCTGCAGGGGAATTTGGCGAAGGATACCTCCAAGGTAAGACACAGTGTGCGACCCCTCCAACACCTATTGCAGTAAGAATTACAAGTATGCATGTGAGTAATGTATTCCCATTTCCCTTTTAGGAGACAGTGCATATGCCCTACGTTCATTTATCCTCACTCCCTACCTCAACCCCTCCACACCCAGCCAAAGGAGGTATAACCGAGCCCACAAAAGTACACGGAATGTGGTAGAATGGACCTTTGGCATCTGGAAGAGCAGATTTAGATACCTTCACAAGAGTGGAGGTGCAAGGCAGTATACCCCCATCACCTGCTGCAAGATAATTGCTGCCTGTGCCATGTTGCACAACTTGGCTGTGAGGAAGGGTACTGAGGTGGATCTTTCTGACTACGAGGATCATGACGACGACAATGCTGTGCCTGACAGACAACCTGCTGGAGTGTCAACACCTACTGATGGCAGATACAGACGTGAGGAGATAACAGACAACTATTTCTGAGTGAGTAAAGAGACACAGACAGCTTGTGAATGTGAAAAAAAGTTTTTTAATGTTGCCCCAACGTAAATGCACTGATGTGGAACAAACAATGAGTATTTGAACGTGGGGACTGCTAATGTCCCCGGTTGCCTCACACACACTGTAAATGTGATTTACGGGCGCGCTTCGCAGACCCACTGGGGTGTGGTTCTCTCCCTTTGGCATGGCCTGCAGGCTCAGCTGAGCGCCTGGTGCTCCGGCGTGGCTCAACAACTGCGCTAGCCGGGCTGCTGTGGCTGCTGCTGTCGTATGCCTCAGCCACGTCCAGGGCAGGATTTGCAGCAGTATGGGAGGTGATCATGGCCTCCAGGGCACTGGTAATCCTGGCCATGCCCCTGGTTACCTCCACGGTGTTCTGCGTGAGGCTTTCTTGCATGTTGGCGCTCCTACGGCATAGCTGGGATGTTGCCGTGGCTAGCCGGTGCATGGCCCTGTTGTGCACACGCGCATCCCTGTGCCTTGTTTGCTCCTGGGCATCCATTTTTGCGCACAGTTGGTTGATGGCGGTGGTCATGTCAGTGTTGGTCTTTGCAACCTCCCTGTTGGTTTCCACTAAAGCACTGATGCCCTTGCCCATGTCTCCCATTTGCTGATTTAGGATCCTAAACTGGCGGTGGCAGGCCTGAATCGATTTCCCCTGCATGCGCTGGATGCGCACCATGGTCCCCTCAAGGCCACGGAACACAGTGCCCTCTCCAGGTGGACCTGCACTGCTGGGAGTGCGTTGGCGGCTGCGAGTGCTGCTGGACTGATGTGTGGACACCTGTGCAGTAGGAGTGACTTCTATGGTTGCTGGAGCCTCACCCTCACCTCCCGCCATGACTCTCAGTGGGGCCACATATCTCCTCCTGGCTGGTGAGGTAGCAGGTGTTTTCTGATAGATACATCTGCCGTGTGGATTCCTCACCTTGTGAATACCCCTTGCGTCAGCAACATTCGGAAATTCTTTTTTCGTAGCCTCGCGCCGACGTGGACTCCTGACGTCATAGAGACACGACCTCGCTCGCGACTCCGCTGACGTCACCGACGCCTATAATAGGCCCACGCCGGCATGATGACATCAGTTCCCTTTTTTCCGCGTCGTCGACGCTAACGGTTTCGGGATACTCTGTAGCCTTAGTACATTGTTACTTCGTTTCTTCGATTCTCCATTCTCAGATATTTCTATTCTAACTGTCATGTCGACAAAGAAGACCAGTTTTAAGCCTTGCAGAGAATGCGGGAAGATGATGTCCGTTACGGACCCTCACCAAGATTGTATCTGGTGTTTAAGCTCGGATCATGACGTCGATGGTTGTTCATCATGTCAAAAGATGAATCCGAAGGCTCTTTGTGAGAGGGAATCTAAACTTCTTGTTGCCAAACTTAAAGCAAGTAAGGTTAAAAGATCCTCGAAGCATCCGAAGAAGTCGAGGTCGAGATCCTGGTCAAGGTCTCGAGAGGCGTCGGCCTCGAAGTCATCATCCGGTCATGCTTCCAGTTCCCACAAGAAGCATAAGAAGAGGAGACACGGATCCCGTCATCATTCCAGATCGAAGTCTCCCAAAAGGATGAAGTCGAAAGTGATTCCTCCTCATGAGTCGGAAGGTGAGGCTTCGCCTTCGGAGTCGATGGTCCATTCTCCGACTCCAGCTCCGGATCCGACTCCGACTCCGTCTCCGGCTCCGTCTCCGGCTCCATCTCCGGCTCCGGAAGACACCGATGGAGTTCCTGTTGAGGAAGGGGCTTCGAATCCTGTTGAGGAAATAGATTCTAATGTGCCTCGAGGTCAGCCTGAGCATCCACCATTCCCGACTCCAGGTCAGGACCCTTCTGCGTTTTTAAACGCGATGTATGGTGTTTTCTCGAGGTCGTGGTACCCCTCTGGAGCGCCTTCGGGTCCCATGGGTCCTATGGCTTTCAATTTGGGTGTTCCTCACTCTTATGCTCCAGCACCCTTCATCCCATATATGCCGGCTCCGACTCCGCTGTGGCAATATCAGGTTCCACCAAGATCGACGCCGATATCGACGCCGGCTCGGCCGAAGTCGACGACCCCGGTTCCGGCGTCACCGACTCCCTTGGATTCTATGGGGCAACCTTCCAAGCCCTCGGGTTCGATTCCGAAGTCGGCTCCGACGCCGTCGAATTCGGCGTTGGATTCGACTGCACTTCGAGTCAAAATGAGATCTCGTAGAGAAGCTCAACGACTTCTGGAGGAGCAGAGAGTTAATGATTCATCTTCTGAGGTGGAAGAAGATGAACTGGAAGGGGATTGTTTCGAAGACCTGGCGGATGCTAGTGGTCTTGAGTTTTCTCCGGAGTGGTCTTTGCCTTCTGGACCTGATGCTCCCTCCAAGGATGTTCAACCTTACCATGTTGTCATGAAGAAGGCAGCAGGACTTTTAGGTCTGACTTTGCCCTCTGTCGAGTTTAAATCGAATTTGTTGACAGAGGTCCTCCATTCTCCTAGTTCGTCAGTAGAACCTTTGCTCCCATTTAACGATGCCTTGAAGGATCCTATAATGGAAGTTTGGAAAAAGCCTTTTTCTGCTCCTGCAGTTGCAAAAAGTGTGGCTAGGAGGTATAGATTGGCTCCTGAGGATCCTGCTTTCTTATCTTCGCATCCTTCCCCTGAAGGTTTGGTAATTCAGGCCGCTTGCTCTAAAAAGTCGGTTGGGGCTTTTCCGCAG
This sequence comes from Lissotriton helveticus, assembly GCF_964261635.1. Classification (NCBI taxonomy): domain Eukaryota; kingdom Metazoa; phylum Chordata; class Amphibia; order Caudata; family Salamandridae; genus Lissotriton; species Lissotriton helveticus. Next base: position 1,714,039,701 of record NC_136069.1, read on the forward strand.
GTGCCTGGCGACAAAGAGGCCAAGAAACAAGATCAGGTCGCGAAAAAGATTTTTTCTTCGTCTAGCATGGCTTTGAAGTCTTCTAACGCCACTTGCCTCATGGGAAGATACATCCATGCTCTTATGGACTCTATAAGTTCTTTGGTCCCTAAGGTTCCTGAGGCTAGTAGAAAGGACTTTGAAGAGGCTTTATCTGACACTCAGGCAGCGGCTCGTCAGGTCATCCAAAGTGGACTTGATACAACAGATGCTGTGGCAAGGATCATGGGCACGGCAGTTGCCACGAGGCGTTCAGCCTGGTTGAAGTCATCTGACTTTTCAGCGGATGTGCAGTCTGCATTATTGGATTTGCCTTTCGATGGCGAGGGGCTTTTTGGGAAGAAGGCAGACGCGGCCTTGGAGAGATTCAAGGACAGCAGGGCAACTGCTAGATATCTTGGCCTTCAGGTCAGGGGTTCTACGACCAGAAAGTTTAGAGGGTTTGGTCGCTCTTCCTTTTGGTCGTATAGACCTGCTCAGCAGCAGCAGCAACAACAGCAGCAGCAGAATACCTTGTATAGGTCTTACAGAGGGAAGCAGAGAACACGTCCTTGAGGTCGTCAGGTCTCTTCCTCCTCCACCTCCTCCAACCCCCCAGCCACAGAAAAGCAGCCCTAGATCCGCCATTCAGGATCATGTGGGTCCAGTGGGGGGTCGGCTTACCTACTTTCTACGAGATTGGGAATCGGTTACATCAGATCTTTGGGTTCTCAATCTCGTAGAAAATGGGTATGCCCTTCCCTTTCGGGAATTCCCTCCCAATTACCCTCCTTGCCAGGGATATTGCTCAGAGGAACATCTGTTACTCCTACAGGAGGAAGTCCAAACACTTTTGAGAAAAGGTGCGATAGAGGTGGTTCCAAAGCAGGAAAGGGGTCAGGGATGCTACTCCCGGTATTTCCTGATTCCCAAGAAGGATGGCAGGCTTCGTCCGATCCTGGATCTCAGGATCTTGAATTTTTATCTGAAGCAGGAGAAATTCAAGATGCTCACCCTTGCTCAGGTTCTTCAGGCTCTGCTGGAAGAAGACTGGATGGTGTCACTCGACTTGCAGGATGCGTACTTTCACTTCCCAATCCTGAAGTCGCACAGGAGGTATCTCCGTTTTACGGTTGGGTCGCAACACTACCAGTTTGCGGTCCTTCCATTTGGACTTACTACTGCACCTCGGGTCTTCACCAAGGTGATGGCAGTGGTGGCGGCGCATCTCAGAAGATCGGGGATTCCGGTATTCCCGTATCTAGACGATTGGCTGATCAAAGCGGAGTCATCAGAGATTGTGCTTCATCATCTGCAGGAGACAACCCAATTGTTGTACAGGTTGGGTTTTTCAATAAATGTACCCAAGTCTCACCTGGTGCCCTCCCAGCGCAACCTGTTCATAGGTGCGGTACTGGACACAACCGTATGTCGTGCATTCCCTCCCCCTCAAAGGATTCGCGACATACGGGAGATGATTCCTTTATTTTACAATGGAGCGGTCGTTCCAGTCCTGAAGGTCCTTCGCCTGCTCGGTCTGATGGCTTCATGCATTCTGTTGGTCAACCATGCACGCTGGCGCATGAGGGCGCTCCAGTGGTGCCTCCGCAAGCAGTGGTATCAGCACAACGGAGATCTCAGGGAGTCAGTGAGGATCTCCAGAGAAGCTGCAGCGGATCTGTCTTGGTGGGGCGTGGAAGGCAATCTGTCCCAAGGAAAGCCTTTTCAACTTCCCCCATCGGTGGCCACGGTGATAACGGATGCATCCACTCTCGGGTGGGGTGCTCATCTGGGGGATCTGGAGGTCAAGGGCCTTTGGTCTCCAGAGGAAAGGTTGTTTCACATCAACCTTCTAGAATTGCGGGCGATTCGTTTGGCGCTCAAGGCCTTCCTCCCTTCCCTTCGCGGTCGGTCGGTTCAAGTCCTGACGGACAACACGACCCCGATGTGGTACATCAACAAGCAGGGAGGAGTGGGGTCGCAGTGTCTCTGCAGAGAGGCTCTGCGCCTCTGGTCCTGGGCTCAGGACTGTCAGATTTGTCTGATGGCAAATCATCTGGCCGGGGTTCTGAACGTTCGTGCAGACAGTCTCAGTCGGCAGTTCTCTGCCGACCACGAGTGGAGGCTTCACCCGGAGGTGGTTCACGACATCTTTCGGATGTGCGGGACTCCTCGGGTGGACCTGTTCGCCACTCACGAGAATGCGCACTGCCTGTCTTTCTGCAGTCTCCAGTATCCGATGCAAGGAGCCTTGGGGGACGCGTTTCAGTTGAGTTGGAGAGGTCAACTCCTTTACGCGTTTCCCCCCATACCCTTGATTCCTCGGGTTCTGAGGAAGATTCGCCTAGACCGGGCCCAAGTCATATTGGTCGCCCCGGATTGGCCAAGAAGGGTGTGGTATACGGATCTTCTCCACCTCTCCTCTCACCCGCCGCTCCGTCTCCCTCACAGGGCAGACCTCCTCTCTCAGATGGAGGGGCAGGTTCTACACCCCCACCTCCAGACATTGCACCTTCATGCCTGGAGATTGAGCGGGGCAACCTGATTTCCTTTTCCCTCCCGCCTGACGTTGTGGATGTCATCTTGTCAGCCAGGCGTGACTCCACTAAGTCCATCTATTCTTATAGATGGGCGAAATTTGTCTCGTGGTGTGGGGAAAGGTCTATTGATCCTTTGAAAGCTCATTTGTCTCACGTTCTCCAGTTTGCCCTTTCTCTGGCTCAGCAGGGTCTTGCTGTTGCCACGGTGAAAGGTGTCAAGACCTAAGTACACTGTCTCTTACCTTTTAGAAATGACTGGTATTCCTGAAGACAGTGTAGAGATTTTCGCAGAGACGCAAGGGACCAACTTCCTGAAAACTCTAACTAAGCCTTGCTGACTAATCTTACAGCTAAGCATTAACCAGAACCTTCGGGAAGAGGGCCGGTACTGGACGTTGACTGGAGGATTGAGTCTTCGACTGTCGACCTGCAGATTTACAAGAACAATAAAGCTCAGTATCCACTCTATCTTTCTTGTATTCCTACTTCTAGTTAGCTCCCCCTTAACTCTCTATGTAAAAATCTAGTTCTCCCTAAGTTGCTTCCTACCTGCGATCAGTCCGGTTCCGTCCACCGCCCAGTATTTCTTGTCTTGTCAGGGATGGATGTTGTCTTGGGAGTTGTCCTTTTAGTTTTGAAGTCTGCGAATTAAACAAATGAAATATTAACATTCCTTCTTTTCCTTCTCTATTAGTTTCCTAGTTCTCTCTCCTCTTTTCAGTTATCTAACACTTAACACTTACATGTGAATAAACTCTTCTTTCCAGATGTAAATTGTGGTTTCAGATCATCTCAGGAGTATCTTTTCCTAAGGGAATGAAATACACCACGAAACAACAACTCTAGCGAAAACAATCCACAATGACTTTTGTGGATGAATACTCCTTGACAAGAATGTATCCCTATAGGCCTAAAAACATAATCTGTGAATCACAATGAATTTCTTGTGAATACCATCTAAAAGAAAACAAAATGTAAACACAATATATCTCTAACCAGATTCTGAGATAATCTTGGCAGTCTAAATATAAATCTGCATTCAAAATAGTTATTCCTAAACAAACTCAAACGTTAGTTAAATCCTTTCTTTCAAAATTAGTTCTCTTTCTTGCGTTGGGCGCCTTTAAATTATCCAAGGAAACTTAGCTTTTATCTTGTGGCTGGCTGGATTCCTAAGCTGGTTGCCGAGTTCTGAAGACCTCGCGCTGAATAAAGCAGTTCAAAAGGCCTTGCAGTCCTATCCCTCGATGTCCTCTTCGGAGCGCTAAATCAGGATCCTGTAGAAGACGTCCGCGATGCAGATCTCTTGGAAACTCCTGAGGCAAAGCGAGTTTTCAGGAGAGGGTGCGGTTTAAATACCCTCCGCACCAAATGTCAACGTGCGCTTGCACGTTGCAACCGCCTTCAGCCCTCCGCGTGCAGCGCGAGCGGAAGGCTTTCTGCTTTCCGATGGCAGACAGCAAAAACAAAGCACACGCATCTTACGCGTGTGAAGGCTTTCAGTTCCCCAATGTCAAAGCAAGGTATAAATACTTACGAAAGGCTCACGGGCATGCCTAAAGCGAGATTATAAAATGAAAGTAGCATTCATGCAATTACAACGTAATACCTTTCCATTTCAAAACGTCTGTGAAGTGAATTACCAAAGCATTCAAACAGTTACAAAAACATACACACAAAAGAGGTGCTGGTGCACGGGAAAGGGGTGGGTTTTTTCAGATGGGAAAGAAACCTTTGTACAAGGTGTACATTACCGCTGGGTAATTAGCAGGTGTCCATAGGAAGGAACAGACGGGACTGGGGAATCGTGACAGTACTCCCTTCTCAAGATCCCCCCTAAGACCGGTGCAATGGGTTTGGGTTTCTCAGGATGTTGAGTATGAAATCTCTTCAATATCTTGGGAGCATTTTTTAAATGTTCCAAAGGTTCCCAGGACCTTTCCTCCGGGCCGTATCCTTTCCAGTCGATCAGATAAAGCAACCTTCCCCTAGACCTCTTGGAATCTAGAATCGTCTTAACTTCATATTCAGGACTCCCCTCTATATCAATGGAGGAGGGGGGTTGGACAAATCGAGTTTGGGCATGAAAAGGTTTGATTAACGATACATGGAACACTGGATGGATTTGAAATTTGGCAGGTAAAGTCAGTCTCATACATACAGGATTAATGATCTTTTCTATAGGAAAAGGGCCTATATACCTTGGATTAAACTTACGATTCCCTTTTAGTTTCAGATTCTTAGTGCTTAACCACACTTTATCCCCAGGTGAGTAAAGCGGAGGCTCAGATCTGTGTTTATCAGCAAACCTCTTTTGATCCTCTTTCGCTTTGGCCAAATTAAAAGTTGCTTGTTCTTGAATAGAGGATAATTTAGAAACATAATCAGAAATGGCTGGTACATGATTAAGCTCTTTTATCTCTTTAGGAAAAGAATTAGGGTGATAACCTAGATTACAGAAAAAAGGTGACATACCAAGGGAAGAATGATCTACATTGTTGTAAGCAAATTCCAGTTGACTTAGGAGTGTTGACCATTCTTCGCCTACATTAGTCAACATGCACCGAATGAACTGTTCAATAGTTTGATTGGTACGTTCCGTAAGACCATCAGTTTGAGGATGATAGCTAGAGGATAAACGTATGTCCATATTTAGGAGAGACCTTAAGTTTTGCCAAACTCGTGAAATAAACTGGGACCCTCTGTCCGAAATAACCACTGATGGAATCCCATGTAAACGGACTACATTTTCCATTATTAAATGTGCTAATTCCATGCTAGTTGGTAGTTTCTTAAGCGGGACAAAGTGAGCCATGCGTGAAAACTGATCTACAATAGTAAGAATGGTGGTAAACCCTTTTTTGGTGATTGGTAACTCGACAATGAAATCCAAAGAAATAGTGTGCCAAGGTCTAGGTGGTAAAGGTAAAGGGTTTAGCAAACCACTTGGACTTTGATGAGATGATTTGTTCTGAACACAAACCCCACAAGTTTCGACATAAAGTTGCACATCTCTAAACATTGAAGGCCACCAAAAGGTTCTTTTAATTAAATCATAGGTCTTAACCTTACTTGGGTGAGCAGATAAAGTAGTGTCAGTAGGTACAAAAATGAGGTTTTGCATGAAGAACAAATCATCTCTTTCCTGCAAATAAGGGTGTGATTGTTTCCATACTTTAAAATCTTTCCTTGCTAGTTCTTTCTTAATGTCAGAAATAACATCACAAACCGTAATACTTGCTTGAAATCGTGATATCGGTATTACAGGTTTCACCTCAGACGGAGGATCCATAACAACCTCTCCCATTCTAGACAATGCATCAGCTTTCAAATTTTCTTTACCTGGTCGATAGGTAATGACAAAGTTATAATCATTAAAGAACATTGACCATCTCAATTGTCTAGCAGATAGAGCCTTTACTGTTCTCAAGGCTTGAAGGTTTCTATGGTCCGTATATATTGTCACTGGATGTCTTGCTCCTAGCAAATAATGGCGCCATTCTTCAAAAGCTGCCTTTATTGCCAGAAGTTCCTTATCTGCAATTGCATAATTCAACTCTGCTTCAGATAATTTTCTAGAAAAATACGCAATTGGGTGCATTTGTCCTGTATCCACATGTCTTTGAGACAAAATACCTCCTACAGCAAATTGAGAAGCGTCAGCTTCCACAATAAAGGGCTGGCTGGGATCTGGATGAGAAAGAATTGGAGCTGAAATAAACTTCTTTTTAAGTTTCTGAAAAGCTTCTTCAGCTAGTTCTGTCCACTCGAATTTAACTCCTTTCCTCAACAATCTTGTGATAGGAGTGATAGTTTTAGAGAAATCTTGAATGAAGCGGCGGTAGAAATTTGCGAACCCCAAAAAACTTTGAACTTGTTTTACCGAAGATGGACTGGGCCAGGATTCTACCGCTTCAACTTTCTTTGGGTCCATTTCTATCCCTTTGGGACTGATGACATATCCCAAGAACTCAACTTTTGAAGTGTGAAACAAACTTTTTTCCAATTTGACATACAATGAATTTGCAAGCAGTTTTTTGAGAATAGCTCGGACCTGTTGCACATGCTCTTCTTCTGAAGTTGAAAAGATCAGAATGTCATCTATATAGACAACACAACATACATCAATAAACTCATGCAGAACTTCATTTATAAAAAATTGGAAGGCTGCGGGGGCATTGCAAAGACCAAAAGGCATGACTTGGTATTCAAATAGTCCAAATTTTGTGCGGAAAGCTGTTTTCCATTCGTCACCGTTTCGTACTCGTACCAAATGGTAAGCTCCCCGCAAGTCCAATTTTGTATAAATGGTTGCTTTTTTGACCTGATCAAGCAAAGTGGGGATCAACGGCAAAGGATATCGGTTTTTTATAGTTACATTGTTCAAGGCTCTATAGTCTATGCACGTGCGCAATTCACCTCCCTTTTTCGGAATAAAAAAGAGAGCTGAGGAGACAGGAGACTTGGAATGACGAATAAAGCCGTTGGCTAGATACTCATCCAAGTACTCTCTAAGATGAATATTCTCCTTTTCTGTCAATGCATAGATTCGGCTACATGGTAGAGTAGCCCCTGGAACAAGATCTATTCTACAGTCAAAGTCTCTGTGTGGAGGGAGAGTGTTTGCTTTTTTCTTGTCAAAAACGTCTTGTAGATCCGAGTAAACTGATGGAACACCTTCTATCGCTAAAACTCTGGATGAGTCGGAAGGAAAATTAAACCCTTGAATTATTTCACCTGATCTTTCCAGAAGGAAACATTTGTTTACACAATGTGTTGACTGAAAGGTTAAAGTCTGAGATACCCAATCTATACTTGGATTGTGTTTAATCAACCAAGGAATTCCCAAAATTAGCTTGAACTGCGGGGCGTCTATGATATCAAACTGTATCTTTTCACGGTGAATAGGTGAAGAGTTCATCTCAAGGATTTCAGTTTGTTGGCTAATAGGTCCTGAAGTTAACTCCTTACCATCTACTGCTCTAACTATCTCTGGATGATTTTTTAAAACAGATTCAAAGCCTAACTGGGAGAAAAACTGAGTATCCATAAAGTTTCCCGTAGCTCCTGAGTCAATTACAGCTTCTACCTTTCTAGTTAGAGAGGAAGGCGATAGACTTCTTAACTCGACTAGGATACCAAAATGCTTACATTCTAAAGGTGGAACAGTAGAGGCCAAACTGGAAATTACACTCGATGAACCGACCTCATCTTTCATCGAGTTTTCTAGTTTTCCGTCGACTCTTGAGTTAAAGCAAGATCAGAGGATTTTGACTTAAACTTATTAGGTTTAGTAGGACAGTCTCTGACAAAGTGTCCAGTCTTACCACAGTAAAGACATTGATTTAATTTTCGTCTCTTCTCCTTTTCATCCTTAGAGAGCGGACCTCGAACTGTTCCTATTTGCATAGGTTCCACATGATCGGATTTTGGGCCTACCTCCTTGCCTGATGATGTATTTCTATCTTTTACAAATAGGATTTTATGGTCACTCTTCCCTTTTTCGCCCTTTCTCTCACTAAGACGATGATTCAACTTAATCACAAGATCGATAAACTCACTAATATCATCGGGAGGTTCTAAGATTTGAGTTACCATGTCTTTCAGATCTTCTCGAAGACCTCTGTAAAAAATAGAAATTCTTTTATCGTATGGCCAGTTAGCCTCTAAAACCAAACGATTAAATTGGGAGATGTAGTGGAGGAGATCAGAGGACCCTTGTTTTAAACTCAATAACTCATTGTCTGCAGACTGCACAAACATATGCTTTGCAAAAATCTTCTTTAGGGCCCGTTCAAAGTTTCTAAAATTATACAAAATTGCATCATCCCTTTCTACTAAAGGAATGGACCAAAGGGCTGCATCACCCCCAAAATACGATAGCATGAAAGCTACCTTGGAGGAGTCATCAGGGAAGGCTGATTTCTTGGCTAAGAAATGTAGATGGCATTGTTGCAAAAATATGGAAAACTTGTTACAATCACCATAAAAACGTTCTGGTGGAGCTAAGGGCGTCGGCATTGGGGTAACTACCTGAATCTGAGTCCCCCCCCCTGAGTCTGAAGATGAAGTCTGCACACTGACTGAACCCTGCTGGATTGCTGCTTGTAACGCTGTCATGTCGTTTCGTAAAGAAACATTCTCATCTCTAATATCCTTAAGTACTGCCGCTATTTCTTGTAAGGATACCTGGTCCATTGCGTCTGGGCGAAATATACTTCTTGGGCTTTGCCTTCTGTCAAGACCTAAGTACACTGTCTCTTACCTTTTAGAAATGACTGGTATTCCTGAAGACAGTGTAGAGATTTTCGCAGAGACGCAAGGGACCAACTTCCTGAAAACTCTAACTAAGCCTTGCTGACTAATCTTACAGCTAAGCATTAACCAGAACCTTCGGGAAGAGGGCCGGTACTGGACGTTGACTGGAGGATTGAGTCTTCGACTGTCGACCTGCAGATTTACAAGAACAATAAAGCTCAGTATCCACTCTATCTTTCTTGTATTCCTACTTCTAGTTAGCTCCCCCTTAACTCTCTATGTAAAAATCTAGTTCTCCCTAAGTTGCTTCCTACCTGCGATCAGTCCGGTTCCGTCCACCGCCCAGTATTTCTTGTCTTGTCAGGGATGGATGTTGTCTTGGGAGTTGTCCTTTTAGTTTTGAAGTCTGCGAATTAAACAAATGAAATATTAACATTCCTTCTTTTCCTTCTCTATTAGTTTCCTAGTTCTCTCTCCTCTTTTCAGTTATCTAACACTTAACACTTACATGTGAATAAACTCTTCTTTCCAGATGTAAATTGTGGTTTCAGATCATCTCAGGAGTATCTTTTCCTAAGGGAATGAAATACACCACGAAACAACAACTCTAGCGAAAACAATCCACAATGACTTTTGTGGATGAATACTCCTTGACAAGAATGTATCCCTATAGGCCTAAAAACATAATCTGTGAATCACAATGAATTTCTTGTGAATACCATCTAAAAGAAAACAAAATGTAAACACAATATATCTCTAACCAGATTCTGAGATAATCTTGGCAGTCTAAATATAAATCTGCATTCAAAATAGTTATTCCTAAACAAACTCAAACGTTAGTTAAATCCTTTCTTTCAAAATTAGTTCTCTTTCTTGCGTTGGGCGCCTTTAAATTATCCAAGGAAACTTAGCTTTTATCTTGTGGCTGGCTGGATTCCTAAGCTGGTTGCCGAGTTCTGAAGACCTCGCGCTGAATAAAGCAGTTCAAAAGGCCTTGCAGTCCTATCCCTCGATGTCCTCTTCGGAGCGCTAAATCAGGATCCTGTAGAAGACGTCCGCGATGCAGATCTCTTGGAAACTCCTGAGGCAAAGCGAGTTTTCAGGAGAGGGTGCGGTTTAAATACCCTCCGCACCAAATGTCAACGTGCGCTTGCACGTTGCAACCGCCTTCAGCCCTCCGCGTGCAGCGCGAGCGGAAGGCTTTCTGCTTTCCGATGGCAGACAGCAAAAACAAAGCACACGCATCTTACGCGTGTGAAGGCTTTCAGTTCCCCAATGTCAAAGCAAGGTATAAATACTTACGAAAGGCTCACGGGCATGCCTAAAGCGAGATTATAAAATGAAAGTAGCATTCATGCAATTACAACGTAATACCTTTCCATTTCAAAACGTCTGTGAAGTGAATTACCAAAGCATTCAAACAGTTACAAAAACACACACACAAAAGAGGTGCTGGTGCACGGGAAAGGGGTGGGTTTTTTCAGATGGGAAAGAAACCTTTGTACAAGGTGTACATTACCGCTGGGTAATTAGCAGGTGTCCATAGGAAGGAACAGACGGGACTGGGGAATCGTGACAAAAGGTTATCTTTCTGCGCTGTCAGCTTTTCTCTGTTTGCCTGACCAGCCTTCTCTTTTTAAGTCACCTGTGGTTTTAAGGTTTTTAAAGGGTCTTATAAATAAGTTTCCTCCTGTCCCTTTTATTGTGCCTCAGTGGGACTTGAATCTGGTCTTGACCTTTTTGATGGGTGCTCCTTTCGAGCCTCTCCACAAATGTCCCTTGAGGCTTCTTACCCTTAAAACAGTCTTCCTCGTTGCAATAACCTCGGCAAGGAGGGTAAGTGAGCTTCAAGCTCTTTGTCACAAGCCCCCTTTCTTGTCCATACATGCTGATCGAATGGTTCTCAGGACCAGGGCTGCTTTTCTGCCTAAGGTGGTAACTCCCTTCCACCTAGGGCAGTCCATTACTTTACCTTCCTTCTATCCTCCCCCTCACCCTTCTAAGGAGGAAGAGAGACTGCACCGTCTGGACCCTAAGAGGGCGGTGTCCTTTTACTTGGACAGATCCAAGGACTTTCGCTTGGAAGACCAGCTCTTCGTTGGATTTGCTGGCTGCAAGAAAGGAAGGGCGGTCCATAAGAGAACTTTATCGAGATGGATTGTCCTCTGCATAAAGATCCGCTACTCTTTGGCCGGTAAGGAACGACCAGAGGGTATAAGGGCTCATTCTACAAGGGCTAAGTCTTCATCCTCTGCATTAGTTAGAGGTGTGCCTGTTGAGGATATTTGTAGGGCGACAACTTGGTCTTCCCTCCACACATTCGCGAAGCATTACTGCTTGGATTCCGAAGTGAGGAGGGACGGTCACTTTGCACGCTCTGTTCTTCAGGATTTCCTGGTCTAGAAGAGTGGACACCCTCCTCCGGGAGTGGGGACTGCTGTGGGACTCTATTCACAAGGTGAGGAATCCACACGGCAGATGTATCTATCAGAAGAACAAGTTACTTACCTTCGGTAACGCTTTTTCTGGTAGATACTATATCTGCCTGTGGATTCCTCACTGACCCACCCGCCTCCCCGTTGTCCACTCTTCTATGCCAGAGTTACTGTAATGTAATGTATATATATTTTGTTGTCAAGGAAATGTTCCAATTGCTTTCCTGCTTTTGCTTAACACTGTGTGTTTTGCCTTGATTATTGTGTACTATGTATACTTGTATATTTCTACTGTCATTGGTCCGTCCGTGTGCCTCGATGGCACGGAAAAAAGGGCGGAACTGATGTCATCACGCCGGCGTGGGCCTAATATAGGCGTCGGTGACATCAGCGGAGTCGCGAGCGAGGTCGTGTCTCTATGACGTCAGGAGTCCACGTCGGCGCGAGGCTACGAAAAAAGAATTTCCGAATGTTGCTGACGCAAGGGGTATTCACAAGGTGAGGAATCCACAGGCAGATATAGTATCTACCAGAAAAAGCGTTACCGAAGGTAAGTAACTTGTTCGTCAGGGACCGTGATGGGGAGTTCTCAGGTGAGAACCACAATGGGGGGGGTTTGGGAAACGTGTGGGGAGTGGGGAAATACAAGGGGACGAACAGTGTCATCCTCATGGGAGAGGGCAGTGGCGTCTTCCTCCTCCTGCGAGGCTTCTGCGGTGCTTGGCCCTGCCTCAACACTCTTCTCCCTTGCTGGCGCAGTTCCTTGTGAGGCAAATGGTCCACTGCCAGATGCTTGCCCTAGGTATAAAGAAGCGTATGTACACTGAGTGCTATTGTCTTACAGTCACTACAATAAATGCATTGCACATTTCACTTTCATTACTCTGATTGCCTTTCAATGCATTGCTGTTTTCTGTGCACTTACATGTGGTCCTACATTTGCTCCCTACATTTCCCATAATGCATTGCTCATGTATAGTGCTAGCAGTACTGGACTGGGGTTGGGCTGTACACAAAGGCTAAAGGGAAACAGTTTGCTTTGGGGTGTCATGCTGCCCAGGCCTCTTACCTTTCGTAGTAGCTCTGGCTGAGCTGTCCACATCTCCTACTCCCACGACACTGTCAGGCTCGATGGTGGAGGCCACCAGTTCCTCAAGGTCAGTCAGGGGGGGCGCAGGTTTCCTGCCTCCACCGGTCACACCAGCCTGATTGTGGATCTCTGCCATTTTTTTTTGGGTGAGGCTCCTGAGGTCGTAAAACCTTTTCTTCAGGTCATCTTGGCTCCTGCTGGTCACACCCACAGCATTCACCTTCTCCCCTATGGCAAGCCACAGCTTTCTTTTGGCTGACTCTGGTACAGTGAGGGACAGCCTGCCAAAAAGCTGTTTGTGGACCCTCACCACTTCCTCAACCAGTACCTGCAGCTCCATGCTGCTAAACTTTAATTTTCGTTTTCTTTCAGCCTTCTGGCTCTCTGTGCTACTTGCCATTCTTACTCTCTTTCACTGCAAACAAATCTCTCCCTGCTGCTCTGTCTCTCTGCACAGCTCTGATTGCCTCTCCAGAACCTTCTAATGAGTTGCAGCTGCCTGGGTAGCCACTTCCTGGTTGGGAGGGGGAGGGTGGTAGCACCTGATTGGCTGTTTTCATTAGTTTCAGTTTTGCTAGCTTCCCGAATCGGCATTTACCGATTCGGTATTTACCGATTCGATATTTTCAATGCATTTCTATGGGCCTTTTGGCCCGTAGGGTTGTATGGCCATTACCGATTCGGTAATTACCGATTCGGTGTTTGCCGATTCGGTAATTACAGAAAGTCCGATACCGACTTTTACCGATTCGGTAATATTTACCTATTTTTTACCTACATCTCATTTACCGATTTTTGAATACCGAATCGGTAAAATTCGGTATTTAAGAATCGGTAAATGACATTTACCTACATCTGGGCCTATGTCTGGTATTACCGTTCTCAGCCGTCTCGCCAGAATCGTGGCAAGGATCTTCACTTCCGTATTTAGCAGGGAAATGGGTCGATAGGAGGCACAGTCCTCCTGTGGCTTGCCCTCCTTGTGGATAGGGATTATGATCGCCAGGGAGAGGTCAGCAGGTAAACATCCCTCTTGATACGCTTCAAGAAAAAGATTTCTCAGATGGGGAGCCAGGATGTCCACCGTGCCCTTAAAGAATTCCGGTGGGAAACCATTAGGCCCAGGCGTTTTCCCCGGCTTTAGTCCGGCGATGGCGTTTTTTACCTCCTCCAGGGAAACGTCAGCCTCTAATGTATTTAGCATCTCAGCGTCCAACACGGGCAGATCCACTCGGGCCATATACTGGAGAGAATCCTCCCACGTGCCCAATTGTCTGGCTTTGCAGAAGCGTTCGTAGTAGGCCGCAAACGCATTTGCGATGTGAGGGTCTGAGCACACGGTTTTCCCTTCCTCATCTCTGACTTTATCTACCCATCGCACCGCCCTTTCCCTACAGCTGAGCCAGGCCAGTAGTGTACCCGATTTATCCCCCACGTCGTAGAGGCGGTGGAGTGTGGCCAAGTTTTGCATTTTAGCTTCCCCGGACACCAGCTCTCTTTAATGTCTCTGAACGTCCAGCAGTTTTCGCAAGGTTTCGGTGCTATTTGTGGATAAGTGCTCCTTCTCCAGTGTCAGTATATCTCGCTCTACAGACCCTACCTCTTCTTGTAACCGTCTCTTCTCCTCCCTCAATCTACCATTAATTCTGTCCCTCATCGCTGGCTTCATAGCTTCCCACAGGGTCACCGCCGAGTCCACCGTCCCTTCATTGTCGGCCAGGTATACCTGGGCGTCCGCTCTAATACCTTTAAGTATCGTCTTATTGGTCAGGTCCCAAGCGGTAAGACGCCATGAGGCCTCTCCTCTGTTCCCAGTCCGGCCCAGCGACATCAGTAGCGGCGAGTGGTCGGAGAGACCTCTTGCCAGATATTCCGCCGTGGCGCCCCTAGCTAGTTCCTGTCTGGGCATGAATATGTAGTCTAGTCTGGAGAACACCTTGTGCGCAGCCGAGTAAAATTAGTACGCAGCAGTGTCCGGGTGCAGCAGCCTCCAGACATCAGTTAAACCTATCGTAGAGACCATCTGGGCAAGCGGGGTTTGGTTCCCTCGGGCAATTGGCACCCCTGTTCTATCTAAGCCCTTATCCATTACATCATTAAAATCCCCTCCCACTATTTGTAGGGTGTCTGAGGTATCTAGGAGTATGTTCGCTAGCTTCTTCAGCGTATTCGCCTGCAGTTTTGGAGGTGCATAAACCGATATGAGGGTGTAGGTGCGCCTGCGCCAGGACCCCTGTACCCCAACACATGTCCCCAATGGATCCCCCCACGTACGCGTGATGTGGAACGAGAGGTATTCTTAACAATGATAGCTACACCTCTAGAGTCAGACGTGTACCCCGCATGCGCTAGGACCCTGTACCTGCCCCTTGCTATGAAGGCACAGGCGGTGCCCCTAAGGTGCGTTTCCTGAAGGAAAATGATATCTGGGCCTACTCTTTTAAAATAGTTGTTCACCAATCCCCGTTTTATCTTGTTACCCAGACCATTCACATTCCATGTCAGGACGTTGAGTGTCTCAGTGTCCAGAGCTTGAGGCGTTAGTGTACTTGCCATCTTGGCGGGAAGATCAAATGCGGCGTGCAGCCGCCTTTAGCGAAGAACCACATTTTGCACCAAGATCCATGACTGTGCTTAACCGACTGTGTACCCCCTCCCACTCCCCCTTCCCCAACAACCAAACTGCATGAACAACCCCTTTACCCCCCCCACCCCACCTATACCCCCCGGCCATCCCGCCCGTGCAACCATCGAAGGCTCGGACTACCAGGTAGTAAGGTCTTGTGGGAGGGGGTGCGCAGCGGGCCGGAAAAGCAAGCGAGGAGGCCGTATATGGTGTGCTATAGTAGGGATTTATTTCAGAGTCACAGAAGTAGAACACAGGAAAAACAAAGGAGGGCGTCAGGGTACTGGATCCACGCCGGGTCTGCGTTGCAGCTTGTGGTCTTCCGCGGCTCCAACGGCGGTTCCGGTGACGTGGTGTATCCACGGAGGGCAGGGAGCAAAAGAGAAAACAAGGGACCGTTAGTCCTATCCTAGTTCAGGATCTCAGCAACCGTCACCCGGGGCGTGTGGGGAAGGAGCGGAAAAGAGACAGTGAGGAAAGGAAGGTCCCGGGAGGAGGGAGTACGGGGCGAGGAGAAGAAAGAGTGGTCGGTCGGGGCGTGAGGGAAACGGCGGGGCACACAGTGCAGTGCTATACAATTATTACACAGTGCAGGGGACGTGATACTAAAGAGAAGGGGAATACTTTACAAGGACTATACAGGGGGCTCCTAACGAGTGGGGAAATAGTGAGGTTAAAGGCACTCACGCGGTCCGCCGTAACTCTCCCGTTGAGTTACGGCCGCTCTACAGCCACCTCCTGTGGACTCCACCACTCTTCGCTCCACTCGTCTGCTTCAGCCAGCTGCTCTCCGTCTCCTGCTCCTTCTCCTTCACGTCCGCCAGTCCGAGGTTCCTGCCACAAATCTCCGACCACTTCCACTTCCTGGTTCCCTCTTTTATCCTGTGCTGTTGCTGCCATAGGGGCGGGGCTTCCGGGGTCCGGGAGATTTAAGGTTGTCCGGCCCGATGTTCTGGTTGGTCCCTGTGGGGAAAAGAAGGGCGTGACTCTCTGGGCTTCCGTTGGCGTGCCGAGTCGGGTCCCCATGCTGGCGTTCTGAGGTCGGGGACACAGTCCCGGGGGTAGCGGGAGAGGTAAGGGTGCGGTAGGGCGGAGTTCAGGTCGGGGTTGGCGGGATGCCGGCTCACATCCCCTTTCCCTAGCAGTCCTTCTAGTAGGGGAGGGAGAGGAAGGGTATCTTGAAAGGAAATCCGCGTTGCCCTGTTCTGTTCCCTTCCTGTGTTTGGTCTTGAAGCAGAAGGGCTGCAAGGAGTGGAACCATCGGAGGACTCGGTCATTCTGACCTTTGTTCCGAGCCATCCACTCCAGGGGTGCGTGATCCGTGTAGAGAATGAAGTCTCTGCCCTCCAGATAATAGCGGAGATGGTCTACCGCCCACTTAATGGCCAGAGCTTCCTTCTCCACCACGGCGTAGTATTTTTCACGCGGAAACAGTTTACGGCTGGCATAAAGGATAGGCCTTTCGTTACCCAGGGAATCTCTCTGGGACAGCACCGCCCCTAACCCATGATCAGAGGCATCCGTTTGTAGGATAAAGGGTAGGGAGAAGTCGGGGGGAACCAAGACAGGACTTGAGGTCAGGGCTTCCTTTAAGTCCGTGAAGGCCTGCCAGGCTTCGGGAGAGGGGTTCCGTAGTTTCTCTTCGGATCTGCTTGATTTTTTAAGGAGGTCCGTGAGGGCTGCTGCCCTCTGTGAAAAGTTTGGCACGAACCGTCGGTAATACCCGAGAAGCCCTAGGAAGGCTCGAAGATCTTTCCTTGTTTGGGGGAAGGGAAGGGACCGGATCGCAACTGTTTTGCTCTCTTGGGGTCTTATCACGCCATCCCCCAGAAGGTATCCGAGGTATTTAACAGTTTTTGCCGCCAGTGTTGTTTTGGCTGGGTTGATGGCGAACCCAAAGGCACCTAAGGAGGAGACGACATCAAACAGATGATTCAGGTGTTGTGGCCAGCTGTCGCTAAAGATGACGATATCATCTAAATAGGCGCCGGCGTACTGTGTGTGGGGTCTCAATACGTGGTTCATGGCGCGCTGAAAGGTGGCTGGGGCGCCGTGTAGTCCAAAGAAATTCTACAGCCACGTAGTCAATACGTACCACGTGACCACTGGATAATTATTCCAAACGCATTTATTTTATCGTTTTTTTTGAAAATTTCTTAAAGTCTCAAAACAAGCACAAACAAAATGACCATCAGAACAGTGAGTTCATGTACATAGTATCTACAAAAATCCAATATTACAAATGTACAATATTTACAACAATCGAATCAAACGAAACATATAATAACACACCCAAAACAATAAAGCATATAGTAGTACAAATAAATTGCAGTTATGTACAGTGCAGAAATGATGCATGAAACACAAAGGAAAACCAGTCCTTAGAATAATACACCCAAGGGACAGGCGGGATTGAGGTGGAAATAAGTGCCTGCCTATCTATCAAAACCTGTGGTCGAATATTTCTTGAGGGTTACACAGCTAGGGTCCAGACCATGACATTAATTGTGTCCTAGCGGCACCCTTTAAGATTGCCACAGGGTGGGAATGTCGACGCGTTTCGAACCAGGATGTTCTAGGTTCTCTTCAGGACAGGGACTGGGGACAATCAATCTGAAAAAACATCAGGAGTGGGTGTCAATTAAAACTCATAGTACTATGACAACCTACTCTGACTCCAAAGAAAGTAGGGGAGTAATTACCTGCACAAGGCCGCAAGCGATGCCGTAGTGAGGGTAAATCGCAAAAAAAAGCATTTGAATCTGAAAAAACATGTAAAAAATTAATGTAAAAAATTAATTAATTAATAAAGAGTGCTCAACACGGTCAGTAACCCATTATGTATGGGACAATGGATTAGCTTAAGGTCTCAACGTATGTGTATCATACCTGCGGTTGACACACTGATGGACTGCGAATATAGTGCCCGCAATGCGGTGCACACTCAAGGATGATGTG
Source organism: Lissotriton helveticus (assembly GCF_964261635.1). Classification (NCBI taxonomy): domain Eukaryota; kingdom Metazoa; phylum Chordata; class Amphibia; order Caudata; family Salamandridae; genus Lissotriton; species Lissotriton helveticus. Next base: position 1,714,057,626 of record NC_136069.1, read on the forward strand.
TCGCTCTCATATTGCAGTGAAGGTAGTATCTGAGGGAGTGGCCACAAGAAAAAGTACACTATTAATTAAACATTCCAAGGCAGTGAGACCGTCGATTATAAGAAAACCGCCAGTCAAAGGGACCGTTCCTACCTGAATTCTACATCAAAAGTGAGCGATGGGGGTGCCTCGGCACGTAACCCAATTCAGGCCAACACACGGTGTCTATTTAACCGGAGCCCGCTGCAAAAGGGTAGAAATAATTGCGTATTACTCCCATGGTCTATAGGCCAGCACACATCATTGTACTTGAGAAAATTGCAGAAAAGCCCTGTGCACTTACTCGTTAACGAGGAATCAATCGTTCGTGTCCACACGGCGTTCAGTCTATGGATAGAACGCGGCTGCTAACAAGAGTATTTTAGAACTACCGGGTCAAGAAGACTGGTGGGAGTGGTCAGTGGCAACCCTATGGAATGCTGGACATTGCAGTTTCAATTGAACTCGAACACAGGCAAACTTGCTTGCACGGACATTGCGGTCTCTCGCAATTTTCATAAAGGACAGAATGAACATGACACGCGATACAATCTCACAATTTGCAATCACGCATGTGTGAGTGAGGGCATTTTTACGAGCATATTTACAACCCAATTTTCTAGCTTAGAACAGGCACAATTTTCACATAGGACAGACTGAGCATAACACGAGATACAGTCTGCTCCCCCACACATTACAATCCCGCTTATGTAAACGATGCAACTTGGAGAGCATATTTACAACCCATTTTTTTAAAAAAACAACAAGCTCAAATTCGCAGGCAGAAAAGACAGCTCTGAAATCACAAAATGACACAGATTTGCAAATAGTGAGGACAGCTCTAACATCCCATACCCAGTTGAGTAATCGTGTGGCACACTCGCTAGGTAAGAGCGAACATAGATTTTTAGCAAATGAATAAAAGATGCAGCACAGCCAATCTCAACACCGAGAGTCGGAGAGAATTCACAAACTGCCAGTCTCAGACATTTCATTCAGACCGGAGTTGGATGTATCGAATTTCAGTATGAGGTACGCTTCCTTCTGGGAAAGCCGGAGATCAGGGTCATCAATATAACATAGCCATTGTCCAATGTGACCTCTGTATGGGTTGTTTTGCAGCGGGCTCCGGTTAAATAGACACCGTGTGTTGGCCTGAATTGGGTTACGTGCCGAGGCACCCCAATCGCTCACTTTTGATGTAGAATTCAGGTAGGAACGGTCCCTTTGACTGGCGGTTTTCTTATAATCGACGGTCTCACTGCCTTGGAATGTTTAATTAATAGTGTACTTTTTCTTGTGGCCACTCCCTCAGATACTACCTTCACTGCAATATGAGAGCGACACATCATCCTTGAGTGTGCACCGCATTGCGGGCACTATATTCGCAGTCCATCAGTGTGTCAACCGCAGGTATGATACACATACGTTGAGACCTTAAGCTAATCCATTGTCCCATACATAATGGGTTACTGACCGTGTTGAGCACTCTTTATTAATTAATTAATTTTTTACATTAATTTTTTACATGTTTTTTCAGATTCAAATGCTTTTTTTTGCGATTTACCCTCACTACGGCATCGCTTGCGGCCTTGTGCAGGTAATTACTCCCCTACTTTCTTTGGAGTCAGAGTAGGTTGTCATAGTACTATGAGTTTTAATTGACACCCACTCCTGATGTTTTTTCAGATTGATTGTCCCCAGTCCCTGTCCTGAAGAGAACCTAGAACATCCTGGTTCGAAACGCGTCGACATTCCCACCCTGTGGCAATCTTAAAGGGTGCCGCTAGGACACAATTAATGTCATGGTCTGGACCCTAGCTGTGTAACCCTCAAGAAATATTCGACCACAGGTTTTGATAGATAGGCAGGCACTTATTTCCACCTCAATCCCGCCTGTCCCTTGGGTGTATTATTCTAAGGACTGGTTTTCCTTTGTGTTTCATGCATCATTTCTGCACTGTACATAACTGCAATTTATTTGTACTACTATATGCTTTATTGTTTTGGGTGTGTTATTATATGTTTCGTTTGATTCGATTGTTGTAAATATTGTACATTTGTAATATTGGATTTTTGTAGATACTATGTACATGAACTCACTGTTCTGATGGTCATTTTGTTTGTGCTTGTTTTGAGACTTTAAGAAATTTTCAAAAAAAACGATAAAATAAATGCGTTTGGAATAATTATCCAGTGGTCACGTGGTACGTATTGACTACGTGGCTGTAGAATTTCTTTGAGCATTGTTCCCTGTCCAGCCATTTTTCTTCTGTTTTCCCTGTTGTTGAGATCCGGGCTGGGTAGATGTAGGATCCAAAATCTTCATTGTTTCACAAAGTGTAGTCCAAAGGGCATGACTACGAACTGGTACAGCCCCTCAGGTGTAGAGAAGGCAGTCTTCTTTTTGTCTTGCTCCCGGAGGGGTATTTGCCAATATCCTTTGCATAGATCCAGAGTCGAGATATATTTTGCCTTCCCTATTCTCTCGATCATTTCATCCACGCGGGGCAAGGGGTAGCTGTCGAAGGTAGAGACCTTATTGACCTCCCGAAAGTCTATGCAAAACCGTACTGATCCATCTGGTTTTGGCACAAGGACGATGGGAGAATTCCAGTCGCTGACTGAGGGCTCTATGATTCCCATCTTCTGCATGTCGGCTATCTCCTGTCGTATGACCGCTCGGCGGGCCTCGGGAAGCCTATAGGGCCTTAAGCGGACTACTTTCCCTGGTACCGTTTCTATGGCGTGCTCTGTGATGTGAGTACGGCCAGGAGAGGAGGAGAAGACCCCCTTCAGGGGCGTCAGGAAGTCCCGTAACTCCAGGGTTTGTGCGGGAGACAGTTCCGGATCCACACAGGAGTCAAATGAGACAGGAAGGTGACTGGGGCTCCCGTGCAGAACCGGACGGGGTCCTTCCCATTTTTTTAGCAGGTTTACGTGGTATATCTGGGTGGTTCCACGCGTAGGGTCTATTTCTACCTCATAGGTAACCGGGGTCACCTGCCGGAGGATAGTATAAGGGCCTTGCCACTGACCTAACAGTTTTTGGTCCGATGAGGGCATCATGAGGAGTACCAAGTCATTGGCAGCAAAGACGCGGGACCTGGTGCCCTTGTCGTATTGCTTCTTTTGACTGTCCTGAGCGTTCTCCAGATTTTGTCTCACTATGTTCCGGATCATGGAGAGGTGTGATTTTAGATTCTCGAGGTATTCAGGGAGCGGACGTGTACGATCAGGCTCGGCTTCCCAGGCCTCCTGTGCCATGTCCAGCAGGGTACGAGGGGGCCGTCCGTACAGTAGCTCATAGGGAGAGTAGCCTGTGCTGCTCTGAGGTTTGCAGCGGATGGCGAAGAGGGCTAAGGGTAGCAGGTCCTCCCACCTTTTAGCTTCTAGGCCCAAGAGTTTTTTTAGGGTTTGCTTTAGGGTAGCGTTGTAGCGCTCTACCAATCCGTCTGTCTGCGGATGATAGGCGGAAGTTCTGATTTGTTTTATCCCAAGTTCGGCGCATACCCGCTTCATCAAGGCCGAAACAAAAGGCGTGCCCTGGTCGGTCAAGATTTCCCGGGGGAATCCTACGTGGGAAAACAGGGAGATCAGGGCTTTGGCTATCGTTTGGGTAGTGGGTTGTCGCAGGGGAATGGCCTCAGGGAAGCGAGTGGCATAATCCACTACCACCAAGGCATAGCGACAACCGCTACGGGAGGGTAAGAGGGGTCCTATGATGTCCATCCCTATTCGGCTAAAGGGGACGTCAATGAGAGGGAGGGGTTGCAAAGGCGCTCTGGGAGGTCTGTGTCGGCTGTTTTTCTGGCATATGCTGCATTCACGACAGTAGGTTTTGATCCTTTGTACTACCCCGGGCCAATAAAACTTCTCCAAGATGGTTTGACTAGTTTTTTCGTCCCCAAAATGACCCCCCAGAAGGTGGCTGTGGGCCAGGAAGAGGACCTTGTCCTGGGAGGGACCAGGGACAAGCAGCTGGGCATTCAGTTGGGGGCCCCCTTTTCTGTACAGCAACCCATTTCTCTTAAAGAAGTAGGGACCTACTTGCAGGGGGTCTTCCTGGTCAAGGGCCCTTCCCCATGCTTCTTGAAGAAGGGGATCCTCCTGTTGGGCGGCTCTGAACTCCCTGTCGGTCTGCCATGGGTGGTCATCCGTTAACGCGGGGTAAGCACTAACGTATTCCTTCTTCTCCTTTCTCTTCTGGCGTTGTGGGGTTTCGAAACGGTCTCTGGGTGGTTCTGTCCTTGGTAAGGAGCGTCCTTCCACCACTGTGTCAGCGAGTCGGAGGTGTCTTGGAGGAGCGTAGGCAAACCTGGATAGTCACTCCCCAGAATGGCTTGTTCGGGGAGAGCGGGTACCAGACCAATGGTGAGGGAAGTCCCGGGGTCGTGCCGGTGCCGGACACGCACCTGCGTAGTGGGGTATTGTTTGGTGTCCCCATGGACACACTGGATGGCAACCATCCCTGTAGGACTGACTGGATGTGCCAGGTCTTGAGGTCTCAGGACACTCTGACGACAGCCGCTGTCGGCAAGGGCCATTACTCGTTGGCCGTCGATGGAGACCGGACAGTGGAAGGAAGGGGGAGTAGTCCCTGGAGGGTTGCACAGAAAGTTCCTGACGAGTCCGACCTCCATAGGTTCTTCCTTCTGCGGGCACATCCGGGCGATGTGACCGAACCCACCACAGGCATAGCACTGGGGTCCAGGATGAGGAGGACGAAATACCACTGGCGAGGAAAACAGGGGGGTGGGTTCTGGTCTTCGTGGGGGAAGGGGCCGGAGAGGTTGTGATGGTCCGGCATTCGGGCCTCGGTGCGGTTGTTCCTCCTTACCCCGCTGGAGTTCCTGGGCTCGACTGAAGGCGGAGGCTATCTCAATGGCGGTTTCTAGGGTGAGCCTGGAATGTTGTCTCACCCAGCGCTGAGTGGCCGGATGTAAAGAGTTCAGGAATTGTTCTAAATAGATCTTCTCAAGTATCTCCTCCTTTGTGGAGGTCTCTGGCCGGAGCCATCGGTTTGCAAGATCCCGAAGGCGAAACGAGAGAGCCCTGGGATTCTCTTGTGGCCTCTCTTTCGCCTGCCTTAGCTTCAGTCTATAGGTGTCATCATCGATCCCAAGTCGCTCCAAAATGCACCTTTTGATATCCACATACGGGGTGGTGCCGTGTATGTTGGCCTGCTGGTATGCGGCCTGTAGATCGCCTGTGAGAAGGGGTCCCAGATATTGCCCCCAGCGGTCCACGGGCCAATTGGCTGCTTGGGCAAGATGTTCAAAGTTTGTAAAGAAGTAGTCCGGGTCTTCCCCCGGGACGTACTTTTGCAGTACCACTGAAGGGAGGGAGGCTAGTGGCCTCTGTTGACCCAGGGCCGTTGTTAGCTTCTCCATGGTTTGTTCGTGGGCGGTCCCTTGACCCTTCAGGACGTCGTGGAGTTGACCCCTGTCATCTTCGGCGGTTTTTAGGAACTGCTCCATCAGTTTGGCAAACTGTTCCTGTGAGTCCGCCATTTTTCTGACCACGGCCTCCATGCTTCCGGCAGATCCCACTTCTGACACCAAATGTGGGAGGGGGTGCGCAGCGGGCCGGAAAAGCAAGCGAGGAGGCCGTATATGGTGTGCTATAGTAGGGATTTATTTCAGAGTCACAGAAGTAGAACACAGGAAAAACAAAGGAGGGCGTCAGGGTACTGGATCCACGCCGGGTCTGCGTTGCAGCTTGTGGTCTTCCGCGGCTCCAACGGCGGTTCCGGTGACGTGGTGTATCCACGGAGGGCAGGGAGCAAAAGAGAAAACAAGGGACCGTTAGTCCTATCCTAGTTCAGGATCTCAGCAACCGTCACCCGGGGCGTGTGGGGAAGGAGCGGAAAAGAGACAGTGAGGAAAGGAAGGTCCCGGGAGGAGGGAGTACGGGGCGAGGAGAAGAAAGAGTGGTCGGTCGGGGCGTGAGGGAAACGGCGGGGCACACAGTGCAGTGCTATACAATTATTACACAGTGCAGGGGACGTGATACTAAAGAGAAGGGGAATACTTTACAAGGACTATACAGGGGGCTCCTAACGAGTGGGGAAATAGTGAGGTTAAAGGCACTCACGCGGTCCGCCGTAACTCTCCCGTTGAGTTACGGCCGCTCTACAGCCACCTCCTGTGGACTCCACCACTCTTCGCTCCACTCGTCTGCTTCAGCCAGCTCCTCTCCGTCTCCTGCTCCTTCTCCTTCACGTCCGCCAGTCCGAGGTTCCTGCCACAAATCTCCGACCACTTCCACTTCTTGGTTCCCTCTTTTATCCTGTGCTGTCGCTGCCATAGGGGCGGGGCTTCCGGGGTCCGGGAAATTTAAGGTTGTCCGGCCCGATGTTCTGGTTGGTCCCTGTGGGGAAAAGAAGGGCGTGACTCTCTGGGCTTCCGTTGGCGTGCCGAGTCGGGTCCCCATGCTGGCGTTCTGAGGTCGGGGACACAGTCCCGGGGGTAGCGGGAGAGGTAAGGGTGCGGTAGGGCGGAGTTCAGGTCGGGGTTGGCGGGATGCCGGCTCACAGGTCTGTCGCCCACCCTACAAACCACCCCAACTAAGAGATGTCTAGCGTTGCAAATTCAAGTTCTCCAGTGGTATAAGCCCACCCCAAAGAACTGTAAATGTTACTTGCGTGTCCCAAAGTAAGAACTGCTATCTTGGATCGCATTCCCATAGTGTCTCAAGAGTGGGAGTCCTGGGTTACTGTCTCAGCGGCCTCCGCGTTGCCAGGTTCCCCTTGCTCTAATTCTCGGATGGCGCCGGCCAACGGGTGCAGGGACTGTTCCGTCTGTTCCCCTAAGTCTGAGGCATTCGTGTCATCCTCGTGTTCCGTCTCATTTCCTGTCTGTGAAAGCAGGCAACTGAACCTGGACCCTGGGGCAGCGTCCTCCTTGGAGAAATCATCTCCTCCTCGGTCTTCTCCGCTCGCCACGCTTTGGGGAGGGTATGGCGTTAGCTGCCGTTGTCTGCCTGTCCGGTGGCGTCTTGATCTCTGCGACCTGGTCGGGCTTCCCCTGAAGCTGGCAGCCGCCATTTCGTTACGGAATCTGTGCCCCTCCTCCTCCGCCTCTCGCAGGAGTGGTCTTTCTTCCAGCCAGTGCCAGGCCTCCTCCGGGCGATTGAAGAAGTGTGCCTTGCCCTTGAAGAGAACTTTCAATTTCGCCGGGAAGAGCAGCATTTAGGATATGTTCATTTCTCTCAGTTTTGCCTTCACAGTGTCATACGAACGTCTCTGCTTTTGTACGTCCTGACTGTAATCAGGAAAGATCATGATGACAGTGTTCTCAAACCTGATCTCTCCCTTTTTTCGGGCTTCCCTGAGGATGAGGTGTCTATCCGCATAATTTAGGAACCGTGCTATGATCGGGCGTGGTCTCGCACCTTCCGGTGGTTTCGCCAAAAGGGCCCTACGCGCCCTTTCGATCACAAAACAGTTAGAGAAGTGCGCCTGGGGGAACGTGGATGTAAGCCATGAGTGCAGGAAGGCTGCTGCATCTGTTTTCTCAATTCCCTCTCTCAGGCCCACGAAACGCAGGTTGTTTCTGCGTGCCCTATTTTCTGCATCATCTACTCGCCACATCAGCTGTCTGTGTGATGCCTACAGCTCCAACATGTCTTTTTTGAGGGAAGTAAGTGAGTCCTCCGCTTCCGAGATCCTGGTCTCCGCCGTGCCCACTCGGTCAGATAAATTCCTGAAGTCTTGGCGCAGTAGGAGGACCTCTGACCCCACCTCCCCTATTTTGGTTTCCAGCGCCGCTCTTGAGTTCTGGATGTCCGTTCTCGATGCCTGTATGGCCTCAAGGAGCATGGCAGTGTCATTGTGGGTCTCCCGGGCCCCAGTGGCTGTTTCCTTCTGGGCCCTTGTGATTGCATAATTGTCTATAGTTTCCTTCCTGGCCGGCCTCGGGGCCGGATCTCTTTTGCCCATGATGCCCCCTAAGGACTCGTCCCCGGGCACGCCGCTCCGCAGCCGATGTGATGACGGGGGGGGGGTGGAGAGCAGCAGCACCGGTGCCCTGCAGGGCGACTGAAACGGCAGCCCCCAGCACCCAGGGGCCTAGGGAGGGCCTCTCCGATGTAGCAGTGTGTGTAGGGTGAGGGCCCTCACCTCACTCCTGGCCTTCTCCACCTCAGTGCCAGTTCCCGGATTTTAGGGCCCAGCGTCTCCCGCGACCCTCCACAGCGGGATGACCAGGACCAGCTTGGTGTATCAGGGTCCTCTCCGGGGCTCAGCCGGGTCCGCCTCCCAATTCACTCTCCAGAGCCTCCCCCCGTGTGTGTCCGCTGGGGGCCGGGGTCTGCCGACAATTGCCGGTACCTGCGGGGGGGGGTGAGAGGGAACCGCCCGTCAAGCCCTCCCTTGGTGGAGCACGGGTCCGCAGCAGTCGGGCTCAATCCACCCGCCTCAGGGGGCTCTTACTTCGGGTCTCACAGGCCCCGGCCGACTCCGCCGGCGGAGTGGGGGAGGGAGGGGGGGCAAGGATGGGCACCCACCGCTCACAGGTTGGACGGCCTGTCACTGGATCCTCAGCGTCGCCGCACCGTCACCGGAGCACCAACAGTTCCCGGGGCCACACCTCAGGGGCCTCACCCTCAGGACAGCCTATCCGGGAAACAGGAGGCCAAGGATCGCGATCCCAGAATCACCGGATCTCGCCCGATCCCGCGTCAGCGTGCCTCAATGTCGTCCGGGGGGGCCAATCTCGGCAGGGGGCAGGAGCGAGTCGCGGAGTCCTCTGCATGCACACGAGGGGGAGCCAGCATCACCCGCCGCTCTCACCGCCACGCCGACGTCCTAGATGTAGGCCTCAGGAGCTCCTGGCGCCGCCATCTTGTATACGGAGAATTCCATCTCTCGGGAGGTATTTTAGAATCAAAATCCTTCCTCTGTGAGCAGGCAGGACGGGTCCGATGCCCTCCTCGGGTGCCCCAGGCCTTCCGCCGCCTCCCCCGCCACAGATTTCAGGCTTGTCAGAGTTTCTGGTTGCATAAACGACGGATTATGAGCAGTCTTACAGGGAGCTGCACCGAGGCACGTCTCACCCGGCCATGCAGTTGGCCACGCCCCCCTATTTATACAAATCTTAATCGAGTGGTTATGAAATTTTGTTTACAAAGTTACAGAGTCCCACTACCTCTTAAAGCAGAAAGTTGGGTAACATTTCTAACAGCTTAGGTCCAGCAAAAGGGGGAAAGTGCAGACTTAAAGTTCATTAGGGCAAACCCATTATCTTAGAGCTACAGATATATTAGAAATTGTAAAATATAGAAATTTTTTGGTAAAGAAGGTCTCAGCCCATCAGCTACCAATTGTAGCATCAACAAACAGTCCAGAGTAAAAAAACTCCATCAGCATAGCATCCTTTCACACAGGGCAGGAAAAAAAAGATGGTGTTCAGCGTGCCCCTCCTTTGGAGTTTCTTCTTTTATAGAATTTGTAGCAATGTCCAGTGGCGTGGCATCACACGATCATTGAAAGACCATCACATGTCCATATTCGCATCATGTCACCTTAGATGGTTAAAACATCAAGCTGGTTTCTCATGCTAGTCATCATGACAATCGAGAAATTATGAGTCCACACAAGCCTAGTAACAAATAAACAGATACAAAGTAGTCTGTTCATAGGCATGTCTGAAATTCAATTGTAAAATATAGAAATTTTTTGGTAAAGAAGGTCTCAGCCCATCAGCTACCAATTGTAGCATCAACAAACAGTCCAGAGTAAAAAAACTCCATCAGCATAGCATCCTTTCACACAGGGCAGGAAAAAAAAGATGGTGTTCAGCGTGCCCCTCCTTTGGAGTTTCTTCTTTTATAGAATTTGTAGCAATGTCCAGTGGCGTGGCATCACACGATCATTGAAAGACCATCACATGTCCATATTCGCATCATGTCACCTTAGATGGTTAAAACATCAAGCTGGTTTCTCATGCTAGTCATCATGACAATCGAGAAATTATGAGTCCACACAAGCCTAGTAACAAATAAACAGATACAAAGTAGTCTGTTCATAGGCATGTCTGAAATTCAATTCCCGCAGGAACCGTCACCGTAACACTGAAGAAATATTCAGGAATGTCTGGGAAAAACATCTACGGGTCAAATGAGTAACATTTCACTTTGTAAAGAACGATCTATTGTATTAAATCTGTGAAAAATGTAAGCATTAGAGAAAAAGCATTTCAAAAAGGCCTTTAAGTTAGTATTGCATGTTTAAATGGAATGAGCTCTAAACTAACATCAATATAATGAAATTAAATCAATTCAAATAAAGAATATGTATATTTTCACAAATTATTAAGTGGAAATGGCTGCTGTTATAAATTCCCTACTACAAGTGGCAGCCAGCATGGTTTGTGGGTGGCGGATTTCCAGCTTTCCTCGTTGGACCGAGGCACAGAAACCACAGGAATCAAAGAAAAGGCTCCCCTGACCAATCACAACGCTGCAAATCTGTATCGTACTTCGATTACACCATGACAAATCATCTTTTATATAGCCAGATACTTGATTTCAGCATCACCCATCGACCGGAGAGCGACCACCATCCTCAAGTAAGACTGACATGAACTAACAAGAGCAAACATGGCCCTTAAAAGATCCTGCAGGAAGAGACCCATTCGGAAAACGTTAAACGTTTTAAGTGAAATTCAAACACCATCAATGATCCCTCAGTTGCCGCTGTGGAGATCCTAAAGTCTTTTGCCTCAATGGGGCCCAAACTGATAGGGAAAGTTTCACTGATTATTTGACGGCTAAATATCCAGCCAAATTCACCAACATGGGGGCATGCATTGCGCTCCAGAAGAGCTCAATCATGTCGAGACCCTTCCGTCTGATGAGATCAAAAATGAGTAGAACCCTCAGGCAGCTACAAGGTCACCCACAAAATCTAGAGCTTCTACAATCACTACAGAGGGACACAAAGGTGTTGACAAGAGAGGTATGGGTGTTCAAAAGAAACAGAATAGAAACCTTATGGGCTAAACTACAAGCCTCAAAGCAAAAGGACTCAAGAAAGTTTTGAAAGTGGGTCAATAAACCGACAAAGGCACAAGGGCAGTAAATAAGACATATATTAGCGAGTGCGGCCGGATAGAGTACCTAAAGTTACATCTTGCCCGAAGACCCCAAGGTGAGCACAGCCTCCGACCAATTGAAGTATACAGCCTCAACGATATCTAAGACCATTGAGAAAGCCCGACCTGACTGTACCCATGGCCACATGGAATTTCTCACGTTCTCTTCAACCTCACCTTCTCCCAACAACTCATGGACACAATCTCAATCAACTCAGGACGGCAAAACACACAAATTTACCTTGGAGACTACAATCTTCACTGGAATGATGGTAGTGACGCAGTGGTCAATAGCCTCAAAAACTACCTTAGCGCCTCTGACCTCACCCAAATTTGCAACAGCCCGACCCATGACAAAGGCTCTATCCTCGACCTCATCATCTCCAAAGAAGGCACTATTCAACTTGATTCAACGCAACCCTGTGACTGGTCAGATCACCATACTGTCACCTTCTACATCAATGAAAAAGTTAAACGTATCCCGGTCCAATCCTCCAAGCCCAAAGTTTGGAAAAGAGACCTGAAGAAACTCAAGCCAAACTCTGTACCCCCTAACAGCTGCAATCTCCTACTTCCCCCTTCCGACGTTACTGACGTTCAGTGCCTAACTGACCACTATCTCAACGCTATGACCTCAATAATCAATGAGGCTGCACCGATGCAACTGAAAAGAGACACCACCAAGATCTCTAATCCTTGGTACGACGGGAGTCTCAATGAAGACAGACGGGCCATGCGAATGGCAGAGCGCACCTGGAGATCTGTTCCCTCGGCACAACACCTAAAAATTCTGAAGAAAAAGAGAAACGCATACTTCAGGAAAATAAAACGCTCAAAGTCAGATTTCTTCAGACTCCAGCTCGACCAAGCAAAAAAACGTCCAAGAAAAGTGTTCGAGCTAATTCGATCCCAATCCAAGGAACAACCCCAAGCAGTCGACACTATGGGCAATGCTCCTTCCTGTGAAGATTTCTCTGCTTTCTTTAAACAAAAAACTGACAACATAAGGAGCGATCTCCTCATTGACGCAAACCTCTACTCCAAACACCACTGCATAACACCCAATTAACCAAAAAACAATGCGACATGGTCATCCTTTGACACGTACTCTGAAGAAGAAATTGACAATCTACTCAGCACCCTGAAACCATCCAATAACCTCAGTGACCCTCTTCCCGCTAACGCTGTAAAAGACTTCACCCCGTTGATCCTCCCACTCTGGACTAAAATTATCAATAGCTCACTTCAGCAAGGAATCATACCTGACTCCCTCAAACTTGGACAAGTTACACCTTTACTAAAGAAACCAACAGCAGACCCCACTGATCTAAACAACTACCGTCCTATCACCAACATTCCCACTCTCGCCAAACTGTTGGAAAAATGCGTTCAACTACAATTGACAAAGCACATAGAACAGTTTGATCTCCTCAACCCTCATCAATCAGGCTTCAGAGCAGGGCATAGTACCGAAACGGCTATGACTCACATAATTGACGATGCCCTCCAAATTTTAGATCACAATGATTCCTGCCTCCTTATCCTTCTTGATCTCTCTTTAGCATTCGACACTGTGAAACATGAGAACTTACTCGAACTCTTAAAGACAAGAATGGGTCTCTCCGGGACTGTTCTTCAGTGGTTCACCTCATTTCTTCACAACAGGTCTCAGAAATTCAAGAGCAACAACTTGATGTCCTCCCCAGTACCTGTATCGTTAGGTGTCCCTCAAGGATCCTGCCTATCCCCTACTTTGTTCAACTTAGTTATGGAATGAATGAATGAATGAATGAAAGGGTTCTTATTGTGCGCAGACTTTGCCCAATGGGCGTCAAGGCGCCCTGGAACCTCTCACCACCTTGCTAAAAGCATCCAATGTACACTTCCACATGTACGCCGATGACACTCAACTGTATCTCAAACTACAATCCCCCAAAGCCATCATGCGTCTGAACTCAACGATCAGAAGCACCGAATCATGGCTGGCCGATAACCACCTCAAACTCAATGCTATGAAAACTGAGTTCCTTCTGATCTCACCTCCCGCGAAAATCTCTACCACTCAAACTTGGCTTAAACACCTAACTGCACTCAATGTCCAACCGACCATCGTGGACTCAGCAAAATCTCTAGGCATAACACTTGACGCCAATCTCAACATGCAACAGCATATCAGCAAGGCAACTAAGGGAGCGAACTTCCAAATAAATACCTTGAGGAAACTTAAACCCTTCCTCCCAGCCAAAGACTTCCAAACTGCAGTACAAGCGCTAATCATCCCTTGCATAGACTACGGCAGCATCGCCCTCTGCGGCCTCCCCCTAACTACAACTGCTCCCCTGAGAGCCTCACTAAACGCGGCAGCGAGACTCATCACTGGATCAAAAAAACATTCACATATCTCCCCTGACTTCAAATCCCTGAACTGGCTGCCTTTTGAAGCCAGAATACATCTGAAAATTGCCTGCTTGACACACAAGGCTATCCACCTGAACTCACCTGGCTACCTCACTCAGAAACTGACAATTTCAGGCGGCTCGAGATCCACCAGAAGCACAAAGAATCTTCTGTTGAAACCTCGAAGATTCCGGAAGGAAAGAACTTACAAACGCTCCTTCTCAGGAATGGCGCCTAGGATCTGGAACTCACTCCCTCCTGAAACCAGGCTCATCCCCTCCACTTTTCTTTTTAAGAAAGAACTTAAAGCTATCCTCATGGATAAATACACCTGAACTGCCACTCTTGATCTTTTAAGACTCTGCGTCGACCTGTACTCGTGCTTGATCCATTTGCACAGTTGTTTTTACCTGTATTACCGACCTTACCCGATTGTTCTTACTCCCTCCTATCTGTATTTTATGCTCCCTCGTGTACCCACCCTCCCTTGCCTATGTAAAGCGCTCTGTTATCTGCAAAGATCTTGTTTGCGCTATATAAAACTTTCAAAATAAATAAATAAACCAAAATGTTTATGTATAGTCAACCTTCCTGGTTGAGATGTTAAGGACCATCCTTGTGGAAGAGACCATCGCAGGCAGCTGGAGAGGCTCAATCATCCCCTCATCTTTAAAGGAGGAGCCGCCTCATCCCCAAGTAACCACTGTCTATTAACATTGCTGGATGTAGAGCTCAAGTATTTGTCATCATTGCTACTCCAAGACCTAGCGGCATGGGCGCTTGAAGCAGGCAGGCTACCCTTAAATCAGACTGGGCTTACCAAGAGTCAAGGGATACTAACACACCTGATGGCTGTACGAATCATTATGATAAGAGCAAACAACACTAGCACGCCGCTGTATTTGTGTTTTGTCGATCTTAAAGCAGCGTTTGATCATGTTCATCATAAGTAGCGCGCTTTACAAGTACTCTGATTAATTGATTGAAACAGACATGTGTCCTTGATCCCATTCTATTAAATTTATACATCTCGGACGTTTCCCCGACACGTGACAAGGTGGTATCTCATGCCCGAGTCTTGGTGGTCTCTCACTGTCGAACATTCTCTACGCAGATGATCTGCGCCTTCTCAGCAACACCAGAATAGGGCAGCAGAGACTAATCATTCTGCAAGCAACATATGCAGTTGACAACCAGCTAGAGATCAACCTCAAGAAGGCTAAAGTAATTTAATTTCGCTAAACCAGCATATTTCCAATCAGCACAAATGGCCCCTAATGGATCCATGAAAGACGAGACAGCCAGCTTTGTTGATTTAGGTGTCAGGATAGACTCAAGGGCCTCATGTGCACCTCAAAAGGAAGCAATTACAGGAAAAGTCCTGGCCCTAAACTTTACATTTTTGACTAGCAAAAACCCTTTGGGTACATAACTTTCAACCTCTGGCTGTGGTAATCAAGTGAAAATTGATACCAACTCTCTCAATTGGAGGTGAAATAATGTTGTGGTCAGATGCCAGCTTCATGGCTAAAATTGCAACGGGAACATTTAAGCAAGCTTTCCACCTACTGAGATCCGTATCGCCGGCTCGGATTAGGCTTGACTTCTCGCTGATAAGGCAGACCCTTGCCTTGCAAGACCTGGAGCACTGGCATAACGAAATTTCAAGGGGCCCCCCTGCAAGGTACATGGAGGTGCCCCCTTTACAGATTCAATCAGGAGCTTTCATACCAGGTTACTGTGCTGAGGGGAGCCCTGCAGCTTGGCCGCCCCCTGCTCTGCAGGGGCTGGGGGGCCTGTGTTACTCTACTGACCTGAAGCATTCATAAAATGCTATCACAAGCGGAGATCTGCTGCTGAGGGGGCATTGGCCCATTGTGTCTGGTCCCAAATCAACCTCCAAAGAGGAAAAGGCGATTTTAAAAAGTATCTTGAGGACAGCAGAGAAAAAAGTGGTTTGGGTGAGTTGTGGAAGCGAGACACCCCTGAGCAAGTGTTCAAAAGAATGGTAAATAAAAGTGTCAAACTGAAGAGCTGGGCAGAGGATAAAGGAATGGAGGCCAAAGAAGCTCACAAGTGGCTGGTGTTGCACTCCTATGATGTGCAACAGGATCAGACTCTTCTGGAAGCCACCCACTCCCTTAAAGCCAATCAGACCCTACTGTTGATGAGACTGGGAGAGCTCCCCGCCCTAGACTTCCAGTCAAATGGGAGGAGGAGGTGCAGCAGGAGGAGTGGAGGAGTGTGGCTCACTGATTAGAGCGGCAGACTCTGATGCAGAGGTCTGGCCCGGGACCAGGGTTCAATCCCCGACGCGGCAGGGTCCTGAGCCCAAAATGTCCACGGACTCGATAATTCTCACCTCGGTGCCTATTCTAATCATGGGGTCCTACGCTGCAACTTCTGGCAATAGTTGCTTAATCTCCACTACGGCGGCCCACCCGCGGCGGGATGCCTGGCTTTCACCCTGGGGATACCCAGTAGGAGTTATCTCACAGGGAAAAACCAGGACGGGTTCCCAAAGCAAGCGCCTTGATGCCTTTGGGTGATACGTGCGCTATATAAATCGCAATACAGCAGGGGGCATGAAGTGCCACTTGTGCCACCAGACACATGAGACACTGCTGCGTGTCCTCTGTATCTGCCCCCGCGAGGACCCTGCTGAGAAATGACTTCAAAGCACTAGGAATTAGATCAGCTGGCAGGGAGTCATTGAGCCTACGAACGTGGTGCTTAATACTTGACTGCTGCAGGCCATGGACGTCTGTAAGGACCCTCTTACGACCAAGAGTTCCACCAAGAGCGGGCCCAAGGCTGCTCTGACTGCTGCACTTATGGTTATTTATTAGGAACTGGCTCAGACCTAATACTCTAATCCTGGCGCTGTGTGGCGCAAGGCTGAGGCCCCTGGGGGTGGGGTGGGGGGTCTACTAGGATGAAGCAGGAACAGTAACCTCCTATCCTCCGCAGTCCAAAGGTGGGTGGCCAGGGGGGTAGTAAGGTAATGAGGCCCAATCCCCCTCCCAGCCAACGCTTATGACCCGCTACTCCAGCCGTCACCGAATGTGCTCAGCGCTCCTGAGCAGTGGATAGTTAACCCTGCTTAGGTCAAGGTGAGTTGCCAGGATGTGGTAAGTTCTTACGATGCTCCAAATCCCGACCCCTCCCTTTTGAGGACCCTCTTCACCTGTAGATCCTACACATGCGCCGTGGCTCTTTATGCCTGCTGCTGCGCCCAGAAGCAACGACTCGTTGACTGTGCTTAGATCAAGGCGGGCTGCTAGGGGTGTATAACTCCTCTTGCACAGAGCCCCAGCCCTCAGCGCATCCCTCTGGCGCTCATCGTTCACAAATCCCCAAGACATCGTCTTGAATGCCGAACACAGAAACAATTTGCAGAAACCAATCCGAAGGTAATTTATTATTGCAGCATTGGTTCTGAACAAGAGTGTGGCAGCCTGCAGCAATGGTGGTGCCTGCGACCTCCGAAGTCTATGGTTAGGGCCTTTAGAGTGGCACGCACAGAGAGTCAGCTTTGATCACCACTGTAGAACTGGCCTTGAGTCCATCAAAAGGATTGCACACGTGAGTCACAGCTGACTCAAAGCAGCAATTTAATGATATTTTTATTGGCATAACTGTGCACCGCCCAAGCTTTGAAAAATGCGCACAAAGGGCAAATATATGCCCAAAAAGAAGACACCCGCCAAGTGAGTTTCTCCCAATGGGAATATTATTGCTCATTTGTGTGGGTAATAGCCCGGTCTGGCGATACTGTTGGGTGGAGCCGCGCAGCCGCCACTCTTTGAAAGCTTATGTCGGAGACTGTCTATGACACAGTCAGGGAGTTGGGCAAGGACGTGTGAATCGGTAGCAAATGTAAGCAGAAAGATTAGCAGAGTGCAGCCCAGGATCACACAAGAAGTCAGAGGAGAAAAGGGATTCAAAGGGGAAGCTGCACAAAGGAACAAGATGCTAGAACTCAGAAAGGAAGGACACTCAAGAGGTGAGTTAGCATTCAGAATATCTACACCCAGGGCGGATGAGCAAGACAGATATAAAACAACATTAACAATGAAGGGAGTGTGGGGTAAAGCACTCAGGAGCTCCACACGGTAAGACTGAAGCTCGGTGAGTTCCTCACCCACAATTGCTGTTACAGATACCGACTGCAAATACCCACATATAGGATATGCATGCAAAGGCTGGGTCTGTGGAGCTGATACCTATGGTGATGTTATTCATGTAACTCAAAGACAATACTCACAGTGAACAAGAAACACCACCTAGGTTGTCAGCCGTGCCCACGAATCCTGGCGATCAAACAGGAACACGCAAGGCAGTAACAGCAAAGGGGTAGAACTAAACACAAGCACAATAGACAATGAGCTAGCAAGGAGGAGTGCTTAACAGGAAAGGAAGGAATCACTGGGCGCACTTGGAGGAAAGCAGGTAACAAACATAGAAGGTAATAGACGGAAGAGAGCAGAATAGAAAGACAGAAAACTAGGAACTAGAACAAAGGTAATGTGAAGAAAGGCAGGGGCTGGGAAAAGGTAAATACAGAAGGAGAGAGGCTCAAGGGAGCACTAGACACTACTGAATCAAGAATCAAGGAAAAAAGGTAGCACTGAAGGAAGTGCTCCTTCAGGGACAACAAATAGCTGTAGCTCCGGAATCTAATTAGCAGTACCAGGCAGCGCTAGTTCTGGGAACAGGAAGTAGCTACAGCTCAGGAAGCAAAGAGTCATGAAAATACTGCCAGCAGTGCAAATCAGGAACAAGAAATAGCGGCAGCTCAGGAACAGGAACCAAGAATAACTATAGCTCAGGATCTTACGCCTTCCGGGTTGAGAACATTTGGAGCCTGGGGTGAGGACTGACACAAGTCTTGCTTCTTTGGCATTAAACACTTATATTGTGAGGGGATAGTCCTTCTATCGATGACTGATATGTATCAGATTAAGCCACTTTTCTTTTTTTCTCTGTATGTCTACACTGTTGCCTTGATTTGATGTTATTGCATTAGAAATGCCAATAAACATATTAAAAAAAACTATAGCTCAGGATCTCAGGAATCGAGGTAGCATTGCAGGCAGTGCTAATTCAGGCACAAGGAATAGCTTTAGCTCAGGAATTCCGAAAACAAGGATAACAGAAGTTGAGGAAACAAGGGCCAGTCTCACCGGTACACAGCTACAATGACCAACACTGGACTGAAGGGTGCTGGGGCTTAAAAGAGCTCACAGTAATCACATGCATCAGGTGTGAGCAGGCTAGCAGCAGCCAGCCACAGGTGAGCTGAATTCCTCCACCCATCCTTGGCCTGCAGTGGCCCACTAGAGCCCCACACGTTTGCAGCATAAAGCATGGTAATTAAAAGGCCTCACTCCTTCATGAACTAGTGACCCTCTTAGTCCAGGGGGTGGTGACCTGTCACCCTGTGAGGGCAGCAGGCCTGGGCCATCTACTCCTCCAGTCTCAATCCTAATTTATTGACTGTAACACTATTGGCCACCCCAGCAGCTGTCCTGCTGCATTAGGGTTTCTTGTGATGGACACAGAATTGGACTGACTACACATTACTGGTCCTTTGTTTACTCCACATAGAATTTTTTTGTTATCCTTTCAATTTGGGTGGCGATTAATTCATGTGCATTAGTCCATCGATGAGTAACAACAGTTTACTAGCAACTCCTTTTTAGGTCGAGCCTAGATTCAGCGTGCATGCGCTGCTCTACGAGATTTTCTGTGCTGTAGTATGGAATAGACGCCCTACCCACTCTCTGCCCATAGTTGTCATTGGCTTTTTGTCTTTGTCCTTTATAAATGCTGGCTTCTGATTCCTTAATAGGCTTGTTAGTCCCTCCTTTGTACCGCCTTGTATTCATTTGTAAACTCCCATGGCTACTGGCCCTTTACTTCGGTTGTTACACGGTACGTGTTATTTAGTCTTGTAAGTTGTAAGCACTATTTTTTTTATTGAGTTTCTCCTACTTCAGGCACAGCGACATGCTTTGTTTACATTCAGCGCGAATTGCGTGCTTTCACTTTCCAAGCAGCCGGGACAATGGTGGCCGCTTGTTTGCAATGCCATAGGTCTCATACTTAAATTAAAGTGTTAATATTGCAAATATTTTTTACTAAGCAATTGAGCTGAACCGTGCCGCTGGGACGTGTAGGAGTGAAGCCATTACCCTGAAGTACTAGAAAAATAACAAAAAGGACATGGGTCCCGTGCTCACTACGCCACTGGAGTCAAGCTATTCTGGCTGATGAAGGCTGATAGCCAGAAACCGGTCCTAGAATGCTTGATTCCGGTCCAGGGAAGACATGGCTTGGCAGTTCAGCCTGGACTGTTCCCATGAGGCACAGGGTCAAGACTGATTTGCATATGGACATGTCTGAACTGGGATGGCTTGGTGAGCAATATAACGATGTATTAAACCCAGATCTGTGACTGGGTGTGAATGTTTTGCCATTGTGCAACATTCCGTCCATCATCTTGTATGTTTTTCTGTTCACCCTATGTGGGAAGGATATGCCCAGACGTGGGTCCCGTGCTCACTACACCACTGGAGTCAAACTATCCCGGCTGATGAAGGCTGATAGCCAGAAACCGGTCCTAGGATGCTTAATTCTGGTCCAGGGAAGACATGGCTTGGCAGTTCGGTCTGGACTGTTCCCGTGAGGCACAGGGTCAAGACTGATTTGCATATGGACATGTCTGAACTGGGATGGCTTGGTGAGCAATATAACGATGTATTAAACCCAGATCTGTGACTGGGGGTGAATGTTTTGCCATTGTGCAACATTCCGTCCATCATCTTGTGTGTTTTGCTGTTCACCCTATGTGGGAAGGGTAAATGTAAATGTAAATGTACAGGAATTTATATAGCGCGAATCACCGAGCGGTTTCTAAGCGCTTGCTTAGGGAACCCGTCCTGGTATTCCCCTGTGAGATATCCCCGGCAGGGTATCCGCAAGGTGAAAGCCTGGCCTCCCGCCGCGAGGGGCCGTTGTGGAGATTAAGCAAGCTATTGCCCAGAGTGGCAGAGTGTGAACCCGTGAATCGAGTAGGCACCGGAGCGAGAATTGTCGAGTCCATGGACATTTTAGGACTCAAGACCCCGCCGAGCTGGCAATTGAACCCTGGTCCCGGGCTGACCTCTGCTTCCAGGTCTGCCTCCTCTAACCAGTGAGCCACACTTCTCCACAAGGGTATGCCCAGATGTGGGTCCTGTGCTCACTGCGCCACTGGAGTCAAGCTATCCTGGCTGATGAAGGCTGATAGTCAGAAACCGGTCCTAGGATGCTTGATTCCGGTCCAAGGAAGACATGGCTTGGCAGTTCGGTCTGGACTGTTCCCATGAGGCACAGGGTCAAGACTGATTTGCATATGGCCATGTCTGAACTGGGGTGGCTTGGTGAGCAAAATAACGATGGATTAAACCCAGATCTGTGACTGGGGATGAATGTTTTGCCATTGTGCAACATTCCGTCCATCATCTTGTGTCTTTTTCTGGTTTATTAACCGTCATCAGTAGAGAATACAGTCTTGTATTTTGGGGTATGCTGAGTAGGCTAACAAACTTTATATCAGGTCCGGTACCTCTCACTGGCGTGCAGGTGCTTCATCCACGAGCTCGTCAGCTCAATGACTCATGGGAGTACTTTAAATAGACAACAGGATGTGGGAGCACACCGCTGACCTCTCAGGCAAGGTTTGTCCCTGGCATTCTGGTAAATGCAGTCTCTTGAAGCTCGCTCCGATATTTTCTAGTATATTGGCCAAGGTTGGCGCAGATAGTGCAGATCTCTACACATGTTTTTCTGGTTTATTAACCGTCATCAGTAGAGAATACAGTCTTGTATTTTGGGGCTTGGATAAGTAGGCTGCCAAACATTATATCAGGTCCAGTACCTCTTACTGGCGCACTGGTGCTTCATCCACGAGCTCGTCAGCTCAATGACTCACAGGAGTACTTTACATAGAAAACAGGATGTGGGAGCACACCGCTGACCTCTCAGGCAAGGTTCGCCCCTGGCATTCTAGTAAATGCAGTCTCTGTAGCTCACTCCGATATTTTCGAGTATTTCACCAAGGTTGGCACAGATAGTGCTGATCTCTAGGCACTTGTTTCTTTCTTATTAACCGTCATCAGTAGAGAATACAGTCTTGTATTTTGGGGTTTGCTGAGTATGCTGTCAAACATTATGTCAGGTCCGGTACCTCTCACAGGCATGCGGGTGCTTCATCAACGAGCTCGTCAGCTCAATGACTCACAGGAGTACTTTACATAGTAAACAGGATGTGGGAGCACATCGCTGACCTCTCAGGCAAGGTTCGCCCCTGGCATTCTGGTAAATGCAGTCTCTTGTAGCTCGCGCCAATATTTTCGAGGATTTCGCCAAGGTTTGCGGAGATAGTGCTGATCTCTAGACACGTGTTTCTGGTTTATTAACCGTCATCAGTAGAGAATACAGTCTTGTATTTTGAGGTTTGCTGAGTAGGCTGCCAAACATTATATCCGGTCCAGTACCTCTCACTGGCGCGCAGGTGCTTCATCCACGAGCTCGTCAGCTCAATGACTCACAGGAGTACTTTAAATAGACAACAGGATGTGGGAGCACACTGCTGACCTCTCAGGCAATGTTTGCCACTGCATTCTGGGAACTGCAGTCTCTTGTAGCTCGCTCCGATGTTTTCGAGTATTTCGGCACAGGTTGGCGACAATAGTGCTGATCTCTAGACACATGTTTCTTTTTTATTAACCGTCATCAGTAGAGAATACAGTCTTGTATTTTGGGGTATGCTGAGTAGGCTGCCAAACATTACATCAGGTCCGGTACCTCTCACTGGCGCGCAGGTGCTTCATCCACGAGCTCGTCAGATCAATGACTCACGGGAGTACTTTACATAGAAAACAGGATATGGGAGCACATCGCTGACCTCTCAGGCAAGGTTCGCCCCTGGCACTGGCATTCTGGTAAATGCAGTCTCTTATAGCTCGCTCTGATATTTTTGAGTATTTCGCCAAGGTTGGTGCAGATAGTGCAGATAGTGCAGATCTCTACACATGTTTTTCTGGTTTATTAACCGTCATCAGTAGAGAATACAGTCTTGTATTTTGGGGTATGCTGAGTAGGCTGGCAAACATTATATCAGGTCCAGTACCTCTTACTGGCGCGCAGGTGCTTCATCCACGAGCTCGTCAGCTCAATGACTCACAGGAGTACTTTACATAGAAAACAGGATGTGGGAGCACACTGCTGACCTCGCAGGCAAGGTTCGCCCCTGGCATTCTAGTAAATGCAGTCTCTTGTAGCTTGCTACGATATTTTTGAGTATTTCGCTAATGTTGGCGCTCATAGTGCTGATCTCTAGACACGTGTTTCTGGTTTATTTACCCCAGTAGAGAATACAGCCTTGTATTTTGGGGTTTGCTGAGTAGGCTGCCAAACATTATATCTTGTCTGGTACCTCTCACTGGCGTGCAGGTCAATCAATCAATCAATCAAGGCATTTATAAAGCGCACTACTCACCCGGAGGGTCTCAAGGCGCTTGGGGGGGGGGGGGGGGCGCTACTGCTCGAACAGCCAGGTCTTGAGCTTCTTCCTGAAGGAGAGGTGGTCATGGGTCAGGCGAAGGTCGGTCGGGAGGGTGTTCCAGGTCTTGGCGGCTCGGTAGGAGAAGGACCTTCCTCCTGTTGTCGCTCTTCGGATGCGGGGGACGGCGGCGAGGGCGTGGTTGGTCGATCGGAGGTGGCGTTTGGGAGCATAGAAGTTGAGGCGGTTGTTGAGGTAGCTCGGGCCTTGGTCGTGTAGGGCTTTGTGTGCGTGGGTGAGG
The DNA here is from genome assembly GCF_964261635.1 of Lissotriton helveticus. NCBI lineage: Eukaryota > Metazoa > Chordata > Amphibia > Caudata > Salamandridae > Lissotriton > Lissotriton helveticus. The sequence goes on from NC_136069.1 coordinate 1,714,080,988, forward strand.
AGACGGAAGGTGATTCTCTTGTTGACGGGGAGCCAGTGCAGGTCTCTCAGATGTCCGGAGATGTGGCTGCGTCGGGGGATGTCGAGGATGAGTCTGGCTGAGGTGTTCTGGATCCGCTGGAGTCTCTTCTGGAGCTTGGCGGTGGTTCCGGCGTAGAGGGCGTTGCCGTAGTCCAGTCGGCTGGTGACGAGGGCCTGGGTGACCGTCTTCCTGGTCTCGGTGGGGATCCACCGGAAGATCTTCCGTAGCATGCGCAGGATGTTGAAACAGGACGCGGAGACGGCATTGACTTGTCTGGTCATGGAGAGGGAGGAGTCCAGGATGAAGCCCAGGTTGCGTGCGTGGTCTGTTGGTTTGGGTGCGGTGCCCAGGGCGGGGGGCCACCAGGAGTCGTCCCAGGCGGGGTGTGAGGAGCCCAGGATGAGGACTTCCGTCTTGTCTGAGTTCAGTTTCAGGTGGCTGGTCGTCATCCACTCGGCTACGTCTTTCATCCCTTCGTGGAGGTTGGTTCTGGCGGCGGCGGGGTCGTTGGTCAGGGAGAGGATCAGCTTGGTGTCGTCGGCGTAGGAGATGATGTTGAGGTTGTGTTGGCGTGCGATGGCCGCAAGGGGGCTCATGTAGATGTTGAAGAGGGTGGGGCTGAGCGAGGAGCCCTGAGGAACGCTGCAGATGACTTCCGTGGCTGCAGATCTGAATGGTGGTAGGCGGACTCTCTGTGTCCTTCCAGCGAGGAAGGAGATGATCCACTCCAGTGCCTTCTCCTGGATTCCGATGTTGCTGAGGCGCTGCACTAGGGTGCGGTGGCAAACAGTGTCGAACGCCGCGGAGAGGTCTAGGAGGATGAGGGCCGCTGTTTCACCGTTGTTCAGCAGGGTTCGGATGTCATCGGTGGCAGCGATGAGGGCGGTCTCGGTGCTGTGGTTGGCTCGGAAGCCAGACTGTGAGGGGTCGAGGGATCCATTCGACTCGAGGAAGGCGGCCAGCTGCTTGTTGACGGTCTTCTCGATGACTTTGGCTGAAACGGGAGGAGCGAGATGGGGCGGTAATTCTTGAGTTCGGTGGGGTCCGCTGTTGGTTTCTTTAGTGGAGCGCTGAGTTCGGCGTGCTTCCAGCTCTCAGGGAAGGTGGCGGTGTCGAAGGAGGTGTTGATGATGTCCCGCAGGTGGGGTGCGATGACAGCGTCGGCCTTGTTGAAGACGTGGTGGGGGCAGGGGTCGGTCGGAGATCCGGAGTGGATATAGTTCATTGTGCAGATGGTGTCTTCTGTGTTGATCTGGGTACAGGCGCTGAGGGTGGTGGTGGGGGGCGTTGGTGCGGTCGTGGGGAGCGTTGTTTGTGGGCTGAAGCTGTTGTGTATGTCAGCGATCTTGTTGTGGAAGTAGGAGGCGAGGGAGTTGCAGAGGTCTTGCGACGGGGTGATGTCGTTGTTTCCGGCGTTGGGGTTGGAGAGCTCTTTCACGATGTTGAAGAATTCCTTGCAGTTGTGTGCGTTGTTGTCCAGCCGGTCCTTGAATGCTGTTTTCTTGGTGGCGTGGATCAGTTGATGGTGCTTCCGGGTGGCGAGCTTGAGGGTGGTCATGTTGTCCGGTGTTGGCTCCCTTCTCCAGGCTTTCTCGAGGGCTCGGCAGTTCTTCTTGGAGCTCTTGAGTTCGTCGGTGAACCATGGGGCCTTCTTGCTGCCGGGTCTGCTGGGCGGGGTCCTCAGTGGGGCAAGGTCGTCTGCGCAGTTGCTGATCCACTTCGTGAGGTTGTCGGCGGCCTGGCTGGGGTTCGCTGAGCTGGCGGGAGGGTGCTGGCTCAGGGAAGCGGCGAGTTGGTCTGCTGTGATCTTGTTCCAGTTTCTTCGAGCAACCTGTTGCTGGTGGTGGTGGATTGTGGATCTTCTGAAGGTGAAGTGGACGCAGCTGTGGTCCGTCCAGTGAAGTCCGGTGGCGTGGCTGAAGACGATGCCCTTGCTGGCTGAGAAGACAGCGTCGAGTGTGTGTGTCCGGCGAGGTGGGTGGGGGTGGTCACCAGCTGCTTGAGTCCGAGGTTGGCGAGGTTGTCGAGCAGGGTGGTGGTGTTGCAGTCGTTGTTGTTCTCCAGGTGGAAGTTGATGTCCCTCAGGAGGATGTAGTCAGCGGAGGGGAGGGCGTGCGGGCTGATGAAGTCGGCGATGTCTTCGCTGAATTGTGTGCGTGGTCCCGGGGGTCGGTAGATGAGGGTGCCTCTGAGGGTGGTTTTGGGGTCCGTGTGGATCTGGAAGTGCAGGTGTTCGGCGGTTGTCAGGGTGTCGTCGGTGTTGGTCGTGATGCGGATGGTGTCCCTGTAGATGATGGCGATGCCTCCTCCAGTCTGGTTGCCACGGTCTCTTCGGGTGATTTTGTAGCCCTCTGGGATGGCGATGGCGATGTCGGGCGCTGAGGAGTCGTTCATCCAGGTTTCCGTGAGGAAGGCGACGTCAGGAGCTGAGGTGTCGAGGAGGTTCCAGAGTTCGATGGCGTGTCTGTGGATGGAGCGGGTGTTGAGTAGGATGCACTTGAGGTGGTTGCTGCTGGTGTTCGGCTTGGCGGGTGCTGGTGCGGGGCAGGTCCGGATGCAGGTGAACTTGCAGGCGTGGCAGCTGAGGGTCCGTGGGTTCGTCTCGGGGTGGCTCGGTAGCATCCCGGGATTCGGCCGGTGTTGAGTGCGTTGAGGGTGGCGGCGTCGTACGTCCGGCGGGTGGGCTGGGGTCTGCGGGGGCCAGGGGTCCTGGCACTGGGCGCGGTGCTTCATCCACTAGCTTGTCAGCTCAATGACTCACAGGAGTACTTTACATTGAAAACAGGATGTGGGAGCACACCGCTGACCTCTCAGGCAAGGTTCACCCCTGGCATTCTGGTAAATGCAGTCTCTTGTAGCTCGCTCCGATATTTTCGAGTATTTCGCCCAAGGTTGGCGCAGATAGTGCTGATCTCTAGACACGTGTTTCTGGTTTATTAACCGTCATCTGTAGAGAATACATGTGAGACGTTAGCCTTGTATATGATGTCCACTATTCTAGTGGGCACCTTGCACCAGTCTAATCGACCCTTATTGATGGTGGTTGTAAAGTCAACCTTTTAGACAATCTATCCTATCCTAGTGGTAGCATGGACCAGCAGTCGTAAGTTAAGACTTCAGAGAGCATGTGAAGCAAGCTGTTTTACCAATTATAATTCCTTGAATACCAAATGAAAGGACACCACACAAGGTATATATCAAATATATTTGTATTTATTCTAAACACAACCCGTCTGCACTCTTTATGATGTCAGAGGTAAAAGCACAATACAAGTTACTTAATTAGCATACGATAAGTTGCTCAATATACAGTAAGGCCCTGGGGGCCTCACAAACCATATACTAAAATAGTGGTATAAGAACCACGACAGAAACAGTGAGTAGGCCTTGACTAAACAACCAAAGGTTAGGAAATAGGAGACCCACGGGAGACGCGTGCAGTGTCTAAACACAGTCGCGAGTTACCATTGATAATTGGAACGTAAAAGTTACAAAGTTACTGTTTAAGGGCACTTCCGGATGGACTACGACAAAACCCCTTTAGACTAGGACACTTCGAGAGTCAAGACCCACGGGAGCACCAGAGTACTCGTTTTAACTCACCCAGTGAAGCCAGGTGCATAGGTGCCTTTTGGAGTAGGGTTTCATCGATGTTTTCTATGGAGATCTGCAAAGAAGTGCTGCAGGCGACCAGAGGAAAAGTTTCCAGGTGGATACAAGGGTAGATCGAAGAACTGAAGAACCTGAAAGCAGAGGGGACAGAGCCTGGGTCACTAGCCAGTGACCAGGAAGGTACCAGGAAGGAACGAGGCGATGTCGCGATGATCTCAGGTGAATAGGTGAAGCTTGTCTCTGCAGCCACGAGGACCAGGAGGTGTCGATGATGACCAGGAGCTGGGTTTGAGCTGTCCCACTAAGGATCTAGTTGACCGCGGCATTGGTAGATGGATTGGACAAGCCTTAGCAAACGCAACTGCTTGCAGGAAGTAAAGATTGGTTTTGGTGCAGACCAGCAAGGTCTGGGTAGCTTCTCCTTTGCAAGGAAGCTGGAGCAAGCCTGGAGCAATCAGGAAAGCAGTTTAGTTTCAAAGGAAAGTCTTCAGAGGGTTAACTAGCCAACGGACTAGCAACCTGAAAGACGCATTGTGCTGAAATGCAAGAGCAGGCCCCACGCGGCATTTGTGGAGGGTGCAGGGCTTAGCTTCGGTGCAGTTGGTGCTCGGGTCTGGGGCTTCTTGTACCCCAATGCACAACTTTGAGTTACTTCAGAAGTTGATGCAGTTAGTAAAATGAAGGATGTCCAGAGTGTCTGGTCCCACATATCTCGTGTCAGTCACGGGTCTCAGCTTTGCTGTGGATGTGGATCGAAGTCAGGGAAGTCTGAAAGTCCAGTCCTGAGTTGCCGAGTCTTCGGGTTCCGGCAGGAGCATCAGCAAAGCAAACCGGCAAGTTACTGGTGGTGCCTGTTTGCACAGGGTGGTCACTTCTTGACCACAAAGGAGATGTCTTCAGTCTTCTAGTCGGTATAGAACGTCGAAGGTCCAAGAGTTCTGTTTCAAAGTTTCAGTCCAGGATAATCTAAAGTCCTGGGGACACATCTCCTATACTTATACTAAGAAAGGGGGCTGGATTACCTGCTAGGTCCCTCCTATGGGTGGACCTGGGAAGGGGGTGGTTACACCCCTTTCCCTTTGTCCAGTTTCAAGCCAGAGCGGGGCTGGAGTGCCCCGGCAACTGGTTTGAACCGGGCTATGCATGGAGCACCTTGTGTGCCCCAGGCAGTGTCTGGAAAAGCATCTTTCAATTCAGCCCTCCCTGCCCCAATACACTAAAGCCTGTCTGGGGAGGTGCTGGCACCTCCCTGGACAGGAAACCTATAGTCCAGGCCTCCCCTGCTGGAGTTTCGTCCAGCAGCAGGAGGTCAGGCTTGTGTCTGTGGCAGCAACATCCATTTTGTGATGCTGAGGCTCTGTTTAACTTTAACCGGGTAAAGCAGTACATACATGTCTTCTCCCTCTAGAAGGGTGGAATGCTTCCCCCACCACCAGAATTGGTGGGGGGTAGTATTCCAAAGTGTTTAGCACCTTACACGACATGTTTCGATAAAGCCAAACCAAAGTTAGCATTAAACGCGAGGATTATAATGCACTTAAGAGTATATGGTATGGCTATATCATAGAACAGCTATAAGGAGATGGTTCCGAAAGCTGCAGAGAGGCTCAGCTCATGCTAGGGCACCCTCTCACAAAAAACCAAGCACTCTGCCTCCAGGATTGCTAAGGCCTGCCTTTGTAGTGACTTATAGGTGTCTATGTGTCTATATATAAGGTGGATATAGATATACTGTATCTAAGTAAGTGGTGATTACACCGCCTTACTCAAACTGAGTGATCAGCCTGTGGTGTCAGTATAGAAGGCCAGCTAGGAGTGGCATAATACATGCTGCAGCCCCTGGTAGGCCTTGGATGCACCTACGCCCTGGGTACCTAGAGTACACTATACAGGGGCTCACAAGGGGGACCCAGTAACCAATATGGTATGTACCTAAATTACATGGTATCAATTTAGAGAGAGAACAGCTGTCCTGTGGGTCTGATTAGCAGGCCACAATAAAGTAAAAAATACAGAAAATCACAGAAAAAAGTAGGGGTGACCATAGGAAGCAGACCCTACTCTCCTACACAACCACCCCCCCCCCCCAAAAAAAAATGCAGGGACAATAACCTTGACCAGTTGAGTCTTCATGTTCTAAGTGGAAATATCTGGAGAGTCCATCTGCATTGGCATGGTCAGTCCCTGGTCTGTGCTCCTCTGTAAAGTCCATCCCCTGTAGGGAAATGGACCACCTGAGCAGTTTGGGATTTTCACCCTTCATCTGATTTAGCCACAAGAGGGGCTTATCGTCTGTCTGAATCTTGAAGTGAGTACCAAACAAGTATGGCCTCAGCTTATTCAGGGCCCAAACCATAGCAAAGACCTCCCTCTCAATAGTTGACCAACGTTTCTCTCTAGGGGTCAGCCATCTGCTAATAAAAGCTACTGGATGGTCTTGACCATGTTATTCAGTTGTGAAAGAAAAGCACCCACACTCAATTGAGAAGTATCTGTTTGAACAATGAATTCCTTGGAGTAGTCTGGAATTTGCAGAATAGGTGCAGTGCACACGGCCTGCGTCAGGTCATTAGATGCCTTTTGACAGCTTACTTTCCACTGAACTTTCTTTGGCATTTTCTTTGAAGTTAAGTCATTGAGAGGTGTCACAATGGACCCATAACCTTTGACAAACCTTATGTAATACCCAGTCAGGCCCAAGAAAGCTCTGACGTGAGTCTGGGTGGTGGGAGCAGTCCAGTCCTTTATGGTCTGCATCTTGCTCTCCAATGGTTGAACCTGACCTCCACCTACAAGTTTGCCCAGGTACACAACCTTACTCTGCCCTATCTGGCACTTGGTAGCCTTGATAGTTAGGCCTTCCTTTTGCAGGGCCTCTAAAGCATTCTTCAGGTGGATCAGGTGATCTTCCCAAGTGGAACTAAAGACAGCAATATCATCAAGATAAGCTGCACAGTAGGCATCCAGACCTGAGAGGACTTGGTTCACCAACCTTTGGAATGTGGCAGGTGCATTTTTCAGACCAAAGGGCATCACCACAAATTGATAATGACCTCCTGGGGTTGAAAATGCTGTTTTGGCTTTTGCATCATCAGCTAGTCTGATCTGCCAGTAGCCAGCTGTCAAGTCAAATGTGCTCAAAAACTTGGCAGAAGCCAATTTGTCAATGAGCTCATCTGCTCTTGGTATTGGGTGGGCATCTGTCCTAGTGAAAGCATTGAGGCCTCTGTAATCCACGCAAAACTTCATCTCTCTTTTACCATCTTGGGTGTGAGAGTTAGGCACTAGGACTACAGGACTGGTCCAAGGGCTCTCTGAGGGCTCAATGACTCCCAACTCCAACATCTTTTGGACCTCTGTCCTGATACAGTCCCTGACATGATCAGGCTGCCTGTAAATCTTACTTTTAACGGGCAGACTGTCCCCAGTGTCAACTTCATGAGTGCACTAGGTAGTCTGACTTGGAATCAGAGAAAACATATGTCTGTAGGCCTGCAGAACTTGTCTGCAGTCCCTCGGCTGCTGATCACTGAGGCTATCTGCCAAGACTATACCATCAACTGACACATCATCAGGGTTCTAAGAGAGCAGTTCTGGGAGAGGGTCACTCTCTTCCTCCTGTCCTTCATCAGTAGCCATGAGCAAGCCCATGTCAGCCCTGTCAACATATGGTTTCACTCTATTGACATGAAGCACCTTGTGGGGGCTCCTGGGAGTTCCAAGATCAACCAAGTAGGTGACTTCTCCCTTCTGCTCAACAATAGTGTGGGGTCCAGACCATTTGTCTTGGAGAGCTGCTGGGGCCACTGGCTCCAACACCCAAACTTTCTGTCCTGTCTGGTAAATAGTCAGCACGGCTTTTTGATCATGACAGGCTTTCTGTAATTCCTGGCTAGCCTCAAGGTTTTTAGATGCCCTTTTCATATACTCAGCCTTAGTCCACTATGTCTTGCTTTGGAGCTTTGAGAGGTAACTCCCATCCCTCCTTCACTAGACAAAGGGGTCCCCTTACAGGATGCCCAAACAGAAGATCAAAGGGCTGTATCCAACCCCCTTCTGTGGGACCTCTCTGTAAGCAAACAAAAGACAGGGCAGTAGGATGTCCCATCTTCGCCTGAGCTTTTCAGGTAGACCCTTAATCATGCCCTTTAAGGTTTTGTTGAATCTCTCAACTAAACCATTGCATTGTGGATGGTAGGGTGTGGTGAACGTGTAGTTCACTCCACACTCTTTCCACATAGCAGTCAAGTATCCAGACATAAAGTTTGCACCTCTGTCTGAGACAACCTCCTTCGGAAAACCCATTCTTGAGAAAACTCCCAGGAGGGCTCTTGCCACAACAGGTGATGTTGTGGTCCTTAGGGGGATAGCTTCTGGGTATCTGGTGGCATGATCCACTACCACCAGAATAAACCTGTGCCCAGAGACTGTTTGGGGATCCATTTGTCCAACAATGTCATTCCCAACTCATTCAAAGGGAACTCCCACCAAAGGTAGTGGTATTAGGGGGGCCTTTGTGGTGCCACCTGATTTGCCACTGGCTTGGCAGGTGACACAGGAGCGACAGAACTCCTTGGTGTCGTCTGACATATGGGGCCAGTGAAAGTGAGGGACAAGCCTGTCCCAAGTCTTGTTCTGGCCAAGATGTCCTGCTAGGGGAATATCATGGGCTAAGGTGAGAAGGAAGCCCCTAAATGCCAAAGGTATGACCAACCTCCTGGAAGCACCAGGCTTGGGATCTTTAGCCTCTGAATACAGGAGCCCTTCATCCCAATACACTCTATGGGTACCATTAGCATTCCCAGCAGCCTCAGCAGCAGCTTGCTGTCTGAGGGGTTCAGGAGAAGGGCAGTCCAAATGCGCCTGCCTTAGATCTGCCCTTGAAGGTCCCCCTATCCCAAGAAACTCAACCTGACAAGGCTCAAGCTCTTCTAGGACAGTTTCTTCTTGGGTCTCACAATCAGCTTCCTGGGAAGGCTGATCCTCATTCTGAGACAAGCGGGAAGGCACTGCCTTAACCCTACTGCTTCTTCACCTGATAGGCAACTGGACCATAGTTTCAGGATCCAGGGCCTGTTCAGTGTTGCAATTTTTGACCAGTGACCTGGTCACAGCAAGGAAATGTGCTGATATACCTAACATCTCTGCATGAGTCCTATACTCCACTTCAGACCAGACTGAAGATTCTAGGTCATTGCCAAGCAAACATTCTTCAGGGAGGTCTGAACTAACAACAACCCTTTTGAGGCCAGTTACCCTCCCCAGGAGGAATTCACAATTGACATACTATGGGTGGTAGTGACATTGCTTGCATCGGTCACTAGGTAAATGTCACCTAGTATGATCTGTCCAGGTTCCACAAAGTTGGGTGTCACCATGGTGACACTTCACATGTGTCCCTGTAGTCCTGAGCCATTTTGTTATTAATTAAAGGAGTCTGTCTGTACTTGCCCAAGTTACTGGGGCTCACACTAGAGGATATAGCCATGTCCTCATCACAGAACAGTACAGTTTGAGATGGTATTCTGACTAGGCCAGAATCCACCTCAGTTCGCAGGGTTAACCCTACTACACCCTTCTGTTGAGAACCACCACTATTAGCTGTACTTGGGGGGACAGTTGCCTTAGGGGCAATGGTGGCTGGAGCTGCCTCCTTCTTGGTGCAGACAAACAACAAGGATACACTGTTCCCCAAAGGTAGGGGCGAGTGGAAATGAAAGAACCAAGCAAAGGTGGGAAAGGAGGGGGAAGCCCCCTTTCGGAACTAAAACCCTCACAAACCCAGCAAGCTAGGTGTCATGCTTCATCATCTGGGTTTTGCTCCTCGTCAGACTGGCGCTGCAATGTCTGACAGGCACCCGCAAAGGGGCTCTTTATCGGAGATCTTTTGTTCCTGCCAGTTGGTGCATGTGGGTGTGAGGGCTTAGGTGGAGTGTAAGCGTAAAAAGGGGGGGTGATAATTAAAAAAGGTTAGGTAATCCACAAGGAATTTTAATGGTGTGGTTAGCTACCTTAATAAAAACAGGAAGGAGAAAATACACACCGGTACAAAGATCCAGTGATGTGTGTTCTACCTAGTGGTCGGTCGACATGTTTAATGCTTCATTAGCAATTCGTCAGGACCTAATTAAGGAAACTGTACTACACAATAGTGGTCGGGGAAAATACTACCTTCCACAGGAGACTCAAAGGACAGGCCAAGAGGTCCTGCTGTATCCTAGTGGGACTCTACTAAGGACAAGATATGGCGTCAATGGGCTTTTCCCAAGCATGGGCACCATGACTGTTGGTACCCTGTCTGCAGGACGGACGATGACCCTGAACCTACCCACACGCGGTCGGGAGGGAAGAGAGAAGCCAGAGCAACGTATCCTTCTTGGTGCAATCATTGGTCCAGTGAGTATTACTTTTACAAAAGTTGTACCAAGGTTTCTTTGGACCTTCTTTCTTTTTGGATTTCTTGGAACCCCCCTCATTAGAAACTTTTTGGGAACCTGGCGAAGACTTCTGGTCTTTTGCTTTCGCCCCTCCCTTTTGGTCTTGCTTCTTCTGATCACCACCTTGGTTCTGTACCTTCTGCTTCACCCTGGTTCTGACCCATTTGTCTGCCTTCTTTCCCAATTCTTGGGGAGAGGTCAAATCAGAGTCAACCAGGTGCTGATGCAATAACTGGTTCTGACAATTATTAAGAATCTATTCTCTCATAATAAGGTTATACAATCCTGTACAGTCACTTACTTTACTGCCCAGTAACCAGCCTTCCAGAGCCATAGTAGCACAATCATTTACAAGTCAGTCCAGCCCTGAGTCTGTGCCATCTGGGTATCATTGAACAGCAACCTGTACTGCTCAGTAAACAAGCAAGGCTTTATTGTTTAAGCTATTTAAAACCATAACAATATCATAAAACAGATAAAATGGCCCTATTAAATGATTTAAAAAAAATTATAATAATATATTAAAACAAGAACAAGCACATTAATTATGTTATTCCAATAAAGCAAAAGCAGTGTCCTTCTCATGATGCCAATGTACTGCTCAGTGGTTAGGCCAAAACCATCTATCAGAACACTCTTCAGGACAGTGTAGTTGTCAGCATCCTGTTCATTAACATTATAAAAACGCCGGGTAGTCAGACCACATCGACCTAAGGGTGTTGGTCACGCTGGGGGTCACTGAAATATACCTGCTTACACTGAGATCGTTTTTAAAACCTCACATTGCTATTTTGCACATTGTGTAACGTTTTTTGATAATAATTGTTTTATTGCTGAAATTAACTTTTAAATTGTGCAGGACCTTGTGTACTCTTCCTCGAATGCTCATAGCGTTTACCTCTGCCTTGATCACGCCGTTCTCTCTCGCCCAGCCGATTCAGGTGCTGGGGCGATAGACGGCCGCCATCTTGGAGGAAGGCAGGGCAGCGCTCTAGTCGGTGGCTGCCTCCTACCCTCCTCAGCCGCCTATAAATGTGCACCAATACTAGACGGCGCAGCGGGCTGGCGCAGCAGGCGCGCCGGATGCGCGCCAAAGTCGCGCCAAAGTCCAGCCCGTCTGCGCCCGTCCGTGCCAGGCCAGTGTCTCCTGCCACACCCCCTGCCCAAATATCAAGACTGGTCTATGCGCCTTCATCCCTAAGAGCACTTCGTCCCCCGGGAAGTAAGTGTTGTCACAGACATGATCCATATACCCATTGTCATGCGCCCTTTCTTTTTATCTGCCCGCACTGCACCTCTAGGATACCGATTCTTAACACCAAGATTAACACTTTGACTAATGTGACCTCTCCCGCTGCTACTTTTCATTTAGCGCTCATTAATGCCCGCTCCATGTGCAGACATAGGCAGGAAATCGCGGATTTAATCACAGATTGTGAACTGGACGCATTATTCATTACGGAAACATGGACGGATGGTGCATCTGACCCAGACATGGTCATAGCGGTCCCAAGCGGGTACACGATACATAGGCAGGATAGAATAGGCCAGCGGGGAGGTGGGCTTGCTATTATCACCAGAGATAATTTACCGATCAGGACTTCCCCGATACCATCTACCTCATGCGAAGCTATAATGTTCAGTATCAAGTTCACTGCCCTTTTCAATTTTAAAGGTGTGCTGATATATCGCCCACCAGGAGCCCGTGCCCCTTTCCTACTTAGTTTGGGGTCAATACTAGAATCCATTGCACTTGAAGACTCCTTTACGGTGCTAGGGGATTTTAATTTCCATCTCGAATCAGGCAGTGACGTCGATACAACATGTCTCATAGCTGACATGGAAACGTTAGGTCTGCAACAACTAGTTTCCGCCCCAACTCATGAGGCAGGTCACACATTGGATGGCATATTTACCAACACTAAGACGCTACACATAACCATGGGCGTAAAATCCGCTCCGCTCCCGGATTTTTCGGATTTTCGGCAAATTCGCAATCCGCGAACTCTCGCGAATTTGTCGAAAATCCGTGAATCCGCTCGCGGCGGATTTTTTGCTTGGTTGCGGCGCGCGGCGTGGTGCACGGCGTTCACTTTCCGTCATTAAGCGTTTGCCGAGTTGTTTTTCTCGATCATATTTTACGAGTGCCGCGCCATTTTGGATCTTGCTGCGTGATCCCGCGGGAGTTTGGCGCCCGCGAATACGTAATCGCGGCTTGCCACCTTGCACAGCACACCTCGCGAGAGTTCGCAATTGCGAACACGTAGTTGCGGCGGAAAGGAACAATCTCGCACTCGCGAAATAGAGATTTTGCAATTCTGCACAAGAAATCCACCAGCAAACAGGATAAACCTTCAGAAAATGATGATTTTTATCAGAATCACTCCTCAGGTTGACATTTGCATGGCCTTTTTTTTTTGCAAGGAGTCCATTTTTTGGGGGGGGAGGGAAGGAAGTGCCCCACAGTCTCCAACTTCCTGTTCCTGTCCAGCAGGCTCCTCCCAGTGCTTTGTCCATCTCCTGGTCACTTTCATTTGGATCTGGAGCTGGAAGGATTACTTTTTGTGGGTGCTGCTGGATATTTGGATTTGAGGCCTTTTTGACTTTCTTTGGATCACTTTTGGATTAGAAATCAACTTTCACAAGTAAGTTTGTTTGGGGCATTACAGTTGCTGCAACTACATGTTTTGAACTTTTTCAGAACATTAAATAAATTATATTGTGGGTAGCCACAGTATCCAGTAGGACCAGGGTTGGTTATGGGTGCATGATACAACTGTTTTGTTGAATTTAAACACCATTGAGGCCATGGATGGGCTGGGATTGGGCTGATTTTTGTTGTTTTTGTTGTTTTTTGGGGCTGCTGGTGGGGCCCTTTGCCCAGGGATAGTGAGTGTTGCATGGGCCTAGTCTTTCTGTTGGGTGTCTTCTTGAATTTAAACATCATTGAGGCCATGGATGGGCTGGGATTGTGCTTATTTTATTGTTTTTTGTCGTTTTTTGGGGGCTGCTGGTGTGGCCTTTTGCCCAGGGGTGGTGGTGCATGGACTGAGTGTGCCTGTGGTGTGGTCTCACTCTCTTTAATGTAAACATCATGGATGGCATTGGATTGTGGTGATTTCTGGCTGTTTTTCTGTTTTTTGGGGGTGTACTGTTGATGTGGACTGGCCATGTGGGTGGTGGTGGTGGCCATCTTGAGTGCTGGCTGGTACAAGCAACATGTGCTTGGGGTGCAAGGGGCCATTTTGAAGAGAGGCAGTGTCTGAGGCCTGCACTTATTTTGCCTACTTTTCATCCATTATGCCCAGGGGTAGTGAGTGTTGCATGGGCCTAGTGTTTCTGAGGGGTGTCTTCTTGAATTTAAACACCATTGAGGCCATGGATGGGCTGGGATTGTGCTGATTTTATTGTTTTTTGTCGTTTTTTTGGGGCTGCTGGTGGGGCCCTTTGCCCAGGGGTGGTGAGTGTTGCATGGGCCTAGTCTTTCTGTGGGGTGTCCTCTTGAATTTAAACACCATTGAGGCCATGGATGGGCTGGGATTATGCTGTTTTTTGTTGTTTTTGTCTTTTTTTGGGGGCTGCTGGTGTGGCCTTTTGCCTAGGGGTAGTGGTGCATGGACTGAGTGTGCCTGTAGTGTGGTCTCACTCTCTTTAATGTAAACATCCTGGATGGTATTGGATTGTGGTGATTTTTGGATGTTTTTCTGTTTTTTTGGGGTGTACTGTTGATGTGGACTGGCTTGGGGTGTAAGGGGCCATTTTGAAGAGAGGCAGTGTCTGAGGCCTGCACTTATTTTGCCTACTTTTCATCCATTATGCCCAGGGGTAGTGAGTGTTGCATGGGCCTAGTCTTTCTGTGGGGTGTCTTCTTGAATTTAAACACCATTGAGGCCATGGATGGGCTGGGATTGTGCTGAATTTTGTCGTTTTTGTCGTTTTTTTGGGGCTGCTGGTGGGGCCCTTTGACCAGGGGTGGTGAGTGTTGCATGGGCCTAGTCTTTCTGTGGGGTGTCCTCTTGAAGTTAAACACCATTGAGGCCATGGATGGGCTGGGATTGTGCTGTTTTTTGTGTTTTTTGTCGTTTTTTTTGGGCTGCTGGTGTGGCCTTTTGCCAAGGGGTACTAGTGATGCATGGACTGAGTGTGCCTGTGGGGTCTCACTCTCTTTAATGCAAACATCCTGGATGGCATTGGATTGTGGTGATTTTTGGCTGTTTTTCTGTTTTTTTGGGGTGTACTGTTGATGTGGACTGGCTTGGGGTGTAAGGGGCCATTTTGAAGAGAGGCAGTGTCTGAGGCCTGCACTTATTTTGCCTACTTTTCATCCATTATGCCCAGGGGTAGTGAGTGTTGCATGGGCCTAGTCTTTCTGTGGGGTGCCGTCTTGAATTTAAACACCATTGAGGCCATGGATGGGCTGGGATTGTGCTGAATTTTGTCGTTTTTGTCGTTTTTTGGGGCTGCTGGTGGGGCCCTTTGACCAGGGGTGGTGAGTGTTGCATGGGCCTAGTCTTTCTGTGGGGTGTCCTCTTGAAGTTAAACACCATTGAGGCCATGGATGGGCTGGGATTGTGCTGTTTTTTGTGTTTTTTGTCGTTTTTTTGGGGCTGCTGGTGTGGCCTTTTGCCAAGGGGTAGTGATGCATGGACTGAGTGTGCCTGTGGGGTCTCACTCTCTTTAATGTAAACATCCTGGATGGCATTGGATTGTGGTGATTTTTGGCTGTTTTTCTGTTTTTTGGGGGTGTACTGTTGATGTGGACTGGCTTGGGGTGTAAGGGGCCATTTTGAAGAGAGGCAGTGTCTGAGGCCTGCACTTATTTTGCCAACTTTTCATCCATTATGCCCAGGGGTAGTGAGTGTTGCATACTTGCATGGCCCTAGTCTTTCTGTGGGGTGTCTTCAATGTAAACATCATGGATGGCATGGGATTGTGCTGATTTTTCTGTGTTTTGTTGATTTTTTGGGGTGTATAACTGAACTGATGTTCCTCTGTCTTCCATTGCTTTTAGGTGCACAAGACTCAAGAGAACCACCAGTGCCAGGAAGAAGTCCTGCAGCGGTGTGTGTGTGCAGCATAACGTCACGCGACGTCACGTCTGGACACAGACAACTCTGCAACTCGTGCAACTGCTGCCTGCTGTTCTGACCTGCTCTGAAGAAGATGGCCCCCAAAAAAGTTACCCATAGCTCCTCTAGCAAAAAAGGTGCCAGTAAGGAGCAGAAGAAGCAAGTTACCAAGGAGACTGGTGTGCCGGCCGCCTCTTTTTTTGGGAGTAAAAAAAAAAGTATGCCTGCAGCAGCAGCGGGATCTGCTGGGGACCAAGCTGGGAGCAGCACCCCCGCTCCATTGGGCTCAGTGCCACCACCACCACCACGCCAACTTAAGTCCAAGCCCTTGAGTGCTGCAGAGGCAGCCAGTATAGTTGTTCAATCACCATCGACCAGTGATGTTGGCTCATCGCAAGAAAGCAGCAGCAACGTCCCTCAATCAACACAGGTTGTTGTAGCTCATCTGACGAGTGTTGAACAACCACAGCCGCAACAACTATCACATGTGCAAGTACAAGCCCAAGTACATGTGGAAGGAGAGGCAGCGCAAGGAGATGCGCAAGCAGAGGTGCATGGAGGGTCACAAGTGCCCACAATAGTTGTTCCTCCCGAAGTAGGGGCACATCAGGAAATCGACAATCAAGGCGAGGTATCATTTGAGGAAGACACTCCTCCTGATGATCATTCATTGTCTTCCACACCCCTAGCAAGGAAGAGATCAAGGGTGGTGTCTACATCTTCTTCAAGCACACCTCCTTCTGATGATACGGATCAAAATTGGGAACCAGCACCACTGCCGTCTGAGAGTGAGGCACACCATGATCTGACAAAGGTAGTTAAGCGTAAAAGGAAGCTCGTCCAAAGTCTCAGAGTTATGGAGTGTGATGATGAGGCTCAGCAAGAAGTGGCGGATACTGCTGCTGATGAAGACTCTGACAACGACGACCCAGTCATCATAAAGGTAACTGCAGCCCCAGCGGGCATGCAGCAAACAGACATTTTGACCCTAGCCCGAAAAGCTGCTGAGCGTGATGATGATGATGTTGTCGACGATGAGGCAGTGGAAACACCACCACAATCATTGGAGTTAAGTAGTACACCAACTCGTACCGCTTCCATATTTCTTTCTGGCAAGAAGGGACCTCCATCCACCTCGACCTTAATTAGTGGCGGTGAAGGTGCACAACGTACAAAAGTTGGGCAATCCAGATCCTCCACTTCATCTGGCATTAGCAGCATGACCACCACCACCAGTATCGCCACCTCCTCCAGGCCCCACAGACACTTCAAGTCACCAGTTTGGGACTTCTTTAATGTTTGCCCAAAAAGGGAAAAGTTCGCCATTTGTACCCTTTGTAAGGTTGCAGATAGTCGTGGTAAGTCAGGTACCAACTATGGTACCGGAGGCCAGAGAGGTCATCTTAAGAGACAGCACACTGTCCAATGGTTTGCGCACCTAAAGGCGATCAAGGAAGCCCGAATTGGAAGTCAAGAAAACGTTGATGTTTCATCTGATGATGACGAGGAGGAAGAAGACGTGTCAAACACTTCACTTACACCCAGTACCCCTGTCAGCAGCACATCCCATGAGAGGCACACTAAGAGTGTTGGAGCGAGTGAGACACCAACGCGCAAAAGTTCACCAGCGAGCATAATTGCGTCAACGAAGTCATTATCATCCCGTAAATGCTTGGTCCAGGGCAACATTAGAACCATGTTTTCTTCAGACGCGCCATATGAACGCAACCACCCACTGATGCGTCTGTATAACACTAAGCTGGCTAAAATGCTAGCTGTGGACCTTCTCCCTTTTTCTTTTGTAGAAGCGGTAGGTTTTCTAGAATTAGTGGCAACGCTCTGCCCTAAATGGAAGGTTCCTAGCCGGTTCTATTTTGCCAGAGTTGCGGTTCCAGCACTACATGAAGATGTGCTGGAGGCAATTGGGGCAGCTTTGCAGAAGAGTGCTGTTCACACTATACATCTGACAACAGACATGTGGACCAGTGGCGCAGGCGCTGATTACATGTGCATCACTGCACACTGGGTCTCTTTTTCAGGTGTTAAAGCAAAGCTAAACGCAGGTGTTGACCCGGACCAAGTTTTTAAAGCTGCTCGGAAACATGCAACACTAGCCATGTTTGGCTTGGAGAAAAGTCACACAGCACAAAACATTTTGGACGAGTTTAACAAAAAGGTCTTTCACTGGCTGTCCCCAAAAAAACGCCGGATTGGTTATGTTTCCACGGATAATGGCGCCAATGTAGTTAAGGCCATGGCCCTGGGTGACTATTTCAGAGTGCCGTGTTTGGCGCACTGTATCAACCTGGTAGTTCAAAAATTCTTGAGTGATAGAGACAGTACAGCGTTCGAGGTAATGGTAATAAAAGACCCTTTTATATTGTCGGAGAAATTATTAGAGCGCCTACGTGGTGATGAACGTCTTAAAAAGATCAACTCAGAACAGCATTACATTTGTGCTACTATTCTGGATCCACGCTACAAAAAGGCGCTGGCAGGCCAAGCATTCTTTCCTTTTGCTGATGAAGATGTTAAAAAGTACAAACGTTGGCTAGCCTGGTCAGCCAAGAGGTTTGAAAAAGAACGGCAGGATATTGAAGGAGAAGAAGGCAGTACATCAGCATCAGCATCAGCAGGCCATCCCCAGTCAAAAAAATCCACTTCTGCACCTGTGGCTATGACACAAGTGACCTCTCAGCCGTTAAAGACACCGGCAACCGGATCATCTGCACCAGACACAACAGTAACAGTGGCTGCTGTAGAGGATTGGCTAACTTTGCTTGGGTATGGTTCTCGAAAAAATGTCACAGGCACAGCAAAAAGTAAGCAAAGTGGAGGAACCGCTGAGGACCTTGAGTCGATGGTGCAGGACTATCTGAATGACTCAACAGAGGTCTTTCTTAATGATGAGCCATTGCAGTATTGGCATGGGAAAAAACAATTGTGGCCACAGCTCTCCAACCTGGCTATAAACTATTTGTCTTGCCCACTCGCAAGTGTGTCTTCTGAACGGGTTTTCAGTGCTGCTGGTGGCATTGTAACTCCCAAACGGAGCCGCCTCTCGCCCAAAAATGTGGAGCGGCTGACAATGATCAAGATGAATCAGCACCTCATACCACCAGATTACAAAGTACGAGAAAGCATGCCGCATGAAGACCAGGAGGACGGCAACGTAGATGAGGGGATTTGTTCTCTGTTCGGTCACACTGACCTCATCCTGCCTGAATTCGCAGAGTATGATGACGAAATCTTCTTCTTATTCCCTGACACCGAGCCCTGAAAATGAGACAATGAATCAATAACTTTCTTTTTCGTCCTTATTCACTTTTATTCCTGTGTTTCTGTCTTTCTTTGTTTTGCACAGTTAATTTAATTCAAACTTTAATCACCTAATCCCAAAAACAAGCCCATCAGCAGAACTGTCTTCACTTGTTTGCTTATTGATTTGAAGGTGCCGCAGTCTACATTCCTCAGGTTCACAAGTTCTGAAGAACATGCTCCTCTATCCTCCTCCTCCAGACTCCTATTTCCCTCAAAGCAGAGGGCTGGATTACGCCCAATGAAGAAAGACTCAGCACTTTTGGAGGTGTTCTACTTCTTTGCGGGTGAGTTGACGGCTCTGGGCCCATTGCTGTGAAGCTCTAATAACGGATAAAAGTGTTTTGGACCAAATATGACGCGGAAATTTCTTGCCGTTTTTGCTGACTTGCTTGCCTTTGAGGTGCTCTTTGGCGGGTTCCGGGTGTTTGTGGGTGAGTTTTGGGGTCTGGGAGCACTGCTGCGACAGTCTAATCTTGATTGCATTTGCTTTTCAGGAAATCCGTGGTGGAAAACAGGAGTTATGATGATGACCTAGCTGCACAGCGCGTTTGGACCGAAGGCCGAGAGATATTGTAAGTATGAGATTTTGCTTTTTGGCTGTTTGGGGGTGTTGTCGTGTGCTTTTTGGCGGGTGGGTTGGCGGGTCTCTTGGGGCATTCCTGTGAAGGTCTAATAACGGATAGAAGTGTCTAGGACAAAATCCATGCAGATTTTTTTTTTGCTATTTCTTCTGACATCTTGCTCAATGTAGCGTTTCCGGGGACCTGTTTGAGGGGCTTCCTGGTGTTTGTTGGTGGGTTTTGGTGTCTCTGTCGGAGCACTGCTGCGACAGTCTAAACTTGATTGCATTTGCTTTTCAGGAAATCAGTGGTGGAAAACAGGAGTTATGATGATGACCTAGCTGCACAGCGCGTTTGGACCGAAGGCCGAGAGATATTGTAAGTATGAGATTTTGCTTTTTGGCTGTTTGGGGGTGTTGTCGTGTGCTTTTTGGCGGGTGGGTTGGCGGGTCTCTTGGGGCATTCCTGTGAAGGTCTAATAACGGATAGAAGTGTTTAGGACAAAATCCATAAGGAAAAACCTTTTGGCACTTTTTGCAACTTAGGGTTCGTTAGGGTTAGCTAACTATTATTTTGGCCATACTTATTTATCCTTAAAAAGGTGACTCAGACAGAGTACGCAATTTCAACAATATTGTACTGTCTTAGGGAAATCAAAGTGTGACTTTTTGCACCACACAGCGTACATACCTTATATTTATTTATCAGTGGTATTGTAATAGCACTTCCTGTTTTACGTTCAATAATTACAGGCCGGGTTTCAGTCAACATCCGCCAGGCAGGCAGTGGACAGGGTGTCTTCTGTCAGTGGTCACCAACATTGATGGACGAAGCATCAGCTGGAATGGAGGAGTGCCGCTAATAAGAGGAATTGTTTGCTGCATGCAACTTACTTACCAAATTCAACAGGACAACTCCAACAACATACAGAATACAGATACAGTATCCATTGTTTTCTTCTATGAGTGTGACTGCATGTGGTTAGCTTTAGTTTGTACCCAAAGATTTCTTTATCTTCAATTATTGTTTGTCCATGCTGTGCTTTCTTTTTCTTCTCTCAACAAAACCTACCCAAAAAGAAACCCCCATTTCCATCCATTTTCCAAACCCTAACCCTCTTCCCCCGGGCTGTGTGGTTTTGCTTGATGACTGACTAAATGACATCAATAATTCCACACACTTGCTGGGGAGGATAAGGTCATAGCAACAGGCTGGTGAAGGAATACGAGGATATATTCTAGCCTTACTCAGCTTCAGTACTATTTCTTGTAGTAGTAGGAGCCAATGTCAAATAAATTCAACGCAAGTACTAGTTATACTTGCAATAATTTACCATTTGTTAGGCTACATTGTGGCACTGTTCTAGTGTACTGTCACCTGCTATATTCTCGATCGTGCCGTAACCGTTGTAATGCTACAGTAAGGACAAACCAGGTTTCGTTTTATTTTTTTCCATAGGCATGCAACTGCCACTGTGTCACACCACTAGTACCACCGCAATGAGGAAATTTCATCCGCCCAGGATTGCCAACCTTAATCCCCATTTCACGTGGAGCCAGTCCTGGGCCTAGCCCTAATTTCTAACACAAATTACAGGTAAGATAAGCGTTTGGTGGGAGGTAGTATAATGGAGTATTAGGACTAGACGAGAGATTGACGGTAGTACTACTAAAGTCCTAGGACTCTTCAGGAAAACAAACTTACTGTTACACCCCCACCCACCAGACTGAAAAGCAGTAAAAAACAGGTATGGTCAGATAAAGTTTAAAAAAGTATATTTATGTAGCCCTAACAAAATAATCTCCCTCAAGACCCTCCCTAACCCCAACGATTGTCTTTGAAAAGTCCCAAAAAGCACCCAACTCCCAAATCCCACCCCCCAAAAGTCTCTAAAAAAAGGGCAAGGGACACTCCACTACTGGAGGGTGCTGGTGAATTTTGCGGCCAGGGCATCATACTCCTTGCGGAGGGTGGCATGCTCGAAGCGGAGGCCCTCCACCAAGTTCTTGTACCTATGGACCTCCTGCTCCAGGTAGGACATTCTCACTCCTAGGCGGCGCTGGCGTGCCTTGCAGCTCCTGTGGGGGGCAGCTGGTCTTTTTGCTGCTTGGTGGTGGCGGTTGGCTTTGTTAGCCCGGCTCCGTACCGCTGGAGCACTGCGCTGGCTGGCAGCCCGTGGGTTCACGGAGGAGGATGCAGCTGTCCCAGTCGAGGATGTTGTGGTTGCACCGGTCGACTGCGTGTCCTCCGACTCCTCCAGGGCCACCAGCCGCCGATATTCCGCGACAGTGGCATCCAGCCTCCGTTGCCGGGCCATTCGAGCCTGCTCTCTCCGTGATGTCGATTTGGAAGGAGCAACTATATGAAGAAAGAAAGACATAGTCTGTAACCATTGCTCCTTAACATTAATAACACAAAGTGATTGAGCCGAAAGTTGTGTCACAGTACAAGTAGCAAATTGAAAGCACAGTACATAACTATTGAGGACAGTATCTATCTAACCTCCCACTTCTGCATCCTTGCTCTAACATTAGTGGTAGTTTAATGAACAAATTCTACGACCACTATGGACTTCCATTACAGTCGACTATGACAGTACACCAGTTTTATTCTTCTTCTTCTCTCTTGTATAGGAAAATTGGTACGTTATCTTATGCAAGCCGGCAGAATGCCAGCGCAGTGAACTTGCACCCGAGAAAAACAGACGCACACCATGATGAGTGAGACAGACTTGTGTTACTGTACCGGTCCAGTGCATGCAGGTGGTGAAGCTATTACTTTTCTATTACGGGTGGCACTGAGAATACTCTGTTACAAGGGCTACTGCTTAATTAATTTACCTTTCACCCTACAGTGCAAATAAGTACTAGAAAAGGAAAATGAAGAAGCTAAATAATTAGATTATCTATCACTTCACATGGGATGTATTTGATGACATATGGGATGACTTTAGGTGCTTTGCTTATTATTGAGTGAACAGTGATACACCCACACATGAATGACGTACTACTACTAAACTAAAGTTATTAAGAGAGGTACGGAGTGTCCACCGTAATAACCGGATATATGCTGTGCTTGCAGTTGCAATACAAACTATTGCTACTATTCATGGTAGTATTGGACAAATTTACAATTTCTTTTCCTTGCCTTCCCTACACTGGAACGGACGTGCGGGTGCGGTGTTACATGCTCTTCAAGGTAACACTTAGTTCATCCAGTGACCATCTACTCTCTCTAGATACACATGTGCTATCTAAGAGTCAGATAATACCATGCTCCAGGCATCCATCCATTCAAAGTATATGCACACATACAGTTTATGTTTCACCCACCCAGGCTGTTGTCCTTCCACCCATCCTTGCTTCATCATTGACCCAGCCATGCACCATACAAAAATTCTTTCCTTCCCAGCCACCTCGGGGGCCAAGCAAACACATATCATTCTTCTTTGCCAGCCATCATAAAATTTCTCGTCCTTCCACACTTACTTACACCCTTCTTTCGCTTTTCGAATATATAGCTTACCTGTGCCCGCCACCACCGTGTCAACCCTCACAGGCACATTGGTGTTGTCCAGCACTCGCACCGCCTCCTCCCCAGAAGAGTTGTCCTCCTCATCCACCACCTCCGCGCTGGCCCCGCCACCAGATGTTCCACCTACAAAGTGAATTTTTAGAATGTTAGAATACACCACTCACTACTGTATAATATTTGGTCGAGAAGAAATAAAGAAAGTTAAAAAAAACGAAATACAATGTAATAATTTGTAACTGTATACTCTACAGTAAAAATGTCCCTTTTTTCAGGGAAGGCTGTTGTCTTGCTGCACTTTTTGTCACAACTGATGAATGCTTGCTTTTTATTTTTAACACACAACACTTTTTCTCCTAACAGAAGCTTGACTTCTAAGAACACGATCAGGGTCAAGCTCAAGTTCAAACCAGGTGAGAGCTCAACTCGACCACAAGAAATGTGTCCAATTAATCGTTAGCACTAAGCACTTTTCCATTTTCAGTTAAACGTTTACTTTTATGACAAAGTTGATTTTAATAAATGTGTTTAGTTTTAATAAAGCTTTTAAACTTAAATAGACTCTGTGGTTTTTGGTCCTCCAGACTAGAGTGGATGAGCTAAAGGTTTTGGAATTTTTGCAAGCATGAGTGCCTCTGACACTTCTTGACTGTGACTCCGTACTCTTGCCCTGCGTAGGATAATCTAATGATCATTGGGGATCAATTATCGGTGATTTAGGGAGCTAAATGACTCTGCCACACTATCTAGTCAGTAAGGAGATTGGGGGTTCTTCAAAGTCTGATATCACTGAGGTATGTGGAAAGAAAGTCTACCTGCGCCTATTATAATTGATAAACAATGCACTATTTAGTGTTCATAGTTCGGTTTGTGCAGATTTGTCCCTGCAACAGTGGTAGAATGGATTGTCCTTCTATCCAAAACAAAAGTAAAGTAGTATCTTATTCTTTCTTGGTGGTCATTCACCTTTTTATTGTTGGCAATTGTCAAAGCATAAACATTTAGAAGACTTGAAAAGACATTATGGACAATCCCAGAGGACTGCACTCAGTGCATAGAGCTATTGCTGACTAGAATGGGAGTCCAATGGAATTGCCAAATGTGCAATCTTAGTTAGCTACACGGACAGACTAATAAGAATAATCTAGTAATACCACAGGGAGTCATAGTCGAGGCAGGATAAGAATTTAGATCCAGTCTACAAGAAGATCAAAGACGATTTAGAAAAAATCGAATGAGGAACGCTAGGAAAAAATAGGTACTCTTTATTAAAATTAAAACTTACTGGGGCCAGCAAAGGAGCCCTCGCCTGCCCGATCCTGGCCTGCATCCTCCTGAACAGCACCCTCCTCCTGTGTCCTCTTGCCCTTGGGGGGGAGCTGATGTACAACATGAAAGAAAGAAAGACCAGAAAACATGGATGAGATTTGTCAACCAAATCAAACATTTCAAAAGAACTATAACAAAATATTTTTGAGAAATAGCAAATAGATAGACAACTATTCCACGGGATATATTGACCTATCTCATGTGGTATACTACGTTATTCGTATTGCCTGATTTGCGGACCGTTGACTTTCAAAGTTCCTATGTAACTCAATAAACAGACTACTAAAAAGGTTTGCCTAGGCCTGGCAGGCAGCAGTCCGCAGCACGCAAAGTGACAGACAAAGTCCATCCTGCTTGCAGATCAGTGAATACTCAAACTATCAATCCACCGACCACCACCACTATTTCTTCTTATAGCCATGTGTCTAAAGGAAGGACTGGACTTCAGTCTATTGGGGCTGATTTAGAAGTCCCTTGCGCCTCATTTTCCTCCATTGTTGCGTGACTTTTGTGACGCAGCGGCAGAACAAAAGAGTCGCCATGGTGCGACGTATATATTAAAAAAAATGCATATGGGAGATGCATCACGTTGTAAAGCCCTGCGCCATCAGGGGGCGTTCCGGCGCAAGGGAGGGCGTTCCTGCGCAGGAACGAATCCTAAAAGGGGGTGCGGGAAATCTACAAGATGTCAATCAGTCACTTTTAGGACAATGATGCGTGACTCAAACCCTGCGCCTGCTTGAAGCCGACGTACGGCTTGATGCAGCATTGGGGAGATAGGGCACCCCAGAGCATTGCTGGAGCTGCGCCATCGTTGGCACGCAACTCCAGCAATGCGCCGCCTTTACGGCACAGATGCGTAAGGGTTCTGTGACGTTTTGGGCCAATGGGTGGTGGTGGCATGGCGCACAATTACTGCTGCATCCCTGCTACTTTGCAGGGATGCGCCGGTAATTGAAAATATGACCCTTAGTGTCTAGCATTACGCAGTTCTTATCTTTACACTACACTCATACATAATTTCTCAGGCCAATGAAATGAACACAAAATACAAAACAAATAAGCATAGTAGCAAGCAAGGCTACTGAGAAGGAGAGCAGTGCACCTGAAATGCATAGAAGATTTTGAAATATAATTTACCTACAATGTAATCGGCAGCATTATTGCTCTTGGTAAAGAACAAAGATTTGCAAATAACAGAGCCGGATAAAACAGAGTAGTGATGAATAGCTACTACTACTCACCAAGCCCGGGGACCTCTACGCCGAGCGCGTCCAGCAAGTCCCGTTCCCGGTCCATGACATCCGTCCAGCGGTGGGTGGCCTGGTTATAGGTGCGCCGGACCCCAGAGAGCTTAAACATGGCCCGGCACACCTTCTCCCACCGCTTCCGGCGCTCCCGGATGCCATAGCCGGTTGCGATCTTGCCGCCTCCCAGGATGGTCTTGGGGAGGCGGCGCTGGACGTAGAAGATTAGTGCGGCCACCTCCTCCGCGCTAAAGATCTCCCGTGGCACCACTTGCTCCCCCCTCAAACGCCCGCACGGGAGCCGGGCACGGGGTGCGGGACCCTTCCCCTTCTCAGGGTGCTTCCCGGCTCCCTTTACCATGGTCTGGGCAGAAATAAAGTTAAATGATAAAGAAGAAATAGAATAGTGAAGAAGAAAAGAAAAGAGTTTAAAAAAGTAGTTGAAAATTAACTAAAAGTAGCAGAAAACACAAAAATATAGAGCTAGAAATATAGAGGGATAGATAATAAGTAAAATAGATCAAATAAACTTCAAACAAGCAAAGGATGGCAGAGATTCAGAGAGGATACAGAAAGCATGCCCAGAACCATAGCAATGAATGAGAAACAAGATGGCCGAGCCCATTCACGACCGCGTGGGTAAGTTCGCGCGAGATTTTCCTCGCGATCACGTGCGAAATTGTACTAGCGAGCAGCACACTTTGCGAGATTACACATAGCGGCCGGAAACGGAATTGCGTCACGCAAACAAGATGGCCGCGCCCTTGTACGACCGCGTGGGTAAGTTCGCAAATGTATCACTACAAGCGCCTTGCGAACATGCAAAAAATCACGCGAACATACACGCCGCAAACAAAAAATTAATGTATTCGCATGCATTCGCGGCTTCCGAAATCGATCTCGCACGGATTCGCGCCCCGCGAATAGCGCGAAATTGCAGAAAAACGATTTTTGCTAAACTGAAAGCAATCACCAGGTGTAAAAGTTCAAACTTAACATTAGTAACCATTCACTCTAGTGCTTCCTGAGGGGCCCCTCCAGAGTTCAGTTGCCTATTTGCAACTATTGTATGACCCTGCTATGACCCAAACAGCAGGCTCATAGAATAGCTACAAGTAGACCATAAAGGTCCTGTGAAAAAAAATAGCACTGCAACAGAAAGCAAATTACAGATAAGGAAGGAAGCAGGTGCCAGCCAGACTGAAAGTTTCAAAATTACTGACACATTAATCACCCCCAAATTAATTCATGGCAGTTGAAGAAGGGCAGGTGTGCTTGCTTTCACTGCAACAGAAAGCAAATTACAGATAAGGAAGGAAGCAGGTGCCAGCCAGACTGGAAGTTTCAAAATTACTGACACATTAATCAACACCAAATTAATTCATGGCAGTTGAAGCAGGGCAGGTGTGGTTGCTTTTTTTCACCCCCATAATATACAGTGATAAACAAACCTAATGGGTGGCAGTGAGGATGTACCAGAGGGTGGCATGGGTGTACCAGAGGGTGGCAGTGGTGAAACAGAGGGTGCTGTGAACCTGTGATGATAAACCAGACGTAGAAACAACATAGTCGCGGCCGTTGCGAGCCGAAAAGTAAGTTCGCAATTGCGAAATGGTCCACAAATCCTCGCGAACGCGCGCCAACACAAAAAACGTAAAAATCCGCAAATACGCGATTGCGAATCCGTAAATACGCAAATTCGCGTACGCGAGATCCGCTAGATCCGCCCATGCTTAGCTACACATTTCAGCTGTCCTCCCCATGCCATGGACGGATCACCATGCCATTTTAAGTAAGTTAGTTATTCCTGACAGCTCTAAGACAAGACTTCTTGCCCATATCCCCAAGTCGGTGAAAGCTTGGAATGACTTAAACGAGGGGGAACTGAAAACATTTCTGGAAAGAACACTGCCTTCGTTGTCAGACGACCCCATCCTTGCGACTAATCAGTTCCATAATTGGCTTAGTCAGGCCACACATCAGTTAGTTCCTTTAAAAACTATTTCCCGGAACCGAATTTCCCCCAGTGCACCATGGTTCTCCGATGAACTAAAAAAGCAGAAACAACTCAACAAACATAGGGAAAGACACTGGCGAAAGCTGTACGATACCGAGAGCAAAATAATATACAAGGAATCACTCGCTCGGTATAAACAGATGATTGCAGAGGCAAAAAGAATTTATTACGCCGAACAAATTGAAAAGGCAAAAAACTCAAGTAAAGAGTTATTTGACATTACTAAGCTCCTCTCCGGCAGCACGCAGGATCTCTCACCTCCCCCCTCACAACATCTTTGTGATGCCCTATCCAATTACTTTTTCACGAAAGTAAATGACATTTACCAGGCTTTTGCCTTGAATACTAAAACCGGTCATCGGTCTCCCTCCCTTCCCCCGCTGGACAAATCGTTGACACGCTTTGCCGACCTCTCTATGGATCAGACGAAGTTTATTATCTCCAGGATTAAAACAGGGTCAGCACTGGACCCTTGCCCGCTTAAAGTTCTCGCCCCAGTTATGGACACATTGATTCCGGTCATTACTTTGGTCTGTAATGCTATGTTCAACTCTGGGATTTTTCCCAACTCATTGAAACATACACTGGTTAAACCCTTATTAAAAAAAAGTCAACCTTAACAAAGACGACTTAAAAAACTACCGGCCTATAGCAAGTCTTCCGTTTCTGGCCAAAGTCGTAGAAAAAGCTATGAATCAGCAGCTTTCGGACTTTGTAGAGCAACATCAGCTGCTCGATAACACCCAGTTCGGATTCCGTAAATGCCACGGCACGGAAACCGCCCTCCTAAAAGCGGCTGATGATATCAGAGCCATACGGGATCAGGGGGGGGACAGCAGTTCTGGTCATGCTGGACCTCTCTGCGGCCTTCGACACGGTCGACCATAAGTTCTTGGCCGACCGTGTCGGACGGATGGGGGTCCAGAAAACTGCGCTGGACCTACTTGTATCGTTCCTGGCTGACAGAACACAGGCGGTATCCCTAGGACCATACCAATCCTCTAAGGTGTCCCTGCCTTGTGGGGTTCCGCAAGGCTCATCCCTATGTCCGACACTGTTTAATATCTATGTGTCGGACCTTGCTAGTGTCATCAAAGCATTTGGGATGAGCCTAACCTCCTATGCCGACGACACCCAATTGGTATTGGCCAGTAAAGGGGATGGTGAGGAGGTGGCCACACGTTTCACAAGAGGGATGGTAGCCATAGGTGACTGGATGGCCACGAATTGTCTTTAGCTTAATTCAGAAAAGACTGAAGTGGTCATTTTCGGTCACCTTTCTCCTGGCTGGTCATCTGTCTGGTGGCCAACATCGTTTGGAACGCCTCCTAATCCAGCTCTTAAAGTCAGGAATCTTGGCGTCACCTTCGATGTGGGTCTTAATTTCATGGCACATGCTAACAAAATTGCTGCCACGGCTCACATGAAACTCAAAATGATAAGGAAAATTCTACCTTTTCTACCGGATTCAGCCAGGAAAACTCTGATCAGTGCATTGGTGTTGTCCGCCTTGGATTACTGTAACGCCCTATTCCTACATGCCCAAACTCGAGTGACAAACAAGATGCAGTCAATTCAAAACGCAGCAGCCCGGCTGCTTTCGGGTCTTCCCAAGTTTGCACCTGTTTCCAACACCATCAGGAAACTTCATTGGCTCCCGATTTGCAGTCGAATTAAGTTCAAATCGCTGTGTATTGTTTACAAGGCACTCAACAATCAAGGCCCCCACTTTCTCAAACATAATCTTGCCCGCTACATGCCAACTCGTTCTCTCCGCTCCATCCATCTCAATCATTTAGTAGTACCACGCACCAGAACAGTCACATGGGGCGATAGGCGCTTTTTGGTTGCCGCCCCAAAACTCTGGAATTCCCTACCCTCTCATATCAGGACTAGTCCATCTCTGCTAATATTTCGTAAACAGCTTAAGACTTGGTTGTTTGTCAATAGTTAGGAATGTTCCGTTGGTTTCCCTGGATGTCGACCTATGCCCTTAGCCAGCGCCGAGACGCCTACGGGTATTCGCCGCGCTTTAAAAATGACAATAAATAAATAAATTAACTGTTAGGAGCTTATCTCTACCTTTATCTGTAAAGGAGAGCCACAAAATTGCTGCCCACTGACTCTGGGGTACGTGCTGTACTTTGCAGGCTCTCTCCAAAGCAGTTATCCACTTGTGGATGTCATCCACAAAGTTTTATCTAAATGAATTATTAACACAATCCCACTCTATAAAAGAACTTAAACTAAGCAGATCCTGGAATAAGATAAACCCGGAGTCCTTCGAGGCCTATCACACGCCTCTGGTCCTCTTTGAAACAACAAATGTCAACCAGGCGGCTAAAAACTTTGACCTCGCAATCGGCACATCTCTGGATATTATCGCCCCAAAGAGAATAACTAAATGCCCGAAGAAACTATCCCCTTGGTACACTACTGTTCTAAAAATTGAGAAACTCATCGTAAGTAAGGCAGAACGCAAATGGAGACAGACAAAAGAAAATATGGGGATCACTGACATAATATAGAATGACAAAATATAGACTTACCAAAATATAGTCACCAAAATATAGAATGCCAAAATATCGAATTCCTATCTACAAACAGGTAAGTACAAAAATATCGAATCCAAAATATAGTCTGTAAAAAATATAGTCAGTCAAAATATCGAATTGTTTTAAATGTCTTAAAAGTAATTTAAAATTAATGAAATAATAAATATAATTAACTAAAACATACTTAAAAATACTCAACCTTAAAATTAAGATATAATTAATTTAAGTTATTAATAAAAAATGTACAATATTTTACCATAGGATAGCAAGAGGGTAACATTTAATATTACCACTCCAGTGAGTGCAACAGTAGGGAAAGCGTTGGAAGCGTAGGGGTAAAAAATACTATTCCCACACCAGTGAGTGCAAGAGTAGGGAAAGCGTTGGATAGCGTAGGGGTAAAAAATACTATTCCCACTCCAAAGAGTGCAACAGTAGGTAAAGCGTTGGATAGCGTAGGGGTAAAAATTACAATTCCCACTCCAGAGAGTGCAACAGTAGGGAAAGCTTTGGATAGCGTAAGGGTAAAAATTACTATTCCCAGTCCAGAGAGTGCAACAGTAGGGAAAGCGTTAGATAGCGGGAGGGTAAAAAATACTATTCCCACTCCAGTGAGTCCAACAGTAGGGAAAGCGTTGGATAGCGTAGGGGTAAAAAATACTATTCCCACTCCAGAGAGTGCAACAGTAGGGAAAGCTTTGGATAGCGTAGGGGTAAAAATTACTATTCCCACTCCAGAGAGTACAACAGTAGGGAAAGTGTTGGATAGCGTAGGGGTAAAAAAATACTATTCCCACTCCAGTGAGTGCAACAGTAGGGAAAGCGTTGGATAGCATAAGGGTAAAAAATACTATTCCCACTCCAGAGAGTGCAACAGTAGGGAAAGCGTTGGATAGCGGGAGGGTAAAAATTACTATTCCAACTCCAGAGCGTGCAACAGTAGGGAAAGCGTTGGATAGCGTAGGGGTAAAAATTACTATTCCCACTCCAGAGTGTGCAACAGTAGGGAAAGCGTTGGATATTGGAAGGGTAAAAATTACTATTTCCACTCCAGAGAGTACAACAGTAGTGAAAGCATTGGATAGCGTAGGGGTAAAAATTGCTATTCCCACTCCAGAGAGTGCAACTGTAGGGAAAGCATTGGATAGCGTAGGGGTAAAAAATACTATTCCCACTGTGGTATATAAATAAATAATACCGGATCTATTTTTTAATGAATGAATGAATAACAGATAGCTCAATAAAATAAGAGTCAAGATTCGAGGTAGTAGGAGTTTCTGCAGGTTTATTACAGCATAAGGACAGAATCAGGACAACCTGCATAGAACAGAGGTGACAGGGCCCAGCAGGACAACTGGGGCCCAGCAGCTGCCGGGGCTTGATCTGGAATGAGCGCGCGCTAACTTTTAATAACAATACATCAACTTATATACATAGCGCAAACACATAGCATTACATTGCAGTAGGCGTAACAGTGGGTGGAGCAGGAGGCGTGACGCGTAGCAGTCGCGAAAGATAACAGTAAAAAGAGGTGTAACTGGGAGTATACATAGACATGTGATGCAAACGTAACAGAATATGTCATGAATGGGCGGAATCATTGGAGGGGGCTACCTAAGGAGCCGGGACCTCTAACCTAATGGTGCGCGTAAACTGGCAATGACGTGTTACTAGGAGAAGCTGGGGGCTACGAACTCTGTGCTAGGAGCAGAGACTTGAGTCTGGAGGGTCGGAGCGACATGTGCCTGAACCCTATCTGGTATCTGATGTTTAGGGAACATGTTGATATAAACTAGAAGTCATGAGGGGAAAAGCTAACTTGATTCTAAGACTGGACCATGCATTATTCTACACGTAGTGCGTGATGAAGAATATTAAATGACCATTAATACAGTATTTCTCTAACGTGGAGCCGAATAGGCTAGACAATGACGGAAACTATTGATGCAGTTCAGTAGCTTAGGAATGCAAGGAAGGAGGACTGAACTGATAGCTGGAACTATAACATACTCTTGGCAGACTCAGAGGCAGAGCCGGGCTGCACCGGGCACTGCGAGGCAGGAAGTAAGTGAAGGGTCGAGGATACAGGTGGGGGCTGTATCGCTCCTCAGCGAGGCTTTCAGGAGACAGGAGCTGAATCTGATGTCCGGGCCCTTTTGAGGCCTGGAAACGGGGACTTTATAATGAAATAACGTGCACACTGGGAAACGTGGCAACGTAGCTTTACATAGGCCTGATATTCGTATTATTCACGAGGACTGGAAACTAGCATACTAGAGGTGGACACAACTGGAATTGCGTCATTGATCAGACATGGGGAATAACAGATGCATATCGTTCATGCACACATAACATATGATGGATGAGGCGTAGGGACACAGAACATGGCGAAATTTACTTTTCCACATTCCCTCCTTGTCACTACGTTTCCATCAGGAAACATCAATATTCATGATACCATCTATCATTTCATACAGTACCATTTGTTCGTCTCGAATTGTCTTGGAACGGGATTTAGAACGGGGCTTGGGACTGGGAATACAAGAGGTAGCACACATGCTGCAAATCGCAGGGCCACATTGTATACAGAGGCAGCAGCTGAATATGATCGCTACTGCAATACCTAGAAAGGACAGGACTTTCCATCCCCATGCGGAAATTATATTCCAGAACCAACCGGACCATGTCCAGGTGCCTGGATCTTGGTGTAACAGATGGGCAATTTTATGGAGTCTGGTTATAGCTGAATAAACAGACGGCGCGTTATTTGGAATGAAAATGCAGCAACTAGATCCGATGACTCTACAGGCCCCGCCCCTATCGGCCAGTATGACGTCAAGGACGAGACGATTTTGCAAAACGACAAATCTCATAGCAGATTGTTCTTCGGTTAGGTTACCTAGAGCAGAGGCAGTCTCATTTACTACAGCTTCAAGGGTTCTTGTTAACCTACGGATCAGTTTACTATTCTGGACAGGTCCTACAAAGAAGAAGAAACCTTTATTGAAATCTGTGTACTGTTCTAGAGTAGTTTCAGTATAATCGACAATCGGGGACTCCCTTCTATGTCTAATGTGTACTAGATGTGTGTTTCTGTGATAATCAGATGGAGCTAGGAAAACAGGTGGCAGTAGGAAAGCAATGTAACAGGTTCCCTCCCAATCGAGGGGCAGACGAATATATGCGGTTTGACCACAAATAAAATAAGAATGACGTGAGGCTTTAAAAATAGATTTCCCACTGTCACTATACTTGATAACAGTAGTACATTCACTATGTCCTACGTGTACAGAACCATAACTACGGACACATAATTCGCCTTTGACTGGTAGTACTGAAATAGCAGGTAAGTCTGGAGTAGTATCAGACTGAACATTCAGGACCATGAAATTCGACGAATAATTACCTAAATTATATACTTCATTTTCTAGATCTAAACCTGTTCTGTGGGGGAAACCTTGCTTGTCTGGGAAACATGTATTGTTAAGAAAAAACATATCTGTTGAGGATGACGTTAACGTGGACCATGCTCCACATGAACCATTGTGTGAGAATGGATAAGGAAAGAGTGGCAGAACTCCCTTCGGTGTCTGGAAAGGGGGGAGTCGACCACACACCCAACAATTAGTGGCATTGCTGGTCTGGTGTGAATAATGTAACATACGGATAAATGACTTGTTGCGCATAGCGAGGCGGTAAGAATATTCGTGAGGAGGCAGATCACTAAACGTGTGCTCTACTGTAGCATTAGCAGACATATTTACATGAGGAACTGGAAAATACAGATAGAACGCATAGCTGATGCAGGAAATCATAATGCTGATGAATAATATGAAACTTAGAAAAACGATACATCTGATTGAACTTTGACTGACTCTCTCACTATGGGGGTCTATTTTATACATGTCAGAAACAATCTAACCGTTTCACCTAGGGGAGGACTTATACAATCAAACTGACTGACTTATTTTGCTAGACCTAAGCTTTAACTTATACTCCTGTTGCGGAGTTTTCTCTAACAAGGGAGGGGTTGTAGTAATGTCTTTTGCGGGACAGTCCTTTAAAACAATGTTTTGGCAGTCTTTAGAATCTTGGGAATCCTTGGAAATGTTCTTGGAGACTGGTTTCAATCCATTGAAAAGTTTTACATGAGAAAGATGGACCCACCCCTTCCTGCCTTCCAACTTGACGGCAGTACGGGTGGTCAAGAGGACCTGATGTGGCTCCTTCCAACGAGGCTCCAACGGACTTGATCTGTCAAAATTTCAGACCATCACAAGGGAACCTGGAACGATTTCATGCGGTGCCACCTCGGTATTGTCTGGAAATGCGGCGGCAACCTGTGAACGACATGAGTTGAGGGCAGACATCAAGGAAGCTAGGTAATCTGTCAGCATATTACATGAAACATCGGTAATACTTCGGGGTCTAGGAGTACCCCACATGTTAGGGGGGCGGCCGAATACGACCTCATACGGGGACAGACCTGATCTGGAATGTGCGACCATGCGCATATAAAACAAAGCGACTGGCAGAGCTACTAGCCAGTCCACACCTTTTTCTTTACAAACTTTGGCAATACGGATTTTCAGGGTCTGATTATGTCTCTCGACTAGACCGGCTGCTTCAGGATGGCGTACACAATGAAACTTCCACTGGTACCCTAACAAAAGGGAAACGTGCTTCATTAACTCTGAGGAGAATGGCTGACCGTTATCAGAATATACGACTCTAGGGAGTCCATATCTAGGGAAGAATTCACGAACCAACTGCTTGGCAGTGGTCGCGGCTGTGTAATCTGGGACTGGATATGCTTCTGTCCACCTGGACAAAGCGCATACAACTACAAGGACATACTTGAAACCTCGACATCGCTCCATCTGAATATAATCCATCTGGAGGACCTCAAAAGGGTGGTCAGGGGGCTGGAAACCACCTTGTTCCACCGGGACACTTTTACCTGGATTAAACTGACAACATATCATACAGGTACGGACTTTCTGTTTGGCTGCAGCTCGTAAATGCTTGTTGAACCAAATGTTCTGGATACTGTCTAACATAGCTTTTTCTCCTAAATGTGCTGGACTATGTGCGGTATTGATAATGACTTGAACCATAGAATCGGGGAGAAACCATGTGGCTCTACCCTTCGTTAACCATCCTTGATCTGTCTGGACCCCTCCTTGTTCAGACCATTTCTTGATTTCATTGGGAGTAGCATGTAACTGGATATCTATGACATCTTGTGTAGGGTCCTTAACTGTCATGCATGTAATCGGATCTGGAGTATGTGTCATGTTAACTGGAATGTCTGGAGTCTGTGCTGTAAGCTTGGCTGTGCGGTCTGCTAGATCATTACCTTGGGAAATAATGTCAGTAACTTTCGTATGTGCTTTGCATTTCATGATAGCAATAGATGTCGGTAAATGTATGGCATCTAACAGGGCTTGAATAAGGAGACCATGCTGAATCTTGGTTCCATGAGAAGTCATGAAACCTCTCTCCTGCCAGAGCACTCCGAAGTCGTGTACAACTCCGAATGCGTAACGTGAATCTGTGTAAACATTAACTTTCAGGTTCTTGGCATGTATACAGGCTTGTGTCAGAGCGACTAGCTCTGCTGCTTGAGCAGACAGGGTGTCAATACGGTGTGTTTCAATAACTTCGGTGTCAGTAGTCACTGCATACGCGGCGACTAGTTCTCCTGTACTAGTTCTCATACATGAACCATCCACATAAAGTGTCAGGTCGGGATCTGGTAACGGAATGTCTGTCAGGTCTTGTCTTGGCTTTGTCGTAATGTTAACTACTTCCACACAGTCATGTGTGTCTGGATTTGAATTAACTGATGGTAACAGTGTAGCAGGATTCAGGATATTGCAGCGTCTAATTTCTATGTGTGGCTGGAACAGTGTCAATTCATAACCTGTTAAACGTGCAATTGTCAAGTGCTGAGTTTGTGTTCGGTTTAAAAGAACTTCTACTGAATGTGGGACTTGTACTGTCAGGGAATGTCCTAAAACTATGGAATCACTTTGTCTGATAGCTAGAGCTGTGGCTGCAACTGACTTGAGGCACGCAGGCAACGCCTGGGCGACTGGATCTAATGTGCTCGAAAAATAAGCACAGGGCTTGTATTGTCCTGCTTGATCTTGTGTAAGAACAGATAATGCTGTACCTTCACGTTCAGTAACGAAAAGTGTAAAAGGCTTACTGTAGTTCGGTGTAGCTAGAACTGGAGCTTGACATAGGGCTTTCTTTAACTCGTTGAAACTAAGTGTATGGTCAGATGTCCAAGGGAGGACAGTCGATACGGCTGCCTCCTGTGTCGTTAACTGTATCAGTGGCTTGGCTAGAAATGCATACTGGGGAATCCATTGTCTACAATAAGAAGTAAGGCCGATAAAGGCACGTACCTCCTTCTGGGTTCTGGGCTGGGGAAGACTCGCTATTAACTGGATACGGTCGGGTGTCAACTGCCTACCCCTCTTGGACAGCAAGTGTCCTAAGTATACCACTTGCTGGACACAGAATTGAAGCTTCGAAGGTGACACCTTGTGCCCCATCTCGGCTAGGAAATACAGAACTGTAAGGGATGCTCGCTCGCATGCACGTTCAGAACGGGCTGTGATCAGTAAATCATCGACGTACTGGAGCAGGGCAGTGTCAGTTGGCATGTGAATGTTGTCTAGTTGTCTCTTAAGTGCTTGACTGTAAATACTAGGGCTTTCTGTGAAACCTTGAGGAGCGCGTGTAAACATATAGCTCCTTCCATTTAAACAAAATCCGAAAAGAAACTGGCTGTCTGGATGAATCGGAACACTAAAAAATGCATTCTTGAGGTCTATGACAGTGAAGAACGTGGCTTCGGAATCAATGGCTGTTAATAGGGAAGAGATGTCTGGGACAACTGGGTACTGCGGAATAATACATTTGTTAAGTTCTCGTAAATCAATCACTAATCGATATACTGGGGGTGCATTTGGATCAGTACGTTTCATGACTGGAATGATCGGAGAATTACATACATTGGAGTCAGTTTCTACAACTACTCCTTGAGCCATGAGCTCGTCAATAATTTTGGATAAGGCTGCTACAGCCTCAGGTGGCAATCTGTACTGTCTGATTCGGGGTAACACTACACCTGGCTTGAGAGTCACACGATGGGGTGTGATTTGCATATAACCTACATCAGTTGGACCTTGCGCCCATAAATGCTGTGGAACATTAGACAATCTCGAATCAAAATCTCGTAATACATAGTGACCCTTGAAGTCACGTAGGAACAGACGTATTCCCTCTGGGGAACAGCATATGACTGCACCCAACTCTTTCAGTGTCTTAATGCCTAATAGGTTTTCTGGACATGACTTAGTAAGTAACAGATCAGTAGTGCGGGACAATGGACCTACTTCTAGAGTAACTGGTTTTGATATCTCGTTAACGATGGGTTTTCCTGAAAATCCAAGGGAAACATTTCTTGAGCCTGAGAGCGGAGCCCCTGGAACTTCGGCATGACTAATTGTGGTCCTACTTGCCCCTGTATCGATCAAAAACTTTCTGTCTTTCCCTAATACTTGACTGTGAACATAGGGACCTTCTTGATCTACAGGTATCTCGATGAGAGGCAAGCCTACCTCCCTCTCTAGGCTGTTTCATGAATATGGCTGGTACTCTGGATACTCAGACTGTGCATACTGGTACATCTGCGATGTAACGTGCTGTGTTGCAGCAATAGGCTGCGGTGCGGTAACTGTCTGTTGTGCATTCTGTGACTGAGGAATCTGTGAAACTTGTTCTTGTCTAGGCGGACGTGGTCTTTCTTTAGTCTTACCAGTAGCTATGTTGTGTTTCAGAACTGCACACTCGTTTATAAAATGACCTGGCTGTTTACAATAATTGCAGTTCCCTTTAACGGGAGCTGCAGGATGACTGACTTGATTCGGACCCCTCTTCTGACTGTCTTGAGGAACAGATTGTGCAACCAGCACTTTCATTTTCGTGTCTTTCATACGTTTTCTCTCGTGTTCTTGCTCTTCCCTGATTCTATTCTGGTGATACTGGAGCATCTGGAGCATCTGGGACGGAGTATTTGCTTGCCAGGTGCTTTCGACTTTCAAAACTCGGTTTTTAATTTGTGGACTTGAATTCTCGACTAATTTAGTAACGAAAAGGTGAGGGTATGACTCACTACTTGTCTTGAGACCACT
The DNA here is from genome assembly GCF_964261635.1 of Lissotriton helveticus. Lineage (NCBI taxonomy): Eukaryota > Metazoa > Chordata > Amphibia > Caudata > Salamandridae > Lissotriton > Lissotriton helveticus. The sequence goes on from NC_136069.1 coordinate 1,714,118,897, forward strand.
GTTGATACTGAAACATTTTTCAAATCTAGAATAAAAATCACTAATATCTTCATCTTGTTTCTGTTTACAGGCTGAGATTGCATCCCAGTCTTCTTTTCTTGTTGTCAATAATCTGGGTAAAACTTGTATTAATAATTCTGGTAACTCTTTACATTTATCTCCAAGACCGGTACCTGGTACTCGTGCCTTGTCTTCAGCTTCTAGAGCTGCCCAATCTATCTTTTTCTCTCCCACCTCCCATTCTTTTTCCTTTAACTTTTCATACACCCCTGCGGGCAACAGAACCTTTAACATTTTAATGATATCTGGGTAAGTGTATTCTCCCATACGGAGCATGTCTTTTAATTCTCTATGGAACCCTGCTGGATCTTTGTCATGACAGGGAATTAATTTCTTCATTTCAAGAAGTTCCATCTTTGAAATCGGAGTGTATACAAACACTCGTTGCATTACGCCACCCGCCCCTTGGACTGGGTGGACTTCTCGTAACGGATTCTGTCTGTCTATGTAGAATGATTTGCTTTCTGAGGGTGAGACATGAACAAAATGCGGGTTCAGGAACGTTCTATATTTGTGGCGCTGTTCTAGAATGACACTAATTAAATCGGTACCTAGACCTCTCCATTTATACTGGAGTAACTCGTTCAGGATATCGTGTAACGGGCCTGGATCAGAGTGTTGACCCTCATACAGAGTAATGAGGTACTGGATCATATACATACCCACCAGTCGTTGCTCGGCTGGGGGCAGTTTCAGAAACATTTGTGCCACTATTTCGTCCGGAAAAGTGGTAGAATCAGTAATCCATCGGACTGCTGATCGGGCTAGTTCTTGTTCATGCATGGTACTTAACTCACTGTAACCGACTCGTGATTTCAAAATGTGATCGGTAGCTTGAAATACTTGTTCTAGAGAACCTTATTCTGGTGCTAGATGAAAAATAGACTTGGGTTCTAGGCGTAAATGGCGATCTGGAAATCTAGATTTTCCTACATACGCTATTCTGGCGGAATTCTCGTCTTCCTCTTCAGGATCAGAGATACTTTCTTTCTCGCTTACTTGTGCTGCTTTACGTTGTTCGTGTATCTTTATTATCTCTTTACGGATTTTCTTGTACATACTCTCCATAGCATATGCATGTGCTTACCCTCGGCTATATTATCACTCCACCTTGTCAGGATTCTCATTTCGGCGGAATCTTTAGACGGGTAATCTTGTTCTCTTATTAGACAATTGATCAGGAACTTTAATATCATGAGCTGGATCTCGGCTTTCCTTTGAGACATAGTCTCGCTAATACTTTCTGGATCATCCCCTGTACGGATGAAACGATATATTCTGTCTAGATCTTCTTTCATATTCGGTAAGGTGACTAGATACTCGGCCACCTTTCTTACGCGGAATGAATATAAAACCATATTATCCTCGCCTGGGACTGGATCATAGCAACATTCGGCAAGGGATTTTCTTATTTCTGCTACAGACTGATACCTAGGCGTACGCTGTAATGCTTGTGCATGTAATTCGGCTAACGTTAAACGCTTGTGTGGCGGCGGGGTTTGAGGAGGACCTCCTCCTGCGGTCCCTAAACTGGAGTCGTCTACTGAGGCTCTACGTCCTGGCAGAGTGGGAAATGGAAATGTAGGCTGGACTTGTATGACGGGCTGGACCGGGGGTACTCCGGTGTCTGGAAGAGCGGGAAGTGCCTGATTTACAGGGACTGGCGGAGCGCGAACAGGATTTGCATATTCTGGGACTGTGTCGTCCAAGTAGGACGAAATAAAAATATCAGCTGCGGTCTGTTTGTGACGTAACTTAGTCGGAACTAATGGTGGCGGGAAATTACTGGATGCCTCTGGGGTCGCTTTTGGCAAACCTTCGGCAAGAAGAGGATACATACCCTTAATAAGGGCATGCCTCTGTCTGTCTGACTGTTCGGCTTTGACTTGTTCACCTATCTCGATTAATTCTCTTTCTTGGGCTCGTTCCTGGGATTCTCTACTTAACTCTGACTTTCTGACTTCCTTTTCAGTTCTTCTATGCGCTTCTTTACGCCATAACTCGATGGCATCTTTCTGTGACTGTCTGGCTTTCTTTTTCCATAATGCTTCTTCTACTCGCATGATACATTCGGCATCCCATGTACCCGATACGGGCCATCTATACTTTTCTTCTAACTGTTTGGTATACTCTACCCATAAATCTAGATACAATATGGCGCTTATGCCATGTTTCTGATACATAAAGTGACCTGGACTGTCCCTGGGCGGGACAGGAACTGCTTCTTCTAATAAACCCTTTCTAGTTTTTAACTGACGTAACTTGGAAAATATAGGCATGACTGAACTGTAATCTGGACACAATACAATACACAATAAAAACACGAAATCACATCACACTCATACCACAACATTAAAATACATAAAGAACATTATAAATAACAGTTCGAGCAGAATATTACCTGAAATACTGAGAACAGAAACAGAACAGAATTTCTCGAGAACGGAACAGACTAGAGTTACTGGATGCACTGCTGTAACAGTACGGAACATACCGGTCCCATAAAGGGACGCATCAAGACCCGTATCCACCTAGGTGAACACTTCGTTTGTGAGTCTGGGCACCACCAACCCACGGACCAGGAGTCAATTTAGATTGGTCCTGTCTAGATACTACCCCAGCAATGGTACTCACCGGGCAGCACGGAACGGAAGGCCTTGGACTGGACTGGACTGCTACGACGACGGACTTCGGACTTCGGACTTCAGTTACGGGTGGGCCTCCGGATACCTCGGACCTTGGACTCTCGGCTTGGGCTCAGGTCGGGACTCGCCGCGTTCCTCCACCGTCTCGTTCGGATGCTGGACCGCCTCCTCCGTCTCCTCCGTGGGCCTGAGGGATACTTGGAGCAGAAATATCTGCCAGTGCACGGTATGGTTCCGTCACGACTGCAGAGGGTCAGGGGGTCGGCGTGGCTTCACCGACGCGTGGGGAAAGGGCAAGTCCCTGTTCGGGCGCCATTATGTGGTATATAAATAAATAATACCGGATCTATTTTTTAATGAATGAATGAATAACAGATAGCTCAATAAAATAAGAGTCAAGATTCGAGGTAGTAGGAGTTTCTGCAGGTTTATTACAGCATAAGGACAGAATCAGGACAACCTGCATAGAACAGAGGTGACAGGGCCCAGCAGGACAACTGGGGCCCAGCAGCTGCCGGGGCTTGATCTGGAATGAGCGCGCGCTAACTTTTAATAACAATACATCAACTTATATACATAGCGCAAACACATAGCATTACATTGCAGTAGGCGTAACAGTGGGTGGAGCAGGAGGCGTGACGCGTAGCAGTCGCGAAAGATAACAGTAAAAAGAGGTGTAACTGGGAGTATACATAGACATGTGATGCAAACGTAACAGAATATGTCATGAATGGGCGGAATCATTGGAGGGGGCTACCTAAGGAGCCGGGACCTCTAACCTAATGGTGCGCGTAAACTGGCAATGACGTGTTACTAGGAGAAGCTGGGGGCTACGAACTCTGTGCTAGGAGCAGAGACTTGAGTCTGGAGGGTCGGAGCGACATGTGCCTGAACCCTATCTGGTATCTGATGTTTAGGGAACATGTTGATATAAACTAGAAGTCATGAGGGGAAAAGCTAACTTGATTCTAAGACTGGACCATGCATTATTCTACACGTAGTGCGTGATGAAGAATATTAAATGACCATTAATACAGTATTTCTCTAACGTGGAGCCGAATAGGCTAGACAATGACGGAAACTATTGATGCAGTTCAGTAGCTTAGGAATGCAAGGAAGGAGGACTGAACTGATAGCTGGAACTATAACATACTCTTGGCAGACTCAGAGGCAGAGCCGGGCTGCACCGGGCACTGCGAGGCAGGAAGTAAGTGAAGGGTCGAGGATACAGGTGGGGGCTGTATCGCTCCTCAGCGAGGCTTTCAGGAGACAGGAGCTGAATCTGATGTCCGGGCCCTTTTGAGGCCTGGAAACGGGGACTTTATAATGAAATAACGTGCACACTGGGAAACGTGGCAACGTAGCTTTACATAGGCCTGATATTCGTATTATTCACGAGGACTGGAAACTAGCATACTAGAGGTGGACACAACTGGAATTGCGTCATTGATCAGACATGGGGAATAACAGATGCATATCGTTCATGCACACATAACATATGATGGATGAGGCGTAGGGACACAGAACATGGCGAAATTTACTTTTCCACACCACTCCAGAGAGTGCAACAGTAGGGAAAGCGTTGGATAGCCGGAGTGTGAAAATTACTATTCCCACTCCAGATAGTGCAACAGTAGGGAAAGCTTTGGATAAAATTAAGATATAATTAATTTAAGTTATTAATAAAAAATGTACAATATTTTACCGTAGGATAGCAAGAGGGTAACATTTAATATTACCACTCCAGTGAGTGCAACAGTAGGGAAAGCGTTGGATAGCGTAGGGGTAAAAAATACTATTCCCACTCCAGTGAGTGCAAGAGTAGGGAAAGCGTTGGATAGCGTAGGGGTAAAAAATACTATTCCCACTCCAAAGAGTGCAACAGTAGGGAAAGCGTTGGATAGCGTAGGGGTAAAAATTACTATTCCCACTCCAGAGAGTGCAACAGTAGGGAAAGCGTTGGATAGCGTAGGGGTAAAAATTACTATTCCCACTCCAGAGAGTACAACAGTAGGGAAAGTGTTGGATAGCGTAGGGGTAAAAAAATACTATTCCCACTCCAGTGAGTGCAACAGTAGGGAAAGTGTTGGATAGCGTAGGGGTAAAAAATACTATTCCCACTCCAGAGAGTGCAACAGTAGGGAAAGCGTTGGATAGTGGGAGGGTGAAAATTACTATTCCCACTCCAGTGAGTTTAACAGTAGGGAAAGTAATGATTTAATATATTATTAAAAATAAATTAAATATCAATACCAATAAAACATTAATTGAAATTAATAACCAATTTAATATTATGTAATAATTAATTAGAAATACAACTACATATTAGTTATTAAAAATTAATAACCTATTCATAATTATTTAACAACATTCATTTTCAATAACAAAAACTAATTAATAATAAAAATTAATACCAATTAAAAGGTAACAGTAAATTAATTATCAATACACAAAAAGTATTTTTAATATGTAATTAATTACAATTACATTACTTCCCACCCTATTCCCCTATAAACCCACATCCCACTACAGAAAATACATTAATACAATTATCATAATTATCAAATATTTAATTAATACAAAATAATTACCAATTAATAAAAATTAATTGCCAATTAATAGAAATTAATTACCAATTAAAAAGTAATTAACAATAAATTTAAAATCAATACCAATAAATGAAAACAATTATTTACTTAATTACAATTAAATTACTTCCCACCTTATTCCCCTATAAACCCACAACCCGCTACAGAAAATAAATTTAGAAAATTAACATAATTAACAATTAATCAATTAATACAAATTAATTGGCAATTAATAAAAATTAATTACCAATTAAAATATAACAATACATTCAAAATGAATACCAATAAATAAATAAAAATATTTAATTAATTACAATTAAATTACTTCCCACCCTATTCCCCTATAAACCAACAACCCACTAAATAACTAAAAAGCAAAATTTAATAAAAAATTTATAATAATTGCTAAGAAATTAATATTTATTTTAATATAATTAAATTACTTCCCACCCTATTCCCCTATAAACCCACAACCCGCTACAGAATTAAATTACGCAAAAATTAAATAACATAAAATTCATTACTTAAAATACATTAAACATACATTATATATACACTTTTCACACATATACTAACATACAAAACACTTTAAAAAAATTGATATTATTAAAAAATCGATATATTTAATGCCCATATTGTATAATTCGATATTTTGACTACTATATTTTGAAAATCAATATTACTTACCTTAAATTCGATATTTTTAACCACTATATTGTGTCCATTCGATATTTTGTCCATTCTATATTTTTACTTCGATATTATGTCCATTCTATATTTTGGAATCGATATTATGACTCTTTACCATAATATGGATAGACAACACTATAAAACCCTACATCACCATTACATGGACAGTATAGCAGAAACTAAAAGAACATACTTAGGAAACCGCATTAACCAAGCAGCGAACTCCCATAAGGAACTATATAAGATCGTGAAGGATTTCACGAATCCCCGTCCAGTTTACCATCCCAAACCGCCTCCCAGGAATGGGTTGACTCACTCTCAGATTTCTTCATCACTAAAATTAATGACATCCATAAAGCTTTCCCCCCAACAAACAACACTTTACAACAGGATACATCAGTAGCACCCCTTCTTAGCCTTATTAGCCACTTAAAAAGTTTAGAGGAAATGACAGAGGAGTACACCGCTGCAATACCTAGAAAGATGCAATCCGGTTCTCCAGCAGATCCAGCGTCACCACAAATCCTATCCAAAATTGAAAAAAGTCTTATCCCCAACCTCACTAAAATCCTAAATTTATCACTAATGCAGTCCACAGTCCCTTCTCATTGGAAGGAAGCCGTAGTTAGGCCAATCATGAAAAAATCATCTGCTGATCCCAAACAATTATCGAACTACTGGCCTATGTCATTGCTCCCCCTGTTTGGTAAAGTAATAGAGTCAATTATCAAATCATTTAGAAAATAATACAATTCTCGACCAGTCACAATCAGGCTTCCGATCTCATCACAGCACGGAGATAGCCCTAGTGAAGATTGCAGATAACATCAGGCTCTCCCTGGACGCTAGACAATCCGCAATTCTAATCCTTTTAGATCTATCGGCGGCCTTCAACACCATATCTCATACTATTCTTCTGGACCGCCTTATAGAGTGTGGTGTTGAGGGCTCCGCTTTACAGTGGTTTGGAAGTTATCTCTCGGACCGATCTTTTAAGGTGGAAATTGATTGATTTTCTTCCAAAAGTCAGATTATCAACAAGGGCGTCCCCCAGGGATCAATTTTGAGTCCCACCCTTTTTAACCTTTATATGTCACCCTTAGCAAAAATATTTAGAGCACATGGTTTCGATACAGTCTCGTATGCCCACGACACACAGCTACTGATTACTCTGGGTCCCTACCATATCAATACACAGCATAACTTTATACAATGTAGGATAACCATAAATGATTGGATGTCCACAAATCATCTCCTGCTCAATGCGAGCAAGACAGAAATTCTGCTTTTTGGAAATACTCAAAACATCTGGTCCTCCAACTTGTGGCCACCCTCATTAGGGTCGTGCCCCTTACCAAAGTTAGCTGTCCGCAACCTAGGAGTCATAATGGACAATAAACTTTCAATGGCCGATCATGTAAATACTGTGCCTTATACCGGCTATGGTATACTGCGAGCCCTCAGGAATTTTTTTTAATGGATTCCACTGCACTCTCGCTTACCCCTGGTTCAGGGTTTAATTATAAATCACCTGGACTATGGTAATGCATTGTTTGCATCTATAAATGAAAAACTACTATCTAAACTCCACGTACTGCAGAACACCGCAGCTAGGCTGGTGTTAAATCTTCCTCCACGCTCACCATTGGCTCCCAGCCTAAAGACACTTCACTGGCTCCCTATTAAAAAGAGGATCACATTCAAGATATGATGCCTAGTACACAAAACTGTCAACAATAATGGACCAACTTATCTGGCAAAGAAACTAAGTAAATACCACCCAGTAAGAACACTTCGTTCGGCCAGCAAACACATTCTGACCATTCCTAAGGTCCGCACGGTGAAAACGGCAACAGGTCCTTCTCTAGAACCGCACCGGAGATATGGAATACTTTAACGTTGCAGCTCCTTCTTGAAACAAATCACAAGACAATTCATAAAGCCCTAGAAACATGGCTTTTCTAAAAACACTCTGTTCTGACCTGGCTCCCAGCTAGCGCTATGAGACCTACGGGTGATATAGGCTCTCAATAAAAACCAATACATACATACATACATCCCCTATCTTAAAGGGAGGGACAATTTTGCTCAGGTTTTTATGGTCATAAGACCTTTCCCTATCTCTAGGAATTATGCTGCCACCGGTGGACTCTAGTCCACACAATTTTCTCTCTCTCTCAAGAGCCAGGGTCTCTTTTACAAGGGCAATTTCTTGCCTCTTGATTCTAAGCTTAGATTCCCTTCATCCTTGCTTTATGCTCTCTTCTCTGAGGGGATGGCATCCTCCTTAGAGCTGAGGCATTGGACCCCACTGAGTCATCAGAGAGAGTGGCTAGGGTCACTGGGGAGTGGCCTGGCTCTTCTGTGCTCAGTGTTAGGCCTGCCTGGGGGCCTGGATTGGATCCTTCCTTCTCCAGTCCCAGGTAGTCCTAGGTTATCCTGGTTCAGTTCCCTGACCTCTGCCTGGCTATCATCCTCTTCATCCTCAGGGCCCCATTGATTTTCATCAGTGGGGTCTTCAGATGAAGGATGGCCCCCTCTGTACTACCTTTTGGATCTGGGTTAGATGCTCTTTCTGCATCATACTCCACTAAAATATCTACCAGGTGGTTAAAGTTTGGACTCTGTCCTTGTCTTAGTCTTCTGACTGAGCATAGACTCCTCAATTCCTGGAAAGTGAATGAGTCATACTTAGAAGCTAAACTGGGAGGGTCTTCTACTTGCAGAGGCACACTAGGCCCTGCCTCCAATGACATTTTCTAGTGAGGTGTGGTGTGTGCACCTACCCACACTAACTGTTATCTACTAGAACCTCTCTAGAGTTGAAGTCAGGGTGTGCTAAGCCCTTTCCTCTACAACAACTAAGTTTAGTTGAACTCAAAGTATTATAAGACGTGATTTATATGTACCTACTGGTACCTTAATGTGATCTTTCAAATGATATTACAAGATTATTTGGTAAAACAACAGCAAGCTCTTTTCCCAACCGCTGCACACCAATGTGAGAAGTTAGCCTGGCATATGATGTCACTAGTTCTAGTGGCACCTCTACCAGTCTAAATCGACCCTTATTGATGGTGGTTGTAAAGTCAACCTTATAGACAAGCTATCCTAGTGGTAGCATGGACCAGCAGTCTTAGGCTAAACTCCAAAGAGCATATAGAGCTGTTTGTTTTACTAATTAGAATCCCTTGAATACCAAATGAAAGGACACCACACAAGGTATATATCAAATATATATGTATTTATTTCTTTTTTTAAGTTTCAAGTAGAAGTTTATTGAGATGAACAATATTGTTATTACAGAAAGCAAAATTAAATACAGCATCAGCAACATGGAAAATAAACTAGGATATCATCATAAGTATCATAATGGAAAGTAGGTAAGAGGGGGGAAAGAAAAAGGGAAATAAAACAGAGATGAGGCTAGAAATTTAAAGAGTACAATCAACGAGGCTATATAACATGGGAAGCAATGCGTAAATATGCGGAAAATTAGATATTAGAGAGAAAGAAGGAACAAAAGGTTATTCAAGGGGGTTTCAAGACTTCTTGCTGAATTGGGGGTAAATGAAAGGATCGTTTGGCACAAACATCCAGGTAAAGGGTGATGGGGAGCCATAGCGCATGTCTTTTTGGGGCTAGGGTGATGGGATAAACAAATGCAGTATCCAGTCTGTGATTAAAACATACATTGAACCACCAAGCTTTAAAAGTAATACCCTTGGAGTCTTTCCAATTAACAGTAATTTGTTAAAACGCAACGGCTAATAACAAGTCAATAATATGAACATTTGCTTCAACATCAATCCAGGAGGAGGAAAGTGAGCCAAGGAAAATGTCAGTGATAGAAAAGGGGGTAGAGGTCTGGAAGATAGAATTGATTTGATTCCAGACTTTAGTCCAGAATGCGTGCGTGAGAGGACATATGAAAAGCATATGAAAAAGTGTGGCGTTAGGGGCGGAGCAAGACCAGCATAGATCCGGAGTCAAAGGGAATCGTTTGTGAAGGAGAGATGGCGTATAAAGAAGTCGATTGTAAAGGAAAAAAAGTGTTTGTGTAAGAGAGGCAGCCCTGGAGGACTTACGAAGCTTAGTCCAAATTTTATCCCATAAGGACGTGGGCCAAGATACAGCGAGATCAGATTCCCACTGCTCTTCAACTGTAGTTTTAGGCCTAGGTGATGGAGGGTTATGAAAGGAATGATATATAGAGGACGCTGATGAGTTGGAGTGCAATTGGGTGTGCAGAGAAGAAATGGGAGTAGTAGAAATCGCAGGTGAGTTAGAATGAGAAAGGGAATCATATGCAGACATAACTGCATTCTTGAGTAGGATGTATTTGTGGACAAAGGAGGAAGGGAGAGAGAAGAGTCGACTGAGAACTGGAAAAGGTGTGAAGACAGATCCAGTGAAAAGTTGGGAGACCCAGATTAAACCTCGCTGCCTCCAAGTTTTCCAGTAAAAGGGTTTCAACTTAATAAGAATGCTATTATTGTACCAAATCGTGGTGGCGAGAAGTTCTGTAATGGAGGAGGGAGGAACAGGAGCAGAGGCTAAAAGTAATTTCGCAGTATATTTGTGAATTGGTGTGGACAGAAATTGGGGTTTGCGGGAAAAGGAGAGATACTCAGCAAAGGAAAAGGGAGAAAGAGAAAGGCGTTCGAGTTCAGCCCAAAGAGGAAGAGGGTCGATAGGATCTTTAAGCCAGATGGCAGCCTGTTTCAGGAGAAAGGCTTTATGATAAGCGGGAAAATTTGGGAAATTAACTCCGCCTTCTGATTTGGGGAGGCGAAGGCGCGATAGAGACATGCGCGGCTTCTTTCTAGACCAAAGAAATGAGGATAAGGTGGAATTGATTTTAGCAAAAAATTTGGCAGGGATGGAAACCGGTATATTGGAAATGGTGTAAAGGACGATTGGGGATAGCATCATCTTAATGGTGTCGAGACGGCCCCACCAGGAAAGATATAGGGGGTGCCATCTAGAGGTGAGGTCAGAGAGCTTCTGAGTGCATTTAGTAAGGCATAACGAGATAGTATCTGAAACAGTAGGAGTAATATGCAAGCCGAGGTATTTTATATGGGATGGACTCCATTTGAAAGTAGATGCAGCAAAATCAGGTTTAAAGGTGAATTTGGTGAGAGGTAGGATTTCGCATTTATCGTTGTTTAGTTTATATCCAGAAAGATGGGAATAAGTATGAACTTCGGCAAGGAAAGCTGAGATGGATACAGATGGATTCGAAATAAAAAGTAAGATATCATCTGCATAGGCAGCTAACTTAATTTGCGAATGAGCAAGGGGGAAGCCATGAATGTCCGGGTTTTGGCGTAACTTGGATAAGAAAGGTTCTAGGGCAAGATTGAAGAGAAAAGGGGAGAGAGGACAACCTTGTCGAACGCCTCTACCAAGGCCAAAAAATGAGGAAATGAGACCATTGGCACAAACCGCTGCCCTAGGATTTGCATAAAGAAAGGAGATGAGGGAAATAAAATTAGGGCCAAACCCAAACCATTTTAATGCGGAGAAGAGGAATGACCATTCTACCCTGTCGAATGCCTTCTCGGCATCTAAGGCGATTGCGGCGAGGGAACCATTAAAGCGTGACGACTTGGATAAAACATTAAAGAGGAGTCTGGTGTTATCGGAGATGAAGCGGCCCCTAACAAATCCGGATTGTTCAGGGCCAAGGAGATCTGGTAGAAAAGGATCTAATCTGTTGGCTAAAGATTTAGCATATATTTTATAGTCAATGTTGACAAGTGAGATCGGTCTGTAATTTTTGCAGTGTTGGGGATCTTTGCCCTCCTTTGGGATAACGCAAATGTAAGCATCTGAGAAAGTGCCCAAGGAAGCACCATTGGTCTTGAAGGAATCAAGAAGACGAAAGAGTTTGGGCAATAAAAGAGTGGCGAAGTGTTGATAAAATTCGACGGTAAAGCCATCTGGACCGGGGGCCTTGTCTTTCTTAAGTGAGTGAAGTGCAGTATGTAGTTCGCGAATGGTAAGGGGGGTTTCAAGGGAGGCTAAGTCAACAGGAAAGTTGGGAGGAGGATGTATGCTGGAAAAGAAAGTGGAAATAGAGTGATCAGAGGGTTGAGTGCCAGAAGAGTAAAGTGTAGAATAGAAGCGAGAAAATACCTCCAGGATATCAGCATCTTTATGTTGCAACATTGAATTAACATCAAAAACAGACTCAATATTCGATTTGTTTTGTTTGACTTTCAAATAATTAGCAAGTACTTTCCCCGCCTTATTTTTCCCACCATAAAATTTCGAGCTGGATTTCAAGAGGTACAGTGAAGCATCATCAGTAGACTGTTTGTTGTAATTAATTTTCGCATTAACAAGTGCTGTCAAACTTTCCTGGGTGTGAGAGGTATAAAAGGAATGTTCTAGAGTTTTGATCTGAGATAAAAGATCATTGAGACGCTTACGAGCCAGTTTACGTTTTGCCGCAACATGTCTGAGGATAAAGTCTCTAGCTGCAGCTTTGTAGGCGTCCCATACAGTGTGAGTGGGTAAGGAGGGAGTGTCATTAATAACAAAAAATTTGGTAGTAAACTCAATAAAGGAGGCGGTAAATTTGGGATCGAGAAGGAGGGCGTTATTGAATCTCCATCTTTTGGGACCAATGGATTTAGGTAAAAAGTCAATGTTGATTAGAACTGGGGCGTGATCAGAGAATACAATGGGGCCAATTTCAGCTTGGGTGAGGGATTGGGAGAGATGATGGGAGAGAAAGATATAATCAATGCGGGATTGAGAATGATGGACCGGGGAATAGAACGTAAATTCTTTATCGGTTGGGTTACATAGTCGCCAGGCATCAATTAAATTATGTTGAGAGATGGCGTGTGTAAAAAGCTTGTGGGATTTATTAGGAACAAAAAGAGATTTGGAGTGTCTATCCAAAAAGGGGTCCAATGGTAAATTACAGTCACCTGCTAAAATGAAGTTATCATCAATACATTCAGTGATACGAGAGGCAAACGCATTCCAGAAAATGGGATTCCCACCTGTAGGAGCATAGACATTGAGCAGAGAGAAAGGGATCCCTTTAGAAGAAAGTTTGACAGATAACCATCTGCCGTCAGGGTCAGAGTCAGAGTGCAGCACTGAGTGAGTAAAAGACTTCCTAATTAGCAAAACAACACCATTTCTTTTGCCATCACCAGGAGCTGAAAAAACTTTTCCCACCCAACCTCTTTGAAGCTTAGCAGCCTCACTGTCAGATAAATGGGTTTCTTGCAAAAAGGCAATGTCTACATTTAATTTAGCTAAATGGGAAAGTATCTTTTGCCTCTTTATGGGTGAATTTAAACCTTTAACGTTCCAAGAAACAATGCGTACTGACATCAAGAATAAGTAAAAAGGGAGAATGCAGACAGGAAATGGAAGAAAGCCTCATAAAATTCGAGAAGGGGGATACTAGAGAAGAAAGAAAAATCAGAAAACTCGAAAAAGATAAATGCAAGAAAAACACTAATGGGGAATATCATGAAGAAGAAAAACTTTGAGAGAAAAGAAAAAAAGAAGGAATAACATGAGAAGGGGTGCAAAGGAGAGAAAAAGGATGCCCAAAGGAAAATGGTAAGAGAAGACAGAAAAAGAACGTGAGGGATAATAGAAGACCTGAGAAATGGAAATGCCAAGAAGATAAAAATTAGGAAAAAGTTAATAGAGAGAGGTATTAGAGAAGAAAAGCATGGAGTTGAAAAGAAGAAGGCAAGCATATAACAATTGGAAGAAGAAGGGAGAAGAGAAGAAGTAGAAGAAAATTGCAGAGAAAAACTAAAAAAAGAGAGACAGTTGACAGGCAATAGTAAAATCAGTTAGTAAAAATAAAATGCAAATCAGGAGTAATCCAAGAATTAGTGACATCAAAAGAACTAGCAATAACAAGGAAACAATCAAGATGAAAATATGTGGAACAATAGGAATCATGTCAACAATAGAAAAAGAGAATGGAGGGCAGTACTTACAAAAAGTGATGGGGGATGGGTATGTTCAAGGGGCAGGACACAGAAGGGGAAGAATGGAGACGAGAGGAGGGAGGAAAGGCCAACCAACGGAGGACAAGCAGACGGGGCCGCGGGACGTCCCACCGGAGAAATATGACGGAACACAGGGAAATAATCTGTGAGAAAATAGAAAAACAATGAGATTAGAAACATGCAAACGAGTAAATAACAGGGGAAAACATAAGATTAAAAATTGGAAGAACAAGTAATAAGCCAGCATGAGCGAATAACGGGTAAATCAAGAAACAGCTAAGGAACCTGTGGAAAAAAAGAACATAACGGCATGTAAACAACTAAGAACCATGAATAACAAGATATTCAAGTGAGATTCGGAACGAAGTCAAGGTGGAAATGAAGAGGAGGGCCCAGAGAATTCCATGTCAGCTGGACCGCAGGAGTTCAGGAAGCTGCGAAGCCGAAGAGGATCTTCAAAAGTCATGGTCTTGTTGTTGTGAGTGACTTTGAATAAACAAGGGTGAAAAAGTCCATATCTGGCTCCAATGGAACGCAATTCTGCTCTCATATCAAGAAATGCTTTGCGACGGGAGGCAGTAGCTTTGGCGTAATCCTGGGCAAAAAACAAGGTGGAACCCGACCATTTAAGATGAGGTATAGCTTTAGCCGCAAAAAGAACCTTCAGCAGATCTGTATATTCGAGAAAGTACATTATTACACCTCTAGGCTTCGTCTCAGGGGAAGTAATGGGAGGAGCTCGGCCAAGCCTGTGTGCGCGCTGACTGTTAAGAGAGGTACCTTCAGGAAGATGCAAAAGCTGGGGTAAGAAGGATTTAAAGAAGGCAATGGCGTCAGTCCCCTCGCAACCTTCCTTCAGGCCGTAGAGACGTAGGTTATTGCGTCTATTCCTATTTTCAAGGTCCTCCACCTGCCTCTGGAGGGTTGAAATTCGCGTGTCCATGTGGTCGGTCTTAGTGGCGGCTTCCTGAAGAGAGGACACAGTCTTTTCCACCATGGAGACCCTGGTATCCATTAAGGACCAGTTGTCAGTCAGTGTTTGCAGCTTTGAATTTGTCTCCTCCATAAAGGGACGCAGTGCTCTTATTTCCTCAAGGAGAAGCTCCATGGAAATGGCTGACGGTGATTTCGGGGGAGACGGAGGGTTGTGTTTCAGCCTCTTAGGAGTGGTTTTCGCACCTGGTTGAGGAAGAGCATCCATGTTGAGGGATGATTCGCAACTGGAAGAACCTGCAGAGGCTTCTAATTGAGCCAACGCAGTAAATAATTTTGAGTTCTTGACAAAGTTGCGTTTGGAGGTTTTGCCAGGACCCTCTGCCATGGAAACAACAGGTAAAGGTAATCCCCAGTAAGCTATAAACCAGATGAGCACTACAGGTGCTAAGGAAAACCAGCAAAGTCAATAATAGGAGAAGACAGTGTAAAATCCAAGATGAGCCAGATAGAATTGGGAATTAGGTGTGCGAGAGCTTAGAAAACCAAGTTGAGAGTAGAAGCATTACACAAGTTGACGCAGTGTGAAGCCTAAAATGGCCGCCAAAGCTGAGGAGAAAGCAGCAGTTCGGAAAAAAAGGAAAAAGACGATTGCCCAAGTAGAATAAAGTCACCTGTAGAGAGTATAATGGGGTTTCTTCAGTGCCTGCAGGTTTGTGCCATTTCCGATAATGCGCCCGTTGCAAGAGGCAGTATTCGTAGCAGACGCGCTCCTCAGGCGAGCGCCGTCTGAATAAACAAAATGGCGGTCGCGGCTATGGCAGAGCCGCGACCGGAGCAAAACTGGAGTCGCTGGGCGAGGCCGAGGAACTTGGCAGCAGCATGCAGCTCAAAAGAAGTCAGAAGTACTCCGCAGTCGTTCGCGTCGAAGCATGGTGGACAGCGAGGGCTGGAACCGCCAGAAATCTCCGGTGAGAACGGAGCTCTACCCCGGAGCGTCCATCCGTCTCGGGCGCTAAGCCACGCCCCCCCATATGTATTTATTTCTAGCACAACCCCTCTGAACTCTTTATGAGGTCAGAGGCAAAAGTACATCACAAGTTACTTAATTAGCATACGATAAGTTGCACAAATAAAGTTTTGCTCTAGGAGCCTCACAAACCATATACTAAAATAGTGGTATAAGAGCCACTACAGGAATAGTGAATAGGCCTAGGGCCTAGGGAATTGCTGTGGCTACACTAAACAACCCAAGGTTAGGAAGTAGGAGGCTCACGGGAGACGCGTGCAGTGTCTAAACACAGCCACGGGTTACCATTGACTTAGAATGTGAGTCGAAGAAGTTACAAAAGTACAATTTAAGGACACTTCCGGATGGACTTGTATGGAACCCTTTTAAACTAGGACACTTAGAGAGTCAAGACCCACGGGAGCACTTCAGTGCTCGAGTTACCTCACCCAGGGAAGCCGGGTGCATAGGTGTCTTTTCGCGTTGGGTTTCGTCGTCGGTTTCTATGGAGATTTGCAAAGAAGTGCTGCAGGCGACCAGAGGAAAAGTGTCCAGGTGGATCCAACGGTGGATTGAAGATCTGAAGAACCTGAAAGCAGAGGGGACAGAGTCTGGGTCACTAGCCAGTGACCAGGGAGAAACCAGGAAGGAAACAGGCGATGTTGCGTCGATTCAGGTGAAGAAGGTGAAGATTGTTTTTTCAGCCACAAAGACCAGGAGGCATCAATGACAACCAGGAGCTGGATTGGAGCTGTCCCTTGCAGGATCTAATTGACTGCGGTGTTGGTATCCGGATTGGACCTAACAAGCCTTGGAAAATGCAACCCAAACAGGAAGTGAAGTTAGGCTTGAGTTCAGACCAGCAAGGTCTGGGGCGCTTCTCCTTTGCAGGGAAGCAGGAGCAAGCCTGAAGAAACCAGGCCAGTGGTGTAAATTCAAAATGGAGTCTTCAAGGGGCTCACTAGCCAATGGACTAGGAACCGGGAAGACGCATGGAACAGAAATGCAAGAGCAGGCCCCACAAAGCCCTCGTGGAGTGTGGAGGTCTGCGCTTCGGTGCAGTTGGTGCTCGGGTCTGGGGCTTCTCGTACCCCAATGCACAACTTCGAGTTACCTCAGGAGTCGATGCAGTTTGCAAAATGCAGGATGTCCAGGGTGTCCGGTCCCATATCTCTCGTGTCTGCCACGGATCTCAGCTTTCCTGTGGATGTGGATCGGACTCAGAGAAATCTGGAAGTCCAGTCCTGAGTTGCTGAGTCTTCGGGTTCCGGCAGGAGGATCGACAAAGCAAACTGGCAAGTTACTGGTGGTGACTGTTTGCACAGGATGGTCACTCCTTGACCACAAGGGAGATGTCTTCAGTCTTCTAGTCGGTATAGAACGTCAAAGGTCCAAGAGTTCTGTTTCAAAGTTTCAGTCCAGGATAATCTAAAGTCCTGGGGACACAGCTCCTAAACTTATATTAAGAAAGGGGGCGGGATTACCTGCTAGGTCCCTCCTATGGGTGGACCTGGGAAGGTCCTTTTTACACCTCTTTCCCTTTGCCCAGTTTCGCACCAGAGCGGGACTCGAGTGCCCCAGCAACTGGTTTGAACCGGGCTATGCATGGATGGAGCACCTTGTGTGCCCCAGGCAGTGTCTGGAAAAGCATCTTACAATGCAGCCCTCCCTGACCCAATACACTAAAGCCTGTCTGGGGAGGTGCTGGCACCTCCCTGGACAGGAAACCTATTGTCCAGGCCTCCCCTGACTGAGTTTCATCCAGCAGCAGGAGGTCAGACTCGTGTCTGTGGAAGTAGCATCTATTTTGTGATGCTGAGGCTCTGTTTAACTTTAACCGGGTAAAGCAGTACATACATATCTTCTCGCTCTAGAAGGGTGGAATGCTACCCCCACCACCAGAATTGGTGGTGGGGGGGATAGTATTCCAAAGTGTTTGACACCTTACACAACATGTTTCGATAAAGTCAAACCAAAGTTAGCATTAACCGCGAGGATTATAATGCACTTAAGAGTATATGGTTTGGGTATGTCATAGAACAGCTATAAGGAGATCGTTCCAAAAGCTGCAGAGGGGCTCAGCTCATGCTGGGGCACCCTCTCACATGAAACCAAGCACTCTGCCTCCAGGATTGTTAAGGCCTGCCATAGGAGTGACTTATAGGTGTCTATGTGTCTATATATAAGGTAGAGATAGATATACTATATCTAAGTAAGGGGTGATTACACAACCTTACCCAAGCTGAGTGATCAGCCTGTGGTGTCAGTTTAGATGGCCTTCCAGGGGTGGCATAATGCATGCTGCAGCCCCTGGTAGTGTTTTACAAAGAAAATGGAATCCACTAAGACAAGGGTATTTTGCGGTCCCTACTATGGTGGGGAGCACACAGTGTTGTTTAAATACCCCTCACACACCAACAGGCCCCTTGGTCTCATGCTTCATCATCGGGGTCTTCGCACCCCTCTACGGGATGCGGCGTGCTACGACCGACGACTACGTGGGAGCACTATTAGAGGACTATGTGTGGATGTGAGTGGGGTAATTAATGTGAGTGGTGAAGAGGTGAGGTTTTTAAAAGAATACCTGGCTCGTGGGGTGAAAAATAGACTTCGGAGCCGCGTTGAGGGGAAGAGGGCACATCGCATCCTACAATACTCATCACTGAACTTAGTGTGAGAACCCCCAACAACAAGCATAAGGCTCATGGAGAATTTTGTGATCAAACTTTAAGTCTAAAATCCACGCCAAATGGGCGAATAAGACTACGTTACTGAACTACGAATTAGGTACACAACACCCATAGTTCACCCCCCCCTTTTTTAGAATACTCTTTAACATTTTCATGTGAGTAAAGTGTGGAACCTTGTGCAGTTCCCGTCCTGAAGAAGGAGTTTTTGACTCCGAAACATGTCCTTATAGACGCACAGAAGAGGTTGATGTACATAATTATACATTAACAACCTCCCACTGCACCCCTTTTAATGATGCCAGCCAGGTGCTTAATAAAAGTCTATTTTTCACCCCACGAGCCAGGTATTCTTTTAAAAACCTCACCTCTTCACCACTCACATTAATTACCCCACACACATCCACACATAGTCCTCTAATAGTGCTCCCACTTATGTCGTCGGTCGTAGCACGCCGCATCCCGTAGAGGGGTGCGAAGACCCCGATGATGAAGCATGACACCAAGGGGCCTGTTGGTGTGTGAGGGGTATTTAAACAACACTGTGTGCTCCCCACCATAGTAGGGACCGCAAAATACCCTTGTCTTAGTGGATTCCATTTTGTTTGTAAAACATTACCGGGGAGACTTAATCCTCTCCCTTTCCCTCTCCCTCCCTCTTTTGTTATGTATTTGCAGCCCCTGGTAGGCCTTGGATGCACGTATGCCCTGGGTAACTAGGGTACGCTATACAGGGACTCACAAGGGTGATCCAGTAACCAATCTGGTATGTACCTAAAATACATGGCATCAATTTAGAGAGAGAACAGCTGGGCTGTGGGTTTTATTAGCAGGCCCACAGCCACACTAAAGTCGAAAAAACAGAAAATCACAGCAAAAAGTGGGGGTGACCATAGGAAGCAGACCCTACTCTCCTACATATGGCCTCAGCTTCTTCAGGGCCCAAACCACAGCAAAGGCCTCCCTCTCAATAGCTGACCAACATTTCTCTCTGGGGTCAGCCTTCTGCTAATAAAAGCTACTGGGGGTCTTGAGCATCTTTATTCAGTGGTGAAAGAACAGCACCTACACCCAACTCAGAAGCATCTGTTCAAACAATGAATTCCTTGGAGTAGTCTGGACTTTGCAGAATAGGTGCAGTGCACATGGCCTGCTTCAGGTCATCAAATGCCTTTTGACAGCTTACTGTTCACTGAACTTTCTTTGGCATTTTCTTTGAAGTTAAGTCATTAAGAGTGGTCACAATGGATCCATAGCTCTTGACAAACTTCCTGTAGTACCCAGTCAGGCCCAAGAAAGCTCTGACCTGTGTCTGGGTGGTGGGAGCAGTCCAGTCCTTTATGGTCTGGATCTTGCTCTCCAATAGTTGTACCTGACCTCCACCTACAAGGTGGCCCAGGTATACAACCTTACTCTGCCCTATGTGGCACTTGGTAGCCTTGATAGTTAGGCCTGCCTTTTGCAGGGCCTCCAAAACCTTCTTCAGGTGGATTAGGTCAACTTCCCAAGTTGAGCTAAAGACAGCAATATCATCAAGATAAGTTGCACAGTAGTCATCCAGACCTGAGAGGACTTAGTTCATTAACCTTTGGAATGTGGCAGGTGCATTTTTCAGATCAATGGGCATTACCACAAATTGATATTGACCTCCTGGGGTTGAAAATGCTTATTTGGCTTTTGCATCATCAGCTAGTCTGATCTGCCAGTAGCCAGCTGTCAAGTCAAATGTACTCAAAAATTTGGCAGTAGCTAATCTGTCAATGAGCTCATCTGCTCTTGGTATTGGGTGGGCATCTGTCCTAGTGACAGCATTGAGACCTCTGTAATCCACGCAAAACCTCATCTCTCGCTTACCATCTTGGGTGTGAGGTTTAGGCACTAGGACTACAGGACTGGCCCAAGTGCTCTCTGAGGGCTCAATGACTCCTAACTCCAACATCTTTTGGACCTCTGTTCTGATAGTCACTGACATAATCTTGTTGCCTGTACATCTTACTTTTAACAGGCAGACTGTCCCCAGTGTCCATACCTCATGAGTGCGCCAGGTGGTCTGACATGGAGTCAGTGAAAACATATGTCTATAGGCCTGCAGAACTTGTCTGCAGTCCATTTGCTGCTAATCAGTGAGGCTTCCTGCCAAGGCTACACCATCAACTGACCCATCATCAGGTTTCTGAGAGAGTAGGTCTTGGAGAGGGTCACTATCTTCCTCCTGCCCTTCATCAGTAGCCATGAGCAAGCCCATGTCAGCCCTGTCAACATATGGTTTCAATCTGTTGAAATGAAGCACCCTGTGGGGGCTCCTGGGAGTTCCAAGATCAACCAAATAGGTTACCTCTCCCTTTTGCTCAACAATAGTGTGGGGTCCAGACCATTTGTCTTGGAGAGCTGCTGGGGCCACTGGCTCCAGCACCCACACTTTCTGTCCTGGCTGGTAAAAAGTCAGCACAGCCTTTTGGTCATGCCAGTCTTTCTGTAATTCCTGGCTAGCCTCAAGGTTTTTGGATGCCTTTTTCATATACTCTGCCATCCTTGAGCGGAGACCAAGTACATAATCCACAATGTCTTGCTTTGCAGCTTTGAGAGGCAACTCCCATCCTTCCTTCACCAGACAAAGGGGTCCTCTTACAGGGTGCCCAAACAAAGGTTCAAAAGGGCTGTAGCCAACCCCCTTGTGTGGGACCTCTCTGTAAACAAACAAAAAGCAGGGCAGTAGGATGTCCCATCTTCACCTGGGCTTTTCAGGTAGACCCTTAATCATGCCCTTTAAGGTCTTGTTAAATCTTTCAACTAGACCATTGCTCTGTGGATGATAGGGTGTGCTGAACTTTTAGTTCACTCCACACTCCTTCCAAATAGCAGTCAGGTATCCAGACATAAAACCCACTCTTGAGAAAACTCCCAGGAGGGTTCTTGCCACAACAGGTGCTGCTGTGGTCCTTAGGGGAATAGCTTCTGGGTATCTGGTGGCATGATCCCCTACAACCAGAATAAACCTGTGCCCAGAGGCTGTTTGGGGATCCAATGGTCCAACAATGTCAATCCCAACTCTTTCAAAGGGAACCCCCACCACAGGTAGTGGTATTAGGGGGGCCTTTGTTGTGCCACCTGATTTGCCACTGGCTTGGCAGGTGACACAGGAGCAACAAAACTCTTTGGTATCTCTGACATTTGAGGCCAGTGAAAGTGAGCGACAAGCCTGTCCCAAGTCTTCTTCTGGCCAAGATGTCCTGCAAGGGGAATATCATGGGTTAATGTAAGAAGGAAGCCCCTGAATGCCAAAGGTATGACCAACCTCCTGGAAACACCAGGCTTGGGGTTTCTAGCCTCTGAATACAGGAGTCCTTCATCCAAATACACGCTATGGGTTCCATTAGCATTCCCAGCAGCCTAAGCAGCAGCTTGCTGTCTGAGGGGTTCAAGAGAAGGGCAGGCCAACTGCGCCTGCCTCAGATCTGCCCTTGAAGGTCCCCCCGTCCCAAGAAACTCAACCTGATAAGGCTCAAGCTCTTCTAGGACAGTTCCTTCTTGGGTCTCACAATCACCTTCCTTGGAAGGCTGATCCTCATTCTGAGGCAAGGGGGAAGGCACTGTCTTAACCCTACTGTATCTCCTCCTGGCAGGCAACTGGTCCATAATTTCAGGATCCAGGGCCTGTTCAGTGTTGCAATTTTTGACCTGAGACCTGGTCACAGCAAGGACATGTGCTGATATACCTGACTTTCTGCTTGAGTCCTATACTCCACTTCAGAAAAAGACTGAAGTTTCTAGGTCATTGCCAAGCAAACATTCTTCAGGGAGGTCTGAACTAACAACAACCCTTTTGAGGCCAGTTACCCCCTTCCCGGGAGAAATTCACCATTGCCATACTATGGGTGCTAGTGACATTGCTTGGATTGGTCACTAGGTAATTTTCACCCAGTATGATCTGTCCAGGGTTCACAAAGCTGGGTGTCACCATTGTGACACTAGCACATGTGTCCCTGTAGGCCTGAGCCACTCTATCATTAATTAAAAGAGTCTGTCTGTACTTGCCAAAGTTACTGGGGCTCACAGTAGAGGACATAGCCATGTCCACATCACAGACAAGAACAGCTTGAGTTGGTATTCTGACTAGGCCAGAATTCACTTCAGTTCCCAGGGTTAACCCTATTACACCCTTCTGTTGAGAACCACCACTATTAGCTGTACCAGGGGGAACAGTTGCCTTAGGGCTAATGGTGGCTGGAACTGCCTCCTTCTTGGTGCAATCACTGGTCCAGTGAGTATTAACCTTACGAAAGTTGCACCATGGTTTCTTTGGACCTTCTTTCTTTTTGGATTTCTGTGATCCCCCATCATTAGAAGCTTTTTTGGGACCTGACAAATACTTCTGGTCTTATGCTTTCTCCCCACCCTTTTGGTCTTGCTTCTTCTGATCACCACCTTGGTTCTGTACCTTATGCTTCACCCTGGTTCTGACCCTTTTGTCTGCCTTCTTTCCCAATTCTTGGGGATAGGTCAAATCAGAGTCAATCAGGTGTTGATGCAATAACTGGTTCTGACAACTATTAAGAATATGTTCTCTCATAATAAGGTTATACAATCCTGTATAGTCACTTACTTTACTGCCCAGTAACCAGCTTTTCAGAGCCTTAGTAGCACAATCTACAAAGTCAGTTCAGTCCAATCCTTAGTCTGTGTCTTCTGGGTGTCTCTGAACAGCAACCTACACTGCTCAGTGGTTAAGCACTCTTCAGGACAGAGTAGTTGTCAGCATCCTCATCACTAACTGTGAGGAGCTTGTCTCTCCCTTTGTCTGAAAAGGAGAGCCATACAATTGCTGCCCACTGACTCTGGGGTACCTGCTGTACTTTGCAGGCCCTCTCCAAAGCAGTTATCCACTTGTGGATGTCATCCCCACTCTTGTAGGGAGGGACAATCTTATTTAGGTTCTTATGGTCATAAGACCTTTCCCTGTCTCTAGGAATTATGCTGCCACCAGTGGACTCTAGTCCACTCAATTTTTTCTCTCTCTCAAGAGCCAGGGTCTCTTTTGCAAGGGCAATTTCTTGCTTCTTGATTCTACGCTTGGATTCCCTCATCCTAGCCTTATACTCTCTTATCTGAGGGGAAGTCATTCTCCCTAGAGCTGAGGCATTGGACCCCACTGAGACATCAGAGTGGTTAGATTCATTAGAGAGTGACCGTCTTCTTCTGTGCTCAGGGTTAGACCTATTTGGGGGTCTGGTTTGGATTCTTCCATTCTCAGTCCCATGCAGGTCTAAGTTAACCTGGTTCAGTTCCCTGACTTCTACCTGTTTATCATCCACGTCATCATCAGTGCCCCCTTGATTTTCATCAATGGGGTCCTCTGTTGAGGGATGGCCCCTCTCTCTACTACCCAGGTTCTCTGGGTTGGATGCCTTTTCAGCATCATACTCCATTAAGATGTCTACCAGGTGGTTAAAGGTTGGACTCTGTCCTAGTCTCAGTCTTCTGACTGAACACAGACTTCTCAACTCATGAAAAGTAAATGTGTCCTATTTAGAAGGTACCCTTATCACCTACAACTGCTAAGTACAGTAGAACTTAACGTATTATAGGAACTTGTACATGAACCTACAGGTACCCTAATTTGATCTTTCAAATGATATCTTAAGATTATATGGTAAACAACAGCAAGCTCTTATCCCATCCGCTGCACACCAATGTGAGAAGTTAGCCTGGCATATGATGTCCACTATTCTAGTGGGCACCTTGCACCAGTCTAAACGACCCTTATTGTTGGTGGTTCTAAAGTCAATCTTATAGACAAGCTATCCTAGTGGTAGCATGAACCAGCAGTCTTAGGCTAAAACTCAAGAGAGCATGTGAAGCAAGCTGTTTTACCAATTATAATCCCTTGAATACCAAATGAAAGGACATCACACAAGGTATATATCAAATATATATGTATTTATTTTAAACACAACCCCTCTGCACTCTTTATGAGGTAAGAGGTTACTTAATTTGCATACGATAAGTTGCACAATATACAGTAATGCCCTAGGGGCCTCACGAACCATATACTAATATAGTGGTATAAGAACGATGACAGAAAACAGTGAGTAGGCCTACGGCCTAGGGAATCGCTGGGGCTACACTAAACAACCAAAGGTTAGGAAGTAGGAGACCCACGGGAGACGCGTGCAGTGTGGAAACACAGTCGCGAGTTACCATTGACTTATAATGAGAACGTAAAAGTTACAAAGTTACTGTTTAAGGGCACTTCCGGATGTACTACGACAAAACCCCTTTAGACTAGGACACTTCGAGAGTCAAGACCCACGGGAGCACCGGAGTACTCGTGTTACCTCACCCAGGGAAGCCGGGTGCATAGGTGCCTTTTGGTGTCGGGTTTTGTCGATGTATTCTATAGAGATCTGCAAAGAAGTGGATGTATGTCATTACATCACATTCTAATACCACACATACCATTACAATGCGGGTATTAAAACGTGATGTCAATGACATCGCATGCCATTACATCGCATACTTTTACCACGAGTATGCTTTTACCACGCATGCCATTACAACGCAAAGGCATGCGTGGTAAAGCTGTACTTATGGTAAAAGTATACAAGGTAAGTTACATCCCTATCCCTACACCTACACAACAAACTACTGCCACCCCTACACTACCCCAATCCAAAAACACTACCACACTACTACACTACCCACACTACTCCCACCCTTGCACTACCCAAAACCACTACTACACTACCCACACTACTCCCACCCTTATACTACCCTAAAACCTAAAACACTACTACGCTACCCACACTACTCCCACCCCTACACTACCCTAATCCCTAAAACACTACTACGCTACCCACGCTACTCCCACCCTTACACTACCCTAAACCCTAAAACACTACTACGCTACCCACACTACTCCCACCCCTACACTACCCTAAACCCTAAAACACTACTACGCTACCCACACTACTCCCACCCCTACACTACCCTAAACCCTAAAATACTACTACGCTACCCACACTACTCCCACCCCTACACTACCCTAAACCCTAAAACACTACAACGCTACCCACACTACTCCCACCTCTACACTACCCTAAACCCTAAAACACTACTACGCTACCCACACTACTCCCACCCCTACACTAACCTAAACCCTAAAACACTACAATAAACAAACACTACAACACTACACTACCCTAAACCCTAAAACACTACAACGCTACCCACACTACTCCCACCTCTACACTACCCTAAACCCTAAAACACTACTACGCTACCCACACTACTCCCACCCCTACACTAACCTAAACCCTAAAACACTACAATAAACAAACACTACAACACTACACTACCCTAAAGCCTAAATCACTACACTACATAAACACTACACTACCCTCCCTAATACACTACACTAAATAAACACAACACTACAACACACACTAAAATGTTTTTTTTTTAAAAACACGCACAAACATTACCACACTACTTTTAAACTACCCTAAACCCCACATAAGTAACCCCCACCCCATGCACAAACCCCCTCCTCTCCAGCGTTGCCTACGGATCCTGCTTCCTCCTTCCTGCTTGCTTCACGTTGTTGTGAGGAAATAGCCTAAGTTTCCTCACAACGACGTGAATAGCCGCCCCGCCGCTGCTATTACACATTACATCGCATGCGTTGTAAAAGCGCATGCGATGTAATGGTATGCGTGGTTTTACCACGCGTTGTAACATCACATGCGTTGTAATGCATGCGATGTAAAAGCAACGCGTGATAAAACCCGTGTTGTAATGGCTGTTCCCCCAAAGAAGTGCTGCAGGGGACCAGAGGAAAAGTATCCGGGTGGATCCAAGGGTGGTTTGAAGAACTGAAGAACCTGAAAGCAGAGGGGACAGAGTCTGGGTCACTAGCCAGTGACCAGGAAGGTACCAGGAAGGAACCAGGCGATGTCGCGATGATCTGTGGTGAAGAGGTGAAGCTTGTCTCTGCAGCCACGGGGACGAGGAGGTGTCAACAGGAACCAAGAGCTGGATTCAAGTTGTCCCATGAAGGATCTAGTTGACTGCAGGGTCGCTATCCAGATTGGACCCAACAAGTCTTGGCAAACGCAACCCACGCAGGAAGTGAAGATTGGCTTTGGTGCAGATCAGCAAGTTCTGGGTAGCTTCTCCTTTGCAGGGAAGCTGAAGCAAGCCTGGAACAACCAGGAAAACAGTTTAGTTTCAAAGGAAAGTCTTCAGAGGGCTAGCAACTGGGAAGACGCATCGAGCTGAAATGAAAGAGCAGGCCCCACGTGGTACTCGTGGAGTGTGGAGGGCTGAGCTTCGGGGCAAATGGTGCCCGGGTCTGGGGCTTCTCGTACCCCAATGCACAACTTTGAGTTACCCCAGGAGTCGATGCAGTTAGCAACATGCATGATGTCCAGGGTGTCCCGACCCATGTCTCTCGTGTCCGCCACGGATCTCAGCTTTGCTGTGGATCTGGGTCAGAGTAAGAGAAGTCTGGAAGTCCAGTTCCTGTATTGCTGAGTCTTCAGGTTCCGGCAGGAGTGTCGACAAAGCAGACCGGCAAGTTACTGGTGGTGCCTGTTTGCACAGGGTTGTCACTCCTTGACCAAAAGGGAGATGTCTTCAGACTTCTAGTCAGAATAGAACGTCAAAGGTCCAAGAGTTCTGTATCAAAGTTTCGTTCCAGGATAATCTAAAGTCCTGGGGACACAGCTCCTATACTTATACTATGAAAAGGGTCTGGATTACCTGCTAGATCCCTCCTATGGGTGGACCTGGGAAGGGGGTGGTTGCACCCCTTTCCCTTTGTCCAGTGCGTGCCAGAGCGGGGCAGGAGTGCCCCAGCAACTGGTTTGAACTGGGGTATGCATGGAGCACCTTGTGTGCCCCAGGCAGTGTCTCAAAAAGCATCTGCTGATGCAGCCTTCCCTGCCCCAATACACAAAAACCCTGTCTGAGGAGGTGCTGGCACCTCCCTGGAAAGGAAACCTATTGTCCAGGCCACCCTTGCTGGAGTTTCCCCCAGCAACAGGAGGTCAGACTCGTGTCTGTGGCAACAGCATTAATTTTGTGATGCTGAGGCTCTGTTTTACTTTAACCGGGGTTAATAGTAATTACATGCCTTCTCCCTCTAGAAGGGTGGAATGCTACCCCTGCCACCAGGACTGGTGGGGGGCGGGGGGTAGTATTCCAAAATGTTTGACACCTTACACGACATGTTTTGATAAAGCCAAACCAAAGTTAGCATTAACCGCGAGGATTATAATGCACTTAAGAGTATATGGTATGGCTATATCATAGAAGAGCTATAAAAAGATGGTTCCGAAAGTTGCAGAGGGCCTCGGCTCATGCTAGGGCACCCTCTCACATAAAACCAAGCACTCTGCCTTCAGGATTGTCAAGCATGCCATAGGAGTGACTTATAGGTGCATATGTGTCTATATATATGGTAGATATAGATATACTATATCTAAGTAAGGGGTGATTACACCACCTTACCCAAGCTGGGTGATCAACCTGTGGTGTCAGTTTGGAGGGCCAGCCATGGGTGGCATAATACATGCTGCAGCCCCTGGTAGGCCTTGGATGCACCTATGATCTGGGTACCCAGGGTACACTATACATGGGCTCACAAAGGTGACCCAGTAACCAATCTGGTATGTACCTAAAGTACATGGTATCAATTTAGAGAGAGAACAACTGGGCTGTGGGTCTGATTAGCAGGCCCACAGCCACACTAAAGTCAAAAAACCAGAGTATCACAACAAAAAGTGGGGGTGACCGTAGGAAGCAGACCCTACTCTCCTACAATACAGTCTTGTATTTTGGGGTTTGTTGAGTAGGCTGCCAAACATTATATCAGGTCCGGTACCTCTCACTGGCGCGCAGGTGCTTTATCCACGAGCTTGTCAGCTTAATGACTCACAGAAGTACTTTACATAGAAAACAGGATGTGGGCGCACACTGCTGACCTCTCGGGCAAGGTTCACCCCTGGCATTCTGGTAAAAGCAGTCTCTTGTAGCTCGCTCCGATATTTTGGAGTATTTCGCCAAGGTTGGAGCAGATAGTGCTGATCTCTAGATACGTGTTTCTTTTTTATTAACCGTCTTCAGTAGAGAATACAGTCTTGTATTTTGGGGTTTGCTGAGTAGGCTGCCAAACATTATATCAGGTCCGGTACCTCCACTGGCACGCAGGTGCTTCATCTATGAGCTCGTCAGCTCAATGACTCACAGAAGTACTTTACATAGTAAACACGATGTGGGAGCACACCGCTGACCTCCCAGGCAAGGTTCGCCCCTGGCATTCTGGTAAATGCAGTCTCTTGTAGCTCGCGCCAATATTTTCGAGGATTTTGCCAAGGTTGACGCAGATAGTGCTGTTCTCTAGACACGTGTTTCTGATTTATTAACCGTCATCAGTAGAGAATACAGTCTTGCATTTTGGGGTTTGCTGAGTA
Organism: Lissotriton helveticus; assembly: GCF_964261635.1. NCBI lineage: Eukaryota > Metazoa > Chordata > Amphibia > Caudata > Salamandridae > Lissotriton > Lissotriton helveticus. The sequence goes on from NC_136069.1 coordinate 1,714,147,981, forward strand.
GGCTGCCAAACTTTATATCAGGTCCGGTACCTCTCACTGGTGCGCAGGTGCTTTATCCACGAGCTCGTCAGCTCAATGACTCACGGGAGTACTTTACATAGAAAAAATAACCTCCAGTGGGATTATGCACAGGCTGGAATAAGTCTAACGGGCTCAGGAGGCTCAAGGGCGCGAGGAGCAGATTGGAAGGGATCTATGGGCGAATCTCATTCACCCCCATCTAATACCCTGATATATGATATGCTCAAATCTATCCAAAGCGAGGCAAGACAAGAGCATAAGAGGGCACAACTGGCGACTATGAAGATACAGGGGGCTTAAGGAAGAACACGAAGACCTGCTCAGAAGTCATAGCCAGAACCGCGGCCTTGGAAGAAAGGATTGTCGAGCTTGAGTCTGGGCTACAGACTACTGTCAGCAAAACAGCAGCTAATGATGATAAGTTAGCTGACATAATGTGGAAGCTCGAGGACTCCGAAAATAGGCTACCCCGGAATAACCTCCGCCTCCTAAGGATCGAGGAGAAAGTAGAGGGCCTGGATATCGGAGGATTTGTAATTAAGCTATTTCAAGCTGCCTTCCCCGAGCTCTCTCATTGGTCGTGGGAAAGCAAGATCCAAAGAGTACACCGCTTTCCTCTCATGCTAAAAAAAAAACCCGTACCCTGGAGTCAAACCAAGGGCCATTTTGATTTTTTTTGGAATTTTTTTGCTACGACAAGCCATTTTTGAGAAAGCCCGCCCTGAGGCTAAGAGATCTGCAGAGGGACACTTATTTTTCGTCCTCCCGGACTTTTGCCACGTAACTGTGGAACGCAGGTGGCAACTGCGCCTCCTGATAACTCCATTTCAAAAGAAGGGCTGCGAGGTGTTCCTAATGAATCCTGCAAGGTTAAAGGTCATCTGCAAGGGCAAGACCCGGGTTTTCACTTCAGAAATACAGGCCCAGGAGTACCTTAAAGAACTTCCTGATGTTTGATGGCCTGTGGTTTCCGGGCTTGGGTTGGAGTGGCAAGTGCAGTCTGGGATTTGAGTTTTGAGTACTTGTTATAGCTTATCAGGTATATGGCTTATCTGGTATATGCTGATGTTTAATTGATCATTTTCTCCTTTGGGATCTCCTTTTCGCTCTTTTTTTTTTAGGATAGATATATAGACAGGGAGTGACCATGGGGCACTCGGAAGTGGAAGGCATCATATGGGTCTGTTGACCTATTTTGCCTGTTTTTGGGGATGGGTTTGGGGGGGTGGGGGGAGGGCGAACCAGGGTGGGGGAGGAGCTGCGGGAGGGGGCTTGTACAGGGCTTGAGGTTATCTTTGGAAACAAGCGAAATGAAGCTGGATTGCTGCAGGGGACCGGTGGTGTTTTCTGCTTTTTCCTTTTCTTCTTTTGTTTTTTTTTCCTCTCTTTGCAGGTATAGGTGTTAAGAAGTATGGCTAATATACGAATAGCCACCATTAACATCTGTGGGCTAAATGACCCTGGTAAACGGCACCAGGTTAGGGAAGATCTGCGTTTCCTGCGGGCAGACATTATCTGCCTTCAGGAAACGCACATCGAGGCTAGCCGGCACAAACTTTTGGACTTTCACGGGTATCAATTAATTTCTTGGACTAGACTCGAGGCTAAAACCAAAGGAGTGGCAATTTTGGCACGGAGGGGGAAGGTGAGCATTATTCGATCCTCGGTGGATAGTCTCGGCCGTTGGGTTATAGTTTATGGCAGATTCTTAGATAAAATTTTTACTTTATGCTCCATTTATGGCCCGATACTCGATGACCCAGAATTATACAAGTGGCTGAATGTGGTGCTGGTTGGCTGACCTTCACCGTTCATTATCTGTGGGGATTTTAATGTAAATTTGGGATGTGAATGGTTGAATCAATCTAGGGTGTCTTATGTAGGGAGAAAACCCAAAGTTTATCAGGCCCTGCGATATCTCATGGAGTTACATGGCCTGATTGATGTTTGGGCAGTATTGAAGCAGAAGGACCCGGGATTCACTTTTTTTTCCGCACCTCATAAGACTTGCTCCAGCCTGGACTATTTTTTTATTTCAGCTGCTCTTATCTCTAGCTGTAGTGTTACCAGGTTCCCAAGAGTCATGTCGGATCATCATCCGCTTGTGCTCGAGGTCAATGTGCAAATCTGTAGAAATAAACCTGATGTTTGGACCTTTAATCGAGGTCTGTTTATGGATACTAAATATACTGAAGCCATGGCTTCTTGGATCTCGACATTTTTAGATGAAAACTTAAATAGCACCGGGATCCAAAATGTATGGGATACGCTCAAGGCAGGTATTAGGGGGGAGACAACTCGATTTGGGTGGGAAAGCCAGAGAAAAGAGAAGGTGAAAATGCAGAGATTGTATAAAGATTTAGAAGAAGCTGAGATATCACTGGCCCAAGTGATATTACAGGGTGGAGACAGTGATATGGCTCAGACTCATACCATCATAGCCAAGTCAGCTATCATAGAAGTGTCACAGGCGAAAGCGGCAGGTAAATTTGTGGCATGGCGTTTCAGAATGTTTGAAAACAGTGAAAGAGCGGGACAGGTGCTAGCCGCAAGAATTAGAGAAAGAGAGTCTGCCACTCAGATTAATGCTATCCTGAATCCAGAGGCTGGTTTGGTGACAGAGGAGGGGGCCATCGCTCTAGCTTTTCAAAAATACTATCAAAATTTATATCATGAGGATATCCTTGATAATGAGATTTTGCAGGCCGAGATCCAAGAATATTTAAATGGAAGTTGAGGTCGAGGCTCTGTCCCCTGAGGAGCTTGGAATTTTGGATGAACTTTGGCAAGCGATAGACTCCTAGCCTTCGGGCAAAGCTGTAGGCCCCGATTTTATACCGGGCGAATTCTACAAAACTTTTCGGCAACAGCTTACGCCTGTTATGCTGGAGCTGTTTCGTAGAGTTCAAAGGGGAGAGGTACCTCCGGAATCATGGCGAAGAGTCAGAATTGTTGCCTTTTTAAAGAAAGGCAAGAATCCAACTGACACCGGGTCTTATCGACCTATAACGCTCAGCGATATTAAAATCTATGCCAAGATTCTCGCTAATCGGCTCTCTGGGGTGATTAAGAAGCTAGTATCTCCACAACAACACGGCTTTGTGCCTGGTAGAGAAACGATTGACCATATACGCCGCACTATTGCTCTTTTTGATTTTACCAAGGTTTCAGGAGACCCTATGGCCTTAATTCTGCTGAATGCGGAGAAAGCTTTTGATAGGGTTTCCTGGGCTTTTATATGGGCCGTATTGTGACATTATGGTCTAGGTGATAGTTATATCTGTGCTATTCGGAGCATGTATCAACAGCCTACAGCTCAAATCTCGGTCATGGGAAATCAGACAGGCACAATCACCATTTTAAGAGGTACTCTGCAGGGTTGCCCTTGTTCCCCTTTATTATTTGCCATTTATATTGATCCCTTAATTAATACATTTCTTTCTAATATTTTGATTCAACCGGTCAGAGCTAAAGGAGAAGATAAATAAAATCCTAGGGTACGCGGACGACCTTGCCATATTGACCGACTCCCCTCAGATTGCTTTGGCAGAAATTCAGAGCTTGACGTCAAAGTTCGGCAAGATTTCAGGATACCATCTAAATGACCCCAAAACACAAATAATCTGCAACGAGAAAATTAATTTGATAGACCCACGAGTGATTGGCAAGGCAAAATATTTAGGGATTGAGCTAAGCTCCAAACCTGAGGAGATTGTCGAGATCAATCTTACCCCTCTATTAAGCAAAATTGATACTGGGGCGCGTCGGATTAACAATTTACATCTAACTTTGATGGGGAGATGTAATGTGGTTAAAATTATTTTTTTACCTAAGATTTTGTATTTATTTAGAGCTATTCCTTTGTTAGTGGACTCGATATGGTTTAAGAAGATTGAGCGAATTATTTCTTGGTTTGTATGGGCCGGTAAAAGACCCAGACGGGCTATGAAATATATGACGTTACCTAGGGAGAGGGGAGGTTGGGCATTACCGAACTTTCAATGCTAATATTGGGCGATTATGTTGAGGCATATAGGTTTATTATTAGATGGTGAGGAACCTGCCGGCGCTGACATTTCTATTTATCGTTTAATTTACGAGGAAGAAGCTAAGGGGCTGCTTTTTCGACAAATTGATTTTGCTTATTTTAAACGGGTAAGGTTTAAGACTTTGCTGGCTGCTTTCAAGGTTTGGATACCCGTGAGAAAATGATTTAAAATCGGGAGATTACATATATATATACTCCTGTCACCGGCAATACTCTTTTACCGGAATTTTTTAGGGATTTCTATTTTAGAGAATGGAATACTGATAGAGCGCGCGAGGTCACCCAGCCAATAATTTCGCCGTTTCCGGCTTCGGGCCCATATACTTTCAATTCACAATATTCATTGACAGGGTGACTTCACGGGCTGCTACCAATTTGTGTGAATTCCCTACTGTTATTACTCAGTGTACCCGACTTACCATCTACCGACACGGGTACCTATGACCACAACGGATCAGGGAGCTAGCTGTAAAAGGAAAGGCAGCAAAATACCAACTCAAAATAACATTCAATACTGTTGTAAAATGACCACGGACAACTGGAAGTTTTAAAAGCTTTATCTAAAGTTAGTTTTCGTTGAGCATTAAGTTTACAAGAATAAGACAATCAATAATCAAAATAATGAAGAGTACATAACTATAGAGAAATAAAGTCAGGGTAATCATGGAAATGCTAATATGAGATGCAACAGGAAACGCTATGCATTCAGGGTAAAAGTTCTTTAGACAGTTTAAGTAAGGCCGTTCTAGACCATATCAGAAAATGACAAACTGCAATGCAAAATATGATTTCTAAAAGGTAGGGTAACATGGAAACAAGTTATGAAAATATGCAATTGACTTTATGTTTCAATAGTTGCGGCAAGAAGCATGGAAAAATCAACATATGCAAGGGTATGTCTTTATTGAAGCAAAAGACAGAAAATAGAAAGGTGCAAGTTTAAAGAACTTAGAGCGATATTTACCTAGACTGGTGTGGAAACCAAACCCTGGCCACGGGTCAGTTAAGGACAGGAAACCCTCAAGGAAGGATCCCCTCAAAGGACAGCAGGTGCAGAATGGACACCCAGGACAAGACAGGATACCCTCAGATTAGGAATCAGGACAGGACCTCAGGACAGGACAGCAAACCCTCAGGACAGGACCGCTAAGGACAGGACCGCACCCGCAGTTTGGAAGCAACGCCTGCGCTCCACCCTCTCTGCAGCTATCGATCAAGACCCCGATTGGGTCAGCGAACTCCCAGCAAAGTGCTTCGCCAACACTTTAAGATTCAGTAGAACCTTAGTCTATGGTCAATTTCGGACAGAGTGCTCCGCAGCGCTCTGTATCTTCAGTCACCTATTGAGTACGATGGGTCAGTGACAGGTCAGCTAAACCAGACAAGTCGGACAATTCCCTAGGCGAACCCAGGGTAGATATACAGTTTGGGGACGGTGTACCACCCCCCAATGTTGCAAAGTGTCAGAATCCCTCAATTTGGATTGGTCCTAAGATAGGATTTGGGTAACACACCAATCAGAATACACTATTTGGAGGCCTTATTTACATCTCAGGGCACCGCCTAGCAAGATTGGGGTTCCCATGAGAAAGTTGCGCAGAATACAGGCAAAGAATACAATTTTGCAACATAATAGAACAATATCGTGACGTTGCGGGGCGAAGGTACTGCTTCCCAGGCTTGCTTCTGGTATCAACCTTCTTTGGCAGCCATTCAATGACAAGATGCTTTTTTCGAGTCTGCGCACAAGTACCCTCCAAGATGGCTTTCGGCTCAGTCAGACCCCCATTCCCCGCGGTACATGAAAAGTAAGCGAGAACAAATTAATACATAGAAATAACATTATGAAAACACATCACAGGGTTTGTACTTTCAACTTATCACTAAGAAATATACTTATGCAGTCTAAATGTTAGCTACATATAAACAAGCACAAGAGCAGTTGCACGAGCAGTACCACGTTATTGGCAAAGCTATGCATTACGCATGCGCAACTATTTCCCTCCAAACCTGCAAACACATCAGGACACGTGAGTGTGACTGACGCATGCGCAGACACGTACTTCCAAGCAGCGGCCATTTTTAAAGACTCGAATTAATTATTTTAGTAAAACACATAGGCAAGCTTCGGGGAACCTCGTTTAAACATAAAATAAACGTTAGTAAGACGTACAACTTATTACGTTATTACACGTTAACGAGGTTCATGACAAAAGCACGTCGCGAATGCGAAGCTTTGCTTCATCAATCCCCTCTTTGATGATATTTACTATCATCACAAAAAATAAATGGAACCAGATGCCAACTTCTCACACCTTATACAGCTCTATTTCTTCCAGCAAACGATTCAATTTCTCTTTCTCATCTTTGGTAGGGTGAGAATTCTTCACCCTTTTGTAGATCTGATTATTTATCTCCTCCAATTCAAGCTCATCCACACTTCTTTTCACCCCTCTTACATTCACTTCATGCTTTCTGGTGTGCTTACGACATTTGCAACAGACAAATATGAAGAATAGGATGAGACCTATAATTCCAATTGGCATCAGTACCTTGAACAATAAGCTTTTACCTACGCTAGCAAGCCAATGACCTACATTTGAGAGACCATCTACCAGTCTCTTCCAGGCACTGTCAACCTCGAGTGGTTTGAGTTCCTTTGCCAAATTGGTAATGTTTTTCACGTATCTTTTGAGCTGTACACTTTTGTCCGGAATATAAGTGCAACAATGTTGCGCCTTCAACATCCGGCAGACTCCGCCCTCTTTCGCTAATAAGGTATCAAGAGCAAGTCGGTTCTGCAAAACCATTGATATGATCGCAACCATTTCGGTATTGACCAGCAGAAATCCATGAGCTGTGTCAGTAGACAACACATCCACTATAGTGGACAATTTGCAAATTCTGTGAGTGTTCAGAACCACTCCCACTCCAGGTATCAGTGCACTGAAAATACTACCCATTATTTCACCTACACTTTCTCTTTTACTACGCACTAAGCCATTAGTATTTTCACTGCTTCCAGCAACTCCATTCACATGGTATATTTTCGGGAAGACAATGCCAAAGTAGCAGCTTCCATACCAGTGATCCGGCAATTTGAAATAAGCCTTGTCCCCACAAATATAATAAATTCCAGAAAACACAGGCTCTGACCCATTTTTGAAACCCCAACCTCCAATTACCTTGTAATTATGTTCGCATTCACTGGAACCAATGAAAATGTTATTATAATAGCTAGTCTTCTCGCGGTGAAGACATAGCTTGCCTTTCTTTTCAAAATCCAGCAACAGAGCAGGACCCGCCCCACCAGTTGAGGTGCCTTCCATGTTCTCTGCCCACCTTGGTCTTTTCTGACTTTCGTCATTTGCCTTCTTTTGTATTTTAATTCTCCTTTTCTCTGCCATGTTCAGGAACATCTTTTCCTGCTCACGCAAAGAACAAGTCAAGTTATCTCTGTGTGCGTCACCTATGTCGATATTACCAATAGTCAGAAAGTAGTCTCCCATATATCGTATTACGTCGCTTTTGGTATGTACAGGATTCAAGTTCCCACGTATGGGAAGTTCAGAAAAGATCACGTCATTGTTAGAGTAATAGTACTGTAACGGTCCTCTTTTGTAAAATAAACTAGCTAAAATGCTACAGGAGATTCCATATGTCAGCGGCAAGTGATGGTATGTCACGCCTTCAGCTACAGAGGTAGGTAGCTTCATGCAGACATAGCAATCTTCAATTTCCATAGTCTCTACATAGTGTATTAACAAGTTTGCGAAAACATTTAAGTGTGTCCTGTTCTTAACTCCATGATAATGTAGTCCTCCCTCATCTGGTGCTTCTAAGTCTTGTTTTGTTTGTCTCAGTGCTCTCTCATGTCTCGCTACACTCTGTGTTGTCAGCTCCTCACTGTCAGTATTTACAATTTCAGTAGGGTAAATATTAGTATTTTTGCCCACGGCAAAGGGAATGAACACTGTTAGTCCTATCCAAACTAATATCAGTATAACTATACTACATACACATACCTTGCAGCATGTTTTGCAACAGCTGCGACTAGGTCTACCACTCACGCTTGAATCAGACATTTTGGCTCAGAAGAAGTTTCTCGACCCCTCTTTGTGACTTTACACGAGTAGCTTACTTTGTGCAAATTCACGGTGGCTCGTCTTCTTCTTCGGCAGAGTACTCAGGGACGGGTTCTCCGTCGCTTTCGTCAGTTAGATCAAGATCTTCAAATTCTTCCAAAACAAGTGTCCATTCAGGTGATTTGTACTTTTTGTTTTGTCTCTTTATTCGATCACTCCTTCTTTTGGAGGTACCTTCTTGTTGCTTAGCTATGCGAGCACTTCTCCTTTCTTCTGCACGTTTTTCTTCCACCGTTTTTATCCTTAGCCTCAATTTCTTGACAAATCCAGGCTCAATGTGCTTTCTTTTCTTGAGTCTTTTAGTTGGTACTTGGACTTCGTTTTCTTCTCTTGCCCTCTTGTTCTCCTTAGTTTGTGGCAATTCTGTTTCAGTTTCTTCCTCTTCTATCTGACTAGTTCCAGGGCTAGCATCTATTTCTTCTGCCTGGTTACTAATCTGGCCTTGTTCAGGACAGTTTTTCGTTTGGTTTTCAAATGTCTCTGTTTCTGTTTCCTGAACACGTTCTTCTAATCCTATCTGATCCTGTTCAAGCACTTCGATCTCTGGACTTTCTTCTGCTCGAACTATTACGCTATGTCTAGTCTGTCCCTTCCCGACATCCGGAGTCAGTGGAGGAGTATCAATCACTTGCTCTGTATCATTCAGTTGTTCTGTCCCTGTCTGACCTTCTCCTTCCTCAGTTTTGATGTGAATCTCAAGATTCTGAGGTTCTTCGCCTGTGCCTTTCTTTTCCTCTCTAGTCCACTCTCTACCTTCCCAAATTCTCTCACTTGTTCGAATGGGGTCTTCAGTGAGATCAATCAATGGAATCCACTCCTCTGGCCATATGCTCGGCAGCTCGTCTTCAGCTACTTCTGGCTCAGCTTCTTGGACCCCTTCAGCAGGCTGGGCTCTTGGTAGTTCGTTATCAACTATTCTTGGGCCAACGTCTGCTGATTCTGCAGCTCGACTGGTACTGGGCTGTACGTCGTAAGCTACTTCTGGTCTGGTTCCTGCAGAGTCCTCCGCTGGACGCCCTTCTTCTTCAGGCTCCTCGTCTGGTAATACCTTCTGGGTGTGGCTGGCGTGTATCCAGCGTGGAACCCCTGCACACTTTACTGCTGTGGTAGTTACCAGGATCACCTGACGTTTCTCTCCCCACCTTGGCTCCAGGCAGCTCTTCCGAGTATGCTTCTTTATCTTGACCCAATCTCCCGGGACCAGTTTGTGGAGAGGAGTCGATGGATTGAGGATGGCGTCTTCTCCGATCTGGCGAGAGATAGAACGCACTTGGTCACCCAATCTCTTGCAGTATTCAAGCACCAAATCATCAGTAATACTCAACAGTTTGCTTCCTGGCACCCATGCTTGTCTCATCACTCTTCCCATAATGATTTCATGGGGACTTAGGCCTGTCTTGCGGTCAGGAACACTTCTGAGTCCCATCAGGACCAGGGGCAGGGCCTTCACCCAGGTCATCCTAGATGCATCACACAGTTTTGCTAGTCTGTTTTTGATAGTTCCATTTATTTGTTCCACTATTCCAGAAGCCTCTGGACGGTATGCGCAGTGAAGCTTTTGTGATATTCCAAAGGCCTTACAGAGTTCGGCGATCACCTCATTCTGAAAATGTGAGCCTTGATCTGATTCAATAGTGACTGGAACCCCGAACCTAGGTATCAGTTCTTTTAGTAAACACTTAGTTACTGTTTTTGCGTCATTTTGGGGAGTAGGGAAAGCTTCCACCCACTTCGAAAATAAACAGACCATGACAAGGACATATCGCTTCCCTTCACAACGGGGCATGGTGATGAAATCAACCTGTATTCTCACAAAGGGACCCCCGGACCTCCCAATTTTTCCCAGTTCCACCACAGTTTTCTTCCCTGGGTTCATCTTTTGACATGACAGGCACCTCTGGCAGAGGGACTCTGCTACTTTCCTGAACTTTTTACTGTACCAAGTCTGTTGGAACTAGAATCATGGCGTCCCTACCAATGTGTGATCCTTCATGTATCAACCTCGCCATTGTGCTAAGTCAGTGTCTAGGTAACACAGGCATACCAGTTGGACCTAAGATGACACCATCCACACGTCTTGGTCTACACCCATCTTCCTTCCACTTCTCTCTCTCTTGCCAAGGTGCCGCCTGCTGCCACTCTTTCACTTCATCCCATGTAGGCACTTCTTCAAACACCTGAAGTTGGCAGCTGGTTCCTGGCCCCCCTCGTTTTGGATTTACGATATACCGATCTCTGGCGCACCATTGGGCCACTCGATCAGCAAAATCATTTCCCAGTGATACAGTGTCCGTGCTCTTCTTATGAGCAACACATTTTACCACTGCCAGTTCCTTTGGTAACTGGATTGCCTCTAAAAGGTCTTGAACAACTTTTCCATTTCGAATAGGGGTACCTGATGAAGTCAGGAACTCCCTCTGTAGCCATAACTGGCCAAAGTCATGCACAACCCCATAACAGTACTGACTGTCAGTATACACTGTTATGCGTAGGTTTTTTCCAATTTTGCAAGCCTTTATCATTGCGATCAATTCGGCTACTTGTGCAGACTTTATGTCAAATAGATAACCTGCTTCTTCAATTTTGGTTAAGGAGACTACCGCATAGGCAGCACTCAGGCCTCCTTGTTCATGTCTTAGACATGAACCATCTACAAATAATTCCTTGTCATGCACAGGCAATGGTGTTTCTTTAATGTCTGGGCGTGGCTTGGTATTGAATTCTGTTAAATCAATGCAATCATGCTCATCATCCACCCCACCTTCCATATCCCTTGGGTCGGGGAGTAAAGTGGCAGGGTTCAAAATACTGCACCTAACAATGTTTACATTTGCAGCACCCACAAGAATCCTCTCGTATTTAGTCAGCCGACTAGGGGTGAGATACTGAGTCTTTGTTCTGGTCAGTAAAATTACCACTCCATGTGGGACATACACAGTTACAGGATGTCCCATGACAATGGACTCACTCTGCTCTAAACTTGCGCAGGTAGCAGCTACCGCTTTCAGACAACCTGGTAATCCAGCAGCCACTGGATCCAGGGTGGCAGAGAAATATGCCACAGGCCTTCTGGTTGTGCCATGTTCTTGAGTTAGGACTGACAACGCGCAATTATCGCGAGTGTCACAGAATAGGGCAAACTCTTTGGAATAGTCTGGCATTCCTAATGCAGGGGCTGTACACAGACAATTTCGCAGTTTGGTGAAGGCTGTTAAGCTTTCATCATTCCATTCTACAATATCAGGTGTTCCTCTCTTGGTCATTTTTATCAAGGGCCTAGCTAAGACTGCAAATCCCAGAATCCACTGCCTGCAGTATCCTATCACACCCAGGAACATTCTGATCTCTTTCTGAGTACGGGGTAACTGCATCTTTTGAATTATTCTCACTCTTTCCGATGTCACTTTCCTGACACCTTTCTCTATCTGGTGCCCCAGATATTTCACTGATTTTGCACAGAACTGTAATTTGTCAGGGGCCACTTTATGTCCCTTCTCACTCAGATGATTCAGTAGGGCAATGGTGTCAATCACACAATCCCTATGACTTTTAGACGCCACCAAGAGGTCGTCTATGTATTGCACTAGGACAGAGTTTCCAGGTAAGACCAAAGTTTCCAAACATTTTTTCAAGATCTGATTAAAGATAGAGGGGCTCTCTGTGTACCCTTGAGGGACCCGGTTCCAGACATACACGTGACCATTGAAGGCAAATGAGAAAAGAAATTTGCTATCTGGATGCAAGGGAATGGAAAAGAATGCATGACACAGGTCTATCACAGTAAACCACTCAGCATCCCAGGGAATCTGATACAGAATCACTGCTGGGTTCGGGACAATAGGGCAGCAGGGGACTACTATCTTGTTGACTTTTCGTAGGTCCTGCACTACTCTGTACTTGCCACTAGGCTTCTTGATACCCATAATCGGTGAGTTACATGGGCTACTCATTACTTCCTGTATGATGTTTCCTTCTAGCAATTTCTGTATTTCCAGAGTGACACCTGTTCTCACTTCTGCATTCATCCTGTAGGGTTTAGTATTGGGGTATACTGCATTGTCCTTGATTGCTATCTGTATGGGGTCCACGTTTTTCATTAACCCTACATCTTTCCCAGTAAAGTCCCATACCTCTGGCTTCACTGCTTCTTGGAGTTCTTGGGGCAAATCCTGCATGTTCATTCGTTTAATTTCTGAGTCAGGTCTGATTAACATTAATTTATAAATGCCGTCTTCATCTGGGGTCTGAATTTCAACACCCTTTGGTGTGCAAAAGATGGTACAGTTCATTTTGCACAGCAAATCACGTCCCAGTAAGTTCACTGGACTGGTGTCGCAAACGACAAATCTATGCATCTCCTTAAAGTTTCCAATTGAGATCTCCATGGGCTTGGTAACAGGAGTACTAATCAATTGATTAGATACACCTACTACTTGGATGGCTTCTCCCGAGAGGGGTAGGTTTGGAACGTCCACTGTTCTCACAGTAGAACGGGTAGCACCAGTGTCCAACAGAAAAGTGACATCGTTTCCGTCAACCTTTCCTTCAATGTATGGTCCGGACTGGTCTACTGGCAAGGGGGCGCCAAGTACGCACTCCTCGTCCTCCCCTCTCAGGCCCCGTCAGTACTGGTCATCATAAAGGAAGGTATCATTTAACAAATACTGCGAAGTTGCTGCATTTCTGTTCTCATTGCTTTCTAAGACTTCTATCTCCTCACCCTCTGTGCCTTTTCCCTTATGTACTTGCTTTGGAGCTCGGGGCACCTGAACCGTTTTTACCTGTGGTTGAGTCTTTCTTGGTCTTTCTTTCTGCGTCTGTGGAGTTAAATCAGGTGTTTTGGGGTTATCGTCCGGCAAATAAGGACACTCGTTACGCCAGTGTCCAATTTCTCCGCACTGGTGACAGGGAAATTTCTTCATAGCCTCCTCCCTGCTCATTTTGGGCCGGGGCTTGCCTCCTCCCCCACCCCCAGGACCTTGGTTCTGAGTGTTTTTGACCATATTACTCAACTGTTTTTCCTGCTGTTCTGCGAGCTTCACCTGAGCCTACATGACCTTTTCTTTGAGAGCCTTTTTCTTTTCTGCCATCTCGTCCTCGCAGTACTTTGCGTACCGCAGGACCTCGTCTATCTTTTTGGAGTGCCAACAAATTTTGTTATCTTTTATCCACTGACAAATTTCAGGCCTTAAACCGTTTACAAACCTGTAAATGAAATGCGTCATATCCTTCATCTCGATGTTATCTATACCACTGTATGTTTTAAACACCTGCAACAGCCTTTCGTAATAGGAGTGCACTGTCTCGTCTCTCTCCTGCGTTGTTCTATCTATCCTGGTCCAATCAGTTTCCTTTGCGGGCACCTTATTTTTCAAATGCAGCATTACTTGTTCGTATTTTTTCATCACATCAATCGACGGCTCCCCTGTGTTAGAGTCCCTCGGGTACTCCTCACTAGGCCAGCCTATGGCAATTTTACACTCGGTCCATAGATCTACCGGGACCACAATATCGAAAAATCCATCCAGGTCTTTCCACAAGCATTTTTGCACCTTTACGAACCTTTCCACCTGCCGGTACCAGTCCACTGGCTTTTCGCGCAGTTTCGGGAAATCGTTAGTAAAGGACACAATATCCTGTCTGGACCATGGAACGTGCACATACCTCCCACCTGGCACTTCACGCAAGGGGCATAATGTTTTGGGCTTGTCTACTTCTCTCAAAGGGAACTCAGGGGTGGCTTGTCTGGATCGAGCCTCATCTTTCTTTCGTGCCCACCTGCTTCTCCATTTTTCCACGTCTCCCCATTTTTGCAAAACTGCAAGCAACTCTTTAATCTGCAACTTTTTCCCTGACACATTCAAGTTCTCTATATCCTTGTCTGAGAATTCAGCTCTGTAAGGCTTTTGTAAGGGCTTGGATCTTGAAATATCTACCCCCATACTAGCTGCGGTGTCTGTCAGCTTTTCGTGGAGCACCCTGGTACTTCTGGTAAGGCTTTTACACATAAACAGCAACTCTTCTTCAGAGTAGGTATTTAATCTGTCTAATCCCACATTTCCTGCCATTAATTCTTCTATTTCTACCCTCAGTTTGTAGAGGTCTAAAGATTTCGTTTGCGGAGTCTGTTTTTCTAATTCACGACTCCAATTTTCAATTTCTTCCGGAGTTACCAAAGAAACACTCCTAGTACCTGACGTTGATTCTAATTTAATTTCTTTCGCATTAAAAGGATTATGCCTCTTCTGCACTCCCTTCCCGGTCTGTTTGTTTGGCAGGTCCAAGAACACAACTTCGGACTCGCACTCACTGGACTGATCGTCTATCAGTAGGGGCTCTTGCCTCGGCGGGGCCATGATTGGGTTCATAACTGGAGGGTTTGGACTTCCTTGATTATTCCCATACAACGGAACCACTGGTCCGATTGTTACCGGAATAGTCAAAGCCTCAGGACTGGCATTTAACTGGGAGATTTTCTGAATTATTTCTGTTCTCTGTCTAGCTATGGCCTCTTTCTCCCTTTCATCTAATACTCTTCCTAAAGTTCGGTCAGGTATTATCTGTGGGGTCAGGTGAGGGGTAAAACTCGGGGCAGTAGGATGCGTTTCACTTGGTCCTCCACCATAATTTGGTTTAGGGAACAAAGTTCCTGTGCCAAATGACCTGCGCTCTTCCCCATACGGAGGCTGTAAAAAGGGCATTCCTGAACCTAATGGCTTTTCTTCGTTCTCATAAAGAGGTCTGGGGAAGAAGGCTCTTTCACGGGAATATTTCTCCTCCGGGCTCACGGGCATTCTAGGATATATATCTCGTACCTCCGCGGGTCCGGGATTCTCAAAATAGGGCAGTACCTGGCCACCTCCCCCCCTACTTAGGGATCTGTCCTCCTCCTTAATAGATGGACGCTGGGGATTCTCTCCTACACTGGAAGGTCGGGCTCCCTCATTATAAGGGGGCGGGCTTCGCGTAAAAATGTCATCTAATAATTCATCGTCTGTCTCCCCAAGCGCTCCCCAGTGCTTACTCTTTTCTGTCTTCTTCTCTCCCGCAGAAGGGGTACCCGCTGGCATCATGGGAAACAGACCCTCAACAATCATGCTCTGTCTCCACTGTTTCATCCTCTTGTCCCTAGTCTCTTGTTTCAGCCTTGGGTACCACTTGGTCCGACCTTTGTCCAACCGGGGTTTCTCTCTTTCAAAAGCCTCAATCTCCCATTCCTCTAATGCCTCATACTGCGTTAGTCTCGGTCTGGGATGCAATTCATTCATGCGGGTTCTCAAATTAAATAAAATCCTGCCATTGAAAGTACCGTCTAACGGAAAAGCCAATATTCCGTCATCTTTTGTGTACTTCACCCAATTTTCCAACCACACACAGGTATTGTACCCTCGGTCAAACATCATGAACGAGGCGGGAGTATTCGGTGGCGGGACAATAACGCCCTCTCTGGACTTAATCGGTTTGTCCGTTTTGAAATAATTCTTTACCCTATTTACAAGGGACATTTTTCTCTTAGTTCCGTACATAATATCGTATCTCTTGGCTTTCCACTGATCCCTTTCAAACCCTTGGCTTCTTGGATCGGGTCTAGTCTCTGGACAATACGAGTGCCACATACGATTTCTACGCTTAACTCTGTTTACAAAGTCACCTCCAATCAGAACGCGTCTTGAAATTTCGTGCGACCAATGAGGTGCACGCGTTCAAATAATCTCGGCCAATGGGTGCGCGGCCCCTTCGTGAGACTGTCCTCACGCTCCGGCGCTTCACCCCTCCTTTACAATTCCAGCCCCGCTACCCGCCCGCTGCTTCTACCAATCCCAGCGCGGCACGGAGTGACGTCAGAGACGCTTCACGGCTGACTCCCTCCCTTCACAAGGTAACGGAAACTTTCTTTCTTTCTAAAGTGCTAGTGCTTGGTTATTTAACAACGAATACACATTCGCCACAGTGCTCAAGTGTCTAGACAGAGAAAGAATTATTTTACTGCAAGTAAACTACTTCCATTTACTTTTCACGCGCTGCGGGTAGATCTCTTCCGCCTACCCTTCACTCTAGCATCGGTGAACCTGTTATTCCCCTAAACTCATCCACTTCTCCGGGATATATCCGAGTCTAAGGTTTCCCAGCGGACCCCTCTGCTTTCACCCTAGCTCCGAAGAACCTGCTACTCTTCCGATGTGACCCTTACTAGGTTACGCCACTATGGGAATTTTGCCAATGAACCTCGTTACTGACATTTATTCACACACGTATTCAGAAAAACCCTAGTTAGTGCTTCCCGGTTATCCTAACCTGCACCTAACTTTCCTTAAGCCTGCGACCTCAAGGCAATGGATTCTATTCACCACTTGCCTTTTCAATTCCCCGGGGAGTTCGGACAACAATGAACGATACGGTTTACAAACGCATGGATTAATACATATAACAATATAAGAACAAGAATAACAATGATAAAACAATTCATGAATTTCAAAAAGCAACCCTTTTCAAGAGAGCGATCAGTTCCCTCGGAATGGCCGCTCTTGTAGCAGCATTAATGTACTAGCAGCTACCGACTTAGCTAGCCTAACTAATCCTGCCTAACCTTCAACTAGTCCCTAACCATCCTCTGCTAGCCAGAAAAACTGATAGAGCGCGCGAGGTCACCCAGCCAATAATTTCGCCGTTTCCGGCTTCGGCCCTATATACTTTCAATTCACAATATTCATTGACAGGGTGACTTCACGGGCTGCTACCAATTTGTGTGAATTCCCTACTGTTATTACTCAGTGTACCCGACTTACCATCTACCGACAAGGGTACCTATGACCACAACGGATCAGGGAGCTAGCTGTAAAAGGAAAGGCAGCAAAATACCAACTCAAAATAACATTCAATACTGTTGTAAAATGACCACGGACAACTGGAAGTTTTAAAAGCTTTATCTAAAGTTCGTTTTCGTTGAGCATTAAGTTTACAAGAATAAGACAATCAATAATCAAAATAATGAAGAGTACATAACTATAGAGAAATAAAGTCAGGGTAATCATGGAAATGCTAATATGAGATGCAACAGGAAACGCTATGCATTCAGGGTAAAAGTTCTTTAGACAGTTTAAGTAAGGCCGTTCTAGACCATATCAGAAAATGACAAACTGCAATGCAAAATATGATTTCTAAAAGGTAGGGTAACATGGAAACAAGTTATGAAAATATGCAATTGACTTTATGTTTCAATAGTTGCGGCAAGAAGCATGGAAAAATCAACATATGCAAGGGTATGTCTTTATTGAAGCAAAAGACAGAAAATAGAAAGGTGCAAGTTTAAAGAACTTAGAGCGATATTTACCTAGACTGGTGTGGAAACCAAACCCTGGCCACGGGTCAGTTAAGGACAGGAAACCCTCAAGGAAGGATCCCCTCAAAGGACAGCAGGTGCAGAATGGACACCCAGGACAGGACAGGATACCCACAGATTAGGAATCAGGACAGGACCTCAGGACAGGACAGCAAACCCTCAGGACAAGACCGCTCAGGACAGGACCGCACCCGCAGTTTGGAAGCAACGCCTGCGCTCCACCCTCTCTGCACCTATCGATCAAGACCCCGATTGGGTCAGCGAACTCCCAGCAAAGTGCTTCGCCAACACTTTAAGATTCAGTAGAACCTTAGTCTATGGTCAATTTCGGACAGAGTGCTCCGCAGCGCTCTGTATCTTCAGTCACCTATTGAGTACGATGGGTCAGTGACAGGTCAGCTAAACCAGACAAGTCGGACAATTCCCTAGGTGAACCCAGGGTAGATATACAGTTTGGGGACGGTGTACCACCCCCCAATGTTGCAAAGTGTCAGAATCCCTCAATTTGGATTGGTCCTAAGATAGGATTTGGGTAACACACCAATCAGAATACACTATTTGGAGGCCTTATTTACATCTCAGGGCACCGCCTAGCAAGATTGGGGTTCCCATGAGAAAGTTGCGCAGAATACAGGCAAAGAATACAATTTTGCAACATAATAGAACAATATCGTGACGTTGCGGGGCGAAGGTACTGCTTCCCAGGCTTGCTTCTGGTATCAACCTTCTTTGGCAGCCATTCAATGACAAGATGCTTTTTTCAAATCTGCGAACAAGTACCCTCCAAGATGGCTTTCGGCTCAGTCAGACCCCCATTCCCCGCGGTACATGAAAAGTAAGCGAGAACAAATTAATACATAGAAATAACATTATGAAAACACATCACAGGGTTTGTACTTTCAACTTATCACTAAGAAATATACTTATGCAGTCTAAATGTTAGCTACATATAAACAAGTACAAGAGCAGTTGCACGAGCAGTAGCACGTTATTGGCAAAGCTATGCATTACGCATGCGCAACTATTTCCCTCCAAACCTGCAAACACATCAGGACACGTGAGTGTGACTGACGCATGCGCAGACACTTACTTCCAAGCAGCGGCCATTTTTAAAGACTCAAATTAATTATTTTAGTAAAACACATAGGCAAGCTTCGGGGAACCTCGTTTAAACATAAAATAAACGTTAGTAAGATGTACAACTTATTACGTTATTACACATTAACGAGGTTCATGACAAAAGCACGTCGCGAATGCGAAGCTTTGCTTCATCAATACGCACGGAGTTTTGGTAATAGGGGATATTGCTATGGAAATAGGGGTTATGTCTTTTGAATGTATTAGACAGAAGTTTGGCATAAGCAATCGGTCTTTCTTTACATTTTTGCAGATACGTGATTTTTTGAGTCGGAAAAGGGTTAGCTGGGTCCATATCCCGTTTGTAGACGCAATTCAGGGTGCTCAATCAACTATCTCCTCAATGTATAAATTGGTAAATGAAACCAGAAGTGACGATTTGGATAAACATTTTGGTCGCTGGCTGAATGTCGTACAGGCAGGACAAGAAACATGTGAAGAGTCTTTAGGCTTTAGCCAAACAGCAACAATATCAGCAAACCTGCAGGTTCAATGTTTCAAGACATGGCTAAATCTGTATGTTACACCACATCGTATACAACAATGGGGTGGGGTGGATGGAGTTAATTGTCCTAGATGTGGGGAATTTGCAGTAGATAGTGTTCACATGTTTGCTCTATGCCACTGTTTGACCCCATTGCTGGATGCGGTGAAGCAACGGCTGGAACGGGTGTTTGGATATATGATCAAACTTTCTCCACAGGTTGTAATGTTGGGAATAGGGGATATGTATATGAATGTTCCAGAAAGAAAGTTATTATTTATCGCGATGGCCTCACTTAGACTGTGCATAGCAAGGGTATGGCTGGATCCTGCCCCCCCGAGTCCCCACGAATGGTTTAGTAAAATTATAAATGTTGGGAAGTGGGAATTGCTGATCTTTAAAAGGAGAGGTCTGAGGGCACGGAGGGAGGGGGGAACTGATCTGGGAGCCCCTTTCGAATTGGTTGAATTCTGAGAGTTAAGGACGGGTGAAGGCCGTTGACTTTTTGAGATTCAATGTGGTCTAAGGTTGCCTTTTTTTTTTTCCTTCCAAACTTGATATGTATAGTTTACTGGTCCCGTAATGTGTTTTTCTGTGTATTTCTTCTATCATGTTTTGCGATACTCCTGCAGCCCCCGGGGGGGGGGGTTGGACAATATCTGGAAAATGTGGGGAATGACAAAGATATAATGTATGTTGGTATTTTCAGTTTTTTTATCTCTGACTTTGTTCTTATGCCATTCCCCCAATAAAAATTTGAAACAGAAAAAAAAATAACAAAAAAAAATAACAAAAACAGAAAACAGGATGTGGGAGCACACCGCTGACCTCTCAGGCAAGGTTCGCCCCTGGCATTCTGGTAAATGCAGTCTCTTGTAGCTCGCTCCGATATTTCCGAGTGTTTTCGCCACAGTTGGCGCAGATAGTGCTGATCTCTAGACATGTGTTTCCGGTTTATTAACCGTCATCAGTAGAGAATACAGTCTTGTATTGTGGGGTTTGCTGAGTAGGCTGCCAAAAATTATATCAGGTCCGGTACCTCTCACTGGCGCGCACGTGCTTCGTCCACGAGCTTGTCAGCTCAATGACTCACAGGAGTACTTTACATAGAAAACAGGATGTGGGCGAACTGTGCTGGGACTGTGAGGCAGTGTGCTCCCAACCTCCATTCTGTTTAAAAGGCTCCCTTGAGCCAGCAAGCTGATGAGTTTTGGCGATGCACCTGTGTGCCTGTGAGTTTCACTGTGCCCTGAGAGGAACTTGGCAGTATTTCCAGCAACCCCAGATGATTTTTCTTTGCTCTCTAAAACTGCCGCTCTCTACTGATGAAGGGCTCAACCCAGAAACACATGTCTAGAGATATACAGCAATGTCTGCACCAACTTTTGTGAAAAACTCCAGCTAATTTTGAAGTAAGGTTGAACTGTGTACTGCATTTACCAGGATGCAAAGGGGCAAACTGTGTTGGGACTGTGAGTCAGGGGGGAACTGATCTGGGAGCCCCTTACGAATTGGTTGAATTCTGAGAGTTAAGGACGGGTGAAGGCCGTTGACCTTTTGAGATTCAATGTGGTCTAAGGTTGCCTTTTTTTTTTTTTCCTTCCAAACTTGTTATGTATAGTTTACTGGTCCCGTAATGTGTTTTTCTGTGTATTTCTTCTATCATGTTTTGCGATACTCCTGCAGCCCCCGGGGAGGAGGGAAGGGGGGTGGGTTGGACAATATCTGGAAAATGTGGGGAATGACAAAGATATAATGTATGTTGGTATTTTCAGTTTTTTTATCTCTGACTTTGTTCTTATGCCATTCCCCCAATAAAAATTTGAAACAGAAAAAAAATAACAAAAATAACAAAAACAGAAAACAGGATGTGGGAGCACACCGCTGACCTCTCAGGCAAGGTTCGCCCCTGGCATTCTGGTAAATGCAGTCTCTTGTAGCTCGCTCCGATATTTTCGAGTGTTTTCGCCACAGTTGGCGCAGATAGTGCTGATCTCTAGACATGTGTTTCCGGTTTATTAACCGTCATCAGTAGAGAAGACAGTCTTGTATTGTGGGGTTTGCTGAGTAGGCTGCCAAAAATTATATCAGGTCCGGTACCTCTCACTGGCGCGCAGGTGCTTCGCCCACGAGCTTGTCAGCTCAATGACTCATGGGAGTACTTTTCATAGAAAACAGGATGTGGGCGAACTGTGCTGGGACTGTGAGGCAGTGTGCTCCCAACCTCCATTCTGTTTAAAAGGCACCCTTGAGCCAGCAAGCTGATGAGTTTTGGCGATGCACCTGTGTGCCTGTGAGTTTCACTGTGCCCTGAGAGGAACGTGGCAGTATTTCAGGCAACCCCAGATGATTTTTCTTTGCTCTCTAAAACTGCCGCTCTCTACTGATGAAGGGATCAACCCAGAAACACATGTCTAGAGATATACAGCAATGTCTGCACCAACTTTTGTGAAAAACTCCAGCTAATGTTGAAGTAAGTTTGAACTGTGTACTGCATTTACCAGGATGCAAAGGGGCAAACTGTGCTGGGACTGTGAGGCAGTGTGCTCCCAACCCCCATTCTGTTTAAAAGGCTCCCTTGAGGTAGCAAGCTGACGAGCTTTAGAAATGCACCTGTGTGCCTCTGATTGGTACTGTGACCCGAGAGGAACTTGGCAGCATTTCCAGCAATCCCAGATGATTTTTCTTTGATCTCGAAAACTGCTGCTCTCTATTGATGAAGGGCTCAACCCAGAAACTCGTGTCTAGAGATATACAGCAATGTCTGCACCTAATTTGATGAAAAACTCCAGTTAATTTAGAAGTAAGTTTGAACTGTGTACTGCATTTACCAGGATGCAAAGGGGTGAACTGTGCGCGGACTGTGAGGCAGTGTGCTCCCAACCCCCATTCTATATAAAAGGCTCCCTTGAGCGAGCAAGCTGACGAGCTTTGGAGATGCACCTGTGTGCCTGTGAGTCTTACTGTGACCTGAGAGGAACCAGGCAGCGTTTCCAGCAACCCTAGATGACTTTTCTTTGCTCTCTAAAACTGCTGCTCTCTACTGATGAAGAGCTCAACCCAGAAACTCGTGTCTAGAGATATACAGCAATGTCTGCACCAACTTTGGTGAAAAACTCCAGCTAATTTTGAAGTAAGTTTGACCTGTGTACTGCATTTACCAGGATGCAAAGGGGCAAACTGTCCTGGGACTGTGAGGCAGTGTGCTCCCAACCCCCATTATGAAGTCACAAACTGGTCACTTTATGTCAAACATGTTCTTTATTTATCTTCATAAAAACACTTGACAACAGCCAACGCGTTTCATTTCCTGTGAAAGGAACTTCCTTGTGGCAAAAATGTGTATGAATAGATTCGTAGAATGCTGGCCTTGGACATAATAGTGCCAATCCTTTTTATTTCTTATTCCTTCTCATTTTCAAAGAACCAATACCATAATATATCTTTTCTCAAAACTGTACACAGGCGAAGTTAGACAAAAAGAAGATATATCTGCCTCGGTCACACCATCGTTATGTCGGGACATGCGGCCAGTCCATGAAAAGTTTGCAAAGTAGGGGGCGTGGCTTCGGAGGCGATGAGCTAGGATGTGCCTTCCGATAGCTCCGGCGCCCTGCTGCCTGCATTAGCGATTTTTTGTGGATTTTGGGGGCTGCGCGAGGAATCCGGGCGCTGAGGGGGACCCCTAGGGAGTGTGGACACTGGTGCTGGTGCTGTGAGGCGGTGAGAAAGCGCCCCGCTGGGAGAGCGGCGAGGGCTCGGCGGCGCTCCAGTGAGCGCGCCGGATCCGCCATTTTGTTTCTACTCGGCGGCGAGCCCCTGAGCCCTGAACTCGGCTGTATCCTGCCTGTGGAGCCCGGGGGGCGGTGAAGAGCGCATTGGAGTGCTACTGGTAGCGGAGCATCTGGCACTGCCCGGCAGTGCTGAACACGGGAGTGGAGCGGCGAACCCGTGATCCGGCGGTGCCTTTGGAGTGAGCTGCCTCCACCCGCGATCGTCCAGAGCGGTTGGTGCGGAGCAGTCGGGGCGGGCGGCCTGCGGCCTGCGGATCTCAGCGGAGAGTGAGGGATCCTGCCTTGTGTGCTGGCGCTGGACTGTGTCTGTTGCCCTGGGCCTCCGGACCTGGTGGGGGCTGCTGGTGAGCACA
The DNA here is from genome assembly GCF_964261635.1 of Lissotriton helveticus. Lineage (NCBI taxonomy): Eukaryota > Metazoa > Chordata > Amphibia > Caudata > Salamandridae > Lissotriton > Lissotriton helveticus. The sequence continues at coordinate 1,714,171,303 of NC_136069.1, forward strand.
GGGTGCCCGGGAGACGCTGTGGTGGGGGGTGCCGCGGCGCCGGTACCCTACTTCTGTGAGGGGCCCTTGTAAGCTGCGCGCCTCGAGTCCTGAGCCTGGGACGAGCGCTGGGCCTAGAAGCAGGCGCCCCCCTGGAGGTGGCTGGTGGAGAGGTGGGGGCCCTGGTGCTGGCTCGCCCTGGGACCGCAACGTGAGTGTACCCTGAGGCCGGCTTCGGGTGGCGGACGGAGACCCTGGGGCTTGCAGCGGTGACAGGCCCGGCCCATCTACAGCCGCCATCTTGGATCCCTGAGCGCCATGTGAGCTGCGCCTGGCGGAGACTTCACTGCGTGGCTGTGGAGCCCTGAGACGTCGGACAGACACACGGAGGTGAGGCGTTCCCATTGGGGGGTGCGGCTGCAGGCGGGGGGCGCTCATCCCTGGTATCCTTGAAGTGACTTCGCCTGGCCTATTACCCTGCGCCCCTCCCCCCCCTGCGCTCTGGGGCCTACTCTGGAAGCTGTGCCTGTTGGGAGAAGCCTGCGGCTTGCGGGGGTCGCTATCCACCACTGGACCCTTATTGCCTGCTGCCCTCCTGCCCGCAGGTCCCGGAGGCGGGAGGAGTGGGTGGCGAGACAGCGATCCTCCTGGTGTGGGGCTCATCCTGACCCGGGCCCCCGGACCTTGTGCTGGCCTCTGGCTGTGGTGCTCTGACCTGCTTGTGGTGGCGGCGCATCGTGCTGCCTGGTCTGACTGTTATCTACCCTCCCTGTGTGTTTAACGGGGGGTGCGGGCCGCCTGGAACTGTTGCTGGGAGCGGTTTGGTACTTTGCCCTGGGTGCGGTGGCTTGCTCTTGGCCTAATTGGTTGGGGGTGCGGGCCAGAGAGGCTATAGCTGACATTAGATCTGATCCCTAGGGGTGAGCTGCTCCTTCCTACTGCGGTGCTGGAGATGCTGCGACATCTGGGACTTTGTTTCTTGGATTGTGTGTGAGCTGGCCTCTGGTTCCCCTGGCGGCTTGCCTCCTCGCCCCGGGTGCGACGCATTGCCCTCTGCCCTAAGCCCTTGGGCCTTGCCTCTTGCCTGCACTGATTGGGGGCGTTCTCTCCTCTGGGCCTGGGGGGTTCGGGTTGCTGACTGCTAGACTGCTACCACCTGGGATCACGTCCCCTTACGATCCTCGCTGCAAGCCTGACGATGACGAGGTCCAAGGGGGGCAAGCAGGAACCGGCGACGGCGGCCAAGGACACGTCGGTGATGGCTCTGTGGGGCAAGACTGGAGCTGCGGCGTCAACTGAAGGCCCTCCATCGACGTCTACGGACTCACCGCCGGTGACCCAAGCTTTCATGGCCTCCTTTATGTCTGAGCTCAAGGTGGAGATAGGCTCCTTGCGTACAGAAGTCCAAACTTGCGTTAAGGAGCTACGCAAAGAGGTCACTGAGCTGGGCGATAGAGTGGACGGCTTGGAGAAGATAGTTGATGCGCGTACGGAGGACCAGGAACAGCTGTGGCAGAGGGTGGCGGCCCTGGAAGAGCAGAACATTGAACTGCAGGTCAAACAGGAGGACCTTGAGAATCGGAGCCGCCGAAACAATCTCCGAATCCGTAGCGTGCCACTTGATGCAGAAGGGACGGACATTTTGACTTACGTGGCACAACTTCTGCACGAGGTGTGGGGAGATGAAGATGCCTCCCCCCCGACTCTGGATCGTGCACATCGGGCGTATGGGCCGGCGGGTAGGGCGGGCCCCCTCCCGGACATCCTGACGCGGTTCCACTATTTTGCAGGGAAGGAAGCCATCCTGAGAGCGGCCCGGGACAGACCTAACCTCACCTATGGAGGCCACAAAATACAGATTTTCCAGGACTTGGCTCCTAACACCCTGCGGCGGCGGCAAGCTTTTCGACCGGTGACGGAAAAGTTAAGGGCCCTCAACATAGCCTACCAATGGGGCCATCCCTTTGCCCTCATCTTTCGCTGGGAAGATAAGCGCAGGGTCCTTCGGTCCTACCGGGAGGCGGCGCAGCTCCTTAAACTGCCGGACTCTCCGGCCCACAGTCCTTCGCGGTCCAGACGGAGCGAGAGGATCCCGGCCCGCCCGGATTGGACCCAGGTTCGGCGGCATCGTCGCTCGCCTCCAGTGGATGAGAGGACCGCGTCACTGGCCAAACAGGACATTATAGCTCACATCCGCTCTCTTGAGGGGGATCGGGATGGCCGGACCTCCCTTCCACCTACCCCTTGAATTGGGCCGTGTCTTCGCATGCTCTGTGGTGGCCCCCTTCGGCGCCCCGGGACGCTCTGCCGCTCTACAGCTTTCATTCCTGTTGTGGCATGATGCCTGCGCCAGCGCCCTGGAAGATACCTGGACCCTACCCTACCGTTGTGCTGAGCTCCCTGGTCGATGTCTCGGTCCCCACGACCCCCGGGCAGCATGCGCTTCCACGGCGCCTCGTCTGATTTGCATGCCTGCTCCCTTTGGATCCGCGGTGCCCCCGGTCCTGGCTCGAGCAGCGGGGCTGCCGGGGCGGAGGTCTCTTCTTCTGCCTGTGAACACCCCCCCCTCCTACCCCATAGGGAGTGACATTCCTGAGAGCGTCCGAACCCTCGGGTAGAGGAGGCCTGGTGAATGGGGTAGTCCGACACTGCCCTGTTGGCCTTTGATGTTTTTGGTATGTTGGAGGCGTGCTTGGCCTTCGGCTGCTTCTTCTCTTTTTCTCTCTTATATCTTCTACTTTTCTTTGCTTTTCCTCTTCTTGTCTTCCCCTCTGTCTCCTTCTTCTGGTTTGGTGGGTGGCTGGATGGGGATGGGGTGGCGGCCGCTGTCTGGGTGTTGGGAGCGGGTCTTTTGGCGCCTTCCTTTGTTCTCCTTTTCCTGTGCTGGTGGGAGCGGGGTATCCAAGCGGTCCTTGCCCGATGCTTGTCATGGCTGCGAATATCCCTAGTACGCTGAAGGTTATCTCACTTAATGTCAAGGGCCTGAACTCCCCTAACAAGCGTCAGCAGGTTTGGCGCTATCACCTGAAACCCATCTGCTGCAGGGAGATACCTACCGCATGGCCCACCCCAAATATCCTCTTCAGTTCTGGGCGTAGGCTGACACCAAGACTGCGGGGGTGGCCATATTCTGCAGGGCTGGCTTCAGGCGTGGGGATTCCCGGCCCTTTAAGAGTGGGGATGGGCGCTTCCTCAGAGTTACGGTGCATGTGGGACGGCGCAGACTCACCCTATGCAATGTATACGCCCCTAATCAGTCGCAAGACCGATATCTCCTGTTGCTCTTCAGAGAGCAGGTATCCTGTGGTGACCCGCACAGGATACTGGGCGGGGACCTCAACCTGGTGTGGGACTCGGGCCTGGATCGATGTGGTGCTTCCTCTAACGCCTCTGGGGTGATCTCTTCTACTTTGCGCAAGCAGATTGCGGACTTAGGACTCTTTGATGTGTGGCGCTATCACAACCCGGATCGAAGAGACTATTCATTTTACTCACACTCTCACAGGTCTTACTCCCGTATTGACTTCCTCTTCGTATCGATGGACTTGCTTTGCGATACGCTGGGTGCCTCCATCTCCGACATATCTCTGTCGGATCACGCTCACGTGGAAATGAGTCTCCGCGATCTGGCGGCGCATCCCGCGCGTGTCGCACGCTGGTCCTTCCCGCCGAGCGTCCTTCGGGACCCTGAAGCTATGGACAGCATTCGGGAAGCAATAGATTCTTACTTTGCTTTTAACGACACCCCGGACATGCCCTTCCCGGTAGTTTGGGATGCTTTTAAGGCCACGATCCGGGGACACATCACCTCTCTGGCGATTGCACGCAGACGTGCTGCATCCAAGCTGGAGGCTGACTTGACGGCGGATATTAAGCAAGCTGAGCTGCGGGACCGGGAGCGATCGTCTAGAGACACCAGGAGGAAACTGGCCACCCTTAGTGGGCAGCTACGCCTGTTGCGCGCCAACAAGGCGGAAGGGGCCTTGTTGGCCTTGAAGCAAAAGTACTTTGAGGGAGGTGATAAGGTAGGCCGGCTGCTGGCGAGAAGGCTGAGAGCGCGCGCTGCCAAGGCCCATATCACCAGTGTCCAACTGGACGACGGATCGAAGGTTATCTCGGAGGGCTCTAAGCAGGCCGCGTTTATGGACTATTTTACATCCCTATACAGGAGCGATCCTGTGTCAGTAGATGCGGCGGCAGCCGTCCTGGACGATTATGAGGGGCCGACGATACCGGCTGCGGATGCGGCGGAGCTAGAAAGCCTCATTACTGAGGATGAGGTCACAATGGCACTTAAGAAAATGCCCCTGGGGAAAACGCCGGGCCCGGATGGCCTGCCACTATCTTTCTATCGCACATTTCAGGCCCAGCTCCGGCCTTACCTCCTTCGACTGTTTAACTCTTTCTCGGACGAGGTGGGTCCATCCCTTGACATGGGCATGGCGGAAATTGCTCTAATACCGAAACCAGGGAAGGACCCCAAGCTATGTGCGTCCTACCGTCCCATTGCCCTGCTTAATACAGATCTTAAAATATACACTAAGCTCCTAGCCCAACGCTTGGATCCGTATATGCAGTGGCTTGTGGACCCCGATCAGGTTGGATTTATCCGCGATCGCCAGGGGGCCGACAACGTACGCAAGCTTGCACACCTCGTTGGGAAGGTGCGACACTGGAGGATTCCGGCCTGCCTTCTCTCGTTAGACGCTGAGAAGGCATTCGATCGGGTGAACTGGACCTTCCTCAGGGCGGTATTGTGTAAATTCGGACTGGGCCCGAAGATGATTGCTAGGACCATGGCTCCATACATAGGACCCCATGCTCGAATTCGAGTTAATGGGGATCTTACACCGCCACTAGCGATCCACAGGGGCACTAGACAGGGGTGCCCCCTTTCACCCCTCCTATTTGCTCTTGCTGTGGAACCCCTTGCGGAACTTATTAGGCGTGACTCGGACATACACGGGATTACGCACGGGGGAAGAGACAACAAGGTGGCGCTATTTGCTGACGACCTGATCCTTACTCTCACACACCCGCGGGACTCTTTGCCGGCAGTTCATAGAGTGCTCTGCCTTTTCGAAAGGGCTTCTGGTCTCAAGATCAACCACGATAAGTCCTGGGCTCTGAACCTTACCATACCGCCGGAAGATCTCCCCATCCTGAGAGAGATCGTGCCCTACCAGTGGGCTGAGCGTCACATCAAATACCTGGGTCTCACCCTGACCCCCTCCCTTGAAGATTGGAGCTCTGTTAACTGGCGGATCTGCCGGAGGGAGATCCTGGACGATTTGCTGTGGTGGAAACCTCTAATGATGTCCTGGCTAGGCCGCCTACACGCAGTCAAAATGTCGATCCTCCCCAAAGTTCTTTATGTATTTCAATGTCTCCCCACTCCGATCCCGTTACATTGCATACGGAGCTTGCAGCGTGAGCTCACATCCTTTATCTGGGGTGGCAAGCGCCCTCGTTTCTCTCAGAAACTCCTCATGGCCCCACGGGATCGGGGGGGACTAGCCTGTCCGGACTTGGTCCTCTATTACTGGGCCGCACATCTCCGATTTGTGATAGAATGGGGGGTACGTGAGAGTGAAAAAGGGTGGCTGCACATGGACAGGGCGGTGACGGGACGCACCATTTGGGATTTGCCATGGCTTCACCGAGCGGCCCGATCTCGAAGTGCATATCTTGCAGTGCCCACGAAAACGGTACTAAACATATGGGACGCCATCGCTGTTCCCAGGGGTCTTACTACGTTTCCGTCCCCCCATACTCCCATAGCGGCAAACCCGCACTTCCCGCCGGCTCATCGAACCTGAGCCTTCGAGAGCTGGGTGCAGGGAGACTGTAGGGTGCTTTGCAACCTTTTTGACGGGGGCGCCTGCAAGTCGTTTGACCGCTGTTGTGAGGAGTTTCGCCTGCAACCTGCAGCGCGGTTGCAATACGCCCAATTGCGACACTGGGCTTCTGGAGATGACGTGTACCAGGCTGCGACGCGTGCCTTTACCCCTTTTGAGCGTTTAGCGCACTCCTTGGGGGGCCTGAAACGGTTGGTTTCTCAGATATACTACATTCTACAGCATCCGCCGCTTACTCTCCCCCACCCGTATCAGCGCCACTGGCAGGCAGCGGTCGCTACAGATATTTCGCCTTCACAGTGGGCTGTGGTATGGAGGGACATCCCCAGGATATATCGGAGCATCCCGCAACGAGAAAATGCCTATAAATCTTTAACTCATTGGTATTATACTCCCCTGCGCCTTCATAAGATGTTCCCTAATGTTTCGCCGCTGTGCTGGAGGTGCCGAGCTGCGACTGGGGACTTCGTGCACATTTGGTGGGCGTGTCCGCTCCTCACTGTTTACTGGAAGGAGGTCCTTAGCCACATCAGGGGAGTGCTGGGGTTCCCTCTGCCTGAAGCCATAGATACGATCTTGTTGGGTATTAAACCGTCAAACCTCAAGGCCCTGACCCGTAGTGACTGGATTATAACGCTACAGATGCTAGGTGCGGCCAAGCAACTCATAGCCCTGTACTGGAAAAAGCCTGTAGCGCCTCCAATCGCCTCCTGGTTTGTGCGGCTGTGGCACGTCTTGGCAATGGAGCTCCTCACGGCGCGACTCCAGATGCGCCACACCCGCTTTGAGGCAGTTTGGAAGCCCCTGGTGCGCTATTTGTGTTCTACAGAACATGCACGGCACATGCCCACTAGGCTCAGGACTTTACATCTCTTTGAGGACGCTATTGTACCTACGAATCCTACTAGATTGCTTCAGTAGGCGCCTCTTCTACGCACTGGGCGCTGGAGGTAGACCCTGGTTGCCTGGCACTGTTCTCCACTCGCTGGCCTGCCTGCCGCGCCTGCTCTCCTAACCACCTCCCCTCTTCTCTATATCTGGCTTACTTCTCCTTTACTTTCCTTTTCTCTCTTTCCTCTGTAGTTCTTTTATGTTCTCATGGACCCCTGTTGGGTCGTTAGTGCTTAATGGGCTTGTTGCTCTCTCCTTCCCCCCCTCTGGACTACATTTGGAGCCCACTCGACGCTAGTCAACCTCAATAGCTCCCCCTAAGCCACGCGGCCGGCCCCTTGGAGTTGTAGGCACGGCGCTGTGTTAACTCCTCTGCCCAAATGACCACTGTTGCACATTCTTCGCGGCCGGCCTCGGATAGAGGTTGTAGGCTTAACGCTGTGTTTTTTGCTTCCCCTTTGGGGGGTTTTGTTTTAAAATAAAACAGACTTGTAACAAAAAAAAAAAAAGTTTGCAAAGTAAAACAAAAATCCATCAGTCCCGTAGTAGGTAGTACAACTTCTACCCGGTGCTTAGGATTAATTGCAATGGTTTAAATGCGGTATCGTTTCTCATAAACAGATGATCGAGCTACAGCAAAACACACCATCTAAGAATAGAATATGCCAGATATAAGGGTCTGTACTGTGGGTCCTTATGTCAATAGCCACGGAAGATCATGATAAATATCAAAAACATGGAATCAAAACGACGCGCAGAGTCACGGCGTCATAGTTTGAAGGTCGCAATCCTAGGGTCACAGGAACGAAACGGGTTGGCTGTTGTTGAGTGTTTTTATGAAGATAAATAAAGAACATGTTTGAAATAAAGTGACCAGTCTGTGACTTCATCCCTGGTGCTGCCTCCACTAATGCATTGACCAGGATCACAGGATGTTGAGCTGACGCTGAGACTAGATCCTGGCTCCTCAGTTCCAAAGTTGGCAGCTCTTGCCATAATGCCACACGCATGGCAACATTTTAGAAGAAGAAAGTGGGCGATTTAAGAACAAAGAATGGAGAGAATGTATTTCCCCAGATGATTTCTACTGAAGCAGAGGCGATTTCAGGCAGGATTTAATTATCAAGGAGCGAGAGAGGACTAGATAGCCAGTCCGTATCCCAAGGTCTATTATATTTCATCAAAAGAGGACTAGGCTAATTATCTGTGGTACAGGACTCAGGACTGTATGAGGAAGCGAAAGGAACTATTGGTTTCCTTATGAAGCCCTCACCCACCAACCTAGTTGGTGGCATGCTTCATCATCGGGCCCACGCAGTGACACTGAATGTGTCCCGGGTGTGCTTCAACGCCTGTGTTACAGCGAAGCGGGTATGTTACTGAGTGTGCAGTGAAAAGTGGTGTGAAAGTGATAGGTTAAAAACTATTTAGTGGTCCCAGTACCCAGGGGGTTGTCTTTAATGTCTGGGCCTCTGGTAGGAATAAAAGCAAGGCAATGGATGTAGGTGGAGTATTAGTTATGGACTCCTGCATCCGGTGGGTGGTCTACATGTTTCAGCCAGGCCTTTCTGTAATTCTGGCTTTCCTCAGGACCGTAAATTATGTGAAGGCGAGATCTACACTTACAGTGAGTGTGTGATCTAAAATGTTGCACGCGCTAAGGTGCCATACTTGTGGGAGGGAGATTCCCTCTTCAGGCATAAGCTTGCGATTTGCGGCGAATGCCGCTATGGATGTTTCTGGCAGCGATACTGACCGACTTAGTTGATCGGGGCCTTCTCGAGACCTGATCTGCTGTGGCGGATGAATATTTTCTTTTCATTTTCTTCTGTTGGTTGTTATCCGTCTGATTTATGAGACGCCTGCTACAGTTATAACATTCTGAGACACAGGTGGTTTGGAACAAGTACAGAGATATTATCTGTGCCCAGAAGATAGCTGTATTTTTAGGTCGAGCCTAGAGTCAGCGCGAGGCATGCAGTATTAGAGTATGGACTTGAAGGTCCGCCCATATTTTTTATTGGCTTGTGTCATTGTCCTTCGTAAATGCTGGCTTCCTTAGTCCAGCCTTGTGTTCATTTGCAACCTCCCATGGCTACAGGCCCTTTTACTTCTGTTGTTACACGGTACATGTTATTTAGTCTGTAAGCACTAATTCTTTAATGCGTTTCTCCTACTGCAGGCAAAGCATGCTTTCCTGCAACCTCTGCGCAGCTCTCTAGACATAGTCTTCACTGCTCTCTTCCTTCAACGAGCGGCACAACCCCCTTCCGATTCACAGCTTCACCGGCCCTCGCCCGGCCATGCTGCATTTTTTAAGTTTGCAATCCACCCAATGGTATTGGAGACTTTACATAAGCACCACTCACATTATAAAAAGGACATATTCCGTTTTAGTGGGCACGGGGAGATTAAGTGATTTGCCCAGAATCACAGGATGTTGATCCAACACCATTACTCGAACCCAGTCCCCCAGTTCCATAGATTTCATGTACACGGTCCACAAGACAAGGGCTCCTGATGCGAGGCAGCGCCATAAATTAGAGAGAGCAAAGCCGCAAATTCAGCACGACCGCTGGTGTTTATTTTGTGGTATAATGGTGAGCGGAGTTTAGGTGCTGTGCGGCTGGCGCATCGAGTCGCCTTCTCCCACTCCTTTCCTTTCCTATCATCTTTTACCCAGGGTGGTCCCAAAAAAATCCAGCAGACGTCATAGCCCATTGATTTCAGATTTCATTGTTATCAGACCGATTGTCAGACCGGTTTTTGGGCCCTGCTGCCTCTTACCTATCTGTTCTCTGTGCTGTCTCAGGGTCCACAGTGGACACTGCCAGCACTCTGAGAGCCGCACTGGCACCGGTCCTGATGTATTTATGCTGTCTCAGGGTCCACAGTGGACACTGCCAGCACTCTGAGAGCCGCACTGGAACCGGTCCTGATGTATTTATGCTGTCTCAGGGTCCACAGTGGGCACTGCCAGCACTCTGAGAGCCGCACTGGTACCGGTCCTGATGTATCTATGCTGTCTCAGGGTCCACCGTGGGCACTGCCAGCACTCTGAGAGCCGCACTGGTACCGGCCCTGATGTATCTATGCCGTCTCAGGGTCCACCGTGGACACTGCCAGCACTCTGAGAGCCGCACTGGCACCGGTCCTGATGTATCTATGCTGTCTCAGGGTCCACCGTGGGCACTGCCAGCACTCTGAGAGCCGCACTGGTACCGGCCCTGATGTATCTATGCTGTCTCAGGGTCCACCGTGGACACTGCCAGCACTCTGAGAGCTGCACTGGTACCGGTCCTGATGTATCTATGCTGTCTCAGGGTCCACAGTGGACACCGCCAGCACTCTGAGAGCCGCACTGGTACCGGTCCTGATGTATCTATGCTGTCTCAGGGTCCACAGTGGACACTGCCAGCACTCTGAGAGCCGCACTGGAACCGGTCCTGATGTATCTATGCTGTCTCAGGGTCACAGTGGACACTGCCAGCACTCTGAGAGCCGCACTGGCACCGGTCCTGATGTATCTATGCTGTCTCAGGGTTCACCGTGGACACTGCCAGCACTCTGAGAGCCGCACTGGTACCGGTCCTGATGTATCTATGCTGTCTCAGGGTCCACCGTGGACACTGCCAGCACTCTGAGAGCCGCACTGGCACCGGTCCTGATGTATCTATGCTGTCTCAGGGTCCACAGTGGACACTGCCAGCACTCTGAGAGCCGCACTGGTACCGGTCCTGATGTATCTATGCTGTCTCAGGGTCCACCGTGGACACTGCCAGCACTCTGAGAGCCGCACTGGCACCGGTCCTGATGTATCTATGCTGTCTCAGGGTCCACCGTGGGCACTGCCAGCACTCTGAGAGCCGCACTGGCACCGGTCCTGATGTATCTATGCTGTCTCAGGGTCTACAGTGGACACTGCCAGCACTCTGAGAGCCGCACTGGTACCGGTCCTGATGTATCTATGCTGTCTCAGGGTCCACCGTGGACACTGCCAGCACTCTGAGAGCCGCACTGGCACCGGTCCTGATGTATCTATGCTGTCTCAGGGTCCACCGTGGACACTGCCAGCACTCTGAGAGCCGCACTGGCACCGGTCCTGATGTATCTATGCTGTCTCAGGGTCCACCGTGGACACTGCCAGCACTCTGAGAGCCGCACTGGCACCGGTCCTGATGTATCTATGCTGTCTCAGGGTCCACCGTGGACACTGCCAGCACTCTGAGAGCCGCACTGGTACCGGTCCTGATGTATCTATGCTGTCTCAGGGTCCACCGTGGACACCGCCAGCACTCTGAGAGCCGCACTGGTACCGGTCCTGATGTATCTATGCTGTCTCAGGGTCCACCGTGGACACCGCCAGCACTCTGAGAGCCGCACTGGTACCGGTCCTGATGTATCTATGCTGTCTCAGGGTCCACCGTGGACACCGCCAGCACTCTGAGAGCCGCACTGGTACCGGTCCTGATGTATCTATGCTGTCTCAGGGTCCACCGTGGACACCGCCAGCACTCTGAGAGCCGCACTGGTACCGGTCCTGATGTATCTATGCTGTCTCAGGGTCCACCGTGGACACTGCCAGCACTCTGAGAGCTGCACTGGTACCGGTCCTGATGTATCTATGCTGTCTCAGGGTCCACCGTGGACACTGCCAGCACTCTGAGAGCCGCACTGGCACCGGTCCTGATGTATCTATGCTGTCTCAGGGTCACAGTGGACACTCAAACGAAATGTGTAAGCAATCAAATTGCAATTACATCCCCTCATGGAGGCACTCCAGGGTGTTCATGAAAAATGACTCTGTTGTTTTCCAAAGTTCGGGTTTATTTACACATTGAAATAGTTCTATAGGAAATTTCGATTTTTCATGAATATATAGATATTAAATTCATATCTAAACAATGTATATCAATGGTAATCCAAAAATGCTCCAATGCATTTCGGGCTGCACGCCCTTTATCAAGGAGACACTACAAGAAGAAAAAATGAGCCCGGGTCAGGGTAAATATATCAGACCAAAATAACACAAAAAGAACTGTAATAGGTCATAGAGATAAGATGGCTATGAACCGCTTATGAGTAAGTGACATGCATTAATGGATACTAACCGTGAGGGGTTTGAGGAAAATGATACTTATCACATTTAAACGAACAAAAATCATTGCAATTAAATCATATGAGCTGACTACATTTAAATAGTCATTTAAACGGAGTGAAATATTAGTGGTGCCACATGCAGGTGTGAGTTACATTTTTACCGAGTTGTGAAAGGAACGGAGGTTCCCTAAACAAAAGACGCGTTAATCGCGTGAACAGTCATGCTCTGAAAACGGGGTGATTAGTGACCGCGTGAACAGTCATGCTCTGGAAACGGGGTGATTAGTGACCGCGCTAAGCGCGTGTACGCATTACCGTTTTGTCAAGTTTGTGAAGGGAACAAAAGTTCCCTAGGAGAATAACTTACTTGAAGTTTAACGCCGTGGCGGTCGAAGTGAGTAACGCGACGGTCTAGCAATGCAAAGTGAAGCATTGTGGGGTGTATACATAGATATAACAATAAATGACGGACTAATGATGATAACACTATCGGTGGCCATCTTGGAGTGGTTAATGGAAAACAAAAAAGCGAAGTGATCATGCATGATTAATAAAACAAAGGGACTGAATTCAGAATAGAGAGCAAGGCACAGTAGTATATAATGGTTACAGGTAACAACTATATTCTGTACGATCATTCAGACCATGAGGCTTCAAGGTCTGTAGACGAAATGTCCATTGGAGTTCTTTCTGCAGCAATGTTTTCCGATTATCAATGCCTTCTCTATGTGAAACACATTCTAAGACCATAAATTGAAGTTGTGCGATGGTATGGTGGAATTCTTGGAAATGTGTTGCGACGTTAGATTTCTCGTTTTTGGTTCTGATGTTGGACTTATGTTCGTTAATACGAACCTTGATTTTTCTTTCAGTCTTGCCAACGTAGAGTTTACCGCAAGGACATTTTAAAGCATAGATTAGATTAGTAGAATCACAGGTTGCGTTCACTCGCACTTTGATGGGATTACCCTTCATTGGGTGTTTGATGGTATTGCCCTTGATGACACAATTACAGTTGTTACAGTTGTGGCAAGGTTGGGTCCCTTTGAATTTTTGTGGAGTGGTGGACGGAGCTGAGAGAATTTCTTTAATGTTTTTTCCTCGTGTGTAAGCAAATAGTGGGGGGCTATCGAAGATATTCCGAAAGTCTGATTCCATCTGAAGGATGGGCCAGTGGTTGAGAATAATTTTCTTGAATCTATTACTGGAAGTTGAGAATTTAGAGACTAAAACCACACGTTGGCTTGGAGGTTTAGTAGTTTTAACCAGGCTTTGTGATCTGGTGATGTTAGCGACACGAGTTTCAGCTTCGTCAATGATGGTTTCAGGATATCCTCTCTCAAGGAACCGTTGATGCATTTCATTGATCCTTAGGGTATATGTGTCCTGTTCTGACACGATACGTCTGATTCGCAACATTTGAGAATAGGGTAAATGTTTTTTAAGAGACCCTTGGTGGAAGCTTTGAAAATGGAGTGTATTGTTGCGGTCAGTGGCTTTTCGATGTAGGTCTGTAGTGATAGACTGATTAGAAATTTTTATTTGGACGTCCAGAAATGAAATCTCTGTGTTACTTGTTATCCATGACAAGGAAATTCTCGGATCCTTAGTGTTAAGGTCCGTAAGTGCTGCAATAAGTTCCTCTTCTGAACTGGCCCATAGAAAAAACAAATCATCTATGTATCTTACATACATTTTCAGTTTGCCTTGGAATTTAGGGTTCTCATATATGTGGAAAGTTTCGAAGTTCTCCATGTAAATGTTCGCGTACGTTGGAGCAAGAGGGGCAAGAAGAAAAGATCTGGACAAGAGCCCTCCGAACACTCGAAGCACAGTTTCGAAGAAAGATCCAAAACCAAAAAAACCAACCTAGTGATCAACATTTCAGACACTAAGATTTCGCAACATCAATTGAATCTCCTTGAGAAGGGGACCTCATTTGTCCCAGTCACCCACACCAATTTACTCGAATTAGAAGTTAGCACCTTCAAGCTCACTAGGAAGCTACGGTTAAGAAACTTTTTTTGTTCGGTCCTCAATAATACCAGATTGATGTGCTGCATTAATGATGTCACATAGCGAGCCTTGGAACTCCTTGGTGGGATTGTTCTTTAGTTCCATATAAGTATCTGAGTCCTGGATGTGTTCCTTTAGACGTTTCTCATACATGGATGCATTCATTATGACTAACGCTCCTCCTTTATCGGCTTTGGCACATCGGATGTTAGGGTTATTCGCTAAGGATTTTAAAGTATCAAGATCCTTCTGAGAGGTATTACGATGTTTCTTGAATTTATTAAAATCCATTTTCATCAGATCATTCTTGACGAGTTTTTCAAACAAATCGATGCTCTTGTGACTTTGAGGGGCTAGGTAGTTACTCGATGGGCGGAGGCCCCTTAGTTGATCACTTTTAATGTCAAGAGTTGGTGGTATGATGTTTTCAAAAAAGTTTCTTAACCGTAGCTTCCTAGTGAGTTTGAAGGTGCTAACTTCTAATTCGAGTAAATTGGTGTGGGTGACTGGGACAAATGAGGTCCCCTTCTCAAGGAGATTCAATTGATGTTGCGAAATCTTAGTGTCTGAAATGTTGATCACTAGGTTGGTTTTTTTGGTTTTGGATCTTTCTTCGAAACTGTGCTTCGAGTGTTCGGAGGGCTCTTGTCCAGATCTTTTCTTCTTGCCCCTCTTGCTCCAACGTACGCGAACATTTACATGGAGAACTTCGAAACTTTCCACATATATGAGAACCCTAAATTCCAAGGCAAACTGAAAATGTATGTAAGATACATAGATGATTTGTTTTTTCTATGGGCCAGTTCAGAAGAGGAACTTATTGCAGCACTTACGGACCTTAACACTAAGGATCCGAGAATTTCCTTGTCATGGATAACAAGTAACACAGAGATTTCATTTCTGGACGTCCAAATAAAAATTTCTAATCAGTCTATCACTACAGACCTACATCGAAAAGCCACTGACCGCAACAATACACTCCATTTTCAAAGCTTCCACCAAGGGTCTCTTAAAAAACATTTACCCTATTCTCAAATGTTGCGAATCAGACGTATCGTGTCAGAACAGGACACATATACCCTAAGGATCAATGAAATGCATCAACGGTTCCTTGAGAGAGGATATCCTGAAACCATCATTGACGAAGCTGAAACTCGTGTCGCTAACATCACCAGATCACAAAGCCTGGTTAAAACTACTAAACCTCCAAGCCAACGTGTGGTTTTAGTCTCTAAATTCTCAACTTCCAGTAATAGATTCAAGAAAATTATTCTCAACCACTGGCCCATCCTTCAGATGGAATCAGACTTTCGGAATATCTTCGATAGCCCCCCACTATTTGCTTACACACGAGGAAAAAACATTAAAGAAATTCTCTCAGCTCCGTCCACCACTCCACAAAAATTCAAAGGGACCCAACCTTGCCACAACTGTAACAACTGTAATTGTGTCATCAAGGGCAATACCATCAAACACCCAATGAAGGGTAATCCCATCAAAGTGCGAGTGAACGCAACCTGTGATTCTACTAATCTAATCTATGCTTTAAAATGTCCTTGCGGTAAACTCTACGTTGGCAAGACTGAAAGAAAAATCAAGGTTCGTATTAACGAACATAAGTCCAACATCAGAACCAAAAACGAGAAATCTAACGTCGCAACACATTTCCAAGAATTCCACCATACCATCGCACAACTTCAATTTATGGTCTTAGAATGTGTTTCACATAGAGAAGGCATTGATAATCGGAAAACATTGCTGCAGAAAGAACTCCAATGGACATTTCGTCTACAGACCTTGAAGCCTCATGGTCTGAATGATCGTACAGAATATAGTTGTTACCTGTAACCATTATATACTACTGTGCCTTGCTCTCTATTCTGAATTCGGTCCCTTTGTTTTATTAATCATGCATGATCACTTCGCTTTTTTGTTTTCCATTAACCACTCCAAGATGGCCACCGATAGTGTTATCATCATTAGTCCGTCATTTATTGTTATATCTATGTATACACCCCACAATGCATCACTTTGCATTGCTAGACCGTCGCGTTACTCACTTCGACCGCCACGGCGTTAAACTTCAAGTAAGTTATTCTCCTAGGGAACTTTTGTTCCCTTCACAAACTTGACAAAACGGTAATGCGTACACGCGCTTAGCGCGGTCACTAATCACCCCGTTTCCAGAGCATGACTGTTCACGCGGTCACTAATCACCCCGTTTTCAGAGCATGACTGTTCACGCGATTAACGCGTCTTTTGTTTAGGGAACCTCCGTTCCTTTCACAACTCGGTAAAAATGTAACTCACACCTGCATGTGGCACCACTAATATTTCACTCCGTTTAAATGACTATTTAAATGTAGTCAGCTCATATGATTTAATTGCAATGATTTTTGTTCGTTTAAATGTGATTAGTATCATTTTCCTCAAACCCCTCACGGTTAGTATCCATTAATGCATGTCACTTACTCATAAGCGGTTCATAGCCATCTTATCTCTATGACCTATTACAGTTCTTTTTGTGTTATTTTGGTCTGATATATTTACCCTGACCCGGGCTCATTTTTTCTTCTTGTAGTGTCTCCTTGATAAAGGGCGTGCAGCCCGAAATGCATTGGAGCATTTTTGGATTACCATTGATATACATTGTTTAGATATGAATTTAATATCTATATATTCATGAAAAATCGAAATTTCCTATAGAACTATTTCAATGTGTAAATAAACCCGAACTTTGGAAAACAACAGAGTCATTTTTCATGAACACCCTGGAGTGCCTCCATGAGGGGATGTAATTGCAATTTGATTGCTTACACATTTCGTTTGATATCCTAAAGTGTGAGACGGTCACACTACCCTCGAGAGCACCCTCTCCAGCATAACTTTCTAATTAACCCTTTACTAACTAGTGCTGTGCACCTACCACCTTTTCTTATTGTGTCACACGCATATCCGCCAACTGGCAGGTAGCACGCCCACCCGAATCTAAATGCAATTCGAGGAAATCTCACGTAGCACTGAAGCAAGGGCACATACCCTAGCTTATGATGACAATGAACGTCAACGGATTTATGGTTTAATTGAAGAAGACATCAGCCCGAGTACACCCTCCCGTAATAGAGAGCAATGCCTAAGACAACTCATCTACTTATCGAAACGTCATATAAATCAAAAGCTACATGCTAGTACGTTATTGAAGTACCACAGAGCCCTGAGAATCCCGCGTGGCCTACGTATAGCTCTTAAACCGTCTCTGTGCAAGAATTCCAAGGACTTTAAGGATAAATGGAATGGAATCCTTAATAAGTGCAGTCTTGACCTAATCCTGTTGATTGTCGAGGAATTAGCTGGCATATTAAAAGACCTGGAACAAGAAATTAAAGAAACCGATAGTCAACTCAAGGAGTTATCTACTCCCGAAGAACTATCTTCAACACTTGAAGACATTAAAACCATTCTTGATAAACATCACCGAGAGATTAATGAACGTAAGATCCGCAAGTACCGAAGGGATACGCTTGATTACAAGCTTGACGAGGTATATACTTGGGCCGACGTGTACGCCCAACGTCGTAGAAACAAACCTTACAATACCCAAACGGATACTTCCTCCTCAGGAAGCGACACCTCTCAACGTCCACCGCAAAAACCACAACAATCTTCTACCACGCCACCCTCGACTTGTCCATCACATCAAGACCAGGCATCTACTTCCACTACTGAAACAAGACAACCTAGCACAACTCATTTTTTAGGATTAGGTACAGACATAGCCGCAGACCCACCGTGTCCACCGTGGACACTGCCAGCACTCTGAGAGCTGCACTGGTACCGGTCCTGATGTATCTATGCTGTCTCAGGGTCCACCGTGGGCACTGCCAGCACTCTGAGAGCCGCACTGGAACCGGTCCTGATGTATCTATGCTGTCTCAGGGTCCACCGTGGACACTGCCAGCACTCTGAGAGCCGCACTGGCACCGGTCCTGATGTATCTATGCTGTCTCAGGGTCCACCGTGGACACTGCCAGCACTCTGAGAGCCGCACTGGCACCGGTCCTGATGTATCTATGCTGTCTCAGGGTCCACCGTGGGCACTGCCAGCACTCTGAGAGCCGCACTGGCACCGGTCCTGATGTATCTATGCTGTCTCAGGGTCCACCGTGGACACTGCCAGCACTCTGAGAGCCGCACTGGCACCGGTCCTGATGTATCTATGCTGTCTCAGGGTCCACAGTGGACACTGCCAGCACTCTGAGAGCCGCACTGGTACCGGTCCTGATGTATCTATGCTGTCTCAGGGTCCACAGTGGACACTGCCAGCACTCTGAGAGCCGCACTGGTACCGGTCCTGTTGTATCTATGCTGTCTCAGGGTCCACCGTGGACACTGCCAGCACTCTGAGAGCCGCACTGGTACCGGTCCTGATGTATCTATGCTGTCTCAGGGTCCACCGTGGACACTGCCAGCACTCTGAGAGCTGCACTGGTACCGGTCCTGATGTATCTATGCTGTCTCAGGGTCCACCGTGGACACCGCCAGCACTCTGAGAGCCACACTGGTACCGGTCCTGATGTATCTATGCTGTCTCAGGGTCCACAGTGGACACTGCCAGCACTCTGAGAGCCGCACTGGTACCGGTCCTGTTGTATCTATGCTGTCTCAGGGTCCACCGTGGACACTGCCAGCACTCTGAGAGCCGCACTGGCACCGGTCCTGATGTATCTATGCTGTCTCAGGGTCCACCGTGGACACTGCCAGCACTCTGAGAGCCGCACTGGAACCGGTCCTGATGTATCTATGCTGTCTCAGGGTCCACCGTGGGCACTGCCAGCACTCTGAGAGCCGCACTGGCACCGGTCCTGATGTATCTATGCTGTCTCAGGGTCCACCGTGGACACTGCCAGCACTCTGAGAGCCGCACTGGTACCGTTCCTGATGTATCTATGCTGTCTCAGGGTCCACCGTGGGCACTGCCAGCACTCTGAGAGCCGCACTGGCACCGGTCCTGATGTATCTATGCTGTCTCAGGGTCCACCGTGGGCACTGCCAGCACTCTGAGAGCCGCACTGGTACCGGTCCTGATGTATCTATGCTGTCTCAGGGTCCACCGTGGACACTGCCAGCACTCTGAGAGCCGCACTGGCACCGGTCCTGATGTATCTATGCTGTCTCAGGGTCCACAGTGGACACTGCCAGCACTCTGAGAGCCGCACTGGCACCGGTCCTGATGTATCTATGCTGTCTCAGGGTCCACCGTGGACACTGCCAGCACTCTGAGAGCCGCACTGGCACCGGTCCTGATGTATCTATGCTGTCTCAGGGTCCACCGTGGACACTGCCAGCACTCTGAGAGCCGCACTGGCACCGGTCCTGATGTATCTATGCTGTCTCAGGGTCCACAGTGGACACTGCCAGCACTCTGAGAGCCGCACTGGTACCGGTCCTGATGTATCTATGCCGTCTCAGGGTCCACCGTGGACACTGCCAGCACTCTGAGAGCCGCACTGGTACCGGTCCTGATGTATCCATGCTGTCTAAGGGTCCACCGTGGACACTGCCAGCACTCTGAGAGCCGCACTGGCACCGGTCCTGATGTATCTATGCTGTCTCAGGGTCCACCGTGGAGACTGCCAGCACTCTGAGAGCTGCACTGGCACCGTTCCTGATGTATCTATGCTGTCTCAGGGTCCACAGTGGACACTGCCAGCACTCTGAGAGCCGCACTGGAACCGGTCCTGATGTATCTATGCTGTCTCAGGGTCCACCGTGGACACTGCCAGCACTCTGAGAGCCGCACTGGAACCGGTCCTGATGTATCTATGCTGTCTCAGGGTCACAGTGGACACTGCCAGCACTCTGAGAGCCGCACTGGTACCGGTCCTGATGTATCTATGCCGTCTCAGGGTCCACCGTGGACACTGCCAGCACTCTGAGAGCTGCACTGGAACCGGTCCTGATGTATCTATGCTGTCTCAGGGTCCACCGTGGACACTGCCAGCACTCTGAGAGCCGCACTGGTACCGGTCCTGATGTATCTATGCTGTCTCAGGGTCCACCGTGGACACTGCCAGCACTCTGAGAGCCGCACTGGTACCGGTCCTGATGTATCTATGCTGTCTCAGGGTCCACAGTGGACACTGCCAGCACTCTGAGAGCCGCACTGGAACCGGTCCTGATGTATCTATGCTGTCTCAGGGTCACAGTGGACACTGCCAGCACTCTGAGAGCCGCACTGGCACCGGTCCTGATGTATCTATGCTGTCTCAGGGTCCACCGTGGACACTGCCAGCACTCTGAGAGCCGCACTGGAACCGGTCCTGATGTATCTATGCTGTCTCAGGGTCCACAGTGGACACTGCCAGCACTCTGAGAGCCGCACTGGTACCGGTCCTGATGTATCTATGCCGTCTCAGGGTCCACCGTGGGCACTGCCAGCACTCTGAGAGCCGCACTGGTACCGGTCCTGATGTATCTATGCCGTCTCAGGGTCCACCGTGGACACTGCCAGCACTCTGAGAGCTGCACTGGAACCGGTCCTGATGTATCTATGCCGTCTCAGGATCCACCGTGGACACTGCCAGCACTCTGAGAGCCGCACTGGCACCGGTCCTGATGTATCTATGCTGTCTCAGGGTCCACCGTGGACACTGCCAGCACTCTGAGAGCCGCACTGGTACCGGTCCTGATGTATCTGTGCTGTCTCAGGGTCCACAGTGGACACTGCCAGCACTCTGAGAGCCGCACTGGTACCGGTCCTGATGTATCTATGCTGTCTCAGGGTCCACCGTGGACACTGCCAGCACTCTGAGAGCCGCACTGGCACCGGTCCTGATGTATCTATGCTGTCTCAGGGTCCACAGTGGACACTGCCAGCACTCTGAGAGCCGCACTGGTACCGGTCCTGATGTATCTATGCCGTCTCAGGGTCCACCGTGGACACTGCCAGCACTCTGAGAGCCGCACTGGTACCGGTCCTGATGTATCCATGCTGTCTAAGGGTCCACCGTGGACACTGCCAGCACTCTGAGAGCCGCACTGGCACCGGTCCTGATGTATCTATGCTGTCTCAGGGTCCACCGTGGAGACTGCCAGCACTCTGAGAGCTGCACTGGCACCGTTCCTGATGTATCTATGCTGTCTCAGGGTCCACAGTGGACACTGCCAGCACTCTGAGAGCCGCACTGGAACCGGTCCTGATGTATCTATGCTGTCTCAGGGTCCACCGTGGACACTGCCAGCACTCTGAGAGCCGCACTGGAACCGGTCCTGATGTATCTATGCTGTCTCAGGGTCACAGTGGACACTGCCAGCACTCTGAGAGCCGCACTGGTACCGGTCCTGATGTATCTATGCCGTCTCAGGGTCCACCGTGGACACTGCCAGCACTCTGAGAGCTGCACTGGAACCGGTCCTGATGTATCTATGCTGTCTCAGGGTCCACCGTGGACACTGCCAGCACTCTGAGAGCCGCACTGGTACCGGTCCTGATGTATCTATGCTGTCTCAGGGTCCACCGTGGACACTGCCAGCACTCTGAGAGCCGCACTGGTACCGGTCCTGATGTATCTATGCTGTCTCAGGGTCCACAGTGGACACTGCCAGCACTCTGAGAGCCGCACTGGAACCGGTCCTGATGTATCTATGCTGTCTCAGGGTCACAGTGGACACTGCCAGCACTCTGAGAGCCGCACTGGCACCGGTCCTGATGTATCTATGCTGTCTCAGGGTCCACCGTGGACACTGCCAGCACTCTGAGAGCCGCACTGGAACCGGTCCTGATGTATCTATGCTGTCTCAGGGTCCACAGTGGACACTGCCAGCACTCTGAGAGCCGCACTGGTACCGGTCCTGATGTATCTATGCCGTCTCAGGGTCCACCGTGGGCACTGCCAGCACTCTGAGAGCCGCACTGGTACCGGTCCTGATGTATCTATGCCGTCTCAGGGTCCACCGTGGACACTGCCAGCACTCTGAGAGCTGCACTGGAACCGGTCCTGATGTATCTATGCCGTCTCAGGATCCACCGTGGACACTGCCAGCACTCTGAGAGCCGCACTGGCACCGGTCCTGATGTATCTATGCTGTCTCAGGGTCCACCGTGGACACTGCCAGCACTCTGAGAGCCGCACTGGTACCGGTCCTGATGTATCTGTGCTGTCTCAGGGTCCACAGTGGACACTGCCAGCACTCTGAGAGCCGCACTGGTACCGGTCCTGATGTATCTATGCTGTCTCAGGGTCCACCGTGGACACTGCCAGCCCTCTGAGAGCTGCACTGGTACCGGTCCTGATGTATCTATGCTGTCTCAGGGTCCACCGTGGACACTGCCAGCACTCTGAGAGCCCCACTGGCACCGGTCCTGATGTATCTATGCTGTCTCAGGGTCCACAGTGGACACTGCCAGCACCCTGAGAGCCGCACTGGTACCGGTCCTGATGTATCTATGCTGTCTCAGGGTCCACCGTGGACACTGCCAGCACTCTGAGAGCCGCACTGGCACCGGTCCTGATGTATCTATGCTGTCTCAGGGTCCACAGTGGACACTGCCAGCACTCTGAGAGCCGCACTGGTACCGGTCCTGATGTATCTATGCTGTCTCAGGGTCCACCGTGGACACTGCCAGCACTCTGAGAGCCGCACTGGCACCGGTCCTGATGTATCTATGCTGTCTCAGGGTCCACCGTGGACACTGCCAGCACTCTGAGAGCCGCACTGGCACCGGCCCTGATGTATCTATGCTGTCTCAGGGTCCACAGTGGACACTGCCAGCACTCTGAGAGCCGCACTGGTACCGGTCCTGATGTATCTATGCTGTCTCAGGGTCCACAGTGGACACTGCCAGCACTCTGAGAGCCGCACTGGCACCGGTCCTGATGTATCTATGCTGTCTCAGGGTCCACCGTGGACACTGCCAGCACTCTGAGAGCCGCACTGGCACCGGTCCTGATATATCTGTGCTGTCTCAGGGTCCACCGTGGACACTGCCAGCACTCTGAGAGCCGCACTGGTACCGGTCCTGATGTATCTGTGCTGTCTCAGGGTCCACAGTGGACACTGCCAGCACTCTGAGAGCCGCACTGGTACCAGCCCTGATGTATCTATGCTGTCTCAGGGTCCACCGTGGGCACTGCCAGCACTCTGAGAGCCGCACTGGTACCGGTCCTGATGTATCTCTGCTGTCTCAGGGTCCACCGTGGACACTGCCAGCACTCTGAGAGCCGCACTGGAACCGGTCCTGATGTATCTATGCTGTCTCAGGGTCCACAGTGGACACTGCCAGCACTCTGAGAGCCGCACTGGTACCGGTCCTGATGTATCTATGCTGTCTCAGGGTCCACCGTGGGCACTGCCAGCACTCTGAGAGCCGCACTGGTACCGGTCCTGATGTATCTATGCCGTCTCAGGGTCCACCGTGGACACTGCCAGCACTCTGAGAGCCGCACTGGAACCGGTCCTGATGTATCTATGCTGTCTCAGGGTCCACCGTGGACACTGCCAGCACTCTGAGAGCCGCACTGGCACCGGTCCTGATGTATCTATGCTGTCTCAGGGTCCACCGTGGACACTGCCAGCACTCTGAGAGCCGCACTGGTACCGGTCCTGATGTATCTGTGCTGTCTCAGGGTCCACCGTGGACACTGCCAGCACTCTGAGAGCCGCACTGGTACCGGTCCTGATGTATCTATGCTGTCTCAGGGTCCACAGTGGACACTGCCAGCACTCTGAGAGCCGCACTGGTACTGGTCCTGATGTATCTATGCTGTCTCAGGGTCCACCGTGGACACTGCCAGCACTCTGAGAGCCGCACTGGTACCGGTCCTGATGTATCTATGCTGTCTCAGGGTCCACCGTGGACACTGCCAGCACTCTGAGAGCCGCACTGGCACCGGTCCTGATGTATCTATGCTGTCTCAGGGTCCACAGTGGACACTGCCAGCACCCTGAGAGCCGCACTGGTACCGGTCCTGATGTATCTATGCTGTCTCAGGGTCCACCGTGGACACTGCCAGCACTCTGAGAGCCGCACTGGCACCGGTCCTGATGTATCTATGCTGTCTCAGGGTCCACAGTGGACACTGCCAGCACTCTGAGAGCCGCACTGGTACCGGTCCTGATGTATCTATGCTGTCTCAGGGTCCACCGTGGACACTGCCAGCACTCTGAGAGCCGTACTGGCACCGGTCCTGATGTATCTATGCTGTCTCAGGGTCCACCGTGGACACTGCCAGCACTCTGAGAGCCGCACTGGCACCGGCCCTGATGTATCTATGCTGTCTCAGGGTCCACAGTGGACACTGCCAGCACTCTGAGAGCCGCACTGGTACCGGTCCTGATGTATCTATGCTGTCTCAGGGTCCACAGTGGACACTGCCAGCACTCTGAGAGCCGCACTGGCACCGGTCCTGATGTATCTATGCTGTCTCAGGGTCCACCGTGGACACTGCCAGCACTCTGAGAGCCGCACTGGTACCGGTCCTGATGTATCTATGCTGTCTCAGGGTCCACCGTGGACACTGCCAGCACTCTGAGAGCCGCACTGGAACCGTTCCTGATGTATCTATGCTGTCTCAGGGTCCACCGTGGGCACTGCCAGCACTCTGAGAGCCGCACTGGCACCGGTCCTGATGTATCTATGCTGTCTCAGGGTCCACCGTGGGCACTGCCAGCACTCTGAGAGCCGCACTGGTACCGGTCCTGATGTATCTATGCTGTCTCAGGGTCCACCGTGGACACTGCCAGCACTCTGAGAGCCGCACTGGCACCGGTCCTGATGTATCTATGCTGTCTCAGGGTCCACAGTGGACACTGCCAGCACTCTGAGAGCCGCACTGGCACCGGTCCTGATGTATCTATGCTGTCTCAGGGTCCACCGTGGACACTGCCAGCACTCTGAGAGCCGCACTGGCACCGGTCCTGATGTATCTATGCTGTCTCAGGGTCCACCGTGGACACTGCCAGCACTCTGAGAGCCGCACTGGCACCGGTCCTGATGTATCTATGCTGTCTCAGGGTCCACAGTGGACACTGCCAGCACTCTGAGAGCCGCACTGGTACCGGTCCTGATGTATCTATGCCGTCTCAGGGTCCACCGTGGACACTGCCAGCACTCTGAGAGCCGCACTGGTACCGGTCCTGATGTATCCATGCTGTCTAAGGGTCCACCGTGGACACTGCCAGCACTCTGAGAGCCGCACTGGCACCGGTCCTGATGTATCTATGCTGTCTCAGGGTCCACCGTGGAGACTGCCAGCACTCTGAGAGCTGCACTGGCACCGTTCCTGATGTATCTATGCTGTCTCAGGGTCCACAGTGGACACTGCCAGCACTCTGAGAGCCGCACTGGAACCGGTCCTGATGTATCTATGCTGTCTCAGGGTCCACCGTGGACACTGCCAGCACTCTGAGAGCCGCACTGGAACCGGTCCTGATGTATCTATGCTGTCTCAGGGTCACAGTGGACACTGCCAGCACTCTGAGAGCCGCACTGGTACCGGTCCTGATGTATCTATGCCGTCTCAGGGTCCACCGTGGACACTGCCAGCACTCTGAGAGCTGCACTGGAACCGGTCCTGATGTATCTATGCTGTCTCAGGGTCCACCGTGGACACTGCCAGCACTCTGAGAGCCGCACTGGTACCGGTCCTGATGTATCTATGCTGTCTCAGGGTCCACCGTGGACACTGCCAGCACTCTGAGAGCCGCACTGGTACCGGTCCTGATGTATCTATGCTGTCTCAGGGTCCACAGTGGACACTGCCAGCACTCTGAGAGCCGCACTGGAACCGGTCCTGATGTATCTATGCTGTCTCAGGGTCACAGTGGACACTGCCAGCACTCTGAGAGCCGCACTGGCACCGGTCCTGATGTATCTATGCTGTCTCAGGGTCCACCGTGGACACTGCCAGCACTCTGAGAGCCGCACTGGAACCGGTCCTGATGTATCTATGCTGTCTCAGGGTCCACAGTGGACACTGCCAGCACTCTGAGAGCCGCACTGGTACCGGTCCTGATGTATCTATGCCGTCTCAGGGTCCACCGTGGGCACTGCCAGCACTCTGAGAGCCGCACTGGTACCGGTCCTGATGTATCTATGCCGTCTCAGGGTCCACCGTGGACACTGCCAGCACTCTGAGAGCTGCACTGGAACCGGTCCTGATGTATCTATGCCGTCTCAGGATCCACCGTGGACACTGCCAGCACTCTGAGAGCCGCACTGGCACCGGTCCTGATGTATCTATGCTGTCTCAGGGTCCACCGTGGACACTGCCAGCACTCTGAGAGCCGCACTGGTACCGGTCCTGATGTATCTGTGCTGTCTCAGGGTCCACAGTGGACACTGCCAGCACTCTGAGAGCCGCACTGGTACCGGTCCTGATGTATCTATGCTGTCTCAGGGTCCACCGTGGACACTGCCAGCACTCTGAGAGCCGCACTGGCACCGGTCCTGATGTATCTATGCTGTCTCAGGGTCCACAGTGGACACTGCCAGCACTCTGAGAGCCGCACTGGTACCGGTCCTGATGTATCTATGCCGTCTCAGGGTCCACCGTGGACACTGCCAGCACTCTGAGAGCCGCACTGGTACCGGTCCTGATGTATCCATGCTGTCTAAGGGTCCACCGTGGACACTGCCAGCACTCTGAGAGCCGCACTGGCACCGGTCCTGATGTATCTATGCTGTCTCAGGGTCCACCGTGGAGACTGCCAGCACTCTGAGAGCTGCACTGGCACCGTTCCTGATGTATCTATGCTGTCTCAGGGTCCACAGTGGACACTGCCAGCACTCTGAGAGCCGCACTGGAACCGGTCCTGATGTATCTATGCTGTCTCAGGGTCCACCGTGGACACTGCCAGCACTCTGAGAGCCGCACTGGAACCGGTCCTGATGTATCTATGCTGTCTCAGGGTCACAGTGGACACTGCCAGCACTCTGAGAGCCGCACTGGTACCGGTCCTGATGTATCTATGCCGTCTCAGGGTCCACCGTGGACACTGCCAGCACTCTGAGAGCTGCACTGGAACCGGTCCTGATGTATCTATGCTGTCTCAGGGTCCACCGTGGACACTGCCAGCACTCTGAGAGCCGCACTGGTACCGGTCCTGATGTATCTATGCTGTCTCAGGGTCCACCGTGGACACTGCCAGCACTCTGAGAGCCGCACTGGTACCGGTCCTGATGTATCTATGCTGTCTCAGGGTCCACAGTGGACACTGCCAGCACTCTGAGAGCCGCACTGGAACCGGTCCTGATGTATCTATGCTGTCTCAGGGTCACAGTGGACACTGCCAGCACTCTGAGAGCCGCACTGGCACCGGTCCTGATGTATCTATGCTGTCTCAGGGTCCACCGTGGACACTGCCAGCACTCTGAGAGCCGCACTGGAACCGGTCCTGATGTATCTATGCTGTCTCAGGGTCCACAGTGGACACTGCCAGCACTCTGAGAGCCGCACTGGTACCGGTCCTGATGTATCTATGCCGTCTCAGGGTCCACCGTGGGCACTGCCAGCACTCTGAGAGCCGCACTGGTACCGGTCCTGATGTATCTATGCCGTCTCAGGGTCCACCGTGGACACTGCCAGCACTCTGAGAGCTGCACTGGAACCGGTCCTGATGTATCTATGCCGTCTCAGGATCCACCGTGGACACTGCCAGCACTCTGAGAGCCGCACTGGCACCGGTCCTGATGTATCTATGCTGTCTCAGGGTCCACCGTGGACACTGCCAGCACTCTGAGAGCCGCACTGGTACCGGTCCTGATGTATCTGTGCTGTCTCAGGGTCCACAGTGGACACTGCCAGCACTCTGAGAGCCGCACTGGTACCGGTCCTGATGTATCTATGCTGTCTCAGGGTCCACCGTGGACACTGCCAGCCCTCTGAGAGCTGCACTGGTACCGGTCCTGATGTATCTATGCTGTCTCAGGGTCCACCGTGGACACTGCCAGCACTCTGAGAGCCCCACTGGCACCGGTCCTGATGTATCTATGCTGTCTCAGGGTCCACAGTGGACACTGCCAGCACCCTGAGAGCCGCACTGGTACCGGTCCTGATGTATCTATGCTGTCTCAGGGTCCACCGTGGACACTGCCAGCACTCTGAGAGCCGCACTGGCACCGGTCCTGATGTATCTATGCTGTCTCAGGGTCCACAGTGGACACTGCCAGCACTCTGAGAGCCGCACTGGTACCGGTCCTGATGTATCTATGCTGTCTCAGGGTCCACCGTGGACACTGCCAGCACTCTGAGAGCCGCACTGGCACCGGTCCTGATGTATCTATGCTGTCTCAGGGTCCACCGTGGACACTGCCAGCACTCTGAGAGCCGCACTGGCACCGGCCCTGATGTATCTATGCTGTCTCAGGGTCCACAGTGGACACTGCCAGCACTCTGAGAGCCGCACTGGTACCGGTCCTGATGTATCTATGCTGTCTCAGGGTCCACAGTGGACACTGCCAGCACTCTGAGAGCCGCACTGGCACCGGTCCTGATGTATCTATGCTGTCTCAGGGTCCACCGTGGACACTGCCAGCACTCTGAGAGCCGCACTGGCACCGGTCCTGATATATCTGTGCTGTCTCAGGGTCCACCGTGGACACTGCCAGCACTCTGAGAGCCGCACTGGTACCGGTCCTGATGTATCTGTGCTGTCTCAGGGTCCACAGTGGACACTGCCAGCACTCTGAGAGCCGCACTGGTACCAGCCCTGATGTATCTATGCTGTCTCAGGGTCCACCGTGGGCACTGCCAGCACTCTGAGAGCCGCACTGGTACCGGTCCTGATGTATCTCTGCTGTCTCAGGGTCCACCGTGGACACTGCCAGCACTCTGAGAGCCGCACTGGAACCGGTCCTGATGTATCTATGCTGTCTCAGGGTCCACAGTGGACACTGCCAGCACTCTGAGAGCCGCACTGGTACCGGTCCTGATGTATCTATGCTGTCTCAGGGTCCACCGTGGGCACTGCCAGCACTCTGAGAGCCGCACTGGTACCGGTCCTGATGTATCTATGCCGTCTCAGGGTCCACCGTGGACACTGCCAGCACTCTGAGAGCCGCACTGGAACCGGTCCTGATGTATCTATGCTGTCTCAGGGTCCACCGTGGACACTGCCAGCACTCTGAGAGCCGCACTGGCACCGGTCCTGATGTATCTATGCTGTCTCAGGGTCCACCGTGGACACTGCCAGCACTCTGAGAGCCGCACTGGTACCGGTCCTGATGTATCTGTGCTGTCTCAGGGTCCACCGTGGACACTGCCAGCACTCTGAGAGCCGCACTGGTACCGGTCCTGATGTATCTATGCTGTCTCAGGGTCCACAGTGGACACTGCCAGCACTCTGAGAGCCGCACTGGTACTGGTCCTGATGTATCTATGCTGTCTCAGGGTCCACCGTGGACACTGCCAGCACTCTGAGAGCCGCACTGGTACCGGTCCTGATGTATCTATGCTGTCTCAGGGTCCACCGTGGACACTGCCAGCACTCTGAGAGCCGCACTGGCACCGGTCCTGATGTATCTATGCTGTCTCAGGGTCCACAGTGGACACTGCCAGCACCCTGAGAGCCGCACTGGTACCGGTCCTGATGTATCTATGCTGTCTCAGGGTCCACCGTGGACACTGCCAGCACTCTGAGAGCCGCACTGGCACCGGTCCTGATGTATCTATGCTGTCTCAGGGTCCACAGTGGACACTGCCAGCACTCTGAGAGCCGCACTGGTACCGGTCCTGATGTATCTATGCTGTCTCAGGGTCCACCGTGGACACTGCCAGCACTCTGAGAGCCGTACTGGCACCGGTCCTGATGTATCTATGCTGTCTCAGGGTCCACCGTGGACACTGCCAGCACTCTGAGAGCCGCACTGGCACCGGCCCTGATGTATCTATGCTGTCTCAGGGTCCACAGTGGACACTGCCAGCACTCTGAGAGCCGCACTGGTACCGGTCCTGATGTATCTATGCTGTCTCAGGGTCCACAGTGGACACTGCCAGCACTCTGAGAGCCGCACTGGCACCGGTCCTGATGTATCTATGCTGTCTCAGGGTCCACCGTGGACACTGCCAGCACTCTGAGAGCCGCACTGGTACCGGTCCTGATGTATCTATGCTGTCTCAGGGTCCACCGTGGACACTGCCAGCACTCTGAGAGCCGCACTGGAACCGGTCCTGATGTATCTATGCTGTCTCAGGGTCCACAGTGGACACTGCCAGCACTCTGAGAGCCGCACTGATACCGGTCCTGATGTATCTATGCTGTCTCAGGGTCCACCGTGGGCACTGCCAGCACTCTGAGAGCCGCACTGGTACCGGTCCTGATGTATCTATGCCGTCTCAGGGTCCACCGTGGACACTGCCAGCACTCTGAGAGCCGCACTGGAACCGGTCCTGATGTATCTATGCCGTCTCAGGGTCCACCGTGGACACTGCCAGCACTCTGAGAGCCGCACTGGCACCGGTCCTAATGTATCTATGCCGTCTCAGGGTCCACCGTGGACACTGCCAGCACTCTGAGAGCCGCACTGGCACCGGTCCTGATGTATCTATGCTGTCTCAGGGTCCACCGTGGACACTGCCAGCACTCTGAGAGCCGCACTGGTACCGGTCCTGATGTATCTGTGCTGTCTCAGGGTCCACCGTGGACACTGCCAGCACTCTGAGAGCCGCACTGGTACCGGTCCTGATGTATCTATGCTGTCTCAGGGTCCACAGTGGACACTGCCAGCACTCTGAGAGCCGCACTGGTACCGGTCCTGATGTATCTATGCTGTCTCAGGGTCCACCGTGGACACTGCCAGCACTCTGAGAGCCGCACTGGTACCGGTCCTGATGTATCTATGCTGTCTCAGGGTCCACCGTGGACACTGCCAGCACTCTGAGAGCCGCACTGGCACCGGTCCTGATGTATCTATGCTGTCTCAGGGTCCACAGTGGACACTGCCAGCACCCTGAGAGCCGCACTGGCACCGGTCCTGATGTATCTATGCTGTCTCAGGGTCCACCGTGGACACTGCCAGCACTCTGAGAGCCGCACTGGCACCGGTCCTGATGTATCTATGCTGTCTCAGGGTCCACAGTGGACACTGCCAGCACTCTGAGAGCCGCACTGGTACCGGTCCTGATGTATCTATGCTGTCTCAGGGTCCACCGTGGACACTGCCAGCACTCTGAGAGCCGCACTGGCACCGGTCCTGATGTATCTATGCTGTCTCAGGGTCCACCGTGGACACTGCCAGCACTCTGAGAGCCGCACTGGCACCGGCCCTGATGTATCTATGCTGTCTCAGGGTCCACAGTGGACACTGCCAGCACTCTGAGAGCCGCACTGGTACCGGTCCTGATGTATCTATGCTGTCTCAGGGTCCACAGTGGACACTGCCAGCACTCTGAGAGCCGCACTGGCACCGGTCCTGATGTATCTATGCTGTCTCAGGGTCCACAGTGGACACTGCCAGCACCCTGAGAGCCGCACTGGCACCGGTCCTGATGTATCTATGCTGTCTCAGGGTCCACCGTGGACACTGCCAGCACTCTGAGAGCCGCACTGGCACCGGTCCTGATGTATCTGTGCTGTCTCAGGGTCCACCGTGGACACTGCCAGCACTCTGAGAGCCGCACTGGCACCGGTCCTGATGTATCTGTGCTGTCTCAGGGTCCACAGTGGACACTGCCAGCACTCTGAGAGCCGCACTGGTACCAGCCCTGATGTATCTATGCTGTCTCAGGGTCCACCGTGGGCACTGCCAGCACTCTGAGAGCTGCACTGGTACCGGTCCTGATGTATCTCTGCTGTCTCAGGGTCACAGTGGACACTGCCAGCACTCTGAGAGCCGCACTGGTACCGGTCCTGATGTATCTATGCTGTCTCAGGGTCCACCGTGGACACTGCCAGCACTCTGAGAGCCGCACTGGTACCGGTCCTGATGTATCTATGCTGTCTCAGGGTCACAGTGGACACTGCCAGCACTCTGAGAGCCGCACTGGTACCGGTCCTGATGTATCTATGCTGTCTCAGGGTCCACCGTGGACACTGCCAGCACTCTGAGAGCCGCACTGGTACCGGTCCTGATGTATCTATGCTGTCTCAGGGTCCACCGTGGACACTGCCAGCACTCTGAGAGCCGCACTGGTACCGGTCCTAATGTATCTATGCTGTCTCAGGGTCCACCGTGGACATTGCCAGCACTCTTAGAGCCTCACTGGCACCGGTCCTGATGTATCTATGCTGTCTCAGGGTCCACAGTGGACACTGCCAGCACTCTGAGAGCCGCACTGGTACCGGTCCTGATGTATCTATGCTGTCTCAGGGTCCACCGTGGACACTGCCAGCACTCTGAGAGCCGCACTGGTACCGGTCCTAATGTATCTATGCTGTCTCAGGGTCCACCGTGGACATTGCCAGGACTCTTAGAGCCGCACTGGCACCGGTCCTGATGTATCTATGCTGTCTCAGGGTCCACAGTGGACACTGCCAGCACTCTGAGAGCTGCACTGGCACCGGTCCTGATGTATCTATGCTGTCTCAGGGTCCACCGTGGGCACTGCCAGCACTCTGAGAGCCGCAATGGTACCGGCCCTGATGTATCTATGCTGTCTCAGGGTCCACCGTGGACACTGCCAGCACTCTGAGAGCCGCACTGGTACCGGTCCTGATGTATCTATGCTGTCTCAGGGTCCACCGTGGACACCGCCAGCACTCTGAGAGCCACACTGGTACCGGTCCTGATGTATCTATGCTGTCTCAGGGTCCACAGTGGACACTGCCAGCACTCTGAGAGCCGCACTGGTACCGGTCCTGTTGTATCTATGCTGTCTCAGGGTCCACCGTGGACACTGCCAGCACTCTGAGAGCCGCACTGGCACCGGTCCTAATGTATCTATGCTGTCTCAGGGTCCACCGTGGACACTGCCAGCACTCTGAGAGCCGCACTGGCACCGGTCCTAATGTATCTATGCTGTCTCAGGGTCCACCGTGGACACTGCCAGCACTCTGAGAGCCGCACTGGAACCGGTCCTGATGTATCTATGCTGTCTCAGGGTCCACCGTGGGCACTGCCAGCACTCTGAGAGCCGCACTGGCACCGGTCCTGATGTGTATCTATGCTGTCTCAGGGTCCACCGTGGACACTGCCAGCACTCTGAGAGCCGCACTGGCACCGTTCCTGATGTATCTATGCTGTCTCAGGGTCCACCGTGGGCACTGCCAGCACTCTGAGAGCCGCACTGGCACCGGTCCTGATGTATCTATGCTGTCTCAGGGTCCACCGTGGGCACTGCCAGCACTCTGAGAGCCGCACTGGAACCGGTCCTGATGTATCTATGCCGTCTCAGGGTCCACCGTGGACACTGCCATCACTCTGAGAGCCGCACTGGCACCGGTCCTGATGTATCTATGCTGTCTCAGGGTCCACCGTGGACACTGCCAGCACTCTGAGAGCCGCACTGGTACCGCCCTGATGTATCTATGCTGTCTCAGGGTCCACCGTGGACACTGCCAGCACTCTGAGAGCCGCACTGGCACCGGTCCTGATGTATCTATGCTGTCTCAGGGTCCACAGTGGACACTGCCAGCACTCTGAGAGCCGCACTGGTACCGGTCCTGATGTATCTATGCTGTCTCAGGGTCCACCGTGGGCACTGCCAGCACTCTGAGAGCCGCACTGGCACCGGTCCTGATGTATCTATGCTGTCTCAGGGTCCACCGTGGGCACTGCCAGCACTCTGAGAGCCGCACTGGAACCGGTCCTGATGTATCTATGCTGTCTCAGGGTCCACCATGGACACTGCCAGCACTCTGAGAGCCGCACTGGCACCGGTCCTGATGTATCTATGCTGTCTCAGGGTCCACCGTGGACACTGCCAGCACTCTGAGAGCCGCACTGGTACCGGTCCTGATGTATCTATGCCGTCTCAGGGTCCACCGTGGACACTGCCAGCACTCTGAGAGCTGCACTGGAACCGGTCCTGATGTATCTATGCCGTCTCAGGGTCCACCGTGGACACTGCCAGCACTCTGAGAGCCGCACTGGCACCGGTCCTAATGTATCTATGCTGTCTCAGGGTCCACCGTGGACACTGCCAGCACTCTGAGAGCCGCACTGGCACCGGTCCTGATGTATCTATGCTGTCTCAGGGTCCACCGTGGACACTGCCAGCACTCTGAGAGCCGCACTGGTACCGGTCCTGATGTATCTGTGCTGTCTCAGGGTCCACCGTGGACACTGCCAGCACTCTGAGAGCCGCACTGGTACCGGTCCTGATGTATCTATGCTGTCTCAGGGTCCACAGTGGACACTGCCAGCACTCTGAGAGCCGCACTGGTACCGGTCCTGATGTATCTATGCTGTCTCAGGGTCCACCGTGGACACTGCCAGCACTCTGAGAGCTGCACTGGTACCGGTCCTGATGTATCTATGCTGTCTCAGGGTCCACCGTGGACACTGCCAGCACTCTGAGAGCCGCACTGGCACCGGTCCTGATGTATCTATGCTGTCTCAGGGTCCACAGTGGACACTGCCAGCACCCTGAGAGCCGCACTGGTACCGGTCCTGATGTATCTATGCTGTCTCAGGGTCCACCGTGGACACTGCCAGCACTCTGAGAGCTGCACTGGTACCGGCCCTGATGTATCTATGCTGTCTAAGGGTCCACAGTGGACACTGCCAGCACTCTGAGAGCCGCACTGGCACCGGTCCTGATGTATCTATGCTGTCTCAGGGTCCACCGTGGACACTGCCAGCACTCTGAGAGCCGCACTGGTACCGGTCCTGATGTATCTATGCTGTCTCAGGGTCCACCGTGGACACTGCCAGCACTCTGAGAGCTGCACTGGCACCGGTCCTGATGTATCTATGCTGTCTCAGGGTCCACCGTGGGCACTGCCAGCACTCTGAGAGCCGCACTGGTACCGGTCCTGATGTATCTATGCTGTCTCAGGGTCCACCGTGGACACTGCCAGCACTCTGAGAGCCGCACTGGTACCGGCCCTGATGTATCTATGCTGTCTCAGGGTCACAGTGGACACTGCCAGCACTCTGAGAGCTGCACTGGTACCGGTCCTGATGTATCTGTGCTGTCTCAGCGTCCACAGTGGACACTGCCAGCACTCTGAGAGCCGCACTGGTACCGGTCCTGATGTATCTATGCTGTCTCAGGGTCCACCGTGGACACTGCCAGCACTCTGAGAGCCGCACTGGTACCGGTCCTGATGTATCTATGCTGTCTCAGGGTCCACCGTGGACACTGCCAGCACTCTGAGAGCCGCACTGGTACCGGTCCTGATGTATCTATGCCGTCTCAGGGTCCACCGTGGACACTGCCAGCACTCTGAGAGCCGCACTGGTACCGGCCCTGATGTATCTATGCCGTCTCAGGGTCCACAGTGGACACTGCCAGCACTCTGAGAGCCGCACTGGTACCGGCCCTGATGTATCTATGCTGTCTCAGGGTCCACCGTGGGCACTGCCAGCACCCTGAGAGCCGCACTGATACCGGCCCTCATGTATCTATGCTGTCTCAGCGTCCACAGTGGACACTGCCAGCACTCTGAGAGCCGCACTGGAACCGGTCCTGATGTATCTATGCTGTCTCAGGGTCCACCGTGGACACTGCCAGCACTCTGAGAGCCGCACTGGTACCGGTCCTGATGTATCTATGCTGTCTCAGGGTCCACCGTGGACACTGCCAGCACTCTGAGAGCCGCACTGGTACCGGTCCTAATGTATCTATGCTGTCTCAGGGTCCACCGTGGACACTGCCAGCACTCTGAGAGCCGCACTGGTACCGGTCCTGATGTATCTATGCCGTCTCAGGGTCCACCGTGGACACTGCCAGCACTCTGAGAGCCGCACTGGTACCGGCCCTGATGTATCTATGCTGTCTCAGGGTCCACCGTGGACACTGCCAGCACTCTGAGAGCCGCACTGGTACCGGCCCTGATGTATCTATGCTGTCCCAGGTCCACAGTGGACACTGCCAGCACTCTGAGAGCCGCACTGGTACCGGTCCTGATGTATCTATGCTGTCTCAGGGTCCACCGTGGGCACTGCCAGCACTCTGAGAGCCGCACTGGTACCGGTCCTGATGTATCTATGCTGTCTCAGGGTCACAGTGGACACTGCCAGCACTCTGAGAGCTGCACTGGTACCGGTCCTGATGTATCTATGCTGTCTCAGGGTCCACCGTGGACACTGCCAGCACTCTGAGAGCCGCACTGGCACCGGTCCTGATGTATCTATGCTGTCTCAGGGTCCACCGTGGACACTGCCAGCACTCTGAGAGCCGCACTGGTACCGGTCCTGATGTATCTGTGCTGTCTCAGGGTCCACAGTGGACACTGCCAGCACTCTGAGAGCCGCACTGGCACCGGTCCTGATGTATCTATGCTGTCTCAGGGTCTACAGTGGACACTGCCAGCACTCTGAGAGCCGCACTGGTACCGGCCCTTATGTATCTATGCTGTCCCAGGGTCCACAGTGGACACTGCCAGCACTCTGAGAGCCGCACTGGCACCGGCCCTGATGTATCTATGCTGTCTCAGGGTCCACCGTGGACACTGCCAGCACTCTGAGAGCCGCACTGGCACCGGTCCTGATGTATCTATGCTGTCTCAGGGTCCACAGTGGACACTGCCAGCACTCTGAGAGCCGCACTGGTACCGGCCCTGATGTATCTATGCTGTCTCAGGGTCCACCGTGGGCACTGCCAGCACTCTGAGAGCTGCACTGGTACCGGCCCTGATGTATCTATGCTGTCTAAGGGTCCACAGTGGACACTGCCAGCACTCTGAGAGCCGCACTGGCACCGGTCCTGATGTATCTATGCTGTCTCAGGGTCCACCGTGGACACTGCCAGCACTCTGAGAGCCGCACTGGTACCGGTCCTGATGTATCTATGCTGTCTCAGGGTCCACCGTGGACACTGCCAGCACTCTGAGAGCTGCACTGGCACCGGTCCTGATGTATCTATGCTGTCTCAGGGTCCACCGTGGGCACTGCCAGCACTCTGAGAGCCGCACTGGTACCGGTCCTGATGTATCTATGCTGTCTCAGGGTCCACCGTGGACACTGCCAGCACTCTGAGAGCCGCACTGGTACCGGCCCTGATGTATCTATGCTGTCTCAGGGTCACAGTGGACACTGCCAGCACTCTGAGAGCCGCACTGGTACCGGTCCTGATGTATCTATGCTGTCTCAGGGTCACAGTGGACACTGCCAGCACTCTGAGAGCTGCACTGGTACCGGTCCTGATGTATCTGTGCTGTCTCAGGGTCCACAGTGGACACTGCCAGCACTCTGAGAGCTGCACTGGTACCGGTCCTGATGTATCTATGCTGTCTCAGGGTCCACCGTGGACACTGCCAGCACTCTGAGAGCCGCACTGGCACCGGTCCTGATGTATCTATGCTGTCTCAGGGTCCACCGTGGGCACTGCCAGCACTCTGAGAGCCGCACTGGTACCGGTCCTGATGTATCTATGCTGTCTCAGGGTCCACCGTGGGCACTGCCAGCACTCTGAGAGCCGCACTGGCACCGGTCCTGATGTATCTATGCTGTCTCAGGGTCCACCGTGGACACTGCCAGCACTCTGAGAGCCGCACTGGCACCGGTCCTGATGTATCTATGCTGTCTCAGGGTCCACAGCGGACACTGCCAGCACTCTGAGAGCCGCACTGGTACCGGTCCTGATGTATCTATGCTGTCTCAGGGTCCACCGTGGACACTGCCAGCACTCTGAGAGCCGCACTGGTACCGGTCCTGATGTATCTATGCTGTCTCAGGGTCCACCGTGGACACTGCCAGCACTCTGAGAGCCGCACTGGTACCGGTCCTGATGTATCTATGCTGTCTCAGGGTCCACCGTGGACACTGCCAGCACTCTGAGAGCCGCACTGGTACCGGTCCTGATGTATCTATGCTGTCTCAGGGTCCACCGTGGACACTGCCAGCATTCTGAGAGCCGCACTGGTACCGGTCCTGATGTATCTATGCTGTCTCAGGGTCCACCGTGGACACTGCCAGCACTCTGAGAGCTGCACTGGTACCGGTCCTGATGTATCTATGCTGTCTCAGGGTCCACCGTGGACACTGCCAGCACTCTGAGAGCCGCACTGGCACCGGTCCTGATGTATCTATGCTGTCTCAGGGTCCACCGTGGACACTGCCAGCACTCTGAGAGCCGCACTGGCACCGGTCCTGATGTATCTATGCTGTCTCAGGGTCCACCGTGGACACTGCCAGCACTCTGAGAGCCGCACTGGTACCGGTCCTGATGTATCCATGCTGTCTAAGGGTCCACCGTGGACACTGCCAGCACTCTGAGAGCCGCACTGGCACCGGTCCTGATGTATCTATGCTGTCTCAGGGTCCACCGTGGACACTGCCAGCACTCTGAGAGCCGCACTGGTACCGGTCCTGATGTATCTATGCTGTCTCAGGGTCCACCGTGGACACTGCCAGCACTCTGAGAGCCGCACTGGTACCGGCCCTGATGTATCTATGCCGTCTCAGG
Organism: Lissotriton helveticus; assembly: GCF_964261635.1. Lineage (NCBI taxonomy): Eukaryota > Metazoa > Chordata > Amphibia > Caudata > Salamandridae > Lissotriton > Lissotriton helveticus. Next base: position 1,714,209,656 of record NC_136069.1, read on the forward strand.
GTCCACCGTGGACACTGCCAGCACTCTGAGAGCCGCACTGGTACCCGTCCTGATGTATCTATGCTGTCTCAGGGTCCGCAGTGGGCACTGCCAGCACTCTGAGAGCTGCACTGGCACCGGTCCTGATGTATCTATGCTGTCTCAGGGTCCACAGTGGACACTGCCAGCACTCTGAGAGCCGCACTGGTACCGGTCCTGATGTATCTATGCTGTCTCAGGGTCCACCGTGGACACTGCCAGCACTCTGAGAGCCGCACTGGTACCGGTCCTGATGTATCTATGCTGTCTCAGGGTCCACTGTGGGCACTGCCAGCACTCTGAGCCGCACTGGCACCGGTCCTGATGTATCTATGCTGTCTCAGGGTCCACCGTGGACACTGCCAGCACTCTGAGAGCCGCACTGGTACCGGTCCTGATGTATCTATGCTGTCTCAGGGTCCACCGTGGGCACTGCCAGCACTCTGAGAGCCGCACTGGTACCGGTCCTGATGTATCTATGCTGTCTCAGGGTCCACCGTGGACACTGCCAGCACTCTGAGAGCCGCACTGGTACCGGTCCTGATGTATCTATGCTGTCTCAGGGTCCACAGTGGACACTGCCAGCACTCTGAGAGCCGCACTGGAACCGGTCCTGATGTATCTATGCTGTCTCAGGGTCCACCGTGGACACTGCCAGCACTCTGAGAGCCGCACTGGCACCGGTCCTGATGTATCTATGCTGTCTCAGGGTCCACAGTGGACACTGCCAGCACTCTGAGAGCTGCACTGGCACCGGTCCTGATGTATCTATGCTGTCTCAGGGTCCACCGTGGACACTGCCAGCACTCTGAGAGCCGCACTGGTACCGGTCCTGATGTATCTATGCTGTCTCAGGGTCACAGTGGACACCGCCAGCACTCTGAGAGCTGCACTGGCACCGGTCCTGATGTATCTATGCTGTCTCAGGGTCCACCGTGGACACCGGCAGCACTCTGAGAGCCGCACTGGTACCGGTCCTGATGTATCTATGCTGTCTCAGGGTCCACAGTGGACACTGCCAGCACTCTGAGAGCCGCACTGGTACCGGTCCTGATGTATCTATGCTGTCTCAGGGTCCACAGTGGACACTGCCAGCACTCTGAGAGCCGCACTGGAACCGGTCCTGATGTATCTATGCTGTCTCAGGGTCCACAGTGGACACTGCCAGCACTCTGAGAGCCGCACTGGCACCGGTCCTGATGTATCTATGCTGTCTCAGGGTCCACAGTGGACACTGCCAGCACTCTGAGAGCCGCACTGGTACCGGTCCTGATGTATCTATGCTGTCTCAGGGTCCACCGTGGACACTGCCAGCACTCTGAGAGCCGCACTGGTACCGGTCCTGATGTATCTATGCTGTCTCAGGGTCCACCGTGGGCACTGCCAGCACTCTGAGAGCCGCACTGGTACCGGTCCTGATGTATCTATGCTGTCTCAGGGTCCACCGTGGACACTGCCAGCACTCTGAGAGCCGCACTGGTACCGGTCCTGATGTATCTATGCTGTCTCAGGGTCCACAGTGGACACTGCCAGCACTCTGAGAGCCGCACTGGAACCGGTCCTGATGTATCTATGCTGTCTCAGGGTCCACCGTGGACACTGCCAGCACTCTGAGAGCCGCACTGGCACCGGTCCTGATGTATCTATGCTGTCTCAGGGTCCACAGTGGACACTGCCAGCACTCTGAGAGCTGCACTGGCACCGGTCCTGATGTATCTATGCTGTCTCAGGGTCCACCGTGGACACTGCCAGCACTCTGAGAGCCGCACTGGAACCGGTCCTGATGTATCTATGCTGTCTCAGGGTCCACCGTGGACACTGCCAGCACTCTGAGAGCCGCACTGGTACCGGTCCTGATGTATCTATGCTGTCTCAGGGTCACAGTGGACACCGCCAGCACTCTGAGAGCTGCACTGGCACCGGTCCTGATGTATCTATGCTGTCTCAGGGTCCACCGTGGACACTGCCAGCACTCTGAGAGCCGCACTGGTACCGGTCCTGATGTATCTATGCTGTCTCAGGGTCCACAGTGGACACTGCCAGCACTCTGAGAGCCGCACTGGTACCGGTCCTGATGTATCTATGCTGTCTCAGGGTCCACAGTGGACACTGCCAGCACTCTGAGAGCCGCACTGGAACCGGTCCTGATGTATCTATGCTGTCTCAGGGTCCACAGTGGACACTGCCAGCACTCTGAGAGCTGCACTGGCACCGGTCCTGATGTATCTATGCTGTCTCAGGGTCCACCGTGGACACTGCCAGCACTCTGAGAGCCGCACTGGTACCGGTCCTGATGTATCTATGCTGTCTCAGGGTCCACCGTGGACACTGCCAGCACTCTGAGAGCCGCACTGGTACCGGCCCTGATGTATCTATGCTGTCTCAGGGTCCACCGTGGGCACTGCCAGCACTCTGAGAGCCGCACTGGCACCGGTCCTGATGTATCTATGCTGTCTCAGGGTCCACAGTGGACACTGCCAGCACTCTGAGAGCCGCACTGGAACCGGTCCTGATGTATCTATGCTGTCTCAGGGTCCACAGTGGACACTGCCAGCACTCTGAGAGCCGCACTGGCACCGGTCCTGATGTATCTATGCTGTCTCAGGGTCCACAGTGGACACTGCCAGCACTCTGAGAGCCGCACTGGCACCGGTCCTGATGTATCTATGCTGTCTCAGGGTCCACCGTGGACACTGCCAGCACTCTGAGAGCCGCACTGGAACCGGTCCTGATGTATCTATGCTGTCTCAGGGTCCACCGTGGACACTGCCAGCACTCTGAGAGCCGCACTGGAACCGGTCCTGATGTATCTATGCTGTCTCAGGGTCCACCGTGGACACTGCCAGCACTCTGAGAGCCGCACTGGTACCGGTCCTGATGTATCTATGCTGTCTCAGGGTCCACAGTGGACACTGCCAGCACTCTGAGAGCCGCACTGGTACCGGCCCTGATGTATCTATGCTGTCTCAGGGTCCACCGTGGACACTGCCAGCACCCTGAGAGCCGCACTGGCACCGGTCCTGATGTATCTATGCTGTCTCAGGGTCCACCGTGGACACTGCCAGCACTCTGAGAGCCGCACTGGTACCGGTCCTGATGTATCCATGCTGTCTCAGGGTCCACCGTGGACACTGCCAGCACTCTGAGAGCTGCACTGGTACCGGCCCTGATGTATCTATGCTGTCTCAGGGTCCACCGTGGACACTGCCAGCACCCTGAGAGCCGCACTGGCACCGGTCCTGATGTATCTATGCTGTCTCAGGGTCCACCGTGGACACTGCCAGCACTCTGAGAGCCGCACTGGTACCGGTCCTGATGTATCTATGCTGTCTCAGGGTCCACCGTGGGCACTGCCAGCACTCTGAGAGCCGCACTGGTACCGGTCCTGATGTATCTATGCTGTCTCAGGGTCCACCGTGGGCACTGCCAGCACTCTGAGAGCCGCACTGGTACCGGTCCTGATGTATCTATGCTGTCTCAGGGTCCACCGTGGACACTGCCAGCACTCTGAGAGCTGCACTGGTACCGGTCCTGATGTATCTATGCTGTCTCAGGGTCCACCGTGGACACTGCCAGCACTCTGAGAGCCGCACTGGCACCGGTCCTGATGTATCTATGCTGTCTCAGGGTCCACCGTGGGCACTGCCAGCACTCTGAGAGCCGCACTGGTACCGGTCCTGATGTATCGATGCTGTCTCAGGGTCCACCGTGGACACTGCCAGCACTCTGAGAGCCGCACTGGCACCGGTCCTGATGTATCTATGCTGTCTCAGGGTCCACCGTGGACACTGCCAGCACTCTGAGAGCCGCACTGGTACCGGTCCTGATGTATCTATGCTGTCTCAGGGTCCACAGTGGACACTGCCAGCACTCTGAGAGCCGCACTGGCACCGGTCCTGATGTATCTATGCTGTCTCAGGGTCCTCCGTGGACACTGCCAGCACTCTGAGAGCCGCACTAAGCCGGGCCTGATGTATCTATGCTGTCTCAGGGTCCACCGTGGACACTGCCAGCACTCTGAGAGCTGCACTGGTACCGGTCCTGATGTATCTATGCTGTCTCAGGGTCACAGTGGACACTACCAGCACTCTGAGAGCCGCACTGGTACCGGTCCTGATGTATCTATGCTGTCTCAGGGTCCACCGTGGGCACTGCCAGCACCCTGAGAGCCGCACTGGTGCCGGTCCTGATGTATCTATGCTGTCTCAGGGTCCACAGTGGACACTGCCAGCACTCTGAGAGCCGCACTGGCACCGGTCCTGATGTATCTATGCTGTCTCAGGGTCCACCGTGGACACTGCCAGCACTCTGAGAGCCGCACTGGTACCGGTCCTGATGTATCTATTCTGTCTCAGGGTCCACCGTGGACACTGCCAGCACCCTGAGAGCCGCACTGGTACCGGTCCTGATGTATCTATGCTGTCTCAGGGTCCACAGTGGACACTGCCAGCACTCTGAGAGCCGCACTGGCACCGGTCCTGATGTATCTATGCTGTCTCAGGGTCCACAGTGGACACTGCCAGCACTCTGAGAGCCGCACTGGCACCGGTCCTGATGTATCTATGCTGTCTCAGGGTCCACCGTGGACACTGCCAGCACTCTGAGAGCCGCACTGGAACCGGTCCTGATGTATCTATGCTGTCTCAGGGTCCACAGTGGACACTGCCAGCACTCTGAGAGCCGCACTGGCACCGGTCCTGATGTATCTATGCTGTCTCAGGGTCCACCGTGGACACTGCCAGCACTCTGAGAGCCGCACTGGCACCGGTCCTGATGTATCTATGCTGTCTCAGGGTCCACAGTGGACACTGCCAGCCCTCTGAGAGCCGCACTGGTACCGGTCCTGATGTATCTATGCCGTCTAAGGGTCCACCGTGGACACTGCCAGCACTCTGAGAGCCGCACTGGAACCGGTCCTGATGTATCTATGCTGTCTCAGGGTCCACCGTGGACACTGCCAGCACTCTGAGAGCCGCACTGGAACCGGTCCTGATGTATCTATGCTGTCTCAGGGTCACAGTGGACACTGCCAGCACTCTGAGAGCCGCACTGGTACCGGTCCTGATGTATCTATGCCGTCTCAGGGTCCACCGTGGACACTGCCAGCACTCTGAGAGCCGCACTGGAACCGGTCCTGATGTATCTATGCTGTCTCAGGGTCCACCGTGGACACTGCCAGCACTCTGAGAGCCGCACTGGTACCGGTCCTGATGTATCTATGCTGTCTCAGGGTCCACCGTGGACACTGCCAGCACTCTGAGAGCCGCACTGGTACCGGTCCTGATGTATCTATGCTGTCTCAGGGTCCACAGTGGACACTGCCAGCACTCTGAGAGCCGCACTGGAACCGGTCCTGATGTATCTATGCTGTCTCAGGGTCACAGTGGACACTGCCAGCACTCTGAGAGCCGCACTGGCACCGGTCCTGATGTATCTATGCTGTCTCAGGGTCCACCGTGGACACTGCCAGCACTCTGAGAGCCGCACTGGAACCGGTCCTGATGTATCTATGCTGTCTCAGGGTCCACAGTGGACACTGCCAGCACTCTGAGAGCCGCACTGGTACCGGTCCTGATGTATCTATGCTGTCTCAGGGTCCACCGTGGGCACTGCCAGCACTCTGAGAGCCGCACTGGTACCGGTCCTGATGTATCTATGCCGTCTCAGGGTCCACCGTGGACACTGCCAGCACTCTGAGAGCTGCACTGGAACCGGTCCTGATGTATCTATGCTGTCTCAGGGTCCACCGTGGACACTGCCAGCACTCTGAGAGCCGCACTGGCACCGGTCCTGATGTATCTATGCTGTCTCAGGGTCCACCGTGGACACTGCCAGCACTCTGAGAGCCGCACTGGTACCGGTCCTGATGTATCTGTGCTGTCTCAGGGTCCACCGTGGACACTGCCAGCACTCTGAGAGCCGCACTGGTACCGGTCCTGATGTATCTATGCTGTCTCAGGGTCCACAGTGGACACTGCCAGCACTCTGAGAGCCGCACTGGTACCGGTCCTGATGTATCTATGCTGTCTCAGGGTCCACCGTGGACACTGCCAGCACTCTGAGAGCTGCACTGGTACCGGTCCTGATGTATCTATGCTGTCTCAGGGTCCACCGTGGACACTGCCAGCACTCTGAGAGCCGCACTGGCACCGGTCCTGATGTATCTATGGTGTCTCAGGGTCCACAGTGGACACTGCCAGCACCCTGAGAGCCGCACTGGTACCGGTCCTGATGTATCTATGCTGTCTCAGGGTCCACCGTGGACACTGCCAGCACTCTGAGAGCCGCACTGGCACCGGTCCTGATGTATCTATGCTGTCTCAGGGTCCACAGTGGACACTGCCAGCACTCTGAGAGCCGCACTGGTACCGGTCCTGATGTATCTATGCTGTCTCAGGGTCCACCGTGGACACTGCCAGCACTCTGAGAGCCGCACTGGCACCGGTCCTGATGTATCTATGCTGTCTCAGGGTCCACCGTGGACACTGCCAGCACTCTGAGAGCCGCACTGGCACCGGCCCTGATGTATCTATGCTGTCTCAGGGTCCACAGTGGACACTGCCAGCACTCTGAGAGCCGCACTGGTACCGGTCCTGATGTATCTATGCTGTCTCAGGGTCCACAGTGGACACTGCCAGCACTCTGAGAGCCGCACTGGCACCGGTCCTGATGTATCTATGCTGTCTCAGGGTCCACCGTGGACACTGCCAGCACTCTGAGAGCCGCACTGGCACCGGTCCTGATGTATCTGTGCTGTCTCAGGGTCCACCGTGGACACTGCCAGCACTCTGAGAGCCGCACTGGTACCAGTCCTGATGTATCTGTGCTGTCTCAGGGTCCACAGTGGACACTGCCAGCACTCTGAGAGCCGCACTGGTACCAGCCCTGATGTATCTATGCTGTCTCAGGGTCCACCGTGGGCACTGCCAGCACTCTGAGAGCTGCACTGGTACCGGTCCTGATGTATCTCTGCTGTCTCAGGGTCACAGTGGACACTGCCAGCACTCTGAGAGCCGCACTGGTACCGGTCCTGATGTATCTATGCTGTCTCAGGGTCCACCGTGGACACTGCCAGCACTCTGAGAGCCGCACTGGTACCGGTCCTGATGTATCTATGCTGTCTCAGGGTCCACCGTGGACACTGCCAGCACTCTGAGAGCCGCACTGGTACCGGTCCTAATGTATCTATGCTGTCTCAGGGTCCACCGTGGACATTGCCAGCACTCTTAGAGCTGCACTGGCACCGGTCCTGATGTATCTATGCTGTCTCAGGGTCCACAGTGGACACTGCCAGCACTCTGAGAGCTGCACTGGCACCGGTCCTGATGTATCTATGCTGTCTCAGGGTCCACCGTGGGCACTGCCAGCACTCTGAGAGCCGCACTGGTACCGGCCCTGATGTATCTATGCTGTCTCAGGGTCCACCGTGGACACTGCCAGCACTCTGAGAGCCGCACTGGTACCGGCCCTGATGTATCTATGCTGTCTCAGGGTCCACAGTGGACACTGCCAGCACTCTGAGAGCCGCACTGGAACCGGTCCTGATGTATCTATGCTGTCTCAGGGTCTACAGTGGACACTGCCAGCACTCTGAGAGCCGCACTGGAACCGGTCCTGATGTATCTGTGCTGTCTCAGGGTCCACCGTGGACACTGCCAGCACTCTGAGAGCCGCACTGGTACCGGTCCTGATGTATCTATGCTGTCTCAGGGTCCACCGTGGACACTGCCAGCACTCTGAGAGCTGCACTGGTACCGGCCCTGATGTATCTATGCTGTCTCAGGGTCCACCGTGGACACTGCCAGCACTCTGAGAGCCGCACTGGCACCGGTCCTGATGTATCTATGCTGTCTCAGGGTCCACCGTGGACACTGCCAGCACTCTGAGAGCCGCACTGGCACCGGTCCTGATGTATCTATGCTGTCTCAGGGTCCACAGTGGACACTGCCAGCACTCTGAGAGCCGCACTGGTACCGGTCCTGATGTATCTATGCTGTCTCAGGGTCCACCGTGGACACTGCCAGCACTCTGAGAGCCGCACTGGTACCGGTCCTGATGTATCTATGCTGTCTCAGGGTCCACCGTGGACACTGCCAGCACTCTGAGAGCAGCACTGGTACCGGTCCTAATGTATCTATGCTGTCTCAGGGTCCACCGTGGACATTGCCAGCACTCTTAGAGCTGCACTGGCACCGGTCCTGATGTATCTATGCTGTCTCAGGGTCCACAGTGGACACTGCCAGCACTCTGAGAGCTGCACTGGCACCGGTCCTGATGTATCTATGCTGTCTCAGGGTCCACCGTGGGCACTGCCAGCACTCTGAGAGCCGCACTGGTACCGGCCCTGATGTATCTATGCTGTCTCAGGGTCCACCGTGGACACTGCCAGCACTCTGAGAGCCGCACTGGTACCGGCCCTGATGTATCTATGCTGTCTCAGGGTCCACAGTGGACACTGCCAGCACTCTGAGAGCCGCACTGGAACCGGTCCTGATGTATCTATGCTGTCTCAGGGTCTACAGTGGACACTGCCAGCACTCTGAGAGCCGCACTGGAACCGGTCCTGATGTATCTGTGCTGTCTCAGGGTCCACCGTGGACACTGCCAGCACTCTGAGAGCCGCACTGGTACCGGTCCTGATGTATCTATGCTGTCTCAGGGTCCACCGTGGACACTGCCAGCACTCTGAGAGCTGCACTGGTACCGGCCCTGATGTATCTATGCTGTCTCAGGGTCCACCGTGGACACTGCCAGCACTCTGAGAGCCGCACTGGCACCGGTCCTGATGTATCTATGCTGTCTCAGGGTCCACCGTGGACACTGCCAGCACTCTGAGAGCCGCACTGGCACCGGTCCTGATGTATCTATGCTGTCTCAGGGTCCACAGTGGACACTGCCAGCACTCTGAGAGCCGCACTGGTACCAGCCCTGATGTATCTATGCTGTCTCAGGGTCCACCGTGGACACTGCCAGCACTCTGAGAGCCGCACTGTTACCGGTCCTGATGTATCTATGCTGTCTCAGGGTCCACCGTGGACACTGCCAGCACTCTGAGAGCTGCACTGGTACCGGTCCTGATGTACCTATGCTGTCTCAGGGTCCACCGTGGACACTGCCAGCACTCTGAGAGCCGCACTGGCACCGGTCCTGATGTACCTATGCTGTCTCAGGGTCCACAGTGGACACTGCCAGCACTCTGAGAGCCGCACTGGCACCGGTCCTGATGTATCTATGCTGTCTCAGGGTCCACAGTGGACACTGCCAGCACTCTGAGAGCCGCACTGGCACCGGTCCTGATGTATCTATGCTGTCTCAGGGTCCACTGTGGGCACTGCCAGCACTCTGAGAGCCGCACTGGTACCGGTCCTGATGTATCTATGCTGTCTCAGGGTCCACCGTGGGCACTGCCAGCACTCTGAGAGCCGCACTGGCACCGGTCCTGATGTATCTATGCTGTCTCAGGGTCCACAGTGGACACTGCCAGCACTCTGAGAGCCGCACTGGTACCGGTCCTGATGTATCTATGCTGTCTCAGGGTCCACCGTGGGCACTGCCAGCACTCTGAGAGCCGCACTGGTACCGGCCCTGATGTATCTATGCTGTCTCAGGGTCCACAGTGGACACTGCCAGCACCCTGAGAGCCGCACTGGCACCGGTCCTGATGTATCTATGCTGTCTCAGGGTCCACCGTGGACACTGCCAGCCCTCTGAGAGCCGCACTGGTACCGGTCCTGATGTATCTATGCTGTCTCAGGGTCCACCGTGGACACTGCCAGCACCCTGAGAGCCGCACTGGTACCGGTCCTGATGTATCTATGCTGTCTCAGGGTCCACCGTGGACACTGCCAGCACTCTGAGAGCCGCACTGGCACCGGTCCTGATGTATCTATGCTGTCTCAGGGTCCACAGTGGACACTGCCAGCACTCTGAGAGCCGCACTGGTACCGGTCCTGATGTATTTATGCTGTCTCAGGGTCCACCGTGGGCACTGCCAGCACTCTGAGAGCCGCACTGGCACCGGTCCTGATGTATCTATGCTGTCTCAGGGTCCACCGTGGGCACTGCCAGCACTCTGAGAGCCGCACTGGAACCGGTCCTGATGTATCTATGCTGTCTCAGGGTCCACCGTGGACACTGCCAGCACTCTGAGAGCCGCACTGGAACCGGTCCTGATGTATCTATGCTGTCTCAGTGTCCACAGTGGACACTGCCAGCACTCTGAGAGCTGCACTGGCACCGGTCCTGATGTATCTATGCTGTCTCAGGGTCCACCGTGGACACTGCCAGCACTCTGAGAGCCGCACTGGAACCGGTCCTGATGTATCTATGCTGTCTCAGGTTCCACAGTGGACACTGCCAGCACTCTGAGAGCCGCACTGGCACCGGTCCTGATGTATCTATGCTGTCTCAGGGTCCACCGTGGACACTGCCAGCACTCTGAGAGCCGAACTGGTACCGGTCCTGATGTATCTATGCTGTCTCAGGGTCCACCGTGGACACTGCCAGCACTCTGAGAGCCGCGCTGGTACCGGCCCTGATGTATCTATGCTGTCTCAGGGTCCACAGTGGACACTGCCAGCACTCTGAGAGCCGCACTGGTACCGGTCCTGATGTACCTATGCTGTCTCAGGGTCCACAGTGGACACTGCCAGCACTCTGAGAGCTGCACTGGCACCGGTCCTGATGTATCTATGCTGTCTCAGGGTCCACAGTGGACACTGCCAGCACTCTGAGAGCCGCACTGGTACCGGTCCTGATGTATCTATGCTGTCTCAGGGTCCACAGTGGACACTGCCAGCACTCTGAGAGCCGCACTGGTACCGGTCCTGATGTATCTATGCTGTCTCAGGGTCCACAGTGGACACTGCCAGCACTCTGAGAGCCGCACTGGCACCGGTCCTGATGTATCTATGCTGTCTCAGGGTCCACCGTGGACACTGCCAGCACTCTGAGAGCTGCACTGGTACCGGTCCTGATGTATCTATGCTGTCTCAGGGTCCACCGTGGACACTGCCAGCACTCTGAGAGCCGCACTGGCACCGGTCCTGATGTATCTATGCTGTCTCAGGGTCCACCGTGGACACTGCTATCACTCTGAGAGCCGCACTGGCACCGGTTCTGATGTATCTATGCTGTCTCAGGGTCCACTGTGTACACTGCCAGCACTCTGAGAGCCGCACTGGTACCGGTCCTGATGTATCTATGCTGTCTCAGGGTCCACCGTGGACACTGCCAGCACTCTGAGAGCCGCGCTGGTACCGGTCCTGATGTATCTATGCTGTCTCAGGGTCCACCGTGGACACTGCCAGCACTCTGAGAGCCGCGCTGGTACCGGCCCTGATGTATCTATGCTGTCTCAGGGTCACAGTGGACACTGCCAGCACTCTGAGAGCTGCACTGGTACCGGTCCTGATGTATCTGTGCTGTCTCAGGGTCCACAGTGGACACTGCCAGCACTCTGAGAGCTGCACTGGTACCAGTCCTGATGTATCTATGCTGTCTCAGGGTCCACCGTGGACACTGCCAGCACTCTGAGAGCCGCACTGGTACCGGTCCTGATGTATCTATGCTGTCTCAGGGTCCACCGTGGGCACTGCCAGCACTCTGAGAGCCGCACTGGCACCGGTCCTGATGTATCTATGCTGTCTCAGGGTCCACCGTGGAGACTGCCAGCACTCTGAGAGCCGCACTGGCACCGGTCCTGATGTATCTATGCTGTCTCAGGGTCCACAGCGGACACTGCCAGCACTCTGAGAGCCGCACTGGTACCGGTCCTGATGTATCTATGCTGTCTCAGGGTCCACCGTGGACACTGCCAGCACTCTGAGAGCCGCACTGGTACCGGTCCTGATGTATCTATGCTGTCTCAGGGTCCACCGTGGACACTGCCAGCACTCTGAGAGCCGCACTGGTACCGGTCCTGATGTATCTATGCTGTCTCAGGGTCCACAGTGGACACTGCCAGCACTCTGAGAGCCGCACTGGTACCGGTCCTGATGTATCTATGCTGTCTCAGGGTCCACCGTGGGCACTGCCAGCACTCTGAGCCGCACTGGCACCGGTCCTGATGTATCTATGCTGTCTCAGGGTCCACCGTGGACACTGCCAGCACTCTGAGAGCCGCACTGGTACCGGTCCTTATGTATCTATGCTGTCTCAGGGTCCACCGTGGGCACTGCCAGCACTCTGAGAGCCGCACTGGTACCGGTCCTGATGTATCTATGCTGTCTCAGGGTCCACCGTGGACACTGCCAGCACTCTGAGAGCCGCACTGGTACCGGTCCTGATGTATCTATGCTGTCTCAGGGTCCACAGTGGACACTGCCAGCACTCTGAGAGCCGCACTGGAACCGGTCCTGATGTATCTATGCTGTCTCAGGGTCCACCGTGGACACTGCCAGCACTCTGAGAGCCGCACTGGCACCGGTCCTGATGTATCTATGCTGTCTCAGGGTCCACAGTGGACACTGCCAGCACTCTGAGAGCTGCACTGGCACCGGTCCTGATGTATCTATGCTGTCTCAGGGTCCACCGTGGACACTGCCAGCACTCTGAGAGCCGCACTGGAACCGGTCCTGATGTATCTATGCTGTCTCAGGGTCCACCGTGGACACTGCCAGCACTCTGAGAGCCGCACTGGTACCGGTCCTGATGTATCTATGCTGTCTCAGGGTCACAGTGGACACCGCCAGCACTCTGAGAGCTGCACTGGCACCGGTCCTGATGTATCTATGCTGTCTCAGGGTCCACCGTGGACACTGCCAGCACTCTGAGAGCCGCACTGGTACCGGTCCTGATGTATCTATGCTGTCTCAGGGTCCACAGTGGACACTGCCAGCACTCTGAGAGCCGCACTGGTACCGGTCCTGATGTATCTATGCTGTCTCAGGGTCCACAGTGGACACTGCCAGCACTCTGAGAGCCGCACTGGAACCGGTCCTGATGTATCTATGCTGTCTCAGGGTCCACAGTGGACACTGCCAGCACTCTGAGAGCTGCACTGGCACCGGGCCTGATGTATCTATGCTGTCTCAGGGTCCACCGTGGACACTGCCAGCACTCTGAGAGCCGCACTGGTACCGGTCCTGATGTATCTATGCTGTCTCAGGGTCCACCGTGGACACTGCCAGCACTCTGAGAGCCGCACTGGTACCGGCCCTGATGTATCTATGCTGTCTCAGGGTCCACCGTGGGCACTGCCAGCACTCTGAGAGCCGCACTGGCACCGGTCCTGATGTATCTATGCTGTCTCAGGGTCCACAGTGGACACTGCCAGCACTCTGAGAGCCGCACTGGAACCGGTCCTGATGTATCTATGCTGTCTCAGGGTCCACAGTGGACACTGCCAGCACTCTGAGAGCCGCACTGGCACCGGTCCTGATGTATCTATGCTGTCTCAGGGTCCACAGTGGACACTGCCAGCACTCTGAGAGCCGCACTGGCACCGGTCCTGATGTATCTATGCTGTCTCAGGGTCCACCGTGGACACTGCCAGCACTCTGAGAGCCGCACTGGCACCGGTCCTGATGTATCTATGCTGTCTCAGGGTCCACCGTGGACACTGCCAGCACTCTGAGAGCCGCACTGGTACCGGTCCTGATGTATCTATGCTGTCTCAGGGTCCACCGTGGACACTGCCAGCACTCTGAGAGCCGCACTGGTACCAGTCCTGATGTATCTATGCTGTCTCAGGGTCCACCGTGGACACTGCCAGCACTCTGAGAGCTGCACTGGTACCGGTCCTGATGTATCTATGCTGTCTCAGGGTCCACCGTGGACACTGCCAGCACTCTGAGAGCCGCACTGGAACCGGTCCTGATGTATCTATGCTGTCTCAGGGTCCACCGTGGACACTGCCAGCACTCTGAGAGCCGCACTGGTACCGGTCCTGATGTATCTATGCTGTCTCAGGGTCCACAGTGGACACTGCCAGCACTCTGAGAGCCGCACTGGTACCGGCCCTGATGTATCTATGCTGTCTCAGTGTCCACCGTGGACACTGCCAGCACCCTGAGAGCCGCACTGGCACCGGTCCTGATGTATCTATGCTGTCTCAGGGTCCACCGTGGACACTGCCAGCACTCTGAGAGCCGCACTGGTACCGGTCCTGATGTATCTATGCTGTCTCAGGGTCCACCGTGGACACTGCCAGCACTCTGAGAGCTGCACTGGTACCGGCCCTGATGTATCTATGCTGTCTCAGGGTCCACCGTGGACACTGCCAGCACCCTGAGAGCCGCACTGGCACCGGTCCTGATGTATCTATGCTGTCTCAGGGTCCACCGTGGACACTGCCAGCACTCTGAGAGCCGCACTGGTACCGGTCCTGATGTATCTATGCTGTCTCAGGGTCCACCGTGGACACTGCCAGCACTCTGAGAGCCGCACTGGTACCGGTCCTGATGTATCTATGCTGTCTCAGGGTCCACCGTGGGCACTGCCAGCACTCTGAGAGCCGCACTGGCACCGGTCCTGATGTATCTATGCTGTCTCAGGGTCCACCGTGGAGACTGCCAGCACTCTGAGAGCCGCACTGGCACCGGTCCTGATGTATCTATGCTGTCTCAGGGTCCACAGCGGACACTGCCAGCACTCTGAGAGCCGCACTGGTACCGGTCCTGATGTATCTATGCTGTCTCAGGGTCCACCGTGGACACTGCCAGCACTCTGAGAGCCGCACTGGTACCGGTCCTGATGTATCTATGCTGTCTCAGGGTCCACCGTGGACACTGCCAGCACTCTGAGAGCCGCACTGGTACCGGTCCTGATGTATCTATGCTGTCTCAGGGTCCACCGTGGACACTGCCAGCACTCTGAGAGCTGCACTGGTACCGGTCCTGATGTATCTGTGCTGTCTCAGGGTCCACAGTGGACACTGCCAGCACTCTGAGAGCTGCACTGGTACCAGTCCTGATGTATCTATGCTGTCTCAGGGTCCACCGTGGACACTGCCAGCACTCTGAGAGCCGCACTGGTACCGGTCCTGATGTATCTATGCTGTCTCAGGGTCCACCGTGGGCACTGCCAGCACTCTGAGAGCCGCACTGGCACCGGTCCTGATGTATCTATGCTGTCTCAGGGTCCACCGTGGACACTGCCAGCACTCTGAGAGCCGCACTGGCACCGGTCCTGATGTATCTATGCTGTCTCAGGGTCCACAGCGGACACTGCCAGCACTCTGAGAGCCGCACTGGTACCGGTCCTGATGTATCTATGCTGTCTCAGGGTCCACCGTGGACACTGCCAGCACTCTGAGAGCCGCACTGGTACCAGTCCTGATGTATCTATGCTGTCTCAGGGTCCACCGTGGACACTGCCAGCACTCTGAGAGCCGCACTGGAACCGGTCCTGATGTATCTATGCTGTCTCAGGGTCCACAGTGGACACTGCCAGCACTCTGAGAGCCGCACTGGTACCGGTCCTGATGTATCTATGCTGTCTCAGGGTCCACCGTGGACACTGCCAGCACTCTGAGAGCCGCACTGGTACCGGTCCTGATGTATCTATGCTGTCTCAGGGTCCACCGTGGACACTGCCAGCACTCTGAGAGCCGCACTGGTACCGGTCCTGATGTATCTATGCTGTCTCAGGGTCCACCGTGGACACTGCCAGCACTCTGAGAGCTGCACTGGTACCGGTCCTGATGTATCTATGCTGTCTTAGGGTCCACCGTGGACACTGCCAGCACTCTGAGAGCCGCACTGGCACCGGTCCTGATGTATCTATGCTGTCTCAGGGTCCACAGTGGACACTGCCAGCACTCTGAGAGCCGCACTGGTACCGGTCCTGATGTATCCATGCTGTCTAAGGGTCCACCGTGGACACTGCCAGCACTCTGAGAGCCGCACTGGCACCGGTCCTGATGTATCTATTCTGTCTCAGGGTCCACCGTGGACACTGCCAGCACTCTGAGAGCCGCACTGGTACCGGTCCTGATGTATCTATGCTGTCTCAGGGTCCACCGTGGACACTGCCAGCACTCTGAGAGCCGCACTGGTACCGGCCCTGATGTATCTATGCCGTCTCAGGGTCCACCGTGGACACTGCCAGCACTCTGAGAGCCGCACTGGTACCGGTCCTGATGTATCTATGCCGTCTCAGGGTCCGCAGTGGGCACTGCCAGCACTCTGAGAGCTGCACTGGCACCGGTCCTGATGTATCTATGCTGTCTCAGGGTCCACAGCGGACACTGCCAGCACTCTGAGAGCCGCACTGGTACCGGTCCTGATGTATCTATGCTGTCTCAGGGTCCACCGTGGACACTGCCAGCACTCTGAGAGCTGCACTGGAACCGGTCCTGATGTATCTATGCTGTCTCAGGGTCCACCGTGGACACTGCCAGCACTCTGAGAGCCGCACTGGCACCGGTCCTGATGTATCTATGCTGTCTCAGGGTCCACCGTGGACACTGCCAGCACTCTGAGAGCTGCACTGGTACCGGTCCTGATGTATCTATGCTGTCTCAGGGTCCACAGTGGACACTGCCAGCACTCTGAGAGCCGCACTGGTACCGGTCCTGATGTATCTATGCTGTCTCAGGGTCCACCGTGGACACTGCCAGCACTCTGAGAGCCGCACTGGTACCGGTCCTGATGTATCTATGCTGTCTCAGGGTCCACCGTGGGCACTGCCAGCACTCTGAGCCGCACTGGCACCGGTCCTGATGTATCTATGCTGTCTCAGGGTCCACCGTGGACACTGCCAGCACTCTGAGAGCCGCACTGGTACCGGTCCTGATGTATCTATTCTGTCTCAGGGTCCACCGTGGACACTGCCAGCACTCTGAGAGCCGCACTGGTACCGGTCCTGATGTATCTATGCTGTCTCAGGGTCCACCGTGGACACTGCCAGCACTCTGAGAGCCGCACTGGTACCGGCCCTGATGTATCTATGCCGTCTCAGGGTCCACCGTGGACACTGCCAGCACTCTGAGAGCCGCACTGGTACCGGTCCTGATGTATCTATGCTGTCTCAGGGTCCACCGTGGACACTGCCAGCACTCTGAGAGCCGCACTGGTACCGGTCCTGATGTATCTATGCTGTCTCAGGGTCCACAGTGGACACTGCCAGCACTCTGAGAGCCGCACTGGAACCGGTCCTGATGTATCTATGCTGTCTCAGGGTCCACCGTGGACACTGCCAGCACTCTGAGAGCCGCACTGGCACCGGTCCTGATGTATCTATGCTGTCTCAGGGTCCACAGTGGACACTGCCAGCACTCTGAGAGCTGCACTGGCACCGGTCCTGATGTATCTATGCTGTCTCAGGGTCCACCGTGGACACTGCCAGCACTCTGAGAGCCGCACTGGTACCAGTCCTGATGTATCTATGCTGTCTCAGGGTCCACCGTGGACACTGCCAGCACTCTGAGAGCCGCACTGGAACCGGTCTGTGTCGGGATCCCTGTGCCATGCCAGATGCTCATGACTAGGGTCTGCATTGTGCTCCCTGTGCCATGCCAGCTCCTCGTAATTTGGGTCTGGGTCGGGCTCCATGTGCTATGCCAGCTCCTCGTGGCTAGGGTGTGTGTTGGGCTCCGTGTGCTATGCCAGTCGGGTGACTAGGGTCTGTGTCTGGCTCACTGTGCCATGCCAGTCTGGTGACTAGGGTCTGCGTTGGGCTCCCTGTGCCATGCCAGATGCTCATGACCAGAGTCTGCATGGTGCTCCCTGTGCCATGCCAGCTGCTCGTGGCTAGGGTCTGTGTCGGGCTCCCTATGTCATGCCAGTCTTGTGACTATGGTCTGCGTCATGCTCCCTGTGCCACATCAGTTCCTCGTGACTAGGGTCTGCGTCGGCCTCCCTGTGCCATACCAGTCTGGTGACTAGGTTCTGTGTTGGGCACCCTGTGCCATGCCAGATGCTCATGACTAGCGTCTGCATTGTGCTCCCTGTGCCATACCAGTCTGGTGACTAGGTTCTGTGTTGGGCGCCCTGTGCCATGCCAGATGCTCATGACTAGGGTCTGCATTGTGCTCCCTGTGCCATTCCAGCTCCTTGTGACTGGGGTCCGCATCAGACTCCCTGTGCCTTGCCAGTCTTGTGACTAGGGTCGGTGTTGGGCTCTCTGTGCCATTCCAGCTCCTTGTGACTGGGGTCTGCATCAGACTCCCTGTGCCTTGCCAGTCTTGTGACTAGGGTCGGTGTTGGGCTCTCTGTGCCATGCCAGCTCCTTGTGACTGGGGCTGTGTTTGGCTCCCTTTACCATGCAAGCTCCTCATGACTGGCCTCTGTGTTGGGCTCTCTGTGCCATTCCAGATCCTCATGCCCAGGGCATGCCTTGGGCTCCCTGTGCCATTTCAGCTCCTTTTGACTAGGGTCTGTGTCGGGCTCCCTCTGCCCTGCAATACTGAAAACTCGGGTCTGCGTCAGGCCCCCTGTGCTATGCCAGTTCCTCAAGACTAGGGTCTGTGTCGGGCTTCCTGTGCCATGCCAGCTCTTGTGACTAGGGTCTGCTTGGGTCTCAAAGTGCCAAGCCAGCTTTTGTGACTAGGGTCTGAGTGGGGCTCCCTGTGCTATGCCAGGTCCTGGTGACTAGGGTCTGTATAGGGCTCTCTGTGCCCTGCCAGTCTGTCGACTGGGGTCTGCGTCGGACTCCCTGTGCCTTGCTAGTCTTGTGACTAGGGTCTGTGTCGGGCTCCCTGTGCCATGCCAGATGCTCATGACCAGGGTCTGCATTGTGCTCCCTGTGCCATGCCAGCTCCTCGTAATTTGGGTCTGGGTCGGGCTCCATGTGCTATGCCAGCTCCTCGTGACTACGGTCTGTGTTGGGCTCCCTGTGCTATGCCAGTCTGGTGACTAGGATCTGTGTCGGGCTCACTGTGCCATGCCAGTCTGGTGACTAGGGTCTGTGTTGGGCTCCCTGTGCCATGCCAGCTCCTAGTGCTTAGGGTCTGCATCAGGCTCCCTGTGCCATGCCAGTCTGGTGACTAGGGTCTGTGTCGGGCTTACTATGCCATGCCAGTCTGGTGCCATGTCAGCTCTTCGTGACTAGGGTCTGTGTCGGGCTCCCAGTGCCCTTCCAGCTCCTCCTGACTTAGGTCTACGTCAGGCTCCCTGTGCCATACCAGCTCCTTGTGTCTAGCGTCTGAGTTGGGCACCCTGTGCTATGCCAGCTGCTGGTGACTAGGGTCTGCATCGGGCTCCCTGTGCCATGCCAGTCTGGTGACTACAGTCTGCATCAGGCTCCCTGTGCCATGCCAGTCTGTTGAATAGGGTCTGCGTCGGGCTCCCTATGCCTTGCCAGTCTGGTGACTAGGGTCGGCGCGGGTTCCCTGTGCCATGCCAGCTCCTCGTAACTAGGCTCTGCGTGGGGCGCTCTGTGCCAGGCCTGCCTGGCACATTGTGCACAGTGCCCTCCTCTCGCCAGAGAACCATCTCGGGGCCATGAATGATGCTGCAGGTGATCTCTGTCCAGGGATCTCGTCTGCACCGGCTCACCTGCCAGCTTTCATTCTTGGCGCTAGGAGAGAGCGTGTCCTGCCTTGTCTGCCTGCAAGAGCAGGCAGGATGTGTTATTTCACTTAACGCTGCTGTAGGCTGTAATTAAAGCCAACCGGGCAACACGTACCAGGGGTGCCCTCATGGGAGGAGACTAACTGGGGCAAGGTGGTACTAAGGAGGGACTAGTAAGCCTATTGACCAATGAAAAGCCACAGTTTACAGTGGACAATCACACAAGTCAATAAAAAGATGGACGGGGAGTGGGGGGGCTTCAACTCCCTACCTGAGTACAGCCAGAGGGAGAAGTGGGAGGGATCTAAAGGGCATGGCGTGCCCCTACTTAAAACAATCATTTCAGTCCGTTCCCCTACTTCTTCTACGCCACCTGGAAAAGAAGAAAAGGGCTTCAGTGAGGAATGTGTGGCTTGCTGTAAATCTGCTCTCCACCCACCCAGAAGTGGAGAATAGGGGGACGGCGGCTGCTGTAGAAGAGGCCTCCACTGGTGGATGTACCCACGGCTGACCCAGCCCCGCCTGCCCCGAGGTCCCCAGCCCCTCCTTTACAGCTCTGCTCTTTTCTCTGCACTGGGACCTGCAAGAGGAGTCTGGACGCCTCTGAACTCCACGCTCTCGAAAAAACATCCAGTAAGTTGGGAAAAGGAAAGAATATCCGGTGCATTTTTAAAAAAATATCTGAAAAATGTCAGCTGTTTTTCTTCTGTTCATTTTTAAAATGTGTACCACTGCTTTGTCTGTCTTCAGGGATGTGGTCAACAAGCATTTGCAATGCAATAGGTCCCGCATTACTGAAAGTTTGACCTATTGGCGTTGCAAATAATAATGTTACACCAAAAGCTCAAACTTTCAGTAATGTGAGGCCTATTGCATTGCAAACACTTGCTTTTTTAGGCACGAGGAGACAAAGAGATTTGCCCAGAATCCCAGAATCTGACCCTCCTGCCAGACCCGATCCTGGTCCCCAGCTTCAGTCTTGTAGGGCACCGACATATGTTCATTACGGCTACTTCTAGAATTGCTCATCAGTAGCAGCCTTGTTCACTCTGAAGCAAGGGAGAGGTCAGAGAGACAAGGGCTGACAAAATAGTGTAAATACGAAACAAAAACAGTTTCCAAGCACGTGAGCTGTGCTATTGCAAAGCCAGCGTAGCAGCACCAGCCCGCGGTTTGTGGTAAATTGCAACATTGGTTCAACTTGACTCGTGTACATGTCAATATTAGTTGCAAAGCGCTTTATACCACTTCTGCTGTCCATATTGATAGGTCAGATTTCTATCAAAGGAAGAGGACATGAAGGAACTGAATTCAACCAGTAGTAATATTGGGATACCTGCAAGTTCCTATGAAGACCACCTACGGCAGCCATACCTCGACACGGCATCAAACAAGGTGATCTTAAAACACATTTTTATAGTGAGACTTATGGTTTTGCCGATCAAAGATATCAACAGGTGCTGGAAAGCCTTAGGGGCAATCACATCCCTGAGAGCCTGAAACCATTGGTGCAGATTATAGACACCTGTTGTACCTCCACTGCTGAATGTGAACGGGGCTTTAGTGTCACGACTGATGAGCTCACACCGCTGCGGAACACAATATCTAACGCTTGTCTGTCTTCTATAATGTTGATACAAATCATGGGGCCTCCTGTCATAGAATTTAAACCTGAATCTTATGTTCAGAAATGGTTAGAAAAAGGGAAGAGCAGTGCTGCTGAAAGAAAATGCATGGCTCTGATACAAATGGCTTATGATTCCTCTTATAAGCGTATTTGGGACATTCTGTGATTAGAAACATGTCACACATTGTAAACGTATTTTAATGTACACAACTTATATATTAAACCTCAAATAAACATGTTTATCCATTGTTTGAATTAAATAACGTTATAAGCTGTAACTGGTCAGTGAAATGCCAACTTTACAAAAAATTGGTATGTGTTGCTATTTCTAGCCACAGCTCTGACTCCGCCCACTGATCAAATCCTCTGGTTATTCCCTCCCCCTGATTCTCGGCCCATAGTTCCCCTACTTTTTTTCCCCCACTTGGACCACTGAGTACAGCTGCAAACCTCTGTCCGGGCTCCACCTGAAAACCTAAGTGGAGAGATGGCTGGTGCACCCACCCCCCCCAGGAGATAAAGGGGGGCGGCGCCCTGAAACACATATAAAAGGAGCTGGGTATCAAAAGGGGGCGTGTCCGGGTACAAACAAGATGAGGACACCTGCAGCTGACACAGAACCCCTCACACAATCCCAAACATGCACCCCCACCCCCAGCGCCAGAGCCTCCAATGGAAGCATCCAAGGCAGAGAGCGAAAGAGGGGGGGGGCAGAGAGTGAGTGCGCCCCTCACTCATGTCAGGACTGGAGGGCGTGGCCTCTGAAGGGACAGGTGAGAGCCAGGTACAGAGGCCCCCACTGGAGGGGAGGTACATGCTGGGGCAGGAGGGCTCTAAAGGTAACAACGAAAATAATGGCACCAGTGCCATATAGTGCCTGGAAGTGAGAGTCTGGTGTCTGCAGCACGGACATCACCTGGAAGAGGCCTCATTCCCTCACCCTCCGGCCCTCGGAACGGTAAGACTGACAACTCTAGTTTGGAGGGATCCCCTTACCCTCCACTACTTCCAGGGCCTCTCTGTGCCCCCCTCACCCTCTCTGTGCCCTCCTCACCCTCCACTACGTTCAAAGACTCTCTGTGCCCTCCTCACCCTCTTCATGCCCTTCTCACCCTCCACTACAGCCATGGCCTCTCTCTGCCCTCCTCACCCTCCTCATGCCCTGCTCCACTACTTTGAGGGCCTCTCTGTGCCCTCCTCACCCTACACTGCTACCAGGGCCTCTCTGTGCCCTCCTCACTCTCCACTACTGCCAGGGCCTCTCTGTGCCCTCCTCACTCTCCCCTGCCAGGGTCTCTCTGTGTCCTCCTCACCCTCCACTACATCCAAAGACTCTCTGTGCCCTCCTCACCATTTTCATGCCCTTCTCATCATACACTACAACCAGGGCCTCTCTGTGCTCTCCTCACCCTCCACTACTTCCAGGGCATTTCTGTGCTCTCCACACTCTCCACTACTGCCAGGGCCTCTCTGTGCCCTCCTCACCCTCCACTTCTACCAGGGCCTCTCTGTGCCCTCCTCACCCCCCACTACTGCCAGAGCCTCTCTATATCCTCTTTGCCCTCTCTGTGCTCTCCTCATCCTCCTCACGCCCTCCTCGCCCTCCACTACTGCCAGGGCCTCTCTGTGCCCTCCTCACCCTCCCCTGCCAGGTCCTCTCTGTGCCCTCCTCACCCTCCACTACTGCCAGGGCCTCTCTGTGCTCTCCTCACCCTCCACTACTGCCAGGGCCTCTCTGTGCCCTCCTCACCCTCCACTACTGCCAGGGCCTCTCTGTACCCGCCTCACCCTCCACTACTGCCAGGGCCTCTCTGTGCTCTCCTCACCCTCCACTACTGCCAGGGGCTCTCTGTACCCTCCTCACCCTCCACTACTACCAGTGCCTCTCTGTGCCCTCCTCACCCTCCACTATTGCCAGGCCCTCTCTGTGCCCCCCTCACCCTCCACTATTGCCAGGGTCTCTCTGTGCTCTCCTCACCCTCCACTACTGCCAGGGCCTCTCTGTGCTCTCCTCACCCTCCACTCCTGCCAGGGCCTCTCTGTGCTCTCCTCACCCTCCACTACTGCCAGGGCCTCTCTGTACCCTCCTCACCCTCCACTACTACCAGTGCCTCTCTGTGCCCTCCTCACCCTCCACTTCTACCAGGGCCTCTCTGTGCCCTCCTCACCCTCCACTATTGCCAGGGCCTCTCAGTGCTCTCCCCACCCTCCACTACTGCCAGGGCCCCTCTGTGCCCTCCTCAGCCTCCACTACTGCCAGGGCCTCTCTGTGCCCTCCACTACTGCCAGGGCCTCTCGGTGCCCTCCACTATTGCCAGGGCCTCTTTCTGCCTCCTCACCCTCCTCGTGCCCTGCTCCACTACTGACAAGGGACTCTCTGTGCCCTCCTCACCCTCCACTACTTCCAGGGCATTTCTGTGCTCTCCACACTCTCCACTACTGCCAGGGCCTCTCTGTGCCCTCCTCACCCTCCACTTCTACCAGGGCCTCTCTGTGCCCTCCTCACCCCCCACTACTGCCAGGGCCTCTCTATGCCCTCTTCGCCCTCTCTGTGCTCTTCTCATCCTCCTCACGCCCTTCTCACCCTCCACTACTTCCAGTGCCTCTCTGTTCCCTCAACACCCTCCCCTGCCAGGTCCTCTCTGTGCCCTCCTCCCCCTACACTACTGCCAGGGTCTCTCTGTGCTCTCCTCACCCTCCACTCCTGCCAGGGCCTCTCTGTGCTCTCCTCACCCTCCACTCCTGCCAGGGCCTCTCTGTGCTCTCCTCACCCTCCACTACTGCCAGGGCCTCTCTCTACCCTCCTCACCCTCCACTATTGCCAGGGCCTCTCTGTGCTCTCCTCACCCTCCACTCCTGCCAGGGCCTCTCTGTGCTCTCCTCACCCTCCACTCGTGCCAGGGCCTCTCTGTGCTCTCCTCACCCTCCACTCCTGCCAGGGCCTCTCTGTGCTCTCCTCACCCTCCACTACTGCCAGGGCCTCTCTCTACCCTCCTCACCCTCAACTACTGCCAGGGCCTCTCTGTGCCCTCCTCAGCCTCCACTACTGCCAGGGCCTCTCTGTACCCTCCCCACCCTCCACTACTACCAGGGCCTCTCTGTGCTCTCCTCACCCTCCACTACTACCAGTGCCTCTCTATGCCCTCTTCACCCCCTTTGTGCCCTCCTCACCCTCTGCTACTGCCAGGGCTTCTCTGTACCCTCCTCACCCTCCACTACTGCCAGGGTATCTCTGTGCCCTCCTCACCCTCCCTGTGCCCTCCTCATCTTCCACTACTGCCAGTGCCTCTCTGTGCTCTCCTCACCCTCCACTACTGCAAGGGCCTCTCTGTGCCCTCCCCACCCTCCACTACTACCAGGGCCTCTCTGTGCTCTCCTCACCCTCCACTACTACCAGTGCCTCTCTATGCCCTCTTCACCCCCTCTGTACCCTCCTCACCCTCCACTACTGCCAGGGCCTCTCTGTGCTCTCCTCACCCTCCCCTACTGCCAGTGCCTCTCTGTGCCCTCCTCAGCCTCCACTACTGACAAGGGACTCTCTGTGCCCTCCACACCCCACTTCTGCCAGAGCCTCTCTGTGCCCTCCTCACCCCCAGCTGCTGCCAGGACCTCTCTGTGCCCTACTCACCCTCCACTACTGCCATGGCCTCTCTGTGCCCTCATCACCCTCCACTACTGCCAGGACCTCTATGTGCCCTACTCACCCTCCACTACTGCCAGGGCCTCTCTGTGCCCTACTCACCCTCCGCTACTGCCAGGACCTCTCTGTGCCCTACTCACCCTCCACTACTGACAAGGGACTCTCTGTGCCCTCCACACCCCACTTCTGCCAGAGCCTCTCTGTGCCCTCCTCACCCCCCGCTGCTGCCAGGACCTCTCTGTGCCCTACTCACCCTCCACTACTGCCATGGCCTCTCTGTGCCCTCCTCACCCTCCACTACTGCCAGGACCTCTCTGTGCCCTACTCACCCTCCACTACTGCAAGGGCCTCTCTGTGCCCTCCCCACCCTCCACTACTACCAGGGCCTCTCTGTGCTCTCCTCACCCTCCACTACTACCAGTGCCTCTCTATGCCCTCTTCACCCCCTCTGTACCCTCCTCACCCTCCACTACTGCCAGGGCCTCTCTGTGCTCTCCTCACCCTCCCCTACTGCCAGTACCTCTCAGTGCCCTACTCACCCTCCACTACTGACAAGGGACTCTCTGTGCCCTCCACACCCCACTTCTGGCAGAGACTCTCTGTGCCCTCCTCCCCCCCCGCTGCTGCCAGGACCTCTCTGTGCCCTTCTCACCCTCCACTACTGCCAGGGCCTCTCTGTGCCCTCATCACCCTCCACTACTGCCAGGACCTCTATGTGCCCTACTCACCCTCCGCTACTGCCAGGACCTCTCTGTGCCCTACTCACCCTCCACTACTGACAAGGGACTCTCTGTGCCCTCCACACCCCACTTCTGCCAGAGCCTCTCTGTGCCCTCCTCACCCCCCGCTGCTGCCAGGACCTCTCTGTGCCCTACTCACCCTCCACTACTGCCATGGCCTCTCTGTGCCCTCCTCACCCTCCACTACTGCCAGGACCTCTCTGTGCCCTACTCACCCTCCACTACTGCAAGGGCCTCTCTGTGCCCTCCCCACCCTCCACTACTACCAGGGCCTCTCTGTGCTCTCCTCACCCTCCACTACTACCAGTGCCTCTCTATGCCCTCTTCACCCCCTCTGTACCCTCCTCACCCTCCACTACTGCCAGGGCCTCTCTGTGCTCTCCTCACCCTCCCCTACTGCCAGTACCTCTCAGTGCCCTACTCACCCTCCACTACTGACAAGGGACTCTCTGTGCCCTCCACACCCCACTTCTGGCAGAGACTCTCTGTGCCCTCCTCCCCCCCCGCTGCTGCCAGGACCTCTCTGTGCCCTTCTCACCCTCCACTACTGCCAGGGCCTCTCTGTGCCCTCATCACCCTCCACTACTGCCAGGACCTCTCTGTGCCCTACTCACCCTCCACTACTGCCAGGACCTCTCTGTGCCCTACTCACTAATAAGTTTACCTACTCCCCTGCTTTGGACAGACCACTTTTTGGTCCCCATAACCTGGACTGCGCCTAAACCCTCACCGCCCGTACCTATCACGAGATTCATGTGAGCCTGGTCCCGCCTAGCAGTTGCCAACTGGTCTAGCAAACTCGCTAGTAATCCACCTCTTATCAACACTGACCCTTGCGTAGCCAACCAGGCATATGTCACCTGGATTACTCAATCTCTAGATGACACACTTCCCCAAAAAAAATCACGCTTAAGCGCTCCCAGAAAACTGCACCGTGGTACATGGAGGCTCTCAGGGACAAGAAACGGCTCTGCAGGCAATCGGAAAGACGATGGCGTTCTGACTTCTCAGCAGACAATAAAACCCGCTACCGAGAAGCCATCAGTGAATATAAAATTCTAATAAAAGCGGTTCAGGCTACATATTTTTCCAAGAGAATTCTGCTTGCAAAATCAAAACCCAAGGAAATGTTTCAAATCATTAAAAAACTAACAAAACCTTCCCTCAGCCTGCAGGCGGACAAGTCCATCACCCACTGCAATAATGTTGCGGAATTCTTTCATCAGAAGGTAAATACTATTTACTCAGCTTTTCCCCCCAAAAACCTGACCCCCTTAGTCCCACCTTTGGATCCCACAGGTTTCCTCATCAGTCAGCCCCGACCCACTCTGACTCACTTCCCTCCTTTGGATTTCGCTACCCTCGAATCCTTAGCACGGAAAGTAAAAACCGGATCCCCTGATGACTCAGCCCCGCCAGACATAATAATGGCAGCCTCTCAGATCACTCTGCCCATTATCAGGGAGGTGTTAAACGCCTCAATCTCCTCTGGCACAGTTCCGACCGTATGGAAGCAGGCCATGGTCAGATCATTACTGAAAAAACCTAACTTAGACCCAACTGACCTGTCTAACTATCGTCCCATCTCCCTGCTCCCATGGGCAAGCAAGATCCTGGAAAAATGCATAAACCAACAGCTGGTAAACTTCTTGGAAGACCATCACTTACTGGATCCCACCCAAACGGGCTTCAGACCGAAACACGGGACTGAGACCGCCCTTCTCATGGTCACAGAGGAAGCCAGGAAAATCCTGGATCAGGGAGGATCAGTGGCAGTGATCCTCCTTGATCTCAGCGCGGCTTTTGACACGGTCAGCCACGACACCTTGCTGTACCGTATGTCCCGGGCCGGGATCAAGGACAAAGCCTGTTCATGGTTTAAGTCCTTCTTAGAGGACAGATCCTTCAGAGTGTTTGAGGGCGAGTCTGTGTCCACAAGCAGACCTCTGAAATGCGGAGTCCCCCAGGGCTCCTCTCTAAGCCCCGCACTTTTTAATCTGTACATGAGGCCACTGGCTGATGTCGTCCGTCCATTTGGGGTTAAGATCATCTCTTATGTGGACGACACGCAGCTGGTGGTCTCACTGGCGCAGGAATCCATCCTGCCTGCACCAGGCGGGCTTAGAGAGTGCCTAGAGGAGGTGAAGACCTGGATGTCCCTATCGTCCCTAAAACTGAATGGGGACAAAACCGAGCTAATGCTCCTAGGCCCCCCAGACCTCAGCCTGCCCGCCTCCCTGTGGCCGCCTTGTCTGGGCTCCCCTCCAACTCCTAAAAACAATATTAAGAGTCTCGGAGTCTGGTTGGACAGATCTCTGTCCTTCAACGTACAAGCCACAAAACTCTCAGCCGCCTGTTTTGGCATCATGAGGAGGTTAAAGAAAATCCTTCCTCTCCTCCCCATGGAAGCAAAACAGGCGGCCATACAGGGCTTAATACAGTCACGCCTTGACTTCAATAAGGTGCTCTACTTTGGTGCCCCAGAATACACTCTGAGAAGGCTCCAGATAGTGCAGAACTGCGCAGCACGCATTCTGATCGAGCTCCCCCGCAGACAATCAGTGAGGGCCGGACTGGCAAGCCTCCACTGGCTACCAGTGCGCCACAGAGTTATGTTCAAGGTAATGTGTATAGCACACCAGGCCTTCTGGAACACTGGCCCCAGGATTACTCGTGACCTAATCACCCACTATATTCCTAGCAGGAGCCTCCGTTCCAGTCAGACCTTCCTCGCAATGGCCCCCAGAATAAAAAGGTCTAGGTCTGGAGGCAGGACGTTTTCCTATAATGCTGCCAGGGCCTGGAACGCCCTGCCACTGCACCTCAGAGCCAACCCCAATCTGTCTGCGGTTAGAAAACAGTTGAAAACTTTTCTCTTCATTCTGCCCAACTAACTCTATCCTTGCCTCCTTCATATGCTCTCTTGCGGGTTCATGGTAGTCTTAGCGCTTGGACGCCTCCGGGCAACAATTCGCGCTGTATAAATTCACATCCTTCCTTCCTTCCTTCCTTCCCTCCACTACTGACAAGGGACTCTCTGTGCCCTCCACACCCCACTTCTGGCAGAGCCTCTCTGTGCCCTCCTCCCCCCCCCCTGCTGCTGCCAGGACCTCTCTGTGCCTTCCTCCCCCCCGCTGCTGCCAGGACCTCTCGGTGCCCTCCTCCCCCCGCTGCTGCCAGGACCTCTCTGTGCCCTCCTCCCCCCCCCCCCGCAGCTGCCAGGACCTCTCTGTGCCCTTCTCACCCTCCACTACTGCCAGGGCCTCTCTGTGCCCTCCTCACCCCCCACTACTGCCAGGGCCTCTCTGTGCCCTACTCACCCTCCACTACTGCCAGGGCCTCTCTGTGCCATCCTCACCCCCCACTGCTGCCAGGGCCTCTCTGTGTCCTCATCACCATCTGCTACAGCCAGGGTCTCTCTGTCCCCTCCTCACCCTGCAATTCCAGGGACTACCCATGGCTCCCCACCCTGCCCTGGCTGCCCCTCAACACACTGGCTGAGTGTGTCAATGAGGCATCGAGCTCCTTGAAGCCAGGCCTCACTCAGCGTCTTAAGACTCAAATATTTCATTGTTGTTGCATCATTTTGATGCCAGGGCTCCGTCACCAGCTGCTGAGGGTCTGCTGGTGCCAGGGCAAGGGGCACCAAGGGTCTGATTCTAGGGTTACCACCGGCTGAAGGTCAACTTATGTAGGGTGTCTTCTTATGCCAGGGCTCTGCTGCTAAATCCCTGCACAGGCTTTCTTTATGCCAGGGCTCTGCTACAACATCCCTGCACGGGCTCTCCTTATGCCAGGGCTCTGCAGCTACATCCCTGCACTGGCTCTCCTTATGCCAGGGCTCTGCTGCTACATCCCTGCACTGGCTCTCCTTATGCCAGGTCTTGACTGCTTCATCCGTCCATGGGTTTTCCTTATGCCGAAGCTCGAACTATGCTGAAGGGTTGTATAGACTCCATTAAATGAAGAGTCCGCGCTGCTTTATCCCAGGGACCCAGTTATAGGCAGTGCAGCCGGTGCAGCGGCACCAAGACTTTGGCTGATCTCTAGCGCTTCAGTTTATTTTGATGCTCGTTGGCAGGGGCGCGAGGTAGGACACCCCAAACCCATTCTGGGTGGGGTCACGTGCCTGGGTGTTTGTGTGGGTCGGGGATGGTCCTGACATCACTGGGGGAATGGTGACGTGGTGAGAGGGCCCAGGTTTGAGATCTGATTGTGTCACTTTGAGTCCCACCGGCTCGTGCAAGAGCGGCTGATGGGGAGTCAAGCGCCAACTCCTCTTCGGCGCTGGTAGTGGGGGTGCGGTAGTAACTTCAGAACTCCAGATTATCAGGAGAGATTTCAGCTGTTGAAAGGGCATTGTGCCTTTAAAACTGCTTCCTAAGGCAGGCTGTGGTGTGTTCAAAGGTAATTAAACCAGGGAGACACACTGATGTTAAAGAAATCGCTTCAGCTTTTAGGTGCTTCTGGCTGCAGAGTGAAGAAATTTTATAACATGAATTTAAGATATTCTTAACTGCACTGGGAGTTGGGAAATATAACCTATGTAAAATGTTCTCTTAATTTATAGATTTATAAACTGCTTGACACAACCCCTTCTAAAGCTTTCAAATATTTCAGAATATATATTTTTATAAATGGAATGCAAAGTTGACATCCAGCCTTTTGAGAGTAGAGTAAGATGGGAATATATATATTACCTACTGGCGGTCGCCAGTAGGTATATATAGTTAGGACCTAGTTAACATAGGAAATTCCGAACATTCTATTGGGAATAACTTTGGCGCTGATTGAGGGATCGGCCTGTAATTTTCCTTAAATTTGCCTCGCTCCGCTCCTTCCCTGAAAGTTTCGGGGGGATTCGTCAGGCGGGGTCCGAGAAAAAAGAGGGGTCCCAAAACGTGTTTTCCCCATGTTAATTTCCATAGGGACATTCTGACAAGGCTACAGCTCGAACGGCTGAACGGAATTACACCAGATTTGGCAAAATGGTAGGGCCTGGTATGCAGCAGTGCCTTTTGTATGTTTGGTGTAAATCCCTCCAGTAGTTCTTAAGAAAATTGAATTTGAAATTTTTCAAATGGCATTTTCTATGGGACCTTTAGACACGGCTACAGCCCGAATGGCTGAACGGAATTACACCAAACTTGGCAAAATGGTAGGGACAGGTATGCAGTAGTGCCTCTTCTATTTTTGGTGAAAATCCCTCCAGTAGTTGTTGAGAAAATTGAATTTGAGCAAATTATATATCTATGTGCGCTCACAGTACGCGCACCGTATGCGTACGGTACGCTTACTGTACGCTTACGTGCGGGTACCCTTACGTGCGCAAGCGAGTTTCTGATTGGCTGGCAGTCGACTGTCAACATTCCAAACTGTACAAACCAGGAAGTGTTGGCCACCATCTTGTTTTTCAGAAGAACTGAGGCACAAGAGAGCCCAAAACAAGAGTGGAAAACACAAAAAAGGGGGCAGGGTAGAGACCCCCCAACCCTCTAGCCCTTCTCAGGGGGTCCCAAAAGGACCCTCAAGGGCAAAAAAAAATAGAGAAATTCAAAAAAATCACGGGGTACGCTCTCTTGTGCCTCACTTGTGCCTCACTTCTCCTGAGAAACAAGATGGCTGCTCAGGTGGTCCCAGAAGGATAATAACATATATAAACGTTATCCGCTAATAGAATTAGCATTTACAAAACCTTTGCAATTTATTGAAAAAAAAATATAGGTTTCACGCCTGATATAGTTAGGATTTAGCATTTAAAAAACCTTGCAAATTCACTGAAAAACCCATAGGTCTCAAGCCTTATATAGTTAGGAATTAGCATTTAAAAAACCTTGCAAATTCACTTAAAAAACCATAGGTTTCAAGCCTTATATAGTTAGGAATTAGCATTTAAAAACCTTGCAAATTCAATTAAAACACCATAGGTTTCAGGCCTCATATAGTTAGGAATTAGCATTTTAAAAACCTTGCAAATTCACTTAATAAAACCATAGGTTTCAGGCCTTACATAGTTAGGAATTAGCCTTTAAAAAAACATTGAAATTGCTCCTATATAGTTAGTTGTACTAACTATATTTCGCGCACCCGCAATCCACTGCTGATGATATCACATATTACATCATTCATGACATGGTCAGTGACATCACTGATGACATCTCAAATGACATCACTCAATAAATCAATCAGTGACACTTATATAGCGCGCTACCTACCCGTAGGGTCTCAAGGCGCTGGGGGGGGGGGGGGGTGCCGCTACTGCTCGAACAGCCAGGTCTTCAGCTTCTTCCTGAAGGCGAGGTGGTCTTGGGTCAGGCGCAGGTCGGGAGGGAGGGAGTTCCAGGTCTTGGCGGCCAGGTAGGAGAAGGACCTTCCTCCCGTAGTCGCTCTTCGGATGCGGGGGACGGCGGCGAGGGCGTGGTTGGCTGATCGGAGGTGGCGATTGGGCGCGTAGAAGTTGATTCGGCTGTTGAGGTAGCTCGGACCCTGGTCGTGTAGGGCTTTGTGTGCGTGGGTGAGGAGGCGGAAGGTGATTCTTTTGTTGACGGGGAGCCAGTGGAGGTCTCTCAGATGTCCGGTGATGTGGCTGGTTCGTGGGATGTCGAGGATGAGTCTGGCTGAGGCGTTCTGGATCCGCTGGAGTCTCTTCTGGAGCTTGGCGGTGGTACCGGCGTAGAGGGCGTTGCCGTAGTCCAGTCGGCTGGTGACGAGGGCCTGGGTGACGGTCTTCCTGGTCTCGGTGGGGATCACTGATGACATCACTGATGACATCTCATTTGACATCACTGTGTGATGTACACAGGAGTAAGGCTGAGCCCCCTGGGGGTGTGATGAGGTAGAATAGGTGCATTTCAGGAGTCATGGTCTGAGCCGCTGGGGGGGTGATGAGGTAGAATAGTTGCATTTATAGAGCGCCCTCCGCACAGAGTCCTGTACATTCTCCACGTCACGGGGCGGAGGAGCATCGCCACACTGCTCTCTGAGCATCTGAACTTAAAAAAGGAAAAATAAAATTATAATATCACGCGGTATTACAATTTTATAATTTTGTTGCTCGGCTGGTTAGGGGCAGGCTGCCTCTAACTGGAATAGGGGAGGAGTGGCAGGCCCTCACTTAAGTTTTCGGCCAGCCCTTCCGGCCCTTTGTAGGACAAAAATAGAGCATGTGTGGAGAACCTGCTGAGGCCCCCGGTCCCTCTCTGAGTGCCGAGCCACGGCATTCAGACCAATCACAACGCTGCATTGCAGCCAGCGTGGAGAACATGCCCAGGCCCCCGGTCCCTCTCTGAGTGCAGCTCCACTGGCTCAGACCAATCACAACGCTGCATTACAGCCTGCGTGGAGAACATGCCCAGGTCCCCTGTCCCTCTCTGAGTGCAGCTCCACTGGCTCAGACCAATCACAATGCTGCATTGCAGCCTGAGTGGAGAACATGCCCAGACCCCCAGTACCTCTCTGAGTGTCGAGCCAGAGCGCTCAGACCAATGACAACGCTGCATTGCAGCCTGCGTGGAGAACATGCCCAGGTCCCCTGTCCCTCTCTGAGCGCCGCACCACTGGCTCAGACCAATGACAAAGCTGCATTGCAGCCTGCGTGGAGAACATGCCCAGGCCCCCGGTCCCTCTCTGAGCGCCGAGCCAGAGCGCTCAGACCAATCACAACGCTGCATTGCAGCCAGCGCGGAGAACATGCCCAAGCGCCCGGTCCCTCTCTGAGCACCGCACCACTGGCTCAGACCAATCACAACGCTGCATTGCAGCCTGCGTGGAGAACATGCCCAAGCCCCCGGTCCCTCTCTGAGCACCGAGCCACTGGGCTCAGACCAATCACAACGCTGCATTAAAGTGGGAATGGAGTTGGCCTAACGGCTAGGGCGCTCAACTTCGAATCTGGGGAACTGGGTTTGAGTCTTGGCAATGACGCTGCAAGTCACTTTATCTCCCTGTGCCTAACAAAAATGAATGTATGTCCTCATGTAAGGTAACTGGTGCTTCGTAAAGCGCTCTGATACCTGATTCGGGTCAAGTTTCGCGCTATATTAAACTCTATAAAAAAAAAAAAGCCTGCGTGGAGAACATGCTCAGGCCCCCGGTCCCTCTCTGAATGCCGAGCTACAGTGCTCAGACCAATCACCATGCTGCTACCCTGTTCCTGGTTCCTGCCCCTGGAAGCGGCGAAGAGGACCAAAAGGCCGCAGCCGGCCTGCAGGTAAGTGCGTGTGTCTGGCGGCTCAGAAAGTGCCCATTTTCGTACAGCGCGTCATAGAGGTGTCCTGAACTTAGAATCCTGCCCCCCCAACTCCCGTTAATGTTTATTGTTAAAAGCAAACGCGATGGGTGCCCGTGCGGTACTTTGTGATTCCTTTAATCCCAGAGCCCTGTCTGTTGGGAGAGGACACTACCAGGGCAGTGAGATAGCACAACACTATTCCTGCTCCCTCAGAAAGTGGTGAGACCTCCACAGCTCACAGAAATCCACAGGCCTCAGTCTGGGGGTCTCCTGAGGGGGGCCCACAGCAGGCCACAGGGGCCACAGGGCAGTGACATCACACAACACTATTCCTGCCCCCTCAGAAAGTGGCGAGACCCCCACAGCTCACAGAAATCCACAGGACTCGCTCTGAATGGGGGTCCCCTGAGGGGGGCCCACAGCAGGCCACAGGGCAGTGACATCACACAACACTATTCCTGCCCCCTCAGAAAGCGGTGAGACCCCCACAGCTCACAGAAATCCACAGGCCCCAGTCTGAATGGGGGTCTCCTGAGGGGGGCCCACAGCAGGCCACAGGGGCCACAGGGCAGTGACATCACACAACACTATTCCTGCCCCCTCAGAAAGTGGTGAGACCCCCACATCTCACAGAAATCCACAGGCCTCGCTCTGAATGGGGGTCTCCAGAGGGGGGCCCACAGCAGGCCACAGGGGCCACAGGGCAGTGACATCACACAACACTATTCCTGCTCCCTCAGAAAGTGGTGAGACCCCCACAGCTCACAGTAATTCACAGGCCTCGGTCTGAATGGGGGTCTCCTGAGGGGGGCCCACAGCAGGCCACTGGGGCCACAGGGCAGTGACATAACACAACACTATTCCTGCTCCCTCAGAAAGTGGTGAGACCCCCACAGCTCACAGAAATCCACAGGCCTCGCTCTGAATGGGGGTCTCCTGAGGGGGGCCCACACCAGGCCACAGGGGCCACAGGGCAGTGACATCACACAACACTATTCCTGCCCCCTCAGAAAGTGGTGAGACCCCCACAGCTCACAGAAATCCACAGGCCTCAGTCTGAATGGGGGTCTCCTGAGGGGGGCCCACAGCAGGCCACAGGGGCCACAGGGGCCACAGGGGCCACAAGGGCCCCACATGATGCCCCTCCTTCAGGGCATCACTCTGGGCCCCGCAAGGCTTGATGGGAATCGCGGTGTCTGAAAAGGTGCGGTAAAACCAGAGCCCTGCAGCCCCAGAGGGTGAACTGAAGACAGGGTCACGACAGACCAGGGGCCCAAGGGTGGCTTCCTGTCGTGCGCGCCTGGGCTGTATGAACACGCCTTCTTTAACTCTGACATGTTTGAGGCCCTGCCGCACAGTGAGGCCACATGACACATTTCATCATGCTTTGACAGGCAGATACCACTTCCTCTTTAGGGGAAACCACGTGCAGCTGCTCTGTGAAGGGGAAGTGTTTCCAAAGAGCTGCGAGCAGGACTGTTTGCCACATACAATGCTGCGATTACACATTCGTGAGCTGTGACAGAGGGAGCGATGCTGTGAAGGTAAGAGACTTTGCTGCCTGATTGTAAATAATCACAGGTCTGCCTGAGGGAATTCTATGGGCCGATGCAATGTCCAGTGACGTAGGTGTGGGGGATTAGTGAGGGGAAGTTTGTGATCTAATGTAGGGAAGGAATGCCTCCACCCTCTGCTATTTCTTGTTTACTAGAATCAGGCCATAATTGAGGTGCAGGGGCCTCTCACACTCCAGGGCCCGTTGCTCTGCACCCCTGGAAAATGCCTTCAGATTATTCTCTCTGCTGTGATATGCCATGCAGTGGTATGCCGTGCAGTGGTATGCTGTGCAGTGGTATGCCTTGCAGTGGTATGCTGTGCAGTGGTATGCCATGCAGTGGTATGCTGTGCAGTGGTATGCCTTGCAGTGGTATGCTGTGCAGTGGTATGCCGTGCAGTGGTATGCTGTGCAGTGGTATGCCTTGCAGTGGTATGCTGTGCAGTGGTATGCCATGCAGTGGTATGCTGTGCAGTGGTATGCCTTGCAGTGGTATGCTGTGCAGTGGTATGCCGTGCAGTGGTATGCTGTGCAGTGGTATGCCGTGCAGTGGTATGCCGTGCAGTGGTATGCCATGCAGTGGTATGCCGTGCAGTGGTATGCCTTGCAGTGGTATGTTGTGCAGTGGTATGCCGTGCAGTGGTATGCCGTGCAGTGGTATGCCATGCAGTGGTATGCCGTGCAGTGGTATGTCTTGCAGTGGTATGCCATGCAGTGGTATGCCATGCAGTGGTATGCTGTGGAGTGGTATGATGCAGAGGTGGGCCGTGCAGTGGTATGCTGTGCAGTGGTATGCCATGCAGTGGAAAGCCGTGCAGTGGTATGCCGTGCAGTGGTATGCCGTGCAGTGGTATGCCGTGCAGTGGTGTGCTGTGCAGAGGTATGCCTTGCAGTGGTATGCCATGCAGTGGTATGCCGTGCAGTGGTATGCCTTGCAGTGGTATGCCATGCAGTGGTATGCCGTGCAGTGGTATGCTGTGGAGTGGTATGATGCAGTGGTGGGCCGTGCAGTGGTATGCTTTGCAGTGGTATGCCTTGCAGTGGTATGCTGTGCAGTGGTATGCCGTGCAGTGGTATGCCGTGCAGTGGTATGCCGTGCAGTGGTATGCCGTGCAGTGGTGTGCTGTGCAGTGGTATGCCTTGCAGTGGTATGCCATGCAGTGGTATGCCGTGCAGTGGTATGCCTTGCAGTGGTATGCCATGCAGTGGTATGCCGTGCAGTGGTATGCTGTGGAGTGGTATGATGCAGTGGTGGGCCGTGCAGTGGTATGCTGTGCAGTGGTATGCCTTGCAGTGGTATGCCATGCAGTGGTATGCCTTGCAGTGGTATGCCATGCAGTGGTATGCCATGCAGTGGTATGCCATGCAGTGGTATGATGCAGTGGTGGGCCGTGCAGTGGTATGCCATGCAGTGGTAAGCCGTGCAGTGGTATGCCATGCAGTGATATGCCATGCAGTGGAAAGCCGTGCAGTGGTATGCAGTGCAGTGGTATGCCATGCAGTGGAAAGCCGTGCAGTGGTATGCCATGCAGTGGTGTGCCGTGCAGTGGTATGCTGTGCAGTGTTATGCTGTGCAGTGGTATGCCATGCAGTAGTAAGCCATGCAGTGGTATGATATGCAGTGGTATGCAATGCAGTGGAAAGCTGTGCAGTGGTATGCCACGCAGTGGTAAGCTGTGCAGTGGTAAGCTGTGCAGTGGTGTGCCATGCAGTGGTATGCCATACAGTGGTAATCCGTGCAATGATAAGCTGTGCAGTGGTATGCCATGCAGTGGTATGCTGTGCAGTGGTATGCTGTGCAGTGGTAAGCCAAGCAGAGGTATGCCATGTCCTGTGCTGTGCAGTACTTTGTATTTCATAAGCAATGCAGTGGGTATGTGCTGCTAGGTATTGTCGCTGTGCTGTGTAGTACTTTGTATTCAATAGGCTATGCAGTGGGTGTGTGCTGCTGGTTATTGTCGCTGTGCTGTGCTGTGCTGTATAGTGCTTTGTATTCATGCAGTGGGTGTGTGCTGCTGGGTATTGTCTCTGTGCTGCGTAGTACTTTGTATTCGATAGGCTATGCAATGGGTGTCTTCTGCTGGGTATTGTTGCTCTGCTGTGCTGTGCAGTGCTTTGTATTTATGCAGTGGATGGGTGCTGCTGGGTATTGTCGCTGTGCTGCGTAGTACTTTGTATTCGATAGGCTATGCAGTGGTTGTGTACTGCTGGGTATTGTTGCTCTGATGCTTATCACTTTGTATTCCATACACTATGCAGTGGGTGTATGCTGCTGGTTAATGGTGCAGTGCTGTGCAGTGCTTTGTATTCATGCAGTGGGTGTGTGCTCCTGGGTATTGTCGCTGTGCTGCGTAGTACTTTGTATTCGATAGGCTATGCAATGGGTGTCTTCTGCTGGGTATTGTTGCTCTGCTGTGCTGTGCAGTGCTTTGTATTTATGCAGTGGATGGGTGCTGCTGGGTATTGTCGCTGTGCTGCGTAGTACTTTGTATTCGATAGGCTATGCAGTGGTTGTGTACTGCTGGGTATTGTTGCTCTGATGCTTATCACTTTGTATTCCATACACTATGCAGTGGGTGTATGCTGCTGGTTAATGGTGCAGTGCTGTGCAGTGCTTTGTATTCATGCAGTGGGAGTGTGCTGCTGGGTATTGTCGCTGTGCGGTACAGTACTCTGTGTTCCATGGACTACGCAGTGGGTGTGTGCAGCTGGCTATAGTGGCTGTGCTGTGCAGTACTTTGTATTCGATAGGCTATGCAGTAGGTGTGTGCTGCTGGGTATTGTCGCTGTGCTGCTTAATACTTTGTATTCGATAGGTTATGCAGTGGGTGTGTTCTGCTGGTTAATCTTGCTGTGCTGTGCTGTGCAGTGTTTTCTACTCCAGAAGCAATGCAGGGGGTGTCTGCTGCTGGGTATTGACACTTTGCTGTGCTGTGCAGTACTTTGTACTCATGCAGTGGGCATGTGGCTTATCTCAGCAAAAC
Organism: Lissotriton helveticus; assembly: GCF_964261635.1. Taxonomy (NCBI): domain Eukaryota; kingdom Metazoa; phylum Chordata; class Amphibia; order Caudata; family Salamandridae; genus Lissotriton; species Lissotriton helveticus. The sequence continues at coordinate 1,714,247,904 of NC_136069.1, forward strand.
CCTGGCCTGCTGGTATTTGCGTCTTGAGAGAAAGTAGGTAACAATACAATCTGATTATTATGAATCCACATGTGTGGTTCTGAGGGTCAAAGGCAGACTTCCCTCTGAAGCTCTGATTTCACATTTCTGAAGGTCAGATGTTCAGTGCAGGGGATGGTACTATGGAGAGGCAGAGGGGGGCCCAGATGTTCAGTGCAGGTGATAGAGCTATGGGAAGGCAGAGGTCGGGTCCAGATGTTCAGTGCAGGGCATGGTGCTATGGGAAGGCAGAGGTCGGTTCCAGATGTTCAGTGCAGGGGAAGGTGCTATGTAGAGGCAGAGGTTGGGTCCAGATGTTCAGTGCAGGGGATGGTGCTACGGGAAGGCAGAGGTCGGGTCCAGATGTTCAGTGCAGGGGATGGTGCTAGGGAGAGTCAGAGGTCGGGTCCAGAGGTTCAGTGCAGGGGATGGTGCTACGGGGAGGCAGAGGTTGGGTCCAGATGTTCAGTGCAGGGGATGGTGCTAGGGTAAGGCAGAGGTTGGGTCCAGATGTTCAGTGCAGGGGATGGTGCTACGGAGAGGCAGAGGTCGGCTCCAGATGTTTAGTGCAGGAGATGGTGCTACAGAAAGGCAGAGGTCGGGTCCAGATGTTCAGTGCAGGTGATGGCGCTATGGGAAGGCAGAGGTCGGGTCCAGATGTTCAGTGCAGGGGATGGTGCTATGTAGAGGCAGAGGTTGGGTCCAGATGTTCAGTGCAGGGGATGGTGCTATGGGAAGGCAGAGGTTGGGTCCAGATGTTCAGTGCAGGGGATGGTGCCATGGAGAGGCAGAGGTTAGGTCCAGATGTTCAGTGCAGGGGATGGTGCTACGGGAAGGCAGAGGTCGGGTCCAGATGTTCAGTGCAGGGGATGGTGCTATGGAGAGGCAGAGGTCGGGTCCAGATGTTCAGTGCAGGGGATGGTGCTATGGGGAGGCAGAGGTTGGGTCCAGATGTTCAGTGCAGGGGATGGTGCTAGGGGAAGGCAGAGGTTGGGTTCAGATGTTCAGTGCAGGGGATGGTGCTACGGAGAGGCAGAGGTCGGGTCCAGATGTTCAGTGCAGGAGATGGTGCTACAGAAAGGCAGAGGTCGGGTCCAGATGTTCAGTGCAGGGGATGGTGCTATGGAAAGGCAGAGGTCAGGTCCAGATGTTCAGTGCAGGGGATGGTGCTATGGAAAGGCCGATGTCAGGTCCAGATGTTCAGTGCAGGGGATGGTGCTACGGAAAAGCAGAGGTCGGGTCCAGATGTTCAGTGCAGGGGATGGAGCTTTGGAAAGGCAAAGGTCGGGTCCAGATGTTCAGTACAGGGGATGGTGCTACGGGAAGGCAGAGGTTGGGTCCAGATGTTCAGTGCAGGGGATGGTGCTACGGAGAGGCAGAGGTCGGGTCCAGATGTTCAGTGCAGGGGATGGTGCTATGGAAAGGCAGAGGTCGGGTCCAGATGTTCAGTGCAGGGGATGGTGCTATGGAAAGGCCGAGGTCGGGTCCAGATTTTCAGTGCAGGGGATGGTGCTACGGAAAGGCAGAGGTCGGGTCCAGATGTTCAGTGCAGGGGATGGAGCTTTGGAAAGGCAGAGGTCGGGTCCAGATGTTCAGTACAGGGGATGGTGCTACGGGAAGGCAGAGGTTGGGTCCAGATGTTCAGTGTAGGGGATGGTGCTATGGAGAGGCAGAGTTCGGGTCCAGATGTTCAGTGCAGGGGATGGTGCTATGGAAAGGCAGAGGTCGGGTCCAGATTTTCAGTGCAGGGGATGGTGCTATGGGAAGGCAGAGGTCGGGTCCAGATGTTCAGTGCAGGTGATGGTGTTATGGAAAGGCAGAGGTCGGGTCCAGATGTTCAGTGCAGGTGATGGTGCTATAGAAAGGCAGAGGTTGGGTCCAGATGTTCAATGCAGGGGATGGTACTGGGGAAAGGCAGAGGTTGGGTCCAGATGTTCAGTGCAGGGGATGCTGCTATGGAAAGGCAGAGGTCGGGTCCAGATGTTCAGTGCAGGTGATGGTGCTATAGAAAGGCAGACATCGGGCCCAGATGTTCAGTGCAGTGGATGGTGCTATGGAGAGGCAGAGGTCGGTTTTAGATGTTCAGTGCAGGGGATGGTGCTATGGAAAGGCAGAGGTTGTGTCCAGATGTTCATTGCAGGGGATGGTGCTATGGAAAGGCAGAGGTCAGGTCCAGATGTTCAGTACAGGGGATGGTGCTATGGAAAGGCAGACATCGGGCCCAGATGTTCAGTGGAGGGGATGGTGCTATGGAGAGGCAGAGGTCGGGTCCAGATGTTCAGTGCAGGGGATGGTGCTACGGAACGGCAGGGGTCGGGTCCAGATGTTCTGTGCAGGTGATGGTGCTACGGAACGGCAGAGGTCGGGTCCAGATGTTCAGTGCAGGGGATGGGGCTACAGAATGGCAGAGGTCGGGTCCAGATGTTCAGTGCAGGGGATGGTGCTACGGAACGGCAGAGGTCAGGTCCAGATGTTTAGTGCAGGGGATGGTGCTATGGAGAGGCAGACATCGGGCCCAGATGTTCAGTGCAGGGGATGGTGCTATGGAGAGGCAGACATCGGGCCCAGATGTTCAGTGCAGGGGATGGTGCTATGGAAAGGCAGACATCGGGCCCAGATGTTCAGTGCAGGGGATGGTGCTATGGAAAGGCAGACATCGGACCCAGATGTTCAGTGCAGTGGATGGTGCTATGGAGAGGCAGAGGTCGGTTCCAGATGTTCAGTGCAGGGGATGGTGCTATGGAAAGGCAGAGGTCAGGTCCAGATGTTCAGTGCAGGGGATGGTGCTATGGAAAGGCAGACATCGGGCCCAGATGTTCAGTGCAGTGGATGGTGCTATGGAGAGGCAGAGGTCGGTTCTAGATGTGCAGTGCAGGGGATGGTGCTATGGAAAGGCAGAGGTTGTGTCCAGATGTTCAGTGCAGGGGATGGTGCTATGGAAAGGCAGAGTTCAGGTCCAGATGTTCAGTACAGGGGATGGTGCTATGGAAAGGCAGACATCGGGCCCAGATGTTCAGTGCAGGGGATGGTGCTATGGAGAGGCAGAGGTTGGTTCCAGATGTTCAGTGCAGGGGATGGTGCTACGGAACGGCAGGGGTCGGGTCCAGATGTTCTGTGCAGGTGATGGTGCTACGGAACGGCAGAGGTCGGGTCCAGATGTTCAGTGCAGGGGATGGGGCTACAGAATGGCAGAGGTCGGGTCCAGATGTTCAGTGCAGGGGATGGTGCTACGGAACGGCAGAGGTCGGGTCCAGATGTTTAGTGCAGGGGATGGTGCTATGGAGAGGCAGACATCGGGCCCAGATGTTCAATGCAGGGGATGGTGCTATGGAAAGGCAGACATCGGGCCCAGATATTCAGTGCAGGGGATGGTGCTATGGAAAGGCAGACATCGGGCCCAGATGTTCAGTGCAGGGGATGGTGCTATGGAAAGGCAGACATCGGGCCCAGATGTTCAGTGCAGTAGATGGTGCTATGGAGAGGCAGAGGTCGGTTCTAGATGTTCAGTGCAGGGGATGGTGCTATGGAAAGGCAGAGGTTGTGTCCAGATATTCAGTGCAGGGGATGGTGCTATGGAAAGGCAGAGGTCAGGTCCAGATGTTCAGTACAGGGGATGGTGCTATGGAAAGGCAGACATCGGGCCCAGATGTTCAGTGCAGGGGATGGTGCTATGGAGAGGCAGAGGTCGGGTCCAGATGTTCAGTGCAGGGGATGGTGCTACGGAACGGCAGGGGTCGGGTCCAGATGTTCTGTGCAGGTGATGGTGCTACGGAACGGCAGAGGTCGGGTCCTGATGTTCAGTGCAGGGGATGGGGCTACAGAATGGCAGAGGTCGGGTCCAGATGTTCAGTGCAAGGGATGGTGCTACGGAACGGCAGAGGTCGGGTCCAGATGTTTAGTGCAGGGGATGGTGCTATGGAGAGGCCGACATCGGGACCAGATGTTCAGTTCAGGGGATGGTGCTATGGAAAGGCAGACATCGGGCCCAGATGTTCAGTGCAGGGGATGCTGCTATCGAAAGGCAGACGTCGGGCCCAGATGTTCAGTGCAGGGGATGGTGCTATGGAAATGCAGACATCGGGCCCAGATGTTCAGTGCAGGGGATGGTGCCATGGAGAGGCAGAGGTTAGGTCCAGATGTTCAGTGCAGGGGATGGTGCTACGGGAAGGCAGAGGTCGGGTCCAGATGTTCAGTGCAGGGGATGGTGCTATGGAGAGGCAGAGGTCGGGTCCAGATGTTCAGTGCAGGGGATGGTGCTATGGGGAGGCAGAGGTTGGGTCCAGATGTTCAGTGCAGGGGATGGTGCTAGGGGAAGGCAGAGGTTGGGTTCAGATGTTCAGTGCAGGGGATGGTGCTACGGAGAGGCAGAGGTCGGGTCCAGATGTTCAGTGCAGGAGATGGTGCTACAGAAAGGCAGAGGTCGGGTCCAGATGTTCAGTGCAGGGGATGGTGCTATGGAAAGGCAGAGGTCATGTCCAGATGTTCAGTGCAGGGGATGGTGCTATGGAAAGGCCGATGTCAGGTCCAGTTGTTCAGTGCAGGGGATGGTGCTACGGAAAAGCAGAGGTCGGGTCCAGATGTTCAGTGCAGGGGATGGAGCTTTGGAAAGGCAGAGGTCGGGTCCAGATGTTCAGTACAGGGGATGGTGCTACGGGAAGGCAGAGGTTGGGTCCAGATGTTCAGTGCAGGGGATGGTGCTACGGAGAGGCAGAGGTCGGGTCCAGATGTTCAGTGCAGGGGATGGTGCTATGGAAAGGCAGAGGTCGGGTCCAGATGTTCAGTGCAGGGGATGGTGCTATGGAAAGGCCGAGGTCGGGTCCAGATTTTCAGTGCAGGGGATGGTGCTACGGAAAGGCAGAGGTCGGGTCCAGATGTTCAGTGCAGGGGATGGAGCTTTGGAAAGGCAGAGGTCGGGTCCAGATGTTAAGTACAGGGGATGGTGCTACGGGAAGGCAGAGGTTGGGTCCAGATGTTCAGTGCAGGGGATGGTGCTACGGAGAGGCAGAGGTCGGGTCCAGATGTTCAGTGCAGGGGATGGTGCTATGGAAAGGCAGAGGTCGGGTCCAGATGTTCAGTGCAGGGGATGGTGCTATGGAAAGGCCGAGGTCGGGTCCAGATTTTCAGTGCAGGGGATGGTGCTACGGAAAGGCAGAGGTCGGGTCCAGATGTTCAGTGCAGGGGATGGAGCTTTGGAAAGGCAGAGGTCGGGTCCAGATGTTCAGTACAGGGGATGGTGCTACGGGAAGGCAGAGGTTGGGTCCAGATGTTCAGTGTAGGGGATGGTGCTATGGAGAGGCAGAGTTCGGGTCCAGATGTTCAGTGCAGGGGATGGTGCTATGGAAAGGCAGAGGTCGGGTCCAGATTTTCAGTGCAGGGGATGGTGCTATGGGAAGGCAGAGGTCGGGTCCAGATGTTCAGTGCAGGTGATGGTGTTATGGAAAGGCAGAGGTCGGGTCCAGATGTTCAGTGCAGGTGATGGTGCTATAGAAAGGCAGAGGTTGGGTCTAGATGTTCAATGCAGGGGATGGTACTGGGGAAAGGCAGAGGTTGGGTCCAGATGTTCAGTGCAGGGGATGCTGCTATGGAAAGGCAGAGGTCGGGTCCAGATGTTCAGTGCAGGTGATGGTGCTATAGAAAGGCAGACATCGGGCCCAGATGTTCAGTGCAGTGGATGGTGCTATGGAGAGGCAGAGGTCGGTTTTAGATGTTCAGTGCAGGGGATGGTGCTATGGAAAGGCAGAGGTTGTGTCCAGATGTTCATTGCAGGGGATGGTGCTATGGAAAGGCAGAGGTCAGGTCCAGATGTTCAGTACAGGGGATGGTGCTATGGAAAGGCAGACATCGGGCCCAGATGTTCAGTGGAGGGGATGGTGCTATGGAGAGGCAGATGGAGTTCTGGACTTTTTGGTTCTGTCCAGAGGTGTCAGGGATAACACCCGAAGACCCCGGAGTTCTACCTGTCTCGGTGCACAAACAAACAGAAACACGGGCTTCTCGATGGTGGCGTCAAAGACCAAAGGTTTATTACTGCAGGGACACAGAAGTCACAGAAACTGCACACGGGCAGTGTCTAGGAGCCTGTTCAATTTGTACAAAGAGGGTTACTCCTTAAATACTAAATATTCTGCTCGGGGCAAATTCTTTACATGTTACCACAGTTCTAAACATTCGTGTCTTAAACAATAAATATTTGGCGTTGCACAGGAATCGTCAACAGTATCTGATGTCAAAACATTACGAATGAGGGGTTCCCACTATTCCATCATAATCCCATGTCAATTTCTCATTCAAGACCCGGACCGCCTCATCGTAAATTTCGTTACCTCCCCCTAATAAAGGCCCAGAAGGAAAGGAGCAGAGCCAGGTGCAGAAGATAGAAAGACAGGATAAGAGATGTTTGTGGGTCGTAAATGGGCATGGTTACCAGCTTCGGCCGCCTAATCATGATCAGGCCAACGAACACAAGAACCAGTATAGCAGGACTGGCCTCAGGCTGGGGAGGCAGTTCTTGCCGAGTCATGCTGCTACAGCGTTGCTGGCCTAAAGTGCACGTGTCACTAGCAAGGTGAATCGCCGGCTAAAGCCTACGTGTCCTTAAATGAAAAGAGGTCATTGCTTGTCCATTGACTATGTGAGGGCAAGGAATACAAAATGGCTTCCTTGTTCTAAGATGGATGCCATGGGTAGAACAGAAATGTGTTTGTAACTGGAGTGCTCTTGCTTGTAGCATAGCGAAAACACCAGGATATACTAAATGGATCATTTGCGGTTTACTGATACCAAAATTATGTATTTACGACAATGTTACAAACACAAGTAAAATCGTCACGGAACCTCAGACCCTCCTTTTGCCCTTACATAGGCAATTACTCAGTCTATGTCAGAGTCAGAGTCTAATTCTATGCTCATTAGGTCAGTGACATGTTGTTGCACCATCATCTTGTCTCGTACCTTTTCTCCAAATGCAGGTGGTTTTCTGAAACAGGTTGCAGCACAGAGACTACACAAAGCGGGACCACATTGGATAATAAGGCAGCACGAGAACAGAAATACTAGGATGACACCAATGACCATCAGAACCTTCCATCCCCACGCTGATACCAGAGTCCAAAACCACTCCATGAAGGACCAGTTTCCCTTATCTACGTGTATAGAGTCGGAAATCTTGTGTAGCTTAGAGATCGCTTCATAGACTGTTGGAGCATTATTTGGAATAAAGACACAGCAGCTCGATTGGATCATTCTGCATACCCCACCTCGATCTGCAAGTATTACGTCTAGAACCATTCGGTTCTGCAACGTCATGAGACGATCCGCCTGAAGCTCAGCTGTTAAGTTACTAAGGGCACCAGCCGTTTCTGTAATAGTAGATTCAACTACCCGTGTTAGTTGACGTAGATTTCTAATATTGGCCATAGGCCCCCAAAACGGAAGGAAACCTTTGAAGAAGTCTCCAGCTTCCTGACCAGCGGTATCTTCCTTGCTGAAGACACCTCTTGCTACTCTGGTCTTGTGATAATCTGAAGAAGCAGTGTATGTCGGAGGTAACAATCGAGCAATATAACATGAACCTGAAAAGTCAGCAGGCAGCCATGTATATGCTCTGTCCTGACAGATGAAGTAGGTACCCCTAGCAGTCAGGAAGGCAGGGGAGGAGTTAGACGGAAATACGTAAGTCTCAACGCACTCACTCCTCCCTAGCTGAGCTCTTGGATTTCTCCCATTTCCTTGCAAACAGACTTGACCTCGGTGAGGTACGACCCAAACTGAAGTGGAGCTTTTACGCTTGCTTTCTCCCAAACTAAGGCGATACTCTGTAGAGTTCCAACTCAAATACACCCGTAATTCATCTCTAGGGTAAGATGGAGTATTATTGACGTCTTTAATCATGTCCATAATTCCCTGGACTAAAGCTTTGTTGGCTGAGTTGTATTTAGTGGACCGTGGTGGACGCGGAGGATAGGTCTCAAGGGCATATGAAAAAAATGGTCTGAAAGGCCTGAAATGATCCATTGTAGCTAAAAGGCAAGACTAGATAGGGAATGCCTTTATCCATAGTGTGAGGTATCAAGCCACACACCCAGCAGTCTGTAGTATTAACTACCAGTTGGTGTTGATGCAAGAGCTGTACAAATGTATTGTTAATAAATTCTGAGCGTCGAGCTTGTTCGTGTTCAGGAAATGAGTGAAAAGAATGCATAGAAGAAACCGTAGAAGTAGTAGGATCAAGGGGAGGTACTGTAGTTACCGGCATGAAAATCAAATGCACACCAAAGATGATTCCACCCACCAACGTTATCAAAACGATTAAAAACGTAACTGCACATTGCATTAGAAAGCATTTGCTGTGAAGTATTCGGTACAGTCTATTTCTGCGAACATAAATTACATTTTCTCGTTGCAGCTCAGGAAGCTCCATCTTCTACAATCCGCTCGTGACCACTGATGATGTGTACGTAGATGAAAATGCCTCTATCAGCCCTGGGAGTTCCCAGAACTAACAGAAAGATCGACCTTGTGTCTGACCCCCGCAGATTCAACTAGGCACACAGCCACGACCCTACGGCTACCCAGACGGCAAGGCAATTTTAAAACAAAAAGAAACAATACAAAGTATTAGCAAACTTCCTGGCTGGAGGCAATGTATAGAAAATTCAAATCTGAAAATAGGCAGTTTCCTGCTTTATTTGTCCATATTGCGAGGTCGCAAGTTGTATCTCAGTTTTGCAGGAGCTGTCTGATCTGGAAACAATGTATTTTCAGCTGACGTTGCAATGCTCACGTTCGCAGATGGCAAATGTTCAGGGTTCAAAAGAGCAGTTTCAGGAGGAGAGTCAGAGTTTGATGTATCTGTGATCAGTTCTGCATCACTGAAAGGTATGAACCTGGGGACTTGTTCTGTTTCAGAGGCACCGATTCCTTTCTTTACCCAGTTGTCGTAAGGAAGTGGCAGAGGCACACGTTTGACATGTGTCGTATGGATCCAGTTCTTCCTTCCGGCCACACGAATAGCAGTTCTCGTTGCTAGCAAGACTTGAAAAGGGCCAATGAATCTGGGCTGAAGATTTTTCGTTCTTGCAAAATTTCTAATGACCACCTGGTCACCCGGTTTCAGCTGATGGCCTGGACTCTCCGGTGGCTTTGGCAATGCATCGAAAACCTGTTGGTGAATAAGACTCAATTTAGCAGTCAAGTCGAAAAGGTAATCAATTAACATTGGGTATTCCAGCTGCTTGAATTCTTTTGGTCTAGGTACCCCCCAAACATTTGCAGGACGACCAAAAACTATTTCATATGGACTAAGCCCTACTCTAGAATGTACAGTTGCTCTTGTTGATAGCAAAGCCAAAGGCAATGTGTCTGGCCAGGACAAACCCGTGGATGCTTGTATCTTAGCAAGTTTCAGTTTAAGGGTGCCATTGTAACCCTCGACTAAACCCGCGGACTGGGGATGATTCGCACTATGAAACTTCTGTCTAATCCCTAGGCCGGCACACACACTCTGCATAACTTTCCCTACGAACTCACTTCCGTTATCTGACCATACAATCCGTGGCATTCCGTATCTGGGGAAGTATTCTTTAAGAAGAATTTTGGCAGTGGATAAAGCAGTATTGTCCTTTAGCGGGTATGCTTCGATCCATCTGGAGAAAGCACAAACTACCACTAGGACGTATTTCAGATTATTACAACGATCCATGTGAATGAAGTCTAGCTGGATCACTTCGAAGGGGCAGGAGGGAGGAGCGAAATGACCTGCAGGTGTGGGGATTCCCTTGCCAGGATTATGCATCAAGCATACCATACAATTCCTCACCACTCTCTCTGCGCACTTACTAATCCCATCATTCTTCCAAACTGGAGCCAACATCTTACAAATCCCTTTAGAACTGATGTGCGCTGCTCCATGTGCCATCGTCACTACTGCAAGCACATACGCATCAGGCAACATCCAACGCTGTTGTTCCGACAAGTCAATCCAACACCCTCTCGAGTCCAATTTACCCGTGCTCTCTCTCCATGCAAGTTTTTCCTCCTCAGTCGCCTCTTTCTGAATTTCTTTCACGCTTTCCACTGTGTCTTCACACATTCCAGACTCAGAAATCCATCTTGCAGACGTTGAAACACACATTCTACTCATCATGTTTCTAGCTGTCTGTTTTGCAGTCTCATCGGCAAAAGCATTCCCACGACCAACATTATTCGTGATTGCTTTATGAGCACTGCATTTCACAATCGCAACTTCATTTGGCAAGGTTAGAGATTCCAACAAGTCATTAACTAGCTGACCATGTTGAATCTTAGTCCCATGGGACGTAATGAAACCTCTCTCTTTCCACAAACGGCCAAAACTATGGGCCACGCCGAACGCGTACTGACTATCTGTGAACACATTCACTCTCTTTCCCTTAGCTAAAACGCACGCTCTTGTTAGCGCGATCAATTCTGCAGCCTGGGCAGAATTCTGACTCACTCTTGCAGTCTCCACAATCGTACTCAAAGTCGTTACTGCATAGGCAGCAGTCACATCACCATTCTCTAATTTGAAGACCCATCAACATACAACGTTCCATCTGGATCTGATAACGGAGTGTCTTTTAGATCAATTCGTCCTTTTGTTTCTTCCTCAGTTTTGAAACAACAGTCGTGTGGTTCGGAATCACTCGACTCTTGGCTAGTCGGCAACAATGTTGCTGGATTCAATACATTGCATCTTTTGATCTGAATATGACTAGCTAACAGTGTCAGTTCATAACCTGATAATCTAGCACTGGTAAGGTGCTGCGTCTTGGTTCGGTTCATGAGTGTATCCACAGCATGAGGAACCATGACCACTAGCATGTTGTTCATTACTAAACCAGCAGATAGTCGAATGGAAACTGCAGCTGCGGCTGCAGCTCTCAAGCAACTAGGCAACGCTCTAGCTACCGGATCTAACGTTGATGAAAAATACGCACAAGGTCGTTGTTTATCGCCAAATTTCTGTGTCAAAACACTCAATGCACAACCTTCTCTCTCGTGGACATAGAGCGTGAATGGCTTACTGTAGTCGGGTGTACCCAATACAGGTGCTGAACACAGTGCATTTCGCAATTCAGAAAAACTCTGCTGACATTCAGCAGACCATGGTACCGGACTCGGAACACCTTTCCCAGTCAAGGCTACCAATGGTTTTGCTAAAAGAGAAAAATTTGGGATCCATTGCCTACAATATGAGGTAATACCTAAAAAAGCACGTACTTCTCTCTGCGTGCTAGGAACATTCATTTGTGTAATTGCTTTTATTCTCTCTGGGGTCAACTTCCTTCCCTCCTTTGACAAGAGATGACCTAGGTAGGTCACTTCTTGGCAGCAGTATTGCATTTTTGAAGGTGACACCTTGTGATTCAAATTTGACAAATGATGCAATAAAGAAATCGTAGCTGTTTTGCAAGTTTCCTTGTCATCAGCAGCCACTAGAAGATCATCAACATATTGTATTAAAGCAGAACCAGGAGGAAGTACGAAGGAATCTAACTGGCTTTTTAATGCTTGACTGTAAATGGATGGGCTTTCACAATAGCCTTGTGGAGCGCGTTTAAACCTGAAGCTTCGTCCTCCTAGAGAGAAACCGAAGATATCTCTGCTTTCTTCGGCTATCGGAATGCTGAAAAAGGCATTTTTCAAGTCGACAACCGAAAACCATGCTGCTGTAGCAGGAATCAACGTTAACAATGCAGTAATGTCTGGAACCACAGGAAACTGTGGAATCACAATTTTATTAACCTCTCTGAGATCAATTACAAACCTATATACTGGAGGTTTTGTTGGGTCAGTTCGTTTCAAAATAGGCAGTACAGGACTATTACAGACATTACCTCTAGTTTCTTCTATTACGTCTTTCTCAATCAGATCTTGCACTATCAGTAGGAGCGCACGCTCACCTTCACTAGAGATTCTGTATTGTGGAATTCGTGGAAGTTTGACATTTGCTTTCAAAGTTACTACATAGGGTGGAATTTCCAATAGACCTACATCATTAGGACCAGTCGCCCAAAGAGTATCAGGGAGTGAACGCAGCTCTGGTGGGAGCGCATCCATCGACAAGTACATCGGAGAGATTATTCTTTTACCCAACGTAAGTTGTACTCCTGCTGGAGAACAGTACAATGTCGCGTACAGGCGTTTTAACAAGTCTAAACCAAGCAGATTTTCGTTACAACCTGTCGTCAAAATCAGGGGTGCTTTCAATTGACGGGGTCCAACAGAAATAGACAAAGGACCAGAAACCGGATTGTGAACAGGGGCGCCAGAAAAACCTACTGAAACGTTTGTTAAGCCAGACAAAGGTGCGCCAGGGAGTTTCGCATAAATGATAGAACTTTTTGCTGCACCAGTATCCAACAGAAACGGTTCGACTATACCTGATGTTGCTACTGCGACATAAGGCCCACTCTGATCTACTGGAACTGATACTACTCCCTCTCTTTGTCCATGGCTGTCCTAGTACTCACTTTGCTGAACTTCCTCACTAGCTTCATAATAGTCTTCAACATGATACTGTGGAGACCTATTCTGTTGGGCAGATTGTCCATTTCGTTGATCGAAATAATTAGAAGGGCGATCACTCGTCTGCGGAGGCATAGCACCTCGTCCTCGACCTCTAGAGTTCTGCATAGAACTACCACGACCTCTCTGAGCTGCCGCAGCATTATTTTGTGCCCGAACTGGACACTCATTTTTGTAATGACCTTCCACTTTGCAATAAGCACATTGATTCCATTGGTATTGTGGCCTTTGAAAATTATAATCCGTTCTTTGATATGACCCTTGCTGCATGTTAGTCTGATTCGTGCGAGGCGGATAAGCTTGCTGTAAAAGTACTTTAGTTTTTAAATCTTTCGTCTTTTTATCTGATTTTTCCTTCTCTTCTTTATCCCTATTTTCATAGTACTGGGCAGTCGCAAGTATTTGCGCAGTCGTAGAGACAGCCCACGCACTTTCAGAATTCTTTAATTTACCACTAAGTTCTGGCAACAGATTGTGCACAAATTTATCAACAAATAATCTCTGACCTCCTTCTGTGCTCATATCCTGACCACTATGATCCACGAAAGTCTCTTCGAATCTTGTGAAAAAGTCGGAGACGCTTTCGTCTTTCTTTTGTTTGCACGCGGACAATTTGTCCCAGTTAACGCGTAATGCTGGCATCAAGGTTTTCATTAAATCGATTATCCTACCAGGCAAATTAGCAATTAAGGGTTCAGGTTTAGAACCACCGACTTGTTGACCATCCGCTGCAATTGTAGCTGCCCAATCACCACCTAGGGCAACTGGATGATTCTCTTTACGAATTTTAGCCCAAATTGGTTGTGGTACTACATTACCAAATAGCAGATCTATGTCAGCAAGATTTAATACACAAGCGTCAACTGTTTGAGCCAACTCTTTGTAGTACCCTGCAGGATTTTTACGCGGATCTGGCAAGGCCTGTTTCACTGCTAATACTTCAGCTCGCTTCCATGGAATATGTATCCATACTCTCTGGAATTGGGCCGGAGCGGCTGCGATACCAAGCGGTGCATTAGCTTGCACAGCTTCACGCCAAATTGGTGGAACCTCTCTCATTGGGTATTGACGATTTTGTTTCGTACTACGTTTCCCTAACTCTCTTGGTGAACGAAGGGATGGGTCATTCCTATAACTTAAAATCAGTTCCATCGCTTCTTTTATATTTTGACCAACTATCATACCTGCAGCAAACTCTTTCTGAACATTAATTAATTCTCCTAGATTTGATTCAGGGTCATCCTCTTCCAATTCCTCACGTAGAAGGAAACACATTTCATCGAACACATATCGTTGTGTCGGTTCGTTCCATTGCATAAATGTATCTAATACATCTTGTACATTATATCTTCCAACTTTCGAAACCCATCTAAGAGCAGTGGAATCTAATATTCCTCGCTCTTCAGTACTGGGAAGCTGGCTACGTCTCTGCACAGAGTCAAAGGTAGGAGTCTTAATCAGAGTTTTATAGAAGGGAGATAGAATATTAGAGACAGAATCAGTGATTCTCCGACGAACAGAAAGCGGAGTCATAATATTAGCAGAAGCAGTAAATAGAGTAGCAGTTGGAACAGATAGATCAGGAACAGTAGGAGTAGCAGGCAAAATAGCCTGTGAACTAGCAGGTGTGAGCGACACAGGCATAGGTAAAGAAGCCGGCAACCCTGAAAGAGGGGGTGTCGAAGGAACATTAATATTGACCACAGGAGGTACAGGAACTTGATTCAGGGGAGCGGGAACAGGGACACCAGGTTGTCCAGCAACCGGTAATTGAACATTCGGTATAGGTGGAGCCGTAGCACCCTGTGCATACGGTGGGGGTGATCGTAACAAGTAAGACAACAGGGGATCCTTTTCAGGGTCCTCTACTATCTTAGCTGTACTCGATGGCAAAGCAGGATAGCACTTGTCTATCGCTAAATTACGCTCTCTATTGGACACCTCCATCGCTTTTTCAGACTCGTTGAGTTGCAGCTGCTTAGCAGACTGTTCTAAAGTCAACTCTTGCTCTTTCTGTTCTTTCTTCAACTTTTTAATTTCTCTCTGTTTAGATTCTTTTCGCCAATAACGGAAAGAATCAAACATTGCCGGCCGGGCTTTCTTCTTAAACAACCTTCTTTCTAGATTATCGAGAACTTCAGGTTCAAAACTACCATGTAGTGGCCAACTAAGGACACCATCTTTCTCTGTATAGTGGATCCATACCTCGTTATAAGAGATAGGGCCCACACCAAACTTGCAATATAGATCATAAAGGGGAGTTCCAATCGGAGGAACCAAACACGAGTCCTCCAACTGGGAATCACTGTTGCAACTAAAACAAGACAACATACAATTTTTCCGACTTACCATTTTATAATCCGGAACACAAAACAGACGAGACACAAACAGAAAAAAATTGCGCACTCGAACCAAGAACTTAGGCCTACCAGAACTGACAAATGTATCGATACCTGAACTGAACAGAATGATTATCGTAACCAGAATAACCAGTGATAATCTTACAGAACTGAACTGAACTGAGAACTAAAAGGATTATCCCAACAGGAGCAACCCTCACAAAATACTTAACTGAGGCACTGAAGACGTCACCAAGGAGAAACCCGTCACGTCTCGCCGTACTAAGGACTGCACCTCGGGTCCAAGACAGGGCGACGGTCAAGGCAACGGACCACTGCAGCCGTCTGAACGGGAACCCTCGTGGAAGAGAACGTCGGGCCACTTTTGCGATATGCCGGGATCGAGGAAGTGGGGCGCCTCCCTCTGAAATCTTCACACGAAGCTCCTCGAACTCTTCAGGCTTTTGGACCGGTACCGAATGACGTCGCCCCACGTTGGGCGCCAATTGGAGTTCTGGACTTTTTGGTTCTGTCCAGAGGTGTCAGGGATAACACCCGAAGACCCCGGAGTTCTACCTGTCTCGGTGCACAAACAAACAGAAACACGGGCTTCTCGATGGTGGCGTCAAAGACCAAAGGTTTATTACTGCAGGGACACAGAAGTCACAGAAACTGCACACGGGCAGTGTCTAGGAGCCTGTTCAATTTGTACAAAGAGGGTTACTCCTTAAATACTAAATATTCTGCTCGGGGCAAATTCTTTACATGTTACCACAGTTCTAAACATTCGTGTCTTAAACAATAAATATTTGGTGTTGCACAGGAATCGTCAACAGTATCTGATGTCAAAACATTACGAATGAGGGGTTCCCACTATTCCATCATAATCCCATGTCAATTTCTCATTCAAGACCCGGACCGCCTCATCGTAAATTTCGTTACCTCCCCCTAATAAAGGCCCAGAAGGAAAGGAGCAGAGCCAGGTGCAGAAGATAGAAAGACAGGATAAGAGATGTTTGTGGGTCGTAAATGGGCATGGTTACCAGCTTCGGCCGCCTAATCATGATCAGGCCAACGAACACAAGAACCAGTATAGCAGGACTGGCCTCAGGCTGGGGAGGCAGTTCTTGCCGAGTCATGCTGCTACAGCGTTGCTGGCCTAAAGTGCACGTGTCACTAGCAAGGTGAATCGCCGGCTAAAGCCTACGTGTCCTTAAATGAAAAGAGGTCATTGCTTGTCCATTGACTATGTGAGGGCAAGGAATACGAAATGGCTTCCTTGTTCTAAGATGGATGCCATGGGTAGAACAGAAATGTGTTTGTAACTGGAGTGCTCTTGCTCGTAGCATAGCGAAAACACCAGGATATACTAAATGGATCATTTGCGGTTTACTGATACCAAAATTATGTATTTACGACAATGTTACAAACACGAGTAAAATCGTCACGGAACCTCACAGAGGTCGGGTCCAGATGTTCAGTGCAGGGGATGGTGCTACGGAACAGCAGGGGTCGGGTCCAGATGTTCTGTGCAGGTGATGGTGCTACGGAACGGCAGAGGTCGGGTCCAGATGTTCAGTGCAGGGGATGGGGCAACAGAATGGCAGAGGTCGGGTCCAGATGTTCAGTGCAGGGGATGGTGCTACGGAACGGCAGAGGTCGGGTCCAGATGTTTAGTGCAGGGGATGGTGCTATGGAGAGGCAGACATCGGGCCCAGATGTTCAGTGCAGGGGATGGTGCTATGGAAAGGCAGACATCGGGCCCAGATGTTCAGTGCAGGGGATGGTGCTATGGAAAGGCAGACATCGGGCCCAGATGTTCAGTGCAGGGGATGGTGCTATGGAAAGGCAGACATCGGACCCAGATGTTCAGTGCAGTGGATGGTGCTATGGAGAGGCAGAGGTCGGTTCCAGATGTTCAGTGCAGGGGATGGTGCTATGGAAAGGCAGAGGTCAGGTCCAGATGTTCAGTGCAGGGGATGGTGCTATGGAAAGGCAGACATCGGGCCCAGATGTTCAGTGCAGTGGATGGTGCTATGGAGAGGCAGAGGTCGGTTCTAGATGTGCAGTGCAGGGGATGGTGCTATGGAAAGGCAGAGGTTGTGTCCAGATGTTCAGTGCAGGGGATGGTGCTATGGAAAGGCAGAGTTCAGGTCCAGATGTTCAGTACAGGGGATGGTGCTATGGAAAGGCAGACATCGGGCCCAGATGTTCAGTGCAGGGGATGGTGCTATGGAGAGGCAGAGGTTGGTTCCAGATGTTCAGTGCAGGGGATGGTGCTACGGAACGGCAGGGGTCGG
Source organism: Lissotriton helveticus (assembly GCF_964261635.1). Lineage (NCBI taxonomy): Eukaryota > Metazoa > Chordata > Amphibia > Caudata > Salamandridae > Lissotriton > Lissotriton helveticus. The sequence goes on from NC_136069.1 coordinate 1,714,265,110, forward strand.
GTCCAGATGTTCTGTGCAGGTGATGGTGCTACGGAACGGCAGAGGTCGGGTCCAGATGTTCAGTGCAGGGGATGGGGCTACAGAATGGCAGAGGTCGGGTCCAGATGTTCAGTGCAGGGGATGGTGCTACGGAACGGCAGAGGTCGGGTCCAGATGTTTAGTGCAGGGGATGGTGCTATGGAGAGGCAGACATCGGGCCCAGATGTTCAATGCAGGGGATGGTGCTATGGAAAGGAAGACATCGGGCCCAGATGTTCAGTGCAGGGGATGGTGCTATGGAAAGGCAGACATCGGGCCCAGATGTTCAGTGCAGGGGATGGTGCTATGGAAAGGCAGACATCGGGCCCAGATGTTCAGTGCAGTAGATGGTGCTATGGAGAGGCAGAGGTCGGTTCTAGATGTTCAGTGCAGGGGATGGTGCTATGGAAAGGCAGAGGTTGTGTCCAGATATTCAGTGCAGGGGATGGTGCTATGGAAAGGCAGAGGTCAGGTCCAGATGTTCAGTACAGGGGATGGTGCTATGGAGAGGCAGACATCGGGCCCAGATGTTCAGTGCAGGGGATGGTGCTATGGAGAGGCAGAGGTCGGGTCCAGATGTTCAGTGCAGGGGATGGTGCTACGGAACGGCAGGGGTCGGGTCCAGATGTTCTGTGCAGGTGATGGTGCTACGGAACGGCAGAGGTCGGGTCCTGATGTTCAGTGCAGGGGATGGGGCTACAGAATGGCAGAGGTCGGGTCCAGATGTTCAGTGCAAGGGATGGTGCTACGGAACGGCAGAGGTCGGGTCCAGATGTTTAGTGCAGGGGATGGTGCTATGGAGAGGCCGACATCGGGACCAGATGTTCAGTTCAGGGGATGGTGCTATGGAAAGGCAGACATCGGGCCCAGATGTTCAGTGCAGGGGATGCTGCTATCGAAAGGCAGACGTCGGGCCCAGATGTTCAGTGCAGGGGATGGTGCTATGGAAATGCAGACATCGGGCCCAGATGTTCAGTGCAGTGGATGGTGCTATGGAGAGGCAGAGGTCGGTTCCAGATGTTCAGTGCAAGGGACGGTGCTATGGAAAGGCAGAGGTTGGGTCCAGATGTTCAGTGCAGGGGATGGTGCTATGGAAAGGCAGACATCGGGCCCAGATGTTCAGTGCAGGGGATGGTGCTATGGAGAGGCAGAGGTCAGGTCCAGATGTTCAGTGCAGGGGATGGTGCTATGGAGAGGCAGAGGTCGGGTCCAGATGTTCAGTGCAGGGGATGGTGCTATGGAGAGGCAGACATCGGGCCCAGATGTTCAATGCAGGGGATGGTGCTATGGAAAGGCAGCCATCGGGCCCAGATGTTCTGTGCAGGGGATGGTGCTATGGAGAGGCAGAGGTTGGGCCCAGATGTTCAGTGCAGGGGATGGTGCTATGGAGAGGCAGACATCGGGCCCAGATGTTCAGTGCAGGGGATGGTGGTATGGAAAGGCAGAGGTCGGGTCCAGATGTTCAGTGCCGGGGATGGTGCTATGGAGAGGCAGACATCGGGCCCAGATGTTCAGTGCAGGGGATGGTGCTATGGAAAGGCATAGTTAAAGAGAAAAGATGCACTCCCTGGTAATCCTTATGTTAAACGTATGTGATCCTTTTTTATTTCTTATTGGCGTGCAAAGCCTGCTTTGCGCTCATCTCTAAACACTGTTTACAGTATACTGAAACCACTACGAACCTGCGGTACGATTCGTTTGCACAGCCAAACTCTGAAGTTTTTGAATCAAATGAATCAATTGCATTATATTTACTCTCTTTCTACGTAGGTAAACTGACCGTTTTACACTTTTAATCCTAATTTCATCCTCAATTCATTTTACTCAATATTTTACGGTGTATGTTTGTTCACAAAAAAGCTCAGGAACCTGAGGTAAGTTCCACATGCCATGATTTTATTTTGGTAGCCCATTGCATTTCAAGAAATTAAATTCTCTTCGTCAAGGGCATCTATAAACACAAAATTAATATTTTTAGCTAACATGTTTCGCTATGTAAAATACTTAATAGCTATGGAAAGGCAGACATCGGGCCCAGATGTTCAGTGCAGGGGATGGTGCTATGGAGAGGCAGAGGTCGGGTCCAGATGTTCAGAGCAGGTGATGGTGCTATGGGAAGGCAGAGGTTGGGTCCAGATGTTCAGAGCAGGTGATGGTGCTATGGGAAGGCAGAGATCTGGTCCAAATGTTCAGTGCAGGGGCTGGTGCTATAGAAAGGCAGAGGTCGGTCCAGATGTTCAGTGCAGGGGATGGTGCTATGGAAAGGCAGAGGTCGGGTCCAGATGTTCAGTGCAGGGGATGGTGCTATGGAAAGGCAGAGGTCGGGTCCAGATGTTCAGTGCAGGGGATGGTGCTATGGAAAGGCAGAGGTCGGGCCAGATGTTCAGAGCAGGTGATGGTGCTATGGGAAGGCAGAGGTCGGGTCCAGATGTTCAGAGCAGGTGATGGTGCTATGGGAAGGCAGAGATCGGGTCCAGATGTTCAGTGCAGGGGCTGGTGCTATGGGAAGGCAGAGATCGGGTCCAGATGTTCAGTGCAGGGGATGGTGCTATGGAAAGGCAGAGGTCAGGTCCAGATGTTCAGTGCAGGGGCTGGTGCTATGGAAAGGCAGAGGTCGGGTCCAGATGTTCAGTGCAGGGGATGGTGCTATGGAGAGGCAGAGGTCGGTTCCAGATGTTCAGTGCAGGGGATGGTGCTATGGAAAGGCAGAGGTCAGGTCCAGATGTTCAGTGCAGGGGATGGTGCTATGGAAAGGCAGACATCGGGCCCAGATGTTCAGTGCAGTGGATGGTGCTATGGAGAGGCAGAGGTCGGTTCTAGATGTGCAGTGCAGGGGATGGTGCTATGGAAAGGCAGAGGTTGTGTCCAGATGTTCAGTGCAGGGGATGGTGCTATGGAAAGGCAGAGTTCAGGTCCAGATGTTCAGTACAGGGGATGGTGCTATGGAAAGGCAGACATCGGGCCCAGATGTTCAGTGCAGGGGATGGTGCTATGGAGAGGCAGAGGTTGGTTCCAGATGTTCAGTGCAGGGGATGGTGCTACGGAACGGCAGGGGTCGGGTCCAGATGTTCTGTGCAGGTGATGGTGCTACGGAACGGCAGAGGTCGGGTCCAGATGTTCAGTGCAGGGGATGGGGCTACAGAATGGCAGAGGTCGGGTCCAGATGTTCAGTGCAGGGGATGGTGCTACGGAACGGCAGAGGTCGGGTCCAGATGTTTAGTGCAGGGGATGGTGCTATGGAGAGGCAGACATCGGGCCCAGATGTTCAATGCAGGGGATGGTGCTATGGAAAGGAAGACATCGGGCCCAGATGTTCAGTGCAGGGGATGGTGCTATGGAAAGGCAGACATCGGGCCCAGATGTTCAGTGCAGGGGATGGTGCTATGGAAAGGCAGACATCGGGCCCAGATGTTCAGTGCAGTAGATGGTGCTATGGAGAGGCAGAGGTCGGTTCTAGATGTTCAGTGCAGGGGATGGTGCTATGGAAAGGCAGAGGTTGTGTCCAGATATTCAGTGCAGGGGATGGTGCTATGGAAAGGCAGAGGTCAGGTCCAGATGTTCAGTACAGGGGATGGTGCTATGGAGAGGCAGACATCGGGCCCAGATGTTCAGTGCAGGGGATGGTGCTATGGAGAGGCAGAGGTCGGGTCCAGATGTTCAGTGCAGGGGATGGTGCTACGGAACGGCAGGGGTCGGGTCCAGATGTTCTGTGCAGGTGATGGTGCTACGGAACGGCAGAGGTCGGGTCCTGATGTTCAGTGCAGGGGATGGGGCTACAGAATGGCAGAGGTCGGGTCCAGATGTTCAGTGCAAGGGATGGTGCTACGGAACGGCAGAGGTCGGGTCCAGATGTTTAGTGCAGGGGATGGTGCTATGGAGAGGCCGACATCGGGACCAGATGTTCAGTTCAGGGGATGGTGCTATGGAAAGGCAGACATCGGGCCCAGATGTTCAGTGCAGGGGATGCTGCTATCGAAAGGCAGACGTCGGGCCCAGATGTTCAGTGCAGGGGATGGTGCTATGGAAATGCAGACATCGGGCCCAGATGTTCAGTGCAGTGGATGGTGCTATGGAGAGGCAGAGGTCGGTTCCAGATGTTCAGTGCAAGGGACGGTGCTATGGAAAGGCAGAGGTTGGGTCCAGATGTTCAGTGCAGGGGATGGTGCTATGGAAAGGCAGACATCGGGCCCAGATGTTCAGTGCAGGGGATGGTGCTATGGAGAGGCAGAGGTCAGGTCCAGATGTTCAGTGCAGGGGATGGTGCTATGGAGAGGCAGAGGTCGGGTCCAGATGTTCAGTGCAGGGGATGGTGCTATGGAGAGGCAGACATCGGGCCCAGATGTTCAATGCAGGGGATGGTGCTATGGAAAGGCAGCCATCGGGCCCAGATGTTCTGTGCAGGGGATGGTGCTATGGAGAGGCAGAGGTTGGGCCCAGATGTTCAGTGCAGGGGATGGTGCTATGGAGAGGCAGACATCGGGCCCAGATGTTCAGTGCAGGGGATGGTGGTATGGAAAGGCAGAGGTCGGGTCCAGATGTTCAGTGCCGGGGATGGTGCTATGGAGAGGCAGACATCGGGCCCAGATGTTCAGTGCAGGGGATGGTGCTATGGAAAGGCATAGTTAAAGAGAAAAGATGCACTCCCTGGTAATCCTTATGTTAAACGTATGTGATCCTTTTTTATTTCTTATTGGCGTGCAAAGCCTGCTTTGCGCTCATCTCTAAACACTGTTTACAGTATACTGAAACCACTACGAACCTGCGGTACGATTCGTTTGCACAGCCAAACTCTGAAGTTTTTGAATCAAATGAATCAATTGCATTATATTTACTCTCTTTCTACGTAGGTAAACTGACCGTTTTACACTTTTAATCCTAATTTCATCCTCAATTCATTTTACTCAATATTTTACGGTGTATGTTTGTTCACAAAAAAGCTCAGGAACCTGAGGTAAGTTCCACATGCCATGATTTTATTTTGGTAGCCCATTGCATTTCAAGAAATTAAATTCTCTTCGTCAAGGGCATCTATAAACACAAAATTAATATTTTTAGCTAACATGTTTCGCTATGTAAAATACTTAATAGCTATGGAAAGGCAGACATCGGGCCCAGATGTTCAGTGCAGGGGATGGTGCTATGGAGAGGCAGAGGTCGGGTCCAGATGTTCAGAGCAGGTGATGGTGCTATGGGAAGGCAGAGGTTGGGTCCAGATGTTCAGAGCAGGTGATGGTGCTATGGGAAGGCAGAGATCTGGTCCAAATGTTCAGTGCAGGGGCTGGTGCTATAGAAAGGCAGAGGTCGGTCCAGATGTTCAGTGCAGGGGATGGTGCTATGGAAAGGCAGAGGTCGGGTCCAGATGTTCAGTGCAGGGGATGGTGCTATGGAAAGGCAGAGGTCGGGTCCAGATGTTCAGTGCAGGGGATGGTGCTATGGAAAGGCAGAGGTCGGGCCAGATGTTCAGAGCAGGTGATGGTGCTATGGGAAGGCAGAGGTCGGGTCCAGATGTTCAGAGCAGGTGATGGTGCTATGGGAAGGCAGAGATCGGGTCCAGATGTTCAGTGCAGGGGCTGGTGCTATGGGAAGGCAGAGATCGGGTCCAGATGTTCAGTGCAGGGGATGGTGCTATGGAAAGGCAGAGGTCAGGTCCAGATGTTCAGTGCAGGGGCTGGTGCTATGGAAAGGCAGAGGTCGGGTCCAGATGTTCAGTGCAGGGGATGGTGCTATGGAAAGGCAGAGGTCGGTTCCAGATGTTCAGTGCAGGGGATGGTGCTATGGAAAGGCAGAGGTTGGGTCCAGATGTTCAGTGCAGGGGTTGGTGCATGGAAAGGCAGAAGTCAGGTCCAGATGTTCAGTACAGGGAATGGTGCTATGGAAAGGCAGAGGTTGGGTCCAGATGTTCAGTGCAGGGGATGGTGCTATGGAAAGGCAGAGGTCGGGTCCAGATGTTCAGAACAGGTGATGGTGCTATGGGAAGGCAGAGGTCGGGTCCAGATGTTCAGAGCAGGTGATTGCACTATGGAAAGGCAGAGGTCGGGTCCAGATGTTCAGTGCAGGGGATGGTGCTATGGGAAGGCAGAGATCGGGTCCAGATGTTCAGTGCAGGGGCTGGTGCTATGGGAAGGCAGAGGTCGGGTCCAGATGTTCAGTGCAGGGGCTGGTGCTATGGAAAGGCAGAGGTCAGGTCCAGATGTTCAGTGCAGGGGATGGTGCTATGGAAAGGCAGAGGCAGAGGTCGGGTCCAGATACAAGGACAATAGATAACAATCTTGTTAAGGTAGTTAATAAAATAAACAAAGAAAGGCGATTATCTTTAAATAGGGCAAGCCCAGAGAAGACAGGGCTGAGTTCGCCTAGTACTCCGTTGCCTCATTCTGATAGTTGGGTGGATGACCCTATTGTTAATGTCACCAGTGATGTATCCATCACGGTGACGCCAGATGAGCGGGTAATTACAACTGATTCTATCCCCAGTCAGAGCCCAACACCCTCCCCAGCGCCCTCACCAACCCATTCTCCAGTTCGGAGAATGGTGCGGGCATGTAGGAAGGCTACATGTTCAGGGCGTTATCCTAAAACCCGGGACATGTATCGGGTCTAGAGATTCATCAGTCCAACAAGTACCGACTTGCACCCACCTGGGTGATCCACTAAAGAACTACAAGTACCAGAGTCCCGAGGGGCGATCCGGAGGAGGGGCTAGCGGTGTGCGCTCCATTGATGACTAAACACAATATAGCTCCCTTGAGCTTTGGGCCGACGGGCTCTTGGACGACGCACCTGCGTGCCGGTTCTGGCATCGAGGCCTTTGACTATTGTGTGGCGGCCTTCTCTTCCACCCCTAACGATCTTTCTCTACTGACGAGGGAAGTTATCCCGAAACCCGAGACATGTCTCGGGCGATATCCTAAAACCCGGGACATGTATCGGGTCGTCCAACAAGTACCGACTTGCACCCACCTGGGTGATCCACTAAAGAACTACAAGTACCAGAGTCCCGAGGGGCGATCCGGAGGAGGGGCTAGCGGTGTGCGCTCCATTGATGACTAAACACAATATAGCTCCCTTGAGCTTTGGGCCGACGGGCTCTTGGACGACGCACTTGCGTGCCGGTTCTGGCATCGAGGCCTTTGACTGTTGTGTGGCGGCCTTCTCTTCCACCCCTAACGATCTTTCTCTACTGATGAGGGAAGTTATCCCGAAACCCGAGACATGTCTCGGGCGATATCCTAAAACCCGGGACATGTATCGGGTCGTCCAACAAGTACCGACTTGCACCCACCTGGGTGATCCACTAAAGAACTACAAGTACCAGAGTCCCGAGGGGCGATCCGGAGGAGGGGCTAGCGGTGTGCGCTCCATTGATGACTAAACACAATATAGCTCCCTTGAGCTTTGGGCCGACGGGCTCTTGGACGACGCACCTGCGTGCTGGTTCTGGCATCGAGGCCTTTGACTGTTGTGTGGCGGCCTTCTCTTCCACCCCTAACGATCTTTCTCTACTGATGAGGGAAGTTATCCCGAAACCCGAGACATGTCTCGGGCGATATCCTAAAACCCGGGACATGTATCGGGTCGTCCAATGAGTACCGACTTGCACCCACCTGGGTGATCCACTAAAGAACTACAAGTACCAGAGTCCCGAGGGGCGATCCGGAGGAGGGGCTAGCGGTGTGCGCTCCATTGATGACTAAACACAATATAGCTCCCTTGAGCTTTGGGCCGACGGGCTCTTGGACGACGCACCTGCGTGCCGGTTCTGGCATCGAGGCCTTTGACTGTTGTGTGGCGGCCTTCTCTTCCACCCCTAACAATCTTTCTCTACTGATGAGGGAAGTTATCCCGAAACCCGAGACATGTCTCGGGCGATATCCTAAAACCCGGGACATGTATCAGGTCGTCCAACAAGTACCGACTTGCACCCACCTGGGTGATCCACTAAAGAACTACAAGTACCAGAGTCCCGAGGGGCGATCCGGAGGAGGGGCTAGCGGTGTGCGCTCCATTGATGACTAAAAGGCAAATTAGTTGAGTGTTTTTCTGGTTGTGAAAACTGTCTGATTATTGAACTTTCCACTCAGGATAAGGCCAAAATTCTTTTTGTTAATTTTTATAATTCAAACGCAAATGAATGTACCAGTCAAAATTTGGAAGTACTGGATACATTTCTGTCAGTTTATAGTGAAAATGTTAATACTTTTGATTTAATATTCCTAGGGGACTTTAATATTCACCCATGCACCCTACCATGTAAGAGTCAGGATGATGAAGGTCCTCCCCTCTCCTTATCTACCCACTTGGAACACACCAGGTGAGGAGAGCAACTTGAAACTTTTCTTGCGAGATGGAACTTATATGAGACAGGCTGCGGGGAGGGTACAAGTAGGTCCCCTACTTTTAAAGGAAAAGATTATGGCACTATTATAGATTATATTTTTATGTCTTCTTTTTTGTTGAATAACGTGATAAATTATTATACAGAGGTATCAGTGTTTAGCGACCATAATCCTGTCCTACTTGAAGTGAGGCATACAGACTTACTTTCATTAAAAACAGTGAAACATAGAGGGGGATTAAATGTTGCCGTTAAAGATCAGAAGCGCAGGTTAAAATGGACAAAAATAGTCCCTGAAACATTCCTTCAAGAGGTTTTGTCTAAAGTGGAGGATGAAGTTGCAATATGCTTAGCGAATCGAACAGAAAATAAAGAGGTAAAAGTGGCGTTTGATAATATCTGCATAGAAATAAATCATAGTTTACAGATTGAATCTAGGCAGAAGCCGCTTTTGGGCAAAAGATGGTTCGACAAAAAATGTACGAAGGCGCATGGGGAGTTACTCGAAGCACTGAAAGCCATGCCTAAAAATCGTGTAGACATAGCTAGAGCAAGGACTGTATACAAAAAAGCTATTTTAGAAAGGAAAAGGGACATGAAAGATATAGCATGGGCCCAACTTCTCGACCCTGAAACACTAAAAAATAGTGGCTTATTTTGGAAAATAATAAATCAGCCACTTTTTTCTGGTGATGAGAATACCCCCCTTGATGCGAATATTCCAGATGAGGGCTGGATCCACCATTTTAGACAGATCTATGCTGGAATTAGCAGCGCAGACGCCCCTATTGTATCCCCTGAGGTAGGGGAAGTGGAACTTTGTTATGCAGATGTTCCTGCCCCCACTTTTGAGGCAGCAGAAGTGGAAAGGGCAATAGAGTTGACTTTGAAAAACAAGGCACCGGGCCCTGATGGGGTACCAGGAGATGTTTTCAAATGTGCCCCGAAATTTTGGTCTAAAGTTTTATGTAATGTTTTTAACGCTCTTAAACAGGACAATATCCCGGCCTCTTGGAAAAAATCTATCATTGTACCGGTTTTCCAAAAGGGTAATAGGCAAGACCCCTCCTGTTACAGACCCATTTCATTGATTGATTCATCAGTGAAAATATTGGGCTGGGTTATTTTATCTAAACTGAATGACTGGTTGAATGAAAAAGGGGTCCTATCAAATGTTCAGTATGGTTTTAGACCAAAAAGGAGTACGATAGACCAAGGTCTTAATCTGCACCTATTGGTGGATAAATACACCAGGGCTAAGGAGGGGTCCATGTACCTGGGGTTCATGGACCTCTCGTCTGCTTTCGACCTTGTAAATCGCTCAAAATTGTGGCAAATCCTAATCGAGATGGGTCTGGACAGGGCCCTTGTTAATATTTTAGCGGACTTGCATACCGATCTTATAGCATCAGTTAGAGTTACTTCGGAGGGCCGTTGTACGAGTCATTTTAATTCTGTAAGGGGGGTCAGGCAGGGGTGCATATTGGCACCCCTCCTATTTACCATCTATATAAATGCCCTGGAACCAGCTTTAAAAAAGGCAACCCTTGACGTCCCACGTATAGGTGAACTTGGAATTCCAGTTCTTCTATACGCGGATGACGCCGTCTTGCTTTCACGGACTGGTGTTGGACTCCAACGCCTCCTGGATGTTTTTGAAGACTTCATGGGTTCTTTGGACCTAAAGATAAATGTAAAGAAGTCTCAAATTATGATAATGGGCAAGGGAAATAAGAATAAGCTTTTAAAAACATTTACATGTGGCAAACAAGAGCTATGTAGAGTAGCCACTTTTCCATACCTGGGGATCACATTTGATGAGAGAGGCACTTGGGGTCCCCAGTTAAAAAACAGAAACATTTCCCTTGCTAGATCATCCTCTGCACTACAGGGTTTTACGAAAAAATTAGGAGCTAGGCCAATAGCAACATTAATAAAAATCTATAAAGCAAAATGTCTTGCAGTGGCCACATACGGGAGTGCAATTTGGGGATACTGTTCTCCGGACAGTATTCAGACCACCGAGAATACATTTTTACGAGTTGTTCTCTCAGTCCCACAGTCCACTTCAACATACACAATCCACACTGAATTAGGAGTAAGATACATTACAGATTTGATTAAAGTGGCCCCTGTTCTAGCTTGGCTGAAGACCTGGTTGAACCAAGAAATCCCCCTTAACCACAGCATTTTAAAAGACTGTTTGCAGCTAGATAGAGTAAATAAAATCCTGTGGCTAGCTTACATCAAAGACAGCCTTGTAAAGTTAGGGAGACCAGAGCTCTTCTTTTCCCCGGCCTCCATAACAACTAAGGACATTGCCTTGAATAAAGGTATGATGGGAGAACTGCTAATTTTGGAGAGGGAACAAATGGAACTAGAGAAACCAACGGTGAGGGCTAGCATTATTATGAGCACCCAAGTAGGCCCGAATTGCATTTAACTACTGTGAATAAACCTTATCACCGTTTTCTTTTAACCCGATTTCGGTTTAATTTGATTCATTTTAACCTCGGACATTTTCCAACCTGGTGTACCCCAGATAATGCAGTGCCGTGTACTTGTGATAATTTTTCTACCCAGAACACATTGCATTTTTTGATGTTCTGTGGACATTACATGGCAGTAAGAACGAAATACCTGATCCCCATTTTAAAGGAGGCAGGGTTTATTCAGGTTAAGCCAGCATTCCTGTTTTTACAGTTATTGCAGACCCCAAGGATTAAGTTCCACGTTGCCAGTTTTTTAGTGGGGGCTGTTAGGATCAAGAAGAGGAAGATGATCAATAATTCTTCTAACATGGTTCTTTAGCGGATTAAATTAAATTTTGTCTATGCTATAGGGAATGCTTATTCTATGAAATTGTTTTGTGTAATTGTAATTTGTAGGTGATTATGTTACCCTAGCCAACTGAGCTCTTTTTATGGTATTTTAATCTATTTTAACATGTATTTATAAAGGAAAATATTTTTTATAGCTTTTTGTAAATATATAGATTGAGTAAATTAATCATGATTTTAACCTGTATTTATTATGTATTTTTGATTGCGTGAATAGTTGTATAGTGCTATTGTCTTTTTATGATATTGATTTATCGAAATAAAGTATTTTGACTGACTGACTGACTATTCCAGGAGCACACTTCCTGTATGGTAGGTTTGCTTGATTCTTTCATACTTCCACATTGTGTACTCTCGAATGCTTCATGCATTTCATAGAAACCACGCTTAATTGATACAGTTTTTTCATTCTTGCTCAAACAGCTCAGCACAGTCAACGACTGTTACATTAGGTCACGGGCCCTGCCGGGTCGGAAATATCACCGGTGGAGTGGTGAGCTACTTTATACACCAATAACTCATTCTGATAATTTCTTCGTTTTCTTCTTCATTTCTCTTAATTTCGGGCTCTTACACTGCCCCAAGCATATGCCTCCTATCTTTTTTTCCGCTTTTTCCTTCTCTTCAGACCTTTCTATCCACGCAATTTGAATTACAGATATGATTAGTTTTCCTCACTTTACACATTTCGGCGTAAAAAACACTGCACGTGTGAAACTGAACCACATGATTGATGTACAATACCCGTCTTTCACGTTTATGAACGCAGATACTCACAATTTAAACACCGAATTACAGCGCATGAACTTCTTTCTGTATCCTCTCAGACGACGTGTACACCAATCATAACAATGTTTCACAACAGAACTGATTGGGCACATTTTCTTTTACCCACGGTATGCAGATTTAGTTGACGCACTTACGTACCTTCCAACTGATGATCCTCATGTATGGGTTTCTCACACAAATGGATGCTTATGGTTTATGATGGTTCATGTTTAGACTTAACATCAAGTCAGATGTTATATTGTATGTAATTTTGTATCTTTCCCAGCCCTGAGGAGTCGTGGATTTTTTTTTTATCCAAACGCGACGAAACACGTGTCTTACATTAGGTCACGGGCCCTGCCCGGTCCGAAATATCACTGGTGGAGCGACCTTTCTATCCACGTAATTTGAATTACAGCCCTGAGGAGTCGCAGAAACATTTTTCCAAACGCAACGAAACACGTGTCGGCTGGCTGGTTCTGGAACAATTAAATATTTTGGAATAACACGCTACTGTACAGCAAAATTGCTTGTGTTTCTGTTGGCTTTGGTTGTCTATACTGGTGTTGTAACACAGACACGACTATATGATAACTGAATAGTCTGTGCATAGGGCATTTTGATGCTGCCATCAATGCCAGTTTCCTGATTGTTAAACATACTTTTGGCAGCCTCTCTGCAGTCTGTATCACTAAACATTACTACTGTTTAGTGTAAAAAACTCGTTATATGTCGGAATATTGTCTCTGGAAAGTGTCTCACTCACCCTGCCACTTTGCAACATTCTGACTGTACACTCGCAATGCGTTGCGTCGATGCTGCGCAGCCTCTTCCTTCCAGCCGGTTGGCGCTGCGTGCATGCGGCGCTGTGTTTCAGTCCATATCAATTGTCATGCTGCGGCGGTGCTCTCCGTTTAAATTGCAACTCCTGTTAGCACCTCGTTTCGGAATCACTCGTGGGTGGGTGCCTGGACGTGGTGGTACTTGCCACGATATCTCTCAGCTCACAATCCTCTTCCCTTATAAGAAGAAACCCGCACTCTAGGAGACGTTTTCCAGATTCAATTTATTCCAGATAGAACAGATGCGTTTCGGCGATGCCTTCCTCGGTGTTTACAGTCGCTGAAATGTTCATATTATCAAATGTCACGTGACACTGTAAACAATTGACAAATTTTAATGTTAAGTGTTAACCCTGCTCCGTTACGTCCTCTTGGATGGCATTCATATAACATCAAAAGGAGTTCTGCATGCGAACACTACTAATTCTTTATCGACGTTATTCTAATACTCCGCTACCTCATACTTCTTACTTCTTATACATGGGTCATCAATTAAGGTTTTACATTCAGGACAGTTACTACAGCCACATACCGTCCAAACAGACTGCATAAACAGGAAGAGTTGTCTTCCTGAATTGTACTTTTGATGTACACACACGCCAGGAACTGAGGTCAGCGCTTTAGTCTTTGAACAAGGACGTGCCCCCGAGGGACAGAGAGGGTATTTTTAACATTGCCGTCTTCTGGGTAACGTGTCCACACTTTGGAACACGGCGACCCGTGAGGAAAGCAATCTGCAACCTACTACTGCCACCAAGTAAGTCCCGACTTTTCACCAAACTTTGTAGAATGAGACATAGTACTGGTAAACATGGGAGAGTGACTAATATTCACCTCCCGTTCTTTTTCAGAATACCGTTGGACTAGGAGTTATCCGCTCCTTAGCAACACGATAAGAACTTCCCGGGCAAACCGCCTCGAGGAGAACGCTTATAGGTAACTTCTGGATACTATCCAAGACACACATCAGTAGTGTCTTTATAATGGTTTTAATTAATGACAATCTAACTGCTAACATTGTACACAATATATAAGAGTTCCCCACTTTGGATTAGGAGTTTATATTTTTTGATTTTTTGATTATTTACAGCGCGACCTCCCGACCCCTTCTTATGATTATAAAAATTTCGGAGTGTTCACGAATTAACACAGCGATCTTACTGCACATTGAATAATACTATTCCAGGAGCACACTTCCTGTATGGTAGGTTTGCTTGATTCTTTCATACTTCCACATTGTGTACTCTTGAATGCTTCATGCATTTCACAGACACCACGCTTAATTGATACAGTTTTTTCATTCTTGCTCAAACAGCTCAGCACAGTCAACGACTGTTACATTAGGTCACGGGCCCTGCCGGGTCGGAAATATCACCGGTGGAGTGGTGAGCTACTTTATACACCAATAACTCACTCTGATAATTTCTTCGTTTTCTCCTTCATTTCTCTCAATTTCGGGCTCTTACACTGCCCTAAGCTTATGCCTCCTATGTTTTTTCCGCTTTTTCCTTCTCTTCAGACCTTTCTATCCACGCAATTTGAATTACAGGTATGATTATTTTTCACTCACTTTACACATTTCGGCGTAAAAAACACTGCAAGTGTGAAACTGAACCACATGATTGATGTACAATATCCGTCTTTCACGTTTATGTACGCCGATACTCACAATTTAAACACCGAATGACAGCGCATGAACTTCTTTCTGTATCCTCTCAGACGACGTGTACACCAATCATAACAATGTTTCACAACAGAACTGATTGGGCACATTTTCTTTTACCCACGGTCTGCAGATTTAGTTGACGCACTTACGTACCTTCCAACTGATGATCCTCATGTATGGGTTTCTCACACAAATGGATGCTTATGGTTTATGATGGTTCATGTTTAGACTTAACATCAAGCCAGATGTTATGTTGTATGTAATTTTGTATCTTTCCCAGCCCTGAGGAGTCGTGGAAATTTTTTTCCAAACATGACGAAACACGTGTCTTACATTAGGTCACGGGCCCTGCCCGGTCCGAAATATCACTGGTGGAGCGACCTTTCTATCCACGCAATTTGAATTACAGCCCTGAGGAGTAGCTGAACCATTTTTCCAAACGCGACGAAACACGTGTCGGCTGGCTGGTTCTGGAACAATTATATATTTTGGGAATAACACGCTACTGTACAGCAAAATTGCTTGTGTTTCTGTTGGCTTTGGTTGTCTATACTGGTGTTGTAACACAGACACGACTATATGATAACTGATTAGTCTGTGCATAGGGCATTTTGATGCTGCCATCAATGCCAGTTTTCTGATTGTAAAACATACTTTTGGCAGCCTCTCTGCAGTCTGTATCACTAAACATCACTACTGTTTAGTGTAAAAAACTTGTTATATGTCGGAATATTGTCTCTGGAAAGTGTCTCACTCACCCTGCCACTTTGCAACATTCTGACTGTACACTCGCAATGCGTTGCGTCGATGCTGCGCAGCCTCTTCCTTCCAGCCAGTTGGCGCTGCGTGCATGCGGCGCTATGTTTCAGTCCATATCAATTGTCATGCTGCGGCGGTGCTTTCGTTTAAATTGCAACTCCTATTAGCACCTTGTTTCGGAATCACTCGTGGGTGGGTACCTGGACGTGGCGGTGCTTGCCACGATATCTCTCAGCTCACAATCCTCTTCCCTTACATGAAGATACCAGCACTCTAGGAGACGTTTTCCAGATTCAATTTATTCCAGAGAGAACAGACGCGTTTCGGCGATGCCTTCCTCAGTGTTTACAGACGCCGAAATGTTCGTATTATTAAATGTCACGCGACACTGTAAACATTTGACTAGTTTTAATGTTAAGTGTTAACCCTGCTCTGTTACGTCCTCTTGGATGGCATTCATAAAACATCAAAAGGAGTTCTGCATGCGAACACTACTAATTCTTTATCGACGTGATTCTAATACTCCGCTACCTCATACTTCTTACTTCTTATACATGGTTCATCAATTAAGGTTTTACATTCAGGACTATTACTGCAGCCACATACCGGCCAAACAGACTGCATAAACAGGAAGAGTTGTCTTCCTGAATTGTACTTTTGTTGTACACACACGCCAGGAACTGAGGTCAGTGCTTTAGTCTTTGAACAAGGACGTGCCCCCGGGGGACAGAGAGGGTATTTTTAACATTGCCGTCTTCTGGGTAACGTGTCCACATTTTGTAACATGGCAAACCCGTGAGGAAAGCAATCTGCAACCTACTACTGCCACTAAGTAAGTCCCGACTTTTCACCAAACGTTGTAGAATGAGACATAGTACTGGTAAACATGG
The DNA here is from genome assembly GCF_964261635.1 of Lissotriton helveticus. Lineage (NCBI taxonomy): Eukaryota > Metazoa > Chordata > Amphibia > Caudata > Salamandridae > Lissotriton > Lissotriton helveticus. The sequence goes on from NC_136069.1 coordinate 1,714,281,228, forward strand.
GAGGGTGACTAATATTCACCTCCCGTTCTTTTTCAGAATACCGTTGGACTAGGAGTTATCCGCTCCTTAGCAACACGATAAGAACTTCCCGGGCAAACCGCCTCGAGGAGAACGCTTATAGGTAACTTCTGGATACTATCCAAGACACACATCAGTAGTGTCTTTATAATGGTTTTAATTAATGACAATCTAACTGCTAATATTGTACACAATATATAAGAGTTCCCCACTTTGGATTAGGAGTTTATATTTTTTGATTTTTTGATTATTTACAGCGCGACCTCCCGACCCCTTCTTATGATTATGAAAATTTCGGAGTGTTCACGAATTAACACAGCGATCTTACTGCACATTGAATAATACTATTCCAGGAGCACACTTCCTGTATGGTAGGTTTGCTTGATTCTTTCATACTTCCACATTGTGTACTCTTGAATGCTTCATGCATTTCACAGAAACCACGCTTAATTGATACAGTTTTTTCATTCTTGCTCAAACAGCTCAGCACAGTCAACGACTGTTACATTAGGTCACGGGCCCTGCCGGGTCGGAAATATCACCGGTGGAGTGGTGAGCTACTTTATACACCAATAACTCACTCTGATAATTTCTTCGTTTTCTTCTTCATTTCTCTCAATTTCGGGCTCTTACACTGCCCTAAGCTTATGCCTCCTATGTTTTTTCCGCTTTTTCCTTCTCTTCAGACCTTTCTATCCACGCAATTTGAATTACAGGTATGATTATTTTTCACTCACTTTACACATTTCGGCGTAAAAAACACTGCACGTGTGAAACTGAACCACATGATTGATGTACAATATCCGTCTTTCACGTTTATGAACGCAGATACTCACAATTTAAACACCGAATGACAGCGCATGAACTTCTTTCTGTATCCTCTCAGACGACGTGTACACCAATCATAACAATGTTTCACAACAGAACTGATTGGGCACATTTTCTTTTACCCACGGTATGCAGATTTAGTTGACGCACTTACGTACCTTCCAACTGATGATCCTCATGTATGGGTTTCTCACACAAATGGATGCTTATGGTTTATGATGGTTCATGTTTAGACTTAACATCAAGCCAGATGTTATGTTGTATGTAATTTTGTATCTTTCCCAGCCCTGAGGAGTCGTGGAATTTTTTTCCAAACGTGACGAAACACGTGTCTTACATTAGGTCACGGGCCCTGCCCGGTCCGAAATATCACTGGTGGAGCGACCTTTCTATCCACGCAATTTGAATTACAGCCCTGAGGAGTAGCTGAACCATTTTTCCAAACGCGACGAAACACGTGTCGGCTGGCTGGTTCTGGAACAATTATATATTTTGGGAATAACACGCTACTGTACAGCAAAATTGCTTGTGTTTCTGTTGGCTTTGGTTGTCTATACTGGTGTTGTAACACAGACACGACTATATGATAACTGATTAGTCTGTGCATAGGGCATTTTGATGCTGCCATCAATGCCAGTTTTCTGATTGTAAAACATACTTTTGGCAGCCTCTCTGCAGTCTGTATCACTAAACATCACTACTGTTTAGTGTAAAAAACTTGTTATATGTCGGAATATTGTCTCTGGAAAGTGTCTCACTCACCCTGCCACTTTGCAACATTCTGACTGTACACTCGCAATGCGTTGCGTCGAAGCTGCGCAGCCTCTTCCTTCCAGCCAGTTGGCGCTGCGTGCATGCGGCGCTATGTTTCAGTCCATATCAATTGTCATGCTGCGGCGGTGCTTTTGTTTAAATTGCAACTCCTATTAGTACCTTGTTTCGGAATCACTCGTGGGTGGGTACCTGGACGTGGCGGTGCTTGCCACGATATCTCTCAGCTCACAATCCTCTTCCCTTACAAGAAGATACCAGCACTCTAGGAGACGTTTTCCAGATTCAATTTATTCCAGAGAGAACAGACGCGTTTCGGCGATGCCTTCCTCAGTGTTTACAGACGCCGAAATGTTCGTATTATTAAATGTCACGCGACACTGTAAACAATTGACTAGTTTTAATGTTAAGTGTTAACCCTGCTCTGTTACGTCCTCTTGGATGGCATTCATAAAACATCAAAAGGAGTTCTGCATGCGAACACTACTAATTCTTTATCGACGTGATTCTAATATTCCGCTACCTCATACTTCTTACTTCTTATACATGGTTCATCAATTAAGGTTTTACATTCAGGACTATTACTGCAGCCACATACCGGCCAAACAGACTGCATAAACAGGAAGAGTTGTCTTCCTGAATTGTACTTTTGTTGTACACACACACACGCCAGGAACTGAGGTCAGCGCTTTAGTCTTTGAACAAGGACGTGCCCTCGGGGGACAGAGAGGGTATTTTTAACATTGCCGTCTTCTGGGTAACGTGTCCACACTTTGGAACACGGCGACCCGTGAGGAAAGCAATCTGCAACCTACTACTGCCACTAAGTAAGTCCCGACTTTTCACCAAACGTTGTAGAATGAGACATAGTACTGGTAAACATGGGAGGGTGACTAATATTCACCTCCCGTTCTTTTTCAGAATACCGTTGGACTGGGAGTTATCCGCTCCTTAGCAACACGATAAGAAATTCCCGGGCAAACCGCCTCGAGGAGAACGCTTATAGGTAACTTCTGGATACTATCCAAGACACACATCAGTAGTGTCTTTATAATGGTTTTAATTAATGACAATCTAACTGCTAACATTGTACACAATATATAAGAGTTCCCCACTTTGGATTAGGAGTTTATATTTTTTGATTGTTTGATTATTTACAGCGCGACCTCTCGACCCCTTCTTATGATTATGAAAATTTCAGAGTGTTCACGAATTAACACAGCGATCTTTTTGCACATTGAATAATACTATTCCAGGAGGGGGACCGCTTTTGCTGACCGGAGTGTTGTAGATGGCCGGGCTTGGCTCCTCTGGGTGTTTATGGCTGGGCTTGGCTCCGCCGACTTCCTGTCCCTCGTTGTGCTGCCTGAGGGCCGGGCAAAGCTCCGCCTGTGGCCTGGCTCCGCCGGGCCGCAATAAACTACAACCCCCAGCAGCCCCTCACGGCAAGGGCTCCGCGCACGCAAACAGGAAGCGCCTGGAGGCGCATAAAGGATCCCTTGCTTCCTCGTCCCGCGGGACGCGCACGGGCACGCGCCGGGAGAAGCCCGGGACAAGGGCAGGGCCATCTGCAGCCGTCAGAGGCCAGAAGAGGCTGGACTGGGCCACTGACTTTGGTTCTTTCTTCCTGGATTCAGGACTAATTGTAAGAAATATTACTATTTTCTGATTGTTAAGTGATTATTGTTTCTTGGCCTTCAACCACTATTTAAAACTTAATATCCACTGGGTGAGACATTGTTAAACATCTTCATCTGTGTATAGTATCTTTGGTTCTAACATGTCAAAGCTTAGAGCAGCAAAACCAGCGGTCGCTAATGATACAAGGACAATAGATAACTATCTTGTTAAGGTAGTTAATAAAATAAACAAAGAAAGGCGATTATCTTTAAATAGGGCAAGCCCAGAGAAGACAGGGCTGAGTTCGCCTAGTACTCCGTTGCCTCATTCTGATAGTTGGGTGGATGACCCTATTGTTAATGTCACCAGTGATGTATCCATCACGGTGACGCCAGATGAGCGGGTAATTACAACTGATTCTATCCCCAGTCAGAGCCCAACACCCTCCCCAGCGCCCTCACCAACCCATTCTCCAGTTCGGAGAATGGTGCGGGCATGTAGGAAGGCTACATGTTCAGGGCAATATCCTAAAACCCGGGACATGTATCGGGTCTAGAGATTCATCAGTCCAACAAGTACCGACTTGCACCCACCTGGGTGATCCACTAAAGAACTACAAGTACCAGAGTCCCGAGGGGCGATCCGGAGGAGGGGCTAGCGGTGTGCGCTCCATTGATGACTAAACACAATATAGCTCCCTTGAGCTTTGGGCCGACGGGCTCTTGGACGACGCACCTGCGTGCCGGTTCTGGCATCGAGGCCTTTGACTGTTGTGTGGCGGCCTTCTCTTCCACCCCTAACGATCTTTCTCTACTGACGAGGGAAGTTATCCCGAAACCCGAGACATGTCTCGGGCGATATCCTAAAACCCGGGACATGTATCGGGTCGTCCAACAAGTACCGACTTGCACCCACCTGGGTGATCCACTAAAGAACTACAAGTACCAGAGTCCCGAGGGGCGAGCCGGAGGAGGGGCTAGCGGTGTGCGCTCCATTGATGACTAAACACAATATAGCTCCCTTGAGCTTTGGGTCGACGGGCTCTTGGACGACGCACCTGCGTGCCGGTTCTGGCATCGAGGCCTTTGACTGTTGTGTGGCGGCCTTCTCTTCCACCCCTAACGATCTTTCTCTACTGATGAGGGAAGTTATCCCGAAACCCGAGACATGTCTCGGGCGATATCCTAAAACCCGGGACATGTATCGGGTCGTCCAACAAGTACCGACTTGCACCCACCTGGGTGATCCACTAAAGAACTACAAGTAACAGAGTCCTGAGGGGCGATCCGGAGGAGGGGCTAGCGGTGTGCGCTCCATTGATGACTAAACACAATATAGCTCCCTTGAGCTTTGGGCCGACGGGCTCTTGGACGACGCACCTGCGTGCCGGTTCTGGCATCGAGGCCTTTGACTGTTGTGTGGCGGCCTTCTCTTCCACCCCTAACGATCTTTCTCTACTGATGAGGGAAGTTATCCCGAAACCCGAGACATGTCTCGGGCGATATCCTAAAACCCGGGACATGTATCGGGTCGTCCAACAAGTACCGACTTGCACCCACCTGGGTGATCCACTAAAGAACTACAAGTACAAGAGTCCCGAGGGGTGATCCGGAGGAGGGGCTAGCGGTGTGCGCTCCATTGATGACTAAACACAATATAGCTCCCTTGAGCTTTGGGCCGACGGGCTCTTGGACGACGCACCTGCGTGCTGGTTCTGGCATCGAGGCCTTTGACTGTTGTGTGGCGGCCTTCTCTTCCACCCCTAACGATCTTTCTCTACTGATGAGGGAAGTTATCCCGAAACCCGAGACATGTCTCGGGCGATATCCTAAAACCCGGGACATGTATCGGGTCGTCCAACAAGTACCGACTTGCACCCACCTGGGTGATCCACTAAAGAACTACAAGTACCAGAGTCCCGAGGGGCGATCCGGAGGAGGGGCTAGCGGTGTGCGCTCCATTGATGACTAAACACAATATAGCTCCCTTGAGCTTTGGGCCGACGGGCTGTTGGACGACGCACCTGCGTGCCGGTTCTGGCATCGAGGCCTTTGACTGTTGTGTGGCGGCCTTCTCTTCCACCCCTAACAATCTTTCTCTACTGATGAGGGAAGTTATCCCGAAACCCGAGACATGTCTCGGGCGATATCCTAAAACCCGGGACATGTATCAGGTCGTCCAACAAGTACCGACTTGCACCCACCTGGGTGATCCACTAAAGAACTACAAGTACCAGAGTCCCGAGGGGCGATCCGGAGGAGGGGCTAGCGGTGTGCGCTCCATTGATGACTAAAAGGCAAATTAGTTGAGTGTTTTTCTGGTTGTGAAAACTGTCTGATTATTGAACTTTCCACTCAGGATAAGGCCAAGATTCTTTTTGTTAATTTTTATAATTCAAACGCAAATGAATGTACCAGTCAAAATTTGGAAGTACTGGATACATTTCTGTCAGTTTATAGTGAAAATGTTAATACTTTTGATTTAATATTCCTAGGGGACTTTAATATTCACCCATGCACCCTACCATGTAAGAGTCAGGATGATGAAGGTCCTCCCCTCTCCTTATCTACCCACTTGGAACACACCAGGTGAGGAGAGCAACTTGAAACTTTTCTTGCGAGATGGAACTTATATGAGACAGGCTGCGGGGAGGGTACAAGTAGGTCCCCTACTTTTAAAGGAAAAGATGATGGCACTATTATAGATTATATTTTTATGTCTTCTTTTTTGTTGAATAACGTGATAAATTATTATACAGAGGTATCAGTGTTTAGCGACCATAATCCTGTCCTACTTGAAGTGAGGCATACAGACTTACTTTCACTAAAAACAGTGAAACATAGAGGGGGATTAAATGTTGCCGTTAAAGATCAGAAGCGCAGGTTAAAATGGACAAAAATAGTCCCTGAAACATTCCTTCAAGAGGTTTTGTCTAAAGTGGAGGATGAAGTTGCAATATGCTTAGCGAATCGAACAGAAAATAAAGAGGTAAAAGTGGCGTTTGATAATATCTGCATAGAAATAAATCATAGTTTACAGATTGAATCTAGGCAGAAGCCGCTTTTGGGCAAAAGATGGTTCGACAAAAAATGTACGAAGGCGCATGGGGAGTTACTCGAAGCACTGAAAGCCATGCCTAAAAATCGTGTAGACATAGCTAGAGCAAGGACTGTATACAAAAAAGCTATTTTAGAAAGGAAAAGGGACATGAAAGATATAGCATGGGCCCAACTTCTCGACCCTGAAACACTAAAAAATAGTGGCTTATTTTGGAAAATAATAAATCAGCCACTTTTTTCTGATGATGAGAATACCCCCCTTGATGCGAATATTCCAGATGAGGGCTGGATCCACCATTTTAGACAGATCTATGCTGGAATTAGCAGCGCAGACGCCCCTATTGTATCCCCTGAGGTAGGGGAAGTGGAACTTTGTTATGCAGATGTTCCTGCCCCCACTTTTGAGGCAGCAGAAGTGGAAAGGGCAATAGAGTTGACTTTGAAAAACAAGGCACCGGGCCCTGATGGGGTACCAGGAGATGTTTTCAAATGTGCCCCGAAATTTTGGTCTAAAGTTTTATGTAATGTTTTTAACGCTCTTAAACAGGACAATATCCCGGCCTCTTGGAAAAAATCTATCATTGTACCGGTTTTCAAAAAGGGTAATAGGCAAGACCCCTCCTGTTACAGACCCATTTCATTGATTGATTCATCGGTGAAAATATTGGGCTGGGTTATTTTATCTAAACTGAATGACTGGTTGAATGAAAAAGGGGTCCTATCAAATGTTCAGTATGGTTTTAGACCAAAAAGGAGTACGATAGACCAAGGTCTTAATCTGCACCTATTGGTGGATAAATACACTAGGGCTAAGGAGGGGTCCATGTACCTGGGGTTCATGGACCTCTCGTCTGCTTTCGACCTTGTAAATCGCTCAAAATTGTGGCAAATCCTAATCGAGATGGGTCTGGACAGGGCCCTTGTTAATATTTTAGCGGACTTGCATACCGATCTTATAGCATCAGTTAGAGTTACTTCGGAGGGCCGTTGTACGAGTCATTTTAATTCTGAAAGGGGGGTCAGGCAGGGGTGCATATTGGCACCCCTCCTATTTAACATCTATATAAATGCCCTGGAACCAGCTTTAAAAAAGGCAACCCTTGACGTCCCACGTATAGGTGAACTTGGAATTCTAGTTCTTATATACGCGGATGACGCCGTCTTGCTTTCACGGACTGGTGTTGGACTCCAACGCCTCCTGGATGTTTTTGAAGACTTCATGGGTTCTTTGGACCTAAAGATAAATGTAAAGAAGTCTCAAATTATGATAATGGGCAAGGGAAATAAGAATAAGCTTTTAAAAACATTTACATGTGGCAAACAAGAGCTATGTAGAGTAGCCACTTTTCCATACCTGGGGATCACATTTGATGAGAGAGGCACTTGGGGTCCCCAGTTAAAAAACAGAAACATTTCCCTTGCTAGATCATCCTCTGCACTACAGGGTTTTACGAAAAAATTAGGAGCTAGGCCAATAGCAACATTAATAAAAATCTATAAAGCAAAATGTCTTGCAGTGGCCACATACGGGAGTGCAATTTGGGGATACTGTTCTCCGGACAGTATTCAGACCACCGAGAATACATTTTTACGAGTTGTTCTCTCAGTCCCACAGTCCACTTCAACATACACAATCCATACTGAATTAGGAGTAGGATACATTACAGATTTGATTAAAGTGGCCCCTGTTCTAGCTTGGCTGAAGACCTGGTTGAACCAAGAAATCCCCCTTAACCACAGCATTTTAAAAGACTGTTTGCAGATAGATAGAGTAAATAAAATCCTGTGGCTAGCTTACATCAAAGACAGCCTTGTAAAGTTAGGGAGACCAGAGCTCTTCTTTTCCCCGGCCTCCATAACAACTAAGGACATTGCCTTGAATAAAGGTATGATGGGAGAACTGCTAATTTTGGAGAGGGAACAAATGGAACTAGAGAAACCAACGGTGAGGGCTAGCATTATTATGAGCACCCAAGTAGGCCCGAATTGTATTTAACTACTGTGAATAAACCTTATCACCGTTTTCTTTTAACCCGATTTCGGTTTAATTTGATTCATTTTAACCTCGGACATTTTCCAACCTGGTGTACCCCAGATAATGCAGTGCCGTGTACTTGTGATAATTTTTCTACCCAGAACTCATTGCATTTTTTGATGTTCTGTGGACATTACATGGCAGTAAGAACGAAATACCTGATCCCCATTTTAAAGGAGGCAGGGTTTATTCAGGTTAAGCCAGCATTCCTGTTTTTACAGTTATTGCAGACCCCAAGGATTAAGTTCCACGTTGCCAGTTTTTTAGTGGGGGCTGTTAGGATCAAGAAGAGGAATATGATCAATAATTCTTCTAACATGGTTCTTTAGCGGATTAAATTAAATTTTGTCTATGCTATAGGGAATGCTTATTCTATGAAATTGTTTTGTGTAATTGTAATTTGTAGGTGATTATGTTACCCTAGCCAACTGAGCTCTTTTTATGGTATTTTAATCTATTTTAACATGTATTTATAAAGGAAAATATTTTTTATAGCTTTTTGTAAATATATAGATTGAGTAAATTAATCATGATTTTAACCTGTATTTATTATGTATTTTTGATTGCGTGAATATTTGTATAGTGCTATTGTCTTTTTATGATATTGATTTATCGAAATAAAGTATTTTGACTGACTGACTGACTATTCCAGGAGCACACTTCCTGTATGGTAGGTTTGCTTGATTCTTTCATACTTCCACATTGTGTACTCTCGAATGCTTCATGCATTTCATAGAAACCACGCTTAATTGATACAGTTTTTTCATTCTTGCTCAAACAGCTCAGCACAGTCAACGACTGTTACATTAGGTCACGGGCCCTGCCGGGTCGGAAATATCACCGGTGGAGTGGTGAGCTACTTTATACACCAATAACTCATTCTGATAATTTCTTCGTTTTCTTCTTCAATTCTCTTAATTTCGGGCTCTTACACTGCCCCAAGCATATGCCTCCTATGTTTTTTTCCGCTTTTTCCTTCTCTTAAGACCTTTCTATCCACGCAATTTGAATTACAGGTATGATTAGTTTTCCTCACTTTACACATTTCGGCGTAAAAAACACTGCACGTGTGAAACTGAACCACATGATTGATGTACAATATCCGTCTTTCACGTTTATGAACGCAGATACTCACAATTTAAACACCGAATTACAGCGCATGAACTTCTTTCTGTATCCTCTCAGACGACGTGTACACCAATCATAACAATGTTTCACAACAGAACTGATTGGGCACATTTTCTTTTACCCACGGTATGTTGATTTAGTTGACACACTTACGTACCTTCCAAATGATGATCCTCATGTATGGGTTTCTCACAAAAATGGATGCTTATGGTTTATGATGGTTTATGTTTAGACTTAACATCAAGTCAGATGTTATATTGTATGTAATTTTGTATCTTTCCCAGCCCTGAGGAGTCGTGGATTTTTTTTTTATCCAAACGCGACGAAACATGTGTCTTACATTAGGTCACGGGCCCTGCCCGGTCGGAAATATCACTGGTGGAGCGACCTTTCTATCCACGCAATTTGAATTACAGCCCTGAGGAGTCGCAGAAACATTTTTCCAAACGCAAAAAAACACGTGTCGGCTGGCTGGTTCTGGAACAATTAAATATTTTGGAATAACACGCTACTGTACAGCAAAATTGCTTGTGTTTCTGTTGGCTTTGGTTGTCTATACTGGTGTTGTAACACAGACACGACTATATGATAACTGAATAGTCTGTGCATAGGGCATTTTGATGCTGCCATCAATGCCAGTTTCCTGATTGTTAAACATACTTTTGGCAGCCTCTCTGCAGTCTGTATCACTAAACATTACTACTGTTTAGGGTAAAAACTCGTTATATGTCGGAATATTGTCTCTGGAAAGTGTCTCACTCACCCTGCCACTTTGCAACATTCTGACTGTACACTCGCAATGCGTTGCGTCGATGCTGCGCAGCCTCTTCCTTCCAGCCGGTTGGCGCTGCGTGCATGCGGCGCTGTGTTTCAGTCCATATCAATTGTCCTGCTGCGGCGGTGCTCTCCGTTTAAATTGCAACTCCTGTTAGCACCTCGTTTCGGAATCACTCGTGGGTGGGTGCCTAGACGTGGTGGTACTTGCCACGATATCTCTCAGCTCACAATCCTCTTCCCTTATAAGAAGAAACCCGCACTCTAGGAGACGTTTTCCAGATTCAATTTATTCCAGATAGAACAGATGCGTTTCGGCGATGCCTTCCTCGGTGTTTACAGTCGCCAAAATGTTCATATTATCAAATGTCACGCGACACTGTAAACAATTGACAAATTTTAATGTTAAGTGTTAACCCTGCTCCGTTACGTCCTCTTGGATGGCATTCATATAACATCAAAAGGAGTTCTGCATGCGAACACTACTAATTCTTTATCGACGTTATTCTAATACTCCGCTACCTCATACTTCTTACTTCTTATACATGGGTCATCAATTAAGGTTTTACATTCAGGACAGTTACTACAGCCACATACCGTCCAAACAGACTGCATAAACAGGAAGAGTTGTCTTCCTGAATTGTACTTTTGATGTACACACACGCCAGGAACTGAGGTCAGCGCTTTAGTCTTTGAACAAGGACGTGCCCCCGAGGGACAGAGAGGGTATTTTTAACATTGCTGTCTTCTGGGTAACGTGTCCACACTTTGGAACACGGCGACCCGTGAGGAAAGCAATCTGCAACCTACTACTGCCACCAAGTAAGTCCCGACTTTTCACCAAACTTTGTAGAATGAGACATAGTACTGGTAAACATGGGAGAGTGACTAATATTCACCTCCCGTTCTTTTTCAGAATACCGTTGGACTAGGAGTTATCCGCTCCTTAGCAACACGATAAGAACTTCCCGGGCAAACCGCCTCGAGGAGAACGCTTATAGGTAACTTCTGGATACTATCCAAGACACACATCAGTAGTGTCTTTATAATGGTTTTAATTAATGACAATCTAACTGCTAATATTGTACACAATATATAAGAGTTCCCCACTTTGGATTAGGAGTTTATATTTTTAGATTTTTTGATTATTTACAGCGCGACCTCCCGACCCCTTCTTATGATTATGAACATTTCGGAGTGTTCACGAATTAACACAGCGATCTTACTGCACATTGAATAATACTATTCCAGGAGCACACTTCCTGTATGGTAGGTTTGCTTGATTCTTTCATACTTCCACATTGTGTACTCTTGAATGCTTCATGCATTTCACAGAAACCACGCTTAATTGATACAGTTTTTTCATTCTTGCTCAAACAGCTCAGCACAGTCAACGACTGTTACATTAGGTCACGGGCCCTGCCGGGTCGGAAATATCACCGGTGGAGTGGTGAGCTACTTTATACACCAATAACTCACTCTGATAATTTCTTCGTTTTCTTCTTCATTTCTCTCAATTTCGGGCTCTTACACTGCCCTAAGCTTATGCCTCCTATGTTTTTTCCGCTTTTTCCTTCTCTTCAGACCTTTCTATCCACGCAATTTGAATTACAGGTATGATTATTTTTCACTCACTTTACACATTTCGGCGTAAAAAACACTGCACGTGTGAAACTGAACCACATGATTGATGTACAATATCCGTCTTTCACGTTTATGAACGCAGATACTCACAATTTAAACACCGAATGACAGCGCATGAACTTCTTTCTGTATCCTCTCAGACGACGTGTACACCAATCATAACAATGTTTCACAACAGAACTGATTGGGCACATTTTCTTTTACCCACGGTATGCAGATTTAGTTGACGCACTTACGTACCTTCCAACTGATGATCCTCATGTATGGGTTTCTCACACAAATGGATGCTTATGGTTTATGATGGTTCATGTTTAGACTTAACATCAAGCCAGATGTTATGTTGTATGTAATTTTGTATCTTTCCCAGCCCTGAGGAGTCGTGGAAATTTTTTTCCAAACGTGACGAAACACGTGTCTTACAGTAGGTCACGGGCCCTGCCCGGTCCGAAATATCACTGGTGGAGCGACCTTTCTATCCACACAATTTGAATTACAGCCCTGAGGAGTAGCTGAAACATTTTTCCAAACGCGACGAAACACGTGTCGGCTGGCTGGTTCTGGAACAATTATATATTTTGGGAATAACACGCTACTGTACAGCAAAATTGCTTGTGTTTCTGTTGGCTTTGGTTGTCTATACTGGTGTTGTAACACAGACACGACTATATGATAACTGATTAGTCTGTGCATAGGGCATTTTGATGCTGCCATCAATGCCAGTTTTCTGATTGTAAAACATACTTTTGGCAGCCTCTCTGCAGTCTGTATCACTAAACATCACTACTGTTTAGTGTAAAAAACTTGTTATATGTCGGAATATTGTCTCTGGAAAGTGTCTCACTCACCCTGCCACTTTGCAACATTCTGACTGTACACTCGCAATGCGTTGCGTCGATGCTGCGCAGCCTCTTCCTTCCAGCCAGTTGGCGCTGCGTGCATGCGGCGCTATGTTTCAGTCCATATCAATTGTCATGCTGCGGCGGTGCTTTCGTTTAAATTGCAAGTCCTATTAGCACCTTGTTTCGGAATCACTCGTGGGTGGGTACCTGGACGTGGCGGTGCTTGCCACGATATCTCTCAGCTCACAATCCTCTTCCCTTACAAGAAGATACCAGCACTCTAGGAGACGTTTTCCAGATTCAATTTATTCCAGAGAGAACAGACGCGTTTCGGCGATGCCTTCCTCAGTGTTTACAGATGCCGAAATGTTCGTATTATTAAATGTCACGCGACACTGTAAACAATTGACTAGTTTTAATGTTAAGTGTTAACCCTGCTCTGTTACGTCCTCTTGGATGGCATTCATAAAACATCAAAAGGAGTTCTGCATGCGAACACTACTAAATATTTATCGACATTATTCTAATACTCCGCTACCTCATACTTCTTACTTCTTATACATGGTTCATCGATTAAGGTTTTACATTCAGGATTTTACTGCAGCCACATACCTGCCAAACAGACTGCAGAAACAGGAAGAGTTGCCTTTCTGAATTGTACTTTTGATGTACACACACGCCAGGAACGGAGGTCAGCGCTATAGTCTTTGAACAAGGACGTGCCCCCGGGGGACAGAGAGGGTATTTTTAACATTGCCGTCTTCTGGGTAACGTGTCCACACTTTGGAACACGGCGACCCGTGAGAAAAGCAATCTGCAACCTACTACTGCCACTAAGTAAGTCCCGACTTTTCACCAAACTTTGTTGAATGAGACATAGTACTGGTAAACATGGGAGGGTGACTAATATTCACCTCCCGTTCTTTTTCAGAATACCGTTGGACTAGGAGTTATACTCTCCTTAGCAACACGATAAGAAATTCCCGGGCAAACCGCCTCGAGGAGAACGCTTATAGGTAACTTCTGGATACTATCCAAGACACACATCAGTAGTGTCTTTATAATGGTTTTAATTAATGACAATCTAACTGCTAACATTGTACACAATATATAAGAGTTCCCCACTTTGGATTAGGAGTTTATATTTTTTGATTTTTTGATTATTTACAGCGCGACCTCCCGACCCCTTCTTATGATTATGAAAATTTCGGAGTGTTCACGAATTAACACAACGATCTTATTGCACATTGAATAATACTATTCCAGGAGCACACTTCCTGTATGGTAGGTTTGCTTGATTCTTTCATACTTCCACATTGTGTACTCTTGAATGCTTCATGCATTTCACAGAAACCACGCTTAATTGATACAGTTTTTTTATTCTTGCTCAAACAGCTCAGCACAGTCAACGACTGTTACATTAGGTCCCGGGCCCTGCCGGGTCAGAAATATCACCGGTGGAGTGGTGAGCTACTTTCTACACCAATAACTCACTCTGATAATTTCTTCGTTGTCTTCTTCATTTCTCTCAATTTCGGGCTCTTACACTGCCCTAAGCTTAGGCCTCCTATGTTTTTTCCGCTTTTTCCTTCTCTTCAGACCTTTCTATCCACGCAATTTGAATTACAGGTATGATTAGTTTTCCTCACTTTACACATTTCGGCGTAAAAAACACTGCACGTGTGAAACTGAACCACATGATTGATGTACAATATCCGTCTTTCACGTTTATGAACGCCGATACTCACAATTTAAACACGGAATTACAGCGCATGAACTTCTTTCTGTATCCTCTCAGATGACGTGTACACCAATCATAACAATGTTTCACAACAGAACTGATTGGGCACATTTTCTTTTACCCACGGTATGCTGATTTAGTTGACGCATTTACGTACCTTGCACATGATGATCCTCATGTATGGGTTTCTCACAAAAATGGATGCTTATGGTGTATGATGGTTTATGTTTAGACTTAACATCAAGTCAGATGTTATATTGTATGTAATTTTGTATCTTTCCCAGCCCTGAGGAGTCGTGGAATTTTTTTTCCAAATGCGACGAAACACGTGTCTTACATTAGGTCACGGGCCCTGCCCCGTCGGAAATATCACTGGTGGAGCGACCTTTCTATCCACGCAATTTGAATTACAACCCTGAGGAGTCGCGGAAACATTTTTCCAAACGCGACGAAACACGTGTCGGCTGGCTGGTTCTGGAACAATTAAATATTTTTGAATAACACGCTACTGTACAGCAAAATTGCTTGTGTTTCTGTTGGCTTTGGTTGTCTATACTGGTGTTGTAACACAGACACGACTATATAACTGATTAGTCTTTGCATAGGGCATTTTGATGCTGCCATCAATGCCAGTTTTCTGATGGTTAAACATACTTTTGGCAGCCTCTCTGCAGTCTGTATCACTAAACATCACTACTGTTTAGTGTAAACAACTCGTTATATTTTAGAATATTGTCTCTGGAAAGTGTCTCACTCACCCTGCCACTTTGCAACATTCTGACTGTACACTCGCAATGCGTTGCGTCGATGCTGCGCAGCCTCTTCCTTTCAGCCGGTTGGCGCTGCGTGCATGCGGCGCTGTGTTTCAGTCCATATCAATTGTCCTGCTGCGGCGGTGCTTTCCGTTTAAATTGAAATTCCGTTTAGCACCTCGTTTCAGAATCACTCGTGGGTGGGTGCCTGGACGTGGCAGTGCTTGCCACGATATCTCTCAGCTCACAATACTCTTCCCTTACAAGAAGATTCCAGCACTCTAGGAGACGTTTTCCAGATTCAATTTATTCCAGATAGAACAGACGCGTTTCGGCGATGCCTTCCTCGGTGTTTACAGACGCCGAAATGTTCATATTATTAAATGTCACGCGACACTATAAACAATTGACTAGTTTTAATGTTAAGTGTTAACCCTGCTCTGTTAAGGCCTCTTGGATGGCATTCATATAACATCAAAAGGAGTTCTGCATGCGAACACTACTAATTCTTTATCAACGTTATTCTAATACTCCGCTACCTCATACTTCTTACTTCTTATACATGGTTCATCAATTAAGGTTTTACATTCAGGACTATTACTGCAGCCACATAACGGCCAAACAGACTGCATAAACAGGAAGAGTTGTCTTCCTGAATTGTACTTTTGATGTACACACACACACGCCAGGAACTGAGGTCAGCGCTTTAGTCTTTGAACAAGGACGTGCCCCCGGGGGACAGAGAGGGTATTTTTAACATTGCCATCTTCTGGGTAACGTGTCCACACTTTGGAACACGGCGACCCGTGAGGAAAGCAATCTGCAACCTACTACTGTCACCAAGTAAGTCCCGACTTTTAAGCAAACTTCGTAGAATGAGACATAGTACTGGTAAACATGGGAGGGTGACTAATACTCACCTCCCGTTCTTTTTCAGAATACTGTTGGACTAGGAGTTATCTGCTCCTTAGCAACACGATAAGAACTTCCCGGGCAAACCGCCTCGAGGAGAACGCTTATAGGTAACTTTTGGATACTATCCAAGACACACATCAGTAGTGTCTTTATAATGGTTTTAATTAATGACAATCTAACTGCTAACATTGTACACAATATATAAGAGTTCCCCACTTTGGATTAGGAGTTTATATTTTTCGATTATTTACAGCGCGACCTCCCGACCCCTTCTTATGATTATGAAAATTTCGGAGTGTTCACGAATTAACACAGCGATCTTATTGCACACTGAATAATACTATTCCAGGAGCACACTTCCCGTATGGTAGGTTTGCTTGATTCTTTCATACTTCCACATTGTGTACTCTTGAATGCTTCATGCATTTCACAGAAACCACGCTTAATTGATACAGTTTTTTCATTCTTGCTCAAACAGCTCAGCACAGTCAACAACTGTTACATTAGGTCACGGGCCCTGCCGGGTCGGAAATATCACAGGTGGAGTGGTGAGCTACTTTCTACACCATAACTCACTCCGATAATTTCTTTGTTTTCTTCTTCATTTCTCTCAATTTCGGGCTCTTACACTGCCCCAAGCTTATGCCTCCTTTTTTTTTTTCCGCTTTTTCCTTCTCTTCAAACCTTTCTATCCATGCAATTTGAATTACAGGTATGATTAGTTTTCACTCACTTTACACATTTCGGCGTAAAAAACACTGCACGTGTGAAACTGAACCACATGATTGATATACAATATCCGTCTTTCACGTTTATGTACGCCGATACTCACAATTAAAACACCGAATTACAGCGCATGAACTTCTTTCTGTATCCTCTCAGACGACGTGTACACCAATCATAACAATGTTTCACAACAGAACTGATTGGGCACATTTTCTTTTACCCACGGTATGTTGATTTAGTTGACGCACTTACGTACCTTCCACATGATGATCCTCACACAAATGGATGCTTATGGTTTATGATGGTTTATGTTTAGACTTAACATCAAGTCAGATGTTATATTGTATGTAATTTTGTATCTTTCCCAGCCCTGAGGAGTCGTGGAATTTTTTTCCAAACGCGACGAAACACGTGTCTTACATTAGGTCACGGGCTCTGCCGGGTCGGAAATCTCACTGGTGGAGCAACCTTTCTATCCACGCAATTTGAATTACAGCCCTGAGGAGTCGCGGAAACATTTTTCCAAACGCGACGAAACACGTGTCGGCTGGCTGGTTCTGGAACAATTAAATATTTTGGAATAACATGCTACTGTACAGCAAAATTGCTTGTGTTTCTGTTGGCTTTGGTTGTCTATACTGGTGTTGTAACATAGACACGACTATATGATAACTGATTAGTCTGTGCATAGGGCATTTTGATGCTGCCATCAATGCCAGTTTTCTGATTGTTAAACATACTTTTGGCAGCCTGGCAGCCTCTCTGCAGTCTGTATCACTAAACATCACTACTGTTTAGTGTAAAAAACTGGTTATATGTCGGAATATTGTCTCTGCCACTTTGCAACATTCTGACTGTACACTCGCAATGCGTTGTGTCGATGCTGCGCAGCCTCTTCCTTCCAGCAGGTTGGCGCTGCGTGCATGCGGCGCTGTGTTTCAGTCCATATCAATTGTCATGCTGCGGCGGTGCTCTCCGTTTAAATTGCAACTCCTGTTAGCACCTCGTTTCGGAATCAATCGTGGGTGGGTGCCTGGACGAGGCGGTGCTTGCCACGATATCTCTCAGCTCACAATCCTCTTCCCTTACAAGAAGATAGCGGCACTCTAGGAGACTTTTCCAGATTTAATTTATTCCAGATAGAACAGACGCGTTTTGGCAATGCCTTCCTTGGTGTTCACAGATGCCGGGAGGCCACCATCTTTTATATTTTCAAAACAATCAATCAGTGCACAGAAAAGGGACTACGCTGCAGTGGTAACACGCTCGCCATTACTGTCTACCTCATTTTCAATGCATATACCAGTATTGAAATCAATTTCACTTTTTGGTGTCAGTATATTACATGAATACATGATCAATTCATTTGCCGCAATTTATCTTTCCATTTACACGAAAAAATTTGCATATTTTCAAAATTTTCAAATTGCGACATAATGTTTAAAACGAGGTGTCCTAACTCCCCCCTATTTCATTAATTGGTTACCGGGTAAAAACAACATTATATCGCTGCATTTATCCGGGTTTCCAAACAAAATATTTCCGTGTTATTTCATTGTATTCTTTGTCGACATTTTACTTTTTAAATGTCCTTCCTCTCTTTTTACGTTATAGAACCCAATTCGCCATCTTGTAATGGGTTTTCATTCATTGTTGGAAACTGGGGAGGTGTACATTTCTCATAAATGACAGCGTTTTTACATGATTTCCATCACTGCGTTAAAAAACATCTTGCCGTGGATCGGCCTGTGTCCCTTTCATCGCTATGTGCTAAAAACATTTTTCTTAGATAATCTAGCAGCATTTTCACATTAACACCATTTATTTGCCTCCTTTTGATATACCACCTCCTCTTTTCAAAATAACCAGACATTACCCATTAGTTCACGTACTCCTATGGCCTACATATCTACACTATATCTATATATACATGCATATCATAACTCTCATCCAGACTGGCTGGCAGACTGACTCTATACCTACATTTACGTCGCACACAATAGAAGACAAGGTCTCTTTACTTCGTCTGTACAGTATCAGGTACTCTTAGGAGACGGCCATTAACATACAGTTTACCGTAGCAAACACACTTTTAGGAGCGACAAAACAATAACACAATATAAATACATAAATATAACACAATTAGTACTTGCAATCTATAATGTTAGAAAAACTTAAGATGAAGCTTGGTCCTGCAAGAAGTATCAGGGATAAGAATGTGATACTTTATGTACATTAAACGTATAATTGATTAATAGTGTACCTTCAAGGGCAGGTTTCTGGTGTAAAATGACACAAAGCAGTTGGTATACATGTGTCGCATCTTCTCAGGTTTGATGTTGTAAGGTGAGGGGATGAAGGGGGCTCCCCTCGTTGGTGAGGGACTGGCTGGGTTGACAAAGTGTTCCCAGGGTGGGTGGGTTTCTTGTTGAAGTCTCCCACTTCATGTGGTGCACCTGGTAGATGTTCTGTCTGTGGTGATGTGTGTGTGGGTCTGTGTGTGTCTGTATTGATGTGTGATGGAGTAACCTGGTCACCAAACTCTGAAGCAGCCCCAAAGTTTGGGAGAGTCTGTATTATCAAAAGAAGACCCCTGAGTGACTCTGGTTCTACTTTAAATAAACCCCTGGCTCATCTTGATCTGAACATGAAAAGCGTGACTGGTATTATACCGTCCAGAGCCTTGGATGAGGCAACATTACAGACAGAACTCTGAGTCGCTGCTTGTCTTCTCAATAACAGTGAACTGAAATAACCTAATATTGTAAAGAACAGAGCTCCGAGTCACAGATTCTGGGTGGTATCAAGAGCAGAACTCTGTTTAGGTTTATTTATTTTCATACGCAAACTATGAAAAGAGTGAGTTTTATAAAGAGCTTTGCATGCGTCTGTATTACTGACATTAGAGTTCTGAGGGGTATTACCAGCAGAGCGCCAAGTGGCACTGGGTGGAATCGGAAAATAATTCATGTTATTAATAGCAGAGCCCCGAGTGGCACTGGGCGGTATCAGGATAGAGCTCATGGTATTAATAGCAGAGCTCAGAGCGGCAAAAGGTGGTTTCAGAAGAGAGCTCTTGGTATGATTTAGGGCTTTTAGAGCAAGCACAGGTATTACCAAGGTCAGAGGTATTATAACCTGAATATTGTTATGTTGATAACATTTATAAGAACGCTAGAATGCCCGTAGGTGTATTGGCGCTAGCTTTAATGCTATCAAGAAACACCCAGTAAAGAAATGGAAGATTAAAGCTCATTCTGCATTAAACAACCAGTTTTTCCAAGCCATCCTAAGCATCAGTGGATTGGGCCTGGTTTTAATTTACATGAGAGAGTTCCAATCCTTCCTAAACATCAGTGGAGGGGGCCTGGCTCTAATGTGAAGGAGAGAGTTCCAAGCCTTCCTAAACATCAGTGGAGGGGGCCTGGCTCTAATGCGCGGGGGAGAGAGTTCCAAGCCTTCCTAAACATCAGTGGAGGGGGCCTGGCTCTAATGCGCAGGGGAGAGAGTTCAAAGACTTCCTAAACATCAGTGGAGGGGCCTGGCTCTAATGCGCAGGGGAGAGAGTTCCAAGCCTTCCTAAACATCAGTGGATTGGGCCTGGCTCTAATGTGCAGGGGAGAGAGTTCCAAGCCTTCCTAAACATCAGTGGAGGGGCCTGGCTCTAATGCGCAGGGGAGAGAGTTCCAAGCCTTCCTAAACATCAGTGGATTGGGCCTGGCTCTAATGTGCAGGGGAGAGAGTTCCAAGCCTTCCTAAACATCAGTGGAGGGTGCGTGACTCTACTGTGCAGAGGAGAGATTTCCAAGCCTTCCTAAACATCAGTGGAGGGGCCTGGCTCTAATGTGCAGGAGAGAGTTCCAAGCCTTCCTAAACATCAGTGGAGGGGGCGTGACTCTAATGTGCAGAGGAGAGAGTTCCAAGCCTTCCTAAACATCAGTAGATTAGGCCTGGCTCTAATGTGCAGAGGAGAGAGTTCCAAGCCTTCCTAAACATCAGTGGAGGGGGCCTGGATGTAATGCGCCGGGGAGAGAGTTCCAAGCCTTCCTAACCATCAGTGGAGGGGGCCTGGCTCTAATGGGTAGTGGAAAGAGATCCAAGCCTTCCTAAACATCAGTGGATTGGGCCTGGCTCTAATGTGCAGAGGAGAGTGTGTCAGGCCTTCCTAAGCATCAGTGGATTGGGCCTGGCTCTAATGTGCAGGGGAGAGAGTTCCAAGACTTCCTAGCCATCAGTGGAGGGGGCCTGGCTCTAATGTGCAAGGGAGAGAGTCCCAAGCCTTCCTAAGCATCAGTGGAGAGGGCCTAGCTCTAATGTGCAGGGGAAAGAGATTCAAGCCTTCCTACCCATCAGTGGAGGGGGCCTGGCTCTAATGCGCCGGAGAGAGAGTTCTAAGCTTCCTAAACATCAGTGGAGGGGGCCTGACTCTAATGTGCAGGGGAAAGAGATCCAAGCCTTCCTAACCATCAGTGGATTGGGCCTGGCTCTAATGTGCAGAGGAGATTGTGTCAGGCCTTCCTAAGCATCAGTGGATTGGGCCTGGCTCTAATGTGCAGGGGAGAGAGTTCCAAGCCTTCCTAAACATCAGTGGTGGGGGCCTGACTCTAATGTGCGTAGAGAGAGTTCCAGGCCTTCATAAACATCAGTGGAGGGGGCCTGGCTCTAATGCGCCGGAGAGAGATTTCTAAACCTTCCTAAACATCAGTGGAGGGGGCCTGGCTCTAATGTGCAGGGAGAGAGTTCCAAGACTTCCTAAAAATCAGTGGAGGGGGTGTGACTCTAATGTACAGGGGGGAGAGAGTTCCAAGCCGTCCTAAACATAAGTGGACGGGGCCTGGCTCTAATGTGCAGAAGAGAGAGATCCAAGCCTTCCTAAACATAAGTGGAGGGGGCGTGACTCTAATGTGCAGAGGAGAGAGTTCCAAGCCTTCCTAAACATCAGTAGATTAGGCCTGGCTCTAATGTGCAGAGGAGAGAGTTCCAAGCCTTCCTAAATATCAGTGGAGGGGGCGTGACTCTAATGTGCAGAGGAGAGAGTTCCAAGCCTTCCTAAACATCAGTGGAGGGGGCCTGGATGTAATGCGCCGGGGAGAGAGTTCCAAGCCTTCCTAACCATCAGTGGAGGGGGCCTGGCTCTAATGGGTAGTGGAAATAGATCCAAGCCTTCCTAAACATCAGTGGATTGGGCCTGGCTCTAATGTGCAGAGGAGAGTATGTCAGGCCTTCCTAAGCATCAGTGGATTGGGCCTGGCTCTAATGTGCAGGGGAGAGAGTTCCAAGCCTTCCTAAACATCAGTGGAGGGGGCCTGGATCTAATGTGCAGGGAGATAGTTCCAAGCCTTCCTAAACATCAGTGGAGGGGGCGTGACTCTAATGTACAGGGGGGAGAGAGTTCCAAGCCGTCCTAAACATAAGTGGACGGGGCCTGGCTCTAATCTGCAGAAGAGAGAGATCCAAGCTTTCCTAAACATCAGTGGAGGGGGCCTGGCTCTAATGTGCAGGGAGAGAGTTCCAAGCCTTCCTAAACATCAGTGGAGGGGGCCTGGCTCTAATGTGCAGGGCAGAGTTCCAAGCCTTCCTAAACATCAGTGGAGGGGGCCTGGCTCTAATGTGCAGGGAGAGAGTTCCAAGCCTTCCTAAACATCAGTGGAGGGGGCCTGGCTCTAATGTGCAGGGCAGAGTTCCAAGCCTTCCTAAACATCAGTGGAGGGGGCCTGGCTCTAATGTGCTGGGGAGAGAGTTCCATGCCTTCCTAAACATCAGTGGAGGGTGCCTGTCACTAATGTGCAAGGGAGAGAGTCCCAAGCCTTCCTAAGCATCAGTGGAGAGGGCCTAGCTCTAATGTGCAGGGGAAAGAGATTCAAGCATTCCTACCCATCAGTGGAGGGGGCCTGGCTCTAATGCGCCAGAGAGAGAGTTCTAAGCTTCCTAAACATCAGTGGAGGGGGCCTGACTCTAATGTGCAGGGGAAAGAGATCCAAGCCTTCCTAACCATCAGTGGATTGGGCCTGGCTCTAATGTGCAGAGGAGATTGTGTCAGGCCTTCCTAAGCATCAGTGGATTGGGCCTGGCTCTAATGTGCAGGGGAGAGAGTTCCAAGCCTTCCTAAACATCAGTGGTGGGGGCCTGACTCTAATGTGCGTAGAGAGAGTTCCAGGCCTTCCTAAACATCAGTGGAGGGGGCCTGGCTCTAATGCGCCGGAGAGAGATTTCTAAACCTTCCTAAACATCAGTGGAGGGGGCCTGGCTCTAATGTGCAGGGAGAGAGTTCCAAGCCTTCCTAAACATCAGTGGAGGGGGCGTGACTCTAATGTACAGGGGGGAGAGAGTTCCAAGCCGTCCTAAACATAAGTGGACGGGGCCTGGCTCTAATGTGCAGAAGAGAGAGATCCAAGCCTTCCTAAACATCAGTGGAGGGGGCCTGGCTCTAATGTGCAGGGAGAGAGTTCCAAGCCTTCCTAAACATCAGTGGAGGGGGCCTGGCTCTAATGTGCAGGGCAGAGTTCCAAGCCTTCCTAAACATCAGTGGAGGGGGCGTGACTCTAATGTACAGGGGGGAGAGAGTTCCAAGCCGTCCTAAACATAAGTTGACGGGGCCTGGCACTAATGTGCAGAAGAGAGAGATCCAAGCCTTCCTAAACATCAGTGGAGGGGGCCTGGCTCTAATGTGCAGGGAGAGAGTTCCAAGCCTTCCTAAACATCAGTGGAGGGGGCCTGGATCTAATGTGCAGGGAGATAGTTCCAAGCCTTCCTAAACATCAGTGGAGGGGGCGTGACTCTAATGTACAGGGGGGAGAGAGTTCCAAGCCGTCCTAAACATAAGTGGACGGGGCCTGGCTCTAATCTGCAGAAGAGAGAGATCCAAGCTTTCCTAAACATCAGTGGAGGGGGCCTGGCTCTAATGTGCAGGGAGAGAGTTCCAAGCCTTCCTAAACATCAGTGGAGGGGGCCTGGCTCTAATGTGCAGGGCAGAGTTCCAAGCCTTCCTAAACATCAGTGGAGGGGGCCTGGCTCTAATGTGCAGGGAGAGAGTTCCAAGCCTTCCTAAACATCAGTGGAGGGGGCCTGGCTCTAATGTGCAGGGCAGAGTTCCAAGCCTTCCTAAACATCAGTGGAGGGGGCCTGGCTCTAATGTGCTGGGGAGAGAGTTCCATGCCTTCCTAAACATCAGTGGAGGGTGCCTGTCACTAATGTGCAAGGGAGAGAGTCCCAAGCCTTCCTAAGCATCAGTGGAGAGGGCCTAGCTCTAATGTGCAGGGGAAAGAGATTCAAGCATTCCTACCCATCAGTGGAGGGGGCCTGGCTCTAATGCGCCAGAGAGAGAGTTCTAAGCTTCCTAAACATCAGTGGAGGGGGCCTGACTCTAATGTGCAGGGGAAAGAGATCCAAGCCTTCCTAACCATCAGTGGATTGGGCCTGGCTCTAATGTGCAGAGGAGATTGTGTCAGGCCTTCCTAAGCATCAGTGGATTGGGCCTGGCTCTAATGTGCAGGGGAGAGAGTTCCAAGCCTTCCTAAACATCAGTGGTGGGGGCCTGACTCTAATGTGCGTAGAGAGAGTTCCAGGCCTTCCTAAACATCAGTGGAGGGGGCCTGGCTCTAATGCGCCGGAGAGAGATTTCTAAACCTTCCTAAACATCAGTGGAGGGGGCCTGGCTCTAATGTGCAGGGAGAGAGTTCCAAGCCTTCCTAAACATCAGTGGAGGGGGCGTGACTCTAATGTACAGGGGGGAGAGAGTTCCAAGCCGTCCTAAACATAAGTGGACGGGGCCTGGCTCTAATGTGCAGAAGAGAGAGATCCAAGCCTTCCTAAACATCAGTGGAGGGGGCCTGGCTCTAATGTGCAGGGAGAGAGTTCCAAGCCTTCCTAAACATCAGTGGAGGGGGCCTGGCTCTAATGTGCAGGGCAGAGTTCCAAGCCTTCCTAAACATCAGTGGAGGGGGCGTGACTCTAATGTACAGGGGGGAGAGAGTTCCAAGCCGTCCTAAACATAAGTTGACGGGGCCTGGCACTAATGTGCAGAAGAGAGAGATCCAAGCCTTCCTAAACATCAGTGGAGGGGGCCTGGCTCTAATGTGCAGGGAGAGAGTTCCAAGCCTTCCTAAACATCAGTGGAGGGGGCCTGGATCTAATGTGCAGGGAGATAGTTCCAAGCCTTCCTAAACATCAGTGGAGGGGGCGTGACTCTAATGTACAGGGGGGAGAGAGTTCCAAGCCGTCCTAAACATAAGTGGACGGGGCCTGGCTCTAATCTGCAGAAGAGAGAGATCCAAGCTTTCCTAAACATCAGTGGAGGGGGCCTGGCTCTAATGTGCAGGGAGAGAGTTCCAAGCCTTCCTAAACATCAGTGGAGGGGGCCTGGCTCTAATGTGCAGGGCAGAGTTCCAAGCCTTCCTAAACATCAGTGGAGGGGGCCTGGCTCTAATGTGCAGGGAGAGAGTTCCAAGCCTTCCTAAACATCAGTGGAGGGGGCCTGGCTCTAATGTGCAGGGCAGAGTTCCAAGCCTTCCTAAACATCAGTGGAGGGGGCCTGGCTCTAATGTGCTGGGGAGAGAGTTCCATGCCTTCCTAAACATCAGTGGAGGGTGCCTGTCACTAATGTGCAAGGGAGAGAGTCCCAAGCCTTCCTAAGCATCAGTGGAGAGGGCCTAGCTCTAATGTGCAGGGGAAAGAGATTCAAGCATTCCTACCCATCAGTGGAGGGGGCCTGGCTCTAATGCGCCAGAGAGAGAGTTCTAAGCTTCCTAAACATCAGTGGAGGGGGCCTGACTCTAATGTGCAGGGGAAAGAGATCCAAGCCTTCCTAACCATCAGTGGATTGGGCCTGGCTCTAATTTGTAGGGGAGAGAGTTCTAAGCCTTTGCTACTCCAAATACAAAAGTTCTTCCATCCAAGGAAAATCTCTTAAACCTGGACATTACCGCACGTTTGTCTATTGCAAACAATAATATTCTACCTGGGACATACCAGCAGAAGCTGTTTTTCAGAAAATCTGGACCTTGGTTGTGAAGCGCTTTGTAAGCGGTGCATAGAGCTTTGAACGTGATTCTCTAACTCGCAGCCAATGCATCTTCCTGATAGATTTAGACACTGACGGATATTTTGTAATCTCCAATAACAGTTGTGCTGTGGCGTTTTGTAGGGATCGCAGCCTGTTCACTATGCGCTGATGCAGTTTACATACAGTTCATTACAGTAATTTACGTTAGAAAGTACTCACAAACTGGCTACCATTTTTTGCAGATTTTGGGGGATGAAAGGTAAGATATTTCTAATGGTCCTTTATGTGTGAAAGAGGAGGATTATCAAAAAGGAAGGGAGGTCTCCTTAATATTCCAGTTTGGGACAAGGAGAAATATGTAAAGACAAAGGGAAAGTCAGTGTGTAGCCCCTCACAACTCAAAAAGCCAATGTGATAGCAACCATATATCCAAAGGTACAAATAACAGTATAATAAAATCCAAAATTTAAAAATTGTACAATTTATTACATACAAAGCATTATATAATACACAAATACAGTGCCATACAGTAAGAATAAAAATGGTGCCAATTCACATCTGGAACAATAACGTACAAATTATATAAAAATGTGTCAATTCACATCAAGAACAATAAAATCTAGGTTGTCGACGCAGCGTTTTGTTTTTTTGTTATAACACCTTCATCAGGACAAAGTTCTATTGAAAAAGAAACATACCATTAGATACGTTATGTGTTATGTTATATTAAAATTATTTATACCGCGCACGGTCTCACAGACAAATAGCGGAGGGACAGAGCAACAGGATTACTCATAGGCTAATTGAAAAAGGTGAATTTTAAGTAGTTTACGAAAACAGGTATAATTGGGGCAAAGTCGGAGTGAAATCGGGAGGGAATTCCGCAGTGAGGGGGCCAAAAAAGAGAAACACAGACCTCCATGCTTTTTGCGTTTATACCTAGGGGCAATTAGCAAGTTATGGGCCGTGGACCGGAGATCTCTTGAGGGAGTGTGACGCTTTAGGCTAGAAGTGATGAAAGCAGGGGCTAGATCAATGAGAGCCTCAAAGACAGTACAGCCCAATTTAAACATGCAGCGGGAGGCCACTGGGAGCCAGTGCAGTCTCCTCAGCAGGGGCGAGACGTGTTGGTGTTTGGGCTGATGGAAGACCAGTCTGGCCGCCTGATTTTGTACCAGCTGCAGCCGGTGAAGATGGTAGGCAGGTATCCCAACATAGAGGGAGTTAGCGTAGTCAATACAGAAGGTGACAAGAGCCATGATGACAAGTATGAGGGCTTCAGTAGTAAGGAACCTACGAATTTTGCAAATCCTGCGTAAATGGAAAAAGCAGGAAGATGTAACAGCATTGATTTGAGGCCTCATGGACAAATCACTGGGTATAATTACACCTAGGCTCTTCACCGAATTGACGGACAGGGCGGAGGTCCGAGAGAGGGGAGCCAGAAGCTAGAATTCCAAGGGTTAGCTGACCCTCCTATCAATACTAACTCCGTCTTGTTGGGATTGAGCTTCAACTGACTGAAATGCATCCACTCAGAGATTGCAAGCATGGTGGATTGAAAATTGGCACAGGAGGAGGGGGAGGGAACAACAGGGAAAATCAACTGTAAATCGTCCGCGTAATTAAAGATAGTAACCGGGGTGTGACGAAGAGAAACTATAAGTGGTTGCATGTAAATATTAAATAAAAGAGGCGAAAGAGCAGAACCTTGAGGGACACCACAAGAAAGAGAGGAGTAGGGGGCAGAGAAGGTGGACAGATGAACTGACTGGGAGCGCTGGTGTAAAAAAGACCTGATCCAAGTCAGAGCCCTGCCCTGAATACCCGCATTGTTGACACGGTCGATCAAGATAGCATGATCGACCGTGTCAAAAGCGGCTGACAGATCTAATAGAACAAGTACCTGGGCAATGTTCTTATCGGCGCCTTGCCTCAGCACATCCATTACGGCCACGATGACAGCTTCGGTAGAATGCGCGGGTCTGAAGCCGGCTTGCTGGTTATCCATGAAGGAAGACCCTCCAATGAAAGCACTGAGGCAGCGAGTGACATAGGTCTCCAATATTTTCCCCAAATAGGGGAGCAGGGAGATCGGCCGATAGTTACTCAGGACAGAGGGATCAGCACCAGGCTTTTTGAGGATAGGAATACATCATGTTATTATTTACAATACTTTTTGTTAAGCTACAACATTAAGCTATCCATTTTTTCTATAAAATAGTCAAAAAGATTTTATTGTAGGCACTTTTGCTTCTTTTTTTATATGGGTTTGAGTTATATGGGGCCATATTATCTCTAAAAAAACTGTCTATGAGGCAGTAACAAATTACAGTAGACAGAAATGTATCCTACTACTGAGCATACCTTTTTCAAAAACCTGGAATTATGGACCCCTCTGTTATCAATTTGAGGTTCTTCTTTTCATCCACCAGGTCTCCTTCTTCTATATAGGCGCTTATATTGATATATTAAGTGATGAATTCACCTTCGAGTTCAAATTCCTGAATGGGAATAGATAATTAATTTCCTTAGTCTTTTATAATTACATTTTTACCATTTATTGTTGTTTTAATAAGCTCTCAACCTATTCCATATATTTTAAATATTTTAAATACCTTCACATTTCTCGTTAGCTGTAATGTTGTCGAGGTCAAGGGAGCCACCGGGATATGTGGAAGTTTGGCTGTATTAGAAAATAGAAAAAGCACTCCTAAATATTGTATGTGGCACCCTCTTGTTTCCTATAATTTAGTATTTCAAAAAATACACTTACCCTTAAGTCAGGGTATTGGCCTTTGAAGCTGGGCGCGACTGGATTGTTTAGACAATATCCGCAGCGTTCTCCGTCTTTGTCTAGTGATTACGGTCTTTTTAATTGGCCGGTACTAAAAAGCAATATACACCTCAGTGAGTATTTATTATAAATTAAATTGCATTTTGATAGTTCAATAAGCCAAGGGCTCTACTTGGACATTATTCTTTACAACGACCGAAAATGACTATTTGGCTTTATCTTTTCATACGATTATTTTATAATATTATTAGACACTATCTATCTGAATTGGAATTTTTATCTATCTTTTCAAACTCTCCTATCCCGATTTTTACCAACCGTTTCCTTATAGTAAAGGCATGCTGTTCCTACATTTAATAGTTTACCCGTAACGGACCGCATAGGTGCTGTCTTACATTGTATATCTGCGG
This sequence comes from Lissotriton helveticus, assembly GCF_964261635.1. Taxonomy (NCBI): domain Eukaryota; kingdom Metazoa; phylum Chordata; class Amphibia; order Caudata; family Salamandridae; genus Lissotriton; species Lissotriton helveticus. The sequence goes on from NC_136069.1 coordinate 1,714,310,286, forward strand.
TCTTTGGTTCAATCAGCTGCCACGTTTGTGCTCCAATAGCTCTACTCGTTGATTATCAAAAACAGTCGGAGCTGTTCAGTTTTACATCCCACGCCTACTTCACCATAATGCAGAGACCCTCCCGTTGCGATCGATAAGGAACCCCTTTTCCTGCGCTCCAAGGGCATTTTGAATCTGCCGAGAAGTAATGGAGCCCTCAGCGGTAAATACGTGAATAAACCCATCTTACCTTTACTTCTGTATTCGGCCTCCCTGCTCCACTTGTACCTCGTGTGCTCGAAAATCATCAAATTTCCTAGCTTGTCTCTACCTGTTTTTATATCGATGCCGGTTTTGGCGGGTTATGTTTTAAGTCACTCCCGCGAGATCTAACTATGGCGCGAGACTCGCCCAGTGTGACGTGTTATAAGAATCGCCATAGTGCAAAAGAACTACATTAGTAGTTTCATTTTACGTCCCATTTCAATAAGGGTATCAATCACGACTATTCTGTTTTGTATCAATCTCTACATTTATAAATTACCTAATGTTTTAATTCAACTACGGATTATTTTTAGAGTCGGACAGTCGTTGTTTTTTACTAGGATACATCAGATCGTCCTTGTGGTTCGCTAAGTTCTCGCGATAATACAAAGAAAACCACGGACTACTCTGGTAGTTCTTTTAGACTCATTCGACTTCCGCAATGACAACATGTAACTTTATTTATAACTTTTCTTATTGTCGTCCTCTTTGTTATTATTGCAATTGAATGTATCTCCTTTGGAACCGCCTGACTACAACTGTTACATTATGCACAGAGCTCGTTTCAAAGTGTATTAATTAAAATCAATTTATTTCATGGTGTCAATCACGACCATTCTATTTTATATCAATCTCTACATTTGTCGTCCTCTTCGTCGTTATTACAATGGAGTAAATCTCCTTTGGAACCACCTCACTAAAATGTTAACCATATCCACAGGGCTAGTGTTAAAATGTATTCGTTCGGATCAATTTGTTTCATGGTCATTTTCTCTGGCTTTTTAGTTCATTATGTTTTACCTTACCCAGATGAGGCTCGGAAGCTTATGTTCTGACATCTTACAAGGCTCTTTAATTTGTATCTATATCTATATCTAGACGTAAGGGGTGTAGAAAGGGGAACAGGTCTAATGTTTAAAACTCTACAGGGTGTATGTTTAACATTCCCAGAGAGTGTTTCATAGAATGCGTTCCCAATCTTCTTTATTATTGAGTCCCTTTCTTACTGTATTAAAACGTGACATAAAGAATTGTTCACGTTTCTTTCTTTTTAAATCTACATCCTCACATCTGTTGTTCATCTGAATACTTTCTAACCCACACCATAAGAGGTCTTTAATTGTGTGGCCAGCTTCCTGCCAATGTTCTGTTAAGGGTGCACCTCGCTTTTTTGTGCGAATTGCTGATTTATGTTCGTTGATCCTCAAGCGGATCTCACGAGATGTTTCTCCAACATAAACTAGATTACATGGACATTTTATCAGGTATATTAAATTCTTTGACCTACAATTTATAAAGGACTTTACTTTATGTTTTATATTATTATGATCCACAGGATTCCCTTTAAGGACATTCTCACAATTGGAACATTTTCCACAGGGAAAGGTGCCTGTGGGGAATGGGGCATTGTTTATGCTCAATTGTGATGCTATGGGTTCCTCTCTATAAGTATGGACTAGCCTTTGTCTAATTGTTTGATTACGTCTGAAGGCGAATACTGGTTTGGGTAGTTTCTCTTTGTTCTTATTCGTCACAAGGTGCCAATTCCTGTTGACAATATTTTTGAATTTGTTACTAATTGCACTATAGTTAGTTACAAAAATTAGAGGTTTCTCTTTCTGTTCTTGCTTCTGTTGCTTTTGAAAAAGATTGTCTCTATTGAAGTATTTTGCTCTCTTATATGCATGTTTTACCATGCGTCTTGAGTAGCCTCTATCTACACATTTTTCAGTTAAAATCCTAGCATGTTTCTCAAAGTCTTTGGTTTGTGAGCAGTTCCTTTTTAACCTTAAAAACTGCCCAAAAGGGATGTTGTCTTTTTGGCAAGGTGGATGGTAACTCTTGTAATGGAGCATGGTGTTTCTATCGGTTTTATATATAAATAGTTCTACCTGTAGCCTCCCTGTGTCATGTTTAATAATTATGTCCAGGAACTCACACTGTCTCTTATTATGGTGTACTGTAAATATAAGGTTGATGTCTCCTAAATTCAACCATAATATAAATTCCTCCAATGTATCTAATGGTCCGGTCCAAATAAAAAAAATATCATCAATATATCGTGACCATTCAGATATATTTTCAAAAAAAGGGGCCGTGGAATTAAATATGCGGCTATCCTCAAACTGTGCTACATATAAACATGCCAAACTTGGAGCACAGGTCGCTCCCATGCTGGTCCCGCTTACTTGTTTATAAAAATCATTCTTAAATATAAAAATATTATTTTTCAAGACCAAAGTGACGCAGTCAATAATGAATATTTCTTGGGGGTTTGGATCTCGGTCGCTGGGACTCAGGAGTGTTTGTATCATATCAATGGTACTGTCCTGTGGTATAATCACATAAAGCGCCTCAATGTCGAGGGTCACTAGGTATTGAGTTTCAGGGTTAAAAGGTAAATCTTCTAGTTTTTGGATAATGGCTGCCGTGTCTTTGATATACGCTTTTTGCTTAGTCACATATGGTTGCAGAAAAATGTCCGCGTATTTGCTAAGGGGCTCCGTTAATGAACCTATACAAGAAACTATGGGTCTCATCGGGGGATTTTTAATATTCTTGTGAACTTTTGGTAGTCCATAGAGTGCTGGCGCTACAGGATTGGTATTATGCAGAAATTTATACTCTTCATCGCAAATCACTTCATCTTCCTTGGCCAAATCTAGCATTCTTTTCACACTATCTTTAAGTTGAAGCCAATCCTTCCTGTTTATCTTTTGATAATGATCCTCATTTTCTAGAAGTAGGGTCATTTTCTCATTGTATTGTTCAGTTGTCATAATTACTATACTCCCGCCTTTGTCCGCGGGCTTGATGGTTAACATATGGCAATTTTCTAATTTTTTTAAGGCTTCTTTTTCTTCTATTGTTAAGTTGGAATTAATCCAATTTCTTTGGTCAAGGAGATCCGCAATACTCCTTTCTACTACCCTTTCGAAGGCTTCAATGTCTTTATTAACCTGGCTAATTTGAGGAGTCCAGGTTGATTTGGGCTTAAGTCCTGATTTGTTAAGTGAGGGAGCTTTATCTTTACCTTCGAAGAAGGATTGTAGTCTCACTTTACGGAAAAAGTTCTGAAAATCTCTTTCTAGGTTGAATATATCTATTGGGGATGCAATAGCGTAACCTAACCCTTTTTCGAGGAGTTTAATTTCAATCTCTGTAAGTGACACATCGGATAGATTGATCACTGGGGCCTTATTTATATGTCCCAAGTGTTCTGGCTCCTGGTGTATGGCCTCTGATGGAATTGAGGTTGAGGGGGAAATTTGCCTCTTCCTCTGCTCCTCCCTCTCTGCTGACCAAAACTTTTTCGTTGTTCTAAAAAAGAGAGAGATTCTCTGTTGGAGCCACCTGTGATCTCTTTGTCTTTGTCATGGCTACGATTATCGCTTTGTATTTCTGTGTCAGAATCAGAACTGGTGTAAGAAGTGTCAAAAAATCTAACCTTCTTTTTCTGAAAATTTTGGCCTGGATGCTGTTGCCAGGGTCTACGATTTTGGAAATTTTCTCTCGGACGTTCATAATAATCTTTTTGGAGGTATGGGTAAACGTGTTCAGGGTTATATTTGGCAATATCCTTTCTTAATGTATTGCTTTTATTGTTGATTAAATAGTCTCTATATCCAATGACATAATTTTTGATGTCCTCCAGTTTTTTATGGCATCTTCTAATGCAGTGCTATCTGTCAGTTTTTGTTCTAGATCTTTTATCTCTTGTCTTTCAATTAATAAAATGTCTGAAGCTGTTTCTATTATCAAGAGCATCCAGTCGCGGCTGCATCGATTGGCCACTAAGGTCCAATTTTCTATAAATTTTTGGTTGTTTATGAATATTCCTGGTTCGTTCATTACCTGGAGTCCCTTTGGGATTATTCCCCTTTTACAATAGTCTATCAGAAAATCTGAATGTAATTCGGTTCTTATTAATTTCTTTTTGGTGTTCCATAGATTCCGCCATTCATCTTCATCAGTGCTATTGATGTGCACCGTTGAAATATTTTTAACAGTGCCATTAATTATTTTATTAAATTGATTCTCACTATAACTATGAGTCTTTAGGCCTTCCATTATGGCCCAAGAGCCCTAGGGCTCTGAGGTTCAAATAGCACCTCCCCGGTTAACCAACCGTCAAGTCAAGTTATCAAAAAGAAAGGGAGGTCTCCTTAATATTCCAGTTTGGGACAAGGAGAAATATGTAAAGACAAAGGTAAAGTCCCTGTGTTTCCAAAAGTGGAAAAAAATCATATGTAGCCCTCATAACTCAAAAAGCCAATGTAATAGCAACCATATATCCAAAGGTACAAATAACAGTATAATAAATTCCAAAATTTAAAAATTGTACAATTTATTACATACAAAGCATTATATAATACACAATACAGTAATACAGTGCCATACAGTAAGATTAAAAATTGTGCCAATTCACATCTGGAACAATAACGTACAAATTATATAAAAATGTGACTATTCACATCAAGAACAATAAAATCTAGGTTGTCGACGCAGCGTTTGTTTTTTTTGTAATAACATCTTCATCAGGACAAAGTTCTATTGAAAAAGAAACACACAATTAGATACATACATCATGTTATTATTTACAACACTTTTTCTTAAGCTACAATATTAAGCTATCCATTTTTTCTATAACATAGTCAAAAAGATTTTATTGTACGCACTTTTGCTTCTTTTGTTATATGGGTTTGAGTTATATGGGGCCATATTATCTCTAAAAAAACTGTCTATGAGGCAGTAACAAATTACAGTAGACAGAAATGTATCCTACTACTGAGCATACCTTTTTCAAAAACCTGGAATTATTGACTCCTCTGTTATCAATTTGAGGTTCTTCTTTTCATCCACCAGATCACCTTCTTCTATATAGGCGCTTATATTGATATATTAAGTGATGAATTCACCTTCGAGTTCAAATTCCTTAATGGGAATAGATAATTAATTTCCTTAGTCTTTTATAATTACATTTTTACCATTTATTGTTGTTTTAATAAGCTCTCAACCTATTCCATATATTTTAAATATTTTAAATACCTTCACATTTCTCGTTATCTGTAATGTTGTCGAGGTCAAGGGAGCCACCGGGATATGTGGAAGTTTGGCTGTATTAGAAAATAGAAGAAGCACTCCTAAATATTGTATGTGGCATCCTCTTGTTTCCTATAATTTAGTATTTCAAAAAATACACTTACCCTTAAGAAAGAGGAGGATGTCACTGCATTTATTTGAACTGTGATTGTGAGTATGCCATCCCTTATAACCCCTAAATTCTGGGCCTTACTAACCAGTGACAGAAGTACCCATAGTCCTGCGTCCCCCAAGTAGGGGTCCATAAAGGCGACTGAGATCCCAATAGCAAAACCTCAGTTGTTCCTAGTTCAGTTTTAAACAGTTCCTATTTATCCAGGTAGTGACCGCCATCATACAATCGCGGAATCTGGACCCTGTCTCATTTTCGGCCCTGGCCAAAGAAGTATCGATTTGAGTGTTGTGTGCATACGATGTAAGAAAGGAACCTTGCGATCTAATCACTTCAACTAATGGTGTAACATAGACAATAAGCAGAGTAGGGCTCAGCCAGGACTCCTCGGGGACCCTGTAAGGAAGTAAGAAAGGTTGGGCAATCACCTAGTGCTGCGAATGAACTTAAGACGTCCCAGGCTGCCCCAGTAATGCTAATCTTGGCCAATCGATCTGTCTTCAGCCGGTTGTTACCATAATCAAAGGCCGTTGATAGATCAAAGAGAATAGGGGCTACTCTGCCTCCCTGATTGAGGGACGATCCTACCTTGGCTGTAACTAACAGTGACTCCGTGCTGTGGTCGCTGCAAAATCCACATTGGGGAGGGTCTAATTATTTTGCTGGATTTGATTTGACAGTTGTTTATTGAAAATATTTTCAACAGTTTAGGCTGGCAGAGATAGCCGTGAAATGGGGCTGTCGCTGTTTCTGCCCAAAGGATTGAGGGAGGGTTTATTGATTGGAAGCAGCGATGCTCTATTCCAGGTGGTAGGAATGAAGCCTGCCCTAGGCATCAGTTGAAAGATTTCACACAACTTGGAGGCGGACGCATTCTACTGCCCTTGTTGTAACCCACCATACAAGGGGGCGTGGCAGGGGTGTGTGGTTTCAGTACTCAGCCGCGTGTTAATGCTAGAACAGAAGTGGAGAGGGAAAACACCAAACCCGGGGCCCAGCAACCCCCAAGTTCTGAGCCAGGGCCCCCTCAGGTCAGAAGTCTACTGGTAGCGTAAAATAAAGCTAAAGAAAAGGTGCGGAATAAAAACAACTTTAAACAAGCATTGGCATTGCCAATAGGTATCGCCTTTGGGACCTTATACTCCTGGCCACCTCATTGCAGCCTCTTTGGCAGCTTGGTGTTTGGGGGCAGTCACGTGTGATGAGGACAAGGAACAGTCAGGCAGGACCACCCTCACTGATGCAGGTCGTTACCCTGTGTGGTCCAATGGCATTTAGGATTGTGAAGGTCTCTGATGCTGTCGGTGTTCATGAGTCCAAATATATTGAACGGTTTAATGTGTAATGTTTTTATTCTTCACAATTGTGTCATTTTTCACAATGAGTTGCTATTATTTGACCCAAGTAGGTTTCTTACATTAATGTGTTTTCCACATGTCTATTTTGACATGACTGTAATAAAAGCTGTTCCACCAAGTTCACGGTCTCTGTAAGTTCTGTTGATTCCTTGTTTGGGTTGTGTTTGGGCACAGACAACCCCAAGGCTCCCAAGAGGAAAAGGAATTGGCAACTCTACCATCAATAAGAACTTTGTATCGCTGAAATTATGTGGCAGTGGAGGGTCAAATTATTGAATTATGTGGCAAGAAAAGGCAAACTATGTAGCATAATGCAGCGCATTGTGAGGCTGTGTGTGGCTACTTTATCATTTGGACATATTTTAACATGACATATGCAAATGTTTTAACTTATTACTACCAGTTAAACACATGAATACAGGCATCAGCAAATGAAAGATGACCAGTTAACTGACCAGTACCAAGCCTGGTGTTTTTTAAGTTAGTTTCGATTCCTTGTAGCTTTAAATATTTTTTGTTAAAATCTGCAGTTTCTGGACTTTGTTGTGAATTATTCGCTAAACACAGTAAATTACTAATTATACAGAAACATAGAAACTGCAGTCGTTGCAAAACATTATGCCTCAGGATGTGCTCTGGAAGAAGAGGCAAACTCTATATGGGGGGGTCACTTGAATTATGTGGCAAGGAAGGACTAAATTGTGCGGCTGTATGGGCTAAAAGAGGCGGAAAGAAATGGAAAGTCATGCGACCTAATGTGGTACATTTTGTGGAAGAAGTACTTCATAATGTTGTAATTTTTTCACGTGTTGACACTTTATGGGCAAACATTGTATCTTATTAGTACCAGTGTAACATCTAAATACAGTAATAAGCAAGTGACAGATGACTCGACACCCTGTGCATAGGGCCTTCCATTGAACGACAACACAGGTTGCAGCAATTTTAGTAACATTTGATCTGTTTGAGCAAGAAATAATTTTTTTGATAAAAATCTAGAGATGATACAGCAGGTGAGGGATTGGGTGGCAAAGAAGCCAAATCTATAATTATGCAGGAAATGCCACAGCTGCAGAATCTCATAATTTCAACGGCTCTGCTCGGCTGTAACCAGTGTCATCCATCAGTCTAGCTTGGATCCTGATCCAAGCGCACATTGCAGTTGAAAACGGTTTTCCCTGAAGGTAGCTGGTGGTAAATTGTTTTTTAGGTAGAGCTGGCGTTTGCAGCGCGAAGCGCTGCAGTCTCCAGCGAGCTCTATTGTTAGGGACTTGCTTTGGAAGTGGGACAGGAGATGGGCATGCACATTGCGATTTGAGCAGGTGTACGCGCACGTACACCCACGCGCTGTGCACATCTCCTGTCCCGCTTCCGAGGCAAGTCAGCCTCCTGCAATCAATCACACACACGCGTGCACACACACACACCCATGCGCGCACACACAGACACACACACGCGCGCACGCACACACGCGCACACACACACCACCGTCCCCCCGCCCCCACGGTACAACTAAGCCCCACTCACCAAATCGCCGGCCTTAGCCGCCACTCCTGACTTCTTACTTCTGCGGCCACCGTGGGGCTCTCCCTCAGGCATGGGAGCCCCGCGTCACCAGTGGGCGCGGGCTTCCCGGAGAAGATGGAAGTCCCTCCCCACGACAAGCGTGACGCTCCCGAACTTCCATTTTTCACCCACAGGAGATACTGTACGCTGTCAATCACGGGTATTTCAGATTTCTTTCCTACAGTGATTGACAGTCAAATCTATCACCCTCACTCTATCTATCTATCTATCTATCTATCTATCTATCTATCTATCTATCTATCTATCTATCTATCTATCTATCTATCTATCTATCTATCTATCTATCTATCTATCTATCTATCTATCTATCTATCTATCTATCGCCCTGACTCTATCTATCTATCTATCTATCTATCTATCTATCTATCTATCTATCTATCTATCTATCTATCTATCTATCTATCTATCTATCTATCTATCTATCGCCCTCCCTCTATCTATCGCCCTCCCTCTATCTATCTATCGCCCTCCCTTTATCTATCTATCTATCTATCTAGCTATCTATCTATCTATCTATCTATCTATCTATCTATCTATCTATCTATCTATCTATCTATCTATCTATCTATCTATCTATCTATCTATCTATCTATCTATCTCACTCACTCTGTCTATCTATCGCATCACCACAGCATCACTCAGCACCACCACAGCATCACTCAGGGGCACCACAACATCACTCAGCACCACTCAGCACCACCACAGCATCACTCAGGGGCACCACAACATCACTCAGCACCACCGCAGCATCACTCAGGGGCACCACAACATCATTATGCGCTACCAAAGCATCACTGAACGCCACAGCATCACTCGTTACCACCACAACATCAATCAGCGCCACCACAGCATCAATCTGTGCAACCATTCAACAACAACTGGTTCAAATACGTTCCCTCAATGTTTCAAGCTTTATTACAAATGTCACAAAAAGATGTTAATATTTCACTTCTGTTCTTGGATTTTCGTCACAATAAAATACACTGAACATAATCTGCACAAAAGTTATGTACAAAAGTTTAAGCTATTGCCATTATAAATTACAAAAGTTTTTATTTAAGTATTACTTATTAAAAAATAAATAAAAGCCATTGTTATTTGTAATATCAATACTTCTAAGTCACGTAAATACAGCACATATTGCATTACAAATGCTATAGGTGTCACATTTGCGAAAGTTAAAACTATTGGCATTGTAAATGAAAAAGCTATTAATTTCGCTATTTTCAAAACTAACACATAAATAAAAAAAAATGTAATTTACAATACCAATAGCTCAAATTTTCCTAATGCGAGACCTATTGCATTGCAAATGCTTGTTTTAACATCTGCTGAATTGAATTGCTATGTAGGATTAGCATTGTTTATGTGGGTGTGACTGTGTCTGCTTAGTTCACTGGGAGTTCTTACTGGGGTTTCAGAATTTCTTAGTATTTTTTTCGGATGTCCGTGCATAGTCAAAAAATAGTCATTTGCCAAATATCCAGTAAATAACTTTTGTAAATGGCTAACTGGAATTTTGTTGAAAGGATTTCACCCAGGTAAAGAAACATTGGAGGCTTGGATTAGATACAACTGCTCTCAAATTGTGGTAATAGTGACAATAGCAAGTGGTTCTTCCCATGCACACTCCTTTTCTATAAAATATGTCACAAAGAAAGCTTTCCAGCATAATATTAATTTGGGTAAATTTGTTTTATTTCATGCACTGAACACTAGGCAAAGCAGCACACACTTCCTGGATGAATGCATTATTCTGGCCAAATGCCATTTCACTCAGTAAGAAAATGTAAACAAAGCTTCGGAGTCTCATTAAACATGGACTCGGGTGCTTTGGACGCTTCTCAGGGCCTCTCTTTCTCTTCCTGTTGGGAAGAAGCCCTGGGATGTTTGTGCTCATTTCCCTTTTATATTAAAGAAACGGTTCCAGCTGTGAGTGTTTTGTGTTTCCTGTTAGAAGTGCTGGGGCTCTTAGTGTCATGAATCCATCAGACCTCCATAACTTGGACTGTGTGACAGATCTTAGCTGATTTCACCTGAAAGATGCATTTTTCATTGCAGACACTGAGGTTGATGCTGTATAATGGCTGACGGAAGCAGCCCAGAGACCGCCTGGGATGTGATCTATCGTTGTTTAGAAGAACTGACTGGACAAGAGTTCAAGCTCTTCAAAACTCGGCTCCAAGACTGCGCTGTGGAACCTGGACAGGTCAAGATCCCAAGATCACGACGTGAAGATGCGGACCGCATGGATACCGCAAAAACTATGATTGAATATTACGGTGATCAAATGGCCTTCAGAATCACCCAAGATGTACTGAAGAAAATTCCCAAAATGGACCTTCTGGGCGATTTTGTAGCTGCAACACAGAGATGTAAGTCCCCGGATGTTGTACTGTGCCCGTGGAGCTGAGCAATGCCTTCTTGTTCAACTTTTAATGAAAAAGTATGAATTTTAATTGCAAGAATTCTGAAACTCAATATTAAGGAGAACTTTGGGTCTGTGGATTCACTGTAGTTCTTGGTCAAGTCTTTGATTGTGATATATTATGCATCGTTTTATTGTTTAATTTATTTGTGGACAATGTGTCTATAATTCCTCAGCCATGCTGTGATGACCCTGGTGAAAGGGTTAAGGGTCACCTTATGTTAGATTTGGGGGTCTCTAGTTGGCACAGGTAGGTACTTGTGACAAGCAGGGACCCTCTCCTCTAGTCAGGACAAGGGGATTACAGACCTAAAATAACCCCTGCTCACCCTCTAGGTTGCGTGGCGTCAGCAGACAAGGTTTATTTCAGAGGCGTTGTAAGTTAAGCAGTTGTGACCACATACAGTAACCCAGTGACAACACTACAAATGGACACAACACAGGTTTTATATAAAAAATAAGTAGACTTTATATAGAGTTACCACAAGACCATAAACAACAAAAATACACACTATGATTTCTTTAAGATGGTAGATTTAAGCTTAGTTCAGTTCAGTTCTTAGATGCAACACTCTGCGTCAGTGTACCTTAAGTTGCGTTGCGCTTCCACGACAAGCAATGTCGCAGCGATGGGAAATACGGCAAAGTCAGGTGCAAAGAAATAAAGATGTGAAGACCTTCCAGATACGGTGCCCTTCACGGGGATGCGAGAAACTCTCAGTTCGATGCATGGACTGCAGCGGGAACACCCTTACGATGCAACGGCAACAGCTCCAGCGGCGACGGTCTTCTCCATGATGCATGAAGCCTCCGCTCGATGCGACAACTACAGCGGCGACATCCAAGATGCGACGGCAGCAGCTCAGACGGCGGCGCGCTTCTCGGGGATGCGAGGTGCTCTTGGTTGATGCGGTGCAATGCGACAGTTCCAGCGGCGACACCCTCTGGCTTCGGAGTTGCGACGGCAGGTAAAGCGAGGGCGACGCGCTCCGACCTCGTTGCGAGATTATTCTCCTGATGGGGTGCAGTGCGACAACCACAGCGGCAACACCCTCCTTCATCGGAGTTGCGGCAGCAGCGACGGCGACACACTTCTTCTTCGTTGCGGCACGCTTCTCTCCGATGTGGTGCAGTGCGACAGTTCCAGCGGCGACACCCTCCTTTCTCTGGAGTTGCGACGGCAGGCACAGCGACGGAGGCAAAGAGTTAACTTCCTCACCTCCTTCCGTCCGACAGGAAACAACGTCAGCCACCAGAGGGCCGGACGAATGGGAATGGAGGAGAAGACCGGAAGAGGTGAGACAGCCAGCTTTTAGGGATTTGACGCAAGAGGAAGGCGGGATCTGGAAGAAGAACCAGGAAGACGCCGAAAACCACAAGAGGAAGACGGAGAACCAACCGGAGTCTGCAGGAAACGAGAGAACCGAGGATACCGCTCAGCGTGAAGAAGAAGGGGAGGACGTGGACCGCTGGTGTGAAGACTGGTGGACGCCTCCGGAGGACGCTGAAAGGTTGCCGCAACTCTGGAGAGTTGCGGCAGATGCGGTGAGTGGGTCAACTGGGGAGGGGGGCTGGAAGGGAGGGCACGCAATCACTGAATCTGCACTACCCTAGCCCCGAACCTACACCACCCTAGCCACCATCTTTAACCCCTACCCGGTTTTTCCTTGTGTCAGTGAGAACCCTTATTTGAATAGTGCCCGCAACTGCATATTGATTTTGTTTATGATTGGACATTTGAATAAGTGCTTGCAACTGCGATACTGAGATTAGTTATTGTTTGGGCACAAACTGCTCTTTATGATTATTGGCCCGCTTAGAACTGTATGCCCTAGGATTTCAGGGGGGGAAACTACTTTGTTATAATTTTGACTGAGTCCTCACTATCCCCGATCAGAAGCCAGGGGGACTATATACATATACCCCGTTCAGGAACAAAGAACCTAGTTTTTCTTTTCAAATAATAAGGCAAGATAAATTCCTTCCACCTTCTGCGTCTTCTTTGCACTATGTGTGTGATGACGGCAATATACTTACAGACAGGACAGTCCACTGACCGCTCTTTCTTTCTTTTGGAGACACTCCGGGAGGCCACCCAGACCCCGAACAGCCGGAAGAAGACGACAAAAGGACCAGATATCTCCTCAACCCGTTGTCGTGCAGGCCTCAGCCTGGCCCGCTAGTGCAAGGGGTTCGCCCTTCTGCGCACGAAGTCCTCAGACCCAAAGGAAAAAGTTGGCACGGAAACTGGAATTGCAAAACATAGAATTTATTAAGCTTCATGAAGTGGTGCTAAAGTTCAGACAGTACCCTTCGGCACTATGAGAAGTAGCACAATGGGCTACCGGACACATGGTTTATTTATACCCACACAGGGGCTCAAAAGAAGGCGGTACAAAGCACAAAAGCACATTTTTTGTCCATACAAGGTAATATCGAGAAGCAAAATCGATCAGTGGGAGGAGTTAACAGTCGTGGGGTCTCGGCTAACACATTCCAATCTAGGGCTAACCATTAGCAGATGCGGACCCTAACGGTCAGCGGCAAAACACAGAGATGCTATTATTAGACTGTTGCCGGGCAGATTCAAAGGCCATGAGCAGAAAGATAGGACAACGCACATGGTCGACATGAGGCAGCGTGTGGCAGACAAAATGGCTGCCCTGAATTCAAAATGGATGCCGCCAAACGTCAAGATAATGGCTAAAACTCAATGTCTTTTGCTAACGCTCAACTCAATCCACGTTATAATACAACATCGTGACCAGCACCTCTTTACAGCTACCCAATAACATCCTGACTTTTTATTTATTTATTTATTTGATTTATATAGCGCACTATAACCCAGAGGTCTCTAAGCGCTTTGTCAGGGTCCGCTAGGCAATACATAAGGATACATCTGGTTGCAGATTAAAGACCACCCCACGCTTGCTGGAAGAGCACAGTTTTTAATTTCTTGTCTCATCTCATTTCTTGTCTCATCTCTGTAACTCTCAATCAAACAACACCATTCAACCCACACTACGGCCTCCGAGTTTCTATTTCAGCCCATCCCACCGACAAGGCCAAAAACAGCAGCAGGCATTTCCAAAGAACTCTGGGGAGCTGGGGGAGGACGTCTGTTGTCCCTGAGACGTCAGCAGGAGGCAAGCTCTTTTACAAGCCCTTGGAGATCCTTCACAAGTTGAAAGCACAGTTACAAAGTTCCTTTCTCCTTCCTTTGGCAGTAAGGCAACCACTGCAGGCCAATCCCCAAAGCAGCACTTCAGCTTGGGAATAGTCTCTCCTCAGTTTCTTCAGGTTCCTCTCCTCAGTAAAGGTTTCTTCTTGTAGTCCAAAAGTGATCTAATTTTATGGGATCAGGGTCCCAATATTTATACCCAGAAATCCTTTGTTCTCTGAGGGGAGAGGGGCCTTTGCCCAGTCCAAACCAGTTCTGAAGCACTCTGTTTACCAGACTTCTCCTATTCTTTCACAGTGCAGGGCATGCACATCAGACGCCCCCACAGGAGGTGGAGCCAGCACTGTGGAATGCAAGTAGAATCATGGAGCACTCTCTTTACAGGACTCCTTCTCTTCTTTCAGTGTGCAGGGCAGAGACATCAGCCGCTCCCCAGGGGGTTGAGCCAGCATTGTGGAAGGCAGGCACAGTCCTATTCAGAGTTCAGTTGCACTCCTCCCTCCCATCAAGATGCAGATCTCTTTATTCACCACTGGGTGACTCAGCCTGTCTCCTCGAATTCCCCAGCCCTGTCACTCACAAAACCAGACATAGGAATACACAAACTAGCAGAGGCAGGTTGGAATGGTTAGACAAGCAAATACCTACTTTCTAAAAGTGGTATTTGCAAACACAGAACATTAAAATAAACTTTTCTAAAAGATGTATTTTATTATTCTGAGTTCAGGCATACTAAACTCGAATTTCTACCATGTTCTCTGAGCCTGTTAGGATTATAATTTGTACCAATTCTAACAGCCCATTCTGGCCTATAGAGAACAGGTAGCCTTGCAATAGTGAAACATGAAAATGGCTGTAATTCACTATTAGGACATGCCACACACACCAGGGCTTGTCCTACCTTATACTTACAATGCACCCTGCCCTTGGGCCTACCATAGGGTTGACTGATATAAAGAAAAGGGAAGGTTTAGGGACTGGGAAGTGGGTGCACTTGCCCATTCAACATGACAGTACCAGACTGCATGCAGGCTCTGCAATGGCAGACCTTAGACATATTTTAGAAGGCTGCTTCTGTGGGTGGCACAACCAGTGCTGCAGCCCCACTAGCAGCATTTGGATGACACGCCCTGGCACACTCAGTGCACTATACCAGGGTCTGATAAGTGAACTAAAATAGCCAAACATGGAATCACTAATCCATACATCAATTTACAATAGGGAGCACTTGCACAGTGGCACTGGATAGCAGTGGCACAGTGCCCAAAGCATGTAACACAGCAGAACTACATGAGGCAACAGCAAAAATGGAAGGGAAAGCCACGACAATGGTGCCAGGTCTAACACCTCACAAGAGCACAACATTTCAATTGGAGGAGAAGATACATGGAGAGTGAAGAAGGGGGCTGTTTTGTTGGTCACTGGGGCGACGTTTTGCTGTTACTTAGTAATCAGTCAGGTTAGTAGCAGAGGGCGTCATTACTTACTGTGCAGGCCACTGAATAGCAGAAATTATGAACCAGAGTCAGAGCCAAAAATTGTTATTCGGCTAGATAATAGCCATAAAGGAGCAAAATAATACATTGTTTAACGAAGAATGAACATGATAACATTTTAGTCAACATAATCAATACCCAGTAATTCATTTTCCAACAATACTACGGAGCCGAACTGCAGAGGAGATACACCTATAAACCATAAAACAAGTGAATTCATCATTGAAAAGAAATATGTGGCATAATGCGGGTTGACACTTTCTAATGTTTAAAAATCTTAATAATGGTTTTTAAAAAGTGAGACTCGGGTTAAGATAAAGTTAACAGAAAAACATAAAGTGCAGAGTGCTCTGTGCAGAAATTGAGTTGCATGACACAAATATAATTTAGCATCACAATATGCATCACTTGGGTACGAAAACAACAAGAAAGCAATTCCCATACTGAACCTAATCAAGTAAAACATTTTGTCTTGATTAAAATAAAAGGAAAGATAAGATTCAATTTGCGGGGAGCTAATTAACAATGAGTGTTCTAAAACACCTTTTTTGACCATCTCCTGGCTGTCTCTTACATTCTTCAAGTATAATAGGAAGTCATTTTTGAGCTTATCTTTTGGAATTGCAGATATGTTTCCAGGTCTATGAAAACAATCCTGCAATCCCAACTTCTCCAGTTGATCTTGCAAATAGGATAGCCAGGGATTTTCTTTTGCACAATCCAATTTTAAACAATTCAAGATTATATCACGGTTCAGGGCTGGTTCCTCTTTTACCCAAATGCTACGCCAAAGCATCAGAGGTGCTAGTTGCATCCGAGAGGACAATGGTATTATGCCCAATTCCTTATGGCACATAATGGCCCGGGTACTTTTGGGTAGTGTCAGCACACGTCTTAACATGATATTCCCAGCTCTCTGGAGACCCAGAGTGTTGGTGCAGCCCCAGACTCCAGCGCCATATAAAGTGGAGGCGCATGTTCGTGCTTTATATATGTCAATGTTTGCTTTTATGGGGCGAGAGCCTAATTTTCTTGTAAATCTAAAAATGGCCTCCTCATTTTTTTCATTAAAAAGAATGCCTAAATAAGAAAAAGTTGGCACCTGGCACAATATTTCATTGTTTATATAAAATGCCTTAGTTTTAGATGGTGATTTACCAGCTACCATAACATGCAATTTTACAACATTCGTTTTTAAACCAAGATCAATCATACATTCATTAAAACTGGTTTCAAAGTTTTTTTAGTCCCACCCCGGTTCTTTATGGGTGTGGTAAGCTCGCCATCTGCTCCCTATTGTACTCTTCCTGTGACTCCCTGATGCTGGGGGCTAAAAAGCGGATGATAGATGGATCAATGCCCATGAGCAACATGTTCTCCCACAGTTTCCCCCTCTCCACCCAGTCAAAAGCAGACGTCAGGTCCATAAACCCAAGGTATAAGGACCCTGACTTAGCCATGGTATACTTGCCAATGACCAGGTGCAGGTTGAGAAACTGTTCTACAGTGCCCAGGCATTTCCTGAAGCCGTATTGGACATTGGAAAATTTCCCGTTTTCTGTTATCCAAGTCTCCAATCTGTCCAATATTATTCGTCCCATAATCTTACTGGAACTGTCAATTAGTGAGATCGGTCGATAACATTTAGTATCCGACCTGTCTCCTTTTTTAGGTCTTGCATAGTGATGCAGTGCGAAAGTGCTGCCATTGCTTTGTGAGGCATGCAGTATATACAGTAGCATGGAAGCTTTGTGGAAGCTCCGCCCACTCTCTGCCCATTGGCTTTTGTCTGAAATGCTGCCTTCCGATTGGTTTGAGGCTTCTTAATCCCTCGTCATTCGTCACTTGTATCCTTCCACGGCTACCTGCCCCCTTACTTCCAATAGTATTTTTCTTCCCCTGCCTTCCCCCTCCCCTCCTGCAGTCTGTGACTTCTCAGACAACACTAGCCCCCCACTCTCGTTTGTGCCTTCTTCCCACCCGCAGTTCCGATTCTGATGCAAAAGGACTCATTTAAATGCGAGTCATATTGCATTTTCAATGCTGGCTTATAAAGTTCTTCCTGTGAGGTAGGAGGATTGAATATCCCGGTATGCCTCGCATTCGCGTCTCGCTGGTATTTCAACGAGCTTGTTGGAGCTCCGCTGTTATCTCTTTTAAGTGCAGCCTGCTATCTCGCGCTTTCAGTTTTACAATTGTGCCACACGCAGCGCCCGATCATTATCTAAGAGTTTAGTGGAGCTTCGTTGTCATCAGCCCGGGGGAGGGGGCAAGTCAACCACGTCCTTGCCAGCACCGTAAGGGCCGCGCTGGGCTTACCCCCGCGTCACGAGCTGCTGCTTCACACAGTCAGCAGGTTCTCACTTCAATCAGGCTCTACCGGTTGTTCCTCTGCGTGGCTGCAGTGCTTTAAGGGAATCTGGTCCGTAGCGCCGACCTCCCCGACGGGGACCACCAAGGTCTTCCGATCCGGATCTGCACGTTGTGCATGCCACCTCTGCCTCCTGGAGTTTCCAGTAAAATGGCATAGCATTAATTAACCAAACAAGGGACACAAGGCAGGTTTGTTTACTCTATGCACGGTTCGCCCCTGTGACTTAGGGGCATATGTAGATCATTTTCAAAAAAGAAATGTAAGTAGGATTAGCACATTTTATTTCGAATACCACTTATTCGCGATTAGTAAATTGCGATTCGCAAATAAGGAATACCTTCTCATTTATTCCTATGGGCTAAAAGCCCATAGGAATGAGTGGGAAGACATTCTCAATTTGTGATTCTCAATTATAGAATCGCAGATTTAGAATGCAAATTCAGGATTGTAAGGGTGCCAATAGGACACCCTTTGCACCCCCTGAAATTGACATGTGTGCACATGTGGCCCACATACATGCCCTAAGGGCATGTATGTGACCTACATGGCACTTTGAAAAATGCCAAAAAGTGACATTTTCAAAGAAATCGCAAAATTCCACCAACCTGAAGTAGGTGGTATTTTGCGATTCCTTAAGCCAAAAGTCGCACAACTTGGGTGCTTCCTACATTGCATTTAAGGAACCGCAATTTGCGATTCCTTAAATGCAATAGCAAAATAAGGAATTGCAAATTTTTGTGATTCCTTATTTTGCATGTGGGTTTTTGTGTGCTACATAGCACACTGCCCTAATTGCGATCGCAAATGCTGAAATTCTGCAAATGTCACCATTTGCATGCGCAATTAGGCTTCCTACATATGGCCCTTAATGTCTAAAAGTACAGGGATAGATGCATTTGTCAGAAAGGATTAGAGTGCCTTCATTTTTTCTCGGGGGGCTGATTACCTTCTGAAAGGGTCTCTAAAGTTACTTTCTGGGATGGCTGTCTTAAAGGAAATCATCTTAGAACATTGGAAGCGTGACGTCAACCAGTGGGCGACTGCGATGAACAGACTGGCATTCTAATACTCCATGTACTATTGTAACCCTGTTTTTGTGTCTTTGTGAGGCTCCAATAACTATCAGATACTCGTGTTAAAATTGCTGAAAGTTGAAACGTTCGTTTTTTAGGTCTCGTGCTACGCAAAGCACAAGCGTTGCATAGGGGGGGACCTAATGACATCGGCAGAGCTTTTGCAGCAAAGAAGTGCATGCGTTGCATAGGAGGGGACCTAATGCCATCGGCAGGGCTTTTGCAGCAAAGAAGTGCATGCGTTGCATAGGAGGGGACCTAATGCCATCAGCAGAGCTTTTGCAGCAAAGAAGTGCATGCGTTGCATAGGAGGGGACCTAATGCCATCGGCAGAGCTTTTGCAGCAAAGAAGTGCATGCGTTGCATAGGAGGGGACCTAATGCCATCGGCAGAGCTTTTGCAGCAAAGAAGTGCATGCGTTGCATAGGAGGGGACCTAATGCCATCGGCAGAGCTTTTGCAGCAAAGAAGTGCATGCGTTGCATTGCTTGCAATGCAACAAGTCCACATCTTGGTGATTTCCTTTTGAGAGCGCGCGGCACCATATGGTGGCGCCATATTGTCGCGCGCTCCCGAAAGGAAATCGCCCATGCCCCCCCCCTGCTGCCAGCCTGCCACTTTCACTGCCGTGCAGCGTGGCCAATGTCTGCCGTTCGAGGCATGCGCGCCTCCTCCTGCTGCCGGCAGACCTGCTGTGCTTTTTTTTATTTTCATTTCGCGTCCGCCAATGCTTGTTTTATATATATAAGCAACTAGTCATGAGCATAAACATTCAAAGGAACTCCGTGGTGAATACGCCATCAAAAACTTGGCAAGCATTGCTGGGGATCGGTTTTCACACCCACCAGTTTGTCAATTTACATTGAACTCAAGACATACATTTTTTACGGCTGCTTTGTAAATCATCTTAATAGCATTCTCACGACATGACGTCAGAAAATGTCCCCCTCTCTTTGCGAGTAACTTGACGCCCGTGTCTAACTGCTGCTCATTCATCAGAGGTAAAGTCGGGTACTCTCTGACTCACCAGTCTACTGACTATGAATCCGTTGAACAGGTGCATATGACTGCTTAAGATGTGTTGAAAGCCGGAGCAATTAAAACAAGAAAAGGTGGTATAACTCTCAAAACATATGAACTGCCCAGACATCACTCCGTAAAGTGAGCGCCACTGTTAGCCAGAAGATTAAATTACATTTATTTATTTATTTATTTATTTAAGGATTTATAGAGCGCCTGGTGACCCGAGGGCATCCCCGCGCTATAAACTGTAAGTTGGCTAAGAGGGGAGAGAGGAGGAGCGGAACTCTTTATTTGGGGAAAAGCAGCGTTTTAAGTTGTTTGCGAAAGCAAAGGTAGCAGGGTTCCAATCGCAGGCTGCGGGGAAGCAAGTTCCAACGAGAGGCTGCCTTTACGGAGAAACGACGGCCTCCGGTACGTGCCCTCCTAAACTTGGGAACATTCGCCAGTCGATCATTGTCCGATCGAAGGGACCTCAAGGCCTTGTACGGGGTAACCATTTCTTCCAAGATGGAGGGGCCTTGTCCATTTAGGAGCCTATGGGCAATGCACATAGCCTTGAACTCGATCCTCTCTCGGACTGGCAGCCAGTGGAGTGCTTTGAGGGCAGGTCTTGCGGAAGATCTGGAGGGGAGACCAAGCAGCATCCGGGCAGCTGCATTTTGGGTTCGTTGCAGCTTACATTTCCCCTTTTGATGAGTTAATACTCTAAGGGGCATATTACCAAGGGGGGGGGGGTTGGCAATTATGCCGATTTAGCAGCCATTCTCGCCGCTAAGCGGCGATAATTCTATCGCCCTACTAGCAAGCTGTCGCTAACTGATGTTAGCGACAGCTTTTAGGCGATAGCGAGCGGTTTGGGGCCCGCTTTGCATGTCAGCGATATTTATCGCTAATGACATGCAAAGTGGGCGTACCCAACCAGTTAGTGACTGAAAGCAGTCGCTAACGTCGCTATCGCATATTAGCAAGGCAGGCGTAGCGCTGGAAATGTTTGCGTTAAGCGTGAATATCTCCAAATACTAACACCTGCCCAGACCAGTTCTTACCCATAATATCCAATGGGAGGTGGATAACATGGCTAAGAGCATTTCAACGCTAATGCGTGAATATCGCTGTATTCTCAGCAATATTCCCGCATTACGACGCTATCGCTGGATACTTTAGCACAATGGAAAAAAACGTTGCTAATAGCATGTTTTCTCCGCTAACGTATCCAGTGATAGGCAGCGATAAAAAAATTGTTGCTAAGCCTATTTAGCGATAAATATTGCTACTTGTTGGTAATATGCCCCTAAAAACGGTAACGTTTACAGCTTTGCTATGGACACGCATTACAGAACAGTCTAGAAGAGAATGCTTGGTTTATGAAAGGGCGACCGTAATCTTCCTAAAAGCGACTGCCAATTATTTTCTTAGGACAAGTGCATTCTACCATCTGCTCCTAAACTGCCCCCCGCCTGCACATCCTTATGCTTTATGTTGCTCCCTTCCATTTGATTTTATGAAGAATAAAATGCCCTCGAGTGCAAGTGTAAAGAATATTGAAAGTCTC
This sequence comes from Lissotriton helveticus, assembly GCF_964261635.1. Taxonomy (NCBI): domain Eukaryota; kingdom Metazoa; phylum Chordata; class Amphibia; order Caudata; family Salamandridae; genus Lissotriton; species Lissotriton helveticus. Next base: position 1,714,331,815 of record NC_136069.1, read on the forward strand.
CTGAGGGTCATAGGACCGGCCGGATAGTTGCAATATCCGTATAACATAATCACGGTGAGACATTATCCTACATTTAAATATGCCCTAAACTACTTAATATCAGTTAATTCTGTGGGAGCTCTCTAGTTTTTGCCGCCACCGCCAGGAGTCATACTAGCCTTACCTCGGGCGCAGTTGGAAGTTCTTTGTGCCCTTGCCGCCACCACCAGGAGTCAGTGGGGGCCATCACTGAGCAGGGAGATGCCGGAGGGGAGTTAGCCTACAACTCCCAGCGTCCCCTGCGCCACACACGCCGCGCCTGCAGCCAGCGCGCCAGGAGGCGCATAAAGGGACGTCAGGGCTCCCGCACCGCGGGATGCATGCGGACGTGCCCGGGCAAAGCCCGGGCTAAGGGCGGGCCCGTTTTAGCCCGTTCTAGTACGATCAAGGACGGGACGGGCCACCCCCCTAACAACATCAATCAAGTTTAGTGAGTTGTTGTATCTTCGTGCTGGGTGATATCAACCGGGCATTATTCACGAATTGAAAAAAGGAGCTTGACCCATTCCCCGCACTATTATGCCTACTTCTCCAACTACAGGTGGGAATGCTAGAAAATCCACTCGAGAGGTCATTAATGGGCACCTTGGATAACTTTCTTGTAAGAGTGTCTACAGCTTTAGCCCGCATTAAACTAACAGAAAAGAGACTATCTCTTGACATTGCCTTTGACAAGAGATCCTCTATGGGAAGTTTGGCCAAGGCCCGGTCACCAGACCTCCAACAGCTCGACATTCATGATATATTATCCTCCTCGGGGGGGAAGAGAAGTCTGATATTACAGCCCTCTGGGCCCTTGGCACTCCCCGTAGCACGTCCCAATATTTCATTGGATACAAGACCTACAACTTATTCCAACATTACTGCCAGGAGCTTGCCCTCACCTAACATTAAGACCCAGTCAGCCAGTAATGCTAAAACGGGGACATCGCAGGAAAAGCTGGGTTTGACATGCAAAAGGAAGCGTACTGGGGCACAAGCTCAAGCAAAAGGGAGGAAAGCAAAAATCAGGAAAGCGACTTTACCTAATGAGAACCCGCCCCTAAGTCGCCCTTCCCATAGCTTTGCCACATCGCAACCAGTTGAAATGAAATGAAATGAAACATTGCATTTGTATAGCGCATAACTGCCCTGAGGCCTCGCAGCGCTTCAGTTAATGAAGGGGTCAACCTATCACCAAGTGAGGGGGATGAAGCACCGGCCAAGATGGGTCCATCTTTTTGGATAAAGTTGGAATGCACTTTTAAGAAGTTATGCCTAACAATACATGATAGTCTGGACTCCATCGAAAGTAGACTTGTGTGTATGAACTTTCACTTGCCTCAGCTCTGGCGAGGGTGGGAAATCGGGGCAGTGGGTTAAATAGTAAGCAGACAAATGTGCTAGGGCAAAATGCAGTAGTTGTTGACCCCATTGTACCCCCCATAGGTAGCGACAACGTCATTCTTATTGAGCCCCTAGTGCCTCGTCCTGCACCCGCACCCCTTCCCATTAATTTGACAGTGGCTAAACAAATAGCACAGAGGGAGAGGTCTCAGCAAGCAGAGGCTAGTGGACCTGTAAATCAGCACCAAGTATTGTCTAAATCCCCTTATGCTCAACCTGTAACTATTCTACCAAATATAGAACTCCCCCCCAGAATCAGCCCCCTATGTGGTGGTTCTGGCACAGGTCCCCACACTGAACCAGGGTAAAAGCGAGACGTACATGGAGTTCAAGAACAAGTGTATTTACTGGCTTAATGCTAATCGACCATTGCCAAACCATGTATGTGCAGAAATTCTATTTGTTAGAAGAGTGGACTGGGTGGGGAAGCAACCAAAGTCTGTAGTGGGGGATTGCATAATCATCAACTTCAGGGATAGGAGGGCTGTTGAACACATCTGTAACTGGCCCCAAAAAGATTTATCGTCCCTAATCCATCCATTATCCTTGACTTACTTTTATGCACCACCGCATTTTTCACAAAGGGAAATGTCTTTAAACGGGGGGCTAATGAATTGGTGCACTTTAGGGAACATAAGGTCATTTAATAGGTTCAATGCCTTATCTGGGCTGGAAGACTGCGATTGACAGCAAGCATTTGATTGCAGCCCGAGTGCTAGTGTAGTAGTCTTTTCTGAGGATAATGTGGTTAAGAGTACAAGTCAACTGACCAATAATGCCAACTCCCAGGGTGGGGTATCTGGCCCTAAGCCAAATGATGAGAGTGTAGCTTTTATCTTGAAGGGCACCGAGAAGGAAAAATTCTCCCCCATCCCCCGAGTTGAATATATTGCCCCGGCAAGACCGTTTTACAGAGGGGGCTGAGAATGGTGGCAGACCTCCTAACGCAACCTGCTTGACATCACTAGTATCATGGAACCTGGCGGGTATGGGGCCTAAATTAGCTTTGCCAGACTGGTCGGATTTTATTGATAAATTTGATATTTGCCTTTTCCATGAGACCTGGTCTGTGGATCCCGTATTTAGATTGGGCTACCTTGATTTCCACGTTCCCGCTGTGAAAAGGCAAAAGGGCCGCCCAGTAGGAGGACTGGTGAACTGGCTTTAGCGGAACTTAAATTGTAACATTCAGCTTCTACCGGTTCCAAATTGTGATATCCTTGCATTGAGACTTCGTTTTCATTCTAGCCCAGACATTGACATTTTCAATGTCTATGCCAGGGGCTTACCAGGAGGGAAAAAGTCTGAGGTTATAATAGCCCTAGAAGTTCTAATCGAGACCCTGCCAACTAATACATTGCCCCTGATAGCGGGAGATTTTAATACGACATTTGAGCCGCTAGGGCATGATGACCTGAGCTTATCTGAGGAGGAAGATTCCAGTTGGGGGGTTCCTCAGCTTGAGATGAAACCCATAAGTAGATAGACAGAGGCCGCAATACACCTGAAGGGGCTAGGCTTCTGGGTAATAGAACATATGACAATGGTCTTAGGTCAAGCCGTATAGACTATTTGCTTGTCCACCTAAAACTGTGGCACTCTCTTGTGGATATGGAGGTAAAGACCCGTATTGATTAGATTGGGACTAGATGGAGTGGTAGTAGCAACCCAGGGTACACTAGCCCCAGAAACTGCTCTATCAAACGACGAGCGCCACCTTAAGTGGTGTAAAGTCATCGAGCACCCTGATACCTTGACTGCCATTAAGAACGATGTAAACAAGGTATTGGAAGTCATGGGGACAGGTGTGATTAATGGGACAATGAATTCATTCTTTATGGAAGCCCATACTAATCTTTTTGCCAAATTTAAAACATATTTCCGTAAGCCGATCTCAGATAGTAATAAGTTAAGGAAAAAACCCGAGAGCTGGTGTCGTGTTTTGGCAGCTCCTGAGTTAGCGTTTAGCACAGCTACACGGTCTTTTCTGTTAACTTGACCAAAACGAACGGGGGCCATTTTGAATCCCTCTGACTTCCGTTTTCTATGAACACGCTGCCTCGTGGTCAGTGTGCCCTTTTGTCCTTTCTTGATACCCATGGTCCCTATTCTGCTCGGCAACAGGCTATTTTTAGTACTGGTCAAGCGCACATGCGCACTATACATCAACTGGTCACTCTTTAGGAATGTTAGCACTAACTGACCAGTGCTGTTGAACTCCTCCCACATGCTGGCTGTGTTCCAAAAATGACCTTATATGTACCTAAAATGTGTAACTTGTAACCGCCTATCTTTTTATTGCTATTAAACTATATAAAAGAGGTCGCGCACCAATGTTCGGTGTGCTACTTCTTACATTACCGAAGGGTGCTGTTGGAATGTATCACCACCCCATGGGGTCTTAATAAACTTGTCTTTTACCTTTTCCAGTGTCCGTGCCAACTTCTATACTAAGGTGTTCGAGAGTTTAGCAGAGTATGTAGGCCTGATTTGAACCCAACACCACACTGGTATAATTCTGCTTGTAGGCAAGCACGGGCTGAGCTGGGCCTGGCACTAAATACTAGGGATCCTAGTAAAGTAAGAGTGGCACGATGTTGCTACAGGAAAACGCAGATTGGTGCAAAAAAGGTATGGGAAGAGTGGCAGGAACTTAAGGAGGTGTGTGCGCCCAAAAATTCAAAATCATTTTGGGACATATTCAAATGGGATAGGGGTGGGTGCCCGGACTGCCCACAGAACAATGTTGCTCAAAATTCGTGGATTGATTACTTCAAGCCACAATATGCTTACAGTGGAGATGGCGAAAGTGATGGCATATCTACCTTCACCTTTTATAAAGATGCTGCTTTAAGCTTAGGGGAGGTTGATAGGGCGCTAGAGTCAGTAACCGAGGGACGAGCCCCGGGTATGGATTGCATCCCCGGCGACTTGTTTTTAAATGACAAACAAAGTTGGCAACTATATATTGTTTATCTAGCAAATGCCATAGCCCAAGGGATGGCATTCCCCCATTCTTGGAAGGGAGCAGAAATCGTGCCTGTATATAAAAAAGGAGACAAGTCTTTAGCAGGCAATTATAGGCCTATTAGCCTAATCGACTCTATCCAGAAAATCATGGGTCCATTAGTTTGGGGAAAAATACAGACCTGGATAGATGACAGGAACATCTAGAGCCCATTCCAGGCCGGTTTTCGCCCCAAAACAAGAACAATTTACCAAGTTTTTTGGTTTATCGTTCTCTACTGGTGGACTGGGGTTTGGGGAAAGGGGTTTTGTATGCTGTGTTCGTCGACTTGAGGGCAGCTTTTGATCTAGTGCTGCGTTGTAAACTATGGCGAGTCCTGGAGGGGTTGGGGATGGCCCCGGAGCCGCTCACCTTGGCTGTGCACCTACATGAGGATAATTTCGCTCGGGTTCGGTGGGGGCGACAGGGAGAGGTTACAGAAACCTTCCCCATTGAGCGGGGAGTGCGGCAGGGTTGCGTCATGGCGCCCACCCTGTTCTCGCTCTTCGTGAATGGGGTGGCGGACTACCTCTCCCTGGTCCCCACTGATGCCCCTGTGATGGCAGGTAATCGTGTCCCAATCCTCATTTTTGCGGACGAAACCCTGATAATCTCCAAGACACCGAGTGGACTCCAGCGGGCCCTCTGGTGGTTTGAAGATTTCTGCCTGCTGCGCGGATTAGAAATAAACACTGCCAAAACAAAGTTTATGTCCCTCAGCAAACACAAATCTTCCAAGTGTTTTAAACCTTTCAGAGGAAGCATGTACATGAATAATTGCCCATTAGAGCAGGTTGACACCTTTACTTATTTGGGGGTCACCCTGCAGAGGGACATGCGCTGGAATAGCCAACTTGAGCTGGCTGTATTAAAGCACCAGCAGCAGTCAGGACTTCTTATGAAGAAGTTTAAAACCTCGACAACCAAACCCATTAGTCCACTTCTTGAGATACATGGGATGAAGGTACTGAGCTCGGCCCTTTACGAATCTGAAATATGGGGGCTTGAAAACCTAAAGCACCTAACATTGGCGGAAAATGAGTGTATGCGAAAAGTTACTAGCGTCCCGCAAAGCACTCCACTAACACCATTGATGTGGCACCTTGGTAGGAAAGCAGTCAAAGATCCGGCTACTCTACGCTCATTACTGTATTGGCGTAGATCAGCGTTTCCCAAACTGTGGTCCGCGGACCCCCAGGGGTCCGTGACACGTTCCCAGGGGGTCCGCAGGACTTGAGTGCCTGATGTTGTAGAAAAAGACAAAATGCCCATGCGCCTTCACAGCTCGCAAGAGATGCGAATGTTAGCGCAGGGGCGGCAAAACCACAATATAATCTGGCTCAGCTTTAGGTGCGATTTGAAGGGGGATTGGCCTCATTTTATTTTTTGATTCTGCCCATCAACCGACGTCGCGTTTCCTCTTGTGTTTGCTGCCAGGCCCAGGGCATTTTGCTATCACGTGTCCCTTTAGAAGAACATTCGAGAACCTCACATCGGCAGGAGGGCTCTTCTCCCTCTGGAACTGCATGTGAGTGTTTTGTAAGTGTACCCTTTTACTGTCAAAGCGTGCGCATAGCGTGTTTCCTTTTTATGTCATCAGCACCTCATGTAACATAGCTGCCAATGTTTCAGATTGCCTATGTGTGATATTTTCATATGTGTGAGTGTGTGTATTTTTTACAGAGCTTTTTCTTAACTAGTGTCTCAAAAAGGAAAACAGTAAATGTACAGAGCCCACGCCTGTCACTCCTCAGCTGCTGAGGGTGGCAGAGGTGACCTGACACCGAGCGGATTCCAGGTGTAATATGATACTAAATACTAGACCTTCCATTATTGGTAATTGTCAAAAACGAAAGTAGGGTGTTACATGGCGAACCTGGGGAAGAGAATATGGTGGCGGAAAAGATGGGGTGAGGTTAAAGCACAATGAGTTGGGGGCAGTTTGTAATTGGGTTGTGGTGAACAACAGAAGAAAATGTCCAGTGGAATATATGGGCGGCCATGAAGGACGGAGCCGACTTTGATGACATAAGACAGCACTGAGCTGGGCAGGAATGAAAGTGTTTATGTCAGCACTGAGCTGGGCAGGAATGAAAGTGTTTATGACAGCACTGAGCTGGGCAGGAATGAAAGTGTTTATGTCAGCACTGAGCTGGGCAGGAATGAAAGTGTTTATGTCAGCAGTGTGCCGGCACAATGAAAGTGTTTATGTCAGCACTGAGCTGGGCAGGAATGAAAGTGTTTATGTTAGCAGTGTGCCGGCACAATGAAAGTGCCATGTTAGGCAGCAGGGTTAATACTAGGGGTTGAGAGGTAAAAAGTTGGCAAGAGAAATAAAAATAAAAAACACCCTTAGATCTTGAGGTGCAGGTCATAGATGCATAGGAGGTTAGAAGAAAAGCAGGGCGATGGAATGCTGCACGCTGGAGCAGGCCAGAGCACCAGAAACTGAGTAGAAAAGGGAAGAGACTGACGAAATACTGCATTGTCTTTCCTCTGACATTTGGTGTGACCTTGAAATTGTGAGCTTAAGTTACTGGACAGAAGCCTTACCTGCCACCCTCCAGGGAAGGGTAAGTGAGAACTGTTATATTGAGCAGTAGTTGCATCTGTTATTTCCAGCGCTTTGAAACTGCAAGAGTGTGGCACGGAGCTCTTTTGAAAATAAGTTATTAGGATTACTAATCATAAAGAACTCAAGTGAGGTATATGTGTAGCAGTACTGGGAAGAGAATGGTACAGTGAGGAAGCAAGGGACTGGTGTTCAGCAAGGTTATGGAGGAATAGAATGACATGAAGAATGTTAGGGGAGGACAGGAATTGGGGAGGGGTCAACCAGAGGCAGCAGTGCAGAAATACGAGAGAGGCCAAGCAAAACAGGCTAGCATAAACCTATACCTAATATCTGCAAACCAGGTCCAGTGTGGGCAGTCAGAGCAGGGCTTTTAATATCCCAAGCCCAGCAGCGGAGCTCACCTGGGCTAGAGAGGAAAAAGCATACACTCTTTTATTCAAACTGTTGCCGTTCCCTGGCTCTTCCACAATCTCAAATCCACAGGAATGTCTAAAATGCTTATCTGAGGAAGGTACCAGCCCTTTCTGCAAATGTTCAAATAAGGCAGGTATCAAGTGGAGGCTCGCGATCATGGTTAGAACCCACTACCAGATGCACTCCAATGGCACCAATGGACAGGTATACAGTAGTGGGTGTGGTTAATGCTTCTGAAACATGAGGGGTAGTTTCAGGGCAAGCTTCTCTCCCTCAAAGAATAGGTCCAGCACATCACCAACAGTGCAAGTATCACTTAGAGAACACACACATAGTGGCATTGGCAGAGCAAGCTTTCCTCTCTCACAGAACAGCTACACAAGGTGCATCAGTTGACAAGTTTCCCAGGTTCATAGAAGTATACCACACCATCCCTCACATAACAGGCACAGCTCAGCATCACCAGTGCAGGCTTCCATTCCTCACAGAACGGATACGGCAAGGGCATGAGTGCAAGCTTCCCTCCTTTGCATAACAGGCGCAGCATGGTAACAGCAGTGGAAGCTTTACTCTGTGACAGAAAACCTTTATACCAGTATATCAGTACAGACTTCCTACAGTCACAGAACAAGTAAAGCTTAGGAATTATCAGTGAAGCTGCCTCTCTCACGTAAGGGGTGCAGCACAGTCTGCAACAGCAGTGAAAACACATTTGCCTATTTGATGCGTATGTTTTAGTATGATTGTGTGGATTGTTAGGTCCTTTGATGGTTGAGCAAGTAAACGCCCCCACCCCACTTTCCTGCTACTGACCTTTGCCCTCACCTGTCCTGGCCCTTAGTCCCCACCCTGTTTATCTGCGAATTTTCCCTCGTCAATTGAGATCTAGCTATTTTGTCTGATGCCCGATGGAGCTTCCTGGTTTAACTATAGGCGAGACAGGCCGGGGATTCCCTCTTTGGACGTCACCTACCCAGTCTGTCTTTAGACAGACTTCCTTTCGTCTCTCCTGTCATCTCTTCCCACATCCTCCCTATATTTATGTCTCTCCTTCTCTCCTCTCTCAATGTATTGAGACTGAACTATTTTGTCTGATGCCCGATGAAGCTACCTGGTTTAGCTATAGGGGAGATGGGCCGTGGATTCCCTCCTTGGTCGTCACCTACCGTCTTGAGACAGACTTCCTTTGTCTCTCCTTGTCTCTTCCATTATCCTCCCGTTCTCACCTCCCCTGCCCCCTCCACTACTTTTCTCTCTCCTTTCTTTCCTCTCCTAATTGTATTGCCTATTTTTTGATGTATTTTGTAATTGTTGATCTTTTTTCTGTTACAATGTTGATTCGCATGTAAAGAGCTCTGATACCTTCGGGTCTAGCCAGGGCTATATAAAACTCTTTAAATAAATAAATAAAATAAAAAATAGGTACAGAAATCGCTTGGTAAGTATAGAATCTGACCTGAGGATTCAAAAACAAAACATTGAAAAGTTAGTCGCCGAGATGCAGCACCATCCTTCCCATTAAAATGTTTAGATTTTTGCATATTTTTCAATATAAAATATTAAAAGCTTTAGTAAGGTAAGTATTTGTTTGGTGTGTACTTGTATGTGTATTTTTTGTGAATTACTGTTTAATGTTTTAAAATTTAAATTGTACAAATTGTTTGGCGGTCCCTGGCTTCCAGTAGTGATTCTGTGGGGTCCTCAGGAGTCAAAAGTTTGGGAACCCCGGGCGTAGATCATGGACCACAGAGGAACTCCTGCACTATGCTGGGGGCCTTAAGGATATTATTGAAAAGGATACCTTCCATAAAATGGGCTGGTTGAAGGAAATTAGGTCCCTGTTAGTAAGATTGGGAATGAGCGAACTGTGGGATGACCCCTCGAATGCAGTGTTTCCCTCTAAAAAAAACCCTGAAGTCCAGATATTGGGAGATGATTTATTCAACAACATGCACAAGAGGCCTCTCGTCTCATCTCACAGGTCGATTTCTTGAATTTAAGGCTTGTCCAGTGTTGGAAATGTACTGGGACGCTATAGAGAAACCATTTGATCGCAAGCTCTATTTCCAATTTAGAGTAGGCACCCTCCCGACGAGGCTATTAACAGCAAAATGGGTGAGAACAACTGATGATAAATGTCCCAGGTGCAGGGACCAACAAGAATCTGAAAGCCATATCTTGTTCTTCTGTCCCTTATATACGGCACCTCGACAAAAGTGGGTGAAGCCAATTTGTCAACTAATTGGTACCCGCAGACATGAAGAGGCATTGAGAATTCTATGTACAGATCCCAGTCCCCCCATTGCTATAGCCGTAGCAAAGTTCTTAAAATGGGCTTGGGTTATTCGCTCGAAGCAGTAGTTATTGTAAAACAAGTAGTGCTCTATCTTGACCTCCCTAAACTACTAAAACTAATGTGAGGACACCTTTATAATGATGTATTGAACATCAAGCAGTGATTGTTTGATTGTATAAAACTGCAAATCTGAATATTTTTTTTCGAAAATTGATTTTATTTGATTTTTAAGCTATTAGTATATTCGACGGTAGCCATATAGAGTTTAATCACATTTTAAATATTTATATTTATATACATTTATTTTGTCATGCTATTTTATCTTGTAATTGTTGGATGTTTTAGGAAATGCTTTTATGACTTAACTGTTGAATAAAGTTTATAGGAAGGAAAGTCTCCTGAGGGTCATAAGACCGTCCGGATAGTTGCAATATCCATATAACATAATCACGGTGAGACATTATCCTACATTTAAATATGCCCTAAACTACTTAATATCAGTTCATTCTGTGTAATTTTATCACAACAGTGAACAAACAATGGCAAAGCCAGTACGTAAAGGTCTGGCTTTGGATGCAGCCTTTTCAGTTTGTAAATGCTTATTTTGTACAACACTTTATTTTTGGAAAAGCTGCTGGGCGAGTGTCAAAGCCAATGGGTCTGGCTCCTAACTGAAGATGCCCGAATGCTTCCTCATATACCATCATTCATCCACTATTCAGGCACTCAGTTACTCCTTACCTTTGCGCACAGACATTCATTCTTTCACCCGTGGATCTATTCTTCCGCCCACTGGCTCATTCAAGCATTCACCCACTCTCTCATCGACAGTACTACATATGAAGTCTAACCAATGAATGAGAGAAGCTTTCAGTTCTAAGCAAAACCTATTGGTTTATCTGCTAGTCTGTCAGAGGTGGGAGAGTGCTGTAGACAATGTGAGACCACAGACCTGTGAGGAGTGTGGGCGTGATGCTGGAAGCGTGAGACTGCTAGTTTGAGGGGTGTGCGAGCGCTGTCAATAGTGTAACACTTCTAGTCCATGTGGGGTTTGCGTTCACAGCAGTGTATCATTGCTAATCTGTGAGGGATGTAAGAGTGGTGTCTGTACTCTGACATTTACTGTGTAAGGGGTACGAGAGTGCCATCTGTAGTGTCTCACTGCTAGCTTGTATGGGGAGCCAGTCCACTCAGTAGAGTGAAACTACTACTCTGGGATGTAAGAGTGGTGTCTGTACTCTGACGCTTACTGTGTAAGGGGTACGAGAGTGCCATCTGTAGTGTCTCACTGCTAGCTTGTTAGGGGAGCCAGTCCACTCAGTAGAGTGAAACTACTACTCTGGGGTGTAAGAGTGGCTTCTGATAGTGTGAGACTGCTAGACTCACTCTAGTGTGAGACTGCTAGACTCACTCTAGTGTGAGACTGCTACTTTGTGAGTGGTGTGAGGGTTCCATCAGCAGAGTTACGCGGCTTGTTTTGAGGGGTGGGGGTGCTCTCGGTATCACGAGTCTGCTGTTTTTAGGGATGTGAAGGTCTTGTCTCTAATTGTGACTGATAGTCTTGGAGGAATGTGAGTGTTGTTAGTGTGTGACACTAGTATGTGAGGGGTTAGAGTTTTGTCTATAGTGTGGCTCAGTCTTTGAGATGTGTAAGATTGCTGTCAGTAGTGCACACATTCGTGTTTGTGAGGTATGCCGGTGTTTTCAGCGATGTCACTGATCGTGTGTGGGACTGCACGAGCGCCATCAGTCGGGTGAGAATGAGATTCTGTGAGAGGCGTGAGAGTGCTGTTGCTAGTGTGAGACTGGTAGTCTGAGAGGTGTGAGAGGCGTGAGAGTGCTGTTGCTAGTGTGAGACTGGTAGTCTGAGAGGTGTGAGAGGCGTGAGAGTGCTGTTGCTAGTGTGAGACTGGTAGTCTGAGAGGTGTGAGAGGCGTGAGAGTGCTGTTGCTAGTGTGAGACTGGTAGTCTGAGAGGCGTGAGAGGTGTGAGAGTGCTGTTGCTAGTGTGAGACTGGTAGTCTGAGAGGTGTGAGAGGTGTGAGAGTGCTGTTGCTAGTGTGAGACTGGTAGTCTGAGAGGTGTGAGAGGCGTGAGAGTGCTGTTGCTAGTGTGAGACTGGTAGTCTGAGAGGTGTGAGAGGTGTGAGAGTGCTGTTGCTAGTGTGAGACTGGTAGTCTGAGAGGCGTGAGAGGTGTGAGAGTGCTGTTGCTAGTGTGAGACTGGTAGTCTGAGAGGCGTGAGAGGTGTGAGAGTGCTGTTGCTAGTGTGAGACTGGTAGTCTGAGAGGTGTGAGAGGCGTGAGAGTGCTGTTGCTAGTTTGAGACTGGTAGTCTGAGAGGTGTGAGAGGCGTGAGAGTGCTGTTGCTAGTGTGAGACTGGTAGTCTGAGAGGTGTGAGAGGCGTGAGAGTGCTGTTGCTAGTGTGAGACTGGTAGTCTGAGAGGTGTGAGAGTGCTGTATGCAGTGTGAGACTGGTAGTCTGAGAGGCGTGAGAGTGCTACTGCTAGTTTGAGACTGCTAGTCTGAGAGGTGTGAGAGTGCTGTTGCTAGTTTGAGACTGGTAGTCTGAGAGGTGTGAGAGGTATGAGAGTGCTGTATGCAGTGTGAGACTGGTAGTCTGAGAGGTGTGAGAGTGCTGTTGCTAGTTTGAGACTGGTAGTCTGAGAGGTGTGAGTGCTGTACGCAGTGTGAGACTGGTAGTCTGAGAGGTGTGAGAGTGCTGTTGCTAGTTTGAGACTGATAGTCTGAGAGGTGTGAGTGCTGTATGCAGTGTGAGATAGATAGTGTTAAAGGGTATTGTGAGACTGCTGTTCTGCCAGGAATATAAGAGTGCGGTCTGTCATGTGACTGCGGCTTTGTGAGGAGTATGAGAGTGCTGTCTCCAGTGCGAGACGGTCCATTTGTGAGGGCTGTTGGCCCACTCAGTAATGTGAGACTACTGCTATGATGGATGTTAGAGTGCTTCTGATAGTGTATGCCTGCTTGTTTGTGAGGGGTAAAGGAGGGCAGTGGGTTGTGTGAGATTACTACTCTTCAATGAGTGTGAGCCCTTGGTTGTACTGTGAGACCTATGTGAAGGGTGTGAAAGTTTTGATGTTGTTGGGAAAATGCTATTCTGTGAGATGCTTGGGCGATATCTGTAGTGTGAGACACCTACCCTGAGATATTTGTGAGGGTCTTAATATGTGTGCTCCCCAGTCCGCTATAAAATATAGTGTCACATGCAGCACTGGGCCCCTACCAGGCCCAGCGAAACAGCACTTTGTTAGAATGAAAATTAGAAGGGTTCAGACAATCAAAAGGGACGACTGTAATTGAAAATCCGAACACCAGTGAAGCAGAGAGAATTCAGAGGGAAGAGGTTTTCTCTGTAGCTCTCAACATGTTCCTTTAGTGACAAATGTGCTCCGCTTTCATCCCATGGGCTTCTTCTAACAGACCGCGATGAGGAGAGGGCCGGACAGGTATTACAAGAGATCTGAATAGGGTCAAATCAGCTTGCCTTACTTCTCCAGTACAATTAAAGAGAACCATCTTTAGTGATTATTGATTCATGATTGTTCTGTGAATAATGCCCAAATTTCACAAAAAAGCATGAATTCTTTTTAGGTCGAGCCTAGCGCAGCGCGCATGCGCTGCCCTAGGAAAACGACCTCTTGGAATCACTCTGGACTTTTCACACGCTTGTGTGTGTGTGTTTTTTTTAAAGTATTTTTTCTATTGGGCTTTGCATGCATATTTCTAAAAAGACAGCACGCAATTGGGCAACGGCGGATGCATGTCCCACCTTTCCCAGGAAATGTATCCGCCCACGGCCTAGGGCTTACGGTTACGAGCAGCAGCACGCAGTGTGCCATCTGTTATGTGTCAGATTTCACACGAGCACGTGTGCACCACTTGCGGGATGCTGCAGCTGCATTCCTCGCGCTTGTTCGTTAATCGGGACAAGCATGTTGGAAAACTGTACTAGAACACACAAGAGAAATACACTGCTATTCCACATCCGCCGCATGTGTAGATTTGTGCAAACAGCCTTATCTTTCTAACATTTGGTGTTAGTCACTGCCTATTGTGAAGGCCTTGCTTCTGTCCCGAGTTGACTATGGTTGATTCCATGAGCTACAATCTCAGGCTGCATACATCTGAAAACCTAATTTCAGCAATGTACAGGAAGTTCCTGCTTGTTATCGCTGAGGCTCAGAATGATAAACCCATGTCAGTGCTCTCAACAGTCATTATAGCCACTTACCCTGACGTACATATGTACGTGATCCTCGAAGGTCACCTAATGCACGGGGTTCACAGCATCTGCTCCAATATTATTAATCTTGAGGACAGCAATCGATCAAAGGTGTTTGTGTAGCGTTCTTCTGGTAAGTGGCAGCCTGCCTCACTGGGCGAGCTTCATATCTTACCTTCGGAAGGCCTTTGAACTACCTCCCTTCTCCGGCAGAATCTCGAGTCAAAAGAGACACGTTTAGGGCAGATGGTGATTTTTTAATAAATAACTTTGGTGGAATTTTTGTATTTGTACGGTTTACATTTTCTGTCCAGGAAACAGTATTACTTATTTTTCAGCTACTTAACGTTCACTCATTTCTTTACGTTACCTTTATTTTGTTTACCTGTGACATCCCGTCACAGTGTTTTATAGCGCTGGGGCCGTTTCCATGTGCACTTGGTATCATCATGCATGGAACAATAACGCTTTGAACATTGAACTCCCTCCTACTCCCCTGGAAAAAGTAATCCTTCAGCGTCTTGCTAGTGCTATTAGGTGGATGTATGTTGTGGAACTGTGTGCGTGCGGTCCTCTCCCTCCTATCACTGATTTGTTATTTAAGTTCATGCCGGACTTGTATGTATTTCATGATCGCCAGCCAATCCATTGAAGGCATCTCCTGTCTGTGGGACTGGCATGTAGATATGGCTGTGGAGTTCCAGTAATTTGATGCTGCCATGCTCAAGCAGACTTATCATCAATATTTCATCTGTTTTAAAGGTGTGGGTTGTCTCAACCTCAGTCCTCCCATGGGTTTCAGCGCCTTCCTTTCTTCCGGTCTAAGTACCATGGTTCCAACTTCCACCAGGTTCCAGTTTCTCGTCCAGGGGGCCCAGGTACCTTCCATCTCATGGTGATGGGCCTTTTGGTTTAGCAACAACACAAGATCAGCGAACTACTTAGCCACCTTATTTGTCTTGGGTGGTGTGTGGATCCCCGGCAGGCACCTCTCGATGCTCCTGTGCTGTCCCCCCTGTGATATGACATACCACCATCACACATCTTATCACAACTCACCACTACATTCCACACCATGCCACTGCCCTAACGTCACTACACTACGCATAACTTGCACACAAAATGTACAGTTTTGAACACAGCAGCTACATTGCTCTACAACATACCTTAAAACATTGCCAATATCTAAGGCTAAACACTTATAAGGTCCCAAAGGCGAGACCTATTGGCTATGCCAATGCTTGTTCAGGATTGCTTGGGAAGTTAAACTGAGCTCAGCTCGTGGCCCAGTTGATGCCAACATTCGTAGGTGTTTGTGGCTGCTCTGTAAAGCCAGGTCACTTTGGAACCTGCCTCCCCTCTGTCAAACACACAATCTGATGCTAAGAGCCACCCCTGTGTATTTCCTCATTATGCCAGGGCTGCGGCCATATTCCAAGTCGGTGGAAATACAAGTTAGTTCCACTTGAGTTTGCGAGGAGGCGGTTGTGCTCTGTGCTGAAACAATGTGAGCGTTAGCTGTCGGTGTGCTTGTTGAATGACAAGGTGTGACATCTAACCGTATTTAATATTTAAAATTCAGCATCTGTCACCATGACTTCGGATTGATCAAGTTTTGCGTGCTTGGAGAGATGACCCTGGCTCTGTTGTCGCACCACGAGTTAAGAGCAGTGTGAGTTGGAGCTTCTACCTGAAAGGCACTCTCAGGGTTCTGTGGGACCATATTTATTTTTTCTTTGTAAATGTATTGTTTTCGTGATGCCAAATCGGTCCCAGGCAAGTTCTTTTTTGTTTAAATGAATTGACGGGCTCCTTGTGAAATGGTTCTAGTTGCTACTGGGGTTTATAAAAACGAAATATAAGCTCAGTTTATTCCACATCATCATGACATATGACGTCATGACAGAATCCAGCAATTCTACCTCAAACACCTATCCACCCTGTAGGATGGACACAGAGATGAAAGGTGATATTAAAGGACTGACTGGAGTCTTACCGGTGAGTTTGCAGAGTGCACACGGACCCCACCCATGAACGCACCGTCCACTGTGCTAACTTTCAGGCATTTCCAGGAGCTGGCATGTCACATGTGTGCATTAAAGTCAGGACTGGTTATCTTGAGAGCAGGGCACGCAACAGAAGCATGCTCCTGAAAATCCTGGTCAAAGCCCTGTTTGAGATACTTTAATGCAACCCTCATGTGGGACGCAAGGCCGGAAGACCTGAACCGCATAAAGCTTTGCCAGAACTTCCTTTCAGGATACATGGACAATAATGCGAGTCTGGGATTCTTTCCTGAAAGCCCAGAGTCCGGCTCCTGCTAGAACGCCAGGTCTACCTCTCTGACAAACTTCCAGTCATGGGGCTTGTCAAGACAGGCAGCCAGAGTATCTTCCCAGAATGTCTAGTCAGGTCGCCAGCCAGAAACGTCATCAAGTTATCTTGAGTTTTTGTAAAGCGCGTGTTGCTGTTTTTCGGCCACTGCAAAGCCCTTTGAGTGAGGGAGACCAAGGCCTAGTAACCTACTCCTTTTGTTCTGGGGCTGTGGAGAAAAGATATTCTTTCAGATTTGTCCTGAGCCCATTCCACTTCCTTGCAGTGCCCACTGGTCACGGCCAGATGCATCCATTCGAAACCACGGGACTCAACGTAGACCACGCCCCATGCGTGTACCTTGGTCATGCCCTGTGTAGTGTCCTGCGGGACACGGTCTAGTTGTTGTAAATGATGTAACCTACACTGTATACCCACCCACCACTGATGTCACGAGTCACGTGACACAGTTAATAAATAGGGCGGAGCGCACGTGCTCTTGGCCAGTCTTACTAACCCACTACCTTGTGCCTGCGTCCCTCATTGCAGCTCCATGTGGGCCTAAGGCCCAACACTACACTGGCGACGAGATCGGTACGTGTGCCCATGCGTGCCACTACCCACAGCAAAAACAAGAGAAAAGGGGAGGAGAGCTGCCCGCCTGAAGGGCATCCCCTGCAGCAAGGAAGCGCTCAGCGGCACGTCGGAGCCCCACAGCGACCGGGAGGCCCACAGCAAGCCGACCGGAGCCCACCCGCGTCGGCCGCCACCAACAAGTGCCACCAGGGAAAAGCGGACCGCCCAGTGCCCACCTGGGACAGCCGCGAGGCAGCGACCCCCACCAGAGAGGGGCACCAGCCGGGCGGAGCCCACCCGCCACGTCTGCGACAGAGCATCAGGCCCGCAGGCCGAAGGTGAGCTCCAGGGGCGAAGTGCCCGCCATGAACTATGCCCAATCATAAGCAGGACCAGCGGAGACCACCCGCGGCCTGCCCGAGTCGTCCCCTGCCCCCACCGCGTGTGTGATTGGAAGCGTTGGGGCCCAGAGACGAGCAACGGCGTGGGGGAGTATGCGGCCGGACCCGACTTTACAAAGAACAACGAGGGGGAGGGAGCGGAGTAGCTAACCGCCTCCCGACCCCCCTCGCAATGTGGTCCGAGTCGTTAGCTGGCCAGCGGAGCCCACCCACGGCCCGCCGATAGCACCCCCAGCAAGACACTGCAAAGCAGCGCCAGCGGAGCCCACCCGCGGCCTGCTCTGAGCATGCCCGGTCTCCGCCGCGCAGCGGGTAAAGAGTGAGGCTGCTGCGGCGGGTGACCGGAGGAAGCAAAGACTGCCGGGCCAGAGAAGTACTGAACGGGACACAATCAGAGCCGGAGAAGCCCACCCGCGGCCTGCCTCAAGCGCCCCCCCTGGCCCGGATAGAGGACAGGAAAGCACCACAAAGCCGCCCGTACACGCAGTGACAGTGTGCACACACACCCCCCGCACATACCCACTGAACTACCTCGCCTTCATGCCTGCGCCCTCCTGCCCCCAACAGTAGATAAATAAAGGGAAGTGACTCACAGCAGGATAGCTCGAAGCCCAGCAGCAGCTCCAGCCCCCCTGTGTGCAGCCGGTGAGGGACAGACAGTAGAGTACACAACACAGGGAAGACAGCCACAAGGCAGGCTGCTGCCAAATCGGAGTCTACCGCCATCTAGTGGCCGGAGAGGAAAAGCGCACCTGCCATTCAAGAAAAGAAAACAAGCATTGCACAAACCCCCGATGGGTCAACAGTAGCAAGGGTCAACGGATTGAGTAGCGCCCCCTCCCAACGAAAGCATACAATCTCATGCAGCAAGTAAGTGCGCAACCACGCAGGAAACACCCACACGCACCAGCAAGGAGTCGGCAGTCGCCACTTCCAACGCAACGTGGGAAGAGGCACGCCTCAGTGAGAACTCAAGCACTGACAGACCGTCTAGAGGTAAGCGACTGCCAAGCACTGGAAGAACGTCCAGGGAAAAGACTGCCGCGATCAGAAGACGGAGAGAGCAGCGACTCCTAGTGGCCACAGGTGTTCACCGCAGTATCAACTACTCCCGCCAACGGTCCAATGCAGCAAGTACTCGACGACAGCCAAAGCAGCAAGTACCCAACGACACGCAACAGGCGTCCAAGAGCCCTGAACAGTAAGTGCGCAGATAACGCGCCACGTGGCAACGCACAGCCACCGCCAGGAGAAAGAAGAGCGCAGACAAAAGCGCACTAAAGGAAAAGCACTGCAAGCAGCAAAGTGCAAGAACCACACAGCGTCCCGCCAACGGATCGGCAACCGCAGCCAGCAGATCTCAGAGGACGCCCCGCCATCACCAGGAAGATTGCCTGCTCACGCCCAGTAGCTGAAACGGACTCCACACAGGACAAATCAGCTGAACGCACAGCAAAGTGCGCCCAAGGAATCAAAAGCGCGCCAACACTGAAGCATTCCAAAAAAACAAAAAATAACAGTGATCACACAGATCACCGGAAGCATCCAGGAAGTCAACCGAGTACACAAAGGACACGCAAAGTCAGAAGCGCGCAGGAGATCGCGCCAGTGAACCTGACTGCACAGTCGGAAAACCTCCCCACTCAGGAACACTGCTGACCGCAGGTCGGAGAGCACACACATCCCCACCGCCACAGCGAAGCCCTACAGTAGGCCGAAGACCACCAACAGTGTCCTCCCTCGCACTGCCTCCAGATTGAGTCGGCAGTGACCCACGACAGGCAAGAGAGGAGTCGCACACCCCACGTGGCAGGCCACCACAGCACCATGTGCTCCAACAACCAGCGACACAAGACGGACGTCACGTCGCCCAGCAAGCAGGAAACACGTCACTAAGTGAC
The DNA here is from genome assembly GCF_964261635.1 of Lissotriton helveticus. NCBI lineage: Eukaryota > Metazoa > Chordata > Amphibia > Caudata > Salamandridae > Lissotriton > Lissotriton helveticus. Next base: position 1,714,350,964 of record NC_136069.1, read on the forward strand.
TAATCCCGATAAGCACGCCAGAGCAAAGGCAGAAGCCGGTGCCACAACAGCACCGCCTCGAGGTCCAAACGCAACGCCCTCGAAGAAAAGAAGAGTGACAGCTCTGTCACCCCGAAGACCGGATGAGCACAGGTGGACTGAACAAACCAACAATAGAGAAGACCGAGGACTCACAGCCAGCCAAGAAGCACACCCTGACACGCCAGACAGCCACCAAGGCGGACCGACGTCCCAGGACACAGCCCCACGGATGAACCAAACATTAGCCGCAGCAAGCGCAGTCCATGTCTCATCCCAACGCTTCCCCAGGCGACCGTCCATCCCCGAGCGTCGGCAGTCTGAGTCAGTCGGCGTCCCTGCTCCCGTCCGCAGATGCCAAAGGCGAATACCAGCACTGAGCGGCTGCCCTCTCACCGCCCCAAGATGGAGTCGGCAGTGGCCCCACAACAGGCAAGAGAGGAACCGAACACTCTACGGGTCAAGCCGCCACCTAAGGTCAACATCAACAAAGCGGAGGCAAAGGCTGCCAAATCTCCCCGGACATCCAACACTCCCAGCAAGTCCCCAACACCTATCATCCGGTGTCTCTACATGGCTGACAACCACCATCACCCCAGCCACCAGCACCTACACCAATCAACACCACTGCCAGAGACCGGCAGTGTGGACTGGCAAGAGGTTCAAGAAGTTCAAGTAAGACGTGGTCCGCGACCAAGAAACCAACAAACTTCGACACCCTCAAGAGCCAGAAGTATAACCATTATCAGGAGAAGGTCGCGACGACTGGTCCAGTCACAGAGTGGAAAAGAAGACAGTGTCCTAGAGCCAGGACAAGACCAGAAAGAAATGGGCGGAGTGCACGCTGCTCGGAGAAACCTGGTCAGAAGGACAAGAGCGGCAAGGTGACCGGACCGCGTCGCGAAGAAGGAAAGAAGATGGAGAACGAGTGGCACGATGCCACGAAAGGAAGGAGAAGGAGAAAGGAATCATGTGGCACGACGCCATCAAAGAACAGCAACATCCAGAAAAGTGAGGAGAGGTGTGACGAGTCTGCACACCCACCAGAAGAGAAGGTGACACGCACCACAACATCGAGGGCCTACGAGTCCAGGGGAACATCGGTAGCACTAAGTGAAGAACAGGCCCCTACCTACAAGTCCTCTAACAACCCGTCAACTGCAGGAATGAACAGGCTGGACCATTGGCAACACCCACCTTTGGGATTGAGCGGAAGTCTGGATGGGGAGAATGCTCAGACGCCCGGCAGAGGGAAGACTGACCACCCCACACCAGCCCGTGGATATCCAAGGGGCAAAGGCCTCAGGGACACCGGTGGCAGAGGGTCCCGACACGAGAGATGGATCCGTTGCCGTCTACCCTGCACGTCCCAGGAAAAGGGGAACTTGTGCGCAAAGGAAAGAGTCAACAGCCACCCTCCAGGCGGAGCTACGGATGCATGGTAGTAATATCATCGCCTCTTACATTCACACCGGCTTGTGGAGTTGGAGCAACGCTGCAGAGAACACCCTGCCCAGCGGACACCTGAAGAAGAGGGCCTCCAGGCCATCTCGTGGCAGGAGAACACCCGCGAGAGGGGCGTCCCAGTGAGAAGGATGCTTTTCAACCACTCACTCCTTTGCAGTGTGGAGCCAAGCTGCCTACAGTGAAAAAACCCAACGGACTAGTAAAAGACAACCTCCATCAAGTCTACCTTCTGGCCATCCGGTTCGGCGTCACCCCAAGATCAAGCTCTCAACTGACTGAAGAACACACTGCCATGGCGCAAGTCCAGAAGAGCACGCCCACGAGGACCAGGACATCTAGCCCAAGAGAATGAACGTTTCAGCTGGATATTTCCACCGTCGTCATCTAGCAAGCAGCTGAAGAGACTCTTTCTAAAATTATGATTTTGTATATTTTGTGTTTTTCTCCCACAGGTTCGGACTTTATTTTGTCTCAACTTTCATTAAAGTTGGGGAGGAATGTAGTGTCCTGCGGGACACGGTCTAGTTGTTGTAAATGATGTAACCTACACTGTACACCCACCCACCACTGATGTCACGAGTCACGTGACACAGTTAATAAATAGGGCGGAGCGCACGTGCTCTTGGCCAGTCTTACTAACCCACTACCTTGTGCCTGCGTCCCTCATTGCAGCTCCATGTGGGCCTAAGGCCCAACACTACACCCTGCTCCCGCTGCTCTCAGGGACTCCACGTAGACCACGCCCCATGCGTGTACCTTGGTCATGCCCTGCTCCCGCTGCTCTCAGGGACTTGACGTAGACCACGCCCCATGCGTGTACCTTGGTCATGCCCTGCTCCCGCTGCTCTCAGTCTCTTCTGGGCATCACCATAGTGCCTGCTTTGACTATACTCTGTCCCTGGCCACAACTCCACCTCAAAAAGGGTCTGATATGATCCCAGACTCAGTGAAACCAATCTTAGCAGCCTCAGTAAACGTTTGTGGTCCAAAATGTGCATATTGCGCAACAGACGTGTTGGCAACGTATGTGGGTGCTGCTCTGAAACACTTTTAGACTGAGGAAAGGGACTCTGTCCCCTTTAGTTCATGCTCCTGGCCCCCCGTGGATAAGAGCTGCTGTTTTCCACCAATGCAGGTCCCAGGAAAGGAATTTGTGTTAAACTGTGAATCTTCAGGGTTTCTTTAAAACATGTCATACCAGGAAACTCTTAATGTCAGTTGAAGTGTATTGATCATATTTAGAGTTTTATATTGTATTGGTTTACTAGGCTATTAATTGTAAATCGCACAGCCTTGTATTGGGGACTAATTTAGTCAAAAGTTGTCCACAGTATCCCAAAATTCATCTCGTCCAGATGTAGTAAGGAGAAAGATGGCCATGTTCTCTGTTGCATCTTCAGTACGCCTCATCGCACCCACCAGGATGGACTGAGAACTTTACGTTTATCAGAAACACTGCGAAATGCAGAAAAAAGCAACACACTGATAACGCTCAATAAATCAATGAGCATCCAATATTTTTCTTTAAATATGAAAAGTTCTTTAATGTACACAAAACTAAAGACTCGAATCAAAATCACAAATAATTACAAGATTTCCTATAGGGCCTTGCAGATTGACCAGGGTGCAAACTACATACATAAAAAAGATTGTAGGAGGCAGCTAACAATGTACATATAATATACTACCGCTCTCTGCGACGCCCGTGTGACAGTCTGCACCAAGGTAGGCTCATGTGGGGATAAAATAGCAAAGATCCTTTATGGGCCTTTATGGTTAAACATGAGGCTTTTTACAACCAAAAAGGTGACGTCTGCAGCCCTTGTCAAGTCATTCACAGTGTCAAATGAAACACCTGTTGCTTATTTGACTACATTTAAAAATCAGTAAAGTAAACCTGTTGGCTTTAACATGAACATAGGCAGAGAGCACATGTTCAGGTGTTAGAAGGCCGGTCAAACAGTTTAAATTGATAATACACTGGCAGGAACCTTAAGCCCTCGCTCTGAGTATCACCAGATGTTGTACACCCTGGATCAGTGGCTTATTACTGTGGCCAGCTCACAATTACTGTAATGAGCAAAGTCTGTGCAATGTAAGCATGCCTTCCAGCACAGCATTTATGTATGTTCTGCCCAATAAAATCCAGGAAAGAGTAACATTCAGGAAAGAGTAACATTCAGGAATGAGTAACATTCAGGAAAGAGTAACATTCAGGAAAGAGTAACATTCAGGAAAGAGTAACATTCAGGAAAGAGTAACATTCAGGAAAGAGTAACATTCAGGAAAGAGTAACATTCAGGAAAGAGTAACATTCAGGAAAGAGTAACATTCAGGAAAGAATAAAATCCGCGAGTGAGGGAAGCCAAAGCCCTTCCCTCAGTACTGATTCTTAAAACGTTTCATCTGATGATCGCAAAGTGCGGCGACAGCTGTGCTGGCAAGTCCACCCTAAATTCAGAGAATGCCTCTGTTTAAACATAACCCAAGAACTTCCTATAACTATTGTCACTTTTCTTCCCACATTTCCCATTGGTACAAATACTGCCGCCGCATATCTATCCCAGTTGGATTTTCTACCCAGATTGCACTGGAAACAAACTCTTACACGGGTCTCAGGAGGTCATTTCGAATTTGATTGCAGTAATACTGTGAGTTGATATTGTCATTAGGACAACTGGTAATCATGATATTGCTGTAAATTTAGCATTCAGTGGGAACTAACAAGCAGAAACAGTGTGTGAATATATATATAGATGTGAGAAAGTGCCATCTTTCTTGCCTTGGTATGCCCCCACTTCTTTCTGAACTGCTGATGTGCTTTGACTGAGTGTGTCCTGGGTCCCTGCCAATCAGGTACCCAGGGCCTGTGTTCCTTCCCTAAAACACTATGCAGAAACAAAATCCACAATTGGCATATCTGGCCACCTGTCAGCCCCTAGTAAATGGTACCCTATGTACCCAGGGCATGGTGACCAAAGAAGACCCCTGAGGGCTGCAGCACTGATTGTGCCACCCTCAGGGGCCCTGTACCCTGGCACCGACGCACTGCCTTTGCAGGCTGAGTGCCGGAGTACAGAACGAAAACAAGAGTCGACCTGGCGCACATCCCTGTGAGCCATGCCCAAAGAATCCACTGCCCTGGCATACCTCAGTTACCCCTCTAGCTGGGTGCCCTATGCCAGAGATGAGGCACAGGGGCATTAGCCCTCTGCCCCTACAGTACCCAGGGCCATTCCTGGGCACGGTAAGTGCAGTGATGCCATTTAAGAGTATATGGTGCTGGGAGGTTGTCATTACGAACTCCACAGCACCATAATGGCTACACCGAAGACTAATAAGTTTGGTATCAATGCGTGGAGATATGTCCATCCCACAAACAGGGAGGGCACCTTTTATACGGCTGGACACTCCACTTGGTCTAGACTGGACTATTGGATTTGCTCACGCGGAGTAACACCTTGGTTTCGTAGTGCCATTCACTTAGCTCGCAGATCACTTTGACCACGCGCCGGTATACCTTGAATTGCTACCTACCAACTCTACTGTCACCCTACAATGCTGGAGACTCATAGCCGAGGTATTACTAGACACTGTGTTTCATGAGGAACTTGGGGAAGAGATCACTATGTTTTTGATGGGAATAAAGGTTCAGGTGTCGACCTGGGCGTGCTCTGGCAGGCTTTCAAAGTCACGGTCAGGGGCATCTGTATATCAAAGAGTTTCGGAGTGTCCGGGACTTTCGGAATAGACTGCAACACCTTGAATTCGAGATAAAGCAATTAGAAAGAAATATGTGGGAAGCTAACTCTAATACCCAACGGGCTACCCTCCGCAAAATACTCACAGTCTATACTGACACTGCGCCTAGGGAAGTGAAGTTCAGAGGTAAATACTTCACCGCCCGTAGATATGGGGAGGGTGAGAGGCCTGGGCGAGCATTGGCGAGTGCCATCAAGAAACCTAGGTTTTCTAGTTATATGCTGGACGTGATAGACGATAACGGGGAACGGCACAGAGACTGTCTTAAGATACTCAATGTCTTTGTCTCATATTATACAAGCATATACCTCACAATGCTCATCCCCCCTGATTTTGCTCCTTACTTACTGGATATATCCCTTGCATGGTTAGGTGATTCTCAGCGCGAATTCCTGTCAGCACCCTTTGAAGATGACGAGATACGTGAAGCTATAATACAAATGGCATCAGGGAAAGCTCCAGGCTCTGATGGTCTTCCCATTGACTTTTACAAAACATATATTGATAAATTACTCCCCGTGCTAAAGGAGGTCTTCCTAGAGGCCCAGGAGGCGCAGATCCTACATCCATCTATGAGAGAAGCGCTGATTACATCATTGCTGAAACCGGGCAAATCCACATACCGGTGCTAATCTTATCGGCCATTATCCCTTATAAATGCTGATACTAAAATCCTGGCTAAACTGTTGGCAAATCGTCTTCGTCTGCTGATGGATTGGTGCTCCCAGACCAATCTGGGTTTTTCCCAGGGAGAGCCACATCCCATAATCTTAGAACGTTATTTTCTATTCTAAAGGCAGTTGACCCCAGATTGGAAATAGTGGCGGCGTTCCTTGATGCCTCTAAGGCTTTTGACTCAGTGGAATGGGATTACCTCTTCACCATTTTACAGAATATGGGTCTTCCTGTACGCTTTATCTTGTGGATATGGCTCCTATATGCCAGTGTTGTCCCCTTTCTCCCCTCCTTTTTGCCTTAATTATGGAGCCCCTTGCAGCAAGACTTAGGCAACACTATAATCATATAGGCCTTAGGCGTCTACTACGCCAGATACTTATTTCGCTCTGCGCGGATGATGTTACTGTAGTAGTTTCTCTGTAGCTTGCTGTCCATGCATGCTGCATTCTAATGATGTCATTGTCATGACAATGGAATGCTATGCTTTGAAATCCAGGAGCTTGTCGGTTACTGGAAGCTGTGGAGATGAACAGTCAATAAAGTTGATTTTCTCACACTTACCTGGCCTGGTGTGATTACTACAAATTTGGCGACGAGTTGGACTGTTCCTCTCTCCACCCACATGTGCAGCAATGTTTCCTGCGTTTCTAGTCTTCTTGGGTCTTCGTTTGTGTCAGCGCTGCAACAGCACTGCGGAGCGCCACTTGTCCTGGATGTTGGCAGTGAGGTTCTCTTTTGTCTCATATGTCTTGGATTGTACTGGATACATTGTGTTTTTCCTGCCTGATTCGCATCTCTAGTGAGCCACGTTTGTGTTCTTCCCTGAACTGCTGTGTCAGACAACATTGGAAAAGTTCTTTCCTGTGATTTTCACTAGAGTGCAGGTGTGGTCGTACTGCGATTTTGGAACTCAGTTTCTAGTTCAGTGTGTTGCATGGGGGAGAGGCGATTGTGTGTCTACCTCCCCTTATACTCTTCATGTTTTGACCGTTGGAATTCGCTGGAAGAGAGATCCTTCATCTGCCGAGGTTTTCCCAAAGTGATGACGTCTTAGGATGTTCTTCTAGAGACAGTGGAGACAAACGAGGCGTCAGCAGAAGTTTCCGTGTTCACTTGGCATTCTATAACTTCGTTTTTGTTTCCCTGGAAATGAGAAGCTGGGCTAAGCAGTGAGTTCTTGTAGCACGTCATCCACGTTTTCCAGGGTGACGGCTAGTGACGCATCTGTGGAGTTTCGCTTTGATTCTTTACCAGGAAGCTTAAAGCAGTGTGTTGCGCGAGCGCGTCACCAGAGGTTTCCAAGGTGACGGTAAACAAAAAGGAAGTGACGTGTCTGTGGGTGTGTCTTTGGCAGGTTACTCATCTCAGTGAGTGGTTCTTCGAGGAAGCGGCAAGTGACGTGACGCATTTGAGGGAGTGTCGTTTTAAGAAGGCAAGTGACTTGTTTCGTCGCGTTCCCCGTATTTGTGTGTTGTTGGGCAAGGGGAGAGTTTAGTTTCCTGGTCCAAGAAGTACCCCAATGTTTTTCGTGACAAGCATACCATCAGGTTGAACTTGATTCAGCTTGCAAGCATGTGACTGCTTTTGTATCACCAGACGGTACTTTCCAGGTTAGGAGGATGCCTTTCAGGCTAGCCTCGGCAGCCTCAGTTTTCCAGTGTGTTATGGAAAAGGTTTTGGAGGGTGTCATGGATACTGACGTTTTACAGGATGATCTTTTGGTGGCTGGAAAGAACAAGGAGTCACATGAAAAGAATCTGGCTGAGGTTTTGGGAAGGTTAGAAAGTCAAGGCATTGTTGCTAACAAACTTAAATGTGTTTTGGTGTTGGTTCCATTGAATATCTGAGACACTGTATTTCCGGAGATGGTATTGTGCCAAGAGAAGGTCTCAATGAGGTAATTTCTAATGCTCCTTGCCCCACTTCAAAAGAGCACGTTTCTTCCTTTTTGGGTTTGTGTGAATTTTGCACGAAGTTTATTTCTAATTTTGCTGCGAAGATTGTTCACATGAGGGATCTCCTCAAGAGAAAATCTGTGTTTCTTTGGGATAATTCATGTCAGAAAGAGTTTGTACAAATCAAAAAAGAGTTGGAGTCATGTAATAATTTTACTCTCTGTGGAAAAGTAAATTTTGCCATGTTCTGTGTCCCTACGTGTTCCCCATCTTATGTTATGTGTGCATGATTAATATGCATATGTATTCTCCATGTTCGATTAAAGACGCAATTACAGTTGTGTCCATCTCTAGTATGCCAGTTACAGTTCTCGTGAATACAACGAGTATTAGGCCTATGTAAAGTTACGTTGCCACGTTTCTCAGTGTGCACGTTATTTCATTGAAAAGTCCCCGTTTCTAGGCCTCAAAAGGGCCCGGACACCAGATTCAGCTCCTGTCTCCTGAGCCCTCGCTGAGGAGCGATACAGCCCCCACCTGTATTCCTGACCCTTCACTTACTTCCTGTCTCACAGTGCCCGGCTCGGCCTGGCTCTGCCTGCCAGTCTGCCAAGAGTATGTTATGATTCTAGTTATCTGTCCAGCCCTCCTTCTCTGCATTCCTAAGCTACTGAATCGCATCAATAGTTTCCGTCATGGTCTAGCCTTTACGTCTCCATGTAAAAGAAATACTGTATTAATGGTTATTTAATATTCCTCAACACGCACTACATGTAGAATAATGCATGCACCAGTCTTAGAATCTGTTAGCCTTTACCCCGATAACTTTTGGATTCTATCAACATGTTCTCTAAACATCAGATACTAGATAGTGTTTAGGTACATGTCGCTCTGACTCTCCAGACTTCAGTCTCTGTTTCTAGCGCAGAAGTCGTAGCCCCCAGCTTCTCCCTAGTAACACGTCATTGCCAGTTTGCGCGCACCAGTAGGTTAGAGGTCCCGGCTCCTTAGGTAGCCCCCTCCATGTTTCCGCCCCATTTATGACATATTCTGTTACGTTTACATCACATGTCTATGTATACGCCTCCTACACCCACTTTCACCCTTATCTTTCGCGACTGCTACGCACCCCACCCACTGCTCCGCCTATTGTATGTACTGTAATGCAATTGTTTTAGTATATATACTTGTGCACTGTTATTAAAGAGTGTGAGCGCTCATCCCAGATCTTGCCCGTGCAGGTTGTCCTGTTCCTGTCCTTTATGCTGTATTAAACCTGCAAACTCCTACTACCTCGAATCTTGACTCTTATTTATTGAGCTATCTGTTATTGTTATATCTAGTCAAAAAGAGAGGTATTATTTATTTATTTACCACATAATGGCGCCCGAACAGGGACTTGCCCTTTCCCCACGCGCCGGTGAAGCCACGCAAGCCACCTGACCCTCTGCAGCCGTGACGGAACCATACCGGCCACGTGCAGATATTTCTGCTTCAAGTATCCCTCAGGCCCACGGAGGAGACGGAGGTTGCGGTCCAGCATCCAGACGAGGCGGTGGAGGAACGCGGCGAGTCCCGACCAGAGCCCAAGCCGAGAGTCCAAGGTCAAAGGTATCCGGAGGCCCACCCGTAACAGAAGTCCGAAGTTCGTGTCCGTCCGGCGTCGTAGCAGTCCAGTCCAGTCCGAGGCCTTCCGTTCTTGCTGCCCGGTGAGTACCGTCGCTGGGGTAGTATCTAGACAGGGTCAATCTAATTGTCTCTGGTCCGTGGGTTTGGGGTACACAGATCCAACACGAAGTGTCCACTTAGGTGGATGCGGGTCCTGACGTGTCTCTTTATGAGACCGGTAAGTTCGTACTGTTTTAGCAGTGCATCTAGTTTCTGTTCTAGTCCGTTATGTTCTCGAGAGATTCATGTATTCTGTTTTCAGTATTCCAGGTAGTATTTTGTCAGAACTGTTATTTTAAATGTCATTCATGTATTTTAATGTCGTGGTATGAAAGTGGTGTAATTATCGTGTTTATTGTGTATTGTATTGTGTCTAGATTACAGTTCAGTCATGCCTCTGTTTTCCAAACTACGTCAGTTAAAAACTAGAAAAGGTCTGTTAGAAGAAGCAGTTCCTGTACCGCCTAGGGACAGTCCAGGTCATTTTATGTATCAGAAGCATGGCATAAGTGCCATATTGTATCTAGATTTATGGGTGGAGTACACCAAAGAGTTAGAAGAAAAGTATAGATGGCCCGTATCAGGTACGTGGGATGCCGGGTGCATCATGCGAGTAGAAGAAGCATTATGGAAAAAGAAAGCCAGACAGTCACAGAAAGATGCCATCGAGTTATGGCGCAAAGAATCCCATAAAAGAACCGAAAAAGAAATCAGAAAGTCAGAATTAAGTAGAGAATCTTTAGTAAGAGCCCAAGAAAGGGAACTAATCGAGATAGGTGAACGAGTTAAAACCGAATAGTCAGACAGACAGAGGAATGCCATCATTAAGGGTATGTATCCTCTTCTTGCCGAGGGCTTGCCAAAAACGACCCCGGAGGCATCCAGTAATTTCCCGCCACCCTTAGTTCCGACCAAGCTACGTCACAAACCGACCGCAGCTGATATTTTTATTTCGTCCTATTTGGACGACACAGTCCCAGAATATGCAAATCCTGTTCCGCCAGTTCCTGTAAATCATGTAATTCCTGCTCCTCCAGACACCGGGGCACCTTTTGCAGTACCTGCTACGGTACCCCCGGTTCAGCCCGTAGTACAACTTCCCGCCACATCAGTCCCTCTGCCAGCACGAAGAGTATCGGTCGATGATTCCAGTATAGGGGCAGCAGGAGGAGGTCCTCCTGGTACCCCGCCGCCAAGTAGGCGTTTAGGAGCAGTAGAGTTACATGAACGTGCGTTACAGCGTACGCCCAAATTTAAGTCCGTTGCAGAAATCAGACGAGCTCTTACTGAATGCTGTTATGATCCAGTCCCAGGCGAGGATAGCATGGTTATATATTCCATACGTATAAGACAGGTGTCCGAGTATTTGGTCACCCTACCGGATATGAAAAAAGATCTAGACAGAATGTATCGTTTCATTCGTACAGGACAAGATCCAGAAAGTATTGCTGACGTCATGTCTCACAGGAAATCCGAGACCCAGTTTATGCTATTAAAGTTTCTGATCAATTGTTTAATACGGGAACAAGATTCCCCGACTAAAGATCCGACCGAAATGAGAATCCTGACAAAGTGGAGTGATAATATAGCCGAGGGTAAGCACAAGACACTCAATAGTATAGAGCATATGTACAAGAAAATTCGTAAAGAAATAATAAGGTTACACGAACAACGCAATGAAGCTCTAGGGAGCGAGAAAGAAAATGACTCTTTTACTGAAGAGGTAGAGGACGAGAATACCGCCAGAATAGCGTATGTAGGAAAATCTAGATTTCCAGACCGACATTTACGCCTAGAACACAAGAAAGTCTTTCATCTTCCAGCACCGGAACAAGGCTCTCTAGAACAAGTATTTCAAGCTACCGATCACATTCTGAAATCACGAATCGGTTATAGTGAATTAAGTACCATGCATGAACAAGAACTAGTCCGATCAGCAGTCCGATGGACTACTGATTCTACCACTTTTCCGGACGAAATAGTGGCACAAATGTTTCTGAAACTGCCCCCAGCCGAGCAGCGACTGGTGGGTATATATATGATCCAGCACCTCATCACTCTGTATGAGGGTCAACATTCTGATCCAGGTCCGTTACATGATGTCCTGAACGAGTTACTCCAGTATAGATGGAAAGGTTTAGGTACCGATTTAGTTAGTGTCATTCTAGAACAGCGCCACAAATATAGAACGTTTTTGAACCCGCATTTTGTTCATGTCTCACCTCCAGAAAGTAAACCGTTTTATATAGATAGACAGCATCCGCTACGAGAAGTACACCCAGTTAGGACAGCGGCTGGTGAGATGCAACGAGTATTTGTTTACACCCCAGTTACCAAGATGGAACTCTTAGAAATGAAGAAATTAATTCCCTGTCATGACAAAGATCCAGCAGGGTTCCACCGAGAATTAAAAGACATGCTCCGTATGGGAGAATACACGTATCCAGATATTATTAAAATGTTAAAAGTCCTGTTGCCCGCAGGGGTATACGAAAAACTCAAGGAAAAAGATTGGGAGGTGGGAGAGAAAAAGATCGATTGGGCAGCTCTAGAAGCTGAAGACAAGATACGAGTACCAGGTACCGGTCTTGGAGACAAATGTAAAGAATTACCAGAACTGTTAATACAAGTTTTACCTAGATTATTGGCCACTAAAAAGGAAGACTGGGATGCAATCTCAGCCTGTAAACAGAAACAAGACGAAGACACTAGTGATTTTTATTCTAGATTTGAAAAATGTTTCATTATAAACAGTGGATTGAAGACGAGTAGCGAGTCATACCCTCATCTTTTTGTTACTAAATTAGTCGAGAATTCAAGTCCACAAGTTAAGAATCGAGTTTTGAAAGTCGAAAGTACATGGCAAGCTAGTACCCCGTCCCAGATGTTACAGATGCTCCAGTATCACCAGAATAGAATCAGAGAAGAGCAAGAACACGAGAAAAGACGTATGAAAGACACGAAAATGAAAGTACTAGTTGCACAATCTGTTCCACAAGACAGTCAGAAGAGGGGTCCGAATCAAGCCAGTCATCCTGCAGCTCCCGTTAAAGGGACATGCAATTATTGTAAACAGCCAGGTCATTTCATAAACGAGTGTGCAGTTCTGAAACACAATATAGCTACTGGTAAAACTAAAGAAAGACCACGTCCGCCTAGACAAGAACAAGTTTCACAGACTTCTCAGCCACAGAATGCACAACAGACAGTTCCAGCACCGCAGCCTATTGCTGCAACACAGCATGTTACACAGCAGATGTACCAGTATGCACAGTCCGAGTATCCAGAGTATCAACAGTATTCATGAAACAGCCTAGAGAGGGAGGTAGGCTTGCCTCTCATCGAGATTCCTGTAGATCAAGAAGGTCCCTATGTTCATAGTCAAGTATTAGGGAAAGACAGTAAGTTTCTGATTGATACAGGGGCAAGTAGGACTACCATAAGTCACGCCGAAGTTCCAGGGGCTCCGCTCTCAGGCTCTAGAAATGTTTCCCTTGGATTTTCAGGAAAGCCTATTGTAAACGAGATTTCTAAACCAGTTACTCTAGAAGTAGGTCCATTGTCCCGAACTACTGATCTATTGCTTACGAAATCATGTCCAGAAAATTTGTTAGGCATTAAGACACTGAAAGAACTAGGTGCAGTCATTTGCTGTTCCCCGGAGGGAATACGTTTGTTTTTACGTGACTTCAAGGGTCACTATGTATTACGAGATTTTGATCCGAGATTGTCTAATGTTCCGCAGCATCTATGGGCGCAAGGTCCAACTGATGTTGGCTTCATGCAAATCACACCCTATCGTGTGACTCTCAAGCAAGGTATAGTCCTGCCACGAATCAGACAGTACAGATTGCCACCTGAGGCTGTAGCAGCCTTATCCAAAATTATTGACGAGCTCATGGCTCAAGGAGTAGTTGTAGAAACTGACTCCAATGTATGTAATTCTCCGATCATTCCAGTCATGAAGCGTACTGATCCAAATGCACCCCCAGTATATCGATTAGTGATTGACCTTCGAGAACTCAATAAATGTATTATTCCTCAGTATCCAGTAGTTCCAGATATTTCATCCCTATTGACAGCCATTGATTCTAAGGCAATATTCTTTACCGTAATCGACCTCAAGAACGCATTTTTCAGTGTTCCAATTCATCCAGATAGCCAGTACCTTTTCGGTTTTTGTTTAAATGGAAGGAGCTATAAATTCACACGAGCTCCTCAAGGTTTCACAGAAAGTCCTAGTATTTACAGTCAAGCACTTAAGAGACAACTAGACAACATTCACATGCCAACTGACACTGCCCTGCTCCAGTATGTCGATGATCTACTGATCACAGCCCGTTCTGAACGTGCTTGCGAGCGAGCATCGCTTACAGTTCTGTATTTCCTAGCCGAGATGGGGCACAAGGTGTCCCCTTCAAAGCTTCAATTCTGTGTCCAGCAAGTGATCTACTTAGGCCACTTACTGTCCAAGTGGGATAGGCAGTTGACACCCGACCGTATCCAGTTAATAGCGAGTCTTCCTCAGCCCAAGACACAGAAGGAGGTGCGTGCTTTTATCGGCCTTACTTCTTATTGCAGACAATGGATTCCTCAGTATGCATTTCTAGCCAAGCCACTGATACAATTAACGACACAGGAGGCAGCCGTATCGACTGTTCTCCCTTGGACATCTGAACATACACTTAGTTTCAATGAGTTAAAGAAAGCTCTATGCCAAGCTCCTGTTCTAGCTACACCGAACTACAGTAAGCCTTTTACACTTTTTGTCACAGAACGTGATGGTACAGCATTATCTGTTCTCACACAAGATCAAGCAGGACAATACAAGCCCTGTGCTTATTTTTCTAGCACATTAGATCCAGTAGCCCAGGCTTTGCCTGCGTGCCTCAAGTCAGTTGCAGCCACAGCACTAGCTATCAGACAAAGTGATTCCATAGTATTAGGACACTCCCTGACAGTACAAGTTCCACACTCCGTGGAAGTTCTTTTAAACCGAACACAGACTCAGCACTTGACAATTGCACGTTTGACAGGTTATGAACTGACACTGTTCCAGCCACACATAGAAATCAGACGCTGCAACGTTCTAAATCCTGCTACACTGTTACCGTCAGTTAATTCAAATCCTGCCACACATGACTGTGTGGAAGTAGTTAACACTATGACTAAGCCAAGACAAGATCTGACAGATATCCCATTACCAGATCCCGATCTGACACTTTATGTGGATGGTTCATGTATGAGAACAAGTACAGGAGAACTAGTAGCCGCGTATGCAGTGACTACTGACACTGAAGTTATTGAAACACACCGTATTGACACCCTGTCTGCTCAAGCAGCAGAGCTAGTTGCTCTGACACAAGCCTGCATACACGCCAAGAACCTGAAAGTTAATATTTACACAGATTCACGCTACGCATTCGGAGTTGTACACGACTTCGGAGTGCTCTGGCAGGAGAGAGGTTTCATGACTTCTCATGGAACCAAGATTCAGCATGGTCTCCTTATTCAAGCTCTGTTAGATGCAATCCATTTACCGACATCTATTGCTATCATGAAATGCAAAGCACATACGAAGGTTACAGACATTATTTCCCAAGGTAATGATCTAGCAGATCGAACAGCCAAGCTTACAGCACAGACACCAGACATACCAGTTAACAAGACACCGACATCCACTCTAGAACAGACTACTTGTATGACAGTTAAGGACCCTACTCAAGATGTCATAGATATCCAGTTACATGCTACTCCCGAAGAAATCAAGAAATGGTCCGAACAAGGAGGGGTCCAGACAGATCAGGGATGGGTGACGAAGGGTAGAGCCACATGGTTCCTCCCCGACTCAATGGTTCAAGTCATCATCAATACCGCACATAGTCCAGAACACTTAGGAGAAAAAGCCATGTTAGACAGTATCCAGAACATTTGGTTTAACAAGCACTTACGAGCTGCAGCCAAGCAGAAAGTCCGTACCTGTATGATATGTTGCCAGTTTAATCCAGGTAAAAGTGTCCCGGTGGAATAAGGTGGATTCCAGCCCCCTGACCACCCTTTTGAAGTCCTCCAGATGGATTATATTCAGACGGAGCGATGTCGAGGTTTCAAGTATGTCCTTGTAGTTGTATGCGCTTTGTCCAGGTGGACAGAAGCATATCCAGTCCCAGATTACACAGCCGCGACCACTGCCAAGCAGTTGGTTCGTGAATTCTTCCCCCGTTATGGACTCCCTAGGGTCGTATATTCTGATAACGGCCAGCCATTCTCATCTGAACTGATGAAACACGTTTCCCTGTTGTTAGGGTACCAGTGGAAGTGCCATTGTGTACGCCATCCAGAAGCAGCCGGTCTCGTAGAGAGACATAATCAAACCTTGAAAATCCGCATTGCCAAAGTCTGTCAAGAAAAAGGTGTAGACTGGTTAGTTGCTCTGCCAGTCGCTTTAATTTAAATGCGCATGGTCGCACATTCCAGATCAGGTCTGTCCCCGTACGAGGTCGTATTCGGCCGCCCCCCAAATATGTGGGGTACACCTAGACCCCGAAGTATTACAGATGTTTCCAGTAATATGCTGACAGATTACCTAGCTTCCTTGATGTCTGCCCTACACTCTTGTCGTTCACAGGTTGCCGCTGCATTTCCCGACAATACTGAAGTCAAGCCACACGAGATCCTTCCTGGCTCTTTGGTTCTCGTCAGGAATTTTGATCGTTCAAGTCCGCTGGAGCCTCGTTGGAAGGAGCCGAAGCAAGTCCTTCTGACCACCCGTACGGCCGTGAAGTTGGAGGGCCGTAAGGGGTGGGTCCATCTGTCTCACGTCAAGAAGTTTCACGGACTAAAACCTAAAACTTTTGCCAAGGACTGCATTTTACCTAAAGACTGCCAAAATACTATTCTCAAGGACTGTCCCGCAAATGACATTGATACCAAGCCTCCCCTGTTAGAGAAAACTCCGCAACAGGAGTATAAGCTGAAACTCTGGTCTAGTAAATTAAGTCAGCCAGTTTAATTGTCTAAGTCCTCCCCTAGGTGAAACGGTTAAATAGGTATCTGACATGTATGAAATAGACCCCCATAGTGAGAGAGTTAGTCAAAACTCAATCCGATGTGTCGTTTTTCTCAGTTTTCTATTGTTTCTCAGCCTGATGGTTAGCTGCACGAGTTATGCATTTCATTTATGTTTTCCAATTTCCCATGTAAATAAGTCTTCTAATGCTACAGTAGAACACACGTTTAGTGATCTGCCTCCTCATGAACTATCTTATCGTCTTGCTATGCGAAACAATTCATTTATCCGCATGTTACATTATTCACACCAGACCAGCAATGCCACCAATTGTTGGGTGTGTGGTCGACTCCCCCCTTTCCAGACACCGAAGGGAGTTCTGCCACTGTTTCCTTATCCATTTTCACATAACGGTTCATGTGGAGCATGGTCCACGTTAACATCATCCTCAACTGATATGTCCTTTCTGAACAGCACATGTTTTCCAGACAAGCAAGGTCTCCCCCACAGAACCGGGTTAGATCTAGAAAATGAAGTTTACAATTTGGGTAATTATTCTTCGAATTTCATGGTCCTGAATGTTCAGTCTGATCCTACTCCAGACTTACCTGCTATGTCAGTATTACCAGTCAAAGGTGAATTATGGGTCAGAAGTAATGGTTCCGTACATGTAGGACATAGTGATTGTACTACTATTGTCAAGTATAGTGACAGTGGGAAATCTATTTTCAAAGCTTCACGTCATTCTTATTTTATTTGTGGTCAGACCGCATATGTTCGTTTGCCCCTCGATTGGGAGGGAACCTGCTACATTGCCTTCCTACTGCCACCAGTTTTTCTAGCCCCACCTGACTATCATAGGAACTCCCACCTAGTACATACTAGACACAAGAGAGGACTCCCGATTGTTGATTATACTGAAACTGCTCTAGAACAATATATAGATCTCAATAAAGGTTTCTTTCCCTACTTAGGTACTGTCTCGAATAGTAAACTGATACGTAGATTAACCAGAACCCTTGAAGCGGTAGTGACTGAAACTACTTCTGCTCTAGGTAACCTAACCGAAGAGCAATCTGCTATGAGATTTGTCGTGCTCCAGAATCGTCTCGTTCTTGACGTCATACTGGCCGATAGAGGAGGAGCATGTAGAGTCATCGGATCTAGTTGCTGCATTTTCATTCCTAATAACGCGCCGTCTGTTTATTCAGCTATAACCAGACTTCATAAAATTGCCCATCTGTTACACCAAAATCCAGGCACCTGGACATGGTCCGGTTGGTTCTGGAGTATAATTTCTGCCTGGGGATGGAAAGTATTGTCATTTCTAGGTATTGCAGTAGCGATCATATTCAGTTGCTGCCTCTGTATACAATGTGGCCCTGCGATTTGCGGCATTTGTGCTACCTCTTGTATTCCTAGTCCCAAGTCCCGTCCTGAATCCCGTTCCAAGACAATTCGAGACGAGCAAATGATACTCTATGAAATAATAGATGGTATCATGAATATTGATGTTTCCTGATGGAAACGTAGTGACAAGGAGGGAATGTGGAAAAGTAAATTTTGCCATGTTCTGTGTCCCTACGTGTTCCCCATCTTATGTTATGTGTGCATGAATAATATGCATATGTATTCCCCATGTTCGATTAAAGACGCAATTACAGTTGTGTCCATCTCTAGTATGCCAGTTCCAGTTCTCGTGAATACAACGAGTATTAGGCCTATGTAAAGTTACGTTGTCACGTTTCTCAGTGTGCACGTTATTTCATTGAAAAGTCCCCGTTTCTAGGCCTCAAAAGGGCCCGGACACCAGATTCAGCTCCTGTCTCCTGAGCCCTCGCTGAGGAGCGATACAGCCCCCACCTGTATTCCTGACCCTTCACTTACTTCCTGTCTCACAGTGCCCGGCTCGGCCTGGCTCTGCCTGCCAGTCTGCCAAGAGTATGTTATGATTCTAGTTATCTGTCCAGCCCTCCTTCTCTGCATTCCTAAGCTACTGAATCGCATCAATAGTTTCCGTCATGGTCTAGCCTTTACGTCTCCATGTAAAAGAAATACTGTATTAATGGTCATTTAATATTCCTCAACACGCACTACATGTAGAATAATTCATGCACCAGTCTTAGAATCTGTTAGCCTTTACCCCGATAACTTTTGGATTCTATCAACATGTTCTCTAAACATCAGATACTAGATAGTGTTTAGGTACATGTCACTCTGACTCTCCAGACTTCAGTCTCTGTTTCTAGCGCAGAAGTCGTAGCCCCCAGCTTCTCCCTAGTAACACGTCATTGCCAGTTTGCGCGCACCAGTAGGTTAGAGGTCCCGGCTCCTTAGGTAGCCCCCTCCATGTTTCCGCCCCATTTATGACATATTCTGTTACGTTTACATCACATGTCTATGTATACGCCTCCTGTTACACCCACTTTCACCCTTATCTTTCGCGACTGCTACGCACCCCACCCACTGCTCCGCCTATTGTATGTACTGTAATGCAATTGTTTTAGTATATATACTTGTGCACTGTTATTAAAGAGTGTGAGCGCTCATCCCAGATCTTGCCCGTGCAGGTTGTCCTGTTCCTGTCCTTTATGCTGTATTAAACCTGCAAACTCCTACTACCTCGAATCTTGACTCTTATTTATTGAGCTATCTGTTATTGTTATATCTAGTCAAAAAGAGAGGTATTATTTATTTATTTACCACACTCTTTGATCCTTCTTTTCCATGCACGGTGTCTGTTGATTCTAGTCTTGATGGACTTGTGGTACGATCTCCCAAGTCAAGCAAGAAAAGGAATTCATGATTGGTTTTGCCTCACGGGCTCTATGCCCCAGTGAGAAGAACTACTCGGTCATTGATGGAGAATAGCTTACGTGTTGTTGGGTTATTGAACGTTTCAAGTGTTTTTTGTGGGGAAAAACGTTCACACTCCTTACTGACCATAAACCCCTCATTCCCATTTTGGAGGGGAAGATTGTCAAAGATCACACTCCCAGGATTGCCAGGTTGAGTTCAAAGTTGCTGCAATACAATGTTGGGGTAGCACACATTCCTGGTGGGTGAAGTACACGTGCAGATTATCTTTCTAGGTCTCCCTTACCTCTGGGTAAATCTGAACATGACAATGATGCTGATGATGCTGATGATGATTGTCTGATTGCTGCAGTTGATGCTTGTGCTGTGAGTTCATTCTCTGAGTGCGATTGGCTTCATGGTATGGAGTATGATTCTCTACTTAAGATAGGTAAGGAGTTTATTGTTTCTGGTTGGCCAAAGGAAAAGCACCTAGATGGTGATCTACATGCCTTCGCAAAGGTCGCGGATGACCTTACTTTGGAGGGTGGAGACATAATCATGCGTGGGGACAAGTTTGTTCCTCCTGAATGTCTAAGAGGTCGCATCATCGAGTGTGGCCATGAAGGACACCTTGGGCAGACAAACACTAAAAAAAGGATTCTCAGTGTGTATTGGTGGCCTTCCATGGACTGTCAAATAAATGATGTTGTGGAGATGTGTCTAACTTGTTCCACCAGTGATAAGGTTGTCAAAATTGTTTCTCCCCCAATACAACAGATCGAGGCACCTTATGGTCCGTGGTTGAAATTGGTCATCGACTTTGGTGGGACCTTTTAATGTATTGGGGAACAAGTACAAGTCCGCTCTTGTAGTTGCTGACTATTTCAGTAAGTAGTGGGAGGTTTGTTTCATGACATATCCTAATTCACAGGAGGTTATCAAATTCCTTCAGAGTTTGCCAGAGAGGGTTTCCCCAAACAGATTGTATCCAATAATTGGGTACAGTTTACCTCCAGGGAAATGTCTGTCTTTCTGTCCCAGTGTGGTATAGCCCACCGCTGTGTGGCATTATATCACCCACAGGCTAATGGTTTCATTTAGTGCAACAACCGCATGTTGGTTGAGTGTGTTCAGTGGGCTGTTTCATCCACAGTTGACACCACGGAAGCTGTCCAAAATATGTTGTGGGCACATCGTACTACCGCTAGTTCTGTCACAGGTTCAAGTCCCTTTGCTTTACTTCGGGGTAGACAAGCTTCTTTTCACATGTGTCCTGCTTGGATGAAGAATTGGGGTTTGGTTTCAAAGTGCCAAGACACACAGGGGGTCACGCTTTCGAAACAACATTTTCTTCAAGATGTGACCAACTTTGCTGTGGCGTGGCTTGGCGCGTGGCAAGATGGCAGCACTGTGAGGCTGCTCCGCCGGCCACTGCACAAAATCTTATAATATAATATCCTGCATGTTAGGAGGCTGAGGCTGATGCCGATGGTTTGAAGGGGGGGCGACATGCGTTTACCACCCGGTGGCGATTGAGGGGTCGGGTGCGGCTGTACGGCGCCAAGGCGCTGCACCCCTGTCACTGACCAGAGGCCCGGGTCTGGAAGGGGTGCGGGGACAAGCAGCGCATGGACGGCGGCTGGTGTCGCCTGCTCGCAGCTTAGTACAGGAGCCTGCTGCGATGCCCGTGCCTGACAGACAACGATTGCCACCAGCAACGATCCTTCCTAAATTTACACTCATTTTTAACGCCATACCCCTGGCTTTTGATGGTAAAACCTTGGATAAGTGCCAGAGAGAGATAAATTCCTTCATTTGGAAATATAAATCGGCGAGGGTGGCATGGAAGAAGTTGAGGAGGAGGAGGGAGAAGGGGGGCTAGCCTTGCCGGATTTGCAATACTATGCATGGGCTTTTCAGCTGTCCCATTCTAGAATGCTTTTAAAATCACCATCAAACACATCTGCTGGGACAATGTTTAAAGCCATGCTAGTAGGTGCTGCATTACCAACCGACGGATATCTGTTTAAATTTGGGGACCAGAAATACTTTTAAAAAGTCACCCTGTTTGCTGCACTTAGGAAGACGACGACGACGTGGGAGCTTGCCTTTCCCTTACCTTGGCTGTTGCTTGGCTGTCTGCGGCTCGCCGCTCCCGCTGCGCGGGAGCCGCTTCGCTACGTGGGATCCATCAGCCCACCAACGCTGTTTGTCCTCGCCTGCTGGCTGTGCTGCCGTGTGAGTCTATCATCTGTGGAGGCTGCAGGGGTAGCGCGGCAGGGACTCACTATCCCAGGAGTCCCTGCTTGACCAAGTAACATCCGGTCAGCGCCCCCCTGCGTGCCCCGCCCACCACCGCCCATCCTATAACACCAGGAGAGAGCCGTCTTGCGGGACGCAAGCGGGACGCCGGGCGAAGCCCGGGCAAAGGGCGGGCCGTCTGTGGCCGTCCGGGGCTAGCAGGGGCCGGGACGGGCCACCCCCCTAACGCCACAGGTAAACTAAAGGGCCATCGCGCAAGGGTATACAGTAACACAAATAACTGTGCTAAGCATTTGTATATGTCTACATATTCCCCAATGGCAACCCGTTCAGGTAGAAGCTCACGGAGAGGGGGGAATTCTACAATGGGGACCATGGACAATTTTATCACTCGTGCAGTTTCTGTCGTAGAGAAGGAGATCATCTTAGCAGAACGTAGACTCTCACGTGAATACTTGGCGCACAAGCGATCCTCCATAGGGTCTCTTGCGCAGGCCAAATCTCCTCCGAAAATTATCCAATCTGAACCAATTACCTCCCTTATCCCCAGCGACCAGCAACCATGTATTGTCGATTTGAGACCGGATAGTGATCTTCTTCAAATTGTATCCGATCCAGTATCTTTAAACGAAACATCAACTAATGTCGGAACCAGAAACGTTATGAATTCTGTAGCGCCCGCTCCACCAGTTTTGCCCCTAATAACCGTACATGATACATTCACAGAACCCACATTTCATTCACCTCCTCAGAAGATCCGAAGGGCCGCCATAAAACGCAAAAGACGACTCACCCCACGTAAAGCCTATAGATTAAAGGCTCTAAAAAGAATTTGTAAAAATTATATGAATGTTGGGGCGTACAGCAAAGCAGTAGTTAATGACCCTACGAACAATGAGATGGAACGTAGCGAACCTCCGAAGTGTGACCAACCTAATGTTTCGTTTGATACCCCTGTGGCCATTGATTCAGAAAACAATCTTGAAGAATTACCAGCATCAGAACTGCTGATGGAGCGGATCCAATCCCTCATGACATCCTTATTGCTGCCAATAACTGACAAGTTGAAAGGGTTATCAGATCGCTTGGACAAATTCGAGCAAACATCCTTGGACAATTTTTTTTCATTAAAAACGCTGGTTAAACTTCATTCAAAGATTGGCCAAGATTCTGTAAGGGTGGAGAAGAGCACAGTATCACCCGAACTTACGCAACCATCGTGCCCACCCAGGAATGACAGGGCAGAAGCAAATCAAAGCAGGACTAATGCCGTACTGGGAGGATTAAGTCTGGAGCCCCTGAAAGTCTTACCGCCAAATGGCGGAAAACAACTGGTTGTTCCCCCAAAACCTGCTCCGCGTAAATTAAAACAACTACCAAACACTACCAACCCTCAAACTTTGGAACCCACAAAACCATCTAATGGAATGGGACCTATAACCAACAGCAATAACATCAATGTTCAAAGATCTGACCCTAGCACAGGACTACAGGTGCGAAAGAAGGTCCCAAACGCACACTTGCCACCAGGATGCCAACCTTATGTGGTAGTTCTCACTGGGGTTCCCCCATTGAAACTTAACAAAAGGGAGTCTTACGATGAATTAAAAAACAAGACTTTATATTGGTTAAGGGAAAACAGACCTCTCCCCCTTTCAGTCAATTGTCAAGTTATTCAAGTCCGTAGAATCAGTTGGCTGGGTACTAGGTCTAAAGATATTGAAGGGGATTGTATCCTGGTTAATTTCAAAGATCCCTCAGTAGCACAACTTGTATATAGTCAACAACCACGAAGAGGTAATCGAGGAATTGGAACCTGTGACCTCAGCTACTTTTATCCAATGCAACAGAAGCAAGAAAGCAGAGCCCCTCAACATTCAGGTCCAATTACCAATAGATATTCTTTTTTCGATCCTCCAACCCCAATTGAAAGAATACATCCGACAAATTTGGGATCGGATAGTAATTGGTCATGGTGGGGTCATTGACAAAAAAACGAGGACAATGAACCTAATGGATTGCCCTTTGTTGCTTTTAGTGCATATCAGCAGGACTCACGTGACATACCAAAGACACGTACTGGGGTATTGAACTTTGAAAAAGAGATAACCGGGAAAATGCAGGCAGGGAAAATGCCCGGAAGATATTTGGCTGGCTATCAAGAACCGGACTTAAATGACGATAGTAATGTTCAGGCCTATGAATTCTCATTATTGGCTAATAAAGTATCCCAGGATCAGGAATGTGGAAAAGATCCCTTGGAGTCACGTAATGAGGAAGGAACATTGATTATAAGTAACAGCAACCCTGTCTACCAAATCTACAGTAAGCCCAACCGAGATCTAAAAATAATGTCATGGAACATCGCTGGGTTATCTAGGAACCTTTGTGATAGTAACTGGAGCTCCCTTATGGAAGAGCATGACATTATATTTTTACAGGAAACATGGGCTATTAACATCGTACATAGACTTGGTTACAAAGCATTTCATTGTGGGGCAATTGCATCGGGGAGAGGTAGACCCTCAGGGGGGTTAATAATCTGGATAAGTATATCCTTAGATGTTGTTGTAACGCCCCTGTACCTTGCTTCCAATGACTTACTTGGTGTTAAGTTAACCACGAAAGATATGGGTGATGTTTATATGATAAATGTCTATAATAGACCTTCTCCGCAAAACAAGGAATCACTGGTTATAGAACAACTTAGCTCTTATTTGTGCAACTTAGAGCCTGATTCCAAAATATTCATAGGTGGGGATCTTAATTGCCAGTTCGAACCCATGGTGGGGCTCGAAAATTTATTGGAAAATGAAGACAAAGCGCTGGATATCCCCTCCCTAGATAATGTAAAGCCGGTAAGATGTACAGTGGCTGCTATGCAGATATACGAATTGACTATAACCCACGGTTTGAGGGCATGTAATGGGCGACTAGACCCGGACAAGCCAGCTAATAACACATTTAGCAAAGGGTTGTCTAAATCTCTGATCGATTTTATGTTGATTTCAACCAACCTCTGGTACCTATTGCTAGCCTTTAAAGTCGTGAATAGACCGGAGAGTGATCACTTCCCACTAATATTAGAGCTAATGTCGGATCCTTTTCTGGCATACAATAGTAAGATGGAAAGTGAGAGGGAGGTGGTCGAGGTTGTTGTCTCCAACAACAGGAAAGCAATTAAATGGCCTCATATTCTAGCAAAAGAGGAGACGCTTTTGGGAATTTATAATATTTTCTCAGATATCATCCCGTTATATGGAAATTTAAGGTTGGGATCCCCTGAGGTTCTGAAAATGCATTACCATTTAGTGGAATCACTAACCCCCCTTCTGAGCAAAAGTTGTACAAAAAAAAAAAATAACACAAGGAGGCAATTGGAGCTAGAGACACCATGGTACAATGATCAGTGTCATCTAGCTAAAACTAATTTAATCATTGCCGTGAAGTCCAAAGACCAGTTGAGGGTTAGAGACTGCAGACAGGAATATAAAAGACTTCTGCAAAATGCAAAAAGGGAATGGGATGATCTAATCTGGGAGGATCTCTTGAGTGCTGCTAGAAGGCACGATCAATGCACCTTCTGGAACTTGATAGCCAAAAATAATAAAATGGGCAGCTTTAATAGGGATTTTTATTTGGATGAAAATGTTTGGTTCGATCACTTTGTGGTTTTGTATGATCAGGCAGTGTCACCCTGTGAGTACAATAATCCTGTTTTTTTTACCCAGGACATTGATACAGTGAAGTTCACTATTAAAGAAACCTTGTGCGCAATAAAAGCAATAAAGGCAGGCAAGGATCCAGGCCCGGACAAATTACCTGGTGATTTATTTTCCCACAACATTGACGTATGGTGCCCCTATATAAACTATTTGTGTAATTCCATTCTGCTGGGAACCCCAATCCCAGAATCATGGAAGGGGGCAGAAATTGTAACTATTTATAAAAAAGGGGATCGTTACAACCCGGGCAATTACAGACCAATTAGTTTAATCGATATTTTACAGAAAATTTTTGCCAGACATATTTTAAATCGCCTTTTAAATTGGATAGAGGAATCTGAAATCCTTTCTAAATTCCAAGCAGGATTCAGAACCAAGACAAGCACGGTAGATCAGGTGTATAGATTCATGTGTATATGCTGGAAATACATTAAGATAAAGAAGTGTAGCATTTATGTTGCCTTTGTAGATCTACGCTCAGCGTTTGTTCTTGTTCCCCGAAATTTATTATGGGAATGCTTAAAGAAGATGGGTGTCCCGGATGAATTATTGGTTAACCTAATAAGACTCCATACAGATAACTTTGCTAAAGTAAGGTGGGGAAGGAATGGTGAACTAACTCGAGCCATCCCAGTAAAAAGGGGGGTAAGGCAAGGGTGCGTATTGGCCCCAACCCTTTTCTCCCTATTTGTAAATGATATTCCCCACTTCCTAGCACAATGTAACCACGATTCTCCTAAATTGTGCAATGAGGCAGTCACATCACTGTTATTTGCGGATGACACCATCCTAATATCTCAAACACCAAAAGGCTTGCAAAACCTAATAAATAAATTTAACAGCTATTGCGAGTTAAAGGGGTTAGAAATTAACTCATCTAAAACTAAATATATGGCCATTAACCCCTCTAAAACATTCAAGAAGAATTTAGTTTTAAATAGTACTAAACTTGACTATGTGGACTCGTTTGATTATCTCGGCATCAGGCTGGACAGCAGATTGTCCTGGACAAATCAATTAGTAAAAAGCAAGTTAATATTAAAGCAGAACTCCCTCCCTATTTTAAAAATACATGGTGGGAGTACTTCAAAAGCTATAACTCCAGCGATTGAAGTATTTAAAGCTAAAGCACAGTCTGACGCCCTGTATGGGGCCGAGATCTGGGGGCCCCACACAAAAAAATCATTTGATATCGATGAAAATATATTTTTTAGGCGTCTATTAAGACTCCCAGTAAGAACACCACTAGTGCCGGTCTACTTCGACATTAATTTAAAACGCACAGGTTATCTGTGCTGGTTGAGGCCATTGCTCTATTGGGTGAGACTATGGTCTACCCCGGAACTTGCTGAATATAGAGCAGGATTAGTGGAAGTAAGGGAGCTGGACTCTTTTAACTCAATTAAGTGGCTGAGACATGTATCCTATTGGCTCATAAAAATAGGCCTATCACACTTCTGGGAAACACCAGCATTGTCAACCACCTCGCCCAATATTTGCAAGGAACAAGTAAAATCTGCCTATTGGAATTATGTGAACACTAATGTATACGAATGTGCTACTGGTACTTTAACGCACAAATTTTTGCAATTTAAGGACTATCCCTCGTTTGAACATTTTATGGATGAAATTGAGCCACCCCTGGCTAAATCCGTTTATCTCCAATTTAGGTATGGGGTCTTGCAAATAAATGCTAATACTTGCCGGTGGGGAGGGGCAAACAAAGTTCGAAATTGCAAACTATGTGATCTAAAACTTAAAGAAGACGAGGCTCATATTCTCTTTTTTTGCCCGTTATATGTATCACTACGTAAGAAATGGATTATACCCCTTTGTAAAAATTTGGGCAGACGATCATTCAAAGAGGCAGAGCGTATACTTAGATCTTCAACTACTAAGCTATTAATATTTGGTTTAAGTAGGTATCTCCATGGTGTTTGCATAACTAGAAAGAAACTTGGAATGTTAATGTAAGATTGTGTGTATTTCTGGCATTTTTAATTATTTATAACTGTTTTAATTGCTCTTAAATCATGGTCTTGTAAGATAGCGGGATTGTAGACTGTCTACAAACATACGAGTATTAAATCACCTTACAATTTTTGTAAAGTTGGCACTGGACCTGCACCTTATGTACATTTTTACCTATTGCATTTTGCACATTATGAATGGTTGTCAATGTATTATTAATTTTAACCGAAATTTTTTAATGATGATTCAATTGTATGTATTATATGTGTGTGTTGGCTTTATGACAAAGTGTCGAATAAAAGCTTTACAACAACAACAAAAAGTCAAGTTAAAAATTCGTATGTCTCAGGCGAAAGCCTGGGTACAGATAAGGAAAAGACTAGGTCTGCCGTATTTTTCAAACTATGCACCTATCTGGGACTCCCCAGGCCTGCCACTATGTCTGAAAGACAGGCTAGCAATCCCGGTGAGGGATGGAGGAATAACAAGATGGGGAGATTTGATGGTAGGAAGGTCCTTGAGGTCTTGGGAGGAGCTACGGGAACAGTTGGGCCCTGGGTTCTCTAGATTTAAGTTCCTACAATTAGACAGTTGGGTCAAGGCTCTGTGTAGGATAGGGGTACCATTTGGGAAGATTAGTACCATGGAACAACAGTTGGTGGAACAACAAGGGGGGGGGGGGGTAAAGAGGTGACTCAGTGGTACTGGAGCTTGCTAGAGGAGGCTGATGGAGAATTCACTCTTCCGGAGGAATTGTGGGGGGAAGAGTTAGGTGCCCAATGTGCAGAAACTTGGAAAAGATCTTGTACCCTCCTATACAAAACTGTTAAACCAGCATGGCTGAGACGTAATCATTTTTTTACGATACATCGAGCCTACCCCTCACCCCTGAAACTGTCTAAATTCCTCCCAGGCAAGAAATGCAATAAGTGTAACTACATCGAGGCCTCGGACGTCCATATGTTCAAGGACTGCCCTTACATTGCCCAGTTCTGGGAGGAAGTGAAAGTAACTCTAGATTCTATCTTAAATATATCCGTGTCCATCACACTGCCACTTATTATCTTTGGCTGGGATGCTAGTATGCAAAAACCACAGTTGATGGACAGAATGCAGAACAATGTCATACATTCACCCCAGTACAGAGATCTGGGCCTAAATCCATCGTTTTTTTGCATTCCACACCACCCCAGTTCAGACATGGCCATATGCAAATCAGTCTGACCCTGTGCCTCATGGGAACAGTCCAGCCCGAACTGCCAAGCCATGCCTTCCCTGGACCGGAAACAAGCTTCCGAGGATCGGTTTCTGGCATTCCAGCCGTCTTCAGCCCGGCTTGCTTGAATCCAGTGGTGTGGAGAGCATGGGACTCACGTCTGAGCCTACCCATCCCACTCGGGGTGACAAATGCAAAAACCACAGTTGATGGATAGAATGCAGAACAATGTCATATATTCACCCCAGTACAGAGATGGGATGCTAGTATAACTGGCCATGCAAGGTCTCATTTGTTCTATGCAGTTTTGCTGGCCAGGAGACAGATATGTAAAGTCTGGGCAGAAAATACGGCACCATCACACGCAAACTGGTTGTCATCTATGTATGAAACATCTAAGGTGGATATGGCCAGAACTTGCATTAAACGTAACTTGGCTTTCTGGGACCTGTTGGTTCAGTGGAAATAGCTGCCGGGGGTTTTTTTTTTTCCCGGTCCTATGATTATGCCATTCTACTCCAAGGACCAGGGCCCCTTTCCTTTGTACCATGGTTGGTCCTACAGGTTATTATTACCAAGATGGAGTAAGTGCAGGCCCGCTCCTGTTTATTCCCTCTACCTCTTAAGGTCCATCTACTGCCAATCCTCAGAAATCGTGTCACCGAGTGGGCAACAGAAAACACCTCGTATCTCGGAGTACGACACGCTTGGTGGTTGGCGGCTTATTAAGAGGAGGGCAAGGCAAATGAGGACAAAAAAAAAACAACAGCTAGGCACTCTGCCAAAAAAGGGTAATTTTTCACTGTGAATTTGTGGTGTGTCCACGTTGCATTTTGTGCCTATTCATGTCACGGGCACTAGCCCTATCCACGCAAGTGAGGTACCATTTTTTTCAGAAGACTTTAGGGAATGCGGAGTAGGTGTAAATTTGTGGATCCAGGCAGATTCCAGAACTTTCCACCACAGAAATGTGAGAACATTTTGTTTTTTGGGACAATTTTTTAGGTTTGCAAGGAATTCTGGGTAACAGAACCTGGAGGGAGGCAGTCGAGTCACCCCATCCTGAAATTCCCTGGGTTTGTTTGCTTTCCCTAAGTGCCAGCAGAGCTAGGGTTCAAAAACTACAGCTAGGCACTTTGCAAAAAAAGGGTCATTTTTCAATGTGAAAAAGTGATGTGTTCACTTTGCGTTTATAGCCGTTTCCTGTCGTGGGCACTATGCCTACCCACGCAAGTAGATACCATTTTTATTGGGAGACTTAGGGTAATTCAGATTTGTAAAGCAACTGTTATTACCTATTGACTTTCAATGCATTTCTGCCTTCCAAATGAAAGACACGGTGTAAAAAAGAAGTCATTTTGAAAAATGACAGATACAATCTCATGCTAGTATGACTGTTCCCAATTTCAGAAATGTGCAAATATCTACTGTTTCTAAACTCTATATTTGGTTCCCATTTCAGAAATACATAGGTCTCTTTCATATCAATTTTTCCATTTATCCATTTTCCCAGAGTAATTGCAATATACCCGCTACAAAAAACCATCATAAGTCACTGCTCAGTTTTTGGCTCTTGGTTCGTTGGGTTTTTGGTAAACCTACAAGTCCTATATATCCCCACATTCAGTAATGTCATGCGGATGCAACGGTATATTGCTTTTAAAGAGATGTCATAATTGGAAAAGTTACAGGTGAAAACATTTACACAAAAGGCTGTTTTTTTCAACTAATTGTAATGTTTTCCTATATTTAACTGTTAGTTTCTATAAAGAAACCTTGAAGGATCTACACATGACCCCTTGTTGAATTCAGAATTTTTGTCTACTTTACAAAAATGTATAGCTTTCCATTATTGCTTTCATACCCATTTCTAACATTAAATGGAAAGTGGTTGAAAGCACAAAAAATAGCAAATATAGGCTGTGTCATAGAAAAATGCAACACTGTATAATACATTTTGTTTTTCTGATAAAAGTCTGTCATTCCCTAAAATCTGGGTAAATTCAGCCCCATAAACCCTTTTTTGATACCATTTGCAGGGGAAAACTAAGACACTTTCATTTGCAGCCCGTTAGTCCCATTGTTCCCCAAAAAACAAAAATGTAGCTGTTTTTTGGCGAATTTCTGGTCCCCTCCAGGGGAATCCACAAACCCTGGGCACCTTTAGAATCCCCATGATGTTGAAAGAAAAGGACACAAATTTGGCGTGAATACCCTATGTTGTCAAAAAGTAACAGGGGCCTAAGCGCGAACTACAACCCAAATAGCCCAAAAAAGGCTTAGCACAGGGGGGGGGGGGGGGGGGAGGCCTAGCAGTGAAGGGGGTAAAGTGGATATTGTGAATCTTTAGCATCCAAGACCTCCTTCAAAAAGCTTTAGATTGGTGTGGGAAAAGTAAATGTGTCCACTTTAGTGTCCAACACCATCCACCAAAATGATTAGATTGGAGTGGGATTGGAGTGGGAATAGTAAATGTCACCCATCAGAAATTGGTTTTATGGTTGGCAGAGGTATGTAGCCTGTCCAAGCAGAACCACAATCCTAGTCAAGGTAAGTCAGATACACTTTAAAAGATAATCTGGGCTCACCCCCTGTTAGCTGGGAAGAGAACAGTAAGGCTAATCTAAGTGGAAATGTGTCAAGTATTTGTGCAACACAATGCCAAGTAACACAATGAAAACACCACAAAAATACTCCTCACCAGGTTAGAAACATTGATTATATTTTTATATAAATAAATCAAGACCAACACATCAAAATCCAATAAGTAGAAGTTGAGATATGACTTTTTAGAGGATACAAGTGTTTCTAGTGCTTAGAAGCAATGAAGACCTATGGGGGTTATCTGGTCATTCTGCACCGGGGCAAAGTCAAAAGGTAAGGCCAACCACGATGGAGCACAGGCTTTATACAGGAGCCATGAAGGCCCGCTGAACTAAGTACCTTGATCCTGGACACAAAAGCGAGATGCAGGGTGCAGCCACGCAATGTGTCGATGTTGATCCCACAGTCGAGGTAATGCGTCGATTTTCTTCATGCAGTGGCAGCGATGTGTCAGTTCTGAAGATGAAATGCTGAAGCCAATAAGTGTTTGCCCTAGTTCCAAGCTCAAGTTGGTCACCAAGGGAGACAATGTCCTCCCCAGTAGGCTCCTGGGTGGCCTTGTCCGGGGCCCCATTCACTTCCTCTATGGAACATTCAGGGGATGGTTTTCCATTCCCCCTGCTGTTACCTCTCTTGGCAGTGGTCTGGGCCATATTTCCAGGCTCCAGACCTCCTTGGCTTCCTTTCTGGGCAGTCATGGACCTAGTGGTCACACAAACCCCTCAGGCAACCCCAACATTTCCAGGTGTGGCTTGAGCTCCACTTCTAGGCAGTGTGCTCAAGATCAGTCTCTAGCAAACAATCCACAGGCATGTCAGGGCTCACAGCAACTTTCAGAAGACCTGAGACCCCACCACTCAACAGGAACTAGAGCCACAGGTGTCTGCTACTACAAACTGGTGGAATGTATTTGGAATCACTTGCTCAGAGAACACCAGATGACACCATACCATAGTCACACTGGCTCCTGTGCCCCTCACATTTGCCCATTGATGGTGACCCACTGCCTATACTTGGAAGTATTAGAAGGCATGTGGGATTTGGGCACCATCTCCTTGTTAGTCAGGGATGCTAGGGCAATGTCACTAACCCCCTCCCCCACTAACTGGGATCATCTCCACTATGCTAACCAATCCCGGGGGAGTCCCTTCTCAGGGAGGCTGTGCCCTCTTGGAGCACTTGGGATCACCCTTGATGTGCCCATACTCATAACATGAGTAGCTCTTGGGTCAGACTCTTATCAGAAAAGCCTTTCTTCTGGTGGCCAAGTTGGGAATCCTCTACTTTGCTGCCCCTAACACACCCCGTCAGTGCCTTGCTGGAGTAGTCTAAGTCTGGTGGTTTGAACTGGTTTGGGAGTTTGTGGCTGTCTGTAACCTATGTCTGTACTTCTAAGGTGGTAGCCCACATTTAGTAAGGAGAATGCTTTCATGAGGGCATACGTGGTCTGGTCCTTCATCGCTAGTGTCAAGAGGGAGTCAAACCCAACCATGGGCATATTCCTCCATGAGCTACCCCCTACCCCCAGTGCTCCCCTAGGACATTGAGGACCCTCAGAGATACCTCAAAAGCTGAGAACCATCTATCTATATTGTCCCATCCACATAACTGGGCACCAGGTCCTTGGGAATGCGGACCCTCACCTCTCCGTTGGACGCTGCTGGTATGCTGCCACCATTACTACTGGACTCTATCTGCTTTGGTCTGAAGAACAGCTCTCTGAGACTGAGCTCCTCTATGGCCAGTCTCTCGCTTGCCAACCTCTCCTCAGTTTCCAGATTTAGTTTGACTAGCTCCAGCTCCATCTCAAGTTTGAGCTTCCTCTCCTCTCCTCCCTCCTGTCCTCCAGCTTCACTTGTGACAAGCCCCTGGAAGACACGCCGCTCCCTGCCCCATGCTGATTCTCCTCCTGGGGGTGGGGGATGGGTGTCATTCCTGCAGCTCATGATTCTCCTCTGGGTCCTGGTCCTCATCCTCTTTCAGCCCCAGGTCCCCCTCAGGGTCATCCTCCTCTGTTGCTGCTTGCAGCCCCTTTACTTCCTCATTGGCTGTGAATCCACCTTAGAAGCTTTACAGCCCACGTTTAGCCACCTCTCTTTGCAGGGCATTTGCAGCTCAGACCTAGGGCCAGATGTATTACCCGCAATTTGTGACTCGCTAACCGGAATGCACAACAGTGTCTCAGACACTATTTGCGATTCCTAATGGGGTCAAAAAATGCATGCCTCATTAATATTAATGAGGCAGGCACAATTTGCGACCCCTTTAGGAATGGCTAGCACTCACTGGAATGGTGGCCTGCTGGGGTCAGCAGACCACCATGTCTTTGACTGCTTTTTTAATAAAGCTGTTTTTTAAAGAAAAAGAAAAATGTCATTTTTCCGTTTCCTTTTTTTAAGGGCAGGAGGGGTCTCTGGGTCCACTACCTGCTCTTAAAAAATGTTTTCCCACAAACTCACAAATTGCGAGTAGTTTACCACCCACTGAAAGTAGGTGGTAATCTGCTTGGATTGTGCGGCCACAAATGCGGTCGCAAAACATGAGTACATAGCATGCTGACTCGCTATTAGGAAGGGACGCCCCTTTCTAATAGCGAGAGTCGCAAATGCTATTTTGGGAGTCAGTGACTCGCAAAATAGCATTTGTACATGCTATTACCCTTTTTTGTGGCCGCAAACGGGAGGATCTCCCGTTTGCGGTCGCAAAAAAGGGTCGTACATCTGGCCCTTAGTGAGGTTGTCGACATCAATCAGCTGCTTCTCCATGGTAGTAGGGGAAGGTAGGGTTACTAACATTTAGAAAATGAAAATGGCCAATGGAGATTTAGGAGAATTTAGAAAGCCTTTAATTCGCCGTAGACATCAGATGGCAGCGTACACCAAATCACTGTATGGCACTGAACAAACACACGTCCTGTCATCGCAGCTGATCACATGTTAGAAATTGGATTACTGGGGTGAGAGCCCTGTTCAACCTGCAACCACAATCCTAGTAAGGATAAGGCACAAGCAAACCCCAAATTAACCTGTGCTCAAACCCCAGGCAGCATGACACAGATTAGTCAGACTTAAGTTGGAGGCAGTATGTGAATTATTTGTGACACACTTCAAAAAGTAAAACAGTAAAAATAAAAGTATCCCACACCAGGTTAGAGAAATAGATCTTAATTTAATTAATAAAAGAAGACCAAAATACCGAAAATCCATTCAGCAGAACCAGAGTTATGAATTTGTTAAGAATACACTGGAATACACTGGAATTTAGTGCCTCAAAGCATAAAGCGCCATCTGCGGCTATCTGGTCGAACTGGACTGGGTCAACGTAATAGGTTAAGTTTAATAAGTTTAAGCTGATCGTGATGGAGCGCAGGTCGGTTCCAGTTCCACATTAGTCCAGCTGAAGTTTTACCTACTCAAGTTTTATTCCGAGAGTCCCGTTCGCGTTGGAGGGGTTAGCGGGGAGCAAGGAGAGCATTGCAGGCAGTGATCTGCATGGCCCGAGGAGCAGGCCGGGCATCGCGGATGTGTTTGCGCTGGAGATCCTCCGCGAGCGGTCGATGATGCAATGCAATGAGATAGGCTTGTGGCGGCTAGTGCTGGTCAAGCAGCTCAGTTCCGGTGCAAATAAACCCTTTCAAGGTCGCTAAAAGCCCATACGTTTTAATTTAAGAGCACAAGAGCCGCACCAAGGGTACAGGACTTGAGAGGCACCTCTTGGGGGTCAGGAATTCCCTGAAAATGGGCCCAGGAGCTGTTGGGAAGCCTTTTATGTGCCTGAGGCTATCACATGGACTTCAGACAAGCCCTTTGAGTCACTCTGGGTCCTGGGTTCAAGATGAAGTTTCAGGTCCAGTCCTGCCCCAGGCCAGAGGGTGGATAGAAGACAGCAGGTCAGCACAGCAGGGCAGAAAATCTTCCAGAGCAGCAGTCCAGCAGAACATCCTTGTAGCTACCCAGCAGTCCTTCTTCCTGGCAGAGTATCCACAGGTCCAGAAGTGCACTGAAGAGGTGGGGTGAAGGCCCTATTTCTATACCCTGGTGCCCTTCTCCTGGAAGGTGGGAGAAGCTTCTGGAATGGTTTTTTGAAGTACATGGAATTTCCTGACTCTTCTGCCTAGGTTCCAAGTTAGCTGCAATGACAATAGAGGATGATAAGGCCCTTTGTGTGAAGGCAGGGCACAAGCAATTTGGTTGTAAGTGGGGCTGTGCTCAGCACCACCTTCCCACCCTGCCAGCCGATGGCCCATCCAGGCACAACTAATTCCTCTATTGTGTCTGTGTGGAAGGAATTAACAAAGTTTAGCTGTCAGTTACACCAAGTCATGTGACCCAAGACAGACTGCAGGCAAAAAAAGAGCTAATGGCAGGAAAATATAATTTTTCTAAAAGTGGCATTTTCCAAACTGTAATGAAAAATACAACTTTACCATAAAAGAAGATTTATCTTTACAATTTCACATGTACCAAACAGTATCCTATGGGAGGAGTAGGCCTCACAGTGATGAAAAACGAATTTGGGAGTTTTTCACAACTAGGTCATGTAAAACTTAAAAGTACATATCCAAACTTTAAATTACACCACACCCCACCCTATGGGCTACATAGTGCCTACCTTAAGGGTGCCTTATATTTTATAAAACAGGAGTTTAAGGCAAGGGTATTTTAATGCCAAGTTGACATGGTGGTGCAGCACTGCATTAAGGCTGCATTTGCAGGCATGGGACATATTTTAAGGTGCTGCTAAGTGGGTGGCACAAGACGTGCTGCAGAGCCATTTGTAACATTTAATTCACAGGCCCTGTGTACATGGTATCCCACTCTACAAGTGGCTTATAAGTAAATTAAATCCAGAACCTTAAGGCCAACAGAAACAAAAATGCAGCAAAAATTGGACTTAAGTAAGCAAAACGTTTGAGGGAAGACCACCCCAAGGCCAACAGTTCTAACGTCTGCTGTCAATCCACCGTGCCTCCAAGGGGAGTTGGAACTGGACAGACACTCGGCTCCAGCCATGCTCACCAGGGAGCGTGGTTCAGTCAGGCGAGCAGCCGTACGTGGGAATCGAGGAAGCTGGCTAACAAGGGGGTGGCAGGCAAGAATGCTCCTTAAGACACGGTGGTGGGATAGACCCATCCCCTTCAATTTGAATTTAGTTAGGAGTGAGAGAAACTCCAAGGTATGTGGGCCCAACAAAGTGGCTGGTTCATTGTGTTTTACTAAAAAAGTGAGAGACGCTTGGCAAGAGTGGGACTTCTATGATGTTTATGTTTATTTTGTTTACATTGCGGTTTGGGGCGTAGTTGTAACAGAGAAAGGAGGACAGGGTCAGAGAATATACCCAGAGTACTCTCATAAGTGAAAGAGAAATAGGACAAGACAGAACGAATAGAAGAATGGTAAAAGTAAAGCACAAGGAATTACATAGGAAAGGCACAGAAGAGAAACTTTCCGGACCTTGTTTCTTTTCTGAGGGTCTCCAGTCCCACATACGAGAGAAGCTTAGAAGTAAAAGAAGATAAGGAAGGCTGGACAAGGACCTTACAAGAGAACAAGATACAAGATACAAACATTTAAAGTCACAGCATTCAGGACAAAACATTCTGACAAAATACCTATTACAGCTACCAAGACTCACCTCAAAATATTGGCCTGTTGTATGATATATATTGTATACTATATTGATAAATTTGTACAAAGGATTTTCTCTTCTTTTTTTTCAGACTCCAATAATAAAGGCAAATCATGTGGAGCAAACGTGGAAGGTAAGATAAATACATTATTAAATTCCACTTCCTTTGTATTCTTAAGGATACGAGGAAAAATAATTTAAGTTTTTTGTAAATGATTGAGTGTGCTAAACCATCCTGTTATGGTACTTGTCACTGTAATTTCCTGTTAAGGAAGTTTCTGTGTGCCCACCTGCCAGCACAATGACCCATTGCTTGCACTATTTATCCGGCTGTTTGTACATCAGGTGACCATCAGGTCATGTAACCGCCTGGACGCGATTCTTTTCCTCCCACGTCATGATTCAAGAATTAAAACTGAAAGATGAGTGAAGAGCAAAGGAGGGTGGAAAACTCAAGAGAGAGATGTAGGGATGGGTAGAGTGGGTAGAGCTGGCAGAGCAGGGTTAGGGTGGGCAGGCCTGAAGGAACAGAGGTCAGAATTGGGCTGGGGTGAAGGGAAGACTGGGGGTAAGAGGGAAACAGGCATAAGAGAAAAACAGAAAGAAGATATACTAGAATAAAGCAGTCAGCCTAAGAGAAATGGGGGCAGAATCAAAGGAGAAAACAGGCAGACTGGTGGAAAGTCAGCAAGGGTAAGTGGGCCAAATAGGGAGAAGGCCCTGGTTACTTACCAGTAATCTTTAATTTTTTCAATTCCTTATTCCTCGTTCCATTACTTACTACTTGCATTTATCCCCCCTTCCTAAGGATATTTGAGGACAGCATTGCTCTAAAAGTTGGTCCCCAGTTTATTCCTGAAGTGAACTCCAACTTTTCCAGATCACAAGAATTTCTTCTTCTCCTTTTTCCTCTAACTCTGAATCTCTTGGATGTGGTAAGAGAGGTAAAGAATTATTAGTCCGGATCGACTGAATTTAGAATGAGTGTCTCCCTTCTTGTCAATTTCAGCCAGGTCAACAGAGGGAAACACTTCTCTTTCCATGTTATCGGTTGGATTAAGGAGGTAATCTCTCTTTCATATAGAAAAGTTCATGTTGAGTGTGCTGGTTCCTTTCAGGGATCTCCAGCCAGGGGGGGGCTCCTCTGGGACTGGGGGGTGCGGCCCCACATCTGAATTTTGTGCTGCTGCGACCTGGCCTCTCATTCCACTGTTGTTGATGATCACACACAGAGCTTGTCTCCGGGGTCAGCATTGCAACGTGGAGCTGCCGTTCTTACATCTAAACCTAGATAGAGCTGATATCCCCTTGCCTGGCAGATTCATGCATGTTTTCATTGATTAAAATTGTTGTTGCATGAATTCCCTCAACTCTTATCTGTTATGCTTCGGTATTTCTGCAATTAGAAAGGAATGGGACGAGGAATGGATGAGGAGGTAATGCCTGGATTACTCACCGGTATTCTTCATAACTCTGATTTCTTATGCCTCATCCTATTACTTACGTCCCTTCCTCCCTCCTTTTAGGTCTTGCCTACACAGCGTGCATGCGCGGCTTAGAAAAGAGACCTGTAGCCATCGATTGCCTTTTTCAGCCTAAAACGTGCACGCTTTCTATTGCCTTCAATGGCAACCCGTGCACGTACGGCGATTCCCTTGCGGGAGCGCGCGGCACTGTGTGTTAGTAATTACCACAAAAACATGGTGCCCCTGGCTCACTCCCGCAAGGGAAACGCTTTGGTTGCTCTGGACCGCACTCTCCTCAACCCTCCCACTGTTAGTGCAATGCGCTCTGCGCTTGTTAAAAACTTCTTGTAAGAAGAAACGTACCTCATTCATTCAGGACATCCCAGTGACGTTCTGAAACGTAATTTTCAGGTGTGTTTTTTTTGTTTACACAGAAGGGAGATGCTTTGGGAGAAGAAATATTGTCTCAAGTCTCACTATCTCTATAAAATTGCTCCTGCTTTGAAACAGTGTATTTGATGTAAACCCAAATTGGTGTGAATGTTTCCATGAATGTAGGGGCATATTACGAAGAGCCTAATCGCCGTTTAGCAGCACTTTTCGCCGCAAAAGCGACAATATTTATATCGCGCTATCAGCAAGCTGTCACGAACAGCGACAGCTTTCTGACGAAAGTGACCGGTTTGGGTGCCCCTTTGCATGTCAGCGATATTTATCGCTAATGACATTCAAAGTAGGCGTTCCTGACCAACAGACCTGAAAAACAGCCGCTAACAGGCCTATCACCTATTAGCAAGGACGCCCTGGCCCTGGTTAGCGACGTAAAAAGTCACGCTAACCGGGGTCATCGCCGGTTTTTTAACACCTGCTAATATCAGGAGTTATCAATACCTAACATGGTGGGTGGAATATGCTGATACGACCAGAGGGTCGTATCAGCAAGGTTTTCCACCTTCCCCGTGCAACATCGCTGCTTTTCTCGCAATGTTGGCCCTTTCCTCCCGCTATCGCTGCAATATATATATCACCATGGCGCTAATTGTTCCTAATACAGTGTTAGCATGATGCTATATTCCAGCGATAGCTGGCGATGGAAATATTTTTGTTCTAAGCGCGCCCTGCAATATTTTTCGCAGCTTCTTGATAATATGCCCCATAGTCATTTCACCGGTTTTTCTAATCCTTTTTAGAATTTGATGTTTGTATTTCCATTTGCTGATAAATGCTTTCCCT
This sequence comes from Lissotriton helveticus, assembly GCF_964261635.1. NCBI lineage: Eukaryota > Metazoa > Chordata > Amphibia > Caudata > Salamandridae > Lissotriton > Lissotriton helveticus. The sequence goes on from NC_136069.1 coordinate 1,714,390,365, forward strand.
GAATGCTTGTAGTTTGAGATGTTTACTTAATTTGAATTAAAATGAATTGAGTCTTTAAATGCCTGAAACAAAACTGAACACATCAGTGAGATGTCTCATTATCTTATGCAGTGTCCGGTGTGGCATACAACCGTGCAATCCATTTTTTAACCTTTGTCCGTGTCAACTATTATCGACTTTTTTGTTACAATTACAAATTATGCTACAAGTGATTGACTAGGTGGCAGGGGCTGTAAATTAATGTTTTTCTGACTATCATCCCCACTCTTCTGGGAGGTATCTTTACTTTACTGTCATGTCCCAGTGTACTTCTTATAGCTGGTTGCCACAGCGAGCCAATAAAAAGCTACTTATTTAAGCTTTTAGACATCAAAAAGCAATTCATTTAAGCTTTTGGACATCACTGTTGTGTAAGATAATTAGCAAATAAACAGTTTTGACTCGTTTTTCAATTGTTTGCTCTCTATAATAATTGTATCGTACATTGCCAATGTGTTTTATGTTTATTGACTACAATTGATGACTTATTTTTATTTAAGGATAAATCTGCCCTTTTTAAGAGAAGTCTACATTCAAATATGTGATAAACAGGGGTTTGTATGATAGAATTACACATTGATGGAAGTAGGCATGGGCATACTGGAGAATGGTCCCCACTGTGGAATCTTGTAGTTATTTGTGGAAATGTACTTATCATAAGTAAAGGTGACAGACACTTCTAACATCCATCTCTTGTGCGAGGTCAGATTTAAGCCCAGATTTTTTTATAAATATGTACAAAAGCGGAGGACATAAAATATGGGTATAATACCAAGTGTGCTGGTATTAGTAAATTGGCTAAACTGGTGAATTTTAAAACTCTTTATCACGAAGTCCCTGTGGGTTTGGGAAAAAGGGTAATGCCTCTCCCTCAATAATGTAAATGTTCATATTTTTCCCTCTGTGTTTTTCTAAAGTGTTCATTATAAATAGTGTTATGATGATGCGTTGGCAGGGTGGAATCAGATGAGTCCTGTTTCATCCATTAACTCCCACTCCTTGCATGCTGCAGCTGTTGTGCATCATTCTTGACAGATGGGAACCAAGACCTCCTTCCTTAGAAAGCAGCAATGATTGACATTACAATGCAGATGTTCCGGGACAGAAGTTGGCTGAGATGATTTTCTTCCAATAGTCACTGCTCCTGCTGGAGCCATGCTCCCATCCCCTGAGCTGGCATGCATCATGTGCTCTGAACACTCCACAAACACTATCCAAGCACATGTTTGTAGCACTGAACTCTTGCTGCAGGTGCTGCACCCTCTGCAGTCTCACGCATGCCGAGGGGATTGCACCCATGCTGACCCTTCAGTTGCAAGCCCATGTGTGCAGGCCTGGCTCGTCTCTAGAAGGGGGGCTCTAGTCTGTTGCATGGTCCAGTGAGACTTGGATGGGGTCTTTGTATAAAGAATGCTGACTCCCTGTTGTCTCAATAAGACCACTCACTTCTCATTAGGTGAATGTAGGCACACTTCCTCAGCAGTGTACTCACAGCCATGAAGTCTTCATGACAGTTTTCAGATCAGTGGGCATGGTGTGGTCTTGAAAAGTTTTCAAGACCTCCTTTGGGTAAGACATCTTAGTTGCTAATGTGTTTTCCTTCGATTACAGCTAATCCTTGCATTCTTCACTATCTGGGTCAAAAGCTAAGAAATGTTCGGAATCCAAATGTACATTCTTAGTGTGTGCATAGAATGAACAAAAAGACACTGTGTTTCCATATATGGAATTTAGATGCTTTTGAGGTCGCGCCTGCATGAGCATGCGGTAATACAGGCGCTTCCGCTTGTGATACTTCTGCGTTCTATAACAGGCTTGGAACCCATCCATTGCCTCCCATTCATTTCCATCCCTGTCACTCTTCTCTGCTGCCTGCTAGTTGAGAAGTGCTTGACACGCGTCATTTCCTTTTCTTTCGGTGATGCACAGACCAAGTACAGATTAAGTTCAATTAGGCTCATCTTGCTCGTCATCTGTTGCTCACACTGAGTTTCAAGTACTATTTCTTTAATTTTTTTTTTAAAAAAGCAATCTGACCCGGTCAACGCTGGCCGAGTCATAGTGCTTTAAAAAAAAAAAACATATAGCACAAAATCGTCCCGGGGAAATTGGAGTGCTTATATGAGCACCAGATTGCATTACACAAGATAAGATTATTGTATTTCCTTTTTTTTTAGGTCTCGCCTACGCAGCGTGCATGTGCTGCATAGGAGACCTTTAGCCGTCGTACAGCTCTTTTTCCAAGCACATACTCGTGCTTGTGGCGGCATACAGCTTGCGGGAGTGCGCAGCGGTGCGCCACAAGCACGAGTGTGTGCTTGGATAAAGAGCGAACAGCTGATGCTTAGCGAGCACGCGCGCGCGCACACTCCCCCCACCCCTCCGACTTGTTTACTTCTTCAAGCCTGAAGGCTCAAGCACGCCCAGCTACAAGAGTTGTCTCCTGTGTGTGCACGCGTGCACTCCCCCCACCCCTCCCACTTGTTTACTTCTTCAAGCCTGAAGGCTTAAGCACGCCCAGCTGCAAGAGTTGTCTCCTGTGTGTGCGCGCGTGCACTCCCCCCACCCCTCCCACTTGTTTACCTCTTCAAGCCTGAAGGCTCAAGCACACCCAGCTGCAAGAGTTGCCTCCTGTGTGTGCGCGCGTGCACTCCCCCCACCCCTCCCACTTGTTTACTTCTTCATGCCTGAAGGCTTAAGCACGCCCAGCTGCAAGAGTTGTCTCCTGTGTGTGCGCGCGTGCACTCCCCCCACCCCTCCCACTTGTTTACTTCTTCAAGCCTGAAGGCTCAAGCACGCCCAGCTGCAAGAGTTGTCTCCTGTGTGTGCGCGAGTGCACTCTCCCCACCCCTCCCACTTGTTAACTTTGCCTCCCAATGGAACTTAAGAAACTTAACATACCGCACTCCTTCATGTGACACTGCACTGATAGCGCAGCTGACGGCACTTGCATTTTTAACTTGTTTACTTGTTCTATATGTGAAATCGGCATCACATTGTCTCCATTGTAGGAAGCATTGTGTACTAAGCATAGGGAGCACCTTCCTGATTTCAAAGGCTGTTGTACTGTGAGTGTACTGTGGATACTTGCCAAGGCACATGGGCATTGTGAGAAGAGTTGAGAGGGGGCGGCGTTCATGTATCCCTCTTCTTTCACGTAGACCTCATAATTTTGTTATCGTGTTCACTTTTCCTCGTTCCAATGACCGCAAGTTGTAGGTGCCCTATTATATATTGTTTCATGTCCAGGCTGCACCTCTTCTGTTTTAGGGTCTCCTGCTTCTGCTGCCTGCACTGTAATTAATCTGTGTGCGAGGGGAGCTTGGCAAACAGCTGTGCCTATGCTACTGTCCATGTGCGTGAGAAACTTGTGCAGTGTTTGATCTGTGTTTGCATAACTTGCACTACCCCTGCTATACCTCTTCTGTGTTTGATGGAAGCTCGTACTGCTGATGCTTGTGTGGTTCCTGCTGCATGTTATAGTGACTTCCAGTTCGCTATACAAAGCCCCAATGATGGTCTTTGCCACTGCTTGTTTGTTAAATATTTGGAGATAGAAGCTGTCAGTTCCTCAGAGAGCGGGAAAGTCCTCTAGGGGCTACGTGAGGCTGGCATCGAGCTGGTATATTGAGGTATCTTTCAGACCGTCTTTCACCTCCCCATGCGGCCTTGCTTCTTGTACATGCAGTGTTTTTTACATTGATCTCACTATTGGCCTGTAACATGTCATTCACCTTCCCATTGTATTGCTGGTGCATTCCTTCCTCTAAAAAAAACTCATAAATGATAGTTCATTGGTTCTGAGGTTTCAGGAGCTGCCTTCTGAAGTACGCTTTCACGCATTCGATATACACAGTTTGTAAATGTCACTTTATTACAGTTATGCTGTTAACCTCGCAGGGTTTGGGAAGTCGTATTATCAGATTAAAGCTCAAGTGCGTGTGCTTTTCTATGCCACCATTCTAATTCATGTTATGAGGCGGTTTTATGTCAAGTGCTCTGGGTTACTGTCCTATGCCTACCTTTAACTATTTATTACTTTCAGTTGGGTTTGTCAAATTGAGTTAGTTGGAATAAATCAACAATACAAGTCCCACAATGCATTGGGTTGGTAAATGAAAGCACCAACACGATAACATGTGAGCATGTCATTGCAGGAAAGAAATATATTTTCTAAAGGGAGTGTCTGCTCTGTTAATGAGGGTTTGTCACATGACCACAGGAGGTTTACCTGAAGAACAAGCATTGGCATAGCCAATAGGTCTCACCTTTGGTACCTTATAAGTGTTTAGTTATGCAGCACAATATCCTTACTGCAACAACATTCACTGTTACATGGCTAAACACTTATAAGGTCCCAAAGGTGAGACCAATTGGCTATGCCAATGCTTGTTTTATGTAGGAGTCTTTATAGAGGCTTGTTAAATCATGATGAGTGGTAAGAACTGGTCCCTGTAAGGTGCATGCGCATGCGCACCTCTGTCCCCCCGAGCGCGCTGTGCTGTGTGTTCAGCCCATCCCGGGCGAGCGTTCGGGTCATCGGTTTTATGTTAAATGCAGCCCATGACGGGCGCTCAGGTTAACATAAATACTTTCTCAAACGCCCACAATCAGTCCCGAAGCCATGCTCTATTTAGAAAAGAAATGCCCTGGTAAATCTGTCCCCCTGATAAAGATGTTGGAGGTTATTTAAAAAAAAGAAAGCTTAAGAAAGAGGTGCTTGGTGAGGGTGACCTTGGAGAGTTTCTCTCACCATTATAGTAACTAGTGATGAATGGGACGAGGAATGGTGAGGAGGTAATGTAAAGACTGTGGAAAGAGAGCAGTTCACGGTAATGAGGGGCGTAGTTTCTCTGTTACTTACCGGTAATCTTCATTACTCCATGTCATAGGCTTCCTCGCCACAGTCCTTAAGTCGAGAGCACCTCATGAGGAGAGGTGTGGCTCACTGGTTAGAGGCGGCAGACCTGTAAGCAGAGAACGGCCCGGGACCAGGGTTCAATTCCCGACGCGGCAGGGTCTTGGACCAGGGTCAACGGACTTAATAATTCTCGCCTCAGTGCCTACTCTAACCAGGGAACACACTCGGTAACTCTGGGCATTAAGCTTGCCTCATCTCTACAACGGCCCCCCACAGACGCCAGGGATGCCTGGTTTCACCCTGGAGATACCCAGAAAGGGAGCATCTCACAGGGAAAACCAGGACGGGTTCCCCAGCGGTCTACAGCGCCAGGACACTCGGGTAGAGTAACAGTGCGCTTTACAAGTATCCAACATTCCAACATGACTCATGCACGGCATTCACCTGTAAAAATACAAAAAACTATTGCTATGATGCCCACACCAACATTGCCCCCACCCTCAGGGAACGAGAGAACTAATGCAGGACTGTGGAAAGAAGACTATGACTCAGAGTGAAAAGTTTACTGGTAAGTAACTGAGTCGTTACCTACCTCTTCCGTCTTTATTGCCACAGTCTTTACGTCATGAGCGCACACCTAAGCCATATTGAAAAAATCAAAAGAGACAGAAACAATGCAACACCCAGGGCCTGAGTCACAAAGATAAACTTCTCCTTTTGTGTACAGTTGTGCTTGTTTACTATTCACAAAGGGATTTGCAAGTGGCATCTATACAAGTTTGGACTCTCCACACATAAAAAGACCCCTCATTTTATGGAGGTATAACTTTACCTTTGTGAACCAGCCCCACTGTGTTTAGTCAAAACACCAGTATCAGAAACACACAAATAAACATATTCCACTGCAGAAAGCACATCTGAACCAAAGCAAGTGGAGTAAACTTCACCCAATAGTAATTTATAATAGGAAATAAAAGTATGGTGGTCAGATCAAATGGCTGCTGTGCAAATATCTTTGAGCGAAGCCCCCTTAAAAGCTGCCCATGAGGAAGAGACTGCCCCAGTGGAGCCTCCCTGAACCTCAGAAGGAAAGGAAAGACACGCCCTTTGTGAGCCAAAGCAGTCGCTGTTTTAATCCACCTACGAAGCGTGGAAACAGTACGCTTAGGACCAAATTTGCTCGAGCGCACGAGTTAAGATGGCCGCACCCCGGTGAGCTCCTCACCACGTCTGCCCTTCATCGTTGATTCCTGCAATTAAGGAGCCAGAATTCAACGTAATTATGCCGGCAGTAGCGTTTTAACGCTTTTAAATTCCAGTGGGGTGCTTGTCTAGTTCCTCTTCGTGGCAGAAGGAGTCTTTTTCCTCTCCTGTTTCTTCATCGGTCTTCTATCACAGGTACAGCTGAGTCTTCCAGTCAGGGGGGCAGAGCAACATTCTGGAAAGGGCGAGGCTGTGGCCTAGTCACTCCCACAGTCAGATTTAGCTGCTGCACCTCCTTCTCCTGAAAGGTCTTCCTTTTTATAAATATATTCTGAAAGTTATATTATATTTTGTTGCAGAATTTCAATTTTAGGAAGTATGGAGAGCAAAAATACACGTTCAACATAATAAAAGGAAGCAAAATATTTCTCCCCCTCCAGTTAAATCAAAAATGGTGGAATCTAGTGAACCTTCTTTGGCTTTACTACTTGTTTAGATTCATGCAATTCATTCTAGCACAGATACTATTGATTCTGCAATAAAAAATTTACAAAAAGACATGGATAGTCTATCAATGGAAATATCTGACAACGCAATTAAAATTCAGGACAATAAAGTTAAACTTGATAGTTTCTCACAGCTTGTACCAAAAATACCTCCTATGTCTAACCTTCTTCTTGAATTGGAAAATCGTAATAGAAAGTATAACTTGCGTATTTTTAACTTACCAAAAGACGTGGAGGGTAATGCTTGTAGGTTATGTTTGGAGAATTTGTTACTTGGCCTCCTACGTCTAAAGTTTCTTGAGAAATTTGAAATTGATAAGGCTCACAGGATTCCCTCTCATCGTAATCCACCCCAAAATAAACAGTGACACATGATTTTTAAAGTTTTATGTCATAATCACTTAAGGGCCAATTACAATCTCGCTCAGAAGAGCTCCTGACAGCATCTGTCAGGAGCGGATCCAATTCGTAGGCGCGATTTTCGACTGACTCGTCCCCCATTCCGAATAACCAAGTATGATGTGAAAAAGCCCTCCGCTCCAAGGGAGTCTTCTCCGAGCACAAGTCCTTCTGTTCCCTCGCCCGGAGCTGAATTGCACAGCGCAAAGGGGGCTGCTTCCGAACAACCAAGTACGATGCATGCGTCAACCTGCAGAAGTGACTCGGAGACAAAAAAGCTTTTGGAGACAGACATTGGGGGGCCGCAGCAGGCCCCAATTTACCCGGGCCCTCCGAATCAGTCACAGGGGTGCACATAAACCCCCCCCGATCCAACCATGCACACCGTGTTGGGCACCATAGGGTGCCCACGACGGAGAGCCCGCTTTTCCCCAACCACCTGTTTTTTTGCTATGGGAGTCTGTGTACGCATCACTACACAGGCTCCCATAGACTTCAGTGGGAGTCCAACCGACCCGAGTCCGTCAGCGCACAATTGCATTGTATTCAGTCGGTCAGAGGCCCGGAGCCCGATTCGCTCGGAAAGCCCTCCAAGACTGAGCCGTCCTTAGGACTTTTCCAGCGAGATCATAATCGGCACCTTAGTATTGATACGAACAGCAGCACATAAAATTCCTTCTTTAGTGATTAATGGCAATAAAATCTTCACACATCAGGACTTTGCAGAAGAACCTGTTAAAATTCACAAAGACTTTACTGATCTTCGACCATAATTGCAAAGTCTTTCCTTCAAATATGGTGCTTTTGGCCCTTCGGCTATGTGAATTTAGAAGGACGGTTTCTCAAAGTCCTTTTATGGCCCTGAAGACCTCCGTCTATTTTTGGATCAACCTTCACAGCTCCCCATGGATACACATGAGACCGCTACCTGAAAATTAATCTCATTGTTCTTTCCTGCTAACCTACTTATTCAATTTGTTTTACAGGGCACAAATGGTCCGGTCATGCTTGCTAAGCATGTGTGCGTTTCAAGATTGTTATTAATGTTTAAATGTTGTCTTTTTCTGTGTATGTACTTATCTTTACTTTTATTTTTTCCCTATTGTTCCTTTCTAGAGCTACTTTGTATTATTTTATGCTTCAACAAATGTCATCTCTTTCTTCTTCTCTGCACTTTCTTTTCTCTGTTATTGCTAATTTCAATAATATTAAAATTGTATCCTTGAATGTTAAAGGTTTAAGACATCTTGTGAAGCGTACTAAAATTTTAGATTATTTACGAGGTTATAAAGCGGACATTTGTATTTTACACGAGACACATATTGATGATAAAGTCTTGGCTTATATACAGAAAAAAATGGGTTTTAATGTATATGGTCCGATGACTTATTACCCCAATTTTTGGTCTCTTTTTACCACAGAAGTGCTCAAGTTAGGCAATGTCCCACTTATTGTTGGAGGAGATTTTAACATTATATGGGACCCTTTATTAGACAGATCATCACAAACTAAATATCGACAACCTAGAGCTTTTTTTACTCTAAAGTCATTTTTTAAAACAATGAAGTTGGTTGATATCTGGCCGTTGCATCATCCTACTGAGAAAATGTTTACTTTTTTTTCAAATCCTCATAGCTCTTATTCAAGATTAGATTATGTATTAGTTTCTCGCAAATTAATTCACTCAGTCACTACACCACATAGCTATAATATTGATATTTCTGACCATGCTGTTATTTCTATGGTTCTACAACTTAGAATTCTCAAGCTCATTCCAGATGGCTTATGAATGCACATATTGTTCTTAAATAATAAACCAAAAATGTAATCAGCCCTTCAGGATTATTTTACTTTTAACCCAGAAGTCTCTGCATCCATGGTAACTCGATGGGATGCCTTTAATGCATACATTAGAGGGACATCCATTTCTTTTATGGCTCTTGAAAACAAATCATTCAATTGTAAAATTATAAGAATTGGAAAAACAAATTGCAACATTTGGGAGACTTTTCATATCATCCAAAAACCCCCATTTAAAAAAAAATTGCAAAAGCTGCGTTATGAGTTTAACTCAATATTAAGTAGAAGAGCTGGTATACAACTTTCTCATTCTAAAGCCAAGTTTTGTTTTAATGATAATAGATTTGGAAGGCTCTTGGCAAACTATTACGTATTAAAAAAGATAAAACTCAAATAAATTCAATTCATGGTTGCAATGGAAAGATTGCACTATCCCAAAATGGATATTGTTAAGGAATTTCTAATTTATTACTGAACCTTACATAATAAACCTAATTTAGAAGACACTTCACTAATTGATCACTTTTTACGTAAATGTTGATTACCTAAAGTTTCTCAGTTAACTGAAGATAAATTAGACTCGCCAATTAGTATGGAAGGGTAAATCTCTAGTTCCTGATGGAATTCCAGCAGAATTTTATAAAGAATTTGCCTTGCAAATTATTCCTCATTTATTTAAATGTTTCACCTTTGTTGGTGCGTCAAGCTCAACTTCTGGTTCTTTTACTGGAGCTTTGATTATATTTTTTCCAAAACCTAACAAAGTCTCGCCCATTGTATCAAATTAAATCAAGATTGTAAACGTTATGCTAAAATTATTGCAACCAGATTGACCTCCATACTAGATTTCCTTATTCATCCTGATCAGTCTGGTTTCCTGAAAAATAGATATCCTGTCAAGAACATAGTCCTGACTGTACTTTGAGCAAAATCAAACCCACTCAGGCGTTGTGCGATGGGCTGGCTCTCTTCTTCCAAGAAAAAATTCACAAGATCGTGGAAGGCCTGAAAGATGTAACGCTATCCGGTCCTTTGGAACAGGAAAAGGGGGAGATAATTAATAACAGCCTTAACTGGGATAGCGACTCTAACTCGGCTGTCCCTAAGGTCACCTTGGATGAATTCATGATGCCTTCGGAAGAGTAGTTTGCCCGAGTGGCCCTAGGAATCTCCTTAGGATCACCCTAGGATCCTGCTCCCCATAAGATAATGAAAGAACTCAGATTAGAGATAGTTCCTATCCTACGTCAGCTGTGCTGCCAATCCCTCAATAATGGAGTGGAGCCACCCAGCTGGAAGCAGGCTATTATTACGCCGCTCCTGAAAAAATCCACACTGGACCCAGGCTGCCATAAGAACTGTAGGCCAATTTCGCTCTTACCATACCCGGTCAAGATCCTGGAATGTTTGGTTAGTAGGGCGCTGTCCTATCTTCTGGAGACAAACAATAAATTGGAAGAGGAGCAATTTGGTTTCAGGCCTGGTCACGGACGGAGACAGCCTTGGTGACCGTCTTAGATAACCTTCGAATGCGGGCGGACAGGGGCCAATCAGCATTTGATACGGTCAACCACAATATACTTCTCTCGAGGCTGGAAACCCTAGGAGTGACAGGTGTGGCATTGAGATGGATGCGCTCCTACCTATCTGATAGATGGCAAGCAGTAGCGCTCCCACCGTATCAATCGGAGTTTGTAAAAAATTGAACACGGAGTACCGCAGGGGTCCTCAATCAGCCCTATTCTGTTCAATGCATATATGCGACCACTGTTAGAGATGATTAAATCGCACAACATCAGAGTGGTCAACTACGCCGATGACACCCAGCTTATGGTGTCCCTGGATGGTGACCAGGCGGATTCCCTGGAAAGCTTTCACACCTGTATGCTTGAAATGGTGAAATGGCTGAGGGACAACTCGCTTCAATTCAATAGCGAGAAAACAGAGATTCTACACTGGAAGGTGGAGGCGAACCTTCGAGGACTACCAACTGATTTTTGGCCAATAACCACAGATGGCTCGTTGACACCAGTGAGCACAGTACGCAATCTGGGGGTCAGTCTTAATGAAAAGCTGAATCTGGAGTCCCATGTCAACAAACTGGTGGGAGGCTGCTATACTCTCATCCGAGGACTTCGGAAAGTGCTACCATTGCTGCCAATCCAGGCAAGCACCACAGTATTCAGGAGCATTATACTGAGCTGCCTGGATTATTGTAATGCCCTGCTCTTAGAGTCCCCGAGATATCTGATTGCCAGACTCCAGGGTATCTAGGCGGCAGCAGCAAAGCTTGCTCTGACTCGAGCACGCCGCTCCTCGACGACACAAGCACTGGCGGAGCTGCACTGGCTCCCAGTGACCCAAAGGATTCTGTTCAAATCCTTATGCATAGTGTTCAAGGCACTTCATGGACAGGGACCCAAACTGCTCCAAGATTCCCAGGATAAAGAAAGCAACCCGGGGGGAAGAGTTTTTGACGTGGCAGCTGCCCGCCTCTGGAAATCAGGAGCAGACAGAACCTAATGCTGTTCCGTAAGAGAGTCAAGACGTGGTTCTTCCCTAAAGTTTGATCCTTGACTTAGTCACATGATTCTCCACATTAGCTGCCTTCCTTTCATATCAGCGGCCTTTCTCTCACCAGCTCTCTCCTTATGTCTCAGCGCCAGGATGCCCGAAGGGTTGCAGTGTGCTCTACAAATGCTAAAAATAAAATAAATAAATAAAACACTAAAGTCTTATTATATGCTTTTGAACAGGGGACTTCCTTATCTTTACCATCTGGAGTGCTTGCATTGGATGTTGAAAAAGCTTTTGACAAAGTTCATAAGCGATTTTTATTTCATACCTTATCGGCATTTAATGGTGGTGATTTGTTTATTCGCATGATATCTGCTCTCTATTCTAGCCCTTCTGCTCGCCTATTCATTAATGGTCAAATTCCTAATGATGTGGTTTTCTTTTTAGAGGTACCAGACAAGGTTGTCCCTTGTCTCTCTTGTTATTTCTTCTTGTTATTGAACCCTTTCTTACTACTATTAGAACATGTATTGCTACTACTGGTATTAATATCAAGGATGTTATTATCAAAACATTAGCATATGCAGATGATATACTTTTGTTGATTAGTAATCCTGAATCCTCACTCCCTCCATTATTAGATATTATCTCATTATATTCTCAGATTTCAGGTTATACATTAAATACGAACAAAACTATTTTTTCCTCTCAATCTTCATTGTACACCTGAAATGTTACCTATACAAGAAATCATTTGCAAAAGGGATTAAATTGAAAACCTTAGAATTCAGTTTTCCACTTCTATAAAAAAAACAATTACATTAAATTGTGAATCTATTATAAACTATATTAAAGATAAATTCACTAAGTTGTCTGCATTACACCTTTCATGGTGGGGGAAAATTGATTCAATAAAAATGGTAATAGCTCGTAATTTTTTTTGTATTCCCTAGATATGATCCCTCGTAAATTTCCTATGCAGTTTTATAAGAATGTTGACCAGCATTTTTGTACGTTTTATTTTAATATAAATCACCCCGTATGGAAAAATGAAATGGAGGGTTTGGTTTGCCACCTTTTTTAACTAATGTAAAGCGTTTGCATTAAAACAAAGCTCTCTTTGGTTTAATCATTCCCACCTTAATAATCCCCCTACATGGCTTTTAATAGAAAAAGGTTTGATAACGATTTTTCCTTTACCTACTTTGCTAACTACGTCTCACACTTCAATGTTAATTAATAACTCAGAGCCTGATTCACAAAAGTAAATTGAGACTAAATCTAACTTTACGACTTTTGGTATTCACAAAAGGCATTTACGAGTCATAAAGTTAGACTTTTATCTCAGTTAAACTTCAGTTTTACTTCCGTTAAACTTAAGACCAAAACTTAAGTTTGACTGAGACAAAAGTCTAACCTTACTACTCGTAAATGCTCTTTGTGAATACCGAAAGTCCTATAATTAGACTTTCTTCTCAGTTTACTTTTGTGAATCAGGCCCTCTATTATTTTGAAATCCACAAAGTTAAAATTTCACGATTTAGATTCACTTTTTCAGAAACCCATGAGACTCCAGACACTGAAACACCATCTTGTCAGCTTGCAGGCCCTCCGAAAAAGAAGCGCAAATGAGCCAGTTATCAAGATAGGTTGAAACCAATAACCCCAAGGCATGCAGGGTACCAACCAAAGGAGCCACGGTCTTTGTGAAGACTCAAGGAATCTAAGAGAGGGCAAAAGGAAGAACACAGAACTCAAAATGGTGCCCCAGTGCAAAGAATAGCAAAGTCTTCTGAGAGGAATGGTGCATAGATAAATGAAGATCGATATCCATCAGGTCTGTAGAAGCCAGAAACATGCTAGGGCAGATGAAGTACTTCATTCCTCCAAGCACCCCCTGGGCCTGCTGTCGCCCCCCGACTCCTGTCTCAGCTCTGGTCCACTCAACTCTAAAAACAAGGGTAAGGGCCTCCCATCTAGACCTACTAATGATGCTGCGACTCCCCCTTCCACCCCATCTCTCCCTCCCGCAAGTCAGGTTGGCGCGAATCCTCCCAATGTGTTCTACAATCGGATCAAATCCAGGGATAGCATCTCCCCTAGTGCTGCCAGAGAAGTTCTCCCCACTCCCCCAACCTCTTGCATCCGCCATTAAGTCTACGTTGCCGCCCGCTTCCTATCTTTGCTCCTCGCCCTCTCGCCTAGTAACTAACAATCACCTCACCCTCTGCTCACCTAGATTCTACCTCTCCTTACCTTGATTTACTGGTCCCACCAAACTATAACATCATTAGACTTGATAGATAAGTAAAAAAAGGGGGAGGCATTGCTTGCATCTATCTCCTTGTCACAGAACTCCATGCAGAACCCACGGACTCTTGCGAATATCGTGCCCTAGCCATTAGTAACAACTCTACTCAGTTGTGCATCTTCTACCACCCCCCAGACTAGAATGACACATTCATGGATCTGCTCATGGAAATCCTTACTGCTAAAGTCTCCTCCCATTCCAATGACATTTTCCTTGGTGACTTTAATCTGCATTAGAATGACCCCAATGACTCCCAGGTCAACGCTGTCAAAGACTTTCTTGCTGACCAATCACTCACCCAGGACTGTACCCTGCCAACCCACTCAAAAGGCGCCACATTGGATTGGAACATCACCAAGGCATCGGCGGTCAGGCTGAATACAATTGATACATGTGACTAATCGGACCACCACGCCATCACCTTCCTAATACCTGACTGCCACATGAAAAGACATGGGCAACCGGTGAAACCGAAACCGAAACGTTAGCTCAGAGACACTAAGAACTTTGACCTCAAGAAGCTGACTGCTCGCTGCGAGAATGACCTACACCCCCCCAAATCTATCTTAGGTCAATCACCTTACAGAGCACTACAACTCGGCTATGTCCAACATATTGGATGATCTGGCCCTGTTAGAGCTCAAAAGGTCCCAAATCAAAGACAAAAACCCCATGTTCAGCAGACCCCTCAATAGCAAAAGGCGAGCTCTCCGACTGGAGAAACTGGAGACAACACCCCTCAGCCCCCCAGCTTAAACTTCTATGCCAGGCCAGAAACACTTACAACAAGAACATCTTCATATTTAAAGAAGAGTTTTTGAGATCAGAACTAGAAAATGCCAAAAACAGACCCCGCAAACTCTTTAAAATAGTCAAACGTTAATCAAACAAACTCGCGAAATCTTCCAAAGAAACTACAAAATCATTAATAACCTGTGATGAGTTCTCCTCCTTCTTTAAAACCAAAATCAATTTGTTAGGTATCAAACTTAATGCCACCTCAAACTTCCCTCCTCCTCTTACCGGGACCCATCTCCTCTCTTCCCCCAGGCAACACCCAATAACAAAGCCCACTTGTCCTACTTCAAACTTTATGATGACCATTCCATCTCGAAAATTCTATCCTCCTTAAAACCGGATACCCACTTCAACGACCCTCTCCCTGCCAACTGCTTGGCAGTGACCTCCATACTCATCACTCCCTTATAGATTACAATATCTTTTTTTGAATAAATCTTTTTATTAACAATCATCGACATACAAGCAATCATAAAACCCACTCAATATCAATAGAGGCATGACAATTAGAGGCAATAATCCTTCACATTAGACACAGTAAGGACATTTCAAGGAGGGAGCAGGTCATCTAGTTCAATACTTTGTGGGGGAGTGCAAATGTCTCCACGATATGAGTTCCTCTGTGTCCATATGTGGGGCCACTTTCTAGGACAGCTTCGGGCAGCATATAGTGTCTTTTCCCTGACCATACACCAGCCCATACTCGTCTCCCATGCCCCCAGCGTGGGGGGAGTTGCCGCTCCCCAGGCCTAAGCGATGTTTCTTTTGGCTAGCATGAACCCCAGAGTGGCCCACTGTGTTTGATGGGTGTTCAAGTCAGTTGGTTCCCATATGTTCAGTAGGCATCTACGTGCTTCAGGGTGAATAGCAATAGTGAGGATTGCCCTCATGACTTCATGTATCTCCCTCTGGTATGTTTGAATGTGTGTACACTCCCATATGATGTGCATAAAGGTGCCTATTTGCCCACAACTTCTGCGACAGTCTCCTGTTTCCGCTCTTCCGATCTGTACTAGTCAAGGCCAGTCATATTTATCCTATGCAGGATTTTAAGCTGTACTAATCTTAATCGTGCTGGAATAGCCACCACCCGAGGGGAGGATATCGCCTCCTGCCATTCCTCACCATCAATTTCTATACCATCTGCTACCCATTTCTGTTGCAATACAGAGATAGGATTTTCCATATTATATATTAACTTATTATAGATTAATGAGATGGTCTTATCCGGGAGGTGGCCATCCAGTATCCTGTCCTCCAACGGGGATGACTCGGGAAGGGAGGAGCCCTTTGGAAGGAGTGAGTGTAATGCATGGCTAACCTGTGTGTAACGAAAAAGCTCAGTGTCAGCTAGCTCGTGTTGACTTTGGAGAGTGGCAAATGTTTTCACTCCTCCCTTTTCCCATAAATCTTTAATTTGTGAAATACCAATCATGTCCCATTTATCGAACTCTTTTGATGTCCATAGATTACCTAGTTGTGCCGAATCCCACAGGGGGGTGACCAATGTCAGTCTACGCTCCCAACTGAGGAATATGTTTGCGGCGTGCCATACACATACTGAGTGACCAGTGGGGACCGTCATCTGAGGCCGGCCAGGTTTCGAGTAGAGTGAGCTATTATAATTCCCTCCCGGAAGGAGCCACCTATCCATATGGAAGCCTGGATCATCTAGGCCACCGTAGGTGCCATGATTGATGGCTGCCAGGTGTGCAGCCCAATAATATTTCTTTATATCTGGGAGACTGATGCCTCCATCATACCATTTTAATGTAAGTTTACCCAAGGCTATGCGTGGCGTCCCATTCCACAATAATTCTCTCTGAAGGTGTTCCATTTCTTTAAAATATTTCAGTGGAATAGGATCAATTGAGTTTTGCAGGGGAGGGGCATCATTTTAAAAAGAACAGCCTTGCCTAGAAGAGAGAGGGGAAGGGATTTCCAGCTGGCTATGTCCCACTTTAACCGTAGTATTGGAGGAAGGAGCTTTTTATCGTATCGAAGTGCAGGGTCTAGGGAGAGAAAAATCCCCAAGTATTTCAATCTCGTGGCACTGATCTGAATTTGACAGTTACGGGGCAAGACAGGTAGATCTCCCTGCAGGACATACAGGTGAGACTTAGTCCAATTGATCGTAAACCCAGAATATCTGCCGAATACTGCCAAAATGTGCAGAACTGAAATTAGGGATTTTTTTGAATAAGTTAAATAGAGTAGTTTGTCATCCGCATAAAGCGAGATGCCGTCCTCCCATTCAGGTGACCAACAAGATGGGGGAGAGCGGGCATCCCTGACGCGTACCCCGGCTCAAGACAAATGTGTCCAACTTTTATTATTAACCACAACTTGTGCCAGTGGTGTCGAGTACAGTAGGCAAACCCACTGAATAAATTCCTGGCCGAACCCCAGTTTTCGGGGGACCGCTATGAGATAAGGCAACACAATAGTATAGAACGCCATGGTGGCGTCCAAAGAGACAAGGATAGATGGTTCCAGGATCGTGTCCACCCGACCTAGGACCCCATGGACTTGGTGCAAATTTAATGCTGTGTTCCAGTGCGGTATAAAAACGGATTGGTCTGGATGCACCAGGTTAGAAATTATTTTATTTAGTCGGTTAGCTAGTACTTTTGCAAGGATCTTGGGCTCGGCATTAAGGAGGCAGATAGGTCTATATGAGGTACAATCTGTTTTGGGGTTGCCTTCCTTATGTATAGTCTCTATGTTGGCTATTCCTTGGTCCTTTGGTAACTCCCCTCTTTCTCTTCTTTCCTCGAACATGACTTTAAGTTGAGTAGCCAATTTATCAGGATTAAGTTTATATAATTCGATTGGAATTCTGTTAGGGCCAAGGGCTTTCCCTGAGCTCAGTGATCTGATCGCCTGTGCTATTTTGACTGTTGTCAAGGTGCTGTCCATTAGTTAATGCTCCTTCAAGGAGAGGGTTGGGACTGTTATGTCCCTCAACAATTCAGCAGAGCCTTCTTCGGTGTATGGTGCTACTGCGGTATACACCGCATCAAAATGACTGGCAAAGTGATTTGCAATTTCTTGAGGGTCGGTGATGCAAATATTGTTAGCGTCTTGCAGAACCAGGACCAATCTGTTCACCCATTCCCATTTATCAAGCCAAGCTATCAATTTTCCAGCTTCACCCCCTAGGTCATAGATCCTACTGATTTACTTTTTTCCCCAAGTATTTTAGCCTTCTCTGTAACTAACGCCCTATATTCATCCTGTTTAAGGCGCACCAAGTGGAGCAAAACTGGTGTGGTCATTGTTTCCATGTCTCCTTGTAAGTGGTAGATCTCATCTTCTATGTTAGATACTTTCTTTTGTTGTTCCTTCTTCTGTCCAGATATTAGGGATTCACAGTACTAACTTAAGACAAAATCCTAAACTTGCTACTTTTGGTATTCACAGAAGGCATTTATTAGTAGTAAAGTTAGGATTTTGTCTTAAATTTGACTAAAGATAAACTTAGGACAGACTTGAGACAGACTTAAGATAAACTTAAGACATAATCCTAACTTAAGTCTGTCTTAAGTCTGTCTTAAGTCTGTATATGTACCCATATCGGTGAGTGGTCGGATATGCCCCTAGCTAGGCATCTGATTTCGTCAATATGTGAGATTTGGGGGCTAGGGATCAAAATGTAATCTAATCTGGATAGGCTGCGGTGGGCTCCAGAGTGGAAGGTGTGTTGTATTTTCTCAGGGTTGTAAGTACGCCAGCCGTCCACCAATCCCATGGTCTCCAGAAAGTCCGGTAGCCATCTATTAGAAGGCCCTAATTCATGCGTGGGGTGACGGTCCAATCTACCTGAGCCCAGTGAATTGAAACTGCCTCCCAGTAATAACATTCTCTCCGATAGTGAAAGGAGAGTGGTACGTAGGTCCTGGAATGTAGTAGTCTGGAGGTCAGGTGGGACATAAACAGACATTAATGCCAGGACCCAGTAATACCTATATAACGGCCCCTGTCATCAGCCCAAATGGAATCTACGCTGAGGGGGAATGTGGTTTTTAGAATAATGCCTACTCCTCTCGAACTTGTTGTGAACCCCGCATGCGCCACCAGTTGTACCCCCACCTGCACATAGCTTTACATGAGATTCATATCAGGTGCGTATCCTGAAGAAGAACTATGTCAGGGGCCTGTTTCCTGACATATCGAAAAACTATACTGCGTTTAACTTAATCCCCAAACCCGTAGGACATTCCAGCTCAGAATTCTGGCACTCTTTTCCCACTGCGTATGCATTAAACCTAGTGGAAAAACTCAAAGCCTCAGTAACACCTATCACATTGCTTGTCGATGGAAAAACTGCAACAAAGAACACAAACAAATCTCCCCTCCAACAACTTCCCTGCCCTTTAAACTGCCAATACTAAACTGGCAATGTGCCTGTCGCCCAACTGCTGTAGTAAATAAAGAAAATGAGGGTGTGTGGTACCCCGCCCCCACCACCCCTCCACCCCAGAACACTTAATTTGTCTCTGAGAGGAAATGTTACACCATTGTACATCTAGTCTATCTAGCTAGTTTCACACCCTTTAGCAGTCTCATTATGTCCGCCAGTGTCCAACTTTTTGCTTTTGGACTGACTGGATGAAGTCAGAGAAAAATGTTATATCGGCATTATCAAGTCTAAGTGGAGGCAAGATTCTGGCGAGTTGAAGTATTGCGTTGCGGTCCGGGTAGTTGAGGATCCTAGCCAGGATAAGGCGCGGGGGCCCCGGGCCTCGGACGTCCCCCGGGACTCTGTGGGCTCTTTCAACGATGAAGAGGTTGCTAAGTCCTTTGGGTCTGAGATGTTGAAGGATGAGCTCTTCCACAAATAGATCAACTGATTCTCCCTCCGCTCTTTCGGGGACCCCTAATAAGCGTACGTTATTGCACCTAAGGTGTCCTTCATAATCATCGAGCTTAGTTTCTGCGAACTTTCGAAAAGGTTGCAGTTCGTGAATTTCGGTTTGTAGTTGCGAGGTATCTTCCACAAGGCTGGTAAACTTGAGTTCCATCTGTTTAAGCCTCTCATTGTTTTTATTGAGATCTGCCCGGATAAGGTTCACCTCGAGCGTTACGGTGTCCGTTTTGTGTTCAAGTGAGGTTTTTATCTCCGCTATGGCTGTCATGACATCCTTAAGAGTATGTTCTTTGTCCGGGTTCCTTTGCTCTACTGCATTCCTATTAGGGGAGGACTCGAGTATGCTCTCCTTTGAGAAGCATATTTGTACAACTTATTAAATTGTACTGTCTTCAGGTCCCTTGTGGACGCCATTTGCCTTCCATCGGGTTTCCCACTGAGGTCCGCAGCGTGGCCCATTAGCTGACCCAAACAGCTGGGAATTTTGCTGTATGGTGTGAGAGATAAAATTACTGCAGGCGCTGGGTTGATATATGGGTGCAGTGCTTGTCGGACAAAGTAGGTGAGATCGTGGGAGGCTGGCGATCATTATGCGTCCAGGATGCTGCCTCGGTAAAAAGCTGTGGGGCCTCCCCCACTAACTAATGGAAATGGTGCCACTATGTTCCTTCAGGAACGTCCCTTGTGGGGCCTGTGATCACCCCTTCACAAAATTATTCATCTGCCACAGCGCAGAGAGCTCGTGCTTCGCTGGCATTCCGCCCTCCTGATAGCCTGGTTGCACCCAAGTGATTACCCGTTTCGGCTCTGCATATAGCGGCCATCACCAGGGAAGACATGGTTTGGCAGTTTGGGCTGGACTGTTTCCATGAGGCACAGGGTCAAAACTGATTTGCATATGGCCATGTCTGAACTGGGGCGGCGTGGTGAACAAAATAACGATGGATTAAACCCCGATCTGTGACTGGGGGTGAATGTTTTGCCATTGTGCAACATCCGTCCATCATCTTGTTTGTATTGCTATTCACCCTATGTGGGTAGAGTATGCCCAGACGTGGGTTCCGTGCTCACTACACCACTGGAGTCAAGCTATCCTGGCTGATGACAGCTGATAGCCAGAAACCGGTCCTAGGATGCTTGATTCCGGTCCAGGGAAGACATGGCTTGGCAGTTCGGGCTGGACTGTTTCCATGAGGCACAGGGTCAAGACTGATTTGCATATGGCCATGTCTGAACTGGGGTGTGCAAAATAACGATGGATTAAACCCAGATCTGTGACTGGGGGTGAATGTTTTGCCAATGTGCAACATTCCGTCCATCATCTTGTGTGTTTTGCTGATCGCCGCGTCCGAAGCAACACTGGTGGGGGTGGGGGCTCGCCGCACCTCACTCGGAGCCTCCCTCCCCACCGCCTCCTTTACAGCTTTTTGGGCTGGATCTTCTTCTTCTCTAGTGGAGGCTCACTGGTGCACAACCCAGAGTCTGCCAATCTTGTTCTGCGCCGTCCGCCCCGCAGTCACACCGAGGATCCCATCTTCTGCTTAGTGCTGCAATTGAAGGCCGCAGCAGAGGTCAATTTGGGGCGAGCCTTTCGGGCAAAACTCAAAGTTCTTCCGCCTGCGTCGTCACGCATGTCCCATCTCCAATCACTCGAGGTAACGGCGCTCTTCACTCTGCAGGCCGTGTGGTGCCGAGGGGGATATCTCAGCATGGAGATCGACTGCAGACTCCGTTTTTTCCGCCTTGTATTCCAGGTCCCTTTTGATTGTCAGTTTCCTCTTCAGATAGAAGGATATGTGGGTCGGATATGTGGTTTAGGGTCAGGGTTAACAGAGCTCCACTAAGCAGCGGCAATTACGCAACGCCACGTAGCCACGCCCCCCCTCCTGGACTACAATATCAATGCTTCCCTTCCATAAGGATCCATATCTGACTCCCTGAAAACCGGGCAAGTCATCCCCATCCTAAATAAATCCACTCTGAATCCAGCAATTCCAGACAGCTTCAGACCAATTTCTAATATTCCTCTTCTTGCGAAAGTGCTGGAAAAATGTGTGCAGCCACAACTAAGCCAACATATCGCTAATTTCAATTTGTTTGACAATTTCCAAACATGGGTCAGGCCTAAGCATGAGCGGATTTTGCGGATTGGCAATCCGCGGATTTGCGGATTGCCAAAATCCGCAAAATCCGCGCGGATTTTTTTTTTTTTTATGTTCGCACGGGTTTCTGCAAGTTCGCACGCGTTTTGTACTCCAATGGAATGGATTAACTCAATTACAGCACTCAACTGCACACCGACCATAGTGGATTCTGCTAAATCTCTCGGGATAACCTTGGAGAGCAACCGGAATATGCACAAACACATCAACTCGATGGCCAAAATGGCCAGGTTCCATCTGAGCTACTTGAGAAAACTAAAAGCCTTCTTTATACTGCGGACCTAAACATCGCAGTTCAGGCGTTCGTTATCTCCAAAATTGAATACGGCTGCTCTACCCTATCTGGCCTACCAAAGACTTCCACAGCTCCTCTAAAAACAGCAACTAGCCTCTTATCTGGCTCAAAACAATTTGACCACATTTCACCACATCTGAAGGCCTTGAACTGGCTTCCTCTCGAGGCCAGAATCCAGCTCAAGCTGGCCTGCATCACTCACAAAGCCCTGTACACGAACTCCCCGGCATACCTCGCCCAGACAATTGTGGTATCTGGGAAATTCAGAAACTCCTGGTCTGCCAGAGACCTTGTGCTCCAGTCACCCGCTTCCACAAGGAAAAAGCTTATAACCGAGCGTTCTCGGGGGCTGCACCAAGAATCTGGAACTTGCTACCATCCTCCATCAGAAAAATACCTTCTCTGTCAATCTTCAAAAAGGAAGCTAAAACCTTGCTAATGAGCAAATTCCTCCCATTACTCTCCTTGGTGGCACATACCGCCTTCTGTCGTGACTTTTGTTGTCTGTGCATAATCTCCTGTACTGCTTGCCACTCTCTGTGTACCAATTCTCACTCCTTCAAATGTTCTGCCGCTTCTCTCTGCCTTTTGCAATCATTTATCCCCTTGTATGCAATTGCTATTTTTTCCCTTTTTATCACTAACATGTCCCTCACTGATTTTGGTTCTGCACTGATTATTGTATATAACTATGGCTTTTGTCCTAATGTGTTCAATTCCCTAACCCCCATTCCTTTTTTTTTGCCTATGCCTAAACTGTACCTAACGTGTTTATCCCTGTAAAGCGCTTTGATACCCTGATGGGTCATGTTCGCTCTCTATAAAAACTCAAATAAATAAATAAATAAATGTGTTGTAAACTCACCATTTTTTATTTTTGATGATGTATGAATTGGTTTACTCCCTTGAGATCCAAAACCAGATAAAATTCACCTGTGAGCTTTTGAACCAAGAACATAAGTGAGTAGCAGCCTCGCCCCGACTCTTACTTTGGCACTCGGACAGGGATGTATGTCGTTTCAACGCATGCTTTTACCACGCATCCCCTACAACGCGGGGATTACAACGCAAGTCGTTACAACGACTTGCGTTGGGGGGCGCTTGATAGTGGAATAGTTGAATTTTCTATTCCAACTCCAGTCCCCGTGGACAGTAGGGAAGGTGTTGGATAGAAAATTAAACTATTTCCTATCCAACAGCGCCCTACAGCGAAAGTCGTTGTAACGACTTTCGTTGTAATTCCTGCGTTGTAATGGTAGTGCGGGGTAAAAGATTCGTTGTAAACGATGTTCCCCCTCGGACAGTAGCCCCCTGTGCTCAAGTTCTTGAATTCTGCTTTGTGCAGTGACAGTAGTGAAGCGCATGTCTGTTCAGTGAGTGATGTGTCTGGAGGCTCAGTGAGACACTGATATGTAGGTTGACAAGATGAGAGGGGCTCCAGGGGTGAATGGGGGGCTATAAGAGTCAGTGAGCTCTATGTATGGAAGCTCAGTGAGATACTGGTGTTGTGGCAGATTGACAGGATGAGAAGGGTGATTGAGTGCTGTTAGTGTCAGTGACGTCTGGAATGTCAGTGAGATACTAATATCAGTCAGACTAACAAAATGAGAAGTGCTACTGAGGAGTGACTGAGAGACTATAAGGGTCAGTGAGCTCTGTGTCTGGGATCCCAGTGAAATATTAATATCATAGCAGACCGTCTGCATGAGAAGTGATACTGATTGGTGACTGAGAGACTATAAGGGTCAGAGAGCTCTGTGTCTGGGATCTCAGTGAGATGCTGGTATCGTAGCAGACCGATGGGATGAGAAGGGCTGCTGAGGGGTGACCGAGAGACCATAAGGGTCAGTGAGCTTTGTGTCTGGGATGAAGGTTAAATATTGGTATCGTAGCAGACCGTCTGCCTGAGAAGATATGCTGAGAGGTGATTGAGAGACAGCAAGGGTCAGTGACATGCTGGTATTGTATAAAAATAATTATCTTTTATATAGAAATACCACAAGACCATAAACAACAAAAATTATCCTCAATACTATTGGAAATCAAGAGTTCTGATTAAAAAGGCTTAAATCAAAGTTCTGTGCGAGTCAGTTGCCCTGTCCGGCTACAGCGTTGCTGAAATAACACAGAGTCTAACAAATCCAGCTGACCGCGTCGGTCCGGGCCCACACAAGTGTCGACAGACTCGGTCACAGTACCTTTACTTGATGTGGCAGGCACTGGCGTGCGAGCCGGTTCTGGCGTTCACCGCGTTGCAGAAAAGAAAGCGGTGCAGAGACAGACCGGAGTTCGGAAGCTGGCGTCAATCAGTCCGGACATCGGTACAAGTCGGGCGGGGCGTCGCGACGTGTGCGAGCGGTGCCCAACATCGATGCGTTTACAGGACTCGAAGTCAGCAACAGTGATCATGTCGGTCAGACCAGTTCGATTCTGTACGTCGCGGTGTCCACAGGTTACGGTGCAGGCAACGGCTTGGTGACGGCATCAGGATGGAGTCGTGAGCTTAGAGCTTGTGTTGAAAGATGCAGAAGTTGTTCGATGCTGCGCCTAAAGGACACTGGGTTGGTTGTGAGAGTCAGTCACAGTTCCCTGCCTCTGTAGCCACTGAAACAGCATTTCCAGCAGCAATCCACAAAGGCTGGTGAAGTTACTGGTCCTGAGACTTCGGTCAGGGGGCAAGCTCTTCTCTCAAGGAGATCCTTCACAAGTTCAAAGTAAAGTACACAAAGCTCCTTTCTCCTTCCTTTGGCAGTCAGGAAACCACTACAGGCCAATCCCCCAAACAGCACTTCAGCTCAAGGATAGTCTCTCCTCAGTATCTTCAGGTTCCTCTCCACAGCAAAGGTTTCTTCTTGTAGTCCAAAAGTGATCTAATTACTTGGGATCAGGGTCCCAATATATATACCCCAAAATCCTATGTCCTCTGAGGGTAGAGGGGCCTTTTTGTCCAGTCCAAACCAGTTCTTGAGCACTCTTTTTACAAGACTCTTTCTTTCCTTTCACAGTGCAGGGCAGAGACATCAGACGCCCCACGGGAGGTGGAGTAAGCATTGTGGAGGGAAAGCACAGCCCTGGAGCACTTTGTTAAAATGATTCCTTCTCTCCTTTCACAGTGCAGGGCAGAGACATCAGACGCACCACAGGGGGCGAAGCCAGCACTGTGGGGGGCAGGCAAAGTCCTATTCTGGTCCCAGGTGCAACTCCTCCCTCCCATCTAGATGCAGATCTCTCTATTCACCACTGGGCGGACTCATTCTGTCTCCTGGAATCCCCCAGCCTTGTCACTCAAAACTCCAGACAAGGAATACACAACCTAGCAGAGGCAGGCTTGGAAAGTTAGACAAGAAAATATCTACTTTCTAAAAGTGGTGTTTTCAAACACAGAATGTTAAAACCAACTTCACTAAAATATGTATTTTATCATTCTTATTCCAGGCATACTAAACTCGAATTTCTCCCATGTTCCTTGAGTCAGTTAGGATTATAAGATGTAATTATCTAACTGACCATTCTGGCCTATGGAGAACAGGTATCCTTGCAATAGTGAAAAACAAAAATGGATGTATTTCACTATTAGGACATGCCACACATAGCAGGGCATGTCCTACCTTATACTTACAATGCACCCTGCCCTTGGGCGTACCATAGAGGTGTCTGATATGAAGAAAAGGGAAAGTTTAGGGACTGGCAAGTGGGTGCACGTGCTCAGTCAACATGGCAGTATCAGACTGCAAACAGGCTCTGCAGTGGCAGGCCTTAGACATATTTTACAAGGCTGCTTCTGTGGGAGCACAACCAGTGCTGCTAGCCCACCAGCAGCATTTGGTTTACAAGCCCTGGGCACTCCTGGTGCACTGTACCAGGGTCTGACAAGTAAAACGAAATAAGCCAATCATGTAATCATGAATTAATACATTAATTTACAATAGGGAGCACTTGCACTATGGCACTGGACAGCAGTGGCACAGTGCCCAAAGCATCTGACACATGAGGCAACAGCAAACATGGAAGGGAGACCCACACCAATAGTGCCAGGTCTAACACTGACACTGTCAGGATGTCATTGGATAGTGGAACTCCAGTGATGTTAGTCCTCCTCGATCAGTCAGCAGCCTTTGACACCATCTCTCATGGCATCCTTTTGAACAGATTGCGAGAGTTTGGTGTCAGAGGCAGAGCCTTTAAATGGATTCAAAGCTGTTTATCTGACAGAACACAATGTGTCCAGCTGGACTCTTGTGTCTCAACCCACTCTGACAGATAAGGGAGTCCCCCAGGGATCCATCTTAAGTCCCACCTTGTTTACCATATATGTGGCTCCCTTGGCTGGAGTCATTAGAAGGTGTGAGTTTGAGACCATATTGTACAAATATGACACACAGCTGATAGTCCCTACTGAGGATCACGCTACAGTAATAAAAACAAAAGTTTAAAAATGATATGTCCAGTATAGCAAGATGGATGAGTGAGAATTTTCTGCAGCTCAATGCCACCAAAACAGAGATATTGTTGTTTGGGAAAGCCGAGGAATTGTGGACTTCAGATTTGTAGCCATCTGAATTAGGAGAAGTACCCTCCCCAAAACTCTGGACTAAGAATCTAGGCATTAGAATCAATAATAAATGATCTACATTATCAGGCACCTGTTTCGAAACAATGCAGATGTTTAGAAAGATCTTCCCCTGGATCCCTCTATCGGCAAGAAAAACCCTCATCCAGTCGCTCCTGGTTAGTCGACTGGACTATGGTAACGCCTTATTGGTTGGAATAAGGGAAGACCTACTTTCCAAACTACAGGTGGTACAAGATACGGCTGCGCGCCTTGCCCTCAATAAACCAGCACGAACCCCCTCTCTACTGCTTCTTCACCAATTACACTGGCTTCCTATTAGGAAACGAGCTATTTTTAAACTCTTATGTACGGTCTTTAAGTCTCTTTAGGGGAATGGACCAGCCTACCTCAAGAAGAAGCTTGTACTGCATCGACCTGTACGTCAGTTGGGATCCAGCAAATGCAACCAGCTTCGCACGCCGCGTATCAGGAAGGCAAAAATGGGTGGTCGGGCCTTTTCCCATTTAGCCCATCGGAATAATCTCCCTGAGGAGATCTGGGCATGCACCGAGCTGTCTCAATTCAAAAAAATGCTCAGGACTTGTCCATTTTAAGTTTATGCTGCTCATTGGGTGTCATCTTCTCAAGCGCCGAGAGATCCCCCAGGAGATGATTCGCAGCACCATAAAAATGAGTTTATTAATAATAATAATAATAATAATAATAATAATAATAATAATATAGTGGTATTGTAGCAGACTGTCTGCATAAGAAGGGCTCCAGAGCAGCCACTGAGGTAGATATAGGAGTCAGTGAGTCCTGTGTCTTTCATCTCAGTGACATACCAGCATCAAGGTAGGCTGACAGGTTGAGAATGATGACAATGGGGTTTAAGGGTCAGTGAGTTCTGTGTCTGGTATTCCAGCGAGAACCTAGTATCATAGCAGACCGTCTGCATGAGAAGGGCTGCTGAGGGGTGACTGAGAGACTATAAGGGACAGTGAGCTCTGTGTCTGGGATCTCAATGAGGTACTGGTATCGTGACGCACTGTCAGATCAAACAGTGCGATCCTTACCTTCTATGTCTCTGCTGTGGCTCTGCAGACACAACGTAGACCCAGCCGTTGTTACTCGTGAATGTCCAAATCGAGAAGGAAGACTGGTCGGGGCTAGGGAAGAGGGCCTTGTCTGTAGGGCTCATCTGAATCTCTCAATGAGCTGCTGTGAGGCCTTAAAGGCTGTGATAGTCCCAACTAACTTCCTAACCTTTATCTCACAATTATCTACCTGTGATCTGCGTGTATACGTGGGATGGCGCTTGTGAAGGGTCTGGTGAAGACGTCAGGTGATCCTCAGTGATCCTTCTATAGGGTTTGGCTTTACAGACAGATCTACAACACAATCATTACTTAATTACAATTAGTTAGAACAGATTAAATCTACATCATGTAATTGCTACACGTTTTTATTTGTCAACTTATACAACTTGGAGTGTAGATTTAAGGTTTCCAATTTTCTCTCTGGTGTTTCTTTCACAGCAAAGAGTCTGCAACAATATATTGTCTCTAAGCTCCTAGAGGTTTTGTGAAGAATTCTTTTTTGAAAACTGATTTTGTACTCTGGTGTTTTGGAACTCAGTGATAAGAGCTTCAAACTTGCAAATGTGAATGAGTTATTGTTCTCTCAAATCCTGTCTTTTTAATGCATATCTATGCGTAATTTACAAAAAAAGGTAATCTTGATTTTCCATAAAAGGCCAATGGGCCTACCCTCTTTCTTTTACTTGTATTATTGGGCTTTTGTTTTACAAAATATGACAATTTTGATAACTGGGGAGCCTCAAGATATAGATTTAGCTGAGACACCAATAATATATGAGATGCTTGTAGGAAAAGAAGCTGAAAGCAATGCAAACAAAAATATTGAACCGAACTATCATAAGAAGAACAAAAGCAAAGCAGCAATAAAGGTATGGGGTCAAGTTAGGAAGCATCTGGTATTTGGAAAATGTAATTTTAATTTAAAATGTAACTTCTACATGCCTACATCTTCCTATACTATCCTTCCATCAACTTTTCGTGGTGCAGTAATGAAAGATAGAGACAGAAGGGGGTTCTAACAATATCATTCTATTGCACAGCTTCACTCTTTTGTCGAATTATCAGAGTTGTTTTATTTGTGGTAGGCAGATTTTTATACATATTTTCAAGTATGGATTTCCTGTTTAAAAAGATAAGAGACCAGAATTCTGACTTTAAATGTATGACCAAGATTCCTTTAATTGAAGCCTTGAGATTGAGTTATAGAATGGGACCCATATATGCATTGATGATTCTAACTCACTCAGAATAATGACTTAGAGGCACAGAATGATAAATGGAATTAGCGATTGGGCTTGGAGGATATGTACCTACAAGAATCATTGGCTTTGTCTGATAAGATTATTCCACAAGCTGATCTGAAAGCCCAACCTTTCAAGACAGCCTTTCATTTGCATTACACCCCTTCAAGAATGTTTAAATGGGGGGGGGGGGTGACTGTGATGGGAAATGTAACAGATGTGCACAGACTTGGCAGACATAGTACATATGTTTTCTGCAAGTCCAGAGCTAGTACCATTGATACAAGGATTGGGCGGCCATTTGAGTAACAGCATTAAGACACCAATGGTGGCCCACCCGTTGAGGATGATGCTGGGGGGGGGGGTTGGTGAGAGGGAGGATGTGAATGATTCGAGAAGGATACTGTATTTAGTTTTTATGGCTATGGCTGTAGCAAGATTGTGTATCAACTCTGACTGGCTAAAACCGGATGCCCCTAATTTTAATATGTGGAGATCTCGGGGGCATATTATCAACAAAAGGTAAAAATAATATATTATGAAGCCCATTATCGCCGTATACAATATTGAGATATTCTTATATAAACTTAAGGGGCTTAGGAAACAGCGACAATGGAAAACTGGTGTGAACATGGGCTTCTATGGGAATTCTCAAGGGCATATTATCAAGCCCATTATCGCCGCTTTAGCGGCAGTTTTCTGCCGATAAAAGCGGCGATAATGAATCGCCTTTTGTTGATAATATGCCACTAGGTTCTCGCCGTATACAATATGGAGATATTCTTATATAAACTTAAGGGGCTTAGGAAACAGCGACAGGGGAAATGATTTGGTCTTGGGGTAACAGAATGGATGGAGGTTACAAGAAAGTCAGAGGCTTTAGTTGGTTAGGAAATTGATATACGGTGTTTATAAAATGCATATATGGATGTTTTATATTTGTGGTATGGATTGCTGCTGTTAGGAATTATGCACCTGCACTTTAACCTGGGGTATTTGCCTATTTATGATTTATGATAATAATTGAATCAATTGAATTTTTGTGGTTATGTACTTAGAATATGAATGGATTTTTATAATCATGTCTTAAAAATGTGATATTTAATGCTTTGGAAAATCAATTAAAAAAAGCAACAAATGTATTCTACATCATGTATTTGCTACATGTTTTCATTCATCAAATTAAACAACTTAGAGTGTAGTTTTTAGCTTTCCATTTTTCTCTCTGGTGTTTCCAGCACACCGAAGAGTCTGTAAGAATGTATTGTCTCTCAGCTCTCAGCTCCCAGAGGTTTCAGGAAGTCTTTTCCGATGACTGAATTTGTACCCTGGTTTTCTGTATTTTTTATGGAAGACAAGTGTGCCTACCCTCTTCCTTTTCTTTGCAGGAGCTTCTGTTGTTGGCCAGAGGATCGGGAGACTGAGGACATGGTGGCGCAGCTACTGGATGAAGTTAGGTGAGTGAGCGATGATGAGGAGAACCTCGCGGCAAAGCACGTGAAGCCTGGGCGTGGTTTAAATATTGACCGTGGCCTGAAGTACCGGTTTTTAAGAACCCAGCGGTGCCAGGGAGAACACCCAAAGACTTCGAGTTCTTCCTGTTTCAGACTACAGAAATACAGAGTCTTCTTGGTGAAATCAAAGATCGTATCCTAGAAGTACAACAGCATGTATGTTCTCAGGAGAATGCTCAATCTTACAAAGCCAGACTTCTCCTTTTATACAAAATAATATGCTTCAGGCAAAACATTCCTTATTTTACGGTTGACAATTCACATATTTTACTACAAAGAAAAAGCAGAGTCATGATGACAAGCCCACATTTCAGTTCGTCCAGCCCGCAATTGATTACCCGGCAAGGCCCAGTATTTCCATCAGATATCGACGGACCCCCAATAAAATCGGGCACCTCCTCCTCGTAAAGCAAGTCATAAAGCAAGAAACAGGGACAGGTGTGTGTAAGATTAGGCATGGTTTGTGTGTGATGAAAGGTTTATGATATGTTGTGCCTCAATGCTAATCTCGCTCGGCCACTGGGAAAGGAACTGGCCGGACAGGTTTGGCTTCGGGCAGTGGAGTCAGCTTGCCCAGGTCACAGAGGAGGCAGCAAAGGTGTACGTGTCCTTCGGACTCGGTTTTGGCTTTAGTCATTTGGCTATGTGAGGGCAATCACAAAATGGCTGCCGTTCACAAAATGGAACCCGAGGGTTCAAGACGAAAACTCCGATTTCAGGGTGATTTCGTCACTCGAACATGACGGAAATGCTTGTGCATAGTATTTAATTCATTACCGGTCTGCTGATACCAAAATCGTCATGATACGACGGTGTTTATGACACGGGTCCAGAATTTTCAGTACCACAGGCCCTCCTTTTGCACTTACATAGGCAATAACCTATACTCACGCTAATCTGAGTCCAGGTCTATATTCATAAAGTCATTGAGATGTTGCTGTAGCATCATCCTATTACTTAGCTCGTTTCTTGATACAGGTTTCCTTACACATGATGTAGCACAGAGGCCACATATTGCAGGAGCACACTGTACGCACAGATAGAACAGGAAAAGAATGGCTAAGATCATCCCAATGACTATCAGAATCTTCCATCCCCAGGCGGATATCAGTTCCCAGAACCACCCCATCAGTGACCAGTCTCCTTTATCCACGTGAATAGATTCAGAGATCTTATGCAGTTTGGAGATGGCCTGGTATACTGTAGGAGCGTTATCTGGGATGAAAATGCAGCAACTTGATTGGATCACTTTGCATACCCCACCTCGGTCTGCAAGTATGACGTCTAAAGCGACCCTGTTCTGAAGTGTCATAAGGCGATCCGACTGGAGCTCAGCAGTCAAATTACTAAGGGCACCAGCTGTTTCAATTACAGTGGATTCAACCACCCTTGTCAATTGCCTTATGTTCCTGCTGTTCACCATAGGTCCCCAAAATGGCAGAAAACCCTTAAAAAAATCTCCGAATTCTTGTCCTGTAGTGTTGTCACTACTAATGACACCTCTGACTATCCTTGTTTTATGGTAATCTGCCGTGGCCGTGTAGGTGGGAGGCAACAGGAACGAAACAAAACATGTGCCCGAAAAGTCAGGGGGCAACCATGTATAGGCCCTATCATGGCAGATGAAGTAGGTGCCCTTAGCTGCTAGAAACGAAGGGGAAGTTCGAGATGCAAAGACATATGTTTCAGTGCAGACACTTTTCCCTAACTGAGCTCTGGGATTCTTGCCATTACCTTGCAGACATAGGTGACCCTGATGGGGTACAATCCAAATCGGGGAGGATCTTTTTGCTTGCTGGTTCTCACTCAAAGCAACTCTATATCCTGTTATGTTCCATCTAGTGTATGCTTGCAACTCATCTCCGGGAATGGTTCTATACGAGTCAATGTCTCTGAGTTACTTCTCGTGGAACGTGGGGGATATGGTTCGATGGCATATATGAACACTGTTTGAAACGCCCACAAAGAACCATTGTAGCTGAATGGGAGAACCAAGTATGGGATGCCCTTATCTGTCGTATGTGGCATAAGACCACACACCCAACAATTAGTTGTGTTTACTACCAGTTGGTGTTGGTATAAAAGCTGAATGAATGAGTTATTGGCAAATTCTGATCTTCTAGCGGACTCGTGTTCAGGTAGAGGGTGAAAAGAATGCGAGGAAACAGTAGAAGGAGGTATGGGCTGTGTAGTGGGTGTAAATGTCACTTGAAAAGTAAATAAAACATATCCTATTAAAAACGTCATCACACTAAGCAACATAAAAATACATAATATCAAAAATCGTGTTCTTGTCATCAATGTACACATTCTGGCTTTAAAGTTCATCGGTTTGGCAGGTCTCTCCATCTTGAAAAACTCCATCCTCTATAATTGCTGCCAGCGGCGGTAGGGTGTTCTATGCTAAGGAATGCTTCTGTCAGTCCAGGGCAACTCCCTTAGACCAACCAGAACCGTCGACCTAACGTCTTCGGCTGCACCCCAAAGACTTGGGCAACCGCGACCCTAGCAGCAGAACCCGGATGGCGGTTCGAAAACAAAAATAAGCAAGTTTCTCAGATGAGAGAGCTGCACTTTCAAAAATAGAAGAAAATAATTTTATTTGTCCATAGTCATAGTTCTTGGCCTCAAATTATAACGGGTTCTTCCAGGTGCTGTCTGGTCTTGGAATAAGAGTTTAGGCTCTGTAGTGTTCAATCGAATTGACGGAGGCACCGCTGCTTGCAAAACATTATCGCTTTCCTGTTCAGAAGTTGTTCCTTTTACTCGTGCATCACTAAAAGGCAGAAAGCGAGGCACGGTCTCAGTCTCAGAGTCAGCGATCCCCTCCTGGGTCCACCGGTCGTACGCTAGAGGCAAAGGTACCCTCTTGCAATGTACGCCGTGAACCCAGTGCTTTTTCCCTTCCACTCAAACAGCTGATCTTGTTGAGAGAAGGACTAGATGAGGGCCGGTCCACCGGGGTTGGTCATTCTTTGTTCGCTGGAAGTTTTTAATCAGCACGTAGGATCCAGGATCGATCGGATGTCCTGGAGTTTCAGAGACCTGAGGCAGGGTGTCGTGGACCTGTTGGTGTAAAACACGCAATTTAGCCGTCAATTCGTACAAATAATCTAGCAGTACAGGGTGTTCGATCTCACTAAACTTGGTTGGCCTTGGCACTCCCCATATGTTGGCCGGGCGGCCGAACACAATTTCATAGGGACTAAGTCCCACCCTTGAATGAGCAGTCATTCTCGTTGATAGGAGTGCCAAGGGCAGAACGTCAGGCCATTTAAGACCAGTGCTCGCTTGGATCTTGGCCAGTTTCAGTTTTAGTGTGCCATTATAGCACTCTACTAGTCCAGCTGATTGGGGGTGATTTGCAGCGTGAAATGTTTGCTGAATGCCTAGCCCCTCACATACTTTCTTCATCACTCGACCCACAAATTCACTCCCATTATCACTCCAGACAATTCTCGGCATTCCAAATCTAGGGAAGAATTCTTTGACACGGGCTTTAGCTGTGGACAGGGCAGTATTGTCCTTTAATGGATATGCCTCTACCCATCTTGAAAAGGCACAAACAACAACGAGTACGTATTTCAGATTGTTGCACCTTTCCATGTGGAGGAAATCTAGCTGGAAAACCTCAAACGGATACGTTGGAGGCGCAAAATGACCAGCTGGAGTTGGGGTTCCCCTACCAGGATTGTATTTCAGACACACCATACAATTCTTGACCACATTCTCTGCACACTTGGGAATTCCAGTATTTTGCCATACTGGAGCCAACAACTTACAAATACCTTTCACACTGATATGAGCCATTCCATGGGCCATTGTCACCACTGGAAGCACATACGCATCGGGTAACAACCATCGCTGATGTTCTGACGATTCGACTCAACAACCATTTGCATCCAGTTTATCCTTACTTTCTCTCCATTCATTCAACTCTTTCTCTGTAGCTTCAACTTGAATGGACTTCACACTCTCAATCGTATCTTCACACATTCCAACGTCACCAATCCATCTCGCAGGGCCTGCAACATACATTCGACTCATCACATTCCTTGCAGTTTCTTTCGCAACTTCATCCGCAAACGCATTTCCGCGACCAACATCATCTGTAACCTTTTTGTGTGCACTGCATTTCACAATCGCAACTTGCAACGGCAAGGTCAGTGACTCAAGAATCTCATTCACCAACTGACCATGCTGGATCTTAGCACCATGCGAAGTCAGGAAACCACGTTCACGCCACAGACGTCCAAAACTATGAGCAACACCAAAGGCATACTGACTGTCAGTGTACACATTCACTTGTTTTCCTTTCGCCAACACACACGCTCTTGTCAATGCAATCAGTTCTGCCGCTTGTGCTGAGTTATGTTGGATACGTGCAGTTTCAACAATCGTATGCAAAGTCGTAACAGCATATGCCGCAGTCGTATCACCATTCGGAAGAGGAGTGTCCTTGAGATCTATCCTCCCTTTCGTTTATTCCTCAGTTCTAAGAAAACAATCATGTGACTCTTCGACATTCTCTGTCTCAACTGAAATCGGCAACAACGTGGCTGGATTCAGTGTATTGAACCTCTTGACGTGCACATGACTCGCCAACAGTGTCAGCTCATAACCTGACAAACGAGCACTAGTTAAGTGCTGTGTCTTGGTTCTGTTTAACAAGGTGTCCACCGCATGTGGAACCATCATGATCAGCATGTTATTCATTACTAATCCAGCAGACTGTCGAATATAAACAGCTGCTGCCGCAGTAGCTCTCAAGCAACTTGGCAACGCCTTAGCTACCGGATCTAAAGTCGACGAAAAATATGCGCATGGACGTTGCTTGTCCCCAAAAGACTGTGTCAGAACTGACAATGCACAACCTTCTTTCTCATGGACATACAATGTAAAGGGCTTACTGTAGTCGGGGGTACCCAACACAGGAGCCGAACACAATGCATCACGCAATTCGGAAAAACTTTTCTGACACTCTTCAGACCACGGAATGGGATTCGGTGTATCTTTACAAGTTAATGCCACCAAAGGTTTGGGCAATAAGAAAAAATTCGGTATCCATTACCTACAATATGATGTAATGCCCAAGAAAGCACGTACTTCTCTCTGTGTCCTTGGCACACTCAATTTTGCAATTGCCTGAATTCTTTCTGGGGTCAGTTTTCTTCCCTCCTTCGATAAGAGATGACCTAAGTAGGTCACTTCTTGTCGACAATATTGCAACTTCGAGAGAGACACTTTGTGATGCAGATCACACAAATGACGCAACAACGACAAGGTGGCTTCTTTACAAATCTCCTCAGTATCTGCAGTGACTAGCAAATCGTCGACGTACTGAATAAGGATAGCACCGTCAGGTAAAACAATCGTATCAAGCTGTGTTTTCAAAGCCTGACTATATATTGATGGACTTTCACAGTAGCCTTGAGGAGCGCGTTTGAAGCGGAAGCTTCGCCCTCCTAAACTGAAGCCGAAAATATCCCTGCTCTCCTCCGCAATCGGGATGCTGAAGAAAGCATTCTTCAAGTCAATCACCGAGAACCAAGTCGCTGAAGCTGGAATCATGGTCAATAAGGCAGTGATATCAGGGACAACTGGAAACTGAGGCACAACTATTTTATTCACTTCTCTAAGATCAATCACAAACCTGTAAACAGGTGGCTGGGAAGGATCAGTACGCTTCAAAACAGGCAGAACAGGACTATTGCAAACGTTGCCTCTAGTTTCCTCAATTACATCTTTTTCTATCCGATCATAAATGATCGCTAACAGCGCCTTTTCGCCTTCGCTAGAGATCTTGTATTGGGGAATGCGCGGCATTCTAACATTGGTTTTCAATGTCACAACATATGGCGGTATTTCTAAGAGACCCACCTCATTAGGACCAGTAGCCCAAAGAATATCCGGAAGAGAAGACAATTCTGTCGGAAGTTTATCCTTCGATAAATACATTGGAGAAACCACTCTCTTGCCCAGTGTAAGTTGTACTCCCAAAGGAGAACAGTACAAAGTCGCATACAATCTTTTCAACAGATCCAATCCCAACAAGTTCTCACCACAACCTGTTGTAAGAATAAGGGGTGCTTCCAATTCACAAGGTCCAACAGAAAGAGACATAGGACTAGAAATCGGGTTCCTAACCGGGGCGCCAGAAAAACCTACTGAAATATTCATTTCGCCAGACAAAGGTGCGCCAGGGAGTTTTGAGTGCATAATAGAACTCTTTGTAGCACCAGTATCCAACAGAAAGGGCTCTGACACACCTGATGTAATCACCTCGACATAAGGTCCATTCTGATCTATTGGAACTGAAACAACTCCCTCTCTTTGTCCATGGCTGTCCTAGCAATCATTACCTTCCATATTCTCATCCTCTGCATAGTAGTCATCAGCATAGTACTGAGTCGTCCTACCAGATGCGTTATTCTGCTGGTCAAAACTATTCATTGAATTCTGTGGCGGAAACGAACGTGCATTTTGCGGGAACGCACTGCGTCCCCTACCTCTAGGCGTTTGTTGAACACCGCGACCTCGTACACCAGAAGCACCATTCGTACGCTGCAACAAAACCGGACAACTATTCTTAAAATGGCCCTCCTCTTTACAATACGCACACTGATTGGGTCCATACTGTAAACGCTGTTGAGAAGACTCGTTTCTTTGCGAGTTTCTCGAATATTGCTGAGGCTGCTGATAATCGCGCTGATTATTACTACGGGGTGGATAAGCTTGTTGTAGAAGAACTTTAGTTTTTAATTCCTTAGTCTTTTTATCCGCTTTCTCTAACTCATCTTTGCGCCTATTTTCGTAGTACTGGGCAGTAGCTAAAATCTGTGCTGACGTGGAAACAGCCCAAGCACTTTCAGAATCCTTCAACTTATTACACATTTCGGGAAGCAAATTATGTACAAATTTGTCAACGAACAATCTCTGACCACCCTCAGTAGCCATATCCTGACCACTATGATCTACAAAAATCTCTTCAAACCGCGTGAAAAAATCAGACACAGTCTCATCTTTCTTCTGTTTGCACGCAGACAACTTGTCCCAATTAACACGCAATTCAGGCATTAAAGTCTTCATATACGTAATAATCTTATCAGGAAGTTCAGTAACTAAATCCTCAGGCTTAGCACCGCCTACTTGCCTATTGTCGGCATCTCTAAGATTAACCCATGTATCACCTAATTCAACCACATGATCCGTATGACGAATCTTACTCCAAATGGGTTGTGGAACGACATTGCTAAACAACATGTCGATGTCCGCCAAATTCATAATACACCAACCCACAGTCTGAGTCAACTCTTTATAGTACCCTGCTGGATTTTTGCGTGGGTCAGGCAAAGACTGCTTAATAGCTAAAACTTCAGCGCGTTTCCACGGAACATGCACCCAAACACGCTGAAAATGAGCCGGTACAAGTGGCGGAACATTACCTGGACCAGCAGCTACTTCTTCTTTCCACACAGGAGGAACCTCTCTCATTGAATATTGTCGTGCCTTTCTCCCAACTGAAGAATTAGGCCTGAACAATTGTTGAGAAGGAGATTCACTTCTAAAGGACAACAACATCGTGACCGCTTTTTCAACATCAGATGGACTTACAATAGTTCCCTTCGCAAATTCGGAACGTATGTTGTACAGCTTATCAGGAGATTTCCCTACTTCCTCGTCCCATTTTTCGACAAGAAAAGCACACATTGTATCGAAAACGTACCGTTGCTTCGGTGCTTCCCATTGAAGGAAAACATGCATAACGCTCTCTAGATCATACTGTGTATCGTACATAATCCATTTACGCGCCATGTGATCCAAAATCGTACGCTCATCCATATTCGGCAACTGACTACGTGACTGTCTACGCTCAGTAGCAGGGAACATACCCAATTGTCCCAACAAAGGAGAAAATAAACCAGAAACAGCAGCAGTCATTCGCTGTCTAGTAGAAGGAGAAGATGGAAAAACAAGAGAAGACGGAGCAATAGTGGAAGAATCCAAAGTCGGAGCAGAAGGAGTGTTAGAAACAGGCGTGGGAGTAGCAGGCAAAGGAAGAGGCAAAGTTGGCGGCCCCTGAGGAGGCTGCGCTAAAGGAACAGTAGCCAACGGAAGAGGAGCTGGCTGTGGAGGAATCACAGGTGGCACAATAACCGGAGGTTGCACGGCCACAACTGGTGGCGGTGGTGCCGTAGCATTTTGTGCATAAGGGGGTGGTGAACTCAAGAGATGTGACATTAAAGGATCTTTCTCAAGATCTTTCCTCATTTCCTGTTCTTTACGCGGCAAAACTGGGTAGCACTTATCTACCGCTAACTTCTTTACTCTTTTCATCTGTTCGCTTTCTTGCTCTTCTTCGTTATCCCTAAATGCAACAGCAGCTTGTACCATTGACATACCTCGTTTATTTTTCTTCGCTAATTTCATTTCTCTCTGTTTGGCTTCTTTGCGCCATATGTGAAAAGAGTCAAACATTGCCGGCCGGGATTTCTTCTTAAAAAGTTTAACCTCTAGATTATCCAGAATCTCTGTGTCAAAGCTATCATATTGGGGCCATTTTAAAACACCATCCTTTCTGGTGTATCGGATCCATACTTCGTTATATGCGATAGGGCCTACGCCATGTTTCACATATAAGTCATAAGTCGGAGTTCCAATCGGAGGAACCGGACACGAGTCCTCTAACCGGGAATCCCTATTAAAACCAAGACAAAACACATTTCCAAGTCTGCCAAGACCAGGCATCTTCGCTCTCTAGTCTAGCTTCAAACTTCAAAGGATTATCGAATACGATAGTCTCGTGAATACACGAGTCCTTCGGCTTTGGCACTTGCAAGTTCCAAACAAAGCGATCCCGAAGGATACCAAAAACTAAGAACCAAACTAAGGACTGGGAGACGCTCCACTTATACTTAACTGAGGTATCGATGACGTCACCAGAAGACTCGTCTATCGTTTCGCTCTACCAATCATCAAGGGTCCAAAACAGGGCGATAGTCAGGGCAGCAGTCCTTCGTAGCCGTCGGGACGCGGGGAACCTCGCAGCAAAGACTTTCGGACCCCGTCGACATACAGGGGTCGATGAAGTGGTTGGCCATCCTCCAGAATTTTCACACGAAGCTCCTCACGAACCTCTGGCTTGGACCGGTACCGCTGATACCGCCCCACGTTGGGCGCCAACTGAAGCACCGGGTTTTTAAGAACCCAGCGGTGCCAGGGAGAACACCCAAAGACTTCGAGTCCTTCCTGTTTCAGACTACAGAAACACAGAGTCTTCTTGGTGAAATCAAAGATCGTATTTATTGGCTGCAGCCAGTAAAAGGTATCCTAGAAGTACAACAGCATGTATGTTCCCAGGAGACTGCTCAATCTTACAAAGCCAGACTTCTCCTTTTATACAAAATGATATGCTTCAGGCAAAACATTCCTTATTTTACGGTGGACCATTCACATATTTTACTACAAAGAAAAAGCAGAGTCATGATGACAAGCCCACATTTCAGTTCGTCCAGCCCGCAATTGATTACCCGGCAAGGCCCAGTATTTCCATCAGATATCGACGGACCCCCAATAAAATCGGGCACCTCCTCCTCGTAAAGCAAGTCATAAAGCAAGAAACAGGGACAGGTGTGTGTAAGATTAGGCATGGTTTGTGTGTGATGAAAGGTTTATGATATGTTGTGCCTCAATGCTAATCTCGCTCGGCCACTGGGAAAGGAACTGGCCGGACAGGTTTGGCTTCGGGCAGTGGAGTCAGCTTGCCCAGGTCACAGAGGAGGCAGCAAAGGTGTACGTGTCCTTCGGACTCGGTTTTGGCTTTAGTCATTTGACTATGTGAGGGCAATCACAAAATGGCAGCCGTTCACAAAATGGAACCCGAGGGTTCAAGACGAAAACTCAGATTTCAGGGTGATTTTGTCACTCGAACATGACGGAAATGCTTGTGCATAGTATTTAATTCATTACCGGTCTGCTGATACCAAAATCGTCATGATACGACGGTGTTTATGACACGGGTCCAGAATTTTCAGTACCACAGGCCAAGATGGCCACCAAGACTTGATGAAATCTTGCAAGGCTTCAGCAAATCTAGTGTGGAATTACTTTTTCCAAAACAGTACAAGGCACTCCACATTACCAGGGTGGAGCTCCTGATAACAATCGATAAATCAATCGACAGGGGAGACTGAGGGGTCTGAGGGTCAAAGAGCCCCCTTATCTGAGTTCTCAGTGGGATCTCAGTGTGGTGATAGACCTAGAGGATAAAAGGGCTACTGAGCAGTGTAAGAGATTGGGTCATTGGTTAAGGTGGGTGACACCCTATTAAAGCAACAAACACACTCCTTGTCAGGGTGAACCACAAAAGACACTCATTCTGTGCTTAACCCTCTGGTATCTTGGCACAAAAACAGTCAGGCTTATCTTAGAGATAACCTGTAAAATATTTA
This sequence comes from Lissotriton helveticus, assembly GCF_964261635.1. Taxonomy (NCBI): domain Eukaryota; kingdom Metazoa; phylum Chordata; class Amphibia; order Caudata; family Salamandridae; genus Lissotriton; species Lissotriton helveticus. The sequence continues at coordinate 1,714,430,984 of NC_136069.1, forward strand.
TGCAGCACTTAAACAGTGATAAAATGAAACTACAACAGAAAAAAACAAAAAAAAATCTCAAACCAATTTAGATAAAGGATATATTTTAATAAATACAAATATACCAACGTTATAATGAGTCTAATCTGTAAAACCAGAGTTATGAATGTCTCAGGTTTTCAGTTTAAAATAGCACCTAAAAGATTAAACACCAACTACAGGTATCTGGTCATGCGAGACCGGGACAAAGTCCAAAGTTAGGGTCGGCTGTGAGCGAGTACAGGTCGAATACATGAGGTGAATTTGGCACGGTCTCGGCCAATCTTTAGACTTAGAAATAATTGTGAAGAAACTTCCAGGATTTAGCAGGGGAAAGTGGCAGACTGTGGCTGAGAAGGAGTCATTATCACCGAGGAACTCTGATCAAAGAAGCCATCGACGATGACGGGAAAATGCTCAGAGCAGAAAAAGCCAGATCTCAGGGCCAAGGAGGTTGTCTTCTTCAATGGGGAGCCTGTTGCCGTCGAGCACTTTGAAGTTTTTACCTGCAGACTTAGATATTTTTTGGGAAGTTGAAAACCTTCAGCGGGAAAAAGCTGTAGGCTGGAGCCAAAGAGAGCTCCATGAGGCCGGATGCTGTCACTCAGATGTCGCTTTAAACAGGATTTGCTGCTGTGGAGGAGAACATAGTAGGAGTTACAGTGAATTCAGGACAACAGGAGATGCACATTGGGCGGATCGGCAGGAAGGTAGGTTCCGGTCTCCTGTTGGTTCGCCAGGAAGTATTTGCTGGACTTTTTTCCAAGTCCCAACTTTTAGGGTTAGGCTGGAGCAGCATCTTTAACACCACTTCCAATGTTGCAGGATTAAGGGTTAGGACTCACTCCAGCAAAGGCCAGGTGCAGGGTTTAAGGCCCAGTAGTCCTGGGTTCAAAGAGATGGTCCACTTCTCCTGCACACATCAAGGCAGGCCTCAGGCAGCAGGCCAGTCCCATAGCTGCCAAGTTTTCAGATTGCTTATGTATGACATTTCCATGATTTCTGTTTACTAAAGAGTAACATTGAAGCGCCAGATGAATGACATTCAGAGTGACATCGTATCGCAAATAAAACCACGCAATTAGGCCCATGCAAAGAGATAAAGACCAGAAATGATGACCTGTTAAGCAACGAAAAGCTAAATTGTCTTAAAACTACTTCAGAGCCTACGCAATTGCCCCTTTCTAAGATGATCGTACTCTCATTTCAATTAAGAAATACTGTTTACTGCTGTTTGTAGATGATGAGGAGCAGGCTTACAGCTGATTGTAGCTGATGAGGAGCAGGCTTACTGCTGAATGTAGCTCACGAGGAGCAGGCTTACTGGTGATTGTAGTTGACGAGGAGCAGGCTTACTGTTGATTGTAGTTGACCAGGAGCAGGATTACTGCTGATTGTAGCTGACGAGGAGCAGGCTTACTGCTGATTGTAGCTGACGAGGAGCAGGCTTACTGCTGATTGTAGCTGACGAGGAGCAGGCTTACTGCTGATTGTAGTTGACCAGGAGCAGGCTTACTGCTGATTGTAGCTGACGAGGAGCAGGCTGACTGCTGATTGTAGTTGATGAGGAGCAGGCTTACTGTTGATTGTAGTTGACCAGGAGCAGGCTTACTGCTGATTGTAGCTGACGAGGAGCAGGCTTACTGCTGATTGTAGTTGACGAGGAGCAGGCTTACTGTTGATTGTAGTTGACCAGGAGCAGACTTACTGCTGATTGTAGCTGACAATGAGCAGGCTTACTGCTGATTGTAGTTGACCAGGTGATATAGACAGAGTGGTCCCAAGTACTATAGATAGATATTATCTTCAATGACTTCAAAGAGAGAGTATCACAGCATTGTTTTTAATCACAACGTGTACAGTAGAACAAAATTCATAAAATACATCAACAATTCATCACAATAAATGCCCCTGAGGGATTGGGAAGGGAAGGTAGTGAATGAGAAGTGAGGAAACTATACAAACGATAGAACACTGGTCATTATGACCTCAATAAAAATATGATAATGATTAGTTAGGGTAAACTAAATATAACAATTCATAAAACAATTACTCCAATAAACTCATGCCTCATCAAAACAGAATCATAAATGATATATCAAAAAAGGCTGAGCAAGGAAGGGAAGTGTCGACGTTTCGACTCAAATCAATGCAGGTGTACGATGGAACCTTGCTCAAGGGTCTTCATCAGGACGAGGGCGGACAAGGGGCAAGAAATCTGCATAAAAAATTATTTTATCAAAATTAATAATGGTCTAGTTGATCCATATATCTAAAAATGTTTCACAGGGTCAGAGAGAGGGAGTCACTCTAAGAGCACTATAAGGAAGTTAAAGGCAATCCAAGGAATACTAAGTGAGACATCACACAATAAAAATAACGACACAAGCAAACAATATCAATGAATAAATACCACACAGATATTATTGTGGTTTGCTGCATCAATGTAAACAGTGTCAGAATATATAGTTCATTATAATACCTGAGCAATGGTCTTATACAGGTAATAGTGTCTTAAAGTTTTTACTGAAAAAGACAACAGTAGTCGGGTTTTAGTGTGCCTGTCAAGCGAATGACCCATTTATCTATCAAGGAACAATGTCTGGTATATGCAATTATCAGCATACAGCTCGTAACGATATTTACCTCATGGATCAAGCAGTTTGGCGTTAGGTCGATGGGGAAACCGCCACGTGGGTCGGGATCCTGCAAAAAGTGGATTGGCAAGAGGGTCACACCTCAGTACAATATAAAAGAATTAGCAGGTAACGAAACCAACACTAGCGTACCTCTGATATCAGATCACTAACCTGGGACGATTACTGTACAGTGACGTTTGAATAGACAGAGTCTGCTTTCTATAAATCATTAAAGGAGACAGCTTAGTAATCCCAGTGACTTATTGGGTAAACCCGTGTAGTTGACCTGGAGCAGGCTTACTGGTGATTGTAGTTGACGAGAAGCAGGCTTACTGCTGATTGTAGCTGATGAGGAGCTGGCTTACTGCTGATTGTAGATGACGAGGAGCAGGCTTACTGCTGATTGTAGTTGACGAGGAGCAGGCTTACTGCTGATTGTAGTTGACAAGGAGCAGGCTTACTGTTGATTGTAGTTGACGAGGAGCAGACTTACTGTTGATTGTAGCTGACGATGAGCAGGTTTACTGCTGATTGTAGTTGACGAATAGCAGGCTTAATGTTGATTGTAGTTGACGAGGAGCAGGCTTACTGCTGATTGTAGCTGACGAGGAGCAGGCTTACTGCTGATTGTAGCTGACGAGGAGCAGGCTTACTGCTGATTGTAGTTGATGAGGAGCAGGCGTACTGTTGATTGTAGTTGACCAGGAGCAGACTTACTGCTGATTGTAGCTGACGATGAGCAGGTTTTCTGCTGATTGTAGTTGACGAGGAGCAGGCTTACTGTTGATTGTAGTTGACCAGGAGCAGACTTACTGCTGATTGTAGCTGACGAGGAGCAGGCTTAGTGCTGATTGTAGTTGACGAGAAGCAGGCTTACTGCTGATTGTAGCTGACGAGGAGCAGGCTTACTGCTGATTGTAGTTGACGAGGAACAGGCTTACTGCTGATTGTAGCTGACGAGGAGCAGGCTTACTGTTGATTGTAGTTGATGAGGAGCAGGCTTACTGTTGATTGTAGTTGACGAGAAGCAGGCTTACTGATGATTGTAGCTGACGAGGAGCAGGCTTACTGTTGATTGTAGTTGACGAGGAGCAGGTTTACTGTTGATTGTAGTTGACGAGGAGCAGGCTTACTGCTGATTGTAGCTGACGAGGAGCAGGCTTACTGCTGATTGTGATTGATGAGGAGCAGGCTTACTGCTGATTGCAGTTGATGAGAAGCAGGCTTACTGCTGATTGAAGCTGACGAGGAGCAGGCTTACTGCTGATTGTAGCTGACGAGGAGCAGGCTTACTGTTGATTGTAGTTGATGAGGAGCAGGCTAACTGTTGATTGTAGTTGACGAGGAGCAGGCTTACTGCTGATTGTAGTTGACGAGGAGCAGGGTTACTGTTGATTGTAGTTGACGAGGAGCAGGCTTACTGCTGATTGTAGCTGACGAGGAGCAGGCTTACTGCTGATTGTAGCTGACGAGGAGCAGGCTTACTGTTGATTGTAGTTGATGAGGAGCAGGCTTACTGTTGATTGTAGTTGACGAGGAGCAGGCTTACTGCTGATTGTAGCTGAAGAGGAGCAGACTTACTGTTGATTGTAGCTGACAAGGAGCAGGCTTACTGTTGATTGTAGTTGATGAGGAGCAGGCTTACTGTTGATTGTAGTTGACGAGGAGCAGGCTTACTGCTGATTGTAGCTGACGAGGAGCAGGCTTACTGTTGATTGTAGCTGACGAGGAGCAGGCTTATTGTTAATTGTAGTTGATGAGGAGCAGACTTACTGCTGATTGTGATTGATGAGGAGCAGGCTTACTGCTGATTGTAGATGACGAATAGCAGGCTTACTGTTGATTGTAGTTGACGAGGAGCAGGCTTACTGCTGATTGTAGCTGACGAGGAGCAGGCTTACCGCTGATTGTAGCTGACGAGGAGCAGGCTTACTGCTGATTGTAGTTGATGAGGAGCAGGCTTACTGCTGATTGTAGTTGACGAGGAGCAGGCTTACTGTTGATTGTAGTTGACCAGGAGCAGACTTACTGCTGATTGTACCTGACGATGAGCAGGTTTACTGCTGATTGTAGTTGACGAGGAGCAGGCTTACTGTTGATTGTAGTTGACCAGGAGCAGACTTACTGCTGATTATAGCTGACGAGGAGCAGGCTTAGTGCTGATTGTAGCTGACGAGAAGCAGGCTTACTGCTGATTGTAGCTGACGAGGAGCAGGCTTACTGCTGATTGTAGTTGACGAGGAGCAGGCTTACTGTTGATTGTAGTTGACCAGGAGCAGACTTACTGCTGATTGTAGATGACGAGGAGCAGGCTTAGTGCTGATTGTAGCTGACGAGAAGCAGGCTTACTGCTGATTGTAGTTGACCAGGAGCAGACTTACTGCTGATTGTAGCTGACGAGGAGAAGGCTTACTGTTTATTGTAGTTGATGAGGAGCAGGCTTACCCTTGATTGCAGTTGGCGAGGAGCAGGCTTACTGATGATTGTAGCTGACGGGGAGCAGGCTTACTGTTGATTGTAGTTGACGAGGAGCAGGCTTACTGCTGATTGTAGTTGACGAGAAGCAGGCATACTGCTGATTGTAGTTGACGAGGAGCAGGCTTACTGCTGATTGTGATTGATGAGGAGCAGGCTTACTGCTGATTGTAGTTGACGAGGAGCAGGGTTACTGTTGATTGTAGTTGACGAGAAGCAGGCTTACTGCTGATTGTAGCTGACGAGGAGCAGGCTTACTGCTGATTGTAGCTGACGAGGAGCAGGCTTAATGTTGATTGTAGTTGATGAGGAGCAGGCTTACTGTTGATTGTAGCTGATGAGGAGCAGGCTTACTGCTGATTGTAGTTGATGAGGAGCAGGCTTACTGTTGATTGTAGTTGACCAGGAGCAGACTTACTGCTGATTGTAGCTGACGACGAGCAGGTTTACTGCTGATTGTAGTTGACGAGGAGCAGGCTTACTGTTGATTGTAGTTGACCAGGAGCAGACTTACTGCTGATTGTAGCTGACGAGGAGCAGGCTTAGTGCTGATTGTAGTTGACGAGAAGCAGGCTTACTGCTGATTGTAGCTTAAGAGGAGCAGGCTTACTGCTGATTGTAGTTGACGAGGAACAGGCTTACTGCTGATTGTAGCTGACGAGGAGCAGGCTTACTGTTGATTGTAGTTGATGAGGAGCAGGCTTACTGTTGATTGTAGTTGACGAGAAGCAGGCTTACTGATGATTGTAGCCGACGAGGAGCAGGCTTACTGTTGATTGTAGTTGACAAGGAGCAGGTTTACTGTTGATTGTAGTTGACGAGGAGCAGGCTTACTGCTGATTGTAGCTGACGAGGAGCAGGCTTACTGCTGATTGTGATTGATGAGGAGCAGGCTTACTGCTGATTACAGTTGATGAGAAGCAGGCTTACTGCTGATTGAAGCTGACGAGGAGCAGGCTTACTGCTGATTGTAGCTGACGAGGAGCAGGCTTACTGCTGATTGTAGTTGATGAGGAGCAGGCTTACTGTTGATTGTAGTTGATGAGGAGCAGGCTTACTGCTGATTGTAGTTGACCAGGAGCAGACTTACTGCTGATTGTAGCTGACGACGAGCAGGTTTACTGCTGATTGTAGTTGACGAGGAGCAGGCTTACTGTTGATTGTAGTTGACCAGGAGCAGACTTACTGCTGATTGTAGCTGACGAGGAGCAGGCTTAGTGCTGATTGTAGTTGACGAGAAGCAGGCTTACTGCTGATTGTAGCTTAAGAGGAGCAGGCTTACTGCTGATTGTAGTTGACGAGGAACAGGCTTACTGCTGATTGTAGCTGACGAGGAGCAGGCTTACTGTTGATTGTAGTTGATGAGGAGCAGGCTTACTGTTGATTGTAGTTGACGAGAAGCAGGCTTACTGATGATTGTAGCCGACGAGGAGCAGGCTTACTGTTGATTGTAGTTGACAAGGAGCAGGTTTACTGTTGATTGTAGTTGACGAGGAGCAGGCTTACTGCTGATTGTAGCTGACGAGGAGCAGGCTTACTGCTGATTGTGATTGATGAGGAGCAGGCTTACTGCTGATTACAGTTGATGAGAAGCAGGCTTACTGCTGATTGAAGCTGACGAGGAGCAGGCTTACTGCTGATTGTAGCTGACGAGGAGCAGGCTTACTGCTGATTGTAGTTGATGAGGAGCAGGCTTACTGTTGATTGTAGTTGATGAGGAGCAGGCTTACTGCTGATTGTAGTTGACGAGGAGCAGGGTTACTGTTGATTGTAGTTGACGAGGAGCAGGGTTACTGTTGATTGTAGTTGACGAGGAGCAGGCTTACTGCTGATTGTAGCTGACGAGGAGCAGGCTTACTGCTGATTGTAGCTGACGAGGAGCAGGCTTACTGTTGATTGTAGTTGACGAGGAGCAGGCTTACTGCTGATTGTAGCTGACGAGGAGCAGGCTTACTGTTGATTGTAGCTGACGAGGAGCAGGCTTATTGTTAATTGTAGTTGATGAGGAGCAGACTTACTGCTGATTGTGATTGATGAGGAGCAGGCTTACTGCTGATTGTAGATGACGAATAGCAGGCTTACTGTTGATTGTAGTTGACGAGGAGCAGGCTTACTGCTGATTGTAGCTGACGAGGAGCAGGCTTACCGCTGATTGTAGTTGACGAGGAGCAGGCTTACTGTTGATTGTAGTTGACCAGGAGCAGACTTACTGCTGATTGTACCTGACGATGAGCAGGTTTACTGCTGATTGTAGTTGACGAGGAGCAGGCTTACTGTTGATTGTAGTTGACCAGGAGCAGACTTACTGCTGATTGTAGCTGACAAGGAGCAGGCTTAGTGCTGATTGTAGCTGACGAGAAGCAGGCTTACTGCTGATTGTAGCTGACGAGGAGCAGGCTTACTGCTGATTGTAGTTGACGAGGAGCAGGCTTACTGTTGATTGTAGTTGACCAGGAGCAGACTTACTGCTGATTGTAGCTGACGAGGAGCAGGCTTAGTGCTGATTGTAGCTGACGAGAAGCAGGCTTACTGCTGATTGTAGTTGACCAGGAGCAGACTTACTGCTGATTGTAGCTGACGAGGAGAAGGCTTACTGTTTATTGTAGTTGATGAGGAGCAGGCTTACCCTTGATTGTAGTTGGCGAGGAGCAGGCTTACTGATGATTGTAGCTGACGGGGAGCAGGCTTACTGTTGATTGTAGTTGACGAGGAGCAGGCTTACTGCTGATTGTAGTTGACGAGAAGCAGGCATACTGCTGATTGTAGTTGACGAGGAGCAGGCTTACTGCTGATTGTGATTGATGAGGAGCAGGCTTACTGCTGATTGTAGTTGACGAGGAGCAGGGTTACTGTTGATTGTAGTTGACAAGAAGCAGGCTTACTGCTGATTGTAGCTGACGAGGAGCAGGCTTACTGCTGATTGTAGCTGACGAGGAGCAGGCTTACTGTTGATTGTAGTTGATGAGGAGCAGGCTTACTGTTGATTGTAGCTGACGAGGAGCAGGCTTACTGCTGATTGTAGTTGATGAGGAGCAGGCTTACTGTTGTTTGTAGTTGACCAGGAGCAGACTTACTGCTGATTGTAGCTGACGATGAGCAGGTTTACTGCTGATTGTAGTTGACGAGGAGCAGGCTTACTGTTGATTGTAGTTGACCAGGAGCAGACTTACTGCTGATTGTAGCTGACGAGGAGCAGGCTTAGTGCTGATTGTAGTTGACAAGAAGCAGGCTTACTGCTGATTGTAGCTTACGAGGAGCAGGCTTACTGCTGATTGTAGTTGACGAGGAACAGGCTTACTGCTGATTGTAGCTGACGAGGAGCAGGCTTACTGTTGATTGTAGTTGATGAGGAGCAGGCTTACTGTTGATTGTAGTTGACGAGAAGCAGGCTTACTGATGATTGTAGCTGACGAGGAGCAGGCTTACTGTTGATTGTAGTTGACGAGGAGCAGGTTTACTGTTGATTGTAGTTGACGAGGAGCAGGCTTACTGCTGATTGTAGCTGACGAGGAGCAGGCTTACTGCTGATTGTGATTGATGAGGAGCAGGCTTACTGCTGATTGCAGTTGATGAGAAGCAGGCTTACTGCTGATTGAAGCTGACGAGGAGCAGGCTTACTGCTGATTGTAGCTGACGAGGAGCAGGCTTACTGCTGATTGTAGTTGATGAGGAGCAGGCTTACTGTTGATTGTAGTTGATGAGGAGCAGGCTTACTGCTGATTGTAGTTGACGAAGAGCAGGGTTACTGTTGATTGTAGTTGACGAGGAGCAGTCTTACTGCTGATTGTAGCTGACGAGGAGCAGGCTTACTGCTGATTGTAGCTGACGAGGAGCAGGCTTACTGTTGATTGTAGTTGATGAGGAGCAGGCTTACTGTTGATTGTAGTTGACGAGGAGCAGGCTTACTGCTGATTGTAGCTGACGAGAAGCAGGCTTACTGTTGATTGTAGCTGACGAGGAGCAGGCTTATTGTTAATTGTAGTTGATGAGGAGCAGACTTACTGCTGATTGTGATTGACGAGGAGCAGGCTTACTGCTGATTGTAGTTGACGAATAGCAGGCTTACTGTTGATTGTAGTTGACGAGGAGCAGGCTTACTGCTGATTGTAGCTGACGAGGAGCAGGCTTACCGCTGATTGTAGCTGACGAGGAGCAGGCTTACTGCTGATTGTAGTTGATGAGGAGCAGGCTTACTGCTGATTGTAGTTGACGAAGAGCAGGCTTACTGTTGATTGTAGTTGACCAGGAGCAGACTTACTGCTGATTGTAGCTGACGATGAGCAGGTTTACTGCTGATTGTAGTTGACAAGGAGCAGGCTTACTGTTGATTGTAGTTGACCAGGAGCAGACTTACTGCTGATTGTAGCTGACGAGGAGCAGGCTTAGTGCTGATTGTAGCTGACGAGAAGCAGGCTTACTGCTGATTGTAGCTGACGAGGAGCAGGCTTACTGCTGATTGTAGTTGACGAGGAGCAGGCTTACTGTTGATTGTAGTTGACCAGGAGCAGACTTACTGCTGATTGTAGCTGACGAGGAGCAGGCTTAGTGCTGATTGTAGCTGACGAGAAGCAGGCTTACAGCTGATTGTAGTTGACCAGGAGCAGACTTACTGCTGATTGTAGCTGACGAGGAGAAGGCTTACTGTTTATTGTAGTTGATGAGGAGCAGGCTTACCCTTGATTGTAGTTGACGAGGAGCAGACTTACTGTTGATTGTAGTTGACCAGGAGCAGACTTACTGCTGATTGTAGCTGACGAGGAGCAGGCTTACTGTTGATTGTAGTTGACGAGGAGCAGGCTTACTGCTGATTGTAGCTGAAGAGGAGCAGACTTACTGTTGATTGTAGTTGACGAGGAACAGGCTTACTGATGATTGTAGCTGATGGGGAGCAGGCTTACTGTTGATTGTAGTTGACGAGGAGCAGGCTTACTGCTGATTGTAGTTGACGAGAAGCAGGCTTACTGCTGATTGTAGCTGACGAGGAGCAGGCTTACTGCTGATTGTGATTGATGAGGAGCAGGCTTACTGCTGATTGTGGTTGACGAGGAGCAGGGTTACTGTTGATTGTAGTTGATGAGGAGCAGGCTTACTGTTGATTGTAGTTGACGAGGAGCAGGCTTACTGCTGATTGTAGCTGACAAGGAGCAGGCTTACTGTTGATTGTAGCTGACGAGGAGCAGGCTTACTGCTGATTGTAGCTGAAGAGGAGCAGACTTACTGCTGATTGTAGCAGACGAGGAGCAGGCTTACTGTTGATTGTAGCTGACGAGGAGAAGGCTTACTGTTTATTGTAGTTGATGAGGAGCAGGCTTACCCTTGATTGTAGTTGACGAGGAGCAGGCTTACTGATGATTGTAGCTGATGGGGAGCAGGCTTACTGTTGATTGTAGTTGACGAGGAGCAGGCTTACTGCTGATTGTAGCTGACGAGGAGCAGGCTTACTGCTGATTGTAGTTGACGAAGAGCAGGCTTACTGTTGATTGTAGTTGACCAGGAGCAGACTTACTGCTGATTGTAGCTGACGATGAGCAGGTTTACTGCTGATTGTAGTTGACAAGGAGCAGGCTTACTGTTGATTGTAGTTGACCAGGAGCAGACTTACTGCTGATTGTAGCTGACGAGGAGCAGGCTTAGTGCTGATTGTAGCTGACGAGAAGCAGGCTTACTGCTGATTGTAGCTGACGAGGAGCAGGCTTACTGCTGATTGTAGTTGACGAGGAGCAGGCTTACTGTTGATTGTAGTTGACCAGGAGCAGACTTACTGCTGATTGTAGCTGACGAGGAGCAGGCTTAGTGCTGATTGTAGCTGACGAGAAGCAGGCTTACAGCTGATTGTAGTTGACCAGGAGCAGACTTACTGCTGATTGTAGCTGACGAGGAGAAGGCTTACTGTTTATTGTAGTTGATGAGGAGCAGGCTTACCCTTGATTGTAGTTGACGAGGAGCAGGCTTACTGATGATTGTAGCTGATGGGGAGCAGGCTTACTGTTGATTGTAGTTGACGAGGAGCAGGCTTACTGCTGATTGTAGTTGACGAGAAGCAGGCTTACTGCTGATTGTAGCTGACGAGGAGCAGGCTTACTGCTGATTGTGATTGATGAGGAGCAGGCTTACTGCTGATTGTGGTTGACGAGGAGCAGACTTACTGCTGATTGTAGTTGACAAGGAGCAGGCTTACTGTTGATTGTAGTTGATGAGGAGCAGGCTTACTGTTGATTGTAGTTGACGAGGAGCAGGCTTACTGCTGATTGTAGCTGACAAGGAGCAGGCTTACTGTTGATTGTAGTTGACCAGGAGCAGACTTACTGCTGATTGTAGCTGACGAGGAGCAGGCTTACTGTTGATTGTAGTTGACGAGGAGCAGGCTTACTGCTGATTGTAGCTGAAGAGGAGCAGACTTACTGTTGATTGTAGTTGACGAGGAACAGGCTTACTGATGATTGTAGCTGATGGGGAGCAGGCTTACTGTTGATTGTAGTTGACGAGGAGCAGGCTTACTGCTGATTGTAGTTGACGAGAAGCAGGCTTACTGCTGATTGTAGCTGACGAGGAGCAGGCTTACTGCTGATTGTGATTGATGAGGAGCAGGCTTACTGCTGATTGTGGTTGACGAGGAGCAGGGTTACTGTTGATTGTAGTTGATGAGGAGCAGGCTTACTGTTGATTGTAGTTGACGAGGAGCAGGCTTACTGCTGATTGTAGCTGACAAGGAGCAGGCTTACTGTTGATTGTAGCTGACGAGGAGCAGGCTTACTGCTGATTGTAGCTGAAGAGGAGCAGACTTACTGCTGATTGTAGCTGACGAGGAGCAGGCTTACTGTTGATTGTAGCTGACGAGGAGAAGGCTTACTGTTTATTGTAGTTGATGAGGAGCAGGCTTACCCTTGATTGTAGTTGACGAGGAGCAGGCTTACTGATGATTGTAGCTGATGGGGAGCAGGCTTACTGTTGATTGTAGTTGACGAGGAGCAGGCTTACTGCTGATTGTAGTTGACGAAGAGCAGGCTTACTGTTGATTGTAGTTGACCAGGAGCAGACTTACTGCTGATTGTAGCTGACGATGAGCAGGTTTACTGCTGATTGTAGTTGACAAGGAGCAGGCTTACTGTTGATTGTAGTTGACCAGGAGCAGACTTACTGCTGATTGTAGCTGACGAGGAGCAGGCTTAGTGCTGATTGTAGCTGACGAGAAGCAGGCTTACTGCTGATTGTAGCTGACGAGGAGCAGGCTTACTGCTGATTGTAGTTGACGAGGAGCAGGCTTACTGTTGATTGTAGTTGACCAGGAGCAGACTTACTGCTGATTGTAGCTGACGAGGAGCAGGCTTACTGTTGATTGTAGTTGACGAGGAGCAGGCTTACTGCTGATTGTAGCTGAAGAGGAGCAGACTTACTGTTGATTGTAGTTGACGAGGAACAGGCTTACTGATGATTGTAGCTGATGGGGAGCAGGCTTACTGTTGATTGTAGTTGACGAGGAGCAGGCTTACTGCTGATTGTAGTTGACGAGAAGCAGGCTTACTGCTGATTGTAGCTGACGAGGAGCAGGCTTACTGCTGATTGTGATTGATGAGGAGCAGGCTTACTGCTGATTGTGGTTGACGAGGAGCAGGGTTACTGTTGATTGTAGTTGACGAGGAGCAGGCTTACTGCTGATTGTAGCTGACGAGGAGCAGGCTTACTGTTGATTGTAGTTGATGAGGAGCAGGCTTACTGTTGATTGTAGCTGACGAGGAGCAGGCTTACTGTTGATTGTAGTTGACGAGGAGCAGGCTTACTGCTGATTGTAGCTGACAAGGAGCAGGCTTACTGTTGATTGTAGCTGACGAGGAGCAGGCTTACTGCTGATTGTAGCTGAAGAGGAGCAGACTTACTGCTGATTGTAGCTGACGAGGAGCAGGCTTACTGTTGATTGTAGCTGACGAGGAGAAGGCTTACTGTTTATTGTAGTTGATGAGGAGCAGGCTTACCCTTGATTGTAGTTGACGAGGAGCAGGCTTACTGATGATTGTAGCTGATGGGGAGCAGGCTTACTGTTGATTGTAGTTGACGAGGAGCAGGCTTACTGCTGATTGTAGTTGACGAAGAGCAGGCTTACTGTTGATTGTAGTTGACCAGGAGCAGACTTACTGCTGATTGTAGCTGACGATGAGCAGGTTTACTGCTGATTGTAGTTGACAAGGAGCAGGCTTACTGTTGATTGTAGTTGACCAGGAGCAGACTTACTGCTGATTGTAGCTGACGAGGAGCAGGCTTAGTGCTGATTGTAGCTGACGAGAAGCAGGCTTACTGCTGATTGTAGCTGACGAGGAGCAGGCTTACTGCTGATTGTAGTTGACGAGGAGCAGGCTTACTGTTGATTGTAGTTGACCAGGAGCAGACTTACTGCTGATTGTAGCTGACGAGGAGCAGGCTTAGTGCTGATTGTAGCTGACGAGAAGCAGGCTTACAGCTGATTGTAGTTGACCAGGAGCAGACTTACTGCTGATTGTAGCTGACGAGGAGAAGGCTTACTGTTTATTGTAGTTGATGAGGAGCAGGCTTACCCTTGATTGTAGTTGACGAGGAGCAGGCTTACTGATGATTGTAGCTGATGGGGAGCAGGCTTACTGTTGATTGTAGTTGACGAGGAGCAGGCTTACTGCTGATTGTAGTTGACGAGAAGCAGGCTTACTGCTGATTGTAGCTGACGAGGAGCAGGCTTACTGCTGATTGTGATTGATGAGGAGCAGGCTTACTGCTGATTGTGGTTGACGAGGAGCAGGGTTACTGTTGATTGTAGTTGATGAGGAGCAGGCTTACTGTTGATTGTAGTTGACGAGGAGCAGGCTTACTGCTGATTGTAGCTGACAAGGAGCAGGCTTACTGTTGATTGTAGCTGACGAGGAGCAGGCTTACTGCTGATTGTAGCTGAAGAGGAGCAGACTTACTGCTGATTGTAGCTGACGAGGAGCAGGCTTACTGCTGATTGTAGCTGAAGAGGAGCAGACTTACTGTTGATTGTAGCTGACGAGGAGCAGGCTTACTGCTGATGGTAGCTGAAGAGGAGCAGACTTACTGCTGATTGTAGTTGATGAGGAGCAGGCTTACTGCTGATTGTAGTTGACGAGGAGCAGGCTTACTGTTGATTGTAGCTGACGAGGAGCAGGCTTACTGTTGATTGTAGTTGATGAGGAGCAGGCTTACTGTTGATTGTAGTTGACGAGGAGCAGGCTTACTGCTGATTGTAGCTGACGAGGAGCAGGCTTACTGTTGATTGTAGCTGACGAGGAGCAGGCTTACTGCTGATTGTAGCTGAAGAGGAGCAGACTTACTGCTGATTGTGATTGATGAGGAGCAGGCTTACTGCTGATTGTGATTGATGAGGAGCAGGCTTACTGCTGATTGTAGCTGAAGAGGAGCAGGCTTACTGCTGATTGTAGTTGATGAGGAGCAGGCTTACTGCTGATTGTGATTGATGAGGAGCAGGCTTACTGCTGATTGTAGTTGATGAGGAGCAGGCTTACTGCTGATTGTAGTTACCAGGGGTGCCACTTTTCCCCCGCAGCTGGGCATCCAGTATTTTACTCAGGGCTAGGCAGAACGGCTTGCGTTGCTGTGTCTGTCTAATTGGAGGGTAAAGTCTCAAGCTGGCTGGTGCTAGCGGTGCTTTAGTGCGCTTGAGTGTGTCCAGCTCACCCACATCATCTAGGTCAATGGGCAGGAGGATCAGGAGGGGCACCCCCTGCTGACTTTCAGCTCTATTGGGCTGGTGAAATCATGAAGCCCGGGATTTGGCCCAGAGAGAGCTATTTGATTGCTCAGTCTCACCGGCTGCAAACATGCTATGCTTCACCGTGCCACACATGATGACACACACATACACATACACAGACACACACTGCATTTGCCATGGCGGCAGGGTAAAATAAGTAAAAATGAACCCATTCCAAAGAATGTACCTGCCACCAGGACTAATGACAAATGAAGCCCAGGAAGAAACAGAGGGCTCCACTGGAGCTACATGAGACTGACTGCGCCTTTCAGTGCTTGATGTTATGTTTTAGGGAACAAGAGCTTTTTGTCACTGTGAGTCACTGACGTTACAGCCCAGTCCTCGAGACATGTTCCAGAGAAGCTGGGTCTGGCAGAGCAGATTTGAATTTCTTTTCAAAGCTACGCTGGTTGTGGGAACAATATCACAGAACATACTATTGTGGTCACCATAGCAATGTGAATGAGTCCAGACCACAGCCTCGGTAAGTGCGCGTAAATACATTGCTGCTGGAATGCAGTGGCAAAGCAAGCAGTTGAAGAGTAAATGAGCTACTTTTGTTGATAATTCCACTTCATCCATACAGTTCAGGCGGTTCATGACTGTTACTGCGAGTAGGCAAACTACCACTCAGTTATCCACCACTTTAGCGGAAGGGACTGTGAGAATTTGGCCTGGCATATGCTGTCCACTATTCTAGTGGGCACCTTGCACCAGGCCAAAGAACCCTTAAAGAAAACCTTTATTGAAAGCTATCCTAGTGGTACCTATGGAGAGCAGCCTTCAGGCTAAGTCTTGAAGGAGTGTAAAGCAGCTTGGTTTACCAGATTATAACCTCTTGAATTTCTAAATAAAAAGAGAATCACACAAGGTATACATATAAATATATATTTATTTATTTCTAAACTCTAGTAATCTGTTTATGAGATTACAGAGCAAGGTATCCAGTCAGTCAGTCAGTCAGTCAATCTTTATTCGGGTACCACAATACCCATAAAAGCACAATATAAAAAATACATTACATACATATTAAAAATGTTAGCCGGTCAAATAGTCTAAATATCCATTATTAGGTATTGATTAGACTTTTTTGCTGGAATTTTCAAATCGCTTGGACATCATACAACATGTGCATATATATATCATAGATATATTTAAAAAAAATTCTCTCTCAGATCTTAACTTACAGCAACGTCTACACAGACAGGAATACATTCATGTGGTCTATTATCTTATTAATTTTGACTTTTTACACAAGTGTGAGGTCGATATATTATATCCTTCTCTTATAAAACTTGCTTCACCTTGTTAGCATGCTTACTTATGCATGGGATCTAAGAATTAAAAATCCTATTTTTCTTCCTGCTCTTCTTCTGGACACTCTCCTTGACTGGTAATATTTCACAATGGGTGATACTTTTGATAAGTTCATGGCCTTTTTATATATCAGTTCTTCCTCCCTGGACACTTTAAGAGAACATCACTGCATGCTACTTCTTTCTTGTTAGATCGAACATCGTAAAATAAATCTCGTGTATCACACCTAAAGGAATAAGTGCATGATGAGCACTACATGTTATTTATTTGTCTCTGCAGCCTTGAGAAAGTTACATTACAAGTAACAAAACACGTGTCGGCTGTCACCGGCTGTTCTTTGAACATCACGACCTGGAAGGCCCTAGGATTAGGACCCCCAACGTGGCCGTTACTTCTTGTCTTTCTGTAGTGCTATAATAATTTCTAGCCAATTGTGCATTTAAATGTGAATGTCGCATCTAATGTACTGAATGCATTATTAACATCTTATGTACTGACTGTTAGTTCTTTGATGTCCCATAGAATTTGGAAATTGAAACAAAAAAAATTAAATAGAACAAGACAAGTGTTCAAATCTCAAGATGTTCTCTTCTCTCTCTTTGGAGTAATGAGTATGATGTTTTTTCATGTATGAGCTAAACTTTTATTGTATGATTATCTTGACCATCAGACATAGATATATTGATTCAACTGCAAAACTGCATAAACAAAAATCCTAGAGTGCCGAGATATAATCTGTTTTTGTAAGATTCTTTTAAACTGCTACCAGATGTACCGTTGTGTACATGTCTCTCCCTCCAGAAGGGTGGAATCATACCCTCGCTGCCAGGACTGTCGTGGGTTGGGGGGTATGATTCCAAAGTGTTTGACATGACATGTTTCCTTGCAGCCATTACAAAGTTAGCTTTTACAGCGAGGTTAAAATACACTTAAGAGTATATGGTGTGGCTGCATCACAGAAAAATCCCAGAGAATAGATTCCGAAGGCTGCAGAGGGGCCCTGCTCATGCATGGGCACTCTCACAAAACCCAGCACTCTGCCTTCAGGATTGATAAGGCCTGCCATAGGGGTGACTGATAGGTTTATATGTGTAGTGATATAAGGTAGATATATGGAACCTATGTCTATAGAAGGGGTGTATGCACCACCTTACACAGGCTG
The DNA here is from genome assembly GCF_964261635.1 of Lissotriton helveticus. NCBI lineage: Eukaryota > Metazoa > Chordata > Amphibia > Caudata > Salamandridae > Lissotriton > Lissotriton helveticus. The sequence goes on from NC_136069.1 coordinate 1,714,448,349, forward strand.
CAGTAGCAAACCTGTGGTGTCATTTTGGAATGCTTCCCAGGGGTGGCATAATGCATGCTTCAGCCCCTGGTAGACCACTGGAGTACCTATGCCCTGGGTACATGGTGTACCATATACTAGGGACTTATAAGGGTACCGCAGTAACAAAACTGGAGTGTACCTAAAGTGCTTGGAATCATTTTAGAGAGGAAGAAGCTAGGCTGGGGTCCTGGAGAACCGGGCCCCAGCCAGACTAAGTTGTTGTTGTTGTTTTTGTACTTGTATAGCGCGCAGCTACGCGGACCGGGTCTCCCGGTGCTTGTACTCATACCGCTAAGGAACCCTTCCTGGCTTTCCTTGTGAAGTGTCCACTCCTGGGCACCCCCATGGTGAAACCAGGCACCCCAGCGCTGTTGGGGCCATTGTGGAGATTAAGCAAGCTATTGCCCAGAGTTGCAGCGTGGGACCCATGATTCGAATAGGCACCGAGGCGAGAATATCAGGTCAGAGGAATTTTGAGCCCGAGACCCGCTGAGGCGGGAATCGAACCCTGGTCCCGGGCCAGAGCTCTGCATCAAGGTCTGCCGCTCTAACCATTGAGCCACACTTCTCCACTAAAGTCGAAAAACAGGGAAACAACAGCAAAAAGTGGGGGTAACTATAAGAAGCAGATACTACTCTCCTACACAACCCCCCCACCCCCACCCAGCAGGGACATTAAACTAACCTTGACCAGTTGAGTCTTCATATTCTAAGTGGAAATATCTGGAGAGTCCATCTGCATTGGCATGGTTACTACCAGGTCTATGTTCCACTGTATAGTCCATCCCCTGTAGTGAAATGGACCACCTCAAAAGTTTGGGGTTTTCACCCTTCATCTTTTTTACCCATAAGAGGGGCCAATGGTCTTTCTGAACAGTGAAGTGAGTGCCAAACAAGTATGGCCTCAGCTTCTTCACAGCCCAAACCACAGCAAAGGTCTCCCTCTCAATAGCTGACCAACGTTTCTCTCTGGGGGTCTGCCTTCTGCTAATAAAAGCTACTGACTGGTCCTGACCTTTATTATTCAATTGTGATAACACAGCCCCTACCCCCAACTCGGAGGCATCTGTTTGGACAATGAATTCTTTGGAGTAGTTAGGACTTTGCAGAATAGGAGCAGTGCACATGGCCTGCTTCAGGTCATCAAATGCCGTTTGACAGCTAACTGTCCACTGAACTTTCTTTGGCATTCTCTTGGGAGTTAAGTCATTCAGGGAAGTGACAATGGATCCATACCCCTTGACAAATCTTCTCTAGTACCCAGTCAGGCCCAAGAAAGCCTGGCCTGAGTGTGGGTAGTTTGAGTAACCCAGTCCATGATGGTCTGGATTTTGCTCTGTAATGGTTGAACCTGGCTTACACCCACAAGGTGGCCCAGGTATACAACCTGACTCTGCCCTATCTGGCACTTAGTAGCCTTGATAGTTAGGCCTGCTCTCTGCAGGGCCTCCAAAACATTTCTCAGGTGGACCAGGTGATCCTCCCAGGTGGAGCTAAAGACAGCAATATCATCTAGATATGCTGCACAATAGTATTCCAGGCCTGCTAGGACTTTATTCACCAACCTTTGAAAAGTGGCAGTTGCATTCTTCAAACCAAAGGGCATCACCAGAAATTGGTAGTGCCCACTAGGTGTAGAAAATGCTGTCTTGGCCTTTGCATCATCAGCTAGTCAGATCTGCCAGTCGCCAGCTGTTAGATCAAATGTGCTCAGGAACTTGGCTGAGGTTAAAGTGTCTATTAGCTCATCTGCTCTGGGTATTGGATGGGCATCAGTCCTAGTGACTGCATTGAGACCCCTGTAGTCAACACACAACCTTATCTCTCTCTTAACAACCTGGGTGTGTGGTTTGGGCACCAATACTAGCCCTAGGGCTATCTGAGGGTTCAATAACTCCCAAATCATTATCTTCTGGACTTCAGTCCTGATACAGTCCCTGACATGGTCAGGTTGCCTGTAAATATTATTTTTAACAGGCAGACTGTCCCCAGTGTCACTTCATGAATGCACCAGGTAGTCGGACTTGGAGTCAGAGAGAACATATGTCTGTACTAATTGAGCACCTGTCTACAATCAGCTTGCTGCTGGGCAGTAGAAGGTGCTGCCAAGGCTACACCATCTACTGACCCATCATCAGGGTTCTATGAGAGCAGGTCAGGGAGTGGATCACTCTCTTCCTCCTGTCCCTCATCTGTAGCCATGAGCAATCCCATGTCTGCGCTGTCAACATATGGTTTCAGTCTGTTGACATGATGCACCCTATGGGGGCTCCTGGGAGTTCCAAGGTCTACCAAATAGGTAACCTCTCACTTCTGTTCAACAATTGTATGGGGGCCACTCCACTTGTCCTGGAGGGCTGCTGGGGCCACAGGCTCCAACACCCACACTTTCTGCCTGGCTTGTAGACAGTCAGCACATCCTTTTGGTCATGCAAGGTCTTTTGCAATTCCTGGCTAGCCTCAAGGGTTTTGGTGCCTTCTTCAGATACTCTGCCATCCTGGAGCGGAGACCAAGTACATAGCACACAATATCCTGTTTGGGAGGTTTGAGAGGTAACCTCCATCCCTCTTTTACTAGACAAAATGGACCCCTAACAGGATGTCCAAACAGAAGTTCAAAAGGGCTGTAACCAACCCGCTTCTGAGGATACTCCCTGTAGGCAAACAGAAGGCAGGGCAAAAGGATGTCCCATCTGCGCCTAAGCTTTTCTGGGAGACCTTTGATCATGTCCTTTAAGGTTTTGTTGAATCTCTCAACTAAACCATTGCAATGTGTGAGATAGGGTGTGGTGAATTTGTAATTCACACCACACTTCTTCCACATAGCAGTCAAGTAACTAGACATAATGTTTGTCCCCCTGTCTGATACTACCTCCTAAGGGAAACCCACTCTGGAAAATACTCACAGGAGGGCTCTTGCCACCACAGGAGCTTTGGTGGTCCAAATTAGAATAGCTTCTGGGTACCTAGTGGCATGGGCCACCACCACCAGGATAAATCTGTGCCCAGAGGCTGTCTGAAGAGCCATGGGACCAACTATGTCAATCCCCACTCTTTCAAAGTGAACCCACAACACAGGTAGTGGTATCAGGGGGGCCTTTGTTGTACCTCCTGCCTTACCACTGGCTTGTCAGGTAACAAAGGAGCGACAAAACTCCTTGGTGTCTTCAGACATATGGGGCCAATGAAAGTGAGGGACAATCCTGTCCCAAGTCTTGTTTTGGCCCAGGTGACCTGCCTAGGGAGTATCATGGGGAAGTGTTAAGTATAACTCAAAGTGATCAGGCTCAAGGTAATCGGGGGCAGTTCCTTCTTCATGACTAAGATCATCTCCCTCAAGAGATTGATCTGTACTCTGAGTCAGGGGGAAAGGCACTGCCTTAACCATACTGCTCCACTTCTTGGAAGGCACCTGGTCCATTCTTCCAGAATCCAGGGCCTGTTCAGTTTTAGACAGTTTGGCCTGTAATAATAATAATAAGGGTAGCTTATAAAGCGCTTGGTTACGCCGAAGCGTGTCCCCGCGCTACAACTAAAGAGCTCTGTGCGGGGTTGGAGACCAGTGATCAGTTACCTGGAAAACAGGTATGTTTTTAGGTTCTTGCGGAAGCTGGATTCGGATGGATCCAAACGGAGATGGAGAGGGAGGGAATTCCAGCTTTTCGCTGCCAGATGACGGAAGGAGCGACCTGGTCACCACAAACACATGTGCAGGGATTCCTAACATTTCTGCATGGGTCCTGAGCTCCACTTCAGACCAAGCTGAAGTCTCTAAATCATTGCCAAGCAAACATTCAAAGGGAGGTCTGCACTTACCACAACCTTTTTAAGGCCAGTTACCCCTCACCAGAAGAAATTAACAACTTCCAAGGAATGGTCAGTCCTGACATAGCTAGCATTTGTCACTTGGTACATTTCACCAAGTATGATATGCTCAGGAGCCACATGGTCTTGGGTCACCATTGTGAAACTTGGCCCGGTGTCCCTGAATGCCAAAGCCTCTTTTCCATTAATCAAAGGCTGCTGTCTGTATTTGCTAAGATTACTGAGACTGACAAAGGAGGACATATCCATGCATCCATCACAGATCAGTACAGCCTGCATTGGAACTCTGACTAGGTCAGAGTCCATTTCAGGACCCAGGGTTAACCCTACTACACCCTTATTCTGAGTACCACCACTTGGAGCTGAATTAGGGGAAATAGTTGCCTTAGGGGCAATGGTGGCTGGAGTTGAGTCTTTGGACTTTGAACAATCACTAGTCCAATGCGTTTTCTATTTACAGATTTTACATCATGGTTTCTTTTGGCCTTTTCCTTTGTTAAATTGGGACTCTCCACCAGATGCAGATTTTTGGGGACCTCGAGAAGGTTCTGAACTGGGGTGGTGGAGTGAGCGAAAGAATGATGATGGATTAAACCCAGATAAGTTGATTGGGGGCGAGTGTTTGATTTGCTCAAACGCTCCATCCATAATCCCCTTTGGTATCGCTTTGTTCGCCCTAAATTGGCAGGGTATGCCCAGAGGTGGGTGGCTTGCTCACTTTGCCACTGGATTCAAGATAGCCTGGCTGATGAGGAATATGAACCCAAAACCAGTCCCAGGATGCTTGTTTCCGGTCCAGGGAAGACATGGCTTGGCAGTTCGGGCTGGACTGTTCCCATGAGGCACAGGGTCAGACTGATTTGCCTATGGCCATGTGTGAACTGGGGTGGTGGAGTGAGCTAAAGAATGATGATGGATTAAACCCAGATCAGTTGACTGGGGTGAGTGTTTGATTTGCTCAAACGCTCTGTCCATCATCCGATTTGGTATAGCTTTGTCCACTATTCTAGTGGGCGCCTTGCACCAGTCCGAACAACCCTTATTGATGATAGGTTTAAGACAACCTCTATTGAAAGCTATCCTAGTGGTACCTATGGAGGGCAGCTTTCAGGCTAAGTCTTGAAGGAGTGTAAAGCAGCTTGGTTTAGCAGATTATAACCTCTTGAATATCTAAATAAAAAGAGAACCACACAAGGTATACATATAAATATATATATATATTTATTTCTAAAGACTCTCTAGTAATCTCTTTCTGTGATTATGGTTCTGAGAATCTGAGAATCTGGTTTAAGGCTATGTGCACTGTCCATAAGTCGATCGCCGGTAATGGCCCCCCGGTGATCGTGCCTATGCTGAAACCCTATCAAGCTCCAAGGATACTGAGATCAAATAACAACAATCTTCTTACGGTCCCCAGGATTCGTCGGTCACGCATGGGTGGCCGACGCTTCGCCCTTCATGCTGCAAACTTGTGGAATCGACTCCCCAATTCCATCCGCCTAGAACCTAACCATCTCCTTTTTAGGAAACTGCTGAAGACCTCTCTTTCCTTGACTAGTGGCAATGTCCTCTAGCTCCTAAATGTGCTGGGATGCCCTAGGGTAGCCATGGGCTATAGAAATGCGTATTCATTCATTCATTCATTTGTGGAAAAGTACATTTTGCCATGTTCTGTGTCCCTACGCCTCATCCATCATATGTTATGTGTGCATGATTAAATATGCGTATGCATTCCCCATGTTCGATTAATGACGCAATTACAGTTGTGTCCACCTCTAGTATGCCAGTTTCCAGTTCTCGTGAATACTACGAATATCAGGCCTATGTAAAGCTACGTTGCCACGTTTCTCAGTGTGCACGTTATTCTATTATAAAGTCCCCGTTTCTAGGCCTCAAAAGGGCCTGGACTCCAGATTCAGCTCCTGTCTCCTGAAGCCTCGCTGAGGAGCGATACAGCCCCCACCTGTATCCTCGACCCTTCACTTACTTCTTGCCTCGCAGTGCCCGGCCCAGCCTGGCTCAGTCTCTGAGTCTGCCAAGAATATGTTATGATTCCAGTTATCAGTTCAGTCCTCCTTCTCTGCATTCCTAAGCTACTGAACTGCATCAATAGTTTCCGTCATTGTCTAGCCTTCATGTCTCCACGTTAGAGAAATACTGTATTTAATGGTCATTTAATATTCTTCATCACGCACTACATGTAGAATAATGCATGGTCCAGTCTTAGAATCAAGTTAGCCTTTCCTTTCCTAACTTCTAGTTTATATCAACATGTTCTCTAAACATCAGATACTAGATACTGTTTAGGTACATGTCGCCCTGACTCTCCAGACTTTAGTCTCTGCTCCTAGCACAGAGTTCATAGCCCCCAGCTTCTCCTAGTGATACGTCATTGCTAGTTTGCGCGCACCACCAGGTTAGAGGTCCCGGCTCCTTAGGTAGCCCCCTCCTATGTTTCCGCCCATTCATGACATATTCTGTTACGTTTACATCACATGTCTGAGTTACGCCTTCTTTATCCCTTATCTTTCGCGACTGCTACGCGTCACGCCTTCTGCTCCACCCACTGCTACGCCTACTGCAATGTAATGCTATGTGTTTGCGTTATGTATATATGCTCATGTATTGTTATTAAAAGTCAGCGCGCTCATCCCAGACCCAGCCCCAGCAGCTGCTGGGCCCTGTCATCCTATTCCTATGCAGGTTGTCCTGTTCCTGTCCTTATGCTGTATTAAACCTGCAAAACTCCTACTACCTCGAATCTTGACTCTTATTTATTGAGCTATCTGTTATGATATATGTCTAGTCAAAAATAGGGTATTATTTATTTATTTACCACATAATGGCGCCCGAATAGGGACTTGCCCTTTCCCCACGCGTCGGTGAAGCCACGCCGACCCCCTGACCCTCTGCAGCCGTGACGGAACCATACCGTGCACCGGCAGATATTTCTGCTTCAAGTATCCCTCAGGCCCACGGAGGAGACGGAGGAGGCGGTCCAGCATCCAAACGAGACGGTGGAGGAACGCGGCGAGTCCCGACCAGAGCCCAAGCCGAGAGTCCAAGGTCCGAGGTATCCGGAGGCCCACCCGTAACTGAAGTCCGAAGTTCGTCGTCCGTCGTCGTAGCAGTCCAGTCCAGTCCGAAGCTTTCCGTTCTTGCTGCCCGGTGAGTACCATTACTGGGGTAGTATCTAGACAGGGTCAATCTAAATTGACTCTGGTCCGTGGGTTGGTGGTACACAGACTCACAAACGAAGTGTTCACCTAGGTGGATACGGGTCTTGATGCGTCCCTTTATGGGACCGGTATGTTCCGTACTGTTTCAGCAGTGCATCCAGTAACTCTAGTCTGTTCCGTTCTCGAGAAATTCTTGTGTTTCTGTTCTCAGTATTCCAGGTAATATTCTGTCCAAACTGTTATGTTATGATGTTGTTCAATGTATTTCCAATGTCGTGGTATGCCTGAATTGTTCTCCCAATTGTTATTGTTCCTCGTGTATTGTATTGTGTTCCGATTCAAGTTTACAATGTCTCTCTTTTCGAGATTACGTCAGCTAAAAACTAGAAAGGGTTTGTTAGAAGAAGCAGTTCCTGTTCCGCCGAGGGACAGTCCAGGTCACTTTATGTATCAGAAGCATGGCATAAGCGCCATATTGTATCTAGATTTATGGGTAGAGTATACCAAACAGTTAGAAGAAAAGTATAGATGGCCCGTATCGGGTACATGGGATGCCGAGTGCATCATGCGAGTAGAAGAGGCATTATGGAAAAAGAAAGCCAGACAGTCACAGAAAGATGCCATCGAGTTATGGCGTAAAGAAGCTCATAAAAGAACTGAAAAGGAAATCAGAAAGTCAGAATTAAGTAGAGAATCCTTAGAACGAGTACAAGAAAAAGAACTAATCGAGATAGGTGAACAAGTCAAAGCCGAACAGTCAGACAGACAGAGGCATGCCCTTATTAGGGGTATGTATCCTCTCCTTGCCGAGGGCTTGCCAAAAGCGACCCCAGAGGTATCCAGTAATTTCCCGCCACCATTAGTTCCGACCAAGCTACGTCACAAACAGACCGCAGCTGATATTTTTATTTCGTCCTATCTGGACGACACAGTCCCCGAATATGCAAATCCTGTTCGCGCTCCGCCAGTCCCTGTAAATCAGCCACTTCCCGCTCCTCCAGACACCGGAGTACCTGTTACGGTACCCCCGGTCCAGCCCGCCATACAAGTCCAGCCTGCATTTCCATTTCCCACTCTGCCAGGACGAAGAGCCTCAGTAGACCTAGACTCCAGTTTAGGGGCCGCAGGAGGAGGTCCTCCTCAAACCCCGCCGCCACACAAGCGTTTAACGACAGCCGAATTACATGCACAAGCGTCACAGCGTACGCCCAGACATCAGACTGTAGCAGAAATAAGAAAATCCCTTGCCGAATGCAGCTATGATCCAGTCCCAGGCGAGGATAATATGGTTTTATATTCATTCCGCGTAAGAAAGGTGGCCGAGTATCTAGTCACCTTACCGAATATGAAAGAAGATCTAGACAGAATATATCGTTTCATCCGTACAGGGGATGATCCAGAAAGTATTAGCGAGGCCATGTCTCAAAGGAAAGCCGAGATCCAGCTCATGATATTAAAGTTTCTGATCAATTGTCTAATAAGAGAACAAGATTATCCGTCTAAAGATCCGGCCGAAATGAAAATCCTGACAAGGTGGAGTGATAATATAGCCGAGGGTAAGCACAAGACCGTCGGTGCTATGGAGAGTATGTACAAGAAAATCCGTAGAGAAATAATAAAATTACACGAACAACGTAAAGCAGCACAAGTAAGCGAGAAAGAAAGTAACTCTGATACTGAAGAGGTAGAGGACGAGAATCCTGCCAGAATAGCGTATGTAGGAAAATCTAGATTTCCAGATCGCCATTTACGTCTAGAACACAAGTCTATTTTCCATCATACAGCACCAGAACAAGGTTCCCTAGAACAAGTGTTTCAAGCTACCGATCACATTCTGAAATCACGAATCGGTTACAGTGAGTTAAGTACTATGCACGAACAGGAACTAGTCCGATCAGCAGTCAGATGGATTACTGATTCTACCACTTTTCCAGACGAAATAGTGGCACAAATGTTTCTGAAAATGCCCCCAGCCGAGCAGCGACTGGTGGGTATGTATATGATCCAGCACCTCATTACTCTGTATGAGGGTCAGCACTCTGATCCAGGTCCGTTACACGATATCCTGAACGAGTTACTCCAGTATAGATGGAAAGGTCTAGGTACCGACTTAATTAGTGTCATTCTAGAACAGCGCCACAAATATAGGACGTTTTTGAACCCGCATTTTGTTCATGTCCCACCCCCAGAAAGTAAACCATTTTACATGGAGAGACAGAATCCGTTACGAGAAGTCCACCCAGTTAAAGGAACGGGTGGCGAAATGCAGCGAGTGTTTGTATACACTCCAATAACAAAGATGGAACTCCTCGAGATGAAGAAATTAATTCCCTGTCATGACAAAGATCCAGCAGGGTTCCATAGAGAATTAAAAGACATGCTCCATATGGGAGAATACACATACCCAGATATAATTAAAATGTTAAAGGTTCTGCTGCCCGCAGGGGTGTATGAAAAGCTCAAGGAAAAAGAATGGGAGGTGGGAGAGAAAAAGATCGATTGGGCAGTTCTAGAAGCTGAAGATAAGGCACGAGTACCAGGTACCGGTCTTGGAGATAAATGTAAAGAATTACCAGAATTATTAATACAAGTTTTACCCAGATTATTGACAACTAGAAAAGAAGACTGGGATGCAATCTCAGCCTGTAAACAGAAACAAGATGAAGATATTAGTGATTTTTATTCTAGATTTGAAAAATGTTTCAGTATCAATAGTGGCCTCAAGACAAGTAGTGAGTCATACCCTCACCTTTTTGTTACTAAATTAGTCGAGAATTCAAGCCCACAAATTAAAAATCGAGTTCTGAAAGTCGAAAGTACCTGGCAAGCTAATACCCCGTCCCAGATGTTGCAAATGCTCCAGTACCACCAGAATAGAATCAGAGAAGAGCAAGAACACGAAAGAAAACGTATGAAAGACACGAAAATGAAAGTACTAGTTGCACAATCTGTTCCTCAAGACAGTCAGAAGAGGGGTCCGAATCAAGCCAGTCATCCTGCAGCTCCCGTTAAAGGGAACTGCAATTATTGTAAACAGCCAGGTCATTTCATAAATGAGTGTGCAGTTCTGAAACACAACATAGCTACTGGTAAGACTAAAGAAAGACCACGTCCGCCTAGACAAGAGCAAGTTTCACAGATTCCTCAGCCACAGAATGCAACACAGACAGTTACCGCACCGCAGCCTATCGCTGCAACACAGCACGTTACATCGCAGATGTACCAGTATGCACAGTCTGAGTATCCAGAGTACCAGCAGTATTCATGAAACAGCCTAGAGAGGGAGGTAGGCTTGCCTCTCATCGAGATACCTGTAGATCAAGAAGGTCCCTATGTTCACAGTCAAGTATTAGGGAAAGACAGAAAGTTTTTGGTCGATACAGGGGCAAGTAGGACCACAATTAGTCACGCCGAAGTTCCAGGGGCTCCGCTCTCAGGCTCTAGAAATGTTTCCCTTGGATTTTCAGGAAAGCCTATCGTTAATGAGATTTCAAAGCCAGTTACTCTAGAAGTAGGTCCATTGTCCCGCACTACTGATCTGTTACTTACTAAGTCATGTCCAGAAAACCTATTAGGCATTAAAACACTGAAAGAGTTAGGTGCAGTTATATGCTGTTCCCCAGAGGGAATACGATTGTTCCTACGTGACTTTAAGGGTCACTATGTATTACGAGATTTTGATCCCAGACTGTCTAAAGTTCCGCAGCATTTATGGGCGCAAGGTCCAGCTGATGTAGGTTACATGCAAATCACACCCTATCATGTGACTCTCAAGCCAGGTGTAGTGTTACCACGAATCAGACAGTATAGATTGCCACCTGAGGCTGTAGCAGCCTTATCCAAAATTATAGACGAGCTCATGGCTCAAGGAGTAGTTGTAGAAACTGACTCCAATGTATGTAACTCTCCGATTATTCCAGTCATGAAACGTACTGATCCAAATGCACCCCCAGTATATCGATTAGTGATTGATTTACGAGAGCTTAACAAATGTATTATTCCTCAGTACCCAGTTGTCCCAGATATCTCTTCCCTGTTAACGGCCATTGATTCCGAAGCCACGTTCTTCACTGTCATAGACCTCAAGAACGCATTTTTCAGTGTCCCTATTCATCCAGACAGCCAGTTCCTTTTCGGATTTTGTTTAAATGGAAGGAGCTATATGTTTACACGAGCTCCTCAAGGTTTCACAGAAAGTCCTAGTATTTACAGTCAAGCACTCAAGAGACAACTAGACAACATTCACATGCCAACTGACACTGCCCTGCTCCAGTATGTCGATGATCTACTGATCACAGCCCGTTCTGAACGTGCTTGCGAGCAAGCATCCCTTACAGTCTTGTATTTCCTAGCCGAGATGGGGCACAAGGTGTCCCCTTCTAAGCTTCAATTCTGTGTCCAGCAAGTGGTCTACTTAGGACACTTACTGTCCAAGAGGGGTAGGCAGTTGACACCAGACCGTATCCAGTTAATAGCGAGTCTTCCTCAGCCCAAGACCCAGAAGGAGGTACGTGCTTTTATCGGCCTCACTTCTTACTGCAGACAATGGATTCCTCAGTATACATTTCTAGCCAAACCCCTGATACAGTTAACGACACAGGAGGCAGCCGTATCGACTGTTCTCCCTTGGACATCTGAACATACACTTAGTTTCAATGAGTTAAAGAAAGCTTTATGCCAAGCTCCAGTTCTAGCGACACCGAACTACAGTAAGCCTTTTACACTTTTTGTCACAGAACGTGATGGTACAGCATTATCTGTTCTTACACAAGATCAAGCCGGACAATACAAGCCCTGTGCTTATTTTTCGAGCACATTAGATCCTGTAGCCCAGGCTCTGCCTGCGTGCCTCAAGTCAGTTGCAGCCACAGCACTAGCTATCAGACAAAGTGATTCCATAGTCTTAGGACACTCCTTGACAGTACAAGTTCCACATTCCGTGGAAGTTCTTTTAAACCGAACACAAACTCAGCACTTGACAATTGCACGTTTAACAGGTTATGAATTGACACTGTTCCAGCCACACATAGAAATCAGACGCTGCAACATCCTGAATCCTGCTACATTGTTACCATCAGTTAATTCAAATCCAGCCACACATGATTGCGTGGAAGTAGTTAACATTACGACAAAGCCAAGACAAGATCTGACAGATATTCCGTTACCAGACCCCGACCTGACACTTTATGTGGATGGTTCATGTATGAGAACTAGTACAGGAGAACTAGTCGCCGCGTATGCAGTGACTACTGACACTGAAGTTATTAAGACACACCGCATTGACACTCTGTCCGCTCAAGCAGCAGAGCTAGTTGCTCTGACACAAGCCTGTATACACGCCAAGAACTTGAAAGTTAATGTTTACACAGATTCACGTTACGCATTTGGAGTCGTTCACGACTTTGGAGTACTCTGGCAGGAGAGAGGTTTCATGACTTCTCATGGAACCAAGATTCAGCATGGTCTCCCTATTCAAGCTCTGTTAGATGCCATACATTTACCGACATCTATCGCTATCATGAAATGCAAAGCACATACGAAAGTTACTGACATTATTTCTCAAGGTAATGATCTAGCAGATCGCACAGCCAAGCTTACAGCTCAGACTCCAGACACTCAAGTTAATCCGACACAGACACATACTCCAGATCCGATTACATGTATGACAGTTAAGGACCCTACACAAGATGTCATAGACATCCAGTTACATGCTACTCCCGAAGAAATCAAGAAATGGTCCGAACAAGGAGGGGTCCAGACAGATCAAGGATGGTTAACGAAGGGTAGAGCCACATGGTTTCTCCCCGACTCTATGGTTCAAGTTATTATTAATACCGCACATAGTCCAGCACATTTAGGAGAAAAAGCTATGTTAGACAGTATCCAGAACATTTGGTTCAACAAGCATTTACGAGCTGCAGCCAAGCAGAAAGTCCGTACCTGTATGATATGTTGTCAGTTTAATCCAGGTAAAAGTGTCCCGGTGGAACAAGGTGGATTCCAGCCTCCTGGCCATCCTTTTGAGGTCCTCCAGATGGATTATATTCAGATGGAGCGATGTAGAGGTTTCAAGTATGTCCTTGTAGTTGTATGCGCTTTGTCCAGGTGGACAGAAGCATATCCAGTCCCAGATTACACAACCGCGACCACTGCCAAGCAGTTGGTTCGTGAATTCTTCCCCCGTTATGGACTCCCTAGAGTCGTATATTCTGACAACGGCCAGCCATTCTCATCCGAACTCATGAAGCATGTTTCCCTGTTGTTAGGGTACCAGTGGAAGTTTCATTGTGTACGCCATCCTGAAGCAGCCGGTCTCGTAGAGAGACATAATCAGACTCTGAAAATCCGAATCGCCAAAGTATGCAAAGAAAAAGGTGTGGACTGGCTAGTAGCTCTGCCAGTCGCTTTATTTTATATGCGCATGGTCGCACATTCCAGATCAGGTCTGTCCCCGTATGAGGTCGTATTCGGCCGCCCCCCAAATATGTGGGGTACTCCTAGACCCCGAAGTATTACCGATGTTTCAAGTAATATGCTGACAGATTACCTAGCTTCCTTGATGTCTGCCCTCAACTCATGTCGTTCACAGGTTGCCGCCGCATTTCCAGACAATACCGAGGTGGCACCGCACGAAATCGTTCCAGGATCCATGGTGATGATCCGCAACTTTGACAGATCAAGTCCGTTGGAGCCTCGTTGGAAAGAGCCCCGACAGGTCCTCCTCACCACCCGTACAGCCGTGAAATTGGAAGGACGCAAAGGCTGGGTGCACCTTTCTCATGTTAAACTTTTTAATGGACTGAAACCCGTCTTAAAGAACATTTCCCAGGATTTGAAGGACTGCCAAAATATTGTTCTCAAGGACTGTCCCGCAAAAGACATTGCTACAACCCCTCCCCTGTTAGAGAAAACTCCGCAGCAGGAGTATAAGCAAAAACTCCGGTCTAGTAAAATAAGTCAGCCAGTTTGATTGTCTAAGTCCTCCCCTAGGTGAAACGGTTAGACTGTTTCTGACATGTATAAAATAGACCCCCATAGTGAGAGAGTTAGTCAGAACTCAATTCGATGTATCGTTTTTTTAAGTTTCATATTGTTTCTCAGCATTATGATTTCCTGCACCAGTTATGCATTTTTCCTGTGTTTCCCAGTTCTTCATGTAAATAAGTCTGCTAATGCTACAGTAGAGCACACGTTTAGTGATCTGCCTCCTCATGAACTCTCTTACCGCCTCGCTATGCGTAATAACTCATTTATCCGCATGTTACATTATTCACACCAGACCAGCAATGCCACTAATTGTTGGGTGTGTGGTCGACTCCCCCCTTTCCAGACACCGAAGGGAGTCCTGCCACTTTTTCCTTATCCATTTTCACATAATGGTTCGTGTGGAGCATGGTCCACGTTAACGTCATCCTCAACAGATATGTCTTTTCTTAACAGTACATGTTTCCCAGACAAGCAAGGTCTTCCCCACAGAACAGGGTTAGATCTAGAAAATGAAGTGTATAATTTAGGTAATTATTCTTCGAATTTCATGGTCCTGAATGTTCAGTCTGATACTACTCCAGACTTACCTGCTATTTCAGTATTACCAGTCAAAGGCGAATTATGTGTCCGAAATAATGGTTCTGTACACGTAGGACATAGTGATTGTACTACTATTGTCAAGTATAGTGACAGTGGGAAATCTATTTTCAAAGCTTCACGTTATTCTTATTTTATTTGTGGTCAAACCGCATATGTTCGTCTACCCCTCGATTGGGAGGGAACCTGTTACATTGCCTTCCTACTGCCACCTGTTTTTCTAGCCCCACCTGATTATCATAGAAATACACATCTAGTACACATTAGACATAGAAGGGAGTCCCCAATTGTCGATTATACTGAAACTGCTCTAGAACAGTATACAGATTTCAACAGAGGTTTCTTCTTCTTTATAGGACCTATCCAGAATAGTAAACTGATCCGTAGGTTAACCAGAACCCTCGAAGCTGTAGTAAATGAGACTGCCTCTGCTCTAGGTAACTTAACCGAAGAGCAATCTGCTATGAGATTTGTCGTTTTACAGAATCGTCTCGTCCTTGACGTCATACTGGCCGATAGGGGCGGGGCCTGTAGAGTCATCGGATCCAGTTGCTGCATTTTCATTCCAAATAACGCGCCGTCTGTTTATTCAGCTATAACCAGACTCCATAAAATTGCCCATCTGTTACACCAAGATCCAGGCACCTGGACATGGTCCGGTTGGTTCTGGAATATAATTTCTGCATGGGGATGGAAAGTCTTGTCCTTTCTAGGTATTGCAGTAGCGATCATATTCAGCTGCTGCCTCTGTATACAATGTGGCCCTGCGATTTGCGGCATTTGTGCTACCTCTTGTATTCCTAGTCCCAAGCCCCGTTCTAAATCCCGTTCCAGGATAATTCGAGACGAGCAAATGATACTGTATGAAATGATAGACGGTATCATGAAAATTGATGTTTCCTGATGGAAACGTAGTGACAAGGAGGGAATGTGGAAAAGTAAATTTTGCCATGTTCTGTGTCCCTACGCCTCATCCATCATATGTTATGTGTGCATGATTAAATATGCGTATGCATTCCCCATGTTCGATTAATGACGCAATTACAGTTGTGTCCACCTCTAGTATGCCAGTTTCCAGTTCTCGTGAATACTACGAATATCAGGCCTATGTAAAGCTACGTTGCCACGTTTCTCAGTGTGCACGTTATTCTATTATAAAGTCCCCGTTTCTAGGCCTCAAAAGGGCCTGGACTCCAGATTCAGCTCCTGTCTCCTGAAGCCTCGCTGAGGAGCGATACAGCCCCCACCTGTATCCTCGACCCTTCACTTACTTCTTGCCTCGCAGTGCCCGGCCCAGCCTGGCTCAGTCTCTGAGTCTGCCAAGAATATGTTATGATTCCAGTTATCAGTTCAGTCCTCCTTCTCTGCATTCCTAAGCTACTGAACTGCATCAATAGTTTCCGTCATTGTCTAGCCTTCATGTCTCCACGTTAGAGAAATACTGTATTTAATGGTCATTTAATATTCTTCATCACGCACTACATGTAGAATAATGCATGGTCCAGTCTTAGAATCAAGTTAGCCTTTCCTTTCCTAACTTCTAGTTTATATCAACATGTTCTCTAAACATCAGATACTAGATACTGTTTAGGTACATGTCGCCCTGACTCTCCAGACTTTAGTCTCTGCTCCTAGCACAGAGTTCATAGCCCCCAGCTTCTCCTAGTGATACGTCATTGCTAGTTTGCGCGCACCACCAGGTTAGAGGTCCCGGCTCCTTAGGTAGCCCCCTCCTATGTTTCCGCCCATTCATGACATATTCTGTTACGTTTACATCACATGTCTGAGTTACGCCTTCTTTATCCCTTATCTTTCGCGACTGCTACGCGTCACGCCTTCTGCTCCACCCACTGCTACGCCTACTGCAATGTAATGCTATGTGTTTGCGTTATGTATATATGCTCATGTATTGTTATTAAAAGTCAGCGCGCTCATCCCAGACCCAGCCCCAGCAGCTGCTGGGCCCTGTCATCCTATTCCTATGCAGGTTGTCCTGTTCCTGTCCTTATGCTGTATTAAACCTGCAAAACTCCTACTACCTCGAATCTTGACTCTTATTTATTGAGCTATCTGTTATGATATATGTCTAGTCAAAAATAGGGTATTATTTATTTATTTACCACACATTACAGAGCAAAGTACACACTTTAAACAATATAGAACTTCAGTAAATAGCACAATATACACTGGGCCCCAGGGGGGAACCAAACCGTATATTAAGAAAGTGGTATAAGAACCACGACTTGACTAGACACAAGGACTAGAGCCTGTAGAATCGCTGGGACCACAAGGAATCACCCCAGGTGGTGACATAGGGGAGCCACGGGGGAAGCGTGCAACATGAGAACACAGCCACGAGAAGCCATTAGATTCTATGGGGAAAGTTGCGGTTGGAAATTTAATGATTAAGGACACTTAGAAGAGGACTTTGAGCAAACCCCTTTAGACTGAAAGGGTTCTGGGGCCAAAACCCACGGAGCACTGGAGTACTCAAGTTACCTCACCCAGGGAAGCCGAGTGCCTAGGTGTCAAATGGTGTCGGGAATCGTCTTTGATTTCAATGGCGATCTGCTGCAAAGTGCTGCTGCAGTGGAGAAGAAAAGTGTCCGGTGTGATCCAAGCCTGGATCGAAGATGTCAGGAACCTGAAAGCAGAGGGGACAGAGTCGGGGTCACTTGCAAGTGACCAGGAGCATGATAGATGAATGCCCACCGATGTTAGGTGTTTCAGGTGCAAAGAGGCGAAGATTGACTCTGCAGCCACGAGGACCAGGAGGTGTCAACGATGATCAGGAGCTGGATTCGAGCGGTCCCATGAAGGATGTTGAGTGCTGCGGTATCGGTGCCCAGATTGAACCCAACAAGCCTTGGCAACAGCAACCCACGCATACATCAGCCAGCCCAAGATCATAAATCAAATTACTCATTGCCCGACGTATACGTGGGGCTCCGACATAATAACTATTATTTGGTCTATCCCGTGAAGGGTCAAGAAGGACGATGAAATCACCTCTGATTATTATTGGAGTAGTGGTTTCTATTAGTTTAGATTGAATTTTACAGATATGCGCCGGATCGTCTATATTAGGGCCAAAGAATGAAGCTATGGTAAACTCCATCCCTCCAATCTCCAACTGCGCTATAATCCATCTCCCTGACTGATCGGATAAAACTGATGTAATATTACCTCTAGCGCACTGCCTGTTCAGATGAACAAAAATGCTCAACCCAATGATATTTACCAAAGGTGACCCACCATTCTGAATAGCTCAGGTGAGTCTCCTGTAGGAGGCAGACCTGAGCAGATGATTGTTCGAGGTATTTCATGACCAATCTTTGTCTACGTGGACATCGCAGCCCATTGATGTTCCATGAGATACATTTTATTTCACTACTCATTAAGGCTGCTACGTCCACCCAATGGCGAAACTTTACTCAGACGTTTTAAGGTTGGCTTAAGTTTTAATACAAGGTTGAGATTGAGGATATATTTTAGTTCCCATTGCACCCCCACCCATGCTCCCCCACCTCACTCCCTCCCTGCCCCAGTGACCCCTTCAGCTCCACGCTACCCTGGGGAACCCCCCTTCCTCTCTGAGCATGAGCCCTCTGGACCAGATCCCCTGACATGACTGTGAAAAAAGAAAACGTTTATATAGAGACTAAACCGGTCGCCCCCGGGATGCCCAGCAATACAATAAATAACAGTGGATAATAGGTGAGTACTCCTCCCCCCTACCCACCTGTACCACACGCCAGTTCCTTATTTTATTAATGAGGGCATCGACTTCCTCAATTTGACGTAGATTATGCATATGATTATTCCACATAATGCGGAGGGATGCTGGAAATCTCAGTTGTGTCTTAGCCCCCAATGAATTTAGAATTGCCATTCTTTTACCAAGCTCCCATTGTTTTGTTGCTGTAATGTTGGAGATGTCAGACCTGATGGAAAAAGAAAATGGGTTGGATACAGAATTACTTTTTATCAAGCCTACTTTTAGAGCCAAGGATAGAATTTTCTCTTTTACAGAGTACATAAGAAAATTTACAAAAAAAATGTCTTGGCTTTTGTTTAGCAAGATTCCTCTTGTACGGGTCCCAATGGACTCGTTGAATATCAAGAGCCAGATCTAGTTATGGGGAGTCCTTGAGATTCACTTCTTTTAAGAGAGAAATCACAAAGGTTTTAATGTCTCCCCCTCCAAGTCCTCTGGGACATTTAGCAGTTTTAGGTTGTTTTTTTCTGGCATGATTCACAAGACGCTCTATATCATCCTTCAAATCCCTGTTTGAAGGGCTAATTTATCCATTTCCTTTGAGGACGAATGTAGTGCTTCCTTAATTTTAGGGATTTCAGATTCTATAACGTCCGTTCTCTGAGAGACCTCTTCAAGTTTCTGTGCTAATACCTCACAAGAGGCTTGAATTGCAGCTTGATTCGATTCTGAACCAAAGAATCTTCTCCCGATATCCTCCTTTAGGGCCAATAGAATATCCACTAGTGAGTCAATCTCCAAGCTGGTAGGGGGTACCGCTTGAGGTGGCCCAGGTATTCCAGGTGTTTCAAAAGCTAAAGAGGATGCAGATACATCCCCCTTCTCCGTTGCTGGGGGTAAACCCAACCCGTTTTCTTGGACTTCCAAGGTCGAGTACCTGTTTGAACTTTCCACAGAGGAGTGGATGACCGCACGTTGCTTGATGGGTGCTTCAGGCGTTTTCATTGCAGCAACCACCCCTCCTACAGCTTCATTCATTGCCCCAGAGGGGGACGGAGCAGAGGACTGCATACTATCCTTAGACGGGGGGATTTGATGGAGAAGCAGACTGTATACTCGTAGATGCCATAATGCTTCTTTTATTTAGCCCCCTATCCGATGGAGTAGATAACACCTTCTAGAATGTCTTCAGTGATGGAGTAATTCTAACTTTCTTCATCCTCCCCTTCCCTTTTCCACTCACTGGAGGAGTATTCTCCGTGATAGCTTGCCCCTTGCCCTGCCTGGCAGTGGCCCTTATTTCTGCAACCGGGGGTGAGACACGAGTAAATTTGGCAGAGTCAGTGCCTAAATCGAATTTGTCAGCCCTATTACGCAGAGAGTACGGGCAAATGTTTGATTTGATGCTGGAACTGCGGGGGCCCTGCAGGGAACACTACTCTCACTGTTCTCCATGCAGTGCTGTGGGCCCACCCGCTGTACTACCCCAGTTGTCCCTGCTAGGCTCAAATGCACACCAGGGACCTCACTGCATACCTCCAAGGTGTACAGAACAGTCAGTAGGTCCTCAGTATAGAAAAAATTAAAGTTCTTACCCTTGCCTTCACTGGGAAAGACAGCGGACTCGGGGGGAGAAGGGAGCAATCGCCTACCTCGCTCCAGATCCAACTTCCCACCACGCTCTACCACCTCTGCTCACCACACCTCCGGGAGATGTAGTCACAAGTGCTGACTCTGCCAGCGAAGACCCTGAGCTGCAAATCTGGGATCCGCCGCCTCCACTCCCGCGCTGCGCTGACAAACCTCATGAACTTAGGCTCCTGTGGTGCCGTGCTGCCTCAAATTTCAGACACCATCCAAAGACGCCAGCAACACCTTTTGTCGAGGTAACTAGAAAGAAATGGCACAAAAGGGAATATATTTCAAGCTGGGGAAGAGGGGGGTCTGCTAATATTGATTTATGATATCATCTAAAGTGCTCGCCGGGCTCCGAGGATAGACCTGGTAGCACACGCCAGGGGAGCTCGACCACGACCATTAGTTTCCGGCCACCATGTTCCCCCCCAATAATCAATTCTTGAATCATCATCAAACCATATTCTGAGATTATTTACTTTCTGACAGGACAGGGAGGGGTGCCTAATGAAGAAAGCCACCAAGATATGTTCCAGAAAGAGTGATTGGAGCCAAGAGAATTACCTTCGTTTTTTTTTATTCATATTTAAATTATTATCTTGCATCTAGATGACAATGTTGAGCAGACAATCCTTAAATTTAGTGGCTATCACATCAGCATCAGAAGAAATTTACACTACAACGTGTTTGTCATCTGCGTATGACACAACTGCAAAGCCATAAGATCCAATACGTTTTGCCAATGGAGCAACGTGTATCTTGAAATGTGTAGGCAATAGTGAAAAGCCCTGGGGCACCCTACATGATAAGGTAATAGGATCCAAAATAAAAACACCAAAAGCCACACTATTTTTTCTTCCTTGAAGAAAAGAACTCAGGGTGGCAAGGACTGCGCCTTTAACCCCGATCGACTCAAGCCGGCTGATTAACTGTGAAGGATTAATTGTATCAAACGCAGCTGAGAGGTTGGGGACTTGGTGCAGCCCTATCACCTGAATCTGTGGTGGTGAGCCCCAGCAAGACCTACCAGTGCAGATTCGCCCTTCTCTGCACAGAGTCCTCAGACCAATAGGAAGAATTTGGCACAGATACTGGAATAGAAAATACAGAGTTTATTAAATCTCATGAGGTGGAACTACATTCACACAGCACCCTTTGGTAATGTATTAAGTAGCACACTGAATGGAAGGAGCTGGGTCCTTTTATACCCTCACAGGGGCTCAACTGAAGGCGGTACAAGTAGAAACTGCTGGTTTTAGGTACATATAAGGTCATACAGAAAATGCACAGTCAACAAGTAGGAGGAGCTAACTGTTGCTAATTCTGGTGAACACATCCTGACAGTTACAAATTAACATCAGCTTCATGGACAGCTGCAAGCTCAACTGAGCATGTGCGAAGGTGGAAGATGCAAAATATAGTTCGACTCCAGGCAGATTTCAAGAGCAGTTAACAGTAAGATAGGACAGAGCACATGGTAGCACATGGCAAACAAAATGGCTGACAGATATACAAAATGGATTCCACAAAACAGACAAGATAGTCTCTAAATGCAGGATGGCTTCTGCTAATGCTAACCTAATCCCTGCCAAATTACAACAGACAACCCTTTTAGCATTAGATGAAGACATTCGTTTATCTGGGGTAATCTAGATATGCATCCTGTACATTGATGCTCATCATCTCAGTGATTTCTTTATTTAACATTTGTTGTGCTTTCATTTCTGTAATATTTCTTTTGGCAGGTGTACAAGCGGTTGTATGACGTTACAACGCATACTTTTACAACGCATGCCTTTACAACACATTTTTTACAACGCAACATCCATTACAACGCAGTTCATTACAACGCATGCCATTACAACGAATTTCCTAAAACTACCATTACAACGCATTCCATTACAACGCATACTACCTTTACAACGCATACCATTACAATGCATACCATTACAACGCATGTTTGTTCATTATTGGTTAGTATAGGGGTAACAATTACTATTCTAACTCCAGGGGGTGCAACAGTATGGTAAGTGTTGGATAGTGTAGGGGTAAAAATTACTATTCCAACTCCAGGGGGTGCAACAGTTGGGTAAGTGTTGGATAGTGTAGGGGTAAAAAATACTATTCTAACTCCAGGGGGTGCAACAGTAGAGTAAGTGTTGGATAGTGTAGGGGTAAAAATTACTATTCTAACTCCAGCGGGTGCAACAGTAGGGTAAGTGTTGGATATTGTAAGGGTACTATGCATTGTGATGGTATGTGTTGTAATGGTATGCGTCGTAATTACTGCGTTGTAATGACATGCGTTGTAATGGTATGCGTTGTAGTGTCATGCGTTGTTATGGTTGCGTTGTAATGACATGCGTTGTAATGGATCTTGCGTTGTAAAAGTTTCGTTGTAATGGTAGTGCGTTGTAAAAGTTGCATTGTAAAGGTTGTTTCCCGTACAAGCAGCCATGCACATGGAGCAAAGCATAGGACCACATTGTATACAAGTACAGCATGTAAATAGTATCACCAGTAGTATACATAGAATAGTCAGTAGCTTCCAGCCCCAAGTAATAAAGTGTGTCCATATCCAGTTCGAAAATGACCATGTACCAGTCTCTGGGTGAATTTCTGCAGCAATCTTATGCAGTTTAGAGATTGCATCATATACTGAAGGTGAGTGATCCGGAATGAAGACACAACAGCTGCTGCCAATGAAGCGGCATGCACCACCTCGATCAGCCAGAATCACATCTAATACCATGCGATTCTGGAGTGCTACAATCCTCGCAACTTGCAGCTCCTCTGTAATGTTCCCAAGTGCCATAGCTGTTTGATTGGTGACAGCCTCCACACCACGAGTCAATCACCTTATCTTTCTGCTATTCAATGCAGCACCCACAATCAATCAATCAATCAACAAAATTTGTATAGCGCGCTGCTCACCAGTAAGGGTCTCAAGGTGCTGAGGGGAGGGGGGGGTTGCTACTGCTCGAACAGCCAGGTCTTGAGTTGTTTCTTGAAGGAGAGATGGTCCAGGGTCAGCCGTAGGTGAGTGGGGTGGGAGTTCCATGTCTTGGCTGCCAGGTAGGAGAAGGATCTTCCTCCGATGGTGGATTTGCGAATTCGTGGGACGGAGGCGAAGGCGAGGCTGGCGGATTAGAGCTGGCGGGTGGGTGTGTAGAATGTGAGGCGGCTGTTTAGGTACTTTGGGCTCGTGTCGAGGAGAGCCTTGTGTGCGTGGGTGAGGAGTCTGAACGTGATCCTCTTGCTGACGGGGAGCCAGTGCAGGTCTTTCAGTTGGGCGGAGATGTGGTTGTGGTGAGGGATGTCCAGGATGAGTCGTGCTGAGGCGTTCTGAATGCGCTGGAGTCTTTTCTGAAGTTTGGCTGTGGTTCCAGCGTAGAGGGTGTTCCCGTAGTCCAGACGGCTTGTGACGAGGGCCTGGGTGACCGTCTTCCTGGTTTCGGTGGGGATCCATCGGAAGATCTTTCGGAGCATGCGCAGGGTGTTGAAGCAGGATGACGAGACTGCGTTGACTTGCTTGGTCATCGTGAGGGAGGAGTCCAGGATGAAGCCCAGGTTGCGTGCGTGGTCCGTTGGCTTGGGGGCGGTGCCCAGGGCAAGGGGCCACCAGGAGTCGTCCCAGGCAGAGGGAGATGGTCCGAGGATGAGGACTTCCGTCTTGTCTGAGTTCAGTTTCAGACAGCTGATCTTCATCCATTCTGCGACGTCTTTCATTCCTTCCTGGAGGTTGGCTCTGGCGGTGGTGGGGTCATTGGTGAGGTAGAGGATCAGCTGGGTGTCGTCGGCATAGAGATGATGTTGAGGTTGTGTTGGCGTGCGATGGCTGCGAGAGGGCTCATGTAGACGTTGAAGAGGGTGGGGCTGAGTGAGGATCCTTGCGGAACGCTGCAGATGACTTCGGTGGGCGCGGATCGGAACGGGGGGAGGCGGAATCTCTGGGTTCTTCCGGTGAGGAATGAGATGATCCACTCCAGGGCCGCTCCTTGGATTCCGGTGTTGCTGAGGCGCTGTATCAGGGTGCGGTGGCATACGGTGTTGAAGGCTGCCGAGAGGTCTAGGAGGATGAGGGCAGCAGTTTCCCCTTTGTCGAGCAGGGACCTGATGTCGTCGGTGGCTGCGATGAGGGCGGTATCGGTGCTGTGGTTTGCTCGGAAACCGAACTGTGAGGGGTCGAGGGATCCGTTGGTCTCGAGGAAGGCGGAGAGTTGTCTGTTGACGGTCTTCTCGATGACTTTGGCTGGAAAGGGGAGGAGCGAGATGGGACGGAAGTTCTTGAGGTCTGTGGGGTCCGCGGTGGGTTTCTTCATGAGGGCGCTCAGCTCGGCATGTTTCCAGCTCTCCGGGAAGGTGGCGGATGCGAAGGAGCTGTTGATGATGTTCCGGAGTTTGGGTGCGAAGTTGGAGTCGGCTTTGTTGAAGATGTGGTGCTGGCAGGGGTCGGTAGGGGAGCCAGAGTGGATGGTGTTCATCAGGCGGGTGGTGTCTTTGCTGCTGACAGGGGACCAGGTGCAAAGGGTGGTGGTGGGGGGCGCTGGTTCGGTGGTTGGGTGCGTGGTCAGCGCACCGAAGCTGTTGTGTATGTCGGCGATCTTGCGGTGGAAGAACGAGGCGAGTGAGTCGCAGAGGTTTTGCGAGGGTGTGATGTCGTTGTTGCAGACGCTGGGGTTGGAGAGCTCTTTAACGATGCTGAAGAGTTCCTTGCTGTTGTGGGTGTTGTTGTCCAGTCGTTCTTTGAATGTTGTCTTCTTGGTGGTGCGGATCAGCTGGTGGTGTTTGCGGGTGGCGTTCTTGAGGGCAGTCATGTTTTCTGCTGTCTGGTCGTGGCGCCATGCTTTCTCGATGGTGCGGCATGTTTTCTTGGAGTTTTTGAGGTCGTTGGTAAACCACGAGGCTTTCCTGCTGCAGGGTCTGCTGGGAGGATTCTTCAGTGGTGCGAGTTCTTCGGCGCAGTTAGTGAGCCACTGTGTGAGGTTGCGGGCTGCTTCGTTGGGGTCCTTCGTGTTGGTGGGCGGGTTCTGGCTGAGGGCGGTGGTGAGCTGGTCGGCGGTGATCTTGCTCCAGCTTCTGCGGGGAACCTGTTGCGGGTGGTGGTGGGTCGTGGTTCTCCTGAAGTTGAAGTGGACGCAGCTGTGATCTGTCCGGTGGAGTGGCTGAAGGAGATGTACTGGCTGGAGGAGAAGATGGGGTCAAGCGTGTGGCCGGCGTAATGGGTGGGGGTGTTTACCAGTTGCTTGAGTCCGAGGTTGGCGAGGTTGTCCAGCAGGGCGGCGGTGTTGCAGTCCTTCTTGTTCTCCAGGTGGAAGTTGAGGTCCCCTAGGAGGATGTAGTCTGTGGAGGTGAGGGCGTGCGGACTGATGAAGTCTGCGATGGCTTCGCTGAATTGTGTGCGTGGTCCCGGGAGTCTGTAGATGAGGGTGCCTCTGAGGGTGGTCTTGGGGTCGGTGTGAATCTGGAAGTGAAGGAGCTCGGCGGCGGTGAGGGTGTCGTCGGAGTTGATCATGATGCGGATGGTGTTTCTGTGGACGATGGCGATGCCTCCTCCGGTTTGGTTGACGCGGTCCCTCCGGGTGATCTTGTAGCCTTCTGGGATGGCTATGGCGATGTCGGGGGGGTGAGTTGGCGTTCATCCATGTCTCTGTGAGAAAGGCGACATCTGGTGAAGTTGTGTCGAGGAGGTTCCAGAGTTCGATGGTGTGCCTGTGGACGGAGCGGGTGTTGAGCAGGATGCACTTGAGGTGGTTGTTGCTGGAGCTTGGCTTGGCGGGAGAGGTGCAGGTCCAGAGGCAGGTGAATTGGCAGGCTTGGCAGGTGAAGGGTCCGTGGGTGCATTTCGGGGTGGGTCGGTAGCAGGCGGGGTTCCAGCCGGCGTTGAGTGCGTAGAGGGTTGCGGCGTCATAAGTTCGTCGGGTGCGCTGGCATCGTCGAGGACCAGGGTTCGTGGCGCTGGGAGCGGTCCAGGCGCGGACGGGCGCAGACAGGCTTGCCTTTGGCGCGCCTTCGGCGCACAATCGGCGCGCCTGCTGCGCACGTCCGCTGCGCTTCCGTGCGGCGACCTCCATAAATGGCAAAGTGGGAGGGATGAGCAGCTGGGAGGAGGGAGTTGGGTGGCCAATGGGCGGGATACAGAAGAAAAAAGGGGGCGGGCCACAGGGGAGCAGCGGCGGGGAGCGGGGAGGGGGAGAAGCAGCGGGAAACAATCACGGGCACACGGGGACGGCAAAATTACAGGGGCACAGCTAAGACAAGAAAAACAAGAGACTGGCAAAAATACAGGGGCACAAGCTAAGACAGAACAAAGAAACTGGCACAAGTCACTACGCAAACAATCCAGGCACTCAGCTGGAGCGAGGCAGCAGTGGAGGGGTCAGGGGTCCTGGCACTCACGGGGTGGGAGCCGCGCAGTGTGTGGAGCGACCGGCCCTGCAAGAAGGGACAAAGGTCACAGCTCACCATCGTGCGGCGACCTCCATAAATGGCCAAGTGGGAGGGAGGAGCAGCTGGGAGGCGGGAGCGGGGTGGCCAATGGGTGGGATACAGAAGAAAAAAGGGGGCGGGCCGCAGGGGAGCAGTGGCGGGAGCGGGGAGGGGGAGAAGCGGTGGGAAACAATCACGGGTACACGGGGATGGCAAAATTACAGGGGCACAGCTAAGACAAGAAAAACAAGAGACTGGCAAAAATACAGGGGCACAGCTAATACAAGAAAAACAAGAGCCTGGCAAAAATACAGGGGCACAAGCTAAGATAGAACAAAGAAACTGGCACAAGTCACTACGCAAACAATCCAGGCCCTCAGCTGGAGTGAGGCAGCACAGGAGGGGTCAGGGGTCCTGGCACTCACGGGGGGGGAGCCGCACGGTGTGTCGATCGACCGGCCCTGCAAGCAGGGACAAAGAAGAACAAACCCAAATTGAAATCAACATATTGTTGCAGAGTGGTATCAGTCTGATCAACCTTATCTGTACTTATTGTTCGTTTGTAATTGTTTTTGGAAATATCATTGTACAATTTTAAATCCCGGTGATCTGATGGAGGTGCTAAGAACACAGGTGGTAACAAAAATGATATGTAACATACCCCAGACCACCCAACAGGTAATTGATAGTATCCTTTATTACCGCACACAAAATAGGTATTATGTGAAGACCTAAAACTGCTGTTATTAGCACCTTCAATGGTTAGAATTACTGTACACTCACTCCTTCCTACTGGAATTCTCCCAACACTACTAATACATAATTCTGCTTTAGCTCTTGTCACAGAAATTACAAAAGGTCCAATGTTCTTAATGTTTCTCATATTCGTGAAGACATATGGTGTTGAAATATTGTCCGGTTGATACTCTTCCCATTCCCATTTAGTCCCTTTAGCTTGAGGAGAACCATCTTCATCTTGGTAGCATACTTTATTCAGACGAAAGATAATTCCACCTACTAAGGGATTTCCGGAAGCAAACAAAAGTGCATACCAAGCTTGACAAGAACCATTATGGGAAAACGGTAGAGGAATAGAAGGTGTTCCTCCTTTCTTTTGGTGCGCATGTATCATCCCACACACCCAACAGTTGGTGGTATTTGTGGCATTATGTGTATGATGCAACATTTGAAGAAAAGTGTTGTTTAAGTAGGATTGTCGCTGCTTTGGCTCATGGTACGTAAGCGTGAAGTAATGATGTTCCACTGGCGCAGTCATAGTCATAGTCATAATTTCTTGTATAGCGCACATTTCACAAAAGTCTCAAGGCGCTTAGCAACAAACGACAACCAAGTATAGAGGGGGGAAATGGAGAGAAAATTAATTGGGAAAAAGCCAGGTTTTTAAGCCCTCACGAAAAGCCTGATGATTGGAAAGAGACAGCAGTTGTGCAGGTAGTTTGTTCCATAGTTGAGGGTCTAAGTAAGAAAAAGCTCTACATCCCATTCTCGATGTTCTAGCCCTAGGCTGTACCAGAAGGGCTTTAGTACTAGACCTTAAGGTTCTGGAGGGTTTGTACCTGGCCACTTTCTCAACAAGATAAGAAGGTCCAGTCCCATGTAGAAGTTTGTGTGTGAGACTAAGGATCTTAAACTGGCTTCTTTGTCGCACTGGAAGCCAGTGCAATTGTCTAAGACAGGGCAAAGAGGGGGACCTGGGGGGCAAACCTAGCACCAAGCGTGCAGCAGCGTTTTGGAGGGTTTGTAGCTTAGTCAACAGGCCCTCATTGATGGAGGTATACATTGCAGTAGTAGTAGTGGCAACAAAATGCTGTCGAGCAGGAGCCACTTTCTCAATAAACCAGGCGATTATTGCCATAACCACCAGAGCAACAACAAACCCTACAGCAAAAATGATTCGTTTGTTATGCATTTTAGCAACAACGATAATTGATCTTTCTACAAACTTGTTGAAACAATCGTTGGAGCTCTTATCCCTGGGCAGCCGTTGATTTCTTCACCACGGGCCAAGACAGGTGTCACTACACTACACAGGAGTGATCCCCCCCTTGCCACATCAGCTCTCTCCGTTTCACTAACCCTGGGCGGTAGCTCAACCAGTCTTTTCCAGCACTGCAGATTCTTTCCTCGGTCTCAAGTGGTATCGCGATGCTCCAGGAATCGTGTGGTCCGGGAAGACTTCCGCAGATTTGTCAGGTGAGATAGCTTGACCTTTCTCCGTCTCCAGAATCTCTCGATGGTCGGTCAACACAGCAGGCTCCACCAAGGCAGTTAGTACTCTCTTGCAGTGAGTACTATGGACCCAATTCTTTCGATTCGTCACTCAAACTGCAGTCCTTGTCGCAAGGAGCACTTGCTCTGGTCCTCGCCACCTTGGCTCCAAGCTGTTCGATCTGTCGAAGACCTTGACTATCACATGGTCGCCAGGACGGGGTTCATGGGCCTCACCTGTAGATCTCTCAGGAAGAGCTTCTTGAACCTGTTGATGAATAGAAATCAAACTGTTGGTTAACTGTGACAAATAATCATTCATCAGAACACAAGGTACATCATGTATGGGGCGTGGCTTAGGAACTCTCCAAATGTTCATTGGTCTCCCAAAGACCACTTCATATCGGGTAAGGCCAGATTGTGAATGTGGCACCGATCATATGGATAACAATGCCAAGGAGAGTGCATCTGGCCACTTCAAAGACGTGGAATCCAGTATTTTCGCCAACTTCAATTTCTAAGTAGCGTTGTACCTCTCCACTAATCCTGCTGATTGAGGGTGGAAAACTGCATGGAATTTCTGCTTGATCCCTAATCCTTTCAGGACATGCTCAACAACTTGCCCAATAAAATGAGGTCCGTTGTCACTCCACAAAAGTTTACAAACACCATATCTAGGGAAAAACTCCTTTAGAAGCACCTTCGTTGTGGTGAGAGCAGTATTATCCTTTGTAGGGTATGCCTCTATCCATTTACTGAAGGCACATACCACCACTAGGACGTATTTCCGATTATTGCAGTGTTCAAGTTGGATGTAATCCATCTGCAAAACTTCAAAAGGTGCGGTTGGTGTAGCAAACCCTCCTGTAGGAGTTCGGGTCCCTTTTCCAGGATTATACTGCCAAAAGATCAAACAGGACTGTATTACTCTTTTAGCCGTGCTGGAAATTTCAGGATGCTCCCAATCTTGCGTAAGCAATTTCGTTATTGCTAGAGCTCCAACATGTGCCAGCCCATGTGCCATGTGAACCATAGGATGTAAATAGGCTGCAGGCGATTTCCATTTATCCATGTCTTTGTTGCGCCAACAACCCTCATTGTCCAATATTCCTTCTTTAGACCATTGCTCAAGTTCTTTCACAGAGGCAGATCTCTGTATATCCAATACTTCTTCTCTAGCATCATGAAAATGCTCAGCTTGAGACTTCACTACGTACAAGGAAGTAGTGCTTCGTTGCATTGCAGTCTCACGAGCTACGCGATCAGCAAAAGCATTACCTTGTCCTATCTTGTCAATGATTTTCTTTTGTGCGCTACACTTCATAATAGCAATTCTTATTGGGTATGTAAGTGCAGTCAAGAGATTTTGTACTAATTCTCCGTGCATTAGCTGCATCCCGTGGGATGTAAGAAAGCCTCTTTCCTTCCAGAGTAGGCCAAAATCATGAGCATAGTGGCTATCCGTGTAGATGATGACACACAAGTCAGTGCTAAGTTCACACGCTCGTGTCAAAGTGTAAAGATCCATTTTCCAGTCAATTTAATGAAGATCAGATGACTTTATTGAAGAGTAAAGTAGATATACCTCCAGCATAGCTTCACAGCTTACAATCTAACTTCTCTAATTAAAAACTAACATTCCTTCCTAGCAACACATGAACATTCCAATGATGTCATGTTCATGTACTCAACTCTACACAAAGCTATTAGTTCAGCTGCTTGAGCCGACTTCTGTGCTCTGCGAGCTGTTTCCACTACTGTCTCAAGTGTCGTTATTGCATATGCAGCTGAGGTCGTACCATCTGGCAACTTCAAACAGGACCCATCAACCCACAGTTCCCCATCTACATCTGAAAGGGGCGTATCTTGCAAGTCGACCCGACCCATTGTCTGTTCCTCAGTAAGGAATATACAATCATGAGGCTCTTTTGATTGAGATTCAGTCACAGGATATGGCAACAAAGTAGCTGGGTTCAGTGTGGCGCACCTCTTCAAGGTAATATGAGGTGCCAACAGTGTCAATTCATATCCTGTCAGGAGGGCACTAGTTAAGTGTTGTGTCTTTGTCTGATTCAAAAGGGCATCTACTGCATGAGGTACTAGCACCAACAGTTTGTGTGACAAAACTATCCCTTCACTCTGACGTGTGGACACAGCTGTTGCTGCAACTGAACGGCAGCACCCAGGCAATGCACGAGCAACAGAATCAAGAACTGCAGAAAAGTGTGCACAGGGACGCTGCTTATCACTGTGTGTCTGTACTAAAACTGACAATCCACACCCATCTTTCTCGTGTACATAGAGTGTAAAAGCCTTCGTGTAATATGGTATGCCTAACACTGCTACAGAGCAAAAAGCTTGTCTTAACTGACGAAAAGCATTTTGGCATTCATCTGTCCATGGAAGGGGAATTGGAGTGTTTTTAGTCAAAAGCGCTAGCAGGTGTTTAACAATGTGTGAAAAACCCAATATCCATGGCCTACAAAACAAAGACAAACCAATGAATGCACGGACATCTTGGATTGTGTCCTTCCTCCAATGCCGCTCCCAATCGGTACAACTGTCCACCTTCTCTGCTCCCCAAATCTCACTTTCCTGCGGTGTTCCCCAGGGTTCTGCCTTGTCCCCTCTTTTGTTTAATCTTTACATGCAGCCCCTCCTAGCTTCTCTTCGTCACTCCTCTGTTACCATCTTTAACTATGCAGATGATCTGCAACTCATCTTTCCCATCGACCTCTCCCCTCTCTCTTGCTCCAATTTCCAATCCACTATGCTCACCATCTACGAGTGGATGAACTTCAGTCAACTGAAGCTCAACCCTAGCAAGACAGAGCTGGTTCTGATCGGTGGTCTTTCGCATCCTTGGACTCCTAACTTCTGGCCCCCTGCCCTCGGTCCCCCTCCCTGTCCAGTTAACTCCGTGAAGAGCCTAGGAGTCATTATTTCTAGTGACCTTTCGATGCGGCCGCATATCAACGCTGTCACCACGGCCTGCTTCTATCATCTTCCCAGAATCGGGAAGATCCGAAGGTTCTTATCACCAGAGGCTCTTACCCTTGTCATCATGGCCCTGGTCACCTCACGTTTAGACTATGCCAACTGTCTATACGTGGGTTATTCCCGCATACCATCTTCACCGACTTCAACTGGTGCAAAACCAGGCAGCCAGACTAATTTTTCAGCAGCCCAAATACCAACACGTGACGCCGATGCTGAAAACTCTACACTGGCTCCCGGTTGCGCAACGTTGCATCTTCAAAATGGGATGCACCATTTTCAAATCTCTATCTGCCTCTGCCCCTGTCTGCGGATCTCCTCTGTAGCAACCAGCAATGCAGACTCAGGCCTAAAATCATGTTGAGAAGAATCCATAATGTTATGGGTCTCAATGAAGGCCACTTGTACTGTATTAAGTGTGTTTTCCAAACTTTAGGCTAGCAAAGGTAGTGTTGATATAGGTCTAAAGTTTTTTGTATCACCGGAATCAAAGGTAGATTTTTTTAACAATTGGCAGATAGATGCATTGGAAAATAACCTGATGTCAGATCTACGTTAAGCAAAATGGTAAGGTGTTTGGCCATTGCACCAGATACCATATTCAAACCAGAAGGGGGACAAGGGTCTAGCGGAGGCCCTGATTTAATGGTCTCCCGAAGACCCAAAGTCCTGTCCTCTGAGAAAGGGGTGACATGGTCCAGCAGGGACTGACTTGGTTCAATGCCATCTGTAAATTCCTGAGAAGGGGAAAAGGGACCTATCGCCATATCTGAACAGGACCCTTTAGATATGGAAAAAAAATCAATGTAGACCCCTGACACCTGGACTGAAAATATACTGCCAACCCATAGCAGAACTCTTGCAAGGGTAAAATAAGTTGTGACCTATTATTGTTAGCGAGGGAAGTGACTGTCTTAAACAGTTTGTCAGTGGAATCCTTGAACTAACATATTTTATCTGAAAAATATTTGGGTTCCTCTAACATAATCAATGTTTTATACTCCTGTATCGCCGCTTTATATTGCACTTTTTTCTCCGCTTTATAATCAGTTCTCCATCTTCTTTCAAAAGTCCTACATTTTTACTTAAGCTTACGGGAATACCATGGGGCGGAGGAGGCTTTCCGTAAACATTTAAAAGTTATTAAAGGCGCTTGCACGTATCTCTGACTTGGAGTCGATGGGGAGGTTATCAGTGGTGAATCCAACAACAATGACACGAGCTCGAGAAGCGTGTATGTGTAACATGGGGGTCATTGATATCGTGTTTACCTACATTCTCATTATTATGCGGACAGTTATTACATCATACATCAACATCACATTTACTGATATTGACTTCATAATGTGTGCATAAATTACAGCATACATCAATATTGCAATTACTAGTATTGACGTCATTATGTGTATATAAGTTACGGCATACATCAATAATGCAATTACTAGCAATGACGTCATTATGCTGCATAAGTTACGGCACACGTCGATATTGCATTTACTGTGCGTGCAGAGGTTTCAGCGTACATCGATAGTGCATTTATTGGTACTGTTGTTGTTATGTGTGCCTACATCAAGGTGTACATTGACATCGTAATCATCACTCTCAACATGTGCATGGGCCTGTGTGTGACCTCGGTCTTGCATAAAGTGTGTGGGTGTCATTAGAGTGGAGAGCTACTCAGCCACTTGAGTAAAGATCAATTTCTATGCGCTAACTTGAATCTTAGCATTAACGTCCCAAGTGTATGTTGTGCGTGGGCATGTGTGTGGCGCATACATTGTATGGTTGTAAATAACAAGAGTGATGAAGGACTGTGGGTTTCATTTTGGAAGCCTGGGACCTGTTCATGTGCACAAGGTGAGGTTATTTTCCCTGACAGTAGTTGACAATCCTGAAGCTGGAAGGAAGAGACCTACACAGGGAAGTGGAGAGGGAGGAGACAAGCTCCCGTCAACATTCATTGAGGCCTGGTGTTGAGAGGGCCTGCTCATTAGCCTTCCTGTGCCCTCCCATTAGGTGGCGGGTGGGGGTGAAGGGTGGGGCTGGCATTTTTGTTGTTTATGTTTAGGATATGCAGAGCACATGGTTGCCCCAGATGGAGTGCCCCAGCACAAAAATACCCTCCGCATGGAGGAAATGCCACCTGAAGCTGAATTATATTAGTGGTTTCCTGAAAATGGCTTCAGAAGAGCATTGACGAAGAGAGAGGCGAGACTGTTCCAGAGTGTGGGGGCAGATTCCTGAAAGAGTGGCCCCCACGCGTGAATATCCTAAGTCTTGGAGTCCTGGATGGGTAGAGGGATGCATGTAGAACTGAAGTAATATGGGACTGTTCTTGTTAAGTCTTGTACATGAAGCAGAGAGCTGTCAATGTAAGTCTCTTGCTGGCCAGCAGCCAGTGCAGGTCTCTAAGGAAGGTGAGAGGGGAGTCATGCCTTTGTACTTGTGAAAGGAGATGGGATGCTGCATTTTGAATAGTTTGCAGACGTCTCATAAGGGCCTGAGAGAGGCTGAGATTCAGGACATTGCCATAGTCCAGAGGCGAAGTGATAATAGCCTGGACAATGGGTTTCTAATCAAATGGAGAAACAGTAGAACCTTTTACAGACAACTGCGAAGTTCAAAGCAGCGATCAGTAATGGTCTTTATTTGGTTGTTTGTGGTTAAAAGTTGTGACCGGTCCTTTCTAATAGCTTTTTGATAGGCCTTAACAGCTGCATTATAGTGTGCATTATAGAGCGCATATCATATTGTTTGCACCAAGAGCGTTAAAGGCTACTGCCGCTTACCTTGAGGGAAGTAAGGTGGCTGTTGAACCAAGGGGCCGAGAGTTGTCTACATGGAGGGAGATACAAGAGGAATACCCGAATCTAG
Source organism: Lissotriton helveticus (assembly GCF_964261635.1). Taxonomy (NCBI): domain Eukaryota; kingdom Metazoa; phylum Chordata; class Amphibia; order Caudata; family Salamandridae; genus Lissotriton; species Lissotriton helveticus. The sequence continues at coordinate 1,714,482,840 of NC_136069.1, forward strand.
TGCAGAGGAAAGCCAGGCTTCACAGTGCTATCAGCTACATTCTGGTCTGAGCTCGATTCTCTCCATGTTGGACTATTCTAGTGCTCCCTACTTGGGTCTCCTGGAATATCTAATACATCAGCTCCAAGGGGTACAAAACACCGCAGTCCACCTTCTGTTTGAACTGACGAGATGGGGGTCTGTGTCTCTGTACTGAAAACAGCTGGACTGGTTGCAGGTGAGCAAAAGAATCACAAACAAAGCCCTAACAATTGCTCACCGAGCTTTCCATGGAGTTGAACCTAATTATCTCAACATCAGGATCAGAGAATCCTGCCCTCCAAGGGCCTTGCGCTCAAGGGATGCACATCTGCTAGGGGTCTCACGCTTCAATAAAAAGAGACATGGGGCTCCACTTCTCTGTTCGAGTCACTTTGATCTGGACTCAGCTCCCATCCCAACTCAGAAATATACCTGGTCAGACTTCTTTCCGGAAGATGTTAGAAACATATTTATTTCACTCTTGAGTAGCCAGTCATTCATTCATTCATACATTGACAACTGTGTAAGAGTACGTTTAGATCGGGGTTTGGAACATATTCTGTTCTGCGGCAGAATTGGTGGCATTTTGGTGACTCCGCATTACTCTTTGTAACGCAGAGTTCCAGACAAATTCTGCCAGTTGCCACATGATGAATTTATTTGCTCACACATGGCTCCAGAAGGATAATTTGGCATGGATGAAGGAGATTTGGTGCCGCTAGCATGATTTCCAGTCGCTATGAAGACACCCAATGACATTTTTCTAAAGTGGGCTGTCACTGTTCGCATTCAGAACATGCCGCTCGAGCAGAAAATCTACTAGAGCGGCAGCAAGATCATCTCGAGTAGCTGCTCCCTCTGTTGTGCATTTGCACTGATTTTTTAGCATTGAACGCACTCCCAGCACTAAATCAACGCATGAGCAGCGCAACATGTCTATTTCCACCCATTGGCGGAGCTCTGCTGTGTTTATATGTAACTCCACGAAATTCTGCTGAGTCAAATTCAGCAAGTTTCAGACACCCCTAGTTTAGATGCACACAGACGACGACAGAAGTGAGAAGTTTAGACAAACGACTAACCAGAGTGGGCGTCATTGCACTGGAAGCAGTCCATACTGGAAACAGTGTTTAAAACGCTGTTCCCACAACGCATGGCTTTACAACGCGGTCGTTACAAAGACCGCATTGTTATCACGTGTGCCATTACATCGTATCAATGACCTGCTGAAGGGGGTGTGCAACACAAGGGAATGTGTTGGATTTTAAATCCAACACCTTCCCTGCTGTTGCACCAACTGGAGTAGGAATAGTAATTAATACTATCCTATGTCCAGCACGCCCCCTACAGCAAGTCGTTGAAACGACTTGAGATGTAATGACACGCGTGGTAACAATGCAGTCATTGTAACGACTGCGTTGGTAAGCCATGCGTGGTGAATGTATGCGTTGAAACGTTATACATTCGTCCATACATCTGTCAAGATTGAAATATGTATTTTTTTAATTTTTTTTTAATCCTCACTCTGCAATAGTAGGTTTAGGGAGTTTTCAGGGACCCGCTTCTCAGTTCACTGTTCCTTCACTGCCCCTTTTTCTTTGATCTTAACAATGGACGTACATTTGGGTAGTATGGACATTTTAATTATATTGGATCTACCTAGGAAGGTCAGGGGGAGGCCTCCCCAAGCTTTTAACAGTTTTCTGACCTCTGCAGTAATCCTCTCAAGATTTATCTTCGTTATTTTGTCCAGATCTTTAATTAGATCTATTCCTAAGTACCTGATTTTCTCCCTGGTGTAATTGTTGTTAATCGGGGCATTCCAGCTCATAATCTCTGTTTTTGCCTGATTAGTTTGGTATCCAGATACCTTCCCAAATTTAGACAAAGCTTCTTCTATTGAGGTGATTGACCCCTCTTAGTTATTGGTAAAAATCATTAGGTCGTCTGCATATAGAGCGACCTTTTTTTCCCACCCATGGTATTTGAATGGTGTTATGTTGGGGTGAGTTCTAAGACTATTTTCCAAGGGCTCAATGTATAAATTTAAAAAAAGTGGGGAAAGGGGACATACCTGTCTTGTCCCTCTCTTTATATCAATGTTTTCTATTAGATCCCCATTGATTAAAATTTTGGCCTTAGGTGTTCTATATAATGCTTTGACCATTCCCTGGAACTTGTCCCCTAGATTAAATTTAATGAGTGCTTTATTTAAAAAGTCCCAATTCATCCTGTCGAAGGCTTTGGCAGCGTCAAGAGTAATTATAGTCAAGGGGGTTTTTCAGTCACGGCTATGTCTATGGCCCCGATGAGCTCATGTGTTAGGTCATGCAGCTGCCTACCCTTCATAAACCCTTTCTGAACTTCCTTTATCAAGCTTTCGGCTATTTTCCCTAGCCTTTTTGCCATAATTTGTGTAAATACTTTATAATCGCAGTTCAGTAATGAAATCGTACGGTAAGACTCACATTTTGCAGGATTTTTCCCCGGTTTTAATAGAATATTTATTGTTGCATCATTCCAGGAGTCTGGGAGTTTTCCTTTCTCTAGGTAGATTGTATTTATCAAGTCTGTGAACGGAGGAGTTGGAACCTCTCTGAGCTTGGTGTATAATTTGTGCATCTGGTCCTGCCGCTTTCCTTCTTTTTAGGCCTTTCACACTTCTTCCACTTCCTCCTTTGAGATTTCGGAGTTTAACTCTTCCCTTTCCTCAATTGTTAACCTTGGAAGTTCCTGAGCTTTAAGGTACTCTTTAATTTGTTCGCTTGTTGGATTTGTGTCCTCTGTGTATAGTTCCGTGAAGAAGTTTACAAATTCATTCATTGTCACCGAGTCCTCTGAGCTCGGTTCTGTAGTACCTTGTGGCTGGATATTAGCTATCTTATTCCTACTTTCGTTTTCCATGCCAACAACTTGCTACAACCTTCTCCATACTTATAGTGAGACAATTTGCTCACTTCCCATCTTTCTCTTACCTTACTCTCTAGTACTCCTGATAAGGATTCCTTTTGTTTCATCCTGTCCGCCTATAATTTCCTTTGTTTAACTAAATCTTCTTCCGCTTCGATTTGTTCGTCCAGAGTTTTTATAATGTTTTCTAACTTCCTTTTATCTTGTTTTGTTGTTTTTGTTTTATGTGTTGCCAGGCTTAATATTTTCCCCCTGATTACTGCTTTGTATGCGTCCCAGATGACCTGTGATGAAGTTCCCTCTTTGTTATTTTCAAAATAAGCTATTGTCTCGGCTTTGAGATCTACTATGTTTTGTGGGTCAATTAAGATGATACGGTCTACAGTCCACCTTGAGGTTGGCTTATCCTTTCCTTGATGTGTTTTTAATAGCACAGCGGAGTGATCGGACAAATGGGTAGGCAGATGCTCAACTTTTTGTCTATTATCTACCAGAGCCTTATCTAGTAAGAAGTAGTCTATTCTAGACTGCAGACCGAGTTTTTTATTTTTAAACGTGAATGCGTGATTTTTGTCTCCTTTTTTCCTTTCCAGATGTCCACCAACCCTAGGTCTCTTTTGCAAATCCCCAGCCAGTCCCTCATTTTAGGCAAATTTGGTTGTTTTATTGGATGGGACCGATCTATTTTTTGATCTGGGACTAGGTTGAAATCTCCCCCTAGTATTATCGGGGATGTAGCTGATATTAGTTGGGCATATAAGTTTTGTAATGGGTCTGGATCATCTATATTGGGCCCATAGTATCCCGCAATGGTGTAAGAGTTATTGCGTATTCTTACCCTGGTGACCGCCCACCGGCCCTTTTTATCTACTTCTGTTTTCTCAATTCTAACTTTGAGTGATTTTTTGAAGAGTATAGCTACTCCTTTTATGGTGCATTCCTGGTTTGTACAAAGAAAGCAGTCTACCCACTTTAGTTTTTTTATAATTTCTTCCCATTCCTTTTTTAGAAGATGTGTTTCTTGTAAAATTATAATTTCACTGTCTATGACCTTCAGATATTCAAAAATCCTGCACCTTCTGCTTGGTGTTCTAAGACCGTTAACATTCCATGATATTATGTTAACCTTATTTTCCATTTTTCTTTTATTTGCCATAGCTTCCTACAGCCCTTTGGTAGTATTTGGTGGGACCTAATTTCTCCTTTCTTGCAATTTGATGATTTGTTTTTCTTTTTTTCCCTATTTTGCTCCTCACCCTTGTGTGTATTTTGTTTGTTTTATTTTACATATGATTAAAAAAGACCCTCCCTGGGGAATCCTCCCTATTGTCTTTTTTGGGCTGCATCATTTGGCCCCTTTTGAGCTTTGTGTTAGCCCTTTTAGTGTGTAACGTCTTTTAATTCTTATCTCATTTTCTCTTACTCATCTCTCCCTATTTTATTATTATGCTCAGTGAATTGACTCTGACTCACCCCTCATTTGGTCCTTCATTTGATCAAGAAGATGGGCAACTTCAGCTGGCTCTCTTATATTGTGCATCTTGTTACTCCACATGATTCTAAGTGCAGCTGGGAACTTCATCTGGACAGTGGTACATTTAGTATTCTTAGATTGTTCTTTCTTGCCTGGTTTTGTAAAGATTCCAATTTTTCGTTAATCCTTTTATCACCTTCTCTCAGGACCCTTATTTCCTTTTGGTTCATTTCTACTTTCTTACTCAGTGCCCCAACCTATCTTCACCAGTATTTGCCGGTACCCCCCTCTCTCCCTCCAGTGTTACACCAGACTCCTCTATACTTAGTCCTCGATCTCCACACTGCAATTTGTCAGCACTTTGCCTCCCTCATCCTTGCCTTTATCACCCTCAATTCCGCTTACCCTTTTCATCCGCTGGGAAGCTTCACTTGCCTCTGCCACTGCTCCTCCGTCCACCGAGTCCCTTTCTGCCTTTCTAGGTGTTATAGATCCCGCTTCTGTAATAGGGGACAAGATAAGTCCCAGTGGCTGTCCTGCTGTCACCAAATCACCCCTCAAGAGGTGCTGCGTTGACTCGGTTATTGCTCCTGTTACTGTTGCCTGTGCTCTGTATACTGAGAGCTCCTGGGCCTTGAGGACTGTTTTCTTCTGCTGATCTGCACCAATGAGACGAGATACGACCTGTTTCCTACTTGTTATGCCTCCGTCGCACTCCCTTACTAGCAGCGCTTCATGAGCGTCTCCGCTTTCTGCCCTTTTCAGACCTCCTGGGACTGCCTTCAGTGCCTTCAGAAAGTTGTTGGATTCCGTGCTCCTCCCTGTTGCAGTGTGAGTGCTAGTGCAGTCGCCACCACTGTCCTCATTCCCCCGGGCTTCTCTCGCAGCGGTCCACAATCCGATGCATGGGAGGAATGCTTCTCTCAGTTTGTCTCGCGGAATCGGTGCCACTCCCGAATGGAGGTAAGCATGTTCTTTTCCGCTGCCATCTATAGACATTCTTGAGATTAGGAATGTTGGTTGTCTACTGTGGCTCCGTCTCCGATTTGAATACCTGCTCACCATTCTTATGATTATTTCGCTTTTTAAAAAAAAAATGAGGATCAGGTTACCTAAAGATTACGTATGTATTTTGGGCTGAAGTCAGTGCATTTTGTACAATTCCTTCTCCTGGGACTGCTTTCTTGCGGGAGGTTTACATGGAGCTCCCGACCTGGCTTCCTAGCCGGCCGCCATTTTCCCCCTTAAGATGGAAATATGTATGGTGCAATGGTCTAACCATATCAGAGGAATGTGGGGGGTCTACCTTAAGATTAGTGAACCCGGAATGAAATATAACCTGCTTTGTAGGTAGGGGCATTAACACATTTTAAAAGCTGAATACCGTCCAGGTCGTATTAAGGTTCATAGCAGAGGAACACTTTGTGTTGTTGAAGTGTAGATTTAGAGCACCTAGAATGCTGGAAATTGCACATTTTAAGACTTCAGGGGAATTACTTCATGCAGATTACTAGAGAGCTATTGATCTGGGCCCGGGGGCTGTAATGGAAAGCTCCTGAATAGGAGAAGTAAGGTGTTATCTTTAATGAAAGGTCAAACCTTCACTCTCCAGGACATGAAGATCTACGATGGAGCAATTTAAAGGTGACTTAAAAACAATGACCAGGCCACCACCCTTTTTGGCGGGTAGATCTTGCCTTAGAATTGAGCGGCCCTCTGGGAGCATCTGAACTATGTGTGGGATTGAGGCTTTGTTTGGGGTGAAAAAAGTCATTTAGGTGGCATCAGCCTTTTGTCCCATCCCTGATCACTGTTCATTATGGCTGTTAATAGATAGATGCATAAAGTTTGCACACTTTTTGTCTCTTTTGTGGGTATTTGTGCGGCTGGTTTCCTGCCAAAACAACCTTTAAAAGAAGAAGCCAAGCAAGAGGATTAATTTCCATTATCCATCAGAATGGGAAGTGACATCACTGGATATCCCAACATCCATCTCCACAGGAAGTGACATTGCTGGATTTTCAATCATCCATCTCCACAAGAAGTGGCATCACTGGATTTCCCATCATCCACTTGCACAGCAAATTCATCATTCTTTCCCCCTCCCTGGACCTACTTAATAGCGACCCATTGCCGGTTTACCCAAAACCAATCTTTATCGGACCCACACTGACAGTACACATTGACCCACTCTCTCACGCTCACACAGCCCTGTAACCAAACATACAGCACTCTGCCTTTGTTTGTATGCTCCTCAACACTCATGAAACACACCACAGAGATCTGGGACCTGCTGCACAACAATGCCCCGGGGCTATTTTCCTTGTGGAAACCTGGCTGAACCCTTCATAGTCACCAAACATCACCACATCCACCCCCCCCCAGCTAAAAAATCACCAGACAAGATAGACTTCACCTGCCCAGAGGCAGAATCACCAATGTCCACTAGAATTCTATCAGCTTCACCACTCCCATGGACATGTCATCCTAAACATAGAACACTTGTCGTTCAAGCTCCATGTCACAGCCAACTTCACCCTAAGCGGCACTCACACAAACTTCACCAACACCACCATGGATTTCATCATACCAACCCCCTCATTGCGAGCAATTACTTCCTGCTAAGAAACCTGCACTTCCACCCAGAAGACCACCAGACCCAAACTCAAAAGCACTCATCAAAGACCTTGAATGCCTGGGCCTCACTCAATGCGTAAGGTACCTATGAATATTGCTGATAACCTCCTGGACTCTATTTTCACCACTTACGACAATATCTGAGTCAACAAGTCCTCACCAGTCTCCTGGACAGACCAAACGCTTGTCGAATTGAGCATCTCCGTTCACTGCACATGCACCACTGCCAGAACACCCAGCCATAACTGGAACAGCATCACCGACAAGGACTAGAAAACCGCTAAAAACACCCTGCGACCAAAACACAGGAACAGCCTCCCAAAAGCCATCAGGAATTTCAAAATTGAATCACTTCCTGTGCCCACTCCCTGGCCCCCTTAAATACCATAAATATCATAATACAACAAGATATAGACCCAAGGTCAGTTGGGACCCACAGGAACTCAGACGGATGGAACGTCACTGCAATCAACTGGAGAATGAACCAGGACAATGCAGACAGGAGCACTTTCAAATTCGTCCTGAGAAGCTACCACCGAATGATTTTGCCCACCAAACATACCTTGCACGGGTGGACAACATCAATGAGCCATTAACAGAAACAAAGAACTTTCACCATTGTGAAGGTTTTCAACTCACCAGCGGCTGCCTCCAAATCGATCACCCCCTGGCAGAACCTCTGCAGCAATGTTTCTTAATTCTACATCAACAAAATAACCAGTTTTTACATCAAATGCAACCCGCAACCGGATGTGACAGACCTCACCAAATGCATCCCGGTCTTATGCAAAGAGCAAATGCTGCCACATGGCTCGTCATCATCACAGATTAAACAGCAACCACCATGAAATCCATCAACTCAAGTGCCCCATCATGCTCCTGCTCCCACCAGGACTACTCCAGAGGACTTCAACCCATCAGCACCATTATCATGCCATTCCAAATGCCTCCACCTCTATTGTGACCTTCCCGGAAACTTGGAAGCATGCAACTTTCCTCCCATTGCAGAAGATACCCTCAGTGGACCCTTCAACACTTTTCTACTACAGACCAATCTCCCTGATACCAATCCCAGCCAAAGTCTTAGACAAAATCATCAACCAACATCTCACAGATTACTTCAACAATCACCAAGTATTCGTGTTTAAGGCCCAGCCACAGCAGGCAAACTGCCCTCATCGCAGCCACAAATTATATCAGAATGACTCTGGACTGAGAAGCACCATCGGTCCTCATCCTCCTGGATCTCTCTGCAGGGATTGGCAACGTATCCCACCCCATTCCCATCAAACTCTTCTATGTTGATCAAGAGATACAACTCATTCTCTCCCTCATTGACCAGATGCCCAGCCCCGGATCAAGTTCACTTCATGACTGAAATCACTGACTGGATGAAGCTAAAAAAAAACAGACCAAAATCATGTTTGTCTGAAAGAGCGCTTTACCGTGGGTCTCCACCTGAGGGTCACGCCCACACCAAGAACTTTGGGTTCGTCATCAACAGCTGACTCAATATCACAGCCCAAGTCAACCCCATGCCCACCTCATGCTTCCATACCCTAAAGATGCTGAGGAAGATTTTAAAATGGCTTCCAAACAGCACATGCTAAACCGGCACGCACGCCCTTGTCACAAGCAAGCTGAACCAAGGGAATACCCTCTATAATGAGAGCAACAAAATATTCACCAGAATTCTGCAGATCAATCAGAACTAAACAGCCAGAATCCCTCTCAACTTCCGTTGGGAAGGAAAACCCCTCTGCATGGCAAAAGACATGTACCCCTGCCCTGAGTACTGTTGTCTAGTTCTCCTTTTTTGGCATGGGCGAACACAGATCATGCGTGTGCCCCATGACATAGGCCTGTCTCACAGATTGTGATCTTGTTGGACCGGGAGGGGTGCCCAAAGTGCTACCCTCAAAGTGGTGGAAGGGTACCGCCTTCACCAGGAGATAAGAAGTACCAGCGCGGTCATGCCAGGAATCCAAGGGCCTCATTTATGAGGCTGTGCGTCACTTTTACGCCGCTGGTGCGTCACTTTTTGTGACGCACCAGTGGCATAAAAAATGTGCCTTGTTGCAGCATATTTACAAAGTGATGCATCTAGGTAGATGCGTCACTTTGTAAAACCCTGCGCCACATTATTCCTGCGACAGGTATAATGTGTGCAAGGGGGGCGTTTTGACGCAAGAAAGAGTCATAGAAGTGACGCAGTGAAATCTATAAGATTTCCCTGTGCCATTTCTTGGACGCTAATGCGTCAAAATCTGACGCCTGCCTCATGGCAGGTGTAAGACTGACTCAGGCCCTAACAACATGCCCATGTGAAAGTACACATTGCGGGAGTTGCGTCACTTTTGTGACACACCAGCAATGCTTCACTTTTGCGCCTACAGATACGTCAGAAATACTGACGTATATGTAACTCCTTGCGACATGATGCGTCATACTGTGAATATGATGCATCGTTAGTGTCGCTTGGAGAGCGTAGTGAAAAGTGACGCATCGCTGTTTTCACGCAGCGATGCGTCACTTTTCATAAATGAGGCCCCAAGTAGTGATCAGTAGTAGTGAACAGGACGTTTGTACTGTGAGTCACTGGAGTGAGGCCTACAGACTCACCCACCTTTTGAAAAAGTTCCACTGCTTTGTGCTTAGCTCACTCTTGTCCTCCATCAGGTAGATGTGAAGTGCTGCATAGTGCAGGAGCAGTGACTCTGACTTAGTTGTTAGCGTGCCTGGGGAGGGTACAGTACAAGGATGGAGCAATACTGTGTAGTGCGTGTGTGGTTAGTAAATCTTCCGGGTGTATGTATGCCTGAGAGGAATACATTACATGAGAGATGTAGTGCTGTGCAGTGTGTGCACAAGGACCGCTTGTGCTGGATCAGTGTGTGCTGCATGAAGTGCAGTACACGAAGGTTGAAGAGTTGTGCAGTGTGCACATAGTGTGTGTGTGAGGCAGTTATTGGGGCGACCCTGACAGGGAAACAACAGTCACTTGATTAGAGTCATCTGGGAGGTCCACACCTCGTCCATTGAGCCAGGTACTGAAAGGACCCCATATGTCCCTTGGTCGAGATGCTATTGGCATTAGGTCCCAAAATATCGCCAACTGCTCCTGACAGTAGGCAATGTCACGTACCCACGCAGCAACCCGGGCGGCTTTAGGGGTATCCCAGTGTATGACTAGTCTACGCTTTACAAGTAGTAACATCATGGACACCAAACAACATCTTTCAAGTGGGATGTCCCCTATATATCCCAGCAGTGCCACCAGTGAGGTGCATTTAAGTGACAATCCAGTGACAGCTTGTATAGTATCATATACCTGTTTCCAAAATTCAGCAATGGGCGGGCAACTCCACGCAATATGCAGAAAGGCTGCGGCCTCCCGTTTGCATTTCCAGCAGCGGGAATCTGGGCGTAACCCAAGTTTGTACAACTGCATGGGGGTGCAATATACCCCGTGTATGAATTTGAAATGGATAAGTCTCAGCTTATAGTTCGGGGTTAGATATCTCAGCTGCGAGCAACAAAATTACCATTGCTCATCTGTAGGCAGTTCTTCATGGTCAGTTCTCCATTGTATTAATGCCATAGGGGCAACCCATGGGGTGAGTATGCATGAGGTTATATAATCTAGTGATAGACCTGGCACCTTGGCGTGAGTCTCCCTTCCACTTTTTGCTGATGTGCCTCAGATGTTTTGCTGGTGTTCGCTGCTCAGGGCACTGCGCCACAGCCAATCCGTGCCGCAGTGCAAGTGCTCCCGAAGTAAAGTGTATCCGTAATTGATTTCCATGATTGGCTTATTTGGTTTACTGGTCAATCAAACAAGGGCCACCTCGCAATGGGTGGGTGTATACCAGGATATTATTGGAATACACCTTCTTTGTTAAAATACCCCTCACACACCAAAAGGGCCCTTGGTGTCATGCTTCATCATCGGGGTCTTCCCGTCCCGCTGCGGGGCGGGGCAGTGCTGCGACAAGCGGATACGCCGGAGCACCTTTAGATGGAAGTGCTATGTGTTTGGAGTGAGTGTCAGTGGGGTCAGGAGTGAAATATTGGTGAAACGTTAAAAAATACCTGGCCTAGTGGAAAAAAGATATTTATTAAACACTGGCTGGTATTGTTAAAAGAAAAGTGAAGCGGAGAGGTGGAGCTGATTAATGGGCTCTCTCTCCTATGTGGGTCAACATGTTTCGAGGCGCTCGGCCTCTTCGTCAGGACCTTAGGGGAGATCCCCCTGTCACTCACTAGTGTTTCCTCCACAAAGGTAGAAAAGGTGTATATACAAAAAAAGTGAAAAAGGAACTATGTGTGTAAATACAATTAATAATTACAACACTATTATGCTACCACACTGATAATGTAGTATGCCTGCAAGATAAGAAAACCAGTTTAATAATAGCGCCGATCCCAGTATGCGCTTAACTCTATATCACTCTATATCACTCTATAACGTTTCACCAATATTTCACTCCTGACCCCACTGACACTCACTCCAAACACATAGCACTTCCATCTAAAGGTGCTCCGGCGTATCCGCTTGTCGCAGCACTGCCCCGCCCCGCAGCGGGACGGGAAGACCCCGATGATGAAGCATGACACCAAGGGCCCTTTTGGTGTGTGAGGGGTATTTTAACAAAGAAGGTGTATTCCAATAATATCCTGGTATACACCCACCCATTGCGAGGTGGCCCTTGTTTGATTGACCTTTATCCCTGTTAAGAGGAGGACGTGCCCACCTCGGTGCCCATCGGCACCACCTCTTCACTCCCCCCTTTTGATTTCCCTTATTTGGTTTACTGTCAGGCCCCAGTAACGTGCAGAAGGAGTGCCAGGGCTTGTAAATACAAATGCTGCTAGTGGGTCTTCAGCTCTGGTTGCGCCACCCGCAGAAGCGTCCTCGTAAGATGTGTCTAAGGTCTGCCATTGCAGAACCTGCGTACAGTCTGGTACTGACTGCGCAAGTGCACACACTTGCCAGTCCCTGAACCTTCCCTTAACTTCATATCAGTCACCCCTATGGTAGGCCCACTGGCAGGGTGCATTGTAAGCATAAGGTAGGACAAGCCCTAATGTGTGGCATGTTCTAATAGTGAATTACCGCCCTTTTTCATTCTTCACTATTGAAGGGCTACCTGTTCTCTTAGGCAAGATGAGCTGCCGGAATTATTACACGCTATAGTCCCGGCAGGCTCAGGGAACACGGTGGCACGTCAAGTTTAGTAGGCCTCAACTCCGATTAATAAAATAATTCCTTCAGTAAGGTTTATTTTAATATCCTGTGTTTGCAAATGCTACTTTTAGAAAGTTAGCATTTGCTTGCCTGACTATTTCAGCCCGGCTCTGCCAGGATGTGTATCTGCTGTCTGGGTTTGTGTGAGTGACAGGGCTGATGGGATTCCCGGGGACAGTCGGGGGCTCCAGGTGGTGAACAGAGTGCTTACACCAGGATGGGTGGGCGGAGTAGTCCTTGACTCTGAATAGGGTTGTGCTCCACCACCACAATGCTGGCTCCACCTCCTGCGGAGCGTCTGATGTCTCTGCCCTGAGCCCTGAAAGAAGACGGCGGCTTTCTGTCAACAGAGTACTCCAAAACCGGGTGGAACCAGGCTCAGGGCCCCTGGCCTGCAAAGACAAAAGAAACTGTGTATAACAGTAGGAGCCCTGCTCCTAAAAAAGCAGATCCTGTTTTGACCACGACGAACCTCTGCCTGACTAGAAGGACCAAGAGAAGCTGAAGGAAGGAAACCTGTCCCTGACCTGAGGGACTGGCCTGCAGTGGTGCCTTGCTGAGAACGGAGAGGAAAAACCAGAGAAGACTTTGAAGACTTGTGCCTGAAACGATCTCCAAGGGCTTGATCTCGAGCTTGCCCCCTGAACAGAACCCCATGACCAGTGGGTTCAATTCTGCCTGTGCCCGTCTGCTGCTGGGCCCTTACGTTCTCTTCCCTCGCCGGAGTTGTGACTCGGGTGCCTTCGCCCCTCCTAAGGTCGTGACAGCTCGGAGCATGGTCGCCCCGCCGCAGAGAGCCCCGCTCAAGCTTGAGTCGCTCTCCGCATCCAGTGCCGGGCCGACGGCTCTCCTGTCACCTCGCCTGCTATGGAGTGCGTTGTGCGCCTCTCATCTGCACGGAGCGCATCTGATAGCCCCGGATGGTCCGTACGTCACTACGTACCTGACTGTCTCGCTTTGCCCTCCTGCATACCAAAGCCCGTACCGCACCTCAAGAAGGCCTCCCGTACGTTGGTACCGGAGGCCCAGTGCTGCACCTGTCTGACCGAGAACGCGACGCCCCACAGAGATCCACAGGTACGATCCTGCATACTAAGAAGTAGAGCGCCCCGCAGGCCTGAACGGCGCCTCACCCCGTGAGCAGCTCCAGACCCCGGATCCCTGTAACCCTCCACACTGTCCCGCTCACCCGCCTCGCACCTCGAGGGGGCCTCAAGCCGGATAGATCCTTCGGAGAACCGTCGGTCTCATCCCGGCTCCGCCCTCACCAGTGGCCGTACCTGAAACGCCTCGGACACACAACTCAAGGTACACTTGAACTCGATCCCGATTTCACATCAGATCCAGGGTCTGCAACGTTTGTTTTCCCTGTCGTCTGTCATTCATCAACAGGTCGCTTCTCCAGCCCGAGGCGCGCATTGACCCTCAGCGTACCTTTCTGACCAAGAACACTTAAGAACTATTGCCTATTTAAATCTGGTGGCCTCAATCGCTAAACATTATATGGTCTTGTGATAATCCTGCATATGATTTGTATCTTTTACATAAAGTCTACGTATTTTTGATACAACCTTACGACTGGTGTCCATCTGTGGTGGGTCAGTGGGTTTACTGTGTGTGATCATAAATGCTAAACTAACTATCGCCCTGAGGATTAGCCTTGTCTGCTCGCGCCACGCAACCTAGAGGGTGAGCAGGGGTTATTCTCACGGAGTAGTTCCCTTGCCCAGACTAGAGGAGAAGGTCCCTGCTTGTCACAAGTGCATACCTGTGCCAACCAGAGACCTCCGATTCTAACATTGGAGGCAGCGGTGAGGATTCCAAATTTGCATTTATGGTTTATGTACAGTAAATTACTGATCGCCACATAGTGAGAGCAGACCTGTAACGAAGCCACAGATTTATTGTCTTTTAATTCTTGTCGAGAAATCTCGTATCGTCGAATCATGCCTGGTGCACTCCCCGTAAGAGCAGCCTCTATCATCTCTGCACTAGATGATGTCGATTGGGAAGGGCTTGAAAACTACAAAGTGGAGCAGCTAAAAGGTTTCTGCCTGAAGTTCCGAGTCGCCCAAACCGGGTGCAAAAATAAAGCCCAACTCATCAAGGCACTGAGAGCCTGGAAAGAATCGAGAGAACAAGAGAATCAGCTGGTGGTGGATCCACCAGATAGCCTTGTCGAGGTGCACGGAGTCCTGTCGTCAGAGGAGCTGGCGGACAGGGCTGCAACCAGAGCGCATGAAGTAGAGATGGCAAGATTGAACGGACAGATGGAGATGGAAAAGCAAAGATTGGCAATGGAGGAAAAGAAACTCCCGTTAGATCACGAAATGAGAGTGAAGGAGTTGGCACTGAAAGCCAAAAGTTTGGAAACAACTCCCTCTGGTGGCAGCACAACTCCGGTGCAGGTAGAGTCAAGGGTCTACGTACCGAAAGATGTGGTAAAGGAATACTTTAAGGGGATGACATAGGACAGTGGTTTCGGGCCTACGAGGTAGCCATATCCTCCCACCGGGTCCCTGAGAGAGATTGGGGAGCGGGGTTGTGGGGGCGGTTCCTTACTGAGGGGCAGGACACCCTGCTAGATCTTCCCCCCGACGTTTACCATTCCTATTTACACATGAAAGAGGTCCTAGTAACCAGGTTTGGGTTAACCCCGGAAATTTATCGACAGAGGTTTCGGGGTTGAACTAAGATTCCTGGGGTACGTATGTGGAGTATTTGACCTTTTTCTGCAGAGCACTGGATGGTTGGGTGAAGGGTAGCAAAGTGAATGATTTTCAAGGGCTTCTTGATTTAAAGGCGTGGGAGCACTTGTCTAGTAATTGTTTTCCTGAGCTACGCCAGCACCTGATTGATAGCAAGCTGTCCAACCCGAGGAAGCTTGCTGAGGAAGTGGACCACTGGCTCAGCACCAGGGTCCACAAGGGTCCAGTGGGAGACTCAGCCAAAGGTGGGCAGTGTCCCCAGCAGAATAATGGGGGGGACAGAGGAAAACAGATAGGGTTCCAAAAAGGCCCCCAAAGTAATCCCCAAGGGAAAGGTTCTCAGCCTCTTCCACCCCCGAAGCAAACCGGGGCCCCGACAGGTAAACCTGTTCAGAGAGGGCCCATCACCTGTCACAGGTGTGGCGACCAGGGTCACATTGCCACTGATCCTAAGTGTCGTCTATTTGGAAAACCCACACCCACTGGTGCTCCATCCCGGCAAATGGCTAGTGTTAATTTTGGGGAGGAAGTAGCAGTCCAAGGGGGTGGGGATCCCGTACAGATGACCCTAGTCTCGCTAGGAGACAGTGAGATGGTCCCCGAAAACTACCTACCCACTAACACTAAGAAATATGGGCAGGTAGTGACCATCAATGGTATGAAAGCGGAAGCTCTTCGAGACACAGGAGCCAGTGTGACTGCCATCTGGCAGCACCTGGTGTCTCAAGAGCAGGCAGTACCGCATGCATTCTGCCGGCTTGTCAATGCTGACAATTCCGAGAGCCATTGTCCGATGGCTCAGGTTCCCGTTGAGTGGGGGGGGGTCTCTGGTACTCTGCAAGTCGCTGTGAGGACCTCCATGCCTGTAGATTGTTTGCTAGGGAATGATTTGGAGGACTCCCCTTGGGGAAAGGTGGAGAAAACGACTCATCTGCGGATGGTGGGTCTACCCGACTGGGCATGCGTGAACACCCGGTCCATGGCAGCCAGTAGGGGTGTTCAAGAAGTTATGGATCCTGAAGGAGAGGCCCAGGAACCGGCCTTAGAGAGAAGGCGCAGGGGGCGCGGACAGCCGGCCCCCGAAGTTCCCACGGCCCAGGAGGAGGCCGACCTCGAGGGGGATGCCCTGGAGCTTACCGGGAAACAGATCGCCGAACTGGGGGACCTGCCTGAGCTGACCCATTGGCAGCAAGAAGGAGGCCCCTCCAGGGAGGAATTCTGCAAGGAGCAGAAAGAATGCCCTTCTCTCGTGGGTATGCGGCAGCAGGCTGCAGACCAGGCCAATGGTGCTCAGTCCGGAAAACACTTAGTCTAATGGGAGAATAACCTCCTGTATTCAGAGCCTAAGGTTGCTGAACCTGGGTCAGCCCGTGCGCTGGTGGTACCCCAGAAGTTCAGAGCCTCCCTACGGGACTGGCTCACCATGTGCCGTTAGCAGGACATTTGGGGATGGACAAGACCTATGACAGGCTTGTCACCCACTTTTATTGGCCCCAAATGCACATGAGCTCAGACGCTCACTGTAGAACGTGTCAGACTTGCCAAGCAAGTGGTAAGAGTGGATAGAAGCACAAGGCTCCAGCACAAGTCTCCCCTTCAGCCATTCCCCGTCGTCAGTACCCCATTCCAGCGAGTGGGAATTAACATTGTGGAGCCTCTGGACTCCAAGACAGCCATGGGCAATAGGTTCATCCTGGTCTTGGTGGACCATGCCTGCCGATACCCTGAAGCCATCCCTCTGAGAAAAGTGACGGCCCCCGTGGTGGGACGAGCGCTGATGGGAATTTTCTCCCGAGTGGGATTCCCTCTAGAGGTGGTGTCTGACAAGGGCACCAATTTCATATCCAAGTATATGAAATCCCTTTGGCAAGAGTGTGGTGTAACCTACAAGTTCACCACCCCTTACCACCCCCAAGGAAACGGGTTGGTTGAGAGATTCAACCGAACTCTAAAAGGCATAATCATGGGCCTAGAAGGACCGATGAGGCGTAAGTGGGACGTCCTCTTGCCATGCCTTCTCTTCGCATACCGAGAGGTACCACAAAAGTCGCTCGGGTTCAGTCCCTATCGAGCTTCTGTACGGTCACCCGGACAGAGGACCTCTGAGTCTAGTTAGGGAAGGCTGGGAGAAATATCCCAGGAAACCTCCCCAGAGTGTATACAGTTACATGCTGGCCTTCCGAAACCAGACCAGGCGATTCAGGCAACTTGCTGAGGCAAACCTGGAAGCCAGCCAGGAAGAGATGAAGCGGTGGTACGACCAGAATGCCACTCTGGTAGAGCTTCAACCTGGACAAAAGGTGTGGGTCTTGGCCCCAGTGGAGGCTTGTGCACTTCAGGATAAGTGGTCAGGTCCAATTGAGGTTGTGGAGCGCAAGAGTCCTGTCACATACCTGGTGAACTTGCAGTCTCCCAGGAACCCTTGGAGGGTCCTACATGTTAACCGCCTTAAGCCCCACTTGGAGAGGTCCGAAGTGGGCATGCTCTTGACAACCGATGACAGAATGGAGGAGGAGAGCGAACCTCTTCCGGACCTCTTGGTAGCCTCCGAGCGAGATGGGTCAGTGGACGGAGTTAACCTCTCACCCTCCCTGACCCCTGAGCAACAGAGTGACTGCCGCCAGCTGCTGGGGCAGTTCTCTGACCTGATCTCCCTGATTCCCGGTGTCACAGATTGGTGCGTTCATGATGTGGACACGGGAGACAGTTTGCCTGTAAAGCACAAGGCTTACAGAGTGACTGACAGGGTAAGAGCCTGCATCAAGGAGGAGGTCTCGAAGATGCTTGCTCTAGGGGTGGTTGAGTCCTCCAGCAGTCTATGGGCCAGCCCAGTGGTCTTGGTCCCAAAGGCTGCGACGCCGGGAGACACACCTGAACTCCGGTTCTGTGTGGACTATCGAGGACTCAATTCGGTCACGAAGACTGACGTGCCCCCCATCCCCAGAGCTGACGAGCTCATCGATCGGTTGGGGGCTGCTCGGTACCTCAGCACGTTTGATTTAACGTCTGGGTACTGGCAGATCGCCTTAACTGACGGGGCCAAAGAGAGGTCAGTATTCTCAACACCAGATGGGCATTTCCAGTTCCGAGTTATGCCATTTGGGATGAAGAATGTCCCTGCCACTTCCAGAGATTGGTCAACCAGGTGTTGGCTGGGCTGGCCGAGTTCAGCGCCACCTACCTGGATGACATCACAGTGTTCAGCGGCACATCAGAGGAATACCTGCGACATTTCTGGGAAGTGTTGACAGCACTGCGCAAGGCAGGCCTCACGATCAAGGCAAGCAAGTGTCAGATCGGGCAGGGTCCAGTGGTGTACTTGGGACACCAAGTTGGGAGCGGCCAGGTGGCGCCCCTTAAGCCCAAGATTGGGACCATCCTGGCTTGGGAACCCCCCAAGACCCAAACGGAGGTGAGGGCCTTCCTAGGACTCACCGGGTACTGCAGGAGGTTTGTCAAGGGGTATGGCAGCATCGTTGCCCCCTTGACAGAGCTGACTTCGAAGAAGCAGCCCCGAAAAGTGATATGGACTGACACCTGTCAGGAAGCATTTGACACCCTGAAGACTGCCATGTGCATGGCGCCCGTGCTCCTGGCTCCCGATTTCTCCAAAGAGTTCCTAGTGCAGACAGATGCTTCAGAGCATGGTGTAGGGGCTGTTCTCTCACAGATGACTGAGGAGGGCTTGGACCAAGCTGTAGCCTTCATCAGTCGGAGGTTACTTCCACGAGAACAAAGGTGGAGTGCGATTGAGCGAGAAGCTTTCGCTGTGGTCTGGGCATTGAAGAAGTTAAGACCCTACATGTTTGGGTCTCACTTCCGGGTTCAGACAGACCACAGGCCCTTTAAATGGTTGATGCAGATGAGGGGTGAGAACCCAAAGCTGTTGAGGTGGTCCATTTTCCCACAGGGTATGGACTTCACGGTGGAACATTGCCCTGGCGGAGACCACGCCAATGCTGACGGTCTCTCTAGGTTTTTCCACCTTAGTGATGAGGAACTCCCTGGGATAGGGTAGTTCTCCTCACGTTTCAGCTGGAGGGGACACGCGTTAGACCTGGCACCTTGGCGTGAGTCTCCCTTCCACTTTTTGCTGATGTGCCTCAGATGTTTTCCTGGTGTTCGCTGCTCAGGGCACTGCGCCACGGCCAATCCGTGCCGCAGTGCAAGTGCTCCCAATGTAAAGTGTATCCGTAATTGATTTCCATGATTGGCTTTTTTGGTTTACTCTCAGTCCGCAGTAACGTGCACGAGGAGTGCCAGGGCTTGTAAATACAAATTCTTCTAGTTGACCTGCAGCGCTGGTTGCGCCACCCACAGAAGCGGCCGCGTAAGATGTGCTTAAAGTCTGACATTGCAGAACCTGCATACAGTCTGGTACTGCCACGCTGACTGCGCAAGTGCCAACACTTGACAGTCCCTAAACCTTCCCTAACCTTCATATCAGTCACCCCTATGGTTGGCCAACGGGCAGGGTGCATTGTCAGCATAAGGTAGCCCTAATGTGTGTGGCATGTCCTAATATTGAATTACAGCCCTTTTTCGTTCTTCACTATTGAAGGGCTACCTAATCTCATATGCCAAATGAGCTGCCGGAATTATTACACGCTATAGTCCCGGCAGGCTCAGGGAACACGCTGGCACGTCAAGTTTAGTATGCCTGAATTCAGAATAATAAAATACTTCCTTTAGCAAGGTTTATTTTAATATCCTGTGTTTGCAAACACTACTTTTAGAAAGTTTGCATTTGCTAGCCTGACTATTTCAGCCCGCCTCTGCCAGGATGTGTATCTGCTGTCTGGGTTTGTGTGAGTGACAGGGCTTTGGGAATTCCCGGGGACAGTCGGGGTTACCAGGTGGGTAATAGGGTGCTTACACCAGGATGGGTGGGCGGAGTAGCCCTTGACTCTGAATAGGGTTGTGCTCCACCGCCACAATTCTGGCTCCACCTCCTGCGGAGCGTCTGATGTCCCTGCCCTGAACCCTGAAAGAAGACGGCAGCTTCCTGTCAACAGAGTACTCCAAAACCGGGTGGAACCATGATAAGTGCCCCTGGCCTGCAAAGACAAAAGAAACAGAGTATAAATACAGGAGCCCTGCTCCTAGCAAATCAGATCCTGTTTTGACCACGACAAACCTCTGCCTGACTAGCAGGACCAGGAGAAGCTGAAGAAATGAAACCGGTCTTTGCCCTGAAGGACTGGCCTGCAGTGGTGCCTTGCTGAGAACGGAGAGGAAAAGACCAGAGAGGACTTTGAAGACTTGTGCCTGAAATGATCTCCAAGGGCTTGATTTCGAGCTTGCCCCCTGAACTGAACCCCGGGACCAGTGGGTTCAATTCTGCCTGTGCCCGTCTGCTGCTGGGCCCTTACGTTCTCTTCCCTCGCCGGAGTTGTGACTCGGGTGCCTTCGCCCCTCCTAAGGTCGTGACAGCTCGGATCATGGTCGCCCTGCCGCAGAGAGCCCCGCTCAAGCTTGAGTCGCTCCCCGCATCCAGTGCCGGGCCACCCGCTCTCCTGTCACCTCGTCTGCTACGGAGCGCGTTGCGCGCCTCTCATCTTCTCCCGCCGGAATCTGCACGGAGCGCATCTGATAGCCCCGGACAGTCCGTACGTCGCTACGTACCTGACTGTCTCGCTTTGCCCTCCTGCATACCAAGGCCCGTGCCGCACCTCAAGAAGGCCTCCCGTACGTTGGTACCAGAGGCCCAGTGCTGCACCCGTCTGCCCAAGAATGCGACACCCCTCACAGATCCACAGGTACGACCCTGCGTGCTAAGAAGTAGTACGCCCCGCAGGCCTGAATGGCGACTCGCCCCGTGAGCAGCTCCAGACCCCGGATCGCCGCAACCCCCCACACCATCCCGCTCACCCGCCTCGCACCTCGAGGGGGCTTCGAGCCGGATAGATCCTTCGGAGAAACGTCTGCCTCGTCCCGGGTCCGCCCTCACCAGTGGCCGCACCTGAAACACCTCGGACACTCAACTCAAGGTACACTTGAACTCGATCCCCTGTTAACATCAGATGCAGGGTCCGCAACATTTGTTTTCACTCTCGTCCATCATTCATCAACGGGTCCCTCCTCCAGCGCGAGGCGCGCATCAACCCTCAGCGTACCTTGCTAACCAAGAACACAAAAAAACTATTGCCTATTTAAATCTGGTGGCCTCAATCGCTAAACGTTTTATGGTCTTGTAATAATCCTGCATATGAAGTATATCTTTTACATAAAGTCTACGTATTTTTGATACAACCTTACGGCTGGTGTCCGTCTGTGGTGGGTCAGTGGGTTTACTGTGTGTGATCATAAATGCTTAACTAACTATCGCTCTGAGGATTAGCCTTGTCTGCTCGCGCCACGCAACCTTGAGGGTGTGCAGGGGTTATTCTCACGGAGTAGTTCCCTTTCCCTGACTAGAGGAGAAGGTCCCTGCTTGTCACAAGTGCATACCTGTGCCAACCAGAGACCTCCAATTCTAACATCTAGTAATAAATCTACGAGGTGAAGGTGTGATTAATAGGTGCTCTAGAAGCTTCATTATATATGGGGGGCTGGGAATGTCGAGTGAATTGTCTTGCAAGCGGGTCGGAGTTGAAAATAAAGGAATAGGTTCAGAAGTGGAATTTGAGTGTCTTCCCGTTGTTGTGGCTGCTCTAAAATTGTGTCCAGTGGGTACAGGTCTCCCAGTGTGGAAATGCCCATGTTATGTGCCTGTGTTATGCAACCCCTGTCATTGAGAAAGGGAAAATATGGATGGGCGCAACTGGGGTCGAGGGAGCTTTTCCCAGGCCCAATGCAATGTTTCTACAGTATTTTATTTAATTGGCGAATCTATGATATGGCTTATACACAGCCACGTGTAGAGGAGTAGGGTCAGCCACATTTGTTTCAATGGCCACGTGTGGCTGGTGGGATGTGTCCAGAAATGAAGGAATTGGGCTTGTGCACATAATGCATGGAGTTCAAAGTCAGGCGCACCCATTCCACCCCCAGAAAGCTGGCGTGTTAGCAGTTCCCAGCTCACGCAAGGTTGTTTGCCGGCCCAAACCAATGCAATCACCAAAGAACGAAGGGAGTTAAAAAAGGCCTCGGTCAGTGGTATGAATAGGTATAAAAATTGAGGAAGGGCTATCATCTTGGTGATAGCGATTCTGCCAGCTAGGGACAAAGGTAGAGCAACCCAGATTTTCGATTTACGCTCCAACCAGTCCAATAACTTGCCAAAGTTCATTCGCCATATGTCCTGTAAGTCTCTACTGAGCCAAACCCCCAGGTATTTTACAGCACCACCTGCCCATTTAAGTGGGAACTCCAAGTCGGTTTCCAGCGGGACCTCAGTCAGAGGTAAAACAAAGAACTTAGACCAGTTGATCTGTATGCCAGACATTCACCCAAACTGAAGGATTTCTCTCAGCACGGTTTAAGGTTATCATCTGGTTTACGAATATATAATGTTATATCGTTTGCATACATTAATAATATTATACCTCTGTCCTTGAATCCCAGTCCACGAGCGTGTGGTGGTGGCGAATTCTGGCCGCTAAGGGCTCCGTTGCCACTGCGAAGAGCAGCGGCGAGAGTGGGCATCCCTGCCTGGAACCAGGAGTTATACAGAATGGTTTCGATATTAGATTGTTTCCTCTGAGTCGGGCTGTGAGCTTAGTATAAAGCAGGCCTTTTAGTTTGATAAAATTGGGACTGAATCCTAATCTAGGACATGAACAAGAAAGGCCATTCCAAGAAATCAAACGCCTTGCTTGCGTCAAGAAACACTGCAATGGCAGGGGGTTGGGGGTCAAGCTGGTTTATCGGGGCGAAGAATGTGCACAGATTGTGGGCCATTGACCTACCTGTAATGAATCCTGATTGGTCTGGCCTAGCTATGAGCGGTAAAAGTGGCTGTAGCCTGTTAGCAATTAGTTTGGCCAGGATCTTAGCATCCACATTGATCAACGACAGGGGTCTATATGAGTCACAGAGATTAGATGCCTTGCCTGTTTTCAGAAGGGAAATGATTGCTGCTTTCTGCATAGTCAGTGGGAGGATTCCTATCTTCAACGACTCCTGATAGGCATTCAACAGTCGGGGTGCCAGCTCCTCCGCATAAGTTTTATAAAATGTGGTGGTCAGACCATCTAGCTCATTTACCTTTTCGCCAGGTAAACTGCCAATGACTTGTGTGATGTCAGCTATTTTAAAAGGTTCGTCCAGGTAATCTCTATGTGCGTCGCTTAACCATAGTAGCTCTAATGATTCTAAATATTCACTAAGTTCTGGGTGGGGTGTTGCTGTATATAATGAAGAATAATATTGTGTACGATATTCATTCGTAGCTTTTTGCCCTCTAATGGGGAATTCGTCCTCATCCAATAACTCGGCTATGAAGGCGGGAGAAGAGCGCTGTCTATGGGCATTAGCAAGGGTTTTGCCAGGCCTGTCACCCTCCCCATAGCTGCGTGTTCTTTTGCGTTTCCCCAAGAATCAGGTCTCCTTATCTGCCTCGTCTTCAAATTCTGAAATTGTCACTTGTATGATTGCCAAGTGTCTGGGTTCTCTAGTCTGAAAAAACAGTTGCTCGGCAAATTAGATTTCTTGCTCAAGCTTTGCTATAGCAGACCGAATAGAACCTAGCACCCCTGGTCGCTTGGATATGCAGGCCCTCTGGATCACTACCTTGAACGCTTCCCGCAGCGTTGAGGTTGAGTCCACCAACCCTTCATTAGTGTCGAAACATTGAGTAATGTCAGTTCTGATCTCTTCTCTGAATACTGTATTCAGTCAGGAGCGTGTGTGGCGGTAGATGCCAGCTGAATGCACGGGGTAATGTTTGAGGGATCTTCCAGTGCAGTACCACTGGATTCAAGCAAGCCGGGCTCAAGACGGCTGGAATGCCAAAAACCGGTCTTCGGAAGCTTGTTTCCGGTCCAGGGAAGACATGGCTTGGCAGTTCGGGCTGGACTGTTCCCATGAGGCACAGGGTCAGACTGATTTGCATATAGCCATGTCTGAACTGGGGTGGCAGAGTGGGCTAAAGAATGGTGATGAATTAAACCCAGATCTTTTGACTGGGTGTGAGTGTTTGATTGATTCAGATTCTCCGTCCATCACCACCCCCTTTTGTACCGCTTTTGGCCACCATAAGTTTGGCAGGGTATGCTCAGACGTGAGTCCCTTGCTCACTTTGCCACTGGATTCCAGCAAGCCGGGCTGAAGACAGCTGGAATGCTAGAAACCGGTCCTCAGAAGCTTGTTTCCGGTCCAGGGAAGACATGGCTTGGCAATTCGGGCTGGAATGTTCCCATGAGGCACAGGGTCAGACTGATTTGCATATAGCCATGTCTGAACTGGGGTGGCAGAGTGGGCTAAAGAACGGTGATGGATTAAACCCCGATCTTTTGACTGGGTGTGAGTGTTTGATTGATTTAGATTCTCCGTCCATCACCACCCCCTTTTGTACCGCTTTTGGCCGCTATAAGCGTGGCAGGGTATGCTCAGACGTGAGTCCCTTTCTCACTTTGCCACTGGATTCAAGCAAGCCGGGCTGAAGACGGCTGGAATGTCAGAAACCGGTCCTCGGAAGCTTGTTTCCGGTCCAGGGAAGACATGGCTTGGCAGTTCAGGCTGGACTGTTCCCATGAGGCACAGGGTCAGACTGATTTGCATATAGCCATGTCTGAACTGGGGTGACAGAGTGGGCTAAAGAACGGTGATGGATTAAACCCAGATCTTTTGACTGGGTGTGAGTGTTTGATTGATTCAGATTCTCCGTCCATCACCACCCCCTTTTGTACCGCTTTTGGCCGCCATAAGCGTGGCAGGGTATGCTCAGACGTGAGTCCCTTGCTCACTTTGCCACTGGATTCAAGCAAGCCGGGCTGAAGACGGCTGGAATGCCAGAAACCGGTCCTCGGAAGCTGGTTTCCGGTCCAGGGAAGACATGGCTTGGCAGTTCGGGCTGGACTGTACCCATGAGGCACAGGGTCAGACTGATTTGCATATAGCCATGTCTGAACTGGGGTGGCAGAGTGGGCTAAAGAACGGTGATGGATTAAACCCAGATCTTTTGACTGGGTGTGAGTGTTTGATCGATTCAGATTCTCCGTCCATCAGCACCCCCTTTTGTACCGCTTTTGGCCACCATAAGCGTGGCAGGGTATGCTCAGACGTGAGTCCCTTGCTCATTGCCACTGGATTCAAGCAAGCCGGTCTGAAGACAGCTGGAATGCCAGAAACCGGTCCTCGGAAGCTTGTTTCCGGTCCAGGGAAGACATGGCTTGGCAGTTCGGGCTGGACCGTTCCCATGAGGCACACGGTCAGACTGATTTGCATATAGCCATGTCTGAACTGGGGTGGCAGAGTGGGCTAAAGAACGGTGATGGATTAAACCCAGATCTTTTGACTGGGTGTGAGTGTTTGATTGATTCAGATTCTCCGTCCATCACCACCCCCTTTTGTACCGCTTTTGGCCGCCATAAGCGTGGCAGGGTATGCTCAGACGTGAGTCACTTGTTCACTTTGCCACTGGATTCAAGCAAGCCTGGCTGAAGACAGCTGGAATGCCAGAAACCGGTCCTCGGAAGCTTGTTTCCGGTCCAGGGAAGACATGGCTTGGCAGTTCGGGCTGGACTGTTCCCATGAGGCACAGGGTCAGACTGATTTGCATATAGCCATGTCTGAACTGAGGTGGCAGAGTGGGCTAAAGAACGGTGATGGATTAAACCCAGATCTTTTGACTGGGTGTGAGTGTTTGATTGATTCAGATTCTCCGTCCATCACCACCCCCTTTTGTACCACTTTTGGCTGCCATAAGCGAGGCAGGGTATGCTCAGATGTGAGTCCCTTGCTCACTTTGCCACTGGATTCAATCAAGCCGGGCTGAATACGGCTGGAATGCCAGAAACCGGTCCTCGGAAGCTTGTTTCCGGTCCAGGGAACACTTGGCTTGACAGTTCGGGCTGGACTGTTCCCATGAGGCACAGGGTCAGACTGATTTGCATATAGCCATGTCTGAACTGGGGTGGCAGAGTGGGCTAAAGAACGGTGATGGATTAAACCCAGATCTTTTAACTGGGTGTGAGTGTTTGATTGATTCAGATTCTCCGTCCATCACCACCCCCTTTTGTACCGCTTTTGGCTGCCATAAGTGTGGCAGGGTATGCTCAGACGTGAGTCCCTTGCTCACTTTGCCACTGGATTCAAGCAAGCCGGGCTGAAGATGGCTGGAATGCCAGAAACCGGTCCTCGGAAGCTTGTTTCCGGTCCAGGGAAGACATGGCTTGGCAGTTCGGGCTGGACTGTTCCCATGAGGCACAGGGTCAGACTGATTTGCATATAGCCATGTCTGAACTGGGGTGGCAGAGTGGGCTAAAGATCTGTGATGGATTAAACCCAGATCTTTTGACGGGGTGTGAGTGTTTGATTGATTCAGATTCTCCGTCCATCACCACCCCCTTTTGTACCGCTTTTGGCCGCCATAAGCGTGGCCGGGTATGCTCAGACGTGAGTCCCTTGCTCACTTTACCACTGGATTCAAGCAAGCCGGGCTGAAGACGTCTGGAATGCCAGAAACCGGTCCTCGGAAGCTTGTTTCCGGTCCAGGGAAGACATTGCTTGGCAGTTTGGGCTGGACTGTTCCCATGAGGCGCAGGGTCAGACTGATTTGCATATGGCCATTTCTGAACTGGGGTGACAGAGTGGGCTAAAGAACGGTGATGGATTAAACCCAGATCTTTTGACTGGGTGTGAGTGTTTGATTGATTCAGATTCTCCGTCCATCACCACCCCCTTTTGTACCAAAAATGAAAGTGTGTCCTCATGTAACGTAACTGGAAAATATGTAAAGCGCTCTGATACCTGATTCGGTTCGGGTCTAGTTTGCGCTATATAAAACTCTGCAAAAAAAAAAAGGCACAATCAAATAACGGATACGTTCATTGTCAAACACTGATTTAAACAATGTGCTAGACGTATCTAGATCTTGAAATTAGATGTGCAATTGTATTTGACAATTAATCAGGTTTTACATGTTTTGTTGTCTGTTTTATGCTGGTCATGTTTGGGGTATTAAGAAATTGTATGAACTATATATAAAAAAGTAGGCTTTGTATTTTGTGCTGAAAGTTTTGTTTTTATTGTTATTTTTATTAATTTTGCATATGTATTTTAAAGATTTTGTATAATGAGCTCTAATATCGTGAATTTGTGACAATAAAGTTTCCTTTTTTATCTATTTTTTTTATTAATTCTCTGTTCAGTGTGATAAATATATTAATACATGTTAGCATTGTATATCAGTGTGTCAAGGGAAAAATGTGTTGTTTTTGGTACTATAACTAGAGCAGCGTGTCTGGCTCTAAACAGTTGAACAGATTTGATATCTCCATAGGGAGATGTACTCATGGGGCTCGGGTAACGGCCACTGGGTACCTAGAAGAAGTTGCACTAAATAGAATGTACATTTTTAAGGATAGCTATACGTTAAAATATACATTCCAACACGATTTGTTAAATGTAGTTTTCACAGCAGAAGAAGACGTACTAAATTGAATGCACATTTTTCCAGGAATACTCACACGTAAAATGATACATTCCAGCGCGGTTTATTAAATCTATTTGTGACGGCGGAGAGCAGCGCTCTCGAATGTGAGTGACCGCTGGACCATGGTGACTACACACCCCAGCATGCATCATTGCTCCCAGCAATCGTAGCGAGAGCGTGACGCGATTCTGTCACCGTGCTCAGGATTTAAACCTGGCACTCATGCCCGCCGGACGGGCACCTCCAGGTCCAGCTCCGTGAATGCCCGGGGTACCGGCGGACAGGTGAGCAGCTCTTTGTGGCCCTTGAACAACTGATGACGTGTTACTCTGGTGGTGAGGCTGCATGCATGTGTGAGACATGATGCTCTAAGACCTCCACACCGAGCAGATGGAGGGACCAGAGCGTGTGTGTTTAGTGCCCATTCGCTCACTCTCTCCCACTGCCCATGCGATGTCAAAGGTGTGACACTTTGTATTGACGGGCAGCGGATCGCATCTGTTATGGGTGTGTGCACATAAATGCCATTTCCAAGCCTCCACACTGGCGTTTGTATGTGTATAAGTCTGCTACAAAAGCTGCACTGAAGCAAACTAAATATCACGAGTAGATCAAACTTTGCATATCTATCGTGCTAGGATCAGATTGGCCCAGAGAATTGTTAGCAGGATTATAAACTAACGTTAGTTTTCACAGTGCACTCCACGGATCCTAGGATGCGTTCCTCAGCATTCTGATTGACACTGATGCACTCGAATAGTGTGACAGCGGCTGTGTGCTTCCTGGTGCCCCCTATGTATGCTCTTCCTGAGCATCAGCACCTCTCTCACCATCACAGGGGGCTCCATTTTCAACTGCCGTCCAACAATTGGCAGTAAAAACGCACTATTAAGTTACAATACCTATACATCGGACATAGGAGTCCTTTCTCTTCTACTGCCTTGTGCTTTTCAAGTTCACGCCCCTGACCAATACACTCTCAAAAGAGCCCCTATGTGTCTACTACATATGTGCCATTGTCTTTCTGATAGACTCACAGCCCAACAATTGGCATCAGGACGAAGCATCAGTTTTGGACGCATTACCAATACATCTTACTAGAGAGTCTTCTCTCTGTTTTTACCAAGTGCCCCCAGTGGGCTAACAGACTTACACTTTATGCAGATTTACTCTGTGAAGAGTTTTGAACTCATAACGTGTGAAATGTGTCAAAGCGACTACTATAGACCTGTATTCTATTGACCCAGCATACTTCCTTTTTTTCAGAGCCTAGCCTCTCCCCTGAGCTGCGGCCAGCTTGAGGTGAGGTTCTTTATCCGTAAGTAACGGGCAAGCCACTTATTCTACTAAAAGTAAAAAACCCAGAATGAGGACCGCGTCTCACATGGTCTTGATTGTTCCCTGTTGTTTGCTTCAAGAGTTGTACACATTCTTGATTTCCTTTTTTTGCTTTTGTCTTCCACAGGTACGACCAGTAAATAGAACACCAACTGTGGGATTACTGGTTTTGTATTGATATTTGTTATTTATCACTCTTAACTTTTCTAAGCCGTAGCATAACTTTTGATGGTCCTGACGAAAGCTGTGACACCTTTTAGTGTCCTCTAGGCTGAAACATGTAGACCTGTTTGCGTCCACCACATGCAGTTATTATTTCAGACTGTATCACTTCCCTCACATTACAACTGATTTCTGTTTTGCACAGCTCCCATTACCTAACCAGTAAAGTGTCCTCTCATCCAAAGGATTTAGTATATCCAAACAGTATAGGAATAGGAATAAAAACAACCCTGAGCTCCTCTCTCACAGTGAGGGGGTTGCGGCCCTTGGCGGGGCTAGGGGATCCCGTCAAGAGGAGAATCCCAGATGATGAAGCATACCACCTCGGTGGGTGATGGGATTACGTACTAATTACATACTAATTAAGGGACTCCTACAGAAGCATCCTGAGATCATTTTTGTCATCTCTTTTTCTATCATTAGTTGTTCACCCAGACCCGAGGATTTCTTGTGTTGTTTTAAAACCCCTTGACAAGCCTTAAACTCCCATTTAATTACATATAAGTAACCCCTAAAGTAGGTTCTGTGTAGCCCATAGGGCAGGGTGCTGTGTAAGTAAAAGGTAGGACATGTACTTTTAAGGTTCGCATGTCCTATGGTGACAAACACCCACATTCTTATTTTACTAGCCTGCCCATCTCCTCCCATAGGTTAACATTAGGAATTTCTTAATACACTTTTAAGTTGTAATTCCTGAATAGAAAGGAGGGGCTGTTTCATGTTTTGTATCTTTGGAATGGTAAAGATAAATCCTCAGTACTGGTTAATTTGGATTTAACATTACTGTTTTAGAAATGCTACTTTTAGACTCTGTGTGCCTGCAGCATGTCTCCAATACATGTCTGGGGTGGGTGACAGCTACACTTTGGTGTTCCCTCTAGAAAGCCACCAACACAGGAAGGTTATGTGTGTCTGAGAACGTATATGCATTCTGATGGCCCACCCTAGGCAGGTAGGGGGAATAGCTGACACTTGCAACTGAACAGGTAGTCCCCACACAAAGGGCTGATCACCCCGTACCGATAGTCTGGAGCTGGGGCTGAGAAGAAACACTCTGTACACTTCAAAGACCTTTCTTTGAGGGCACTCCCACTTTAAAGTCACAGCTGGGTATGATTAATGAGTGTCTGGCCCCACCAAAGAGGTACACTACTTGACTTCTGAAGAACTCTGCCAGGAAGGATGACTGTAGTGCCGCTACAAGGACTGCCTCTCTCCTGGACTGCGGCTTTGGAAGAACTGCTTTTCTGCTTTGATGTGCTGACTGTTGCCTGCTGCTTGCTACCCTCTGCCCTGCTGAGGAAAGGGCTGGACCCCTCTCACTTGAACCCAGAGTGACTCCAAGTGCTTGCTGGCTTGCCCCCGGTCTGAAGACTCAGAGCCACCAAAGATTTCCTAAAATACTGCAACAGCACCTGGACTCTGCCAACTGTGAGTCCTGCCTTGCCAAGTGGGGCCAATCCAGTCTTGGGGCTTTGGAAGTGACTTTTTATGTGCTGGCCCAGCAGAACCTACTCCTAAGCTACTTTGTGCCAATTGGAACCGACACATCTAATTCAACACTGATGCAGTTGCTGGTCGACGACATCACTTTGACAGACTGCGCAGTTCAACAATGACAGACTGCATTGCATGAAGACGATGCATCCCCGTCATTGCAAAGGCGTTTGGCGCTGACAGCGGAGAATGGAATTGAATCACCGGCTCCATCTGAAGGATCAATGACAATTTACCGCCTCCTTTGCTACTTGCATCAGGTCTTTTGAAGCTTCCTCCATCTAAGCTACTTTTTTCAGCAGGACCTGCGTGAGTCCCCTAGCTGGCCTGCACTCCATCCCGGTTGGCCTGAACTTTGGATTTGCCGCAGTCTAGCGCGACCAGATGCCCCCGGTTGGCGCTCTATGACTCTAAGCACTATATTTTGATTGAAACTTAAAAAATACAAAACTCCTGTTCTACTAATTGGATTTTTGTAGTTGTGGTCTTGTTTTACTTACACAAAATAATATGTGTGTCTTTCTATTTGTGGACTATTTTGTGGTGTTTTCATTGTGTTCCTCTGTATGTGTGTGTGTGTGTGTGTGTGTGTGCGTGTGTGTGTGTGGGGGGGGGACATCCTTTACAACGCAACTATTACCCCGCACTACCATTACAACGTGGGGATTACAACGAAAGTCGTTACAACAACTTTCACTGGAGGGCACTGTTGGATAGGGAATAGTTTAATTTTCTATCCAACACCTTCCCTACTATCAACGTGGGCTGGAGTTGGAATAGAAAATTAAACTATTCCGCTATCCAGCGCCCCAACACAAGTCGTTGTAACGACTTGCGTTGTAATCCCCGCGTTGTAATGGCATGCGGGGTAAAAGCATGTGTTGTATTGGCATACAACCGTGCGTGTGTGTGTGTGTATGTGTGTGCACAAATACTTTACACATTGCCTCTTTAGATAAGCCTGACTGCTCAGTGCCAAGGTATGAGTGGGTGAACACAGGTGTGGATTTCAATTACCCTGACTAGAGTGGTGGTCCCAACTTGGACAGGGTGCATACCTCTTCCAACTAGAGACCCCAATTTCTAACACAAACAAATTGATGCTTTCGGGCATTCCTGTTTGGTGTTATGATTTTAAATAAAATTTTCCTAATGGACCACGTTACAAATGCCCTTTGGGTGTCGGCCTGAAGATCATACTGGCAGTCTTGGAGTATCTAAAGCCTTTCTTGCCAAGACTACACATGATGGACTGAATGCAGCAACATATGTTATCTGCATAGGTTTAAACACTACGGATCATCTCGCCAGGGCAGTTAGCACAAGCGTTGTTCTTCGGAGGCATGCCTGCATGACATCCAGAGTGTTTTCTGTGTCATACACGCATCACAAATTCTCCACTCTAGAGAGAACGCTGACTACACTTTGGAACACTTCAAAGCCTACAGCTTGTTCATTGGAGCTGTGGATTCCTTTTTGGCAGTTTCCACATCAATACAGCAAGTTTAGGGTCTATTTCATGAGGTGGCTTATAGACAGCTCATATGATGAATGTTATTTGTAAAGAGCAATTGTCTCTCAAAATAGAGCATCCTAGCGCTGTGCTTGGAGTACTATTGATTTCTGACAGTGTGCCGCATAGAGTTCGATTAGTGAGATGCAGAGGGAGGGGCAAGCCCGAAATCACCAAGTTTTAAGTTATTTTTTAATTGCTGAGCAGATCTGATGGTTCGCGTATTACTGGGAAGGCGGTTCCAAGCTTTAGAGCCTAAAACTGCAAAACACTTTCCGCCCAAGACTTTAATCGAAACAAGGGAGGTTTCAAAAGTTTCTAAGAGGATGATCCTTGGGTTTGTTGAGGAACATAGTGGCAGAACCGGTCATTGAGGTATTTTGGCCTGACTAATTGAAGGCTCTAAAAACAAGCAAAAGTAATTTAAAAAGGCCCCCTTATGGATTGGGAGCCAGTGCAGTTTCTTGAGTGCAGCTGATGCAGAACATCTCCTGGGCAGTTGTAGACCCAGTCCAGGGGCTGAATTCTGTACTATCTGAAGTTTATTCGATGATACGTTGTGTGTAGCCGGCATACAGACTGTTGCAATAGTCTAATTTTGATGAGATTAGCGCCATGGTAACAGGTTTCCTGGCAGCCAGAGGCAGGAGATTGAAGAAGGATTTCAATGATTTTATTAGATTAAAACACATGCCGGGAATGGGCGATTCCTGTGGAAGAAAGGATAGATCAGTGTCAATTTTTGCCCAAGATTCTTTTGTTGTGTTCGATTTTAGATTCCAAATGATATTCCCGATTCATGCCCTTATATAGGTACAATTTGCGTTGCCCTTATATAGGCATAGAAAACCAGTCTTTATTTAGGCATAGCCCATGCTACCCAAATACAGGCATGGCTACTTCTATCCATTAATCTACATCACAACGATTTCTTGGAAAACCAGACTCTTAAACCATTAGGGACTTCCCCTTACTTGAATATTGGTTTCTCCAAGAACTCATTATTATGCATGAACATCTATTCCTTAGGGGTTCATTCATGACGTTCATATGCCCGACTTTACGTCAATACTGGCATTCCTAAACACCTTCAAGGTATAAATATACCTTCACTTGCTATGGCAAAGCACGGTGTGGTTCGGTGCAATTCGACTACCCACTTGCACGACGCAGCTCGCTACAGCAAGTGCCGAAGGAAGCCAACTCTCCAGCTGACGCACTGACCAGAAGCTGTCATCCTCTTGCTGAGAAATCCAGCTCCAGTGTTTTTGACTCCCCTTGCCGGGTGTTGGGAAATCGAGTCCCGACACAGAAATATCAACCTCTCTCATTCTAAAGTACGGAGCTGATTAGAACCTAGAGAAAACTTTGGCAGATTCTTGACTAAACTAAACTTAAGATAAACAGCACTTACTTCTTCCCTCGTACTAGACCTATGTTAGGTACACTGGGGTTGGCGTATTTTTGAAGCACCAGTTGAGTATTTTAGCCTGTGTTATTTATGTATGTATTTTTATATTTGTCATGGCACCAGACAATGCTATTACATTATTACTTTATATTACTGTTTACGCTCTACGCATTATACTTTGCATTCTGCCTAACGATTGTAGCAGTTCACCTCTCTTGCATGAGAAAGAAGACTGTTCAATAAACCCCTTTTTATTGAAACACCCGTCTATCTCTTTTCTATGCAACTCTGTAGAAACGAGGCATGCACCATTGACTAAGTAAAATAGTTATCTATTGTTTCCACGACTCTGAAGATACGTTTTTGATTCTTGGGGAAACAACGTTGTAATGTTTATGCAGTTGTCATAAACTAATCCCTTTTTGGTTATCCGAGAAAGCTTCTAGTGACCTCTGAGCTAGCTGGCACTCACAATTAAGTTTAGTATACTCAATAGAGACATACTGACCTCAGTCCTATGTCAAATCTATAGTGTGTATTATTCCAATGCGCAGACCCTATTGGGTATATAGTAACTACTCTACACTTTGCACCCTTTGTCGTGGCAGTAGGGGTTGCAAAATCTGGCCACCATTTCATGGGTGAAATCAGTTGGATTTTCCGAATAGGAGTATTTCCATCTTAAAAGAATTGCATTTGAGGTGGTTATCTTGTATCCACTGAATGGTATCAGTCAAGCAGTTACCAAAAAGAATTCTGACTTGAAAGAGTTTTTGTCCAAAGACAGGATCAGTTGGGTATCGTTTACATAGGATGTAGTAGCAATCCCATATGAAGACATTAAGGATACCTGGGGAGGCATATAGGTATTAAGAAGATCTGTGCTCAACAAAGACCCCAGTGGTACTCCCATACTAACTTTTTTTTCTGGTGACGCAAAATTGTCCAAGGGCGACCATTTGCCTTCTCTTGGTCAGAAATGAGTTTAGCCAAGCAAGGGCAGTGTGTGAGATTCCGATGTTCTGAATCCACTGCATTAGAATGGTGTGGGTGATGGTATCAAATGCAGCAGGTAGGTCCGATAGAATCAGCACCGCATTATTCACTGAGTCTAGGTTAATGTTAATCATTTCTGAGACATCAAGGCGTGCTGATTCAGTGAAATGTTTGGGCCTAAACCCTGATTGTCAGTTGTGGAGTACCCCGTAATTCTGAAGAAAAGTCATTAATTGTTGGTTGACAATTTTTTCCAAGACCTAGATAAGCATTGGATGGAGGGAAATATGGACTAAGTTAGACAGGATGGTTGAATCTGCAAGAGAGTTCCTCTGTAAGGACTTGACGATTGCCAGTTTACAATCGGCAGGGTCTGCTGCTTTTTCTAGTGAGGTGTTCATGATATGGTTGATGAAAGTATTTACCACATCAATGACTGCGTTAAGTATAGATGGAGGACAGGGGTCAAATGGGGATCCTGCTTTGCACATCAAGACAGCTTGACGAGTGGGTGCTAAGGAGACCTTCTGACAGTGGGATAGCCCCACCTTCCGGACAGTGTTACCGACGGGTACAGGCAAGACATTTGCTAAAGTGGTATTTAGAATTGGACTGAAACCCTGCTGGATGATGGAGATGTTATCTTTAAGAAAAACTGGAATTTGATTGAAAAGGGCCTGAGAGGGAGGAATTTCCCAAATTAGAGCTTTTGGTTCAAGAAATAGTTTCGCCAAGTTGAATATCTATTTTTAATCATACTGAGCTTCTTCAATTTTAGAAGTTTAATAGCATTTTTATGTTTTCATAATGGGTTTGTGGTGACTCTTTTGTGCAGTCCTATATTGTACAAGATCATGTTGTTTGTAGGCTCAAAGCCATTGACGTTCTTGTTAGATCGAGGTTAGCCGCAGCACACATGCGCTGCTCGCGCTGCAAGACTGCTGTAGTAGTGTATGAAAGAGAAGCTGCACCGACTCTCCGCCCATATTTTTCATTGGCTTGCGTCATTGTCTTTCGTAAATGCTGCTTTCAGATTCGTTAATAGGCTTGCTAGTCCCTCCTTAGTACGGCCTTGTCTTCATTTGTAACCTCCCGTGGCGACTAGCCCCTTTACTTCAGTTGTTACACAGGACCAGTTATTTAGTCTGTAAGCACTGTTGACTTTATTGAGTTCCTCTTACAGCCGGCTGGACATGCGCTGCTTCAGCTGAAACCGCTTGTGTTTTTATAAATAGCACGGCTTCTGCCATAACATGGGTGCCTGCTTTCAATCACTTTAACCCTGCATTATCTCGTGTCTGTTTCAACCCCCCAAGTAAAATGGATTTAGAAATGATTAGAGAATTAAGTCATGTGAATTCCAGGTAGCACATAACCCTGTGCTAATGAGCTGAAGCTGACAACAGCACATCTGTGTTACATGTAATCTATATAAGGCAACCTGATAGGTTGTTTTCAAAAGCCTGTTTTATTAACAACAATACCACCACCACCAATACTACCAATACCACCACCACCAATACCACCAATATCACCACCACCATCAATACCACAACCTCCACCACCACAAATACAATCATCACCAATACCACCACCACCACCGATACCACCACCATAACCAATACCACCACCACAATACCACCAACACCAATACCACCACCACCACCAATACCCACACCACTTATACCCCTTCCAATATCACCACCAGCAATATCACCCCTACCACCACCACTAATACAACCACCACCAATACCATCACCACCAATACCAATGCCACCAATACCACCAATACCACCAGTACCAATAACACCAATACCACCAACACCATCAATACCACCAATATCACCACTAATACCACCACCACCAATACCACCACCAATACCAAGACCAATAGCACCACCAATACCATCACAAATACCACCACCACCACCAATTCAAACAATACCACCAATACCAACACCATCAATACCAACACCACCACCAATACCACCAATACCACCAATACAACCAACTAATGCCATCACCAATACGATCACAAATACCACCAATTCCACCACCACCACCAATACCATCACCACCTCCTATACCCCCACCATCAACACCATCAAAACCACCACCAATACCACCTCCAATACCATCAATACCACCCCCAATACTACCAAGAGCACCAGCACCAATACCACCCCACCACAAACACCAGCACCAATTGCGCCAGCACCAATACCACCACCAAAATCACTAATACTACCACCACCAATACCACCACCACTAATACCACCACCACCACCAATACCGTCACTACAAATACCACCACCAATACCGTCACCACTAATACCATCACCACCAATACCCTCACCACCAATACCACCACCACCAATACTACCAACACCAATACCACCACCAATACCTCCACCACCACCACCACCAATACCACCACCAACAATACAGCATCACCAATGCCAATACCATCACCACCACCGATACCAGTACCTCCATCAATACCACCACCAATACCAATGCCGCCAATACCACCAATGCCAATATCACCACCACCAATACCACCACAACCAATATCACCACCACCACCACCAATACCATCACCAACAATACCACGACCTCCACCACCACCAATACAACCACCAAAAATACCACCATCAATACCATCACCACCAATAACACCACCAATACTAATACCACCAACACCAATACTGTAACCACCAATACCACCACCAACAACACTACCCCCACCAATACCACCACCACCAATACCAATATCACCGCCAATACCAATACCACCACCACCAATACCACCACCACCAATGCCATCCACAATACCACCACCATCACCAATGCCCACACCACCAATACCCCCACCAATATCACCACCACCAATATCACCACCTCTAATACCACCACCACCAATACCATCACTACCAATGCCACCACCAATATCACCACCACCAACACCATCAATACCACCACCAAAAATACCACCAACAATACCACCAACACCGCCATCACCAATACCAACAATACCACAACCTATATCACCAATACCACCACCAATACCATCACAAATACCACCAATCCCACCACCATCCATTCAACCAATACCACCCAATACCACCACCACCAATACCTCCAATACCAATACCACCGATACAAACAACCAATGCTACCATAATACCATCACAAATACCTCCATTACCATCCCAATACAACCAAGAGCACCAGCACCAGTACCACCCCCACCACCAATACCAGCCACAATTCCACCACCACCAACACCGCCACTACCACCAACACCAACAATACCACCACCACCAATACCACCACCACCAATACCAGTACTACCATTAAGACCACCAATACCACCATCACCACCAATACCATCACCACCAATACCACCACCAATAACACCACATACCAAACCAATACCACCACCAATACCTCTACCAATACTACCACTGCCATTACTACCACCACCACCAATACTACCACCACCAGAACCACCACCAATAACACCACCATCAATACCACCACCAATACCACCACCAATATTGTCACCAATACTACCACCAACATTACCAATGCCACTGCCAATACGAGTACCACTACCAATACCACCAATACCACCGCCACCACCAATACCACCAGTTTCACCACCACCATCAATACCACAACCTCCACCACCACCAATACAACCATCACCAATACCACCACGACCACTGATACCACCACCATAACCACTACCACCACCACCAATACCACCACTACCAATATCAATAATACCACCACTAATACTACCACCACCAATACCACCCCAATACCACCACCACCACCCGTAACCACACCACTAATATCACCACCAATATCACCACCAGCAATATCACCACTGCCACCACCAATACCACCACCACTAATACAATCACCACCAATATCATCACCACCAATACCAATGCCGCCAATACCACCGATTCTACCAATACCAATAACACCACCACCATCAATACCACCAATACCACCACCACCACCAATATCACCACCAATACCGCCACCAACACCAACAATACCAAGACCAATACCACCACCAATACCACCAATACCATCACAAATACCATCAATACCACCACCACCAATTCAAACAATACCACCAATACCACCACCAATACCAACACAACCAATACCAACACCACCACCAATACAACCAACCAATACCACCACCAATACCATAACAAATACAACCAATACCACCACCAATACCAATACTACCACCACCACCAATACCAACACCACCTCCTATACCACCACCACAATACCACCACCACCACCAATACCCCCACCATCAATACCATCAAAACCACCACCAATACCAATACCACCTTCAATACCATCAATACCACCCCCAATACTACCAAGAGCACCAGCACCAATACCACCCCCACCACCAATACCACCACCAGAACCAAATGCACCAGCACCAATGCCACCACCAATATCACTAATACTACCACCACCAGTACCACCACCACCACCAATTCCACCACCACCAATACCGCCACTACCAATACCACCACCAAAACCATCACCACCAATACCCTCACCACCAATTCCACCACCAACAATACCACCACCACCTATACCACCACCAATACCACCAATACTACCAACACCAATACCACCACCAACAATACAAGCACCACCAATGCCAATACCACCACCACCAATACCAGTACCACCCATACTGCCACCTCTAATACCACCACCAATACCACCACCACCAATACCAATATTACCACCAATACCAGTACCACCAATACCACCACCACCAATACCATCCACAATACCACCACCAATACCATCACCATCAATACCAATGCTTCCAATACCACCAATACCAATAACACCACCACCAATACCACCATCACCAATATCACCACCACCATCAATACCACCACCACCAATATCACCTCTAAAACCACCACCAATACCAGCAATACCACCGCCAATACCAACAATACCAAGACCAATACCACATATACCACCACCAATTCCACCAATATCATCACAAATACCACCACCACCAAATCAAACAATACCACCAATACCACCACCAATACCAACACAACCAATACCAACACCACCACCAATACAACCAACCAATACCACCACCATTACCATAACAAATAAAACCAATACCACCACCAATACCAATACAACCAATACTACCACCACCACCAATACTACCACCACCTCCTATACCACCACCACAATACCACCACCACCACCAATCCCCACCAAAAATACCATCAAAACCACCACCAATACCACCAATACCAATACCACCTTCGATACCATCAATACCACCCCCAATACTACCAAGAGCACCAGCACCAATACCACCCCCACCACCAATACCACCACCAGCACCAAATGCACCAGCACAAATACCACCACAATACCACCAATACCACCACCAACACCCCATCATCAATACCACCAAGAATACCACAACCAATAATACCTCCTTTACCACCCCCAATACCACCAATAGCACCAGCACCAATACCACTCCCACCACCAATACCAGCACCAATTCCACCAGCACAAATACAACCACCACCACCAATATCATTAATACTACCACCACCATTACCACCACCATCAATATCACCAATACCAGTACCACCATTAAGACCACCAATACCACCACCAATACCACCACATACCAAACCAATACCACCACCGCCAATACCTGTACCAATACTACAACTGCCAATACCACCACCACCAATATGACCACCACCAAAACCACCACCAATAACACCACCATCAATACCACCGCCAATACCACCTCTGCCAGCACCAATACCACCACCACCACCAATATCGTCACCAATACCATTAATACCACCACCAATATCACCAATACCAATGCCATTACGAATACCACCACCAATACCACCACAACTAATATCACCAACACCATCAATACCACGACCTCCACCACCAATACAACCACCACCAATAACACCACCACGAATAACTCCCCCAATACCACCACCACCAATACTGCCACCACCAATACTAACACCAATACCACCACCAACAATACTACCACCACCAATACCACCAGCACCAATTCCAATATCACCGCCAATACCAATACCACTACCACCAATACCACCACCACCAATACCATCCACAATACCACACCCAATACCACCACCACCAATACCATCAATACCAATGCTGCCAATACCACCAATACCAATACCACTACCACCATCAATACCACCAATACCACCAACACCAATATAACCTCTAATACCACCACCAATACCAGCAATACCACCACCAATACCACCAATACCACCAACAATACCAACAAAACCAAGACCAATACCACCAATACCACCACCAATTCCACCGATACCATCACAAATACCACCAATACCACCACCACCAATTCAAACAATACCACCAATACCACCACCAATACCAACACAACCAATACCAACACCACCACCAATACCACCAATACAACCAACCAATACCACCACCAATACCATAACAAATACAACCAATACCACCACCAATACCAATACAACTAATACTACCACCACCAATACCACCACCACTAATACCACCACCATACCACCAATACCACCACCACCACCAAAACCCTTACCATCAATACCATCAAAACCACCACCACCACCAATTCCACCTTCAATACCATCAATACCACCCCCAATACTACCAAGAGCACCAGCACCAATACCACCCCCACCACCAATACCACCACCAGAACCAAATGCACCAGCACCAATACCAGCGCCAATATCACTAATACTACCGCCACCACCACCACCAATATCGCCACCACCAATACCATCACCACCAATACCCTCACCACCAATACCAATACCACCAATACTACCAACATCAATACCACCACCCACAATACCAGCACCACCAATGCCAATACCACCACCACCAATACCAGTACCACCATAAATACCACTGTTGGACCTGGGCCTCTTGGCAGGGTCATCCCTAAACTTTTTGCCTTCCTCCAATACTCTCTCTGACCTGTTTGTGTTGGTTTAATGACTCTGGGCACTTTTACCACTGCTGACCAGTGCTAAAGTGCATATGCTCTCCCTGTGAAAAGTATACATGTGATTGATGTCCATGATTGGTTCATTGGATTTACTGTCAGTCCCTAGTAAAGTGCACTAGGAGTGCCAGGGCTTGTGAATGCCAATACTGCTAGTGGGCCTGCAGCGTTGGTTGCGCCACCCACAGAAGCAGCCTTAAAATGTGTCTAGGGTCTGCCATTGCAGAACCTGTGTGCAGTCTGGTAATGTCATGCTGGCTGGGCAAGTGCACACACTTGCCAGCCCCTAAACCTTCCCTTAACTTCATATTAGTCACCCCTATGGTAGGCCTGAGGGCAGGGTGCATTGTAAGTATAAGGTAGGACATGCCCTGATGTGTGTGGCATGTTCTAATAGTGAATTACTGCCAAATTCGTTTTTCACTATTGTAAGGCTACCAGTTCCCCTCTAGGCCAGATGGGCTGCTGGAATTGTTACACTCTATAATCCCAGCAGGCTCAGGGAACATGGTAGAAATTAATGTTTAGTATGCCTGAACTCAGAATAATAAAATACTTCTTTTAGTAAAGTTTATTTTAATATCCTGGGTTTGCAAATGCTACTTTTAG
The DNA here is from genome assembly GCF_964261635.1 of Lissotriton helveticus. Lineage (NCBI taxonomy): Eukaryota > Metazoa > Chordata > Amphibia > Caudata > Salamandridae > Lissotriton > Lissotriton helveticus. The sequence goes on from NC_136069.1 coordinate 1,714,525,085, forward strand.
AAAGTTAGCATTTGCTTGTCTAACCATTTCAGCCCGCCTCTGCTCTTGTGTGTATCTGACTGTCTGAGTGTGTGAGTGACAGGGCTGGGAGTTGACAGGTTGTGAATAGCAGGATGACACCTTAGTGGGTGGTGGGAGTTTCCCCTGAATGATGCATCAGGCTGTGCTCTGCCCCCACAATGCTGGCTCCGCCCTCCTGGGGAGCGACTGATGACTCAGCCTGCACCTGGCCCAGGAAGGACCGAAGCTTGTCAACAAAGTGCTCAGGCTGCCCCTGTCTTCACAATGCCGGCTCCGCCCCCCTGGGGAGCGGCTGATGTGCCTGCCCTCACACTGAATGCAGAAGCAGAAGTACCCACCACAAGTGCTCAGGAGCTGAGAGCAGTTAGGCAAAGGCCCCCCTGGCCTGTAAGAACAAAAGAAACTGTGTATAAAAGTTGGAGCCCTGCTCCTTGTAAATTAGAATCCTGTTTTACCACGAAGGACCTCTGCCCGCCTAGAAGGAGAAGAGACGCTGGGAGAACTGGCCTGCTGCTTGCCTTGCTGAGAAAGGAGAGGAAAAGATTTGATGAGAAAAGACTTTGCTGCTTTGTGCTTAAACATTCTCCAAGGGCTTGACTGAGCTTGCCCCCTGACCTGAGCCACAGGACCATCTGGCTCAACCTGCCCTCTGCTCGTCTGCCGGTAATTAACCGGGATATCTACTACTGCCGGAGCTGTGACCTTGGTGCCCCCCAGCCCCTCCCTGAGGCCGTGACCGACTGTGTCTCCTCGTCCCCGCCGAGGAAGAGCTCCGCTCCGTTGAGCCGCTCTCCCCCCGCTGAGGAGATCGCTGTGTTGACCGCCTGGGAAGGCTCGCTGCTGTGGTGCCCCCCAGCCCCTCCCTCAGGCCGTGACCGACTGTGTCCCCTCGTCCCCGCCGAGGAAGAGCTCCGCTCCGTTGAGCCGCTCTTCCCCCGCTGAGGGGATCGCTGTGTCGACCGCCTGGAAAGGCTCGCTGCGGTGCCTCACCCTCCCGCCAGAAATCCTTTGCCGGACTCAAACAGACCCAGGGGACAGACCTCCGCTGGACGGACGCCTCGGGTGCCAGCCTCGCTCTGCCTGAGCCGCTGGGCACCTCGCATCTGTCACCGGAGAAAAGCCGCCACTGAGACTGTCATCGGGCTCGTGGCCCGCAACGTTACTTGACCCCCTTTGTTTTCTGCCCACTGCCCTGTTCACAAGCGCCCCTCGGCCTAAAGATCCGCTGTGGTGCGAGCCGCCCTTTCCAGCTGACTCGCACCGCTCTCTGTGTCTGCCTGCAGCTCCGCGCTGCGAGAGCGCTCCAGCCCCTCCCGCTGGAATCCTTTAGCTGTCGGGTCCCGCAGGCTGCAATCTGAGCCCCGGCCCAAGTGACTGGGGCTGCGCTGGGTTCTTGGGCCTTCCCTCCTCCTGGACAGCCCTGAGGTCGGTGTTTCCCCCCCGTGTGGGTCCCGTAGACCAGGGGGGCCATCCGCTCCACGAGGCCCAGCCGGGCCGATCGCGCCTCACGCGGGAAGCGTGAGACTTGGCAGGGGGTCGGGATTTCACCCATCTAAGGCGCCGCGGAGTGCGGCAGAGTGCATAGCAGGACCCCATAGGTCCTAGAGGGGTGGAAAAGTGCACAATCTGGTCAGAAACGACCAAAGAATTGAAAGAACACTGTGGAATACAACTGGAAGTAAGCACAGAACATTGGAACTACAACTAAAAGAGAACCTTTGCCTATTTACAACCTGTGGTGCACCAGAAACGTTATTTGGTCTTGTGATAAGTCTGACCTAAGAGATATATATATTTTACATAAAGAAGCGTATTTTTATATACTCACAGCTTGGTGTCCATTTATGGGGGGATTGGTGTATTTTACTGTGTGTGTGATTACAAATGCTTAACTAACTAACGCCTGGAGAATAGCCTTGGCTGCTCACGCCACGCACCTAGAGGGTGAGCAAGGGTCATTCTAAGGGGTCATCCTTCGCCCTGACTTAGAGGAGAGGGTCCCTGCTTGTCACAAGTGCATACTTGCGCCAACCAGAGACCCCCAATTCTAACATTGGACGCAGCGGTGAGGATTTGCGAATTTGCATTTGTAGTTGACATACAGTGAATTACTGATCACCACATAGTGAGAGCAGACCTATAACGCAGCCACAGGTTTCCATTTTTATAATTTTGCTGGGAGATCTCCATGTGCTTGTGAAACGTCATGCCTGGTTCAGTGAGGATGGAAAAGGCAGCAACCAGATGCCTGTCGCCAGAGGAGTTGGCAGACAGGGCAGCAACCAGGGCGCATGAAATAGAGATGGCGAAATTAAAAGGACAAATGGAAATGGACAAGCATAAATTGGCAATGGAAAGCCAAAAATTAGCCATGGAGGCGCTAAAACGCCAAAGAGATCACTACTTGAGGATGAAAGAACTTGATTTGGAGCTTGAAGCCAGGAGGGCCTCAGCCCAACATCCAGAGATTTGTGTAGCTCGCAGATTGAGCTTTGCGGAGTTGGAGGTGGAGTCCAGCTCAGCTGGTGGCAGCAACATTCAGGTATCTAGTGCTGACAGCATAGCGCGCGCACCTAGAGATATGGCACCTGACTTGGAGGGGGTTATCTTACACCAGGAGGTTCAAGGGCATGAGGTAGCTCCAGTAGTGCGCAGCGTCCCTGAAGGGAATAGGGTGGCTGGCGTAGGAGTTCATGGTCCTAGTGGTGGGAGGGATTCCCCCATGGTTGAGGTCCTGGTGGGTGAGTGTAAGGACTGCCCAGAAGAGTGTGGGTTGTGCGACAGAGACAGTCCTCTACTGTCTGGCCAGTCTCAGGAGAATGGTGTGGAGTATGTGTGTGAGGCGCTGGATGGTGAGGTGAAGGATAGTTTGGTTAACCCTGCTAGGGGGCTGTGTAATCCAATTGTGGGAGAGCATACTTTAAGTCCCAGTTTTCCAGAGCTATGCCAACACCTGTTTGAGAGTGAGTTCTCTGACCCCAGGGAGCTCACATTGGAGGCAGACCTTGTGGTGGATTCCAAGGGGTCTGGAGAGGCATTGGGGTGTGATCCTGTAGGGAGTGGCTCAGGTATCTTCCAGCCCAGAGTGGTGGAAGTGGCGCAGAGTAGCCCAGCTAGGTCCTGTAGTAGTGAGAGGGGTGTAGGGCCTCACGTCCTGTCCTTAAGGGGAAGGAGTGAGAATGGGTGTTGTCCCGGTAGTGCCCAACCTCAGTCTCAGAGCCTGGATGGTTCTTTAAGGGAACACCAGGTGGGGAGCCTAGGCTGTCCGGATGAGTCACCCTCTGAGGGGGATCCCCCAGTGGCTAGAGAACGTGGAGGCTCTGTAAACAGGGCTCCAGTAGTTCTGGTGACTGGCAGTACCACTCCAGTTGGGAGGGTGCAGAAGTCCAGAAGGAGGGGCCAGAGGGGGAAAGAGTCCCCCGTGGAAGAACCAGTGGGTCAGGGGCCAGCCAGCAGGGCTGCGTCCCCAGTGAATGACCATGGGGACACCACTTCTGTCCTGGGGGATCTTCCCACACTGTCAGAGGGACAGAGGCTGGGAGATCTGCGCCAGGCAGACTGTCGCACGGCACAGGAGCTATGTGCCACCCTCAGGGGGGGCATACGTGCTCCCCGGGAAGTCCTGGTGCGCCAGGCAATTGTTCAACTGCAGGGTTGGGTCCCTGAGTTGGAGAGCAAGGTTCAGGTGTTGTCTGACCTGGAGGGTGGGACCACTGTAATCAGTGTCCTGACCCATGTCACTTCTAGGGGTACCACTCCAGTAGGGAGTGGGCAGTACTCTGGAAGGGGGTGCAGAAGGAGGGAGTCCTTGCCTCTGACCCCGGTGCAGTTTGAGGGTTTAGACCCTAGGTTTAAGGGCCAGGTGCAGGGTGTCCCCCCTGACCTGGTGCCCCAGTGGCAGGATAGCACCCCTGAACTGGTGGGCGAATTGTGCAGGTCACCTGCCACAGGTGCCCTGACAATTCTGGAAGGGGGTACCACTCCAGGTGGGAGGGTACAGAGCCCCAAGGAGGAGGACCGGGTGTGGGAGAGGCCACCCCAGTGGTTGGTCCAGCCACCAGGTACAGGCCTGGGGCTGGTGGGTCAGTGCCAGGATGACATACCTGACCTGACAGGAGGGAGAGTGGACAAAGGGTGCCAAGCACCTGGGGCTACTGCCCCCCGCTCTCTGAGGCCACAGAGGTTTGAGAGCCCTGAGAGGCATGAGGCCTGGGTCTCATCCCTGACTACTGTCAGTGGCCACTGTGATTTGATGACTATCTGTTGGGACACACCTGTGAGCCAGTTAAGGTTAGAGGCTGCACAGGTGGTGTCCACAGAGGAAGAAAAGGGTTCCCCATGGATTGGCTTGGTGGACCCTGAGAGTATGAACAGAGGATTTGAAGTAGGTGCAGATTGGCGTAGAACTGGAATGTGCCCCTGCTGTTGCGGGCCAGGTCCAGGTTCTATCGCCCAAAGCAGGGAAGCCCATCACAGTGGTGATTGGTCTACCCTGCGTTTTGGCTGGAAGGGGGTTGTGTTGGACCTGGGCCTCTTGGCAGGGTCATCCCTAAACTTTTTGCCTTCCTCCAATACTCTCTCTGACCTGTTTTTGTTGGTTTAATGACTCTGGGCACTTTTACCACTGCTGACCAGTGCTAAAGTGCATATGCTCTCCCTGTGAAAAGTATACATGTGATTGATGTCCATGATTGGTTCATTGGATTTACTGTCAGTCCCTAGTAAAGTGCACTAGGAGTGACAGGGCTTGTGAATGCCAATACTGCTAGTGGGCCTGCAGCGCTGGTTGCGCCACCCACAGAAGCAGCCTTAAAATGTGTCTAGGGTCTGCCATTGCAGAACCTGCGTGCAGTCTGGTACTGTCATGCTGGCTGGGCAAGTGCACACACTTGCCAGCCCCTAAACCTTCCCTTAACTTCATATTAGTCACCCCTATGGTAGGCCTGAGGGCAGGGTGCATTGTAAGTATAAGGTAGGACATGCCCTGATGTGTGTGGCATGTTCTAATAGTGAATTACTGCCAAATTCGTTTTTCACTATTGTAAGGCTACCAGTTCCCCTCTAGGCCAGATGGGCTGCTGGAATTGTTACACTCTATAATCCCAGCAGGCTCAGGGAACATGGTAGAAATTAATGTTTAGTATGCCTGAACTCAGAATAATAAAATACTTCTTTTAGTAAAGTTTATTTTAATATCCTGGGTTTGCAAATGCTACTTTTAGAAAGTTAGCATTTGCTTGTCTAACCATTTCAGCCCGCCTCTGCTCTTGTGTGTATCTGACTGTCTGAGTGTGTGAGTGACAGGGCTGGGAGTTGACAGGTTGTGAATAGCAGGATGACACCTTAGTGGGTGGTGGGAGTATCCCCTGAATGATGCATCAGGCTGGGCTCTGCCCCCACAATGCTGGCTCCGCCCTCCTGGGGAGCGACTGATGACTCAGCCTGCACCTGGCCCAGGAAGGACCGAAGCTTGTCAACAAAGTGCTCAGGCTGCCCCTGTCTTCACAATGCCGGCTCTGCCCCCCTGGGGAGCGGCTGATGTGCCTGCCCTCACACTGAATGCAGAAGCAGAAGTACCCACCACAAGTGCTCAGGAGCTGAGAGCAGTTAGGCAAAGGCCCCCCTGGCCTGTAAGAACAAAAGAAACTGTGTATAAAAGTTGGAGCCCTGCTCCTTGTAAATTAGAATCCTGTTTTACCACGAAGGACCTCTGCCCGCCTAGAAGGAGAAGAGACGCTGGGAGAACTGGCCTGCTGCTTGCCTTGCTGAGAAAGGAGAGGAAAAGACTTGATGAGAAAAGACTTTGCTGCTTTGTGCTTAAACATTCTCCAAGGGCTTGACTGAGCTTGCCCCCTGACCTGAGCCACAGGACCATCTGGCTCAACCTGCCCTCTGCTCGTCTGCCGGTAATTAACCGGGATATCTACTACTGCCGGAGCTGTGACCTTGGTGCCCCCCAGCCCCTCCCTGAGGCCGTGACCGACTGTGTCTCCTCGTCCCCGCCGAGGAAGAGCTCCGCTCCGTTGAGCCGCTCTCCCCCCGCTGAGGAGATCGCTGTGTTGACCGCCTGGGAAGGCTCGCTGCTGTGGTGCCCCCCAGCCCCTCCCTCAGGCCGTGACCGACTGTGTCCCCTCGTCCCCGCCGAGGAAGAGCTCCGCTCCGTTGAGCCGCTCTTCCCCCGCTGAGGGGATCGCTGTGTCGACCGCCTGGAAAGGCTCGCTGCGGTGCCTCACCCTCCCGCCAGAAATCCTTTGCCAGACTCAAACAGACCCAGGGGACAGACCTCCGCTGGACGGACGCCTCGGGTGCCAGCCTCGCTCTGCCTGAGCCGCTGGGCACCTCGCATCTGTCACCGGAGAAAAGCCGCCACTGAGACTGTCATCGGGCTCGTGGCCCGCAACGTTACTTGACCCCCTTTGTTTTCTGCCCACTGCCCTGTTCACAAGCGCCCCCCGGCCTAAAGATCCGCTGTGGTGCGAGCCGCCCTTTCCAGCTGACTCGCACCGCTCTCTGTGTCTGCCTGCAGCTCCGCGCTGCGAGAGCGCTCCAGCCCCTCCCGCTGGAATCCTTTAGCTGTCGGGTCCCGCAGGCTGCAATCTGAGCCCCGGCCCAAGTGACTGGGGCTGCGCTGGGTTCTTGGGCCTTCCCTCCTCCTGGACAGCCCTGAGGTCGGTGTTTCCCCCCCGTGTGGGTCCCGTAGACCACGGGGGCCATCCGCTCCACGAGGCCCAGCCGGGCCGATTGCGCCTCACGCGGGAAGCGTGAGACTTGGCAGGGGGTCGGGATTTCACCCATCTAAGGCGCCGCGGAGTGCGGCAGAGTGCATAGCAGGACCCCATAGGTCCTAGAAGGGTGGAAAAGTGCACAATCTGGTCAGAAACGACCAAAGAATTGAAAGAACACTGTGGAATACAACTGGAAGTAAGCACAGAACATTGGAACTACAACTAAAAGAGAACCTTTGCCTATTTACAACCTGTGGTGCACCAGAAACGTTATTTGGTCTTGTGATAAGTCTGACCTAAGAGATATATATATTTTACATAAAGAAGCGTATTTTTATATACTCACAGCTTGGTGTCCATTTCTGGGGGGATTGGTGTATTTTACTGTGTGTGTGATTACAAATGCTTAACTAACTAACGCCTGGAGAATAGCCTTGGCTGCTCACGCCACGCACCTAGAGGGTGAGCAAGGGTCATTCTAAGGGGTCATCCTTCGCCCTGACTTAGAGGAGAGGGTCCCTGCTTGTCACAAGTGCATACTTGCGCCAACCAGAGACCCCCAATTCTAACAACCACCAACAATACCACCATCACCGCCAATATCACCTCCACCAATACCACCACATAACAAACCAATACTACCACTACTAATACTACCACCACCACCAATACTTCCACCACCAAAACCACCACCAATAACACCACCATCAATACCAACATCAATACCACCAATACAACCACCAATACCGTCACCAATACCACCAATACCTTTTTAATAATTTCTTTTATTAGCGACACAGGAGACAAAAAAATAAACAGACAAATCAAGACAAGCAGCACGAGGAAAGAGACAATGAATATAAAAAAAGGAATAGTTTCATCATATACAGAATTGACACTGAATCATTTGACATATTCTGTTTATATCCAGGCAAAATAAATACAAATGTCATTGCTGGTTAAAAGAGAGAGAAAAAAAACAACAATTAACTAAATGAAGAAATAATTTTCACCTAAAATAGGAAAGACCCCAGATCTTCTCAAATTTAGCTAGAGATTTAGTGCCCCTGAGCCTGGCCAACCCTAGTTCCATACTATGAATTTAATTAAGTAATGACCACCATTCCATAATATGTGGGGAATTAGGGGAGATCCAAGCGCGTGCGATTATAAGTTTGGCACATGACACCGAAATGGTGACTAAAGATCTTTGTGAAGTACTCCTGCCATTACTATCTAACAAAACAAGAGCAGGATCTAAAGAAAATAAGACCCCTAATTTCAATGACATTATGTTCTCAAATGAAGCCCAAAATTCTGATATCTTGGGGCAAGTGTATAGCATGTGCACAGGATCTGCTGCAGCTAACGCACATTTAGGGCATTTGGTTTGTTCACTATAAATACTGTTAGAAACCCATTTAGATATTCTTTCTGGAGTGTGGTAAAGCATACATGTTGTTTTAAAATGCAGCAATCTTAAACTTGACGAAGAAACCACATTGTTAAAATTGTGTAGCGATGAGTTAATCAAAGCCGGAGTAATATTACTCCCTAACATCCTACTCCACTTCTCTGCAAGAGTACTGCAGTCTGTATTCTTGTAAGTATTGAAACACTTATAACAGGTACTAATTAATGACTTATGTTTCTGCGAATAAAAGCAATCCCATATACTAGAATCAGTAATATACTTTAGTTTCATCTTACGAATAAAGAAGTCATATATCTGCAAGTACTTAAACCTCGTAGAGTCAGGAATATTGTAGAGTGTCCTAAGTGTTTCAAAACTCATGAAACCTTGTGCGCCATACAGATCCCTGAGACTTTTTATTCCATGTGTCAACCATATATTAGTTAATCCATCACTAAAGATACCCGGTAGACCAGGATTTCCCCAATTATTACGCCAGATCTTAACTAAGTCTCTAGCTATCTTAAAGCGCACCCTTTTGTAGTAATTGGGATCAATAATCCTCCACAAAAACATATTCACATCAGACTTAAACATACAAGTAAGATAATAAGGTCGATTATCTACATCCTCAGAATTAATTAAATATCGTAAACGCCCCACAAATGTTGCCAAAAAATATAGATTAAAATCCAGGAAATTCAGCCCTCCTGAGTCTGAGGCCCCTTTTAACAGAGTAATAGATCTACGAACTTTACGATACCCCCAAATAAAACTACTAAAAACCCCATCCAATTTTTTAAAGAAAGAATTACATAATACCAAGGGGATAGAGCGAAAAAGATAAAGAAATTTAGGTAAAATTATCATACGAATCAAATGAATTCTACCAATAATATTTAAGGGGAGTTTGTGCCACTTTTTTTAACAGAGTTATAGTGTTTTTAACTAATTCATCATAATTGATTTTAATTACATCCTTAATATTTGCAGATAGCTTTACCCCTAGATATGTAGCTGATTGACAGAATCCAACGAGGCCCCCAGGTTTATAATTCGCAATTATTTGTGTTTTGTTTAAATTTAATTTGTAGCCAGAGACGATCCTGAATCTACTAGCTTCTACTGTAATGCCCTGCATCGCATTAACAATATCAGTTGAGAAAATAGCGATATCGTCAGCATATGCTGTGAACTTCAGTAAATAAGGACCAGATTTAAAAGGAGAAATGGCAGGTTGTAATTGTAGTGCATGCAGAAATGGTTCTATTGATAATGCAAATAAAAGAGGTGAGAGAGGGCACCCCTGGCGAGTTCCTCAGGCTATGGTAAAAGAGGTGGAAAGTTGACCATCATAACTGATTTTGGCCACGGGGTTATCATATATTGACTGTATCCAATTCAAAAAGTTTTCCTTAAAACCCAGGCCAATCATAACTCGCCACAAGTAATCCCACCCCACTCGGTCGAAAGCTTTTTCTGCGTCAAGCATGATCATACCGAGTGGGGTGGATTCCTTTTCTGCAATGTCAAAGGCTGTCACAGCCATGTTAATATGTGCTGTGGTATCCCTACCTATTACGAAACCGTGTTGATTTGGGCTAACTATTTTCGGTATAATAGGTGCTAAGCGGTTAGCTATTACTTTTGCAAATATTTTAGCATCCGCATTAATTAGCGAGATGGGGCGGTAAGAACCGCACTCATCAGGTGATTTCCCCTTCTTCAAAAGAAAGACCAATTTAACCTTATTCCAAGACCTCGGAGCTTCCTTGCTTTCTCCAACAAATTTAATGACCTGATAAAGGAGAGGTGTAAGCTCATCAGCACATAACTTATATATTTCTAACGGGATCGCATCTTCTCCCGATGCTTTCCCTGATGGCAAGAGGGAGATTGCCTCCTTAATTTCAGATATGCTAATAGAATCAGATAGTTGTTCCATCTCTGGAAGGTCAGGCTTTTCTAGAAAATTATCTAGATACTTCTGGATTGCCTCTACTGTAGGATAATTTTCTGGGGTATATAATTTTTTGTAAAATGCAACAAAGTGTTCTAGAATTTGCGTTGGTTGGTCAATTATAGTATTATTAGGGCCCCTTAAATTTTTTATCAGAGTATTAGCTCGATCATCAGCTATTTTATAAGCTAATAGTTTTCCAACTTTATCTCCACTCTCATACTGTGTCACTTGGAATTTATGTAATTTTATACTACTCTTGTCCCAAAAGGTAGTTTTTAGGGCAGACTTCAAGCGTCCTAATTGTAATTCCAATTCTATTGTATTTGTGGCCTGTCGACCCAAAGCCTCTGCCAATAGTAATTCAGCCGAGAGTATATTATTAACCAAGGCTTTGTTTTTTCTACGAAGTTCAGAATTTTGGTGATACAGAAATTGTTGGGTAAAGCCCCGAATACTAGCTTTGCAAGAATCCCATACCATAAGGCATGTCGTAGAATTAAGGTTAAGCATGATGAAGTCTACAATGTGTAACTTAAGTTGTGAAATAAATAATGTGTTGGTAAATAAATGCCTGGGAAAAGAAAAAATATGAGGTGTTATATGGTTCTTTTCGGTATTAAAAGTTAATAATATGAGATTATGATTGGAATTGATTCTAGGGCAGAGTTCAATAGTAATAATGCTGATTACCCTATCAGATGCCCAAACCATATCGATACGTGAACCAAGCCTATGAGGGGCAGAGTAATATGTGTAGCCAGGAGTAGTGGGAAAAATAGATCGCCAAACATCTTTAATATTGTGAATACGCCCTAACTCTGAAATGGCTGCCCTAGTTCTCCGCATTCAAAAAAGAGCGTTTCTCCTCGTAGTGTCAATCTTGTAGTCCATTATGCAATTGAAGTCACCCATTATAATTAATTTGCCTACCCACTGCAACAGTTCTACAATCAACTCATCAAAAATATAAGCATCATCAAAATTAGATCCATAAACTACACAAAAAACATATTTACTTTTTTCGATCAATAATTGAACAATAGCCCACCTCCCTTTCTTATCGCATTTGCTCTTTCCAACTTCAACCTTAAAACGTTTATCTTTTAGAATGGCAACCCCCCTTATTGATGCATTAAATGTCGAGCAGATTATTACCTCATACCCCAGGTGGGCCAAAATGTTCCTATCTGCATAGGCAACATGTGTCTCGGATAAAAAAACAAAGTTGGGCATATACAAAGCTATTTCTTCCCGAACCAAACGTCTTTTCTTCTTACTATTCAAACCAGCAACGTTCCAGGCTAGACATTTTATTTTAGGCATTTAAGATAGAAAAAGATTACATGTGTCCTGTCAATCCTATCAATCTGTAATTTTATAATACCTAGTGCTTTTCTCTCCAGCTGCTCTGGTTTTTTATTTTCCTGTGAAGCTTTTTTCAGACAAACCCCCCTCCACCTACCCTCCCCACCCTTCAGCCCCAACCCGCCTGCCCCCTCCCTCCTCCGACGAGAGAGCACCCCCCCATGACATCTTTCTGCCGCTGTGGTGGCAGTGACCCCAAGAAGCAGCCTGTGGCTTCACCCACTCCTTGCCAAACCAAAAAAAATAAACAGAGTTTTACTTCAGATAGTATCTCTCTCAATTACGAGAATGAGGCTAAAAACTCCTCAGCTTCCCTTACATCTATAAAGAAATGAGTGTGGCCTCAATTAATTACTTTTAACCTAGCCGGTTCCTGCAGATATGCTTGTCCCCCTAGGGCCTTAAATGGATCAATTAACTTGCGTAATTGCCATCGACTTAACGAAAAAAGAAAGTTCTCCTACCGTAACTGGTAGATTAGGCTTTGCTTTTAAGGAAACAGCCTGCCTTAACAGATGGTTCCCGTAGGGGATTAGGAATGGGCGAGGGAATTTGTTATGTTTATTTCTCTGGGTTATTGGTAACCTATAGACTCTCTGCAACTGAGAGTCCCAATTCCAATCTAAAAGATCTGTGAAGGCCTTCTGCAATAACCCAACCATAAATGCCCTCGGATCCCCCCCCCTCAACCCCTTCGGGAATACCAAAAAGCCTAAGTTTGGACCGCCTTTGGCGGTTTTCAAGATCCTCAACTTTTAACTGCAGTGCTAAAAGCTTGTCATCATGTTGGTTAACCATAGTGCTCATTCCTGCCGCTCCTTCCTCTATCCTAACCACACGCTGTTGTAGATCCCCAATTTCCTGCGTCATCCCGCCCATCTTTACATCAATATCCGTAAGGAGTTCTGCAATCTGGTATTGTCCTCCCTTAATTTAAAAAAATGTTCCTGCGCCTCCTTCTGATTGCTAGCCAGAATCTGTAGAATAGTATCAAATGACGAGTTGGTGTTTCCCATCTCTACCTTCAAAGTCCCACTGATGCTAGTGTTACTAGTATTGCTAGTATTGTCAACTCCTTCTAGTAGGGTTAGAGGGCTAGTAGCAGCAGAAGAGGTAGCCGAATGGATGATGACCAGCCGCCTGAAACTGAACTCAGACAAGACGGAAGTTCTCATCCTGGGCTCCTCGCCCTCCGCCTGGGATGACTCCTGGTGGCCACCCGCCCTGGGCTCCGCACCCAAACCAACAGACCACGCACGCAACCTGGGCTTCATCCTGGACTCCTCCCTCTCCATGACCAGACAAGTCAACGCCGTCTCCTCGTCTTGTTTCAACATCCTGCGCATGCTACGTAAGATCTTCCGGTGGATCCCCACCGAGACCAGGAAGACGGTCACCCAGGCCCTCGTCTTCAGCCGTCTGGACTATGGCAACGCCCTCTACGCCGGAACCACCGCCAAGCTCCAGAAGAGACTCCAGCGAATCCAGAACTCCTCAGCAAGACTCATCCTCGACATCCCCAGGCAAAGCCACATCTCCAGACACCTGAGAGACCTGCACTGGCTCCCGGTCAACAAGAGAATCACCTTCCGCCTCCTCACCCACGCACACAAAGCCCTGCACAACAAAGGCCCGAGTTACCTCAACAGCCGCCTCAACTTCTACGCTCCCACACGTCACCTTCCATCGACCAGCTACGCCCTCGCCGCCGTCCCCCGCATCCGAAGAGCCACAACAGGAGGAAGATCCTTTCCCACCTGGCCGCCAAGACTTGGAACTCCCTCCCGACTCACCTCCGCCTGACCCAAATTCCACCTCGCCTTCAGGAAGCAGCTCAAGACCTGGCTGTTCGAGCAGTAGCGGACCCCCCCCCCCCTCCCCAAGCGCCTTGAGACCCTCCGGGTGAGTAGTGCGCTATATAAATGCTATGATTGATTGATTGATTGAAGAGGTGATATCTTCTACGTCCTCCAACACCGTTGAGCTATTAGGGAGAGTTATTTTAGTAGTTAGTTCCAACAGGATGACAGCATTTTCTGGGGCATCTGAAGCTCTCGAAACGTTAGCCAAATGGTTAGATATTACAGTCTTTTGCGATGCTGTGGTAATCAAATCCGATACAGGCTGCTTTAAAGTATCCTTTACTATAGAGATATCCTCAATAGGTGTTGCAGAGACAGGAGTAATCTCTTGTTCAGGTGAGCTTACCCCAGAAAGCCGAAGTGTCATGCTCTTTACCAACCCTTTGGCCTGAATCCATTTCTTAAGGGGACTTTTTTCAGCAAGAAGCGATTTCTTTACTGCCAGCAATAGAATCGGTACTGATGAATTCTGTAGACCCAGTACTTTCCCTTTTTTTGGTCTTCGTTTTATTCTTTGATTTAGGTTTAGGCTTGACCTTGCCGATAAAGTGTACAGTATTGCCGAATATAGGGTCAGTTTCACTCAGCTCCTCGTTCGACACTTCATCCTCTATATCTCCATTCTCATCCACATACGAGTTTTCCTGAAGGGGGTCGGTTCAGATAATTCTGGAGAGTTTACAATAGTCTCTGCGACAGGAGAAAGAGCTTCCGTTAGGCAGGTAGAAGGAGCCTTCCCTGGACCATTAGCTTCTTCTACGGATATTTCTTCGTCTACAATTTCCAATGGGGGTACCCCCCCTGAGCAGACGGAGAGACGACTATGACCCCTTCACCCTTTTAGCACCATTCGCAGGATCCATGCTGATTGGGTTCTTAGTTACTTCTTCAGAGGAAATGTTAGCAGACCCAAGCGCTGGTATAACCAAGACGGGGGGGTCGAAGTACTTGTTTACCCGGGACCAATGGAGTTACAGTGGTATTAAGTATTTCTTTAGTTGTAGAGGAGGCACCAGTAGAGATAGAAGCAGCAGTTGTTTTAGCAGCTTTAGACATTGGTGTCACAGCATCGGATTTAAGAGTACTATGCTTCAGAGTCGTGTCTATAACCACCGTCGCCTCACCTTCCTCTAAGGCATTATTCTTATTAGCCCTAGTGTCCCTCCGATAGATTTTAGGAGCCATTTGCAAACACTTACTTCAAGGTGGGTCCACGCTCACCTGAACTCCGTTAGACGGCGTCTCAAACCAACGTCTCTGATCTAAACCGGACCAGCCGCGTGTGAAGCCTCCAACGAGCCGCTGGATCAGGCGCCGTAAGACCAAGAGGTAAATCTGGAACAACCGCTGCATGTGTCCAAAACCACCCCTTTCTTTACTTTGTTAGGAAATCACAAGACTCACAAGAGTCACAAGAGTCGCAAAAACAGGAGCCAGGCAAACAGAAATATATGCTGCAACTGCTGCCAATGCATGTAAAAACCTCAATTCCAATTCCGATTCTGATCCCCTCGTTTAGTCCATGTCTGGTTTTCTATCTCTCTAGTCCGCCTCCCGATGTGTCAGCAAGCTCGCCGAGTAAGATCCGAGGCTTCCACGCTTTAACCTGCCTGCACAACCATTCAACATACGGCACTTCCCGTGGGTGTGTCAGCAATTCAGCCCTCGAACACCTCGAGCACCGCCAGCCCACATCCAGTTCCTCTGTCTCGCCAGGCTGTTACCACTCCGTCCGTCTGTCCGCACAGCAAGTCAGCAAACATGCCTTAGATGCCGGGTTAGATGCCGGGTTAGCAAGGAGTTTGGGTAAGCTCTTTCTGCAGTTCCGTAGCATCCGTAGCCATCCTCAAACACGAAACTCCATATCCATAAAACGCCTGGTTAGCAAGGAGTAGGGATCTGCTCACAGCTGCAACTGCACGACGGCGTCCTCAGTCCGCCATCTTGGTATACCACCAATACCACCACCAATATCACCTCCACCACCAACACCAATGCCACTACCAATACAAATACCACCACCAATACCACCACCAATACCACCACCAATATCACCACCACCAATACCACCACAACCAATATCACCAACACCACCAATACCACCACCAATACCACAACCTCCACCACCAACAATACAACCACCACCAATACCACCACTACCAATAACACCACCAATACCACCACCAATACTGCCACCACCAATACTACCACCATCAATACTTGCACCACCTTTACCACCACCAACAATACTACCACCGCCACTAATACCAATATCACCGCCAATACCAATACCACTACTACCAATACCACCACCACCAATACCATTCACAATACCACCACCAATACCACCACCACCATCACCAATACTCATAACACCATCACCAACAATACCACGACCTCCACCACCACCAATACAACCACCAAAAATACCACCATCAATACCATCACCACCAATAACACCACCAATACTAATACCACCAACACCAATACTGTAACCACCAATACCACCACCAACAACACTACCCCCACCAATACCACCACCACCAATACCAATATCACCGCCAATACCAATACCACCACCACCAATACCACCACCACCAATGCCATCCACAATACCACCACCATCACCAATGCCCACACCACCAATACCCCCACCAATATCACCACCACCAATATCACCACCTCTAATACCACCACCACCAATACCATCACTACCAATGCCACCACCAATATCACCACCACCAACACCATCAATACCACCACCAAAAATACCACCAACAATACCACCAACACCGCCATCACCAATACCAACAATACCACAACCTATATCACCAATACCACCACCAATACCATCACAAATACCACCAATCCCACCACCATCCATTCAACCAATACCACCCAATACCACCACCACCAATACCTCCAATACCAATACCACCGATACAAACAACCAATGCTACGATAATACCATCACAAATACCTCCATTACCATCCCAATACAACCAAGAGCACCAGCACCAGTACCACCCCCACCACCAATACCAGCCACAATTCCACCACCACCAACACCGCCACTACCACCAACACCAACAATACCACCACCACCAATACCACCACCACCAATACCAGTACTACCATTAAGACCACCAATACCACCATCACCACCAATACCATCACCTCCAATACCACCACCAATAACACCACATACCAAACCAATACCACCACCAATACCTCTACCAATACTACCACTGCCATTACTACCACCACCACCAATACTACCACCACCAATACCACCACCAATATCACCACCACCAATACCACCACAACCAATATCACCAACACCACCAATACCACCACCAATACCACAACCTCCACCACCAACAATACAACCACCACCAATACCACCACTACCAATAACACCACCAATACCACCACCAATACTGCCACCACCAATACTACCACCATCAATACTTGCACCACCTTTACCACCACCAACAATACTACCACCGCCACTAATACCAATATCACCGCCAATACCAATACCACTACTACCAATACCACCACCACCAATACCATTCACAATACCACCACCAATACCACCACCACCATCACCAATACTCATAACACCACCACCAATACCATCATCAATACCATCACTACCAATGCCACCACCAATACCAATACCAATACCACCACCACCAATACCAATAAAACTACCACCAATACCACTAACACCATCAATACCACCACCACAAATACCACCACCAATACCACCAACACCACCACCAATACCATCACAAATACCTCCAATACCACCACCACCAGTTCAACCAATACCACCAATATCACCAATACCAATACCACCATTACAAACAACCACCACCAATACCACCAATACCACCACCATACCACAAATACCACCACCAATACCCCCACCATCAATATCATGAATACCACCAAGAATACCACAACCAATACTACTTCCATTACCACCCCCAATACCACCAGGAGCAGCAGCACCAATACCACCCCGACCACCAATACCAGCACCAATTCCACCAGCACAAATACCACCACCACCACCAATATCATTAATACTACCACCACCATTACCACCACCACCAATACCACCATCACCAATCTCGGTACCACCATTAAGACCACCAATACCACCATATACCAAACCAATACCACCACCACCAATACCTCTACCAATACTACCACTGACAATACCACCACCAATATGACCACCACCAAAACCACCACCAATAATACCACCATCAATACCACCTCTGCCACCACCAATACCACCACCACCACCAATATTGTCACCACTACCATCAATACCACCATCAATATCACCAATGCCACTGCCAATGCAAATACCACCACAAAATACCACCACCACCTATACCACCACAACCATTACTACCACCATCAATACCGCGACCCCCACCACCACAATACAACCACCACCAATACCACCACCAACACCAATACCAATATCACCAACACTAATACCATCACCAATACCAACACAACCAATACCACCACCACCAATACCACCACAGCCAATAATAATACCACCACCAATAACTCCACCATCAAAATCACCACCACCAATACCAATAATACCACCAATACCACCACCACTAATACCACCACCGCTAAGACCACCACCACCAATACCATCACCACCAAAACCAATGCCACCTCCAATACAACTACCACCAATACCAATACTACCACCAATACCACCATCACCAAAACCACCAATATCACCAATACCACCAACACCACCACCAATTCCACCACCAATAATATCACCAGAACCACCACCAATACTACCACCACCAATATTACCAACACCACCCCCACAAATACCACCACCAATACCATCACAAATACCACCAATACCATTACCACCAATACCACCATCAATACCACCACTCCCAATACCACCAATAATACCACCACCAAAACCACCACCACCACCAATACTACCAATCCCACCACCAATACCATCCCAAATACCACCAATGCCATCATAAATACCACCACCAGTGCCAATACATACTACCAATACCACTACCTCCAATACCAAAACCAGTACCACCAATTCCAATACTAATACCACCACCAATACCAGCACCAATGCCCCCACAATCATACCACCAATACCACAACCAATACCACCATCACCACCAATACTACCACCACCAATACTACCACATACCAAACCAATACCACCACCTGTACCACCACTGCCAATACCACCACTACCACCAAGACAACCACCACCAATAACACCACCCACCAACAATACCAATACCACCACAATCAATACCACAACCTCCACCACCACCACCAATACAACCACCAATACCACCACCACCATCACCACCAATACCAATTTCACCACCAATACCAATACAACCACCACCAATACCACCACCAGTACCAGCACCACCATTACCACCACTAGTAATGCCACCACCACCACCACCAATACCATGACCACCAATACCAATGCCACTAACAATACCTCCAATGCCAATACCACCACCAACAATACCACCATCACCAAAACCACCAACAACACCACCAATACCACCACCACTAATACCAACACCACCAATACCACCACCAAAACCACATCATGAATACCACCACCAATACCACCACCACCAATACCACAACCAATACCACCACCGATACCATCACAAATACCACCACAAATACAACCAATGCCACCACCACCACCACCACTACAACCATCAATACCACCACCACCAATACCACCACCACCAATACCACCAACACTACCACCACCAATGCCACGACCAATACCTCCAATACCACCACTACCAATACAACAAATCCCACCACCAATACCAATACCACCACCAATACCACCACCACCATCAATACCACCACCACCAAAATCGCAAACTATACCACCACCAATACCATCACAAATGCCACCAATACCACCATAAACACCACCAATACCAGCACCACCACTGCCAATTACACCACTACCAATACCACCACCACCAATACTACCACCACTATCAG
Organism: Lissotriton helveticus; assembly: GCF_964261635.1. Taxonomy (NCBI): domain Eukaryota; kingdom Metazoa; phylum Chordata; class Amphibia; order Caudata; family Salamandridae; genus Lissotriton; species Lissotriton helveticus. The sequence goes on from NC_136069.1 coordinate 1,714,544,513, forward strand.
CACCAATACCCCACCATTATCAGCACCAATAATCCCACCACCAATACTACCTCCAATACCAATACTACCACCACCATTACCAGCACGACCACCAATATAACCAGCACCAATACCATCAACACCACCAATATTACCAGCACCAATACCATCACCACCACCAATATTACCACCACCAATACCACCACTACCACCACCACCATCACCACCAATACCACCACCACCAATACTATCACCACCAATACCACCACCAACAATGCCACCACCAACAATAACACCACCACCACCAATACCACCACCACCAATACCAGTACCACCACTAATTTCAGTACCACCACCAATACCACAATACCACCACTAATACCACCATCACCACTAATGCCACCATTGCCAATACAACAACCAATACCACCACCACCAATAATATCACCATCAATACCACCAATACCACCGCCGATGCCATAACCAGTACCACCATCAATGCCAATGCCACTGCCAATACCAATACCACCAACACCAATACCAACACCACCACCAATACCAATGACACTACAACCAATAGCATCACAAATACCAACTCCACCAATAAATACCACTACCACCAATACCGCCACCACCACCAATACGACCACCAATGCCACCACCACCACCACTAATACCAACATTACTGTTGGACTTGGCCCTTCTGGCAGGTTCACCCCTGAACTTTTTGCTTTGTGTTGTGACCCAGTGATAGTGACTTCTGGTCTTTGCACACTTTGACACTGTGGCGCAGTGTAAAGTGCGTGCGCTCCCTGAGTGCGTGTGTGAGATGGGCCTGCCCTCCCTTAGGAATGCATGGGGAATGTCTGTGTCCCTGGTAGTTCCTGATGCGTGAGGTGTGCATGGTCGAGTTTGGTATGTGCACACTTGTGTGATTGAATGCTTCGCAACGATGTATGTGGCATGACTGTGTCTTGTGCGGAAGTGCCACTTCTAGGAATTGGCATATTAGTGTAAAATATGCCTGGCGTGTGATTGGCTGGAGCTGGCTGGGATGCCAGGCTCCAGGAGTCTGTGTGGGTCTGCCCTGGTGGTGAATGGAGAGATTAGCATGCTGATGTGAGGGAGGGGCTGCGCCTGTGTCCTTAATGAGGCTGGGTTTTCCCCATACAAGGCTGGCTCCGCCCCCTGTGGTGCAACTGATGACCCTAGCCTCCCTAGTGAATGAAAGGTGTGGTTGAGCCATCAAGGGTACTCCAAAACCAGCTGCGACTGGTTCTCCCCCCACCCTGCACCTAAAGACAAAGGGAAAAGGTGTATAAAAGAGGGACTGTGACCCCATGAAAATGTTCTTCTTCTTAACTTGAATCTGACCAGGGGCATGCTGATGCTGGGGCCCGGGGGAAGGCTTGCCTCCCTGGGCCCTGCCCAGCCCCTGGACTCCTGAAGGACTTTTGCTGGACTGTTGGCTCCTCTTGCGCCTGGGGGCCCTGGATTTCTTCCCTAAGCGCCTGGGAGTGCTTGTTCTTTGCTCCAGCGCTGTGGAGCGCTGTGTCCTGCCGTTCGCGCTTGGGAGCGCTGATTCTTTGCCCTTTCTAGTGCTTCGAAGCACTTCATTCCCCACTAGCGATGAGAGCGCTTTGTTTATGTAAGCCAGTGCCCACCCGGCATTTGCCCCGTTCGGTGAAGGGTTCCTGGACCCCCAGCGAGTGCCTACCTCGCTTTATTTCTTTATTATTGATTTTGAGGGTGCCCACCCCTCGTTTTGACCCCCAAGATTCACTGCCGCGGCCCGAGCCGCGATAGAATTGCCGCCGCGTCCGCGGCCCGCCTGGTTGTGGGCGGGGCCGCTGGACGGAAGCGGAAGTGCGGCCATTTCCCCGAAAACAGAAGTCCCGGAGCCTCGCAGGCTCCATCTGCTCAATGTCCCGGTCCCGAGATGGGGGACCGGGTGAAGACCGGTGTGTCGAGAAAGCGGGGCTCTCATGAGGTGAGAGAGCCCCGCCAGCTGCCCTGCTGACACCCACCGAGGCTCCCTTGAGCAAGGAAGAGCCCCGGCAGACCTCCTGGAGTCTGACGGAAACGGCGAGACGCCTCCCCAGAGCAGCCCGGTGAGTCAGGGCTGGACCGGGGGGGGGGGGACGAGAGGCAGCATTTGAGCGGCCCCGTTTGGTAGCGGGCCGCTCCTCCAGCTGGCTATTAATTTGTCTTAAAGCCTCGTTGGCTCCATCAAAGCCCCCCCAGTATTTGCAGAGCCTACATGGCTCAATGGGGCGCAGTTGTTCTGAGGGGCCCATGCTTCCCCGCACAGCTCTTCCCAGGGGCAGAGCTGATTCCCAGAGCCCCGTGGCTCCAACGATGGGGACATTTATTTCTTTAGGGAGCCAGAGTGCTCCGTGCACACATTATGGATTCACAGCCTGTGAAGGGCTCCAACGTTTTGGGCGCAGTGTTCCTGAGGGGCTAGAGAGAGCCCCTGGCGATATTTGTTTCCAGCTGCCCAGCAATTAGTGGGCAGCTGCACCGTTTAGGTCTTTCTCTTTTAGGGACATGTACTCTGGACTTTAGGAGTGAGGCGCACTCCTTCTTCCCTACCTTGGCCTTCCCCAACTGCGCAGCACTTAGTGCCAGCTGCAGCTTTTAGGCCCTGTTCTGTCCCTGCCTACAGCTGACCTATCCATGTCAATTAGCTGTATTAAACATTTGCAATTGAATACAAGAAGTCAAAATTTAGTCTCCACACTAGGTTGATTATACTTTTTTCTCAAAGTTTTATTTTATAAAAATTCATATTTAGGAATTAATTTTAAATACACATTACAATTTTACACTGTGGTACTCTGGTACAGATATATATCTACTAACTAACAATTCCGTGTTACGGTTCTCTATCACAAAGTCACCACTTTATAGTATGCATTCAATGTTTAAAATACAACAATACAGTAAATTCATAAAAAACATTTTTTCACAGTTAAAATGGTCCAAAAAGTCGACGCGTTTCGGTGCGTTTGTTATGCTTGGTGCACCTTCATCAGGACAGAATAAATTAAAAACAGGTATACTTCTTCTTTCTGAAAAAATGAATAGAATGCATATAATTAGTGCGGAATTCCTAATTTGAGTTTATCCTAGTAGTGGGCTTTATACTTCAAGATTATATTAAGTTGTTCTTACTTTAAATTAAAGAAAAGACGTCCTTCAAGTGGTTTCTGGGATGTTTTGTTCCTAATATGTCTGGTAGCACGTTCGTAATCAATTCGCGGCCATCAGAGATCTGGAATCATAATTACTTTTTAGTTCCTTTTGCCATTTTATATACTTTCAAGGCTAGAGCTAGTTACAGTGTGCTGTACTGCACTTACTTATATAGTTTGTTAGTGGCACATAATCAATGATGCATTGTAGATGATGTCATCTCCCAGTTGCGTTTTTTTGAATATGCGCTCCTCAATGTAGTCACGTGACAATACTCTTAAATGGGAGAAATATAATATGTTTGAGGTGGTGAACCATGTTTAGGGAATATTAGTATCCAACATGCCATATTTATACATACCGATTATGTGGGTAGTGTCAGGTTTCAAGGCTTTAGCTCATTGTGTTAGTAATCCTGACGTTTCTTTGATTAGTAGTCACTAGTCTTGCTTGCCTGGGATCAACCAACGCTCCTTTCTTGACTTTTAGAGCTGTTTGTGGGGCATAACAAGGGTAAGGCATAGATGTTATTTTTACTTGGACGGTTCTGTAGTGTTTAATGTCACTGTCCGTGTAAGAGAGAGACATAAGCCATTCTGGCCTGACAGTTTACTTAAAAAATCATATGGATTCATGTTAACCATTTAATATAAGGCACATAAAAAAGTGACCACTTACACTACAAGTTACCCATTTTAACTCAAGGTACACTCCTCTGCCTATCGGAGATATTTAAATAACCCTGCCTCGACTCAGCTTTGTAGAGCAAGTTTTTTAGCGCGTTCTCACCTGTAGTGTTGCTGGTGATTTCCTCGTGTGGCTGGCTTCCGCTTCACTGGAACTGACAACCACACGAGGGCTACTGGGTGCTATTTATACCTGTGCTAATTGATTAATTGCACTCCTGCCGGCAATGATTACGCATTCAGTGTATCTGATGCGTCTCTCATCACCATTATTGTAGTTTTTGCTGCATGTCTCGTCTCGGTGCGCCGGAAATACTTACTGTATCCCGGAAGTGCTATCTCTTCGCGAGTAGCGGTGGCCATGACTGTAGTTTGTTGTCAATGCGCAAAAAACTACAAAATAAAAGAAGCCGATGTTCATAAGAGCCAAATATTTATTAATAAAAAAGGCCCGTTTGGACTTCCTTGCATTTGCTGTATCTGTGCGTCAATGCGTCTTGCAGTTATTTGCGCACTACGTTATACATGCATTTCATTAGTCACTGCCAGATTCTGGGAATATTTAATCTCCGTGATTATTCTTCGTTATGCTTAGAGCTACCAACGTGTGTAGTACTCTCCCTAATTTACCGGGGTGTGCTATGCACAATCTGTAGTGAAAGCATTACTTTGCGCGCCATCTTGAAGATATTTCTGTAAATAAGCAGGGGATTATTTTGCGCATAAGGTAGCTCTCGGGGGCCAAAACTCTCCCGCGGTGTCCCTGTCCTATTCGCTTAGATACAGAAAATTTAGAAGGGGAATTGCCATACATTTTGGTATTAACCTTCATTCATTTCACTTCATAAGTTGAGACAAATGTGATCACCAACCATCATTATTTATAAGATGCATTGTGATGTAGTCCTTTGTTTGTTTCTGTGCAGTAGATCTAAGTCTAACAAAAAGGGCATACATCCCATACATCATTGCTGTCAATACAGGTGTTATACAGTGTTAATCACTATTTTACATAACTGATAGGTCTGAGTCTAACGGAAACAGGGCGTACATGCAATACATCATTCCTGCCACTGCAGATGTTATACAGTTTTAATCCATATTACTCAAGAAAATGTAGTACACAACCTCATCATGAATATGTATTTAATAGGCAATTCCACGCTGCTATACAATTAGTCCATTGTTCACTCTATGTACAGTTAAGAAAGGCTACTATCTTCACAATTTTACCTTTCTGCTTTGGATGTTCTTGGCTTTTATCATGTCACTAGCAACATCTATTTATCATGGACTATCTGATTATTTTATCCCACTCTTCACGGTTGTTGAGCCCTTGATAATATGATTTAAATTTAGACATATAAAACTGTTCTCTCAGTTTGCGCTTTTTATTGGCATCTCCACCTCTCACAGAGACCTTAATTTTTTCAAGAATAAACCATTTTAGGTCGTCTATTTTATGGTTCTCTGTGGTCCAATGTTCGACTAGAGGAGCATTTTGTCTCTGGAGCCTTATTGCTGATCGATGTTCTGTCAGCCTCAGGCGTATTTCTCGTCCTGTTTCTCCTATGTAACATTTGTTACAGGGGCAGAGGATCAGGTATACCACATTGGAGGTCCGGCAATTCACGTGCTCGTTCATCCAATGGGTAATACCGTTCACTTCCACTTTGTCAGTTTTAATGATACCTTTGCAATGTGTACAAGACCCACATGGCAAATTTCCCCTAATAGGGGCATCATTGAGAATGTTTCTCTGTCCATTCCTTTTGGGTTCTTTGTACGTATGCACTAGCTGGTTTCTAATAGTCCTGTTTCGTCGAAAGGCATACGTGGGTTTTGCTAGCGGTGTAACTCCTGTTTTATTTAGTATTCCCCAATTCCTGTTTATCAAGTTCTTTACTTTGTTGCTAAAGCTGTTATAATCGGATACCATAATTATATTATCCCTATGTTGGTTAGTTTTCTCAGTTGGCTCAAATAGGCTTTCTCGATTATAATACTTAGCCCGCTTGTAGGCTTGTTTAATCAAGCGTTTGGGATAGCCTCGCAGTGTCAGTTTTTCTTTTAAAGTCTGTGCATGTTTCTCATAACTATTTCTGTCACTGCAGTTACGTCTAATTCTTAAGAATTGACTAAAAGGTATTCCATCTTTTTGGCATTTTGGGTGATAACTGGTGTGGTGCAACAGGGTGTTTCTATCCGTAGGTTTAACAAATAATTCCACGTTTAGTACTTGATCTTTCTCGTAAATCTTGATGTCCAAGAAATCCACAGCAGATTGGCTTTTGTTAAAAGTGAATTTTAAGTTTGGATCACCACAATTTATCCATTCAAGAAAATGGTCGAGGTCCTCTTCGGTGCCCTCCCATATGAAGAAAATGTCGTCTATAAATCTAGACCATTTCTTGACATTCTCAAAATATGGACAAATTTCATTGTATATGTGCTTTGTCTCGAATCTCCCTACATAAAGGCAAGCGAGACTAGGAGCACAGGTGGCTCCCATGCTGGTGCCCTTGATTTGACAATAATAGTCTCGCTTAAACATAAAAATATTGTTCTTAAGGATAATCTCGATACATTCTAGGATGAAGGTGTTTTGAGCAAGAAATGGTCTAGATTTATAGACGACATTTTCTTCATATGGGAGGGCACCGAAGAGGACCTCGACCATTTTCTTGAATGGATAAATTGTGGTGATCCAAACTTAAAATTCACTTTTAACAAAAGCCAATCTGCTGTGGATTTCTTGGACATCAAGATTTACGAGAAAGATCAAGTACTAAACGTGGAATTATTTGTTAAACCTACGGATAGAAACACCCTGTTGCACCACACCAGTTATCACCCAAAATGCCAAAAAGATGGAATACCTTTTAGTCAATTCTTAAGAATTAGACGTAACTGCAGTGACAGAAATAGTTATGAGAAACATGCACAGATTTTAAAAGAAAAACTGACACTGCGAGGCTATCCCAAACGCTTGATTAAACAAGCCTACAAGCGGGCTAAGTATTATAATCGAGAAAGCCTATTTGAGCCAACTGAGAAAACTAACCAACATAGGGATAATATAATTATGGTATCCGATTATAACAGCTTTAGCAACAAAGTAAAGAACTTGATAAACAGGAATTGGGGAATACTAAATAAAACAGGAGTTACACCGCTAGCAAAACCCACGTATGCCTTTCGACGAAACAGGACTATTAGAAACCAGCTAGTGCATACGTACAAAGAACCCAAAAGGAATGGACAGAGAAACATTCTCAATGATGCCCCTATTAGGGGAAATTTGCCATGTGGGTCTTGTACACATTGCAAAGGTATCATTAAAACTGACAAAGTGGAAGTGAACGGTATTACCCATTGGATGAACGAGCACGTGAATTGCCGGACCTCCAATGTGGTATACCTGATCCTCTGCCCCTGTAACAAATGTTACATAGGAGAAACAGGACGAGAAATACGCCTGAGGCTGACAGAACATCGATCAGCAATAAGGCTCCAGAGACAAAATGCTCCTCTAGTCGAACATTGGACCACAGAGAACCATAAAATAGACGACCTAAAATGGTTTATTCTTGAAAAAATTAAGGTCTCTGTGAGAGGTGGAGATGCCAATAAAAAGCGCAAACTGAGAGAACAGTTTTATATGTCTAAATTTAAATCATATTATCAAGGGCTCAACAACCGTGAAGAGTGGGATAAAATAATCAGATAGTCCATGATAAATAGATGTTGCTAGTGACATGATAAAAGCCAAGAACATCCAAAGCAGAAAGGTAAAATTGTGAAGATAGTAGCCTTTCTTAACTGTACATAGAGTGAACAATGGACTAATTGTATAGCAGCGTGGAATTGCCTATTAAATACATATTCATGATGAGGTTGTGTACTACATTTTCTTGAGTAATATGGATTAAAACTGTATAACATCTGCAGTGGCAGGAATGATGTATTGCATGTACGCCCTGTTTCCGTTAGACTCAGACCTATCAGTTATGTAAAATAGTGATTAACACTGTATAACACCTGTATTGACAGCAATGATGTATGGGATGTATGCCCTTTTTGTTAGACTTAGATCTACTGCACAGAAACAAACAAAGGACTACATCACAATGCATCTTATAAATAATGATGGTTGGTGATCACATTTGTCTCAACTTATGAAGTGAAATGAATGAAGGTTAATACCAAAATGTATGGCAATTCCCCTTCTAAATTTTCTGTATCTAAGCGAATAGGACAGGGACACCGCGGGAGAGTTTTGGCCCCCGAGAGCTACCTTACGCGCAAAATAATCCCCTGCTTATTTACAGAAATATCTTCAAGATGGCGCGCAAAGTAATGCTTTCACTACAGATTGTGCATAGCACACCCCGGTAAATTAGGGAGAGTACTACACACGTTGGTAGCTCTAAGCATAACGAAGAATAATCACGGAGATTAAATATTCCCAGAATCTGGCAGTGACTAATGAAATGCATGTATAACGTAGTGCGCAAATAACTGCAAGACGCATTGACGCACAGATACAGCAAATGCAAGGAAGTCCAAATGGGCCTTTTTTATTAATAAATATTTGGCTCTTATGAACATCGGCTTCTTTTATTTTGTAGTTTTTTGCGCATTGACAACAAACTACAGTCATGGCCACCGCTACTCGCGAAGAGATAGCACTTCCGGGATACAGTAAGTATTTCCGGCGCACCGAGACGAGACATGCAGCAAAAACTACAATAATGGTGATGAGAGACGCATCAGATACACTGAATGCGTAATCATTGCCGGCAGGAGTGCAATTAATCAATTAGCACAGGTATAAATAGCACCCAGTAGCCCTCGTGTGGTTGTCAGTTCCAGTGAAGCGGAAGCCAGCCACACGAGGAAATCACCAGCAACACTACAGGTGAGAACGCGCTAAAAAACTTGCTCTACAAAGCTGAGTCGAGGCAGGGTTATTTAAATATCTCCGATAGGCAGAGGAGTGTACCTTGAGTTAAAATGGGTAACTTGTAGTGTAAGTGGTCACTTTTTTATGTGCCTTATATTAAATGGTTAACATGAATCCATATGATTTTTTAAGTAAACTGTCAGGCCAGAATGGCTTATGTCTCTCTCTTACACGGACAGTGACATTAAACACTACAGAACCGTCCAAGTAAAAATAACATCTATGCCTTACCCTTGTTATGCCCCACAAACAGCTCTAAAAGTCAAGAAAGGAGCGTTGGTTGATCCCAGGCAAGCAAGACTAGTGACTACTAATCAAAGAAACGTCAGGATTACTAACACAATGAGCTAAAGCCTTCAAACCTGACACTACCCACATAATCGGTATGTATAAATATGGCATGTTGGATACTAATATTCCCTAAACATGGTTCACCACCTCAAACATATTATATTTCTCCCATTTAAGAGTATTGTCACGTGACTACATTGAGGAGCGCATATTCAAAAAAACGCAACTGGGAGATGACATCATCTACAATGCATCATTGATTATGTGCCACTAACAAACTATATAAGTAAGTGCAGTACAGCACACTGTAACTAGCTCTAGCCTTGAAAGTATATAAAATGGCAAAAGGAACTAAAAAGTAATTATGATTCTAGATCTCTGATGGCCGCGAATTGATTACGAACGTGCTACCAGACATATTAAGAACAAAACGTCCCAGAAACCACTTGAAGGACGTCTTTTCTTTAATTTAAAGTAAGAACAACTTAATATAATCTTGAAGTATAAAGCCCACTACTAGGATAAACTCAAATTAGGAATTCCGCACTAATTATATGCATTCTATTCATTTTTTCAGAAAGAAGAAGTATTCCTGTTTTTAATTTATTCTGTCCTGATGAAGGTGCACCAAGCATAACAAACGCACCGAAACGCGTCGACTTTTTGGACCATTTTAACTGTGAAAAAATGTTTTTTATGAATTTACTGTATTGTTGTATTTTAAACATTGAATGCATACTTTAAAGTGGTGACTTTGTGATAGAGAACCGTAACACGGAATTGTTAGTTAGTAGATATATATCTGTACCAGAGTACCACAGTGTAAAATTGTAATGTGTATTTAAAATGAATTCCTAAATATGAATTTTTATAAAATAAAACTTTGAGAAAAAAGTATAATCAACCTAGTGTGGAGACTAAATTTTGACTTCTTGTATTCAATTGCAAATGTTTAATACAGCTAATTGACATGGATAGGCCTCATGGTCACCTTGTGAAATAATTACCCAGAAAGGAATCTTTTCTTTGATACTACCTACTGACCCAGTCCTTTCTGGTCCTTGGGAAACTCTCTTTTTTTGAGACCTGCCTACAGCTGCCCAGCACTTTGTGGGCAGCTGCTACGTTTAGGTTTTGGCGCAGTGGCGCAACCTGGACCCTGGACTTTTGATGTAAGTTCTGTGTTAATGTGATTTATGCGAAGTGTTCTTTGCTGCACCTCTGAATGTTTCTATGCGTCATGCGCCTTGTTCCTTACACCGCTGAATGTGTTGTTGATACATCATGTGTTTTCCTTCCCTGCACCTCTGAATGTATGTTTATGCATCATGTGTTTTGTCCCCAGGTCTATACCCCTAAATGTATGGTGATATTTAGTTGGTTGTTCTTGCTAGTACAGGTGGTGCTAGTGAGGTCCTGGTTCCCTGCGTGACCTGTTCCTAGGGTGGTTAGGATTGCGTAGGTGGTACTTACCTGATTACCAGTAGTTACTGATTGTGTGCTATTTTGTGCTACAGTGATTTTCTGTTATGTTCTAAGTGATATTCCAAGGGCTTGATACTGAGCTCGCCCCCTGACCAGAGTCCCAGGACCAGTGGACTCTATTGTGCCTTCCCTGACAAATTGCTGGGACTTGTCTGATCTCCCTTGGGCTCCTGGAGCATCGCTGAAGTGTGCCTCGCTCATTCCCCTCGGCAGCTCGTGCACGGCAGCCCGTCCAAGCCTCGAGCAGCGCCGCTCTCCCCTGAGCCGCACCGCTTCGCTGGGTCGCCCGCATCCTGCCTTCCCCTCCTCTTCTGAGCCGCACACATTGGTCGCCCCCAGAGAAACGCTTGTAGCTAGCCGGCCGCCCGCTCAAGTTTACTAAGGTGATCACTCGCATTATCCCGCAACCAGGACGGGAGTTACTGTCCGTTAGGCTCTATGTTCTAAGTTCTAGGCCTACAAGTATTGTATTCTAAGTTCTAAAAGTGCTGATTCCTGACAGTGGTCCAAGTGGCCCTGTCTTGTACATATCCCTTGTAAATTCTGCCCGTGCCTGTTGGCACATTGTAAAGTGTGTGTTTTTATCTAATGTGTTTTGGTCTAATACAAAGGCTATTTTTATATATAACCTTGTGTGGAGTTTCCTTTGTAGTGGGCCTTGGGTGTTGTTGCTGGGGTGCGTGCGCAAATACTTAACTCACATCGCCTCCAAGTTTAGCCTTGCTGCTCGCGCCACGTTACCTAGAGGGTGAGCAGGGGTTATCTTGGCGTGTAACTCCCTTGCCCTGACTTGAGAGTGGTGGTCTCTGACTGACTTTGGCGCAAGCCCTGGCCAGCCAGGGATCCCATTTCTAACAAATACTATCAGCAATAGCATCACCACCAATGCCACCGCCAATACCATTACCACCAACTCCACCACCAATACCAATAACACCAACACCAAGACCACCATCACCAATACCACCAATACAACCACCACCAACAATACCACCATTAATACCAATGCCACCACCACCAATATAATTACCAATACCACCACCAATACCACCACCACCAATACTACCACAATACCACCACCACCAATACCACCACAAATACTATTGCAAATACCACCAACACCACCACCAATACCACCACCAATGCTACCACCACCACAACTACTACTTCCAGCAATACCACCACCACTACCAATATCACTAATAACACCACCAATTCCACAACCAATAGCACCACAAATACCACCAATACCACCACCTCCACCAATACACCACAACCAATACCACCACCACTAATTCCACCACCACAATGATCACCAATACTACCACCACCAACAACATTACCACCACCACCAATATCCCCACCATCAATACCACCACCATACCACCACCACCACCAATACCACCTCCAATGCCACCACCAACACTAATACCACTAACAGCACCACCACCACCACCACCACCAAAACCACCACCACCACCAATATCACCATCACAAATACCACCACCACCAATACCACCACCACAAATACCACCACTATCAATACCACCACCACCAATACCACCAGCACCAATACCACCACCAATACCACCACCACCAATATCAATACCACCAGCACAAATACCACCACCAATACCACCATTTCCACTAATACCACCAACAGCAATACCACCAACAATACCACTACATACCACACCAATACCACCACCACCAATACCACTCCCACCATTAATACCACCACCACCAATACCACCACCATAAATACCACCACTGCCATCACCAATACCACCACCAATACCACCACTACAAATACCACCAATACCAACACCACCACTAATACCAATGCCACCACCAATACTACCACCACCACCAATACCATCACCACCAATACCACCAACACCACCAATAACGCCACCAATACCACCTCCAACAATACCACCACCAATATCACAGCCACCAAAACCACCACCACCAATTCCACCACCACCAATACCACCACCAATACCACCAGCACCAATACTACCAACACTACTACCACCACTACAAATAACATCACCATCACCAATACTACCACCACCACTAATACCACCAATACCACCACCAATACCACCAACAATACCACCACATACCAAACCAATACCACAAATACCACCACCAATACCACCACCACCACCAATACCACCACCATCAATACCACCACTGCCACCACCACCAATACCACCCACAATACCATCAACTATGCCACCATTGCCACCACCACCATTACCACCACCACCAATACCACCACTATCAATACCACCACCAATACCACCAGCACCAATACCACCACCAATACCACCACCAATATCAATACCATCAGCCCAAGTACCACCACCAATACCACCAATCCCACCATCACCACTAATACAACCACCAGCAATACCACCACCACAAATTCCTCTACCGCCAATATCGCCATCACCAATACCACTGCTACCCGTACCACCTCCAATACCACCAAAATCAATACCACCACCAACATCACCAATACCACCACCACCACTAATACTACCATCACCACCAATACCAATACCATCACCAATACCACCACCACCACCAATATCAATACTACCACCAGAATACCATGACCGCAATATCACCATACCACCACTAATACCAATACCACCACCAATACCAGCACCACCAATATCATTACCACCAATACCAGTACCACTATCACCAATACCACCACCACCAATACCAATACCGCCACCAATACAACCATCACCAATACCACCAATTCCACGACCAATATCACAACCACCAATACCACAACAACCAATACCAGCACCACCAATACCACCACCACCAATGCCATCACCACCTGCACTACCATCACCAATACCACCACCAATACCAATACCACCACCACCAATACCAATACCGCCATCAATACCACCAATACCACCATCACCAAAACCACCAATGCCATAACCAATACCACAACCACCAATACCACAACAACCAACACCAGCACCTCCAATAATATCACCTTCAATACAACCACCACCACCACCAACACAACGCCACCAATACCACCACCAATACCACCGTCAATGCCAATGCCACTACCAATACCATCAACACCATCACGAACACCACCACCAATACCAATGACACTACCACCAATACCACCACAAATACCACCTCCACCAATACCACCACCACCAATACCACCACCAATACCACCACCAATGCCACCACCACCACCACTAATACCAACATTACTATCAGCAATACCATCACCACCAATACCAATAACACCACCACCAAGACCACTATCACTGATACCACCAATACAACAACCACCAATACCACCATTAATACCAATGCCACCAGCACCAATACAATCACCAATACCACCACCAATACCACCACCACCAATACCACGACAAATACTATTGCAAATACCACCAACACCACCACCAATACCACCACCAATGCCACCACCACCACCACTGCCAGCAATACCACCTCCCCTACCAATACCACTAATAACACCACCAATTCCACGAACACTAGCACCACAAATACCACCAATACTACCACCTCCACAATACACCACAACCAATACCACCATCACTAATTCCACCACCACAATTATCACCAATACTACCACCACCACCAATAACATTACCACCACCACTAATATCCCCACAATCAATACCACAACTATACCACGATCACCACCAATACCACCACTGATACCACCTCCAATACCACCACCACCACTAATACCACTAACAGAACCACCATCAATACAACCTCCAAAACCACCACCAAAACCAATATAATCAGCACAAATACCACCACCACCACCAATGCCACCACCACCATTACCACCAGCACCAATACCACCACCACCAATACCACTCCCACCATTAATACCACCACCACCAATACTACCACCATGAATACCACCACTGCCATCACCAATACCACCATTACCAATGCCACCACTACCAACACCACCACTAATACCAATGCCACCACCAATACTACCACCACCAATACCACCAACACCACCAATACGCTACCAATACTACCTCCAACAATACCAACACCAATATCAATACCATCACCAACATCACCAATACCACCACCAATACTACTATCATCACCAATACTAATACCATCACTGTTTGACTTGGCTGTCTCTAGTTGGCAGAGGTATGTACTTCTGACAAATAGGGACTCACCTCCTCTAGTCAGGGCAAGGGTATCACACACTTAGATAACCCCTGCTCACCCCCTTGGTAGCTTGGCAAAGCAGACAGGCTTATCTCAGAGGCAGTGCGTTAAGCATTTATGACCACATACAGTAATAAAGTGAATACACTACAAATGGACACGACACAATAGTATTATAAAAATAAGGATTTTTATATAAGGCTTAGCACAAGACCAAATAACGACAAAAATATACCACAATCTTAATAAATACTCTTGCAAGGAAAAATAATAGTTCAAGTGTAGTTTCTTCTTAGCACAAAGTCTTTAGTAACAAAAGCAACTCTTCTTCTTTAAAACACAGTTCTTGGCAACAATGTAACCCACACGGGAGTCACACGATGTCGAGGCAAAGTTAATCCAAAGGTTCGGCGTCGACCGCGAGGAGCGCTACGTCGAGCCCGGAGTCGAGCAGACCCCCACAACACAGTACCTTGGAAAAGCGAAGCACACGATGATCAGCGGCATCGAGATGTCCGGCGTCGCGTCTTCGGCGTCGATCGGGCCTCGGAGTCGGGGCGACCTGCAGCGGCGTCGACAGATGTCAGGCAGGAGCAGCTCTCCCGAGGCGAAGCAGGATACGTCGTCGTCGTCGATGTCGATGATGATGTTGCAAGAGTGAGCAGCGCTCACGGCGTCGAGAGGGCTCGGGGTTGATGCGATCAGCGGCGGCGGCGACACGGGTCACTTGGAGCTGGAGCCAAACTCGCTTACTCACTGGCGTCGCTACTGGCGTCGATCAGGCCCGGCAGCCGGCGTCGAGGAAGCGGGACACTGGAGCCGTTACTCACGATGTCGGGCTGGATTCGGCGGCGTCCGTCGGCGTCGAGATTGCTGGATTCTTTCAGAGGTGCTAGATTTTCAGGTTCCAGCAACAAGCACTTTTAGCAAATAAATGAAGTCCTTTAGCCCTGTGACTTCAACAGGAGGCTGGCACTCTTCCAGCCCTTTGTGGTAAATAAATAAATAATACCTCTATTTTTGACTAGATATACAATAACAGATAGCTCAATAAATAAGACTCAAGATTCGAGGTAGCTGGAGTTTGCAGGTTTAATACAGCATAAAGGACAGGAACAGGACAACCTGCACGGGAACAGGATGGCAGGGCCCTGCAGGGGGGGACAGGGAATGAGCGCGCTAACTTTTAATATCAGTACACAAGCATATATAGTTGAACAAAATACATTGAGTTCAATACAATAGGCGTAGCAGTGGGCAGGGCAGAAGGTGTGTCTTGTAGCAGTCGCGAAAGATAAGACTGAAAGTAGGTGTAACAGGAGGCGTGTACATAGACATGTGATGTAAACGTAACAGAATATGTCATAAATGGGGCGGAAACATGGAGGGGGCTACCTAAGGAGCCGGGACCTCTGACCTAGTGGTGCGCGCAAGCTGGTAATGACGTGTTACTAGGAGAAGCTGGGGGCTATGACTTCTGCGCTAGAGGAGGAGACGAAAGTCTGGAGAGTCAGAGCGACATGTACCTAAACACTATCTAGTATCTGATGTTTAGAGAACATGTTGATAGAATTCAAAAGTTATCAGGGCAAAGGCTAACAGACACTAAGACTGGTGCATGCATTATTCTACATGTAGTGCGTGTTGAGGAATATTAAATGACCATTAATACAGTATTTCTCTTCCATGGAGACGTAAAGGCTAGACGAGGACTGAAACTCTTGATGCGATTCAGTAGCTTAGGAATGCAGAGAAGGAGAGCTGGACTGATAACTAGAATCATAACATACTCTTGGCAGACTGGCAGGCAGAGCCAGGCCGAGCCGGGCACTGTGAGGCAGGAAGTAAGTGAAGGGTCAGGGATACAGGTGGGGGCTGTATCGCTCCTCAGCGAGGTTTCAGGAGACAGGAGCTGAATCTGGTGTCCGGGCCCTTTTGAGGCCTAGAAACGGGGACTTTTACTGAATTAACGTGCACACTGTAAAACGTGGCAACATAACTTTACATAGGCCTAATATTCGTTGTACTCACGAAGACTGGAAACTGGCATACTAGAGTTGGACACAACTGGAATTACGTCTTTTAATCGATCATAAAGGAATACATATGCATATTAATCATGCACATATAACTTAAGATGGGGAACACGTAGGGACACAGAACATGGCAAAATTTACTTTTCCACATTCCCTCCTTGTCACTACGTTTCCATCAGGAAACATCAATATTCATGATACCATCTATCATTTCATACAGTATCATTTGCTCGTCTCGAATTGTCTTGGAACGGGATCTGGAGCGGGGCTTAGGACAGGACTCAGACTAGGAATACAGGATGTAGCACAAATGCCGCAAATCGCAGGGCCACATTGTAAACAGAGGCAGCAACTGAATATGATCATTACTGCTATACCTAGAAATGACAATACTTTCCATCCCCAGGCAGAAATAATACTCCAGAGCCAACCGGACCATGTCCAGGTGCCTGGATCTTGGTGTAACTGATGGGCAATTTTATGAAGTCTGGTTATAGCTGAATAAACAGACGGCGCGTTATTAGGAATGAAAATGCAGCAACTAGATCCGATGACTCTACATGCCCCGCCCCTATCGGCCAGTATGACGTCAAGGGCGAGACGATTTTGCAAAACTACAAATCTCATAGCAGATTGCTCTTCGGTTAAGTTACCTAGAGCAGAAGTAGTCTCATTCACTACTGCTTCAAGGGTTCTGGTTAACCTACGGATTAGCTTACTATTCTGGACGGGGCCTAAAAAGAAGAAGAAACCTTTATTGAAGTCTTGATATTGTTCTAGAGCAGTTTCAGTTTGATCGACAATTGGGGACTCGATCTCCCTTCTATGTCTAATGTGTACTAGATGTGTGTTTCTATGATAATCGGATGGGGCTAGGAAAACTGGTGGCAGTAGGAAGGCAATGTAACAGGTTCCATCCCAATCGAGGGGCAGACGTACATATGCGGTCTGACCACAAACAAAATATGAATGACGTGAGGCTTTGAAAATAGATTTCCTACTGTCACTATACTTGACAATAGTAGTACAATCACTATGTCCTACATGTGCGGAACCATTCTTTCTGACACATAATTCGCCTTTGACTGGTAGTACTGAAATTGCAGGCAGATCTGGAGTAGTATCAGACTGAACATTCAGGACCATGAAATTCGAAGAATAATTTCCTAAATCATATACTTCATTTTCTAGATCTGACCCTGTTCTATGGGAAAGACCTTGCTTGTCTGGAAAACATGTACTGTTTAGAAGGGACATATCAGTTGAGGATAACGTTAACGTGGACCATGCTCCACACGAACCATTGTGTGAAAATGGATAAGGAAAGAGTGGCAGAACTCCCTTCGGTGTCTGGAAAGGGGGGAGTCGACCACACACCCAACAATTAGTGGCATTGCTGGTCTGGTGTGAATAGTGTAACATACGGATAAATGTATTATTTCTCATAGCAAGACGATAGGATAACTCGTGAGGAGGCAGATCACTAAATGTGTGCTCTACTGTAGCATTAGAAGACTTATTTACATGAGAAATTGGAAAACATAAATGCAATGCATAGCTTGTACAGGTAACCATCAAACTCAAAAATAGGAGAAAACATAAAATAACGATACATCTGATAGAGTTTTGACTAACTCTCTCACTATGGGGGTCTATCTTATACATGTCAGAAACCTGTCTAACCGTTTCACCTAGGGGAGGACTTAGACAATTAAACTGGCTGACTTATTTTACTAGACCGGAGCTTCTTTTTATACTCCTGTTGCGGAGTTTCCTCTAACAGGGAGGGCTTGGTATCAATGTCATTTGCGGGACAGTCCTTGAGAATAGTATTTTGGCAGTCTTTAGGTAAAATGCAGTCCTTGGCAAAAGTTTTAGGTTTGATTCCATGGAATTTCTTTACGTGAGACAGATGCACCCACCCCTTCCTGCCTTCCAACTTGACGGCAGTACGGGTGGTAAGAAGGACTAACTTCGGCTCCTTCCAACGAGGCTCCAGCGGACTTGAACGATCAAAATTCCTCACAAGGACCAGGTCGCCTGGTATGACCTCATGCGGTTTCACCTCGGTATTGTCTGGAAATGCAGCGGCAACCTGTGAACGACAAGAGTGTAGGGCAGACATCAAGGAAGCTAGGTAATCTGTCAGCATATTACTGGAAACATCTGTAATACTTCGGGGTCTAGGTGTACCCCACATATTCGGGGGCGGCCGAATACGACCTCGTAAGGAGACAGACCTGATCTGGAATGTGCGACCATGCGCATATAGAATAGGGCGACTGGCAGAGCTACTAGCCAGTCTACACCTTTCTCTTTACAGACTTTTGCGATGCGGACTTTCAGGGTCTGATTATGTCTCTTTACGAGACCTGCTGCTTCAGGATGGCGTACACAATGAAACTTCCACTGGTACCCTAACAAAAGGGAAACATGCTTCATTATCTCTGATGAGAATGGCTGGCCGTTGTCTGAATACACGACCCTAGGGAGTCCATAGCGGGGGAAGAATTCACGAACCAGCTGCTTGGCAGTGGTCGCGGCTGTGTAGTCTGGAACTGGATATGCCTCTGTCCACCTGGACAAAGCGCATACAACTACAAGGACATACTTGAAACCTCGACATCGCTCCATCTGAATGTAATCCATTTGGAGGACTTCAAAAGGGTGGTCAGGAGGCTGGAATCCTCCTTGTTCCACCGGGACACTTTTACCTGGATTGAACTGACAACATATCATACAGGTACGGACTTTTTGCTTGGCTGCAGCTCGTAAATGCTTGTTGAACCAAATGTTCTGGATACTGTCTAACATGGCTTTTTCTCCTAAATGTGCAGGACTATGTGCGGTATTAATAATGACTTGAACCATTGAGTCGGGGAGAAACCATGTGGCTTTTCCCTTCGTCAACCATCCCTGATCTGTCTGGACCCCTCCTTGTTCGGACCATTTCTTGATTTCATCGGGAGTAGCATGTGACTGGATATCTATGACATCTTGAGTGGGGTCCTTAACTGTCATACATGTAGTCGGATCTGGAGTGTGTGTTAGTGTCGTGTTACCTGGAATGTCTGGAGTCTGAGCTGTGAGCTTGGCTGTTTGATCTGCTAGATCATTACCTTGAGAAATAATGTCTGTGACTTTCGTATGTGCCTTGCACTTCATAATAGCGATAGCTGTCGGTAAATGTATTGCTTCTAACAGAGCTTGAATAAGGAGACCATGCTGAATCTTGGTTCCATGAGAAGTCATAAAACCCCTTTCTTGCCAGAGCACTCCAAAGTCGTGTACGACTCCGAATGTATAACGTGAATCTGTGTAAATGTTAACTTTCAGGTTCTTGGCACGTATGCAGGCTTGGGTCAGAGCGACTAGCTCTGCTGCTTGAGCGGACAGAGTGTCAATACGGTGTGTCTCTACAACTTCAGTGTCAGTAGTCACTGCATACGCGGCTACTAGTTCTCCTGTACTTGTTCTCATACATGAACCATCCACATAAAGTGTCAGGTCGGGATCTGGTAATGGAATATCTGTCAAGTCTTGTCTTGGCTTTGTCATGGTGTTAACTACTTCCACACAGTCATGTGTGGCAGGATTTGAAGTAACTGACGGTAACAGTGTAGCAGGATTTAGAACGTTGCAGCGTCTGATTTCTATGTGTGGCTGGAAAAGTGTCAATTCATAACCTGTTAAACGTGCAATTGTCAAGTGCTGGGTCTGTGTTCGGTTTAAAAGAACTTCCACGGAGTGTGGAACTTGTACTGTCAGGGAGTGTCCTAACACTATGGAATCACTTTGTCTGATAGCTAGTGCTGTGGCTGCAACTGACTTGAGGCACGCAGGCAGAGCCTGGGCTACTGGATCTAGTGTGCTTGAAAAATAAGCACAAGGCTTGTATTGTCCTGCTTGATCTTGTGTGAGAACAGATAATGCTGTACCTTCACGTTCTGTGACGAAAAGTGTAAAAGGCTTACTGTAGTTCGGTGTTGCTAGAACAGGAGCTTGGCATAAAGCTTTCTTTAATTCATTAAAAGCAAGTGTATGTTCAGATGTCCAAGGGAGGACAGTCGATACGGCTGCCTCCTGTGTCGTTAACTGTATCAGTGGCTTGGCTAGAAATGCATACTGGGGAATCCATTGTCTGCAATAAGAAGTGAGGCCGATAAAAGCACGTACCTCCTTCTGGGTCCTGGGCTGGGAAAGACTCGCTATTAACTTGATACGGTCAGGTGTCAACTGCCTACCCCTCTTGGACAGTAAGTGGCCTAAATAGATCACTTGCTGGACACAGAATTGAAGCTTTGAAGGGGACACCTTGTGCCCCATCTCGGCTAGGAAATACAGGACTGTAAGTGACGCTCGCTCGCAGTCACGTTCAGAACGGGCTGTGATCAGTAGATCATCGACATACTGGAGTAGGGCAGTGTCAGTTGGCATGTGAATATTGTCTAGTTGTCTCTTGAGTGCTTGACTGTAAATACTAGGACTTTCTGTGAAACCTTGAGGAGCTCGTGTGAATTTATAGCTCCTTCCATTTAAACAGAATCCGAAAAGGAACTGGCTATCTGGATGAATGGGAACACTGAAAAATGCATTTTTAAGGTCTATGACTGTGAAAAACGTAGCTTCAGAATCAATGGCTGTCAATAGGGAAGAAATATCTGGAACAACTGGGTACTGGGGAATGATACATTTATTAAGTTCTCGAAGGTCAATCACTAATCGATATACTGGAGGTGCATTTGGATCAGTACGTTTCATGACTGGAATGATAGGAGAATTACATACATTGGAGTCAGTTTCTACAACCACTCCTTGAGCAATGAGCTCGTCAATAATTTTGGATAAGGCTGCTACAGCCTCAGGTGGCAATCTGTACTGTCTGATTCGTGGTAACACTACACCTGGTTTCAGAGTCACACAATGGGGTGTGATTTGCATAAAACCAACATCAGTTGGACCTTGTGCCCATAGATGCTGCGGAACATTTAACAGTCTTGGATCAAAATCACGTAATACATAGTGACCCTTGAAGTCACGCAAAAACAAACGTATTCCCTCTGGGGAACAACATATGACTGCACCTAATTCTTTCAATGTTTTAATACCTAACAAATTTTCTGGACATGACTTTGTAAGTAACAGGTCAGTAGTACGGGACAATGGACCTACTTCTAGAATAACTGGTTTAGATATCTCGTTTACAATAGGCTTTCCTGAGAATCCAAGGGAAACATTTCTTGAGCCTGAGAGCGGAGCCCCTAGAACCTCGTCGTGACTTATAGTCGTCCTACTTGCCCCTGTATCAATCAGAAACTTTCTGTCTTTCCCTAATACTTGACTGTGAACATAGGGACCCTCTTGATCTACAGGTATCTCGATGAGAGGCAAGCCTACCTCCCTCTCTAGGCTGTTTCATGAGTACTGCTGGTACTCTGGATACTCGGACTGTGCATACTGGTACATCTGCTGTGTAACGTGCTGTGTTGCAGCTATAGGCTGCGGTACTGTAACTGTCTGTTGTGCATTCTGTGGTAACTGAGAAGTCTGTGAAACTTGTTCTTGTCTAGGCGGACGTGGTCTTTCTTTAGTCTTACCGGTAGCTATATTGTGTTTCAGAACTGCACACTCGTTTATAAAATGACCTGGCTGTTTACAGTAATTGCAGGTCCCTTTAACAGGAACTGCAGGATGACTGGCTTGATTCGTACCCCTCTTCTGACTGTCTTGAGGAACAGATTGTGCAACTAATACTTTCATTTTCGTGTCTTTCATACGTTTCCTTTCATGGTCTTGCTCTTCTCTGATTCTATTCTGGTGATACTGAAGCATCTGAAGCATTTGGGACGGAGTATTAGCTTGCCAAGTACTTTCGACTTTCAAAACTCGGTTCTTAACTTGTGGGCTTGAATTCTCGACTAGTTTAGTAACAAAAAGATGAGGGTATGACTCACTACTCGTCTTGAGACCACTGTTGATACTAAAACATTTCTCAAACCTAGAATAAAAATCACTGGTATCTTCGTCTGGTTTCTGTTTACAGGCTGAGATTGCATCCCAGTCTTCCTTTTTCGTGGCTAGTAATCTTGGCAAAACTTGTATTAACAGTTCGGGTAATTCTTTACATTTACCTCCTAGACCGGTACCTGGTACACGTGTATTTTCTTCAGCTTCTAGAGCTGCCCAATCTATCTTTTTCTCTCCCACCTCCCATTCTTTTTCTTTGAGTTTTTCATATGTGCCCGCAGGCAACAGAACCTTTAGCATTTTAATGATATCTGGATACGTGTATTCTCCCATACGGAGCATGTCCTTTAATTCACGGTGGAACCCTGCTGGATCTTTGTCGTGACAGGGAATTAATTTCTTCATCTCTAAGAGTTCCATCTTTGTAATCGGGGTGTAAACAAATACTCGTTGCATTTCACCACCCGCTGTCCTAACTGGGTGTACTTCTCGTAAC
Source organism: Lissotriton helveticus (assembly GCF_964261635.1). NCBI lineage: Eukaryota > Metazoa > Chordata > Amphibia > Caudata > Salamandridae > Lissotriton > Lissotriton helveticus. The sequence continues at coordinate 1,714,567,847 of NC_136069.1, forward strand.
GGATTCTGTCTGTCTATGTGAAAGGGTTTACTTTCTGGGGGTGAGACGTGAACAAAATGCGGGTTCAGGAACGTTCTATATTTGTGGCGCTGTTCTAGAATGACACTAATTAAATCGGTACCTAGACCTTTCCATCTATACTGGAGTAACTCGTTCAGGACATCATGTAACGGACCTGGATCAGAATGCTGACCCTCATACAGAGTAATGAGGTGCTGGATCATATACATACCCACCAGTCGCTGCTCGGCTGGGGGCAGTTTCAGAAACATTTGTGCCACTATTTCGTCTGGAAAAGTGGTAGAATCAGTAATCCATCGGACTGCTGATCGGGCTAGTTCTTGTTCATGCATAGTACTAAGTTCACTATAACCGATTCGTGATTTCAGAATGTGATCGGTAGCTTGGAATACTTGTTCTAGAGAACCTTGTTCTGGTGCTGGAAGAGGAACAGTTTTCTTGTGATCTCGACGTGGATGTCGGTCGGAAAGTCTAGTTCTACCTACATACGCTATTCTGGTGGGATTCTCGTCGTCTACCTCTTCAGTATCAGAGTTACTTTCTTTCTCGCTTACTAGTGCTTCTTTGCGTTGTTCGTGTAACCTTATTATTTCTTTACGAATTTTCTTGTACATACTCTCTATACTACTGATGGTTCTGTGTTTACCCTCGGCTATATTATCACTCCACCTTGTCAGAACTTTCATTTCGGTCTGATCTTTAGTCGGGGAATCTTGTTCCCTTATTAAACAATTAATCAGAAACTTTAATAGCATGAGCTGAATTTCAGCTTTCCTTTGAGACATGGCTTCGCCAATACTTTCTGGATCGTCTCCTGTACGAATGAAACGATACATTCTGTCTAGATCTTCTTTCATATTTGGTAGGGTGACCAAATACTCGGACACCTGCCTTATACGTACGGAATATATAACCATACTATCCTCGCCTGGGACTGGATCATAACAGCATTCAGTAAGAGCTCGCCTGATTTCTGCAATGGACTGATATTTGGGCGTACGCTGTAACGCACGTTCATGTAACTCGACTGACGTTACACGTTTGTGTGGCGGCGGGGTTCCCGGGGGAGCTCCTCCCGCGGCCCCTAAACTGGAATCGTCGACTGATACTCTTCGTGCTGGCAGAGTGACTGATGTAGCGGGTACTTGTAATGTAGGCTGGACCGGGGGTACCGTAACGGGTACTGTAACAGGTGCCCCGGTGACTGGAGGAGCAGGGATTCCGTTATTTACAGGAGCTGGAGGAACAGGATTAGCATATTCGGGGACTGTGTCGTCCAAATAGGACGAGAGAAAAATATCAGCTGCGGTCGGTTTGTGACGTAGCTTGGTCGGAACTAGTGGTGGCGGGAAGTTACTGGATGCCTCCGGGGTTGCTTTTGGCAAGCCCTCGGCAAGAAGAGGGTACATACCCTTAATAAGGGCATTCCTCTGTCTGTCTGACTGTTCGGTTTTAACTCGTTCACCTATTTCGATTAATTCTTTTTCTTGGGCTCTTTCTGTGGATTCTCTACTTAATTCTGACTTTCTGATTTCTTTTTCGGTTCTTTTATGAGATTCTTTGCGCCATAACTCGATGGCATCTTTCTGTGACTGTCTGGCTTTCTTTTTCCATAATACTTCTTCTACTCGCATGATGCACTCGGCATCCCATGTACCTGATACAGGCCATCTATACTTCTCTTCTAATTCCTTGGTGTACTCGACCCATAAATCTAGATATATTATGGCACTTATGCCATGCTTGTGATACATAAAATGACCTGGACTGTCCCTAGGCGGGACCGGAACTGCTTCTTCGAGCAGATCTTTTCTAGTTTTTAACTGACGTAATTTTGAGAACAAAGGCATAACTAGGCTGGAATTCGGCCACAATACAATACACAATGAACACAATGATTACTTGAGGAACACCACTTTCATACCACGACATTGAAATACATGAATGACATTTAAAATAACAGTTCGGACAGAATACTACCTGGAATACTGAAAACAGAACACATGAATTTTCTCGAGAACAGAACTGACTAGAATTACTAGATGCACTGCTGAAACAGTACGAAACTTACCGGTCTCATAAAGAGACACGTCAGGACCCGCATCCACCTAAGTGGACACTTCGTGTTGGATCTGTGTACCCAAACCCACGGACCAGAGACAATTAGATTGACCCTGTCTAGATACTACCCCAGCAACGGTACTCACCGGGCAGCAAGAACGGAAGGCCTCGGACTGGACTGGACTGCTACGACGACGGACGGACGAACTTCGGACTTCAGTTACGGGTGGGCCTCCGGATACCTCGGACCTTGGACTCTCGGCTTGGGCTCTGGTCGGGACTCGCCGCGTTCCTCCACGCCTCGTCTGGATGCTGGACCGCAACCTCCGTCTCCTCCGTGGGCCTGAGGGATACTTGAAGCAGAAATATCTGCACGTGCACGGTATGGTTCCGTCACGGCTGCAGAGGATCAGGGGGCTGGCGTGGCTTCTCCGGCGCGTGGGGAAAGGGCAAGTCCCTATTCGGGCGCCATTATGTGGTAAATAAATAAATAATACCTCTATTTTTGGCTAGATATACAATAACAGATAGCTCAATAAATAAGAGTCAAGATTCGAGGTAGCTGGAGTTTGCAGGTTTAATACAGCATAAAGGACAGGAACAGGACAACCTGCACGGGAACAGGATGGCAGGGCCCTGCAGGGGGGGACAGGGAATGAGCGCGCTAACTTTTAATATCAGTACACAAGCATATATAGTTGAACAAAATACATTGAGTTCAATACAATAGGCGTAGCAGTGGGCAGGGCAGAAGGTGTGTCTTGTAGCAGTGGCGAAAGATAAGACTGAAAGTAGGTGTAACAGGAGGCGTGTACATAGACATGTGATGTAAACGTAACAGAATATGTCATAAATGGGGCGGAAACATGGAGGGGGCTACCTAAGGAGCCGGGACCTCTGACCTAGTGGTGCGCACAAGCTGGTAATGACGTGTTACTAGGAGAAGCTGGGGGCTATGACTTCTGCGCTAGAGGAGGAGACGAAAGTCTGGAGAGTCAGAGCGACATGTACCTAAACACTATCTAGTATCTGATGTTTAGAGAACATGTTGATAGAATTCAAAAGTTATCAGGGCAAAGGCTAACAGACACTAAGACTGGTGCATGCATTATTCTACATGTAGTGCGTGTTGAGGAATATTAAATGACCATTAATACAGTATTTCTCTTCCATGGAGACGTAAAGGCTAGACGAGGACTGAAACTCTTGATGCGATTCAGTAGCTTAGGAATGCAGAGAAGGAGAGCTGGACTGATAACTAGAATCATAACATACTCTTGGCAGACTGGCAGGCAGAGCCAGGCCGAGCCGGGCACTGTGAGGCAGGAAGTAAGTGAAGGGTCAGGGATACAGGTGGGGGCTGTATCGCTCCTCAGCGAGGTTTCAGGAGACAGGAGCTGAATCTGGTGTCCGGGCCCTTTTGAGGCCTAGAAACGGGGACTTTTACTGAATTAACGTGCACACTGTAAAACGTGGCAACATAACTTTACATAGGCCTAATATTCGTTGTATTCACGAAGACTGGAAACTGGCATACTAGAGTTGGACACAACTGGAATTGCGTCTTTTAATCGATCATAAAGGAATACATATGCATATTAATCATGCACATATAACTTAAGATGGGGAACACGTAGGGACACAGAACATGGCAAAATTTACTTTTCCACACCTTGGAGATTTTCTTTAGCAAAGTTTGAGAGTACACACTCAGTTCCTCTCTCCTGGTTCCTTGGCAGAAATAAAGAAGCACTGCAGGATTCCCCCCAGCAAACAGCACTCTGGCAGAAGGGGTAGGCAAGTCCTTGGATCAGCAGGCTTCTTGTGCTTGGTTCAGGTTTCCTTGTCAGAAGTGATCTAAATTCTTGGTTCAGGGGTCCTTCTCTTATACCCCTTTTTGGCTTTGATCCCTTTGTCCATGCGGGGAAATTCCCCTCATCCTGGGTTTGTTGTGGGTGTAGCCAGGCAGAGGCACCTGGCCTATTCACTGTGCAGGGCAGAGTCCTCAGACGCCCAGTAGGAGGTGGAGCCAGTATTGTCACTGGCAGGAGCAGAGCTATCAGTCGCCCGGCAGGAGGTGGAGCCAGCATTGTAACAGTCAGGGCAGGCTATCAGGATCTACTCTTCCCCTACTCTCAATGCAAATGCACCACTCACCCCACACTGACTCATTCAGAACTCTGGAGCCACCCAGCCCCTGTCACACACACACCAAACCAGCAGAAACCAGAAATAGTTAGACAAGAAAATAGCCACTTTCTAAAAGTGCTATTTTCAAACCCAGAGTCCAAAAACCATCCACACAGACGGATGCGTTATTAAACCCCGAGTTCAGGGATACCAAACTCGACATTGCACCATGCTCCCCGAGCCAGCTAGGATTATAGCATTAATAATCCTGGCAGCCCATTCTAACTAATGGAGAGCAGGTAACCTCACAATAGTGAAAAACGAATATGGCTGTAATTCACTATTAGGACATGCCAACTTGGTCAGGCTTGTCTTACCTTATACTTACAATGCACCCTGCCCGTGGGCCTACCATAGGGGTGAGTAACATGCAGTTATGGGAAGGTTTAGGGACTGGCAAGTAGGTGTACTTGCGCAGTTTGCGTGACAGTACCAGACTGCACGTAGGTCTAGCAATGGCAGACCTTGAGACATACTTTTACTAGGCCGCTCTTGTGGGTGGCACAACGGGTGCTGCAAGCCCACGAGCAGCATTTGTATTTAAAAGCCCTGGCACTCCTGGTGCACTAGACTAGGGACTGACAGTAAACCAAATAAGCCAAACATGGAATTCAATCAATACAGCAATTTTACATAGGGAGCACTTGCACTGTGGGACTGATCAGCAGTGGCACAGTGCCCAAAGCAATACACCAGCAAAAACATCGTAAACAGAAACAAAATGGAGGAGAGACTCAGGCCAATGATGTCAGGTCTAACACGTGTCCCCTCCAGCTGAAATGTGGGGAGAACTACCCTTGACCTATGGAGTCCTCATCACTAAGGTGGAAAAATCTGGACAGACCATCAGCATTGGCGTGATCTGTACCAGGGCGGTGTTCCACCGTGAAGTCCATCCCCTGTCGGGAAATGGACCACCTCAACAGCTTTGGATTCTCACCCCTCATCTGCATCAACCATCTGAGGGGCCTGTGGTCTGTCTGAACCCGGAAGTGAGTCCCAAACAGGTAGGGTCTTAGCTTCTTCAGCACCCAGACCACAGCAAATGCTTCTCGCTCTATCGCACTCCACCTCTGTTCCCTGGGAAGTAACCTCCTACTGATGAAGGCTACAGGTAAGTCTCAGCCCTCTTCATTCACCTGAGCTAGAACAGCCCCCACGCCAAGCTCTGAAGCGTCCGTCTGGACAACAAATTCTTTAGAAAAGTCGGGTGCCTGGAGTATGGGTGCTGTACACATTGCAGTTTTCAGGGTGTCAAAGGCCGTCTGACAGGCGTCAGTCCAGATCACATTTCGTGGCTGCTTCCTGGAAGTCAGCGAAGTCAAGGGGTGCACAATGTTACCATAATCCTTGACAAACCTCCTCTAGTAACCCGTGAGTCCTAAGAAGGCTCTCACCTGAGTTTGGGTTTTGGGCGGTGCCCAAGCCAGGATGATATCAATCTTGGGTTGCAGGGGGGCCACCTTGCCGCTCCCTACTTGGTGCCCCAAGTACACCACTGAACCCTGCCCAATCTGGCACTTACTGGCTTTGATTGTGAGGCCTGCTCTGCGCAGGGCCAACAACACTTCCTGGAGGTGGCGCAAGTGTTCCTCCCAGCTGGCGCTGAACACTGCGATGTCGTGCAGGTAGGCGGCACTGAAATCCTCTAGTCCAGCCAAGACCTGGTTGACCAACCTCTGGAAGGTGGCAGGGGCATTCTTCATCCCAAAGGGCATAACCCGGAACTGGTAGAGCCCATCTGGTGTGGAGAATGCTGACCTCTCTTTTGCCCCATCAGTTAAAGCGATCTGGCAGTACCCAGACGTTAGATCAAACGTACTAAGGTACTGGGCAGCCCCCAACCGATCTATGAGCTCATCAGCTCTGGGGATGGGGTGCGCGTCAGTCTTGGTGATTGAATTGAGTCCTCGGTAATCCACACAGAACCGAAGATCTGGTGAAGCACCAGGCGCTGCAGCCTTCGGGACCAAGACCACTGGGCTGGCCCAAGGACTGCTAGAGGACTCAACCACCCCTAAGGCAAACATCTTGGAGACCTCCTCCTTGATGTATGCTCTGACCTTGTCAGTCACCCTGTAAGCCTTGTGCTTCACAGGAGTGATGTCCCCGGTGTCCACATCATGGACACACCAGTGAGTGACACCAGGAATCAAGCAGAACAGATCAGGGAATTGTCCCAACAGTTGGCGACAATCTTGCTGCTGCTCAAGGGTCAGTGTGTCAGAGAGGACAACACCATCCACTGACCCATCTTGCTCTTTTGCATACAGGAGGTCAGGAAGAGGCTCACTCTCCTCCTCCATTCCAGCATCTGTAGCTAGGAGCATGCCCACTTTGGACCTTTCTAAGTGGGGCTTTAAACGGTTGACATGCAGGACCCTCAAGGGGTTCCTGGGAGATTTCAAGTCCACCAAGTAGGTGACATCGCTCTTCTTCTCCACAACCTTAAACGGTCCAGTCCACCTGTCCTTGAGCGCACAAGGTTCCACAGGGGACATGACCCAAACTTCCTGACCAGGCTGAAGTTCGACCAGAGTGGCATCCCGGTCGTACCACCGCTTCATCTCTTCCTGGCTGGCCTTCAGATTTGCCTGAGCAAGATCTCTGAAGCGCCGAGTCTGGTTCCTGAAGGCCAGCATGTAACTGTATACATCCTGGGGAGGTTTCCTGGGAGATTGCTCCCAGCCTTCTTTGACCAGACTCAAAGGTCCTCTTACCGGGTGCCCGTACAAAAGCTCAAAGGGGCTGAACCCTAGAGACTTCTGCGGCACCTCTCGGTAAGCAAACAGCAGGCATGGCAAGAGGACGTCCCATTTATGCCTCATTGGTTCTTCAAGACCCATGATCATGCCTTTAAGGGTCCAGTTGAATCTCTCAACCAGCCCATTACCTTGAAGGTGGTAAGGAGTGGTGAACTTGTAGGTTACCCCACACTCCTTCCACAGAGACTTCATATAATTGGAAATGAAGTTGGTGCCCCGGTCTGACACCACCTCTCTGGGGAACCCCATGCGGGAGAAAACACCCATCAGCACTCGTCCCACCACGGGGGCTGTCACTGTTCGGAGAGGGATGGCTTCCGGGTACCGTGTGGCATGGTCCACCAAGACCAGGATGAACCTGTTGCCCAGGGCTGTCTTGGGGTCCAGGGGCCCAACAATGTCAATCCCAACCCGGTCAAAGGGGGTACTGACAACTGGAAAAGGTTGGAGGGGAGCCTTCTGCTTCCTTCCGCTTTTCCCACTTGCCTGGCAAGTGTGACAAGTTTTACAATGGATGTCTACATCCCTTCTCATCTGAGGCCAATAAAAATGAGTGACAAGCCTGTCAAAAGTCTTGTCCTGCCCCAGATTTCCAGCTAACGGAACGTCATGAGCCAAACCCAGTAGGAAGGCTCTGAAGCGCTGGGGTACCACCAGCACACGGGCTGACCCAGGCTCAGCAGCCTTAGGCTCGCTATACAGGAGGTCGTTCTCCCAGTAGACAAAATGTGTCCCTGACTGATCACCTGTGGTTTGGGCTGAGGCCTGCTGCCTCATACCCACAAGAGAAGGGCACACTTTCTGTTCTGCACAAAATTCTTCCCTGGAGGGACCTCCATCTTGCTGCCAGTGGGTCAGCTCAGGCAGGTCTCCCAGTTCAGCAACTTGTTCCCCTGTAGGCTCCAGGGCATACCCCTCAGGGTCTGCTTCCTCCTGGACCACGGGAACTATGGGGGCCGGTTTCCCGTGCCTCCTGCCTCATCTCTTCACAGCTGGGTCCTGGGCCATACTTTCAGGCTCCGGGACCCCATCAACACCCTTACTTGCTGTCATCGATCGAGTGGTTGCACACACCCACTCTGGCACACCCAACATTTTCAAATGTGTCTTTCGCTCCACCTTAGCCCAAGGGGAGTCTTCCAAATCATTGCCCATGAGACAATCAACAGATATGGCGGGTCTTACAGCAACTTGAAGAGTACCTGAAACTCCCCCCCATTCAAAGGGAACCTGAGCTACCTCACACTTTTTCTGGGAGTTGTCAGCAGCTATCACAGGGTAGAATGCGTGGGGAACCACCTGCTCTCTGGACACCAAGTGACACTTGACAGCTGTCACACTCGCTCCGGTGTCTCTGAGAGCTTCCACTCTATGGCCATTAATGGTCACCCACTGCCTATATTTATTAGTGTTACTAGGCAGAGGGGGTGGAGGGACCATTTCCATGTCTCCTAACGAGACCAGGAACATCTCTGCGGGACCCCTCCCACCAGGGGCAACCATCTCCTCCCCTCCCAAGGCTACACTCGCCAACTGACGGGGGGGTGCACATGGTGGTGCACTAGAGTCCCTCATGGGACACTGGGGATCATAAAAACGATGTCCTACCTGCTTACAAACATAGCAGGTCATTGGGCCCCTATGAACAGGTTTTCCTGTCGGGCCCCTGGCTTCTTCACAGGGGGAGGCTGGGAACCCTTCCCTTGGTTCCCTTGGGGATTACTTTGGGGCCCTTTTTGGAACTCCCTATATTTACCCTTGTCCCCCCCACTCTTCTCCAGGGGACCCTGCCCACCTTTGGCTGAGTCTCCCACTGGACCATTGTGGACCCTGGTACTGACCCAGCGGTCCGCCTCCTCAGCAAGTTTTCTAGGGTTAGATATCTTGCTATCAATAAGGTGCTGGCGCAGCTCTGGAAAACATTTATTAGAAAAATGCTCCCAAGCAAACAAATCATAAAGAGCTTAATAACTTTCCACTTTGCTGCCCTTTACCCAACCATCCATGGCTCTGCAAAAAAATGACACATATTCAACCCACGTCGTACCAGGCAACTTCTTACATTCTCTAAAGGTGTGTCTGTACTTTTCTGGGGTTAGGCCATACCTTAACATTAAAGCATCTTTCATATGAGCATAAGACATCCTATCCTCAACAGGCATGTCCAACAGTGTATCTCTCCCCTCATTCACAAAGTGACCCCACAACCCCGCTCCCCAATTCTTCTCAGGGACCAGGTGGGCCAACAATGCTAACTCATATGCTTTAAACCATTGACCAATATCCTCATTCTTCTGAAAATCTATGATCACATCTTTGGGAAAATAAAACCTACTTTCTGCAGGCACAGATGGGATGCTGCCACCAGAGGGATTCAATTCTAAACTCTTAGCCTTGAGCTCTATCTCCCTCAACCTTGTGTCATGCTCCAAAGCTAACTTTTCTCTTTCAAACTCCAACCTTTTGATCTCCAGATCAGCTTCTCTCCTACCTCTTGCATTTTCTATTTCCAACTGCCCATTTATCTTAAGTTTTGCCATTTCCATGTTGTATGCAAGCTCCTTCGCCCTTTCTTCTCTTTCTTCAGGGGAAAGACCTTTAGAGGAAACACTGCTACCGGGAGGAGACACGGCCCCATTTACTGGCACCTCTTCCTCCCCTTCCACTGGCGGTACCACCATCGCATCAGAGGGATCTCTGGACTCTAACCAGGCTTCCAAAGATTTGAGAACTTCCCCTTTGTTTTTGCAGCCTTTAGTAGGAACTTTCAACTGCTTACAATAATGATCCAATTGCTTTCTGCTGTAATCTTTGATCTTACTTCTATCAAATTCCTCCACAACAACAGGGGTAGTGCTTCCGGCATCACTCATGGTCAAAACTGGCAGTGTTAAAAAATCAAGCTTCAGAAAAGCGGAAAACAAAAATAGAATCCTACCAAAATAGATTGTGGCTGCGCTATGGTCTGCTTTCACTATGTAGCGCACACTAATCACTGCACATGGGTCATAAATGCAAAGTTCAGATCCTCACCGCTCACCCACCAATGTTAGACTTGGCTGTCTCTAGTTGGCAGAGGTATGTACTTCTGACAAATAGGGACTCACCTCCTCTAGTCAGGGCAAGGGGATCACACACTTAGATAACCCCTGCTCACCCCCTTGGTAGCTTGGCAAAGCAGACAGGCTTATCTCAGAGGCAGTGCGTTAAGCATTTATGACCACATACAGTAATAAAGTGAATACACTACAAATGGACACGACACAGTAGTATTATAAAAAAAGGATTTTTATATAAGGCTTAGCACAAGACCAAATAACGACAAAAATATACCGCAATCTTAATAAATACTCTTGGAAGGAAAAATAATAGTTCAAGTGTAGTTTCTTCTTAGCACAAAGTCTTTAGTAACAAAAGCAACTCTTCTTCTTTAAAACACAGTTCTTGGCATCATTGTAACCCACACGGGAGTCACACGACGTCGAGGCAAAGTTAATCCAAAGGTTCGGCGTCGACCGCGAGGAGCGCTATGTCGAGCCCGGAGTCGAGCAGACCCCCACAACACAGTACCTTGGAAAAGCGAAGCAGACGATGATCAGCGGCGTCGAGATGTCCGGCGTCGCGTCTTCGGCGTCGATCGGGCCTCGGAGTCGGGGCGACCTGCAGCGGCGTCGACAGATGTCAGGCAGGAGCAGCAATCCTGAGGCGAAGCAGGATACGGCGTCGTTGTCGATGTCGATGATGATGTTGCAAGAGCAAGAGTAAGCAGCGCTCACGGTGTCGAGAGGGCTCGGGGGCGATGCGATCAGCGGTGGCGTCGACACGGGGTCACTTGGAGCTGGAGCGGAACTCGCTTACCCACTGGCGTCGCTACTGGCATCGATCGGGCCCGGCGGCCAGCGTCAAGGAAGCGGGACACTGGAGCCGTTACTCACGATGTCGGGCTGGATTCGGCGGCGTCCGTCGGCATCGAGATTGCTGGATTCTTTCAGAGGTGCTGTATTTTCAGGTTCCAGCAACAAGCACTTTTAGCAAATAAATGAAGTCCTTTAGCCCTGTGACTTCACAGGAGGCTGGCACTCTTCCAGCCCTTGGAGATTTTCTTTAGCAAAGTTTGAGAGTACACACTCAGTTCCTCTCTCCTGGTTCCTTGGCAGAAATGAAGAAGCACTGCAGGATTCCCTCCAGCAAACAGCACTCTGGCAGAAGGGGTAGGCAAGTCCTTGGATCAGCAGGCTTCTTGTGCTTGGTTCAGGTTTCCTTGTCAGAAGTGATCTAAATTCTTGGTTCAGGAGTCCTTCTCTTATACCCCTTTTTGGCTTTGATCCCTTTGTCCATGCAGGGGAATTCCCCTCATCCTGGGTTTGTTGTGGGTGTAGCCAGGCAGAGGCACCTGGCCTATTCACTGTGCAGGGCAGAGTCCTCAGACGCCCAGCAGGAGGTGGAGCCAGTATTGTCACTGGCAGGAGCAGAGCTATCAGTCGCCCGGCAGGAGGTGGAGCCAGCATTGTAACAGGCAGGGCAGGCTATCAGGAGCTACTCTTCCCCTACTCCCAATGCAAATGCACCACTCACCCCACACTGACTCATTCAGAACTCTGGAGCCACCCAGCCCCTGTCACACACACACCAAACCAGCAGAAACCAGAAATAGTTAGACAAGAAAATAGCCACTTTCTAAAAGTGCTATTTTCAAACCCAGAGTCCAAAAACCATCCACACAGACGGATGCGTTATTAAACCCCGAGTTCACTGATACCAAACTCGACATTGTACAATGCTCCCCGAGCCAGCTAGGATTATAGCATTAATAATCCTGGCAGCCCATTCTAACTAATGGAGAGCAGGTAACCTCACAATAGTGAAAAACGAATATGGCTGTAATTCGCTCCAACGCATCCAAAATGCCTCAGCAAGACTCATACTGGACATCCCCCGTCAAGCTCACATTTCCGGTCATCTGAAAGACCTCCATTGGCTCCCCGTCAACAAAAGAATAACGTTCCGTCTCCTCACCCACGCACACAAAGCCCTCTATGACCTAGGACCTGAATGCCTCAACACGCGACTGTCCTTCTACACCCCCACCCGCCAACTACGATCATCCAATCAAGCCCTCGCCGCAATTCCGCGCATCCATAGATCCACCATGGGGGCAAGAACCTTCTCCTACTTAGCGGCCAAAACCTGGAATTTTCTCCCCACCCACCTCCGCCTTGTACAGAACCACCTCACCTTCAGAAAGCAACTTAAAACTTGGATATTCAATAAGTAAAGCCCCCTCCCTCCCCCAAGCGCCTTGAGACCCTCTGGGTGAGTAGTGCGCTATACAAATGTCCTAACTTGAACTTGAACCACCAATACCAGCTCACTAGTAATAGCAGGGGCACTGTACGAGGATAGAGCTGCATCTGAGACCATCCCTCCCTCCCTCCCTCCATGCCTGCCATAAAGCACAGCCCGCCCTGCACCATGATGTGAAACCAGGGCCCTACTACACCTGGAGTGTTTTGTATTAGGCCAAAGATAGCAATGACATTATGCAACGCCACACTGAAATCACGGAGAGGGCAGGAAATAGCCACCCCCTCTCCCACTCTTCTTTCCGGGCCGCGACAGTGTAATCACAAAGCGAAAGGTGTTGGAGTGCTTTGTTAGTGTTTTTAGCTCGGATCGTATGTACCTCTCACGGCACAGTTTGTGTCTGTGTAATTTACAACACTTACAAATCCCATTCACAGTAGTATGTATCACTACTTTGAAGACGTCGCAGGCCTGTCTCTTCCTCTGACATTTACAATCTAACAAGCGGTCGAATAGGTCCTTTATTGCAATGCAATAGGTCTTGCATTTGCGAGAGTTTAAGCTATTAGTATTGTTAAAGACAATGTCTTTTATTTAAAAAGACAACAAGTATGGTTAGCGAAGGGGAAAGCCCCAATGAAGTGGATCAGAGAGCCCACTATCTGATTGCAATAAAAGAATCGTACCACAAGCTATGTTGCAATGTTACAAATGTTACTGCCAAGTTCTCATTTGGTGGGTTTGGGAAAGTGGAGAAGAGAAGCTTTAAGGCACACCATATCACTTCTTTAATGTGCACCGACTGACTATCCACATTTTTCCAAGAAACTTACTACTGCACAGGCAACAAGTGGTCTTAAATCCGATGTTAAGATACGCAGCGCTTCCTGGTGACAACGTGTTCCCAGCAACCTACAAACGGGTGCCAACTATTTGCGTCTCAGAAGTTGAACATTGGACAAACAAAAAAAATTTGTCCAATTGTCCCAACAGACATGGGGCAACCAGGACAACGTAACTGCACAGAGGGAGGCCGTCGCCACACAGCTGTAAAGGAATTCACAGGAAGGGATCCAAGTCTAAGTTGGATATAAAGCTTTCTGAATTGTGGAATCGTGATGTCCTCCAGATATTGCTCGTGTGCACTTTGGGTTTTAAAAACCATAAATTCGGTTGTGAGGCGACCACTGTGATTTTGTGTTACATTAGACTGAGCCACGCAGCTCCAATATTGGGACTTGAGCTGCCTTTTACTTGGTAAAATACAGGGGTCGTTGGCGTTCCATGAGCTCCCTAAGCCTTTTGCTGCAAATAGGGATCTAACTTTGGTAAACCTCCCAATTTTGTTAAAATAATCAGGTTTGCAAACTTCATCGGCCACATCAGCGTAATATGAAAGCTCAGGGTTTTGTTTCAGACGCTGCCAAAAGAGCAAAGTCGTGCCTTATTTACAATAGATTGCCTAACCATATCAAGTTTTAGAGGAAGAAGCATTAAGCCCTGTACAACGTGGAGTTCACTACTTTGTGGTTGTAGATCTGTAGTGGCACTGCTATTGGTCTTGACTGAGAGTGTCTATGCTCCTTCAACAGAGCCCCAGTGGTCTGCTTCTGCTAAAGAATCCGCTTTGCTACGTGGCACTTCCAGGCCATTTCCTCAGAGAGGGTCACACACAGGTAGTCAAATGTAACTACTCTCTCTCTCGAGGGGGGGGGGGGGGGTCTCCCAGAGAGTCATTTTTCCTTTAAAGGATTTGGGGGAGTTCTTCAACAGAAGTTTTGTTTTCGATGTGTTGACCTCCAGGCCTCTCGACCCACAGAAGGAATCAAAGCGATCTAACAGCAGTTGGAGACCACTGGGGGTCTTTGAGACCAACAGCGTATCATCTGAAAATAGCAGAGTTGTCACTTTGACCTTCCCCAATGAGAGGGCATCAGCTGGGACTTCCGCTAAGAGGTTGACACCATTGATAACGAGCGAAAACAAGGGAGGCACCAACACGCAACCTTGTCTAACCCCCTCTATCGACTCTCTTCGGGTCTGTCAGCTGCCCTTGCTATCCCCAGCAGACCCGTGCGAAATTATTCTTGTCAAGACCGATGGCCAACGGGAGGAGTTGAGGTGAAAGGCCTATCTCCTGCAGGACTTGCCATAATTTGTGTCTTGGGATGAGATCAAAGGCCGACTGCAAGTCGATAAATACTGTGTAAAGATTACCCCCTACTATAGTGACGGTTTTCCAGGCCAATAGTGAAAAACAAAAGACCTCTTCGATGGTGCTTACTTTCTTTCTGAACCCTGCTTGGAAGGGAGATCGGATGTTAGTCTCCTCCATCCATTCTGTGATCTTCATGAGGAGGGCGCGGGAGAAGACCTTTTGGGCACCATCGATCAGGCTAATGGGCCTATAGTTGGATGGAAGGTAGCGATCGCCTTTTTTAAATACCGGGATGACCTCGGCTTCCTTCCACGAAGGTGGTATTTTGGCACCACTGGCGAGTGCACATATGTACTTGGACCATTTGTCTGTGTCAGAAAGGAAAACATCACCAGGGATGCCATCAGGCCCTGATGCCTTATTCCTGACCACCGAGTTTATACTGTGTGATATTTCCTCTAGAGTAAAACATTCAGGGGTCTTGAGAGAAGTGGATATGGGAATCAAGCCTTCAATAGCCAGTGTTTCTGTAGCAGTGTAGACTGCAGAGAAGTGTCCCTGCCAGGTGGAAGTGGCAATTAGTGGGAGGCTTCGGTCTATCGGTGTCTCCCCCGGTCACCAAACACTAGAAGTGTTGGGAATCCTTATTTTGGCAGGCATCCTTGATCGGGAGCCATCTGTCCTCTTCAGAATCCTTTTTGGCTTTGGCCTGGGCTTTCTTGTAGGATATCCTCGCTACTTTCACGTCTGCCACATTTTTTGCTCTAATGGCCATGGCCAATTGTTATCTTGATTTATTACACTCCTGGTTAATCCAGGAGTGTGGTCTGACTGATTTCGGTTTGCTCTGAGGTCTGAGAGGGATGCTAAAAAATCAAGCTAACTGTTTAAAAAAGCGTGTGTGACACGACGTAATCTTTGTGAACCTGTCATGCTACTCCAGTAGGCTAAGTAGCTCACTAGTACTCTCTAGAAATGTGTCTTTCATGGTCTCTAATTTTGAAGTGTCTATGGCTACATGTGCCCACTTCAGTTGCCTGTCATTATTATTCAGGATTACCTCCTTGGTGGAAAGACTTGTATGCAGGTGGCCAAAGTTTTTATCCCACAGAGGTGACATTTCAAGCTCAGAGGATTGTGTTACCTATGTCCCAACTACCACATCCAACAGTCCGTGCCACAATCTGACATCTAGCCAGATGTGGTCAATGCGGCTCGTATTCGTGGTTGTATTAAAGGTGTTGGCCCCGTCTTATCAGACTTAGTCCGGCCTTTGGCAGCTCTGAGCCCATACTTGAGGGTTACAGCATGTAGCTGTAACGCTGTACGGGGCCATTTTTTAATGGGTGGCAAGAGTAAAGAGGGAACGAGCCACATCTCGTCCACCTTATCACTGTCAGTTACATCTTGGGAGTCCTGGGGTTCAAAGGTGGTGTTAAAGTCCCCTACCACCATTACTGGTGACTGTGGGTCCCTCTCCTCTAGACAATTTTCCAGATCCAGAATGGTGGGGGAACTGCAACCAACTTCGGCACCCTGGGCATAGAACTTGAAGAGGTCAAGTCCTGTGCCGTTCCTGCCCCTGATAGGAAGGGTCTAGGATGTCAGGGCTTTTGATCTTAAGGTCTCGGGCGGTACATGAAAGATTGATTTTTACCCAGATCAACAGTCCCCCTGCAGGTCGCCTTGATATACTGGCTACTGCTGGACAGGAATAAGTGACATAACCAGTTATAAAGAATAGACCAAGTTTCCTGCAGAAAACAAATATCAAATTGCTCAGTATACTGGGACCAATGTGGTAGTGCCAGCTTGGACCTCACTCCGGCAACGTTCCTTGATAGTATACGAAGGTTGGGAGGTGTTCCCCCTTGTGCTGGGTGGGAGGATTGGATCTCATTCAGTCTGTAGGCTGATACTTGGTCAGCGATATATCGGGCCGAGTTGGAGCCTCCTCTCTAGGGGTAGCGGTAATAAGCTATTGAAAAACAGGCATCCCCAAAGTACTGGGCTCTGGAGGTGATAGTGTTGTATCTATACAGTGCCTCAGTTTAGTTTCTGGGTGCTCAACCTTTCTAGTAGCAGGGACTGATGGGTAAAGTGGACTGGTTTGGCTTTGCCAGTCACTCATTGGTGGCTAAAGGTGAATCAGAACCTAGAGGGATTCCTTGGCTAGTGGTTGTAAACTGCTATGAGTTGCTAAAGCGATTGCATTTTAGTCTAATTCCCATTTGGGTGGGAGAACATGATCTTGCCTCTAGGGCTATGAGGTTATGGACTAGGTTTGCATCCCTAAGATGTAGTTCTATAGAATCGATTAGAAGTTGTGATGCAATAGCCTCTCTGCCCATACAAAGATCTACACCCCCTCACCTTGCGTATCCAATGTATGGATTTATTTATCAAGGAATCTTTGCCCTCCTTTTTCATATGTGGGACAATTTTAGGTATATTTGTCATAAAGATGGACGTGGCGCAACCTTGTGCCTGATCGTTCCTATAGCTTGGTTGGCAACCACTACCTTCATTTGTGCAGCCTCTGCTTTGGATTACGTCAGATCTACTCTTAACAGTCACAGTTGTCGGGGAAAGGTGGACATGGACATTAAAGGGACTATACTAGTCAAAGTGTGAGACAGCTCCTGTGTAGGTCCCTTGTCTGCGCTGGGCAGCGTTCATCAGAAGTGCCTCTATCTATCAAAAGTTTATCTTGAGCATTGAGGGATTTTATTTCTCCCCTCAGATCAAAGATAATCCTGGCTGTATCCTCGCTCTGTGATGTTGTCTCCACAGGAAGGCTCCCAGCCCAGTGCACCCTTGAATCTTTCTCTAAAGGTTCTGTAGTCACCCTTGTCAAGGAAGGATCCGTCTCTAGCGCCTGCACTTCCACCTGTTTCGAGCAGGACTGATCTTGGAGCGGTAGAAACCTGTTTGATAAGACAATGTTGGTGGAAGTGTCGATGTCAGTATTGATCAGGGATTTTTCTACATCTGCAATGGGAAGTGGGAGTGAAACTACCTCCAAAATACCAGTGCTGTCTATAGAATATGTAGCAGTGGTGGTACGGGGAGGCAACATTTTTCTACTCCTCGTTTTAGTCAACATTGTGGTAATATGTTGTGCAGGGTTAGGAGTGGGACTATGGGATGAGAGGGCCCTTCAGAAAGTTGTGGTTGGCCATAGTAGCCGTGCAGGTGTCAGAGCCAGGATTCCCTGGCATTCCGTTATTAGGTAATCAATACGATCCAGGACACAGTTTTGGTTGTAGTCTTACGAGTCGGCTTACTTCTGCTCACTTTCAGACGGGGCCCGCTCCCTCGCTCACAATTAGACAATTTTATTTTCCCCATAATGTTGATCAGTATAATTTTTAATATAGTTAATAATTGGGATATCAATGGTATCTACAGAGGTGTGTATGGGAAGTATATCACGTCAATGTTCAATAGGTACCTACAGGAATCTAACAGCAGCAACTACCACACACATATGTAGCTAGTATCCAAATCCTCTTTCAAGATGTGTGGATAAACAGAGGGAAGCTTAGAAAGGGGTAGTAAAGACACCCTACAACTTGCCTTTTGAGACTTAGGGATGGTAGTAGCTACGTCTATATATCATATGTGTCGTGTGTCATGTGTCTTATCGTGTTTGGAATATGGACTATTGTAATATTTAAGATAACAAACCCTCCCAGAACATAAAGGGTGCTCAGACCTCGAATAGAGATTGAAGAACAACAAATCAACCCACAATTTGGTAGAGAAAGTCACATTTAACAAATAAATAAATAAAAATCAGGACAAGTAACTGCAGATAAAAGCAAGGTGATAGCTTAGGTGTGGACGTTGCTATCAAAGTCTCAAGTTCTCAGAAACCCAATGTTAATGGAGGGAATGAGGTGGCTTTCGTGGCTCCAGCCAAAGGCAAAGAGACAGTCTCCTAGCCATCAGCTGTGACATATGGACTCTTCAGACAAGATGATAAGAGACAGGAAAAGCTGGCAGTGAAAAGTAGCCTAGTACAGTCCTGCTTCTCCTTGGGCTTGGCAAAGGCTGTTGCGACTATAAGCCTGCTATAGTAGCGCGTAGTGCGGGCTTAGGATAAGTCCACTTTGTTACCAAGATTTAGAAAAGAGGGAAAGTACTCAATGACCCCAGCCCTGAAGACTGCTGCAATCAGTGGCTAATCAGCAATAAGGAGAGCAAGAGAACTCTCCTGACACGTCGAAGTAGGAGTCCTCAGGAAAAATCAGATAGAAGAGTGGGGGCCCAGCCTAGCCTCTTCTTGACCCTGACCGGTCTGGACGGGCCCCCCCTTGACCCGAACTTGGCCCGGGCGAGTCCGCGCACGTCCTGTGCTCGTTGCATGGAAGCGGCTCCCTTGTCGCGAGGAGCTCTGGTGAATGTAGTCTGGGCCATCCCCAGCAAAGCAACAAAGGTGGAGCAGGAGTACGGCAATCCCCAATTAATATTGAGTACGTTCAGGCGGTGGTTCACTGAAAGCTAAAAAGCGACGCAA
Organism: Lissotriton helveticus; assembly: GCF_964261635.1. Lineage (NCBI taxonomy): Eukaryota > Metazoa > Chordata > Amphibia > Caudata > Salamandridae > Lissotriton > Lissotriton helveticus. The sequence goes on from NC_136069.1 coordinate 1,714,586,868, forward strand.
TAAAAATATCTGGGCTGAAGATACGGCGCTAAGGATGGTAGCAGAGAGCAAGCCTAACACCTAGACAGTGTGGTCAACTTCAGCTGGAAATCACAGAGTGCCTTGCACGAGCACCCGTGCTCTGAGGAAGTTGGGAATTGTACTACTACTACTACTACCACTAGTAGTATTACTACTACTAGATGCTCCTTCTTTGCCCTCATCACCCTCGAAAGAGGAGGAAAGACTCCTTCGGTTGGACCCCAAGAGAGCATGGAGCTTTGATTTAGATTGTACCAAGGATCATCGAGTGGATGATCAACTTTTTGTGGGGTTCTCTGGGAAAAGAGTGGGAAGGCTGAGCAGAGGAGAACCTTGTCCAGGTGAATAGTCGCATAATTCAAGATCAACTACACATCGGGGTGGTAGTGCCCTGTGCACCCCTGTTTGCTGCATTACTGGGGAGACTTGTGTCGGTGGGAGGAGATCGCCGACCCGCCCCCTCTGCCCCGTGGCCGCCATCTTCCTGGCATGGTGCCGGAAGTGTGGCGGAGCCTGTCCTGCGGTGCTGCCCGGGGCAGGATTGATGCCCCGGATGCCAGCGGAGTGTGGCTCTCCCATCTGCTGTCGGCAAGATCAGGCCCTGGGTGAATGGATCGAGCAATGCTCTGGGGAACGGAGGTCGAACCACGATCCCGGAAGGTGAGTGATCCTGCAAATACCCTTCTCCCTCCATCCACATGGGATTTGCCTAGCCGAGAGACCAACCTTGGAGCACTGGTGCCCCTGAGCACCTCGATGGCAGACTTTAATTGCCTGGGTGTACACTCCGTGGAGACGGGCCCCTCATTATCATGCTTGAATTCCCGTGGACAACTTGACTGTAGGCAGGGCTGATCTGAGCTGACCTCACTGCCTAGCCCGTACTGCCTGGGGGACCTCCCCGAGTGGGCTGTGATCTATGCTGCGGAGCTGCGGAGTGTCTGCATCTGGCTGTGGTTCGCAGCCCTGCTGGCACCCCCCATGTAGGGGCTCCCCTGTCAACCAACCCTGACTACTCAGCCTGACCCTCTGTCCATGCCCGGTGCTTTACCAGGAGCTGTGCCGCTTTGGCCCCTGTCATCCGTGTCCTGCTTGGCGAGGCGGATGTTGGCCCGGTTGGTGTGGGCTCCTCGTCCCTATGCCAGTTGCATGGCCCAGGGGCTTACCTCCAGATGGGCAAGGGCAGACCGGGTGGGGTTGGCCCCAAGCAGGGCACCAGTAACCAGTTCACTATGGCTACCGGGAGCACTGCGAGCGGGGATGGGAGCGGCTCGACTCTAGACAACGCAGCCCTCCTGGTGACGATCAACAGTGCCTGTGATACGCTGGACCCAAAAGTTGGCGCCGTGGGGTCCGAAGTCTCCTTTTTGCGCCAAGACCTCCGCAAGGCAGTGGACCGGATCACCAAGGCCGAAACGAGGGTCTCAGCGATGGAAGATTCCATGACTTCCCTTCAAAAGAAAGTGAAGGGTCATCACGCAAGAACTGGCCTCTATAGTGGAGGATGCAGAAGGCCGCGCTCAACGGAACAACCTACGCTTCGTGGGCCTGCCTGAGGGCTGAAAAGAGGTCTCAGTGATGAATTTCATCACTAAGTGGCTCATGGCTTGCCTGTTAACGATCTTCTATCCTGGGCCTTCATGGTAGAGTGGGTGCACAGGACCATGATGCAAAAGCCCCCATGGGCGCGCCCCCAATGCCTGTCATCATAAAGATCATGAACTATACTGACCGTGATGCCATTCGGCGATTCGCCAGGTCACATAAAGACAGTTTTGTACATGAATCCCGCTCTTTCATGATATTTCCGGACTATACGTGCCTGGTTCAACAACACCACCAATCCTTCATGGCTGCGAAGCGCAGACTGAGAGAATTGAATATACAGTATATGCTGCTGTATCCAGCCCGGATGCGCGTAATATATAACTCTAAGTCTTACTTTTTTGACACCCCTGAGACGGATGAGCGCCCACAGCTCCGAGCGTATTCTCCATTGTCCTTAGACTCAGACTCCTCTCGAGGCTGCCGGAGTCAGCGGCCATGACTCAACAAGTCTTAGAAGTGGCAAGGGTCGGGGTCGAACAGGGCATTAGCAAGCCCTGGGTGACCGCCCTGAAAGATTCGGATTATCCTACAGCCCACATGGCAATTTGTAAGACACTGTAAATATTTGAATCCACATTATTAATGTTTTTCTCTGAGGGGTCATGGGAGCTTGACTATGGGCTGCTAAGCCTAGGACCTTTTGCACCCCCCTTTTTCTTAGAGTTATAGGGTGGGGTGGGAACCTTTGGTGCAATATTTGGGGGCCCCACGTTGGGGGTCCGCTATTCTCTGCACCGTGACAGATGTTCCTTGTTCCTGATAGTGTCGGGTGGGGGAAGGGGTGTGTCCTTTTGGATTGAAGTTTTACAGTGTTTATATGTTTTTGGTTGTAGAACTGTAAGTACCCACCTATGGGGTCTCGGTGGCGGGAGGACCGCCTAAGTCTACCATACCCTCCTTATGTAGTAAAAAAGGGAGACACAGGAGACTTCGTCAGCAGAAGGAATCAAGTTTATTTAGTATAGCCCGGGCTATGGAACAGAGTCCCAAGATAGTCAGCGACAAGACAGAGGTGGCTGCTGATTCACTCTGCAGCGTACAAGCCTTATATACACATTTTCCCCACAAATATACGTAGCTTCGTCATGCCAGTCTTTGTTCAGAAAAGAGGATGTTGAAACAGGTGGGGTAACCAAGTCTTGCAAAACAGGATGGGTGCGTGCAGGAGTCCGGTCCGAGGGTGGTGAGACCAATTCTTTGTTCCCTTTTTCGAAATTGGCTCAACCACAAGGAGCAGGAAGGGCAGGGTGGTCGTGACAGTTAGAATTTCGTCAGACATCAGCAGAAATGACCAGGAGGGTCGTGCGCATATTTTTGACACGAAATGGCAATGCAAAAACAATGGAGTCCTGACACAAAATGGATGCCAACAAGAAGGACACTTTTCTTCATACCTCCTTTTGCCATTGAGTGACAAATTCTCTAGGAGATGCCGATATTCATAAGATCATCTGTTTCTTGTTGGAGCATCATTTTCATATTGGTGTTGTGAGTGTTAGAGGGTGGGGGCTTGGGAGCCTGAACACACATTGCACAGAGCACTGGCAGGCACTGAATGCACAAACAGCAGGAGACTAGGACAGCTACTCCCAAGGCAAGGAAGATGTGAACCCTCTATTCCCATTGGGAAAGGAGGCCCCAGATCCCGCCTGTGATTGACCAGTTGCCTTCATCATGATGAATTTCAGAAGAAAGGCGATGCAGACGTTGGATGGCATCATAAACTGTAGGTGTGGTATCTAGAATATACACACAGCAGCTGGAGCCGATCAATTTAAACACACCACCACGATCAGCAAGGATGATGTCAAGGACCATACGGTTTTGAAGTGTTACAAGGTGGTCTGCCTGTAGGTCTGAAGTGATGTTGGCGAGGGCAACAGCTGTTTCTGTGATGGTGGCCTCAAGGGCCCTGGTCAGTCCTCACACAGCAAGACTGTTTGCCATGGGGCCCCAGAATGGAAGGAAACCCTTAAAGAAGTCCACGACTTCCTGGCCCACTGTATCCTCAGCCGATATGACACCCTTATGCGAGCGGCGCAAAGCACCGTTCATCAACAGGTGGTAACCTCCATGGGTAGAATATGTTGGTGGAAGGAGGAAGGCCAGATAGCATGTACCAGGCCAGTTACAGGGGAGCCAAGTGTAGGCCGCTGTACAAAAGATAAAGTAAGTGTTGGGGGACGGCAGCAACTTCGGAGGAGACGTAGAGTTTAAAGTTTTAATAATATCACAAATACTAGTACCAACTTTCTTAGTTCCTAGGCCATGGATGCAGACATGGCTCTGCACATTTATAACATTTGGGGGCCCATTAGGATGACGGGCGGACTTTTTCCGCCCGCCATCCTATCGTGAAATGGGGCCGCCCACCATAAGGGCTGGGGTCCCCTGGGGGCCATTAGGATGTGCCCGCCACAGTGGCGGGCACATCCCGCATTCCTGTCATTGTGGCGGGCGGTGCATTCAGCACTGCCCGCCACAATGCCTGGAAGGCATGTCGTGCACTTCCATGCACAACATGGCAGGCACCGCTCAGTGCCTGCCATGTTGTGCATAGAACTGCTGGGGGGTACCAAGGGTACCCCCCATGTGCACCCCCCACCCCCCAGAGCCCCTGGGGGCCTGCAGCGGGCGTGGCGATCCACCCTACATCCTAATTGGCCCCTTAGTGTTTCGTACATCAGGCAGTATCCTTCAGGCGCGGAATTTAGAAAATGTTCGTCGAGTAGTTGAGTTGAAGACTACCGAGTTCATCCATTGATAATGGCAATGTTGATGAGCTGGTCGGGCAAAAAGGAGCATTGGCATTGCCAGACCTGTTCGCCAGAAGTCATCCCGAAATGTTCCAAGTGCAGACTTGGCAGTACCATTGAGAGTATAAGCCTCCTGCATCAACATCCACCATGCAAGACAGGACCCAGAGACGTAAAAAGGATAAGGAAAGAATGGGAGAGGGTGTATCATAGAATGCGGCATGAGCCCACATACCCAACTGTTGGAAGTATTCATGATCAGCTGATGATGATGATGCAACATTTGGACGAAGGTGTTATTGAAAAATTTCTGCACGGCGGGGTAATTTGTGGGCTGCTAACGTGAAATACTGATTGTTAGATCTGGGGGTCTCTAGTTGGCAATGGTTATCACCTTTGTCCAAATAGGGACCCTTACTTCTAAGTCAGGACAAGGGGCTTACTCTCCTTAATAACCCCTGCTCACCTCTTTGGTAGCTTCGCACGAGCAGACAGGCTTATCTCAGAGGCAGTGTGTTAAGCATTTGTGAATATACACAGCAATACAGTGATAACACTACAGATGGACACAACACAGGTTTTATAAAAATAAGTATTCTTTCTATAGACTTAAACACAAGACCACAAACGACAAAAATCCACAATACTATACTAAAGGTTACTTAAAAGATGATAAAAGTCTCTTAGTTCAAGTGGTTGGTAAATACGACAAAGTTCTCAACAAAGTTCTGGGAGGCGGCACGCAAAGTGAACAAAAGGCTTGCAAAAGGGGAGATGCGTCGGTTCCGTGACCCGGGGGAACGGTTGCGTCATTCCTCAATGCTTGCGCAGAGTAGGGAACTCGTCGAGAGCCTTACCGGTGCGGAGGTGATGGGTAGATTCTCGACCTGTTGCGGTGCACAAGATGGCGCACTGATGCGATGCGATGATCCAGTTGCGATGTGAGAAGATGGCGTCCTTGATGCGGCGATGCGATGACGATGCGATGACGCCCTGGTAGTCTTGCGACGACTCTGTACTTTGGAGCTGCGACCGGCCCTGCGATGCACTTCTCTGGTGATGCGATGACAGCTCTCTCGATGCGTCGCGCTTCTCCAGCGATGCGACAGCAGACAGCTTCGATGAACACACGCTTCCAGGGAGATGCGACGAACTCTCGCTTCTCCTGCGCTGCGATGATTTCAGCTGCGGCAGCAACACGCTTCCTCTCGATGCGTCGCGTTTCCAGCTCCCAGCGACACGCAAGTGACTGGAGTCAGAATTCCCAGCAAGGAAATTCAGGAGGGAGCTGGAGGTGAAGTCTTTTGGCCCTGAGACTTCAGCCGGAGGCAAGCACAGTTCAAGCCCTTGGAGAATATTCTGTATATGAAAGTCCTTACAAAGTTCGTTCTCCTTTCCCTTGGCAATGAAGCAACCACTGCAGGCCAACCCAGCAAACAGCACACTGGCAGAGGGTCAGTCCAAACTCCTGCCGCTTCCTTGGTTCTTCTCCTTGGCAGAAAGGTTTCTTGTTCCAGAAATGATCTAAAGTCTGTGGGACTGGGTTCCAATATTTATACCCCAAAATCGTTTGTTCTCTGAAGGCAGAGAGGCCTCTGCCTAGTTTAAACCAGTTCCTGAGCACTGTGTTTACATGACTCTTCTCTTCCTTTCACTGTGCAGGGCAGAAACATCAGACGCCCCACGGAAGGTGGAGCCAGCACAGGGGAGGAAAGATGCAGCTCTGGAGCACTCTGTTGACAGGATTCCCTTTCTCCTTTCACAGCGCAGGGCAGAGACATCAGACAAGCCACAGGGGGTGGAGCCAGCGTTGTGGAGGGAAGGTCCAGCCCTATTCAGGTCCCAGGTGCACTCTCCCCCACCCATCTGGAGGTAAATCTCCCTATTCACCACTGGGCTGTCCCAGACTGTCTCCTGGAATTTCCCCAGCCCTGTCACACACAAACCCAGACAAGGAATACACAAGTCAGCAGAGGCGGGCTCAAATGGTTAGGCAAGCAAATACCTACTTTCTGAAAGTGGTATTTGCAAACATAGAATATTAAAATAAACTTTACTAAAAGATGTATTTTATTATTCTGAGTTCAGGCATACTAAACTCGAATTTCTACCATGTTCCCTGAGTCAGTTAGGATTGTAGGGATGTACCAATCTTCACTGCCCATTCTGGCCTATGAGAACAGGTAGCCTTCAATAGTGAAAAACGAAAATGGCTGTAATTCACATCAGAACATGTCCTACCTTATACTTACAATGCACCCTGCCCTTGGGCCTACCATAGGGGTGTCTAATATGAAGCAAAGGGAAGGTTTAGGGCCTGGCAAGTGGGTGCACTTGGCCAAGTCAACATGGTTGTCACAGACTACACACCGGCCTTGCAATGGCAGGCCTGAGACACACTTTACAAGCTGCTTCTGTGGGTGGCACAACCAGTGCTGCCAGCCCACCAGCAGCATTTGCTCTACAAGCCCTGGGCACACAGGGTGCACTGTACTAGGGGCTGACACTAGATCAAATAAGCCAATCATGGAATCCAATCAGGATATCAATTTAACATAGGGAGCACTTGTACTGTGGCACTGATTATCAGTGGCACAGGGCCCAAAACATACAACCAGTAAAGATAGGTCAAAACAGAGGAGGCAATCCGTCAAAAATGGAAGGAAGACTCACCCCAATGATGTCAGGTCTAACACTGATGCTCCGCAGGAGTCAGGGTAGGAGTTTGTGGGGTAACAGGATAGTAGAACAGTAACATCTAACCGATGATAGGCAAGATGAGGGAGACACACAGTATCACCACAGTGGCCATGAAGCACTTGCTATGTGGGAGACTGACATATCGTTTCTGGACTTGGGTGTTTTGAACGGCTGCCATTGTACTAAGCCAGGGAACACTAGCGGCTGTCTATGATTGGTGGTTGCTTCACTGGATGCAGGTGCCAAGAGCCCTAGGGCGTACCTTAGTCTGACACACCAGCACCGGTCTCAGCCGGGAGATCACAGCCCTACAGCCTATAGGTACCTGAGCGAAGTCAAGGGCAAGCCTTCCTTCTGGAACGCAAGTTATATCAGGTAAAAGTAGGATCAGTATGGTTGGGGAATAATTGTTCCTGATGCTGAGCAGAGTTAGGGGAGTGTTCCACCTTTCCCTTCAGTAAACTGTCACTCTCTGCTTCCGTAGATGTAAAATGCAATCTGGCATCGCTGAATGGAACAAACGTTGGCACTATTTCTGTTTCTGAGTCTCCTCGTCCTTCTCTCACCCACTGATCATAGGGGAGAGGTTGAGGCACTCATTTACAGTGTGTTGCATGTGTCCAGTTTTTCCGACCTTCAACTTTCAAGGCAGTGCGGGTGGCCAGTAACACCTGACGGGGCTGAGTCCAGTGGGGCTCGAGGCTCTTAGCACGTTGAAAGTTGTGAAACAGAACCCAGTCGCCAGGTTGGATAATGTGTCCTGGGCCCTCGCTTTTATCAGGTATGGACTCATGCACCTGGTGATAAAGAGTACGAAAGCTGTTAGTCAAACTGAACAGATAATCAGTCAACACAGGGTATTCAACATCAGACAGTTTCTTAGGCTGCGGGACACCCCACACATTGGCAGGCCTCCCAAACACAATCTCATGGGGGATAATCCTATCTTGGTATGGGCTGTTGTCCAGGCAGACAGCAGAGCCAGGGGCAGAGCAACAACTGAAGGACTGGGCTATTTAAGGCCCAGCGGTGCCAGGGAACAACACCTAAAACCTTCGTGAGATACCTGTTCCGGCGTACTAAAGACAGAGACACGGGAGACTTCCTTCGGCGTCAAAGATCAGAGTTTATTACTGCAGGGAGGCATAAGTCACTAGAAGTACAACTGCGTGTCGGTTCTACGAGTCTGCTTCGAATTGCATATGTGAGTCGCTCTCTTTTATACAAGATTTTGCCATTGCACAACATGTGAACAAAAGGTTACAGCCCAGTTCCCATAATAAACTTGAAAAAGGGTCGCTTTCATGCTTTCAGAACCCCGGAACATAATCACAGTAACATCACCGGTTCCCAACTGTAAAAGCACATCTTCCCACCATTAGGCGTATTCCACTTGAGTTGTAAATGAGCAAGAGAAAAGAGACAAGGACAGCTGCTAGGAAGTCAGACACATCTAGAAGAAAGAGTGTGGGGGTTATATTGGAAACATGATCATAGGATCAAAGAGCTTGATCCCAGCACATGCACGTCTGAAACAATAGGCCGGCACGGCAAGATTACCCTCAGGCTGAGCCATTTGCCTCTGCAGTGTCATTCCTCCGGTCATAAAGACGCATGAAAGGAATATGCGTCTTCCGTATGGCTTGGGAACTAAAAGGGGTCATGAGGCGAACAGTTGCCTGCTCGCTGACTACGTGAGGACAAGAAACAAAATGGATGCCGTATCTGAAATGGAACCCGAGGGTTCAGACGAAGAAACACGTAATTTAGGCGAACCGTGTCAAGTAGTGTAGCGAAAACGCGTACACTTACCGAACTCGCCATTTACGGTTCATAGATACCAAACTCGTCCTTATTCGGCAATGCCCAAAACACCGTAACGATTTCCACGGAACCTCAGACGCTCCTTTTGCCCTCATGTAGGCAAGCACTAGTCGACATCATAATCGATCTCGATATTCATCAGATCATTCAGATGTTGCTGAAACATTATTCTATCCATCAATGCCTCATTGGTAACAGATGGCCTTCTTATACACGTTGTAGCACAAAGGCCACATAAGGCAGGACCACACTGTACACAAAGACAACACGTGAACAGAAACGTCACAACAACCCCTATAATCATCAGAATCTTCCAACCCCAGGCCGACATCAGGCCCCAAAACCATCCTAGAAGCGTCCAGTTTCTCTCGTCCACGTGTATGGACTCCGAGATTTTGTGCAACTTGGAGATGGCTTGATAAACCGTTGGAGCGTTATCAGGTATGAATATGCAGCAGCTCGAATGGATGACCTTGCACACACCTCCTCTATCTGCTAGAACAATGTCTAGAACCATACGGTTCTGTAACGTCATAAGCCTATCCGCTTGAAGCTCTGCTGTCAAATTACCAAGGGCACTTGCGGTTATGTTAGCAGTTGACTCTACTACACGAGTTAACTGTCTCAGATTTCTGCTATTGACCATAGGGCCCCAAAACGGTAGGAAACCCTTAAAGAAGTCTCCTGCTTCTTGACCGGCAGTATCTTCTTTGCTAATAACACCTCTCTCAACTCTAGTTCTGTGGTAATCTGAGGCAACAGTGAAAGTCGGAGGCAAGAGATTCGCAATATAGCAGGTAGCCGAGAAGTCATGAGGTAACCACGTATATGCTCGATCATAACATACAAAATAGGTACCCTTGGCAGTTAGGAAGACAGGGGAAGAGAGCATCGGTAGAACGGAAGTATCCACACAAGCGCTCTTCCCAAGCTGGGCTCTTGGATTTCGGCCACGACCTTGCAGACAAAAGTGGCCTAGGTGAGGTACAATCCAGATTGGAGATGAGCTTTTAAGCTGCCTATCACCCACTGATGCACTATACTCAGTCTCACTTAGTTCCTTATATGCTCGCACCTCCTCCTCTGGGATAAGCTATGCGTCAAAAATATCTCTATCTAAATCAGCAATAGCTATCGCCAGAGACTTGTGGTACAGTCCAGGACCAAAGTTTGCTGAGCGTGGCTCTCGATGGGGGTAGGAATCTAGTGCACTACGAAACATGGTTTGAAATGCTCGGGCTGACCCTTGGGGGCTGTACGGAAGAACAAAATACGGGATACCCCTGTCCATCGTATGTGGCATTAGCCCGCACACCCAACAATTTGTAGTGTTTACCACTAACTGATGCTGATGCAAGAGTTGAATAAAGGAATAATTTCTAAATTCCGCACGTCTAACTTGTTCGTGTTGAGGCAGTATGTGAAAAGAATGTGGAGAAACAGTAGAGACTAAATTTAGATCATGAGAAGGAGGAGTAGGTATAGTAGAAGGCAACAGTGATTGAAAACCAAAATATACCCCACCCACTAGCAGCATAGATACAGTCAGGAACAACATGAAAACCTGTAGCAAAAAACATCTTGTACGAAACACCTTATTTAACGTAGATCTTTGCGCCGACATTTTCTCTCCTTTCGACAGCTTAGAAAATTCCATCCTCTAACGACCGTCCGCGACGTTCTTGACGCACTTTGTTCTGAGTAGCGATTATCAATTCCCAGGAGTTCCCAGAAATTGACAAAAGAAACCGACCTAGTGTCGATAGCTGCTAAACAGAAGAAAGTACCCGCACGGCCCTACGGCCAACCCAGATGATAGGTTCTAGATAAATTGAACATTCAATTTACTATAAGGTCCTTGGCTGCACGAAAAAGGAAAAAGGTACACAATATCAAATGTCCAAAGTGTTCAGGGCAAATGTGAATTCCAAAAAATAATAAAAAATTATTTTATTAGTCTTTTGTGCGTGGACGAAGAAAGTATCGGCTGCTTCCAGGGCGAGTCTGATCTTCAAACAGTGGATTGGATGGCAAATGAGTTTTCGATCTTCCAGGCAAGTGTTCAGCACTCGAGTTCTCCGAAGTTGACGGAAAGGAAATTGTTTGAGGGGGATCAACAGGGGTGTCAGATATGGGCTGAGCTTCGCTGAACAGGACAAAGCGTTGTGGAGCGTCGGTTTCAGACGAGGAAAAACCTCTTCTTATCCAAGTATCCGCCGGCAAAGGAAACGGGACCTTCTTGGTGTGGGTGGCATGCACCCAGTGCTTCCGTCCCTCTAGCCGGACCGCCGTCCTCGTTGCCAGTAGCACCTGGAAGGGTCCCACAAACCTCCGCTCAAGGTTTCGTTTTCGGCCGAAGTTGCGGGTCAAGACCCAGTCCCCTGGTTGGAGCCGATGACCAGGACCCTCTGTTTGTGATGGCAGAGCCTCAAAGACCTGTTGATGAATCAAACTCAATTTAGCAGTCAGATCATGAAGATAATCAATCAACATTGGATATTCAATTCTATCAAATTCTTTAGGCCTCGGGACTCCCCAAATATTAGCAGGACGGCCGAACACAATCTCATATGGGCTAAGCCCTACTCGAGAGTGTACAGTTGCCCTGGTCGATAAGAGAGCTAGAGGCAAAGCGTCAGGCCATGATAAACCAGTCGTTGCCTGAATTTTAGCAAGTTTTAGTTTCAGGGTGCCATTGTATCCTTCCACCAAGCCCGCTGACTGAGGATGATTAGCACTATGAAATTTGTGTACTATCCCTAAACCACGACACACACTCTTCATCACACTTCCCACAAACTCACTTCCGTTGTCCGACCATACAATCCGAGGCATGCCGTATCTGGGGAAATACTCTTTGAGCAGAATTTTTGCTGTGGACAGGGCAGTATTATCCTTAAGGGGGTAAGCCTCAATCCATCTGGAGAAAGCACATACTACGACCAAGACATACTTCAAATTGTTGCATCTCTCCATATGGATGAAGTCCAACTGGATAACTTCGAAAGGGCATGTAGGAGGGGCAAAATGGCCAGGTGGAGTGGGAGTGCCCTTACCGGGATTATACATCAAACACACCATACAATTCTTAACCACTCTTTCTGCGCACTTAGTAATACCATCATTCTTCCATACAGGAGACAACAACTTGCATATGCCTTTTGCGCTAATGTGTGCTGTACCATGAGCCATTGTAACAACAGCGAGCACATATGCATCCGGTAACATCCATCTCTGTTTTTCTGACAAATCAACCCAACATCCATTCTCATCCAACCTCCCCGTGTTCTCTTTCCATTTAGTCTTTTCCGTCTCAGTGGCCTCATTCTGTATTCCCTTCACACTCTCAATTGTGTCTTCACACATACTAGTCTCCGTTGGCCATCTCACTGGACTCGTAACATACATTCGATTTGTCAGATCTTTAGCTGTCTCCTTAGCAATCTCATCTGCAAACGCATTACCACGACCAACATCATCCGTCACTTTCCGATGCGCACTACATTTGATTATGGCCACCTGCTTAGGCAATGTAAGTGCATCTAGAAGGTCATTCACAAGCTGTCCATGCTGAATCTTTGTGCCATGCGACGTAAGGAATCCTCTTTCTCTCCACAATCGCCCAAAACTGTGCGCCACACCAAAAGCATACTGGCTGTCGGTAAACACATTCACCCGTTTTCCTCTGGACAACACACACGCTCTCGTCAAGGCGATCAGCTCAGCAGCCTGAGCCGAATTCTGACTCAATCTTGCAGTTTCTACAACCGTACTCAATGTCACTACAGCATACGCGGTCATCACATCACCATTCGGCAACTTAAAACAGGAACCATCCACATACAAAGTACCATCGGGATCTACCAATGGAGTATCTTTCAGGTCAATACGACCCTTTGTTTCCTCCTCAGTTCTCAGATAACAGTCATGTGGTGCTTCACCACTTGACTCCGTGTTGATCGGCAACAATGTAGCTGGATTCAACACATTACACCGTTTTATGCGTATGTGACTAGCCAGTAACGTCAACTCATACCCAGACAACCTTGCGCTCTTCAAATGTTGAGTTTTCGTTCGGTTCAAGAGAGTGTCAACTGCATGCGGAACCATCACCGTGAGCATGTTATCCATGACCAGACCTGCGGACTGTCGAATGGACGCCGTAGCTGCCGCTGTTGCTCTTAAACAACTCGGCAAAGCTCTAGCTACTGGGTCTAAGGTCGAAGAAAAATATGCGCATGGGCGCTGTTTGTCACCGAATTGTTGCGCCAGAACACTCAACGCACAACCATCCCTCTCGTGAACGTACAGTGTAAACGGTTTACTGTAATCAGGAGTACCTAACACAGGAGCCGAGCACAACGCATCACGCAATTCAGAAAACCCTTTCTGACACTCTTCAGTCCATGGCAAAGGAGTCGGAAAATCCTTGCACGTGAGAGCTAACAATGGTTTCGCCAATAGTGAAAAATTTGGGATCCATTGTCTGCAGTATGACGTAATACCTAGGAAGGCACGTACATCTCTCTGAGTTTTTTGGCACAGTCATTCGAGAAATCGCTGCAATTCTCTCTGGGGTCAACCTTCTCCCTTCTTTTGACAATAAGTGACCTAAATAGGTTACTTCTTGGCAACAATATTGCAGCTTGGAAGGTGACACCTTGTGATGTAAGTCATGTAGATAGCGCAATAGTGATACTGTAGCCGTTTTGCAAATAGCCTCCGTATCTGCTGCCACTAATAGGTCGTCAACGTATTGAATCAAAGCCGCACCCCCGTTTAACACAAATGCATCCAGTTGACTTTTAAGTGCTTGGCTATAGATCGACGGACTTTCACAATAGCCTTGTGGTGCGCGTTTTAGTTTGAAACTGCGACCACCTATTGAAAATCCGAATAGGACTCTGCTTTCCTCAGCGATCGGGATACTAAAGAAAGCATTCTTTAGGTCGATCACCGTGAACCAGGAAGCAGAAGCCGGAATCAGGGTCAACAAAGCCGTTATATCAGGGACCACGGGAAATTGTGGAATCACTATTTTATTCACTTCTCTCAAGTCGATTATGAAGCGGTACACAGGAGGTTTAGATGAATCAGTGCGTTTTAAAATTGGTAGCACAGGACTATTACACACATTTCCTCGAGTTTCTTCAACGACATCCTTTTTGATCAGGTCGTGTACAATCGCTAATAGCGCCCGTTCTCCCTCAATGGAGATACGATACTGTGGTATACGTGGCAGTCGCACATTTGGTTTCAGCTTGATCATATAAGGTGGGATGTCCAAGAGACCCACGTCATTGGGACCTGTGGCCCATAGAGACGCAGGAAGGGAGCTCAATTCCGGTGGGAATTTATCGATCGACAAGTACATAGGAGAGATTACTCTCCGACCTAATGTAAGCTCCACTCCTTCAGGGGAGCAGTACAAAGTCGCATATAACCGTTTCAACAAATCCAAGCCCAAAAGATTTTCACCACAACCAGTAGACAGAATCAATGGTGCCTCCAGCTCACGAGGGCCAATCGTAAGTGGCAAAGGGCTGGAAACAGGATTGCTAACAGGGGCGCCAGAGAATCCAACGGAAATATTTGTTAAGCCAGACAAAGGTGCGCCAGGGAGTTTCGAATGCATGATGGAACTTTTCGTCGCACCAGTGTCTAACAGAAAAGGCTCAACTACGCCAGAAGTAGCCACTGCGACGTAAGGCCCACTCTGATCAACCGGAACTGATACTACTCCCTCTCTTTGTCGGTGGCTGTCCTAGTAATGATCGTTTGCAACAGTCTCATGTTCTGCGTAGTAATCGTCCACATGATACTGTGTAGATCTAACTGACCCCGCATTTCGCTGGTCAAAACAATTATTCGCATCTGCTGATGTATTAGAGCGCTCAGTTTGATTTTGGGAGGTACCGCGGCCTCTACCTCGAGATGCTTGTTGAGAACCACCACGACTTCCACGTGCCGATACACCATTAAGTCGATCACGCAAAGCCGGGCAATCATATTTTATGTGTCCCTCTCTTCTACAATATGCGCACTGATTATACCCAAGCATAGATCTATAGACAGAGGATTCAGATCGTGACTGCGTTCTGGAGGACTGTGACTGCGGCCTATACTGCTGTTGTGAATCATTTTGATTCGAACGTGGAGGATACGCTTGTTGCAACAAAACCTTCGTTTTAAGCTCTTTTGTTTTCTTGTCTGAACGATCACTTTCTTCTTTCTCCCTATTTTCATAATATTGAGCCGTTGCTAATATCTATGCAGTGGTTGAAACAGCCCATGCACTTACTGAATTTTTCAATTTGTTGCATAGTTCAGGCAACAAATTCGCTACAAATTTGTCAACAAATAACCGTTGACCTCCCTCAGTACCCATGTCCTGACCACTATGATCAACAAATGCCTCTTCGAACCTCGTAAAGAAATCGGAGACACTCTCATCCTTCTTTTGTTTACAAGCTGCTAATTTATCCCAGTTCACCTTCATCGCCGGCATGAAAGTTTTCATAAGTGTAATGATTTTCTGAGGTAAATCTAAAATTAACTGATCAGGCTTAGCCCCACCAACTTGTAATCCATCAGCTGCTAATAGTGCTGCCCAATCACCACCTAACTCGTTTGCATGATTTGCTTGGCGAATTTTCGCCCAAACCGGTTGCGGTACGACATTACCAAATAGCATGTCGATGTCGGCAAGGTTCATAACAGAAGCGTCCACCAATTGGGATAACTCCTTATAGTAACCAGCCGGATTCTTACGCGGATCAGGCAAAGATTGCTTCACTTGCAAAACTTCGGATCGTTTCCATGGGAGGTTTATCCAAACTCTTCGGAAGTGCGGTAAAACCGGAGGGTGAGCTTGTGGATCACCCGGCACCCAAAGTGGCGGAACCTCTCGCATAGGATACTGACCAGGAGCCGCTTTCCAATTCTCAGAGTCGTCATCAAACGACACTCGAGAAGGCACTGTCGATCTATGGGCTAACAATCGCTCTAAGGCACGTTGTACATCTCCACCTACGATCATACCGTTCGAAAATTGACTCTGAAGCTCAGTCACATCGGGCGGTACGGTATCTAAATCATCATTACACCATTGCTCCCTCAAAAAGTTACACATTTCTTCGAACACGAATCTCTGTGTAGGCTCATTAAACTGAGAAAACGTGTCGAAGACCACACGTGGAGGGTAATTAACAGGATGTCTTATCCACCTATGTGCCATTGTCACTAACGTCTCTTTCTCCATTCCACCGGGGATTTGACTTCGTCTCTGAGAAGTTACAGAAACGCTGGGTGGTAGTATCGATCCAGCTAGTGGTGAATAGAGCGTAGCAACAGTATTGGGAATACGGGTACGAGCAGAAGGAGAAGAAGGAAAAAGAACAGGAGCGACAATATTAGGAATGAACGTAGGAACAGTAGAGACAGATGAGACAGTCGAAGTAGCAGAAACTAGCGGTTGAGGAGGTACTGGCAAAGGTGCAGTAGGAATAGGAACAGGTGGTGGGACAAACGTAGGATTAACAACGGGCTGACCAGCAGCCGCCGGAACAACAGGAGGGACAACAGGAGGAACGACAGGCGGGACTACTGGAGGAGCTACAGGGACTGTAGCACCCTGTGCATAAGGAGGTGGCGAGTTCATGAAATACGTTAACAGGGGATCCTCCTTCGGATCCTCCTCTTTCTTATCAGGACTAGTTGGTAAAACCGGATAACATTTGTCTATCCTCATGTGATGTAATCTAGTAGAAACTTCTATTTGTTTTTCTTCTTTATCTCGCTGACATTGTTGTACAACTTGCATTATCGGAACGATACCTTCTCTTCGATCCTTTTTAAGCTGTTTGATTTCTTTCTGCTTGGCCTCTTTACGCCACAACCGAAAAGAATCAAACATAGCTGGCCTAGCTTTCTTTTTAAATAATTTAGCTTCAAGATTATCTAAAATCGTAAGTTCAAAACTTCCATGTGGTGGCCAACTAAGGACACCATCTTTTCTCGTGTAACGGACCCAATATTTATTATAAATAATAGGACCCACACCATGTCGACTATAGAGCTCATATATCGGAGTTCCAACTGGAGGTATCGGACACGAGTCCTCCAACCGGGAATCCTTGTTGCAACCTTGAAAGAAACCAAGAAATCCACTATGGCTAGGCATCGTGCACACTAACCTAGTATCAAACTTCAAGGGTTACCGAAGCACTAATTCTTCGTGGAAGACAAAACCCTCGGTTTTTGGCAATTGCAATTGTCAAATAACAACTAAGGACCAACAACTAAGAACCACAAATGCAATGGAACCATGCATACAACAAAGCTTCAATAAGCTGCAACAACCACTAAGGACTGGGAGCGACCCACAAATACTTAACTGAGAGCTTCAATGGCGTCACCAGGAAGGCCCGTCTATCGTCTCGCTTGTACGGAAGGTCTACGCCGGGCGTCGAAAACAGGTCGACAGTCAGGGCATCGGTCCGTCGCAGCCGTCAGGAGGCGGGAATCTTCGCGGGAAAAATCTTCGGACCACTTATTTCGACAACAGGATCGATGAAGCGGGGTGCACCTTTTCCTCGGAGATTTCACACGAAGTTCCTCACAATCGTCAGGCTTTGGACAGGTACCACCGATGTCGCCCCGAGTTGGGCGCCAACTGAAGGACTGGGCTATTTAAGGCCCAGCGGTGCCAGGGAACAACACCTAAAACCTTCGTGAGATACCTGTTCCGGCGTACGAAAGACAGAGACACGGGAGACTTCCTTCGGCGTCAAAGATCAGAGTTTATTACTGCAGGGAGGCATAAGTCACTAGAAGTACAACTGCGTGTAGGTTCTACGAGTCTGCTTCGAATTGCATATGTGAGTCGCTCTCTTTTATACAAGATTTTGCCATTGCACAACATGTGAACAAAAGGTTACAGCCCAGTTCCCATAATAAACTTCAAAAAGGGTCGCTTTCATGCTTTCAGAACCCCGGAACATAATCACAGTAACATCACCGGTTCCCAACTGTAAAAGCACATCTTCCCACCATTAGGCGCATTCCACTTGAGTTGTAAATGAGCAAGAGAAAAGAGAAAAGGACAGCTGCTAGGAAGTCAGACACATCTAGAAGAAAGAGTGTGGGGGTAATATTGGAAACTTGATCCCAGCACATGCACGGCTGAAACAATAGGCCGGCACGGCAAGATTACCCTCAGGCTGAGCCATTTGCCTCTGCAGTGTCATTCCTCCGGTCATAAAGACGCATGAAAGGAATATGCGTCTTCCGTATGGCTTGGGAACTAAAAGGGGTCATGAGGCGAACAGTTGCCTGCTCGCTGACTACGTGAGGGCAAGAAACAAAATGGATGCCGTATCTGAAATGGAACCCGAGGGTTCAGACGAAGAAACACGTAATTTAGGCGAACCGTGTCAAGTAGTGTAGCGAAAACGCGTACACTTACCGAACTCGCCATTTACGGTTCATAGATACCAAACTCGTCCTTATTCGGCAATGCCCAAAACACCGTAACGATTTCCACGGAACCTCACAACCCAAGTGACACCCGTCTCGGCTACAATTTTGGCCATTTTGGTCTTTAGGATGTCATTGTACACCTCCACTAGACCTGCTGAGTGGGGGTGGTTAACTGCATGAAATGTTTGTTTTATACCAATTGCTGAACAGACCTACTCCATTATTTGAGCCGTAAAGTGTGTCCCGTTGTCACTCCAGACCCAACGGGGCAAACCAAATCGTGGGAAGCATTCTTTCAATAGTATTTTGGCGGTAGTGATAGCGGTGCAGTCTTTGACAGGGTAGGCCTCCACCCATCGGCTGAAGGTACAGACCACCAGGACATATTTCAAATTGTTACATCTGTCCATCTGGATGTAATCCATCTGGAGGACTTCAAAAGAAGAGGTAGGAGGAGAGAATCCTCCTTCAGGAGTTACTGTACCTTTACCTGGGTTATACATAAGGCAACTCATCCATGTTTTGACCAACCTCTCAGCATATGCTTGTATCTTTGAATTATATCAGGTAGGTTCCAACAGCTTACATATCCCTTTTGCACTAATGTGAGCAGTACCATGGGCCATCGTAACTATTGGTAGCATATGACTGTCAGGTAACATCCATTGCCTTTCCATAGTAGTGCGGACCCAGCAACCATCAATTCCCTCTTTCGCCAAATGCTCTTTCTACACCCCTAGTTCCTCAGGAGTAGCATGGGACTGAATATCAAGCACACTTTGTACTGTGTCTTCTACCATCCCCCCTCTGCCACCCACCTTGCGGGACCTGCTACATACATCCCTAACCTTTTCTTTAGAGCTGTCTGGCTGGGTTTCTGGTCAGCCAGGGCATTGACTTTCCCAACATCATCTATCACTTTCTTAGGGGCCTTACATTTTATAATGGCCATGTTTCTGGGGTATGTCAAGGAGTCTAACAATCGGAGAATTAGGGGGCCATGTTGAATCTTTGTCCCATGTGAAGTAAGGAAATTCATTTCTTTCCACAGTCTTCCAAAATTGTGAGCCACCCCAAAAGCATGCTGACTTTCAGTGTAGATATTAACCGTTATTCCTTTGCTTAACTCACAGGCTCTAGTGAGGGCCACTAATTCTGCAGCTTGAGCAGAGCACTGCGGAATCTGAGCTGTTTCTACTACTTGCTCCAATGTTGTGAGTGCTTAGGCGGCTGATGTGTTACCATCTGGCCCTCTGAGATCCGCCCACATATAGTGTACCTTCTGGGTCTGCTATCGGGGTATCCTGTAAGTCAACCATAAACACCACAGAGAGAGAAAGGGTCATAGGGATATTTAAAGACCTGCCCAGGTTTACATCCACTTGTACTACATTGTAATGAACAAAAAGAACCGGGGGTCTAAAAGCCAACAATATATCCAACTGGCTTAAACTCCTCAAAGAGTGAGTCAGAACACAAGTCACATAAAAGCCCACAAAGCCAGAAAAAGAGAGCAAAAATCAAGTGATTGCTAGTGAGATCCAAAAGCAACTGAATGGATTCCCATCAATGTATCGCAGTGATCAATCTTCTCATTTGGTCATCCATCTATCAAGATGGTGTGTCTCTTGATCATAGAGACTTGCTACCATTCCAAAGGTAATTGACTGTATTGGATCAGACCCACAATCACTTCAGGCAGAGAATGTGTTACTAGATATCAGATCACAAGGGAATTCAATGCAGTGCAAAACACAAAAAGTGGTGATTAAAATAGGGTGATGAGGCAAAAAAAGACATTTTATTAGGATACCGACTCACCCCCTAATAAAAAACAGAACAGTGCAAGGGGCAGTTGAAACAAATAACTGTTTTTTGCAGTTATTTGTTTAAACTTCCCCTTGCACTGTTCTGTTTTTAATTAGGGGGTGAGTCGGTATCCTAATAAAATGTTTTTTTTTGCCTCATTATCCTGTAAGTCAACCCGTCCCTTTGTCTCCTCCTCTGTCCTCAATATACAGTCATGTGGCTCTAAACGGGCATCATGAGTATCCAGTGGGAGTAAGGTGGCGGGATTCAGTATGGTGCATCTCTTGTTGTTAATTTGGCTGGAAAAGAGTGTCAATTCATATCCTGTGAGTCGTGCGCTAGTGAGGTACTGTGTCGTGGTGTTATTAATGAGGGTATCCACAGAATGAGGAACCATCAGAGTCAAGGGGGAGTTCATGACGATCCCCGCACTCTGACGGAACATGAGTGCGGCCGCTGCGGTCGCCTGTAGGCATCCTGGGAGAGCCCTCGCAACAGGACCTACGGTAGCTGAATAAAATAGGCACATGCCCGATGATGACCTCCGAACATCTGGGCCAAGACAGCGCATGCACAGCCGTCTGTCTCCGGTCCCCTCCCACCAGAGTTGCAGTCTTTACCTTCCTCCCTCTGGGCATTATCAGTGAAAGAAGTGATAAGGAACATAATCAGTTCCTAGTAAAAGTGCGCACATCCCACGGAAAAGGAATCAAGTAACTGTTACAGATATTACCATGTGCCTCCTCCACTACGCCCTTGTCCATCAATTCAGATATTATTGTTAAAAGGGCTACTTCTCCTCCCGTGGGTAGTCGATACTGCCGGAGGCGGGGGAGAATTGCACCTGGCTGAATGCGTACCACATGAGCGGGTATGCTGAGACACCCCACACCAGTGTCTGATAATGCCCAGAGGGAGGAAGGTAAAGACTGCAACTCTGGTGGGAGGGGACCGGACAGATACATATAGGAGGCTGCGGTGAGGGAAATTGTTAGGGATACACCTTGGGGACTACATGAGCTTTCAGTAAATCCATGGCTAATAGGTTTTCACTGCAACCTGTAGAAAGGACCAAGGGAGCATCAACATGTGCGGGGCCAATATCGAGAGGGAGGGGTTCAGAGACAGGTCTGGTCACGGGTGTTCCTGCAAAACCCACGGATAAATTTATTTTGCCAGAAAGGGGTGCATACAGGACTGACAGACGTGCATTAGAAGACCTGGTGGCCCCAGTATCCAAAAGAAAATTCTGACTGTTTCCCACAACTGAAATTTGAACATATGGGCCCCTTTGATCCACTGGAGTTTGCACTCTAGTAATACCCCTTTCCTGGCTGTCCTATGCTTGATAGAACCCTGTCTCATCATCTTTATCATAATCATCATTGTAATAAGTGTGTGTTGCTACGTATTCATCAAACCTATTGACCGGGCATTGCTGGACAGGAGCGTCATCCCTGGGCCTACGTTCTTTGTCCTGTGGATGGGGAGGGCCATGGTCCCTAGTCGGCCTGCCCTCCCTAAGAGCGCGAGGTCGAGTCTTCCCTGTTCGAATGTTTTCAGCTGATAGGGGACACTCATCTATCCAATGGCCGTACCCTTTACAATAAGCACACTGATCTGTTTGGAGGGCTCCCGTACATTGAGGGCCAGCGGGGGTAGACTGGCGAGCCCTCGGAGGGGGTTGGGGCTGTGGTCTGAAATTACCGCTGGCATCGGGACCTCGGGGAGGATAAGTCTGCTGCAGAAGTACCTTAGTCTTAAGATACCTAGCCTTCTTACTTTCCTTTTCTCTATCTTCATTCTCCCTATTCTTGTGATACTGTGCCATAGCCAAGATACCAGTCCTAGTCTTGGCAGACCATGTACTCTCAACTTTCTTGAGCCTGGCAGAAATCTCAGGAAGCAAGTTGCTGAAAATGTATCGACAAATACTGGGCCAGAGCCTGGGATCCGGGGGTCCAAGCCACTATGTCCCTTGTATTCTGTTTCAAAATGGATAAAGAAGTCAGCCACACTTTCATCTTTTTGCTGCCTACAGGCATTTATCTTATCCCAGTTGACAACAGTTTCTGGCAACATTGTTTTCATAAGCGTCAATATTTTACCTGGTAAGGCCAAAATGGCGTCATCTGGCTTTGTCCCTCCCACTCGTGCATTTTCCATGGCCTCTAAAACGGAATCTTATCCCATACATCAGTGGGGACGACTGTGCCGAAGAGCAAGTCCATAGCATCTAGAATAAGAATGCCTGTAGAACATATCTGACCCAGCTCTTGATATAAGGCGGCTGCGTTCTTTTGGGGATCAGGCAGCTGGCCCTTTAATTGCATAACCTCTGATCTCTTCCAGGGAACGTGGACCCATACTCTACACCAATGCGCATCAACTGCCTGACCATTATTTTGCGCTGCAGTGACCGCGTGAAAATAGACTGGAGCCGCCTCTCTCATGGGCATAGCTGTTTCGGGAAGGGGTCAGGGAATGTTGTGGCATCACGATACGCAATTAGAGTGGAGATGGCATTATACATTTCCTCGCCCTTCACATGTCCTTGCATTATCTGCAACCGTAGTTCAATCAGACCTGCCGGTATTTGCAAGAACAAGGCCTCATACCTTTTCATCACCAAGGTGCACATGTACTCAGCCATGGTAGTTTGTTGCATAGTCGTCGACTGAGGAAAGGTGGACCATATCTCTTTAAACCCGTAAATATTCCCATCATTAATCCAGAATTGACATTGCTTCCTCTGTGCGTCTGTTTCTTCAAGACCAGCAAAACATATGGCAGATTGCAGGGAATCTCTCCTTGGTGTCATAAAGAGTGTCTGTAAGTTGCGTCCCACGGAAGTAAAACATGATTCAGGTGTGATAGGAGTAAGGGATGAAAGGTCAGGTGTACAGGGTTTGGAAGGGTGGGTGTTGGAGCCGTCTGAAAAGTGGAACTCGATGGGGGCCTAGAGACAGAGGAGTGGGGGATAGGATAGGGGGTGGGGGTGTTACCGGGGAAAGCTGAGCGGGCAAGGCCGTAGGAGTAGGCAAGGCTGGCGGGGCAGGGGGGTGAGGATGAGGCTTTGGGGCAGTCTGCAGGGCAGGATACATAGGGGCATAATGGGGCGGACCATCCAAAATAGTATTGAGCAAGGAATCCCCCTCCACGTTCATTTGGTTTCGTCTCTTCTTATCTCTAGCGGGGTAACAGCCCTGAGTCTGTGCTCCCTATCGGCTATTTCAACTGATCTTTCTGCCCTTTTCTGTAGGTGTCCCTAGCATGGTCAGCCATAGACATACGTTCCTGTTTTCTCTCCTGAGCCTTCTGCTTTTTAGCTCTCTGCTCTATCTCTTTCCTCCAAAATCGGACAGATTCGAACATAGAAGGGCGGGTTTTTCTTTTTAGCAATTGTTCTTCTAAGTTGGCGAGAACTTGGGAATCAAAGGCGCCATAAAGTGGCCACTGCAATTCTGAGTTACTTTGCTTCGTATATTTTACCCAGAAGGAGGCAAACAATATGGCAGAAGGACCATGTTTAACATACATCGCATGGCCAGGGGTCCCTTCTGGAGGAAGCGAACAAGCTGCCTCCATCTGGGAGTCCTGCGTACACATACAACAACATATTTTCTTAAACTTACTACTGACCGGCATGTTTGTAAACAGATAAAAGACAACAATGGGTCTGGGAACTCACCTCGCTGCCTTGGCTTTTTCAAAAGTCAATAACAGCAGGACCATACAGACTTGGTGGGTGATCAGCCCACCCTTACCTGACAGGGGTAGTTCTCTTCTGCAGTTGCAGGGCCGTGTCCTGTTCTAGGAATCACAGTTAGGGGACCCCAGCGAGGACGTGGTCACGTGGCCCAGACCCGGCGGGGAGGAACAGTGGGTGAGTCGTTTGGCTACCGAAATGCAAGAATCCCTTGGGTAGGGTACCTCCGTTGGAGTCTCTCCGTACACCGCCTCACATCTACCGGGCCTGACCTTCGTGCTCGTGGGGTTCCTATTCGGGCACCATTTGTAGAACCATAAGTACCCACCTACGGGGTCTCGGTGGCGGGGGGACTGCCCAAGTCTACCATATCCTACCGTATCCAGGTTTATTTAGTATAGCCCGGGCAATGGAACAGAGTCCCAAGCTCATCAGCGACAAGACAGAGGAGGCTGTTTGGCGAGCGCTCACTGCGTTATGCTCGTGTGCTGACTATTTTTAAAACTCCCGCTTTTTCTTTGATGCAATTTTATTTTAGTAGCGTTTTCACCTGGCTTTTAATTCCCCCTGTGCGCATACTTGCAATTTAAATTGTGTCCCTCACTGCTACTCTGGCGGCCCGGTCCCTCGCGCTTTCGAATTTCGGAGCGCCATTTTGGGTAGGTGCAGGAAACGCTAGACACTCCCGCGCTCTAGCAGTCAGGAGGACTGGCTAGAGCTCCTCGTAAATCGAGGGCGATGACGCGCAGCGTGTGCGCGCAGCGTGTTTGCCGCAGCCACGCCGGAGTCACGCCAGAGTCCAGCCCGTCTGCGCCCGTCCGCGCTGAGGCCGGGCTGGACGGCTGGACCTCTGGCCAAAATAAGGTAGGCGCCCCTGTCTTGAAATATTCGTTACAGGATGTATTGCGGCTTAAGCCCTCTCCTGCCCCATGCTTTCACCGGTACAGACCTGAGGAATTCTCTACACGTCCCGGCTGTGCTTGCTTTCAGAGAGATGCGGATGAGCCTAAGCTCTCTCTCCCTCCTGCTCCTCCGGAGCCTCGCCCTTTTTCAACACCCAAAAGTCCTAGCGAAACTTGTCTTCTCCTCAATGCTCGCTCGCTTATTAAAAATAATATCGTTTTTAAGGAGCTTGTTCTAGATAAAACACCATCCTGGGTTTTTATCACGGAGACCTGGGCCAAAGATTCTTCAGGCCCTGATCTGGTCGAAGCGGTCCCTGAGGGTTATTGCCTAACCCGATATGACAGATTAGGCCGTGTTGGCGGTGGCCTGGCTATTTTGTATCAGGATAAATTCCACTGCCATACTACACCCCTTTCTGATCCCAAGGATATATTTCAGGTCTTATACTTTTCCCTATCTGACTCTGCTAACCCTGCATTCAACGGAATCTTGGTCTATCGCCCCCCTGGCCCAAGAGCAGGATTTGGGCTGAAACTGATGCAGGTTCTGGAACCCTACTTTGGGCAAAAGGCTCCATATACAGAGCGAAGAGGAATGGGGACAACGGGCATCCTTGTCTGGTGCCTCGCTCAATATTAAACCTCCAAGAGCTACAGCCGTTCACCCGCACCACCGCCGATGGGAACCTGTAGCAATTAAACACCCAAGAGCGAAATTTCCCGCCGAAGCCCATCTTCTCCAGCACTCGAGCTAAATAAGGCCAGTGCACCCGGTCGAACGCTTTTTCAGCGTCAACCGACAATAGCATCCTTTCTCCGGGAACCCGAGCTGCCTTTTCCAAGATATGTACCACTCTCTTGGTGTTATCCACCGTCTGCCTCCCGGGCACAAAGCCGGCCTGATCCGGTTCCACCAGACCCGGCAGATAGAGCGCCAAGCGCGCCGCCAAAATTCCCGTGTACAGTTTGAGGTCACCGTTTCAAAGGGAGATCGGACGGTACGAGCTGCACTGGGCCCTGTCCTTCCCGGGTTTGGGTATGACCGACACCGTGGCTTGCAAAAGATCCGGCAGGATCGCCCCCGGTTCGGCCAAGGAGTTAAATAGTCTCGTCAGTATAGGCGCCAGCGTGGCACTAAACGTCCTGTAAAAGAGCGCCGTATAGCCATCCGGGCCAGGGGCCTTACCGTGTTTAAGCTTAGAGATGGCGGTGATAACCTCCTCCATCCGGATCTCTCGTTCCAGAAACTCCGTTTGGGACGGTGCCAGGGACGGGAGGGTAACCGAGTCTAGATAATCCTCTGTCTCCCGCGCCAGCAGGTCCTCCCCTGTGTACAAGTCGGCATAAAAACGGCGGAAGGTCTCGGCTATCTGTGCGTCCTCCGAGACCATCCCGCCACCTCCAACCGCGATCTCCTTCACCCGGTGGCGTTCGTGGGCCACCCTGCTCTCCAGGAGGCGGCCACACCTGTCCCCCCCTGTATAATAAGCATGCTTCAGCCGCAGCGCCGCATATTCTGCCCTATCCATATCTAAAGAGGATAGGAGTTTCCTCGCTGCCTTCAGCTGCTTCCAGATCCTGGGGGCTCCCGTGCGACGATACACCTCCGATACACCACCTCAAGTTCCTTGACGTTTTGCGTGAGCTCGTCCCGCTTATGTCTCTGATCCCTGTTCTCTGCCGAGGAGATCGCAATGAATTCCCCTCTGACCACCGCCTTGAGTGCCGCCCATTGTGTGGCTACCGAGGTATCAGTGTTGTCATTGTGTGTTTGGAAGTCCCTGATTGCCTCCGCAACGCGCTGCACAACTGTTTTCTTATGTAAGAGAGCGTCCCTAAGGCGCCAGACCCTGCGAGAGCCCCGATCAGCTAGCAAAGATAATGATCCCGAGACCGGCGCATGATCCGATAAGGAAATGACCCCCTTCTCCGATGTCGTAGCCAAAGCACGGACTGGACCAGTAACCAGTAGGTGGTCCAGCCTAGCGTATGTCTTATGCGCGTGAGAGTAGAAAGAGTAGTCCCGGTCTGCAGGGTGCAAGTAGCGCCAAAGATCGTGAAAATCCAGATCTATTAAGTGGGACTTTGTCAGCTGTGACAATTCCCCCGACTGTGGGGACCGCCGGGCCGACCTGTCTGTAGCCGAATCAAACACCATGTTTAGGTCACCGCCCAAAATAATGTGTCTATCTGGAGATGCCGCTATGTCTACTAGTGCTGAGCGCATGAAGCTATCCTGTTGTTCATTCGGACAGTATATCGTCCGATGGTAAATGTCAGGGTCCCTAGTTTAAACCTGTGCGCTAAGAGTCTCCCCTTCTGCTCTGCGAATTTGTGTAATACCTCCCCCCTGAATGAAGCAGACACTAATATCGCTACCCCCGCCGTTTTGGTGGTGTTCGATGAGAAAAACTGCGTGGGGAATTTGCGTGATCGTAATCTATGGCAATCCCGTGCGAGCAAGTGAGTCTCCTGGAGGAGACAAATGTCAGCCTGTGTGTTCTATAGCAAGGACAGGACTGCCCGCCTCTTAACAGGGTTGTTAAGCCCTTTGACATTCAGGGTCACAACCTTAAGGGACGCCATAATACTTCAGAACAAAGTGATGTACGCAACAAGTCCAAAATAGGGAAGATCGATGTGTGAGCCTACGCAGCGACATGACCCTCACTGGGTCCACGTGAGAACAAGCAGAGCACTGAACGGACTGCACCCACCCCACCCCGTACCCAACTCCCAACCCCCCAGTCCCCAACTCCCCAACTCTCCCCCCTCCCGTACCCCTCCCGGTCCCCCAACATCCCCCAACTCCCTCCCCTTCCAGGTCCCCCAGCACCTTCTGAAGAATTGTCCCAGCCATGTCCTTTCGGACAAGTCCGCGGTTAAGTATCGAAGTGGACGTCCAGCCACACCCTTCCACCCTCCGCTCCCTCCCCGCCCCACAGGATCCCCTGCCTGCGAAATCTGCAATGCTGTGTCGTTCTCCCCCCGGAGCAATCTCACGCTGTCAGCGCGACACCATCACTCATCGTAGCGTCTCCCGCAGCAGCTTGGATGGCGCTCGCCATTTCGGCCCTGATGATGGGCGAGCTTGGACGTTGAGGCGCCGCCAGTGTTCTGCGCCTCGAGACCCTGCACCATCCGTCGTCCGAGGTGCGTCTTCTGTGAGGCGTAGTGGACTCCTCCTCCTCCGCGGTGATCCCCAATACCTCACATGTGTCCTGCAGGGACCTCAGCTGATGCACCTCACCGTTCCACTTAAAAATAAGGCGGAAAGGATGACCCCATGAGTAAGGCATTTCGTGTTGCTTTAGGAAGTCTGTCGCGATCTTAAACGCCTTACATTTTTGTAGGGTGGTCGCGGCCAAGTCCTGGTTTCAAGGCCACCGGGTGCCCTCGGAAGGCCAGTGAGGGTGTTTTCCGGGCCTCCGCCATGATTATTTCTTTCAGTGGGAAATCAGGAAGGAAGGCCAAGAGATCCGGGGGTGGGGCATTAGCACGTCTCGGGGGCCCCACTCTATGAGCCCTATCAATTCTTATTGGAAAATCCACCACCTCGCCCAATATGTCTCTGAAGAGTTCCCGCAGGAATCCTGCTACATCTGATCCCTCCTCCGCCGATGGAATTCCCCGGACCCTTATGTTATTCCGCCGGGAGCGGTTTTCCAAATCCTCATTATGGGCCTGGAGGTCTAACTGCTGGTCCCTCAAGCGCAACACTTCTTGCTGTAGCTGCGCAATATCCTCGTCCTGCCGTTGTGTAGTGCCTTCTGTCGCGGCCACTCTCTCTCCTAGGCCATCCACCTCCCTCCGTATCTCACGAACTTCCCCGGCCACTTCCTGCTTAAGCGCTTGAAAGTTATCGCGCAACGTGCCAAAGAGTGACTCCAAAAAGGACCTGGTGACCGGCGGCTCACAGCCCCCTGCCGATTGTGAGCCACTCGCCGCGTTCGGTGATGGCTGATTCCTGTCCCTATCGCTAATCAACACGACGGGAGCAGCACGGAGGAGCAGGGAGGCCGAATTTCGAATCAAAGATATTATCTTTCCCTATCATGAAAGAAACCAGATGAACGGTCTACATCAATTTGATCATACCCATATGTCCAACTGATATGAGAGTTGGTCGCTAACAAATATCCTAGAAGCCCCTCCTATCATCATCGGTGGCTCCTCCGTGCACCTAGAAAACACTTTGCTTTATCCATAAGCCAGAAAAACTGTGACGAATATCAAAGAAATCCACAGCAAGTGTGAAAGCAATTGAAAAGCTCTCTTAAACTAAACACAGATACGGAGTCAAATGTCCTTTTTGTCCTGATGAAGGTGTCAAGATTGAATAGCACCGAAACGCCACGTCGACTTTTTCACTTTGACTGTATATTATAATTATTGCATCACCATTTTGGGTGATTTGTATTTGTTTTTATTATGTTTTAGATTGTAACCCAGTTGGGAGGATCAAAATAAAATGTTGCCATTGAATTTTACTATTTTTGCGTACCTGCCAGTCACTTGCACTTTAGTTGCCTGCTCTTATCCAGTCAGAAATTGTTTTTTATAATTGTTTTTTATAACTTTCCGCACTACCCACAAAACCTTCCCCAGTCCAAGTTTCTCTCAGCGATCCGAGTCTGCTACATCCTTTACAGGGATCTTAAATCTTTTGTGATTCCTGTCCCCCCTGTTCTGGGACCTACCAAGCAGTTCCGGGAGTGTGCGCTCGTTCCTCTTCCCACCTTTCTGATTCGCCATTCCTTCCGCCGGGCAGCACCGCTGCTCACCGCCAGCCAGTCCTCCGTTCTGTGACCACACGCAGCTCCACTGGACGGGGTGTTTGGGATTCACTTGCTCTCTGTCCGGGTATGCCACCCCGGAAGGCCCACGCCAGCGTCCGCTCTTTAGGCCGTGCTATTGACCACCGTCGTCCCCCCGCTCCACTGGCTGTCCACCCAGGGCCGCAAAGGCTACGATCTTCAGAGGCACTCCCTACGCGATAGCTCGGTGATAACTCCCCTCTTTGTCCGCCCTGGAGTAGCACTGCTGCCGGGCCGCCAAGACCATGGGGGCACCCTCCTTGAATCGGATACCACCTACAGTCCACTGGGTCGTAGCGGGCAAGCGTCAGGCCCGGAGCCCGACCACCGGCCTCGTGGCACAGGCCTCACACTGCTAGGGTCGCCACCTCCCCTTATCTCCTCACTTGTGGGACTCCGCCGTGTTCCTCGGGCGGCCAGTCAGTTCCAGCGTTCCTCCCAGGGGTGCAATGTCCGTCTGCAGTCCGCCGGCCCCCTCCGCTCCCTCCAGGGCGGCCCGCGGTTCCGCGTACTTCCACCAACTGTGTCACCGCCCTTGGTACCGGGGTAGTTACCGGCCTCCACTCTGGTCTCGCTCGGGGCTCGTCGTGGGCCGCTCCGCGGAGGCACCCCCAACGCTGCGCTCCGGCCGCGTTAACTCCCGGGCCCCTCTCCGACACCTCCTGCGCGGGCCGAGTCTTCAGGGGCTCTGCCCTTCCGGCCCACAAGCCTCCGGAGATCCAGGCCGCAGCCGCGGCCCGAGTCGCAGAAGGGCCGACCCCAGGGGGAGGGGCGTCCCGGCAGGCCGCCGGCGCTGTCCTGGGTCACCCCATACCTTCGCGCCACCCAAGCGTACCGCAGCTGTCCCTCACAGCGCTACCGCAGGTTCCTTCAGGCGCCGGGCAGAGACCCGCTCCTCTCTCCGATACAGGCGCCGCCCACCTCTGCTCCGGCTCCGACGCCGTTCAGCGGCGATCCGCGCCGCACTCCAAACTTCGCCTCCCGGGCCTCCGCAAGACTGATCTCCGGTCCCGCAGCAGCCTGGCCGGTCTTCACGCCTTCCCCGTCCGGTATGGTGCCGGGCGGGGGGGGAGAACAGGCGATTCCAACAGCTCTGGGTTAGGGCCGGGTCGGGAGCTCCGGGAGAAAGCGTCTCCTCACCCCGCCATCTTGGCCACGCCCCCTAATTCCCCATTTTCACATGGAAACTCATATTAGCAGGTTTATACGGTTTCTGATGAATGGCTCAGCGTGGGGTAGCGGTATTTCCCGGGATCAGCAGGCACCTCCCTCATTACCAGAGCAGTTGTAGTTTTTCATTTACCTTGAAATTGGTATTGTGTTAGATCCACTCCTGGACTGTGGCCCCCGCGGCTCCTCTGTGTGACCTTCACTCGCCATCAGCGATGTTGACTCTCTTGATGAATGTAGAGTCTCCCACACAACTGCTTCAGGGGTTCAGATTCCATCACATACATTGTAGTGAAGGACGCGCCATTTAAAGGGGGGCTGCACGTGGACTGGTGGGCGTCAGGACAACTGTGGAAGGTAGACACTGTTGTTGTTTATCTTAAGTATTTTGGATCCTTGTTTGATGAACCTGTGATGTTTTTCTTTTTTTGCTGATAGACCTTTTCAGGAAATAAATGTAGTTGTAATTGAGCCTCCATTTCCTATAATAGTCTTCTTTCCTGGGAATCATGTCCTTGATGCTCCTGTCCTGTTTATTTCAATCCAAAGTCTGTCATTTCAGGACAACAAAGAATCCCCGATGGTATCACAGTGTCACTGTTTAATGTCTTATTCTCTTTGATAACACCAAACAAGAACCAACCGTAGCGGCGACTACAGATACATCTGAAGTGTTTCATGCTCATTGTGACTGTGCAGTTACATTAAACCGTAACACTCTTAACTCACATTTTATTCCTAAGTAGATTTTTCATATGTTGTCTCTATTTTTAAACAGATCACAAGAGGAAGTACAAGCAATATATTAAAGATGAATTCAGAGAAATGAAAGATAATGACAGTAGATTCGGTGAAACTGTGACTTTAGAAGGAAGGTATACAAAGCTCCTCATTTTAAAGAACTACCGTGAAAGGAAAGATAAAGAACATGAAATAATGTCTTGTGGAGAGAGACATCTAGAGCTTATGGAAGAAAGAGCTGCAGATTCATACTCTAACATCAAAGATTTATTTTCCCCTGAGAAGGACGGACACGTCCCCAGGACTGTGGTGCTCCAGGGAGTGGCTGGGATCGGAAAGACAATGACGGCCCGAAAGATCATGTTCGACTGGGCATCGGGCAAACTCTTCCGGGGCAGATTTGAGTATGTGTTTTACATCAACTGCAGAGAATATAACCAGCTGAGTGCACAGAGGCCGATCGCTGACCTCATCTTACCCAGCATTGAAGGGGGGCCGCGCCTGTCAATGGGTGAGATCGAAGCCAACCCCGAAAGGATGCTCTTCATCATCGACGGCTTCGATGAACTTAAAATCCCTGAAGGTTTGCTGTCTGATGATCCTGATAAAAAATCTCAAATGGGTAAAACAATCTTCAGTTTATTAAGGAATAGGTATATAAAGGATTCATATAAAATAATCACCACCAGGCCAACTGCTTATGACGCCCTGGGAAAGTGCGTGAAGGGTGGACGCCTCGCAGAGATACTTGGGTTTTCTGAAGCTGGTAGGGAAGAATATTTTACAAAGTTCTTTGGAAATGAAATACAAGCTTCACACGCTATCAGAATTGTAAAAGAAAATGAAATCCTCTACACCATGTGTTTTGTGCCCATCGTGTGCTGGATTGTCTGCACTGTCATCAAGGAGCAGATGGAAGATAAGGAGGATTCTTTGCGTGATTTGAGAACAATTACTTCTGTCTACTTGCTTTTTCTTTTCAATTTATTGAAGCAGCAGAGTTTAGACCCTGTGCAGCAAAACATTACCAGTAACTTGAAGAGTCTGTGTGCCTTGGCTGAGGAAGGCGTCTATCAGCAGAAAATCCTATTTGAAGAACATGACATAGTTAAACATGGTGTAGACATCCCGGCCCTACAATCCCTCTTCCTGAACAATAATATTTTTAAACAATGTACTGATACGGTCAGCCTCTACAGCTTCATCCACTTGAGCTTCCAGGAGTTTTTTGCGGCGCTCTTTTACATCCTAGAAGGAAATGATACAACTGCAGAGAACACAGAGAGTCCGCAGAGAGCCGTGAACCACTTACTAAAGGAATACACAGAGCTGGGAAACAATCACTTGATGCTGACCGTGCGCTTCCTGTTCGGCCTTCTCAATACAGAGAGACTGGAGAAGATAAACAGGAAACTCCAGTGGAAGGTTTCACCCGAAATCAAACCTGTGCTACAGGCCTGGATAACAGAAAAACTAAAACAAGAAGGAGACAAGATCACTAGTCACATGGTGGACTTATTCCAATATTTGTACGAGACTCAAGATGAAGAGTTTTTGACAACAGAACCTGTATGTGTGAAACACATAAGTATAACAGAAAGTACGATGGAGCGAGAGATGACTTCCATGGATTTCAGAGCACTCGTTTTCTGTTTACAGCATTCAGGAATCGAGAGATTTGATCTACATGAGATTACAATGAGTCCTGAGGGTGTCAGAGTGCTGAAGCCGCTTTTAATCAAATGTCCCAGTCTTCGGTAAGTTTCTCAATTTCGTATATTTCAAAACATCTGTGTCTTAGAGTAAAAATTCTAAAAAACTGGTAGTATGGGACTTCCTGTCAGGGATGCACAGTATAAAACACAGAAAATTACATTTGAACTTTGGCAGAGCGTTGAGTTTGTGGGCTGTGCTTGGCTTTATCTGGTATTTTACACCACTGAGCCTTGCTAGGCATTTTGTTTCATGGTACTTCTGCGGCTGCTAGTAATTTTGTCATCACCCGTGTGCTTCTGTGCGTAAAGGGCACAGCTAACCATCATATTTCACAAAGTGCCAGATGTAGGTACTCTAATACCGGTCGGTAACGGCCGAAGTTACCGAATTTCGCCCGTTACCTACCAGTATTAGGCATTTGGGATGTAGGTGGCACAATTCATATTCGTAATTTACCGAATCGGTATTTAAGAATTCTGAAAATTACTGCATTCTTAAATATCGATTCGGTAAATTACCGAATCTGAAATGTAGGAAGCACTCAAGTGAGTACTTTTCACCTGTAAGGATTCGTTATTTACCACCAACTACAAGTTGGTGGGTATTGGACTTGGCCCTTTTCCCTGAAATTTTTCGCTTTTAGCTCCCCTAATTCAGGATGTCCCCCCATCGTAACGAAGTTGTGTAGGCCCTGTGAAGTTTTGATGCCCTGTGTAATATTAAAATCAATTCTAAGGTGCAGGTGCTCTCTTCCCCCAACATGGCTGCCACTGACCCCTGCTACTGCAGCGTGTTCTTTATAGTAGCACTCTACTTGCCAGGAGCTGGTTGGAACCCCTAAACATTGTTGCCATACCAGCCTGCCTTGCCTGCCCATAGTTAGACTAGGGAAGCTCCTGGAACCTTCTAGAATAGGGGCGGAGTCTGTTTTTGCCGCCTTAGAGGGTGGTCACCTGACCTGGGCTTATATAAAGAAAAGGAGGAAAAGGTTTCAGTCAGTTGGGGCATCACTGACCTGGGGGACCCTACGTAGGAGATTTAGGCGGTAGGGCCTAGTCAGGAACCTATATCACTGGGGGTGACAGGGTTTAGGCGCTGCCCACCAAGTTGTGTGAGGAACACTGAACTAGCCCACTGATCTGGCCCGGCGGGAGGGGAACCCAGGGACCACCTGCAGCGACCTGCTGAGGAATCCTGTCAGCAGCCGTCAACTCAACCCCCCCTTCAAGAAACCAAGAAACTGCTATCTACAAAGGGCGCAGGAACCATCAAGTGCCAAGAAGAAACCAAACTGCCACAGGACTACTAGGGTTCAACCAGGTACTGGGCTGTGCCATCTCTGCGCCGCCTTGCCTCTACCTGTGTCCCCAGCGCTGTCCTGCCTCATCCCCCTGGCTAAACTGACTGAGATGCTAAGCGCTCATCCTTCCTAGCGCAAGGCTCCTGAACTGCCTAGCCATCTGGACTGCTTGTCCTGCTCAACTGAAGTGTGCCCCCTCCAGCGCTCCCCTCTGTGCCCTGGAGAAGCGCTGGATCCCTGCATCCTGCTGCTGGCTGAAGCGCTACTGCCCATTTGAGCGCTGTGACCCCGAGGCGCTATAAGTACCCAGCACCATCCTGCCCGCCATCGTGCTGATTTGCCCCCCTACCTGAAAAGCGCGGGGCCCTTAAAACCGGCTGCAGCCTGAGCACTGAGGGCACTGACGTACCTGTCCACGAAGCGATGCGACGCCCGGCTAGTGCTGTACCTTGGGGCGCTGTGGTCCCCGAAGACCCCTGCTGGGGCGCTGACTGGGCATTCACCGCCCGGGCCCGGCTCGACTGGAGGGCCTTCCCGCAATCGCCTGCCTTGTCCCGGTGGCCCCCGATGTGAGGAGAGGGCCGCCGTAGTTTTGTAGGGGGCCGCGATAGGCCCTGAAGCCCTCGCCACCACCACCACGTGACGGGGGCGCCGGCTGCGTCATCGGCCCGCCCCCACCAACAACGCACACACATTGGCTCCCGCGGCTACATTAGGTGAGGCCGCAAACCGATAGGCGGCCGCTGCCGCGCTTTCCCCAAAGCTGTGCCCTGATTGGCTCTGGGCCTGCCCGGAGCTCGGGAAGGCCAATTCTATTGATGAGGGGGCCCTGGAGAGGGAACACGGGCCCCGTTTGATCCTCAGCCCGAGGAAAGTCCCTCAACACTGCGGGGCCTCCGCTGCTGTACTGAAGGCCCCTGTTAACTCCTGCTGTCGCCGGACCCTACCGGAGGACTCCGAGGAGAGAAGGAGCCCTCCCACTCATCAGGAACCTCCGCAAGGGCTCTCCGAAGAGCCGAAGCTCAAGGTAAACCCGGGGAGGAGGGTGGAAGGCCCGAAGGAGGCCCCGAGTTCGCCCTCCCCTGGGGGAAGACTTTTGTTGGGCCTCGTTGGCCCCTAGTTGTGCCCGCAGGGCTGCTGGAATTGAAGAGGAGCCCTGTACTGACTGTTGAGCCCAAAAGTAACCCTTGACTAGGGGAAAGGCGAACGCTAATGTGATACTTCTTCTGGGGGATCGCCTAGGCCCCAGTCCTAACGATTACCCTGAGGCCCCTAACCATGATTGAGACCTGTTAAATGAAATGTTCCTTTTTGCCTGTTACAGGGTTTATCACGGCCTAATGAAAGGCTCCTTCTAGCCTTATGCATGTTTTACTCTGATCTAATGAAATGCTGGCTTTTCCTGATGAGATGTTAGTTCGCTGGCCTAAGGAGATGTTGCCTGGGAATTAATGAACCCTTTACCCCGCCCTGTTGAATGGTTCATCACTGCACAATGAAATGTCTATAATTGCCTGATTTCCAGAAAGTTGTACTTCTGCCTAATGCCAGGTTGAAGAGGGCCCCAGAACTGGGCCAGACCGTGACTAAAGCCCTCTGGTGACCGTTGGGCCATGAAAGTTAGCCCCCTGTTGGGGTACCGGTGTCTCCAATCTGCCCTAGGCAGGACCCCAAGGAATGCTAAAACGTGCTGTCGATTTGCTGGTCCTGAGGCACACGGTTATATATAGGCTTACTCTGGTTACTGAAATGTTGAATCCTGCTTCATGGTAGAAATGCCTGCTCATTCTGGTTAAAGGAAATGTTCATTCTTGCCTAAGGAAATCACCACCTTGGCTTGATGCCTTGCTTGTTAGTGCCTAATGAAATATTTAATGCTGAGCAATGGAATGGTTATGATTTCCTGCCAAAATGGTTATTCCCAATGAAATGTTCTTTCTTGATTAAGGAGATGTTTACCCTGGCATGAGGAAGTGTTTATTTCTGCACAGAGTGATTACTGAAGGGTTTGCTTCAGATTACAGAGTTGTTTTACCCCAGCCTCATGAAATGTTTTGCTCCTGTTTAATAACATGCTGATTCCTGACACCATGAAATGTTTATTGCTAAGTAATGAAATTCTAACCCCTAATGAAATGGTTATTGCAAGACGCTACATTGATTATTGAACTGCTCCCTTTACTCCCCTCTGATGAAATGCTTTGATGAAATAGAGATTCTCTGATTTTTGATTACCCTGAACCTTGATCATAGATAAAGCCTATTGATTTAAATCAAACTCACTGGAGTGGTGTCATTCATTGCATGCGTTTTATTGTCTCAGTGGATGCCTGTGCTGTGTGGTCACTTACCACCTAAGCTTTCGGGTGCCTACCTGCTCGAGCCAAGCTACCCCCTGGGGAACTGGTGACCCCAGTTCCTACAGTGATAAATAACAAAAACCGTTAAAAAAGCAATTATGTGCTTTTTTAACAGTGCTTTGCGGCAGACATACATGCCCTTAGGGCATGCATGTGTGCCACATGTGCACCCATGCACTATTCAGGGATGCAACAGGGTGTCAATGTGACACCCTGCCACCCTTGTAGGTCTTTACCGAATCGGTATTACCCATTCATTCCTATGGGCCCGAATTTTACAGATTCGGTAAAAATTACCGAATTATTACCTACGTACCATTTACCCATTCTAAAATACCGAATCAGTAAAATTCGGTATTTTAGAAACGGTAAATGGTATTTACCTACATCTGGCACAAAGTGTTTTGTTACCAGTATAAAGTAATTCCATAAAGAAATTTGCTGTGTCCAGATTTAGTGCTAGTGGGTGGCATTCCCTTGTGGGATTCCTGCTATCATGAGACAATCCACATGGAATCGGGAATTACAGTGCGGACTGGAGTTACAAGTGGCATTCCCTCGTGGGATTCCTGCTGTCATCATGAGTCAATCCCCAGGGAATAGGGATTTACAGTGTGGACTAGAATTACATGTAGCATTCCCTCATGGGATTCCTGCTATCATGAGTGAATCCCCATAGAATATGGAATTACAGTACGGACTGGAATTACATGTGGCTTTCCCTCATGGGATTCCTGCTGTCATGAGTCAATCCCTATGGAATAGGGAATTACAGTGTGGACTGGAATTAACCAGTTCTGTCTGAAATAATGCGCACATTTACTATTTTCTCTAAGCATGCGTTAAATGTGAGTGGTAGGGGGCCCGCAGCAGGGGTGGGGAGGACAGTTGAATGGATTGTGGAAGGAAATGAAAGTCAAGTTATAGTAGGATTTTGTGAACAGCCGAAAAGTAGTACATTTATTCAAAAGTGTAAATTACTCAAAAGTGTGAGTTACTTTTGTGTTTCAGGACCTTGCTTTTTTATTCTATACATCAGTAGAGCCTTGTTAGGCGGCCGGACGTTTGTCTACTTCACATCATCTGTTTAGAATGTCTAACCCAGCTTCCCACGTGACACTATCCATAGGAAGCTGAATCTCTATATATAGTGCACTAAAGCAAAGTACACTATGTAGAGTCCAGGCAACCCTTATTGATTTACAGGTGCAAAAAGGGTAACATTCAATTCTCTCTTTTGTGGTCATGTGGGAGAGGAGTTCAGACTTATCAGAGGGTGGTGCTAAGCAGTTGTTGTACTCAGAGGCAATGAATGAGACACACACTCATGAATAAATCTGAGACCAAATAAA
This sequence comes from Lissotriton helveticus, assembly GCF_964261635.1. Lineage (NCBI taxonomy): Eukaryota > Metazoa > Chordata > Amphibia > Caudata > Salamandridae > Lissotriton > Lissotriton helveticus. The sequence goes on from NC_136069.1 coordinate 1,714,625,136, forward strand.
AAAATAAGTTGTATATTTATATAAAATTTGATACCAAGAGCTACGTAAACTAATAATTAATTTTGAGATATTGAATTTCACAAGTAAATTAAATGTTCTCTTAAATGCATCTTTACGTGTAATGCTTTCCTATGGGAGAAAAAGACATATACAGGTATTTGCAGGATGTTTCCGGGGGTCCCCTTCAGGTCCAAAGTACTATCAGCAGTTAGTGTTCCTGCCCTGGTAAGTCGGGGTGCAGAGAGGCTGGTAAGGTTGGTAGCCTTTTGCGATACACCGAAGGAGAGGGGGCCACCTAAAGACAGGCTGTAGGGTCAAGTCCGGGAGCTCCCGATAAGAGCCTCGGTTCACAAGGGTCCTAGAAGCACGGCAGCACAGTTGGTCCTTGAGAACCTGGGCCGGGTCGCAACAACCTCTGTATTTTAGGCGTCCCGGAGAAACTTGAGGGGGGCGATACCCAAGCCTTTGTGGTTAAACTGCTAGAAGAGTCCCTTCCAGCCTTCAAATATTGGAACTTGAATGTAGAGATTCAACGAGCCCACCGGATGCCATTTAATATCCCTACGAAACCGGGGATATATCCCAGAGCTATTTTGGTTTATTTTGGGAATGTTTTGGTACGACAGATTGTTGCCGATAAAGCTAGGCCTGACCACAAAGTACAGTATAATGACTTTTCATATTTTTCAAGACCAGACTTTTGCCACGTTACTGTGGAAAGACGCTGGCGGCTTCGATCTTTGATCAAACCGTTTCAAGATAAAGGCGCACAGGCGTATCTCAATAACCCCGCAAAGTTAAAAATTGTACATGGCGGCCTTACCAAATTTTTTCAATCAGAAATCAAAGCAAATGCTTATCTAGATCAGATTTCTTAAAATTTGCAGAATAGTAAAGAAATAGAAACCTTACTTATTCTCTGTAATATGCAGTAAGTGTATGAAAGGAGCCGCTTGTCCGTTATAATATCTGTTATAATGTAACTAATGGCTTAATACATCCTTAGATGATGTTACAAATGTATTAATATTTGCATTATTACTGTTGTCTACCACTTCTAGCTTATCATTTATATTATCCAAACTATTCGCTCCTATCCTTCTTTCCACTTTTTCTTTTCGTAATTCTATGAGTCAACTACCTTATAAAGCGGAAGCTTAGATACTATGCTGTGACTACATCACCCAGACTCTGTGTGAGTCTGATTGCCCTATTAATGGGGGGGGGGGGTTCAAGGGAAGGGTGGGGGGGTTGCTAAGGGGGGACACGGGAGGGTCACCTAGGGGGGTGAAAATACAAAACGAAAAAAAAGAACCAGGTTTTTCATCTAAAGAAACACTTAAAGGGGTACCCAATAAAACACTAACAGAATTAGATAATTGTTGTATAATAAAGTTTTATATGTTTGAGGCGATGCTACAACCATTTCCTATAAATAATGGGTAGATTAAGCATCCAAACTTGGAATGTTGGAGGGCTATTAACAGGGGATAAGCGAAGGCGCTTGTCTGAGCTGCTTAAATTAAACCCAGTAGATGTGCTTTGTCTTCAAGAAACCCATGTGCAGTGGACTAAAAAATCGTGGTTAAATATGAATGGCTACAATCTAGTGGCTGTCTCCACACAATCCTCGAATACAAGGGGGGCTGCAATACTAGCAAAAAACAATCTTGGATCAGGGATACGACACCTTTCAGACCCTCATGGCAGATGGGCTATTACTAAACTTGCTTGCGGTATAACCATTTGCACTGTATATGGCTCAAACCAAGATGACCCCTCAATCTTTGAAGAATTAGAGATCGAATTAGCCACCTGGCAAGGCCCGTTAGTTCTATGTGGGGATTTTAATATTTCATTAATACCACCATTATCTAATATTTCCTCCAAAACAAAATATCGAGGACGTGAACCCAGAGTATACAAAGCTGTTAGGAGGCTTATAGGTAATCTTGGCTTAACTGATATGTGGCTACACAACAATTCATACGATCAAGGATTTACCTACTTCTCTCACCCGCATCAAAAACAGGTTTGAATCGACTACATGTTTGTTACTGGAGACCTTATTCCACAATCGAATATAAAAAAATTCCAAGAATAATCTCAGACCATAATGCATTAATCCTTGCAGTTACAATGTGGAGTGGAGAAGTGTGGCTCACTGGTTAGAGGAGGCAGACCCGGACGCTGAGATCAGACCCGGGACCAGGGTTCAATTCCCGACGCGGCAGGGTCTTGAGCCCAAAATGTCCACGGACTCGGTAATTCTCGCTTCGGTGCCTACTCGAATCACAGGTTCACACTCTGCAACTCTGGGCAATAGCTTGCTTAATCTCCACTACGGCCCCCCGCGGCGGGATGCCTGGCTTTCACCTTGGGGATACCCAGTAAGGGGCTATCTCACAGGGAAAAACCAGGACGGGTTCCCAATGCAAAGCGCTTTGAGACCTGGCGGTGATATTGCGCTATATAAAAACCCATCCATCCATACAATTACTCCTCTATTTACTCAACAACGATCTTGGTCATTTGATAGGAAATTACTTTCCAATACTGAATTTATATCACACATTAAAAAATGGACAGAAGAGTTTTTTAATATAAATCGGTTCAGTACATCTAGAAACGTAGTTTGGGATTCATATAAATCTGCCTTAAGAGGAGAGATCTCCAGTTTCCAACATGCCGCATGAACCAAAACAAGAAACTATCATGAAACAAAGCTGTCTGAACTGGCTAAAGCCGAACTAGAGCACACCTCCTTGATTGAACAGGGCAAAGAAGCAAATAATCAATGGCTTCAGGTTGCGGTCTTAAAAGCTGAACTTAATACTGATCTTAGTCAGAAAGCCGCTCAAACCTATAGAGCCTATAGAAAGAAAGCTTACGAAAGTGGGGAAAAAATAGGTAAACAATTGGCATTACGAACCCGTCCCAAAAAAAATTCTAATAATATTACCACTATTGTAGACGGCGGACGGACTTATGTCCAGCCGACAGATATTATTCTACAATTCCAACAATATTACCAAAACTTATACTCTGAAGAAGTGACCAATTCGGAAGAAGATATTGATACCTTCCTGGCTGGCTTTCTTAATAATTCGGCAGCTACCAGTTTATTAGACGATGTGGCTAGAGAAGAACTTGAAGCCGAGATCACATTGGCTGAAGTTGAGGCAGCTTTATCACTCGTATCTTCTGGTAAAGCAGCAGGCCCAGATACATTGCCAATCGAAATATACAAAACCATTAGTTTCCAACTAAGCCCCCTACTATTTGATCTATTTTTGGGTGTTCAGTACAATGGCATTCCCCCATTTTCTTGGGATGAGGCTAGTATTATAGTATTTCCCAAGAAGGGAAAATCACCCGAGCAGTTGACTTCGTATCGCCCAATTTCTTTGATAAATTCGGACTCCAAATTATATGCCAAGGTGTTGGCTCTCAGACTCAGCGGGATCATTGGGCAGCTGGTCTCTCCGTAGCAGCATGGCTTCGTTCCGGGAAAAGGGACCACTGACCATACTCGTCGGGCTATTGCCCTTTTTGATGCCATGTCTGTCACGGGGGGCCAGATGTCTATGATCCTGCTTGACGCTGAGAAAGGCTTTGATCGTGTTTCATGGAACTTTTTATGGGTTGCCATAGCACGTCTTAATTTCGGCCCTAAATTTCTTAAATCTATAAAATCCATGTATCGTCAACCTAAAGCAAGAATATCATTGTCAGGTTTGGAATCTGGTTATATTAATATTGAAAGAGGTACAAGACAAGGATGTCCCTGTTCACCCCTACTCTTCGCCCTCTATATTAATCCCCTTATCCTAAAATTGTTAGAAAATAATATTATCAAGCCAATTCTATGTAATCAATACGAAACTAAAGTTTTGGCATACGCTGATGACATCGCGGTATTAACATCCTACTTATCTATTCCTTTCAATAGAGGTGGGCTTACGGCACCGAATATTATCCTGTATCATTGGGCAGCCTTTTTAAAACATCTAAAACCAATGATTTTAGAATCATCGTCTGTCTTTGGAACAACTAATACCACAATCCCTACAATTTATGAACTTGTACTTGGCCGAGTAGCCAGTGGCCTCTTATTAAGAAAGACTGAAAATTCCTATTACAAACAATTTAAGGGTGAAATCATTAAAAGCGCCTGGATACTTTGGAATCAGGTACTCAAACATATGCAGATAGGCAAAATTAACCGGTACACACCTCTATTCCAATCCACTATTACCTCTGGTCTTGATTTTGATCATACGGCTAAGAAATGGCAAAGATTGGGTATAAGAACAGTTAAAGATGTTTGGGTAAATGGCTCACACACTACATTTCAAGATCTAAAAATAAAATGTGGCCTTCCGGAAGGGGACTTTCTCAAATTTGCACAGCTCCATGCAAAATTAAAAGCAACAAGCATTTACAATGCAATGGTCTCGGCAGCATTAAAGGTAGAGCTATTGGCATTGCTCATGATTTTTTTTTTTAATAATAAATAAATGGCATTGTCATTTACATTGCCAATAGCTTCATCGCTTGCATATGCGAGACCTATTGCATTAGCACCCACACACAGAGTAAGTAGTAGAGTGAGAAGTTGATAGTGAGGAGGAGAGAGTTATTAGTAAAGAGTATTAGAGAGCGCATCAGAGCTGTGTGATTAATAACAGCTGTGAGCCCGTGCCTGAGGTGCATCATCAGAGCTGTGTGAGTAATAACAGCTGTGAGCCCGTGCCTGAGGTGCATGATCAGAGCTGTGTGAGTAATAACAGCTGTGAGCCCGTGCCTGAGGTGCATCATCAGAGCTGTGTGAATAATAACTGCGGCAGCTCCGTGCCCGAGGTGCATCATCAGAGCTGTGTGAATAATAACTGCGGCAGCTCCGTGCCCGAGGTGCATCATCAGAGCTGTGTGAATAATAACAGCTGTGAGCACCTGCCTGAGGTGCATCATCAGAGCTGTGGGAATAATAACTGCGTCAGCCCGTGCCTGAGGTGCATCATCAGAGCTGTGGGAATAATAACAGCTGTGAGCCCGTGCGTGAGGTGCATCATCAGAGCTGTGTAAATAATAACAGCTGTGAGCCCGTGCGTGAGGTGCATCATCAGAGCTGTGTGAATAATAACAGCTGTGAGCCCGTGCGTGAGGTGCATCATCAGAGCTGTGTGAATAATAACTGCGGCAGCTCCGTGCCCGAGGTGCGTCATCAGAGCTGTGTGATTAAAAACAGCTGTGAGCCCGTGCCTGAGGTGCATCATCAGAGCTGTGTGATTAATAACAGCTGTGAGCCCGTGCCTGAGGTGCATCATCAGAGCTGTGTGAATAATAACAGCTGTGAGCCCGTGCCTGAGGTGCATCATCAGAGCTGTGTGAATAATAACTGCGGCAGCTCCGTGCCCGAGGTGCATCATCAGAGCTGTGTGAGTAATAACAGCTGTGAGCCCGTGCCTGAGGTGCATCATCAGAGCTGTATGAGTAATAACAGCTGTGAGCCCGTGCCTGAGGTGCATCATCAGAGCTGTGTGAGTAATAACAGCTGTGAGTCCGTGCCTGAGGTGCATCATCAGAGCTGTGTGAATAATAACAGCTGTGAGCCCGTGCCTGAGGTGCATCATCAGAGCTGTGTGAATAATAACAGCTGTGAGCCCGTGCCTGAGGTGCATCATCAGAGCTGTGTGAATAATAACTGTGGCAGCTCCGTGCCCGAGGTGCATCATCAGAGCTGTGTGAATAATAACAGCTGTGAGCACCTGCCTGAGGTGCATCATCAGAGCTGTGGGAATAATAACTGCGTCAGCCCGTGCCTGAGGTGCATCATCGGAGCTGTGTGAATAATAACAGCTGTGAGCCCGTGCGTGAGGTGCTTCATCAGAGCTGTGTGAATAATAACAGCTGTGAGCCCGTGCGTGAGGTGCATCATCAGAGCTGTGTGAATAATAACAGCTGTGAGCCCGTGCGTGAGGTGCATCATCAGAGCTGTGTGAATAATAACAGCTGTGAGCCCGTGCGTGAGGTGCATCATCAGAGCTGTGTGAATAATAACTGCGTCAGCCCCGTGCGTGAGGTGTATCATCAAAGCTGTGTGAATAATAACTGCGTCAGCCCGTGCGTGAGGTGCATCATCAGAGCTGTGTGAATAATAACAGCTGTGAGCACCTGCCTGAGGTGCATCATCAGAGCTGTTTGAATAACTGTGTCAGCCCATGCCTGAGGTGCATCATCAGAGCTGTGTGAAGAATAACTGTGTCAGCCCGTGCCTGAGGTGCATCATCAGAGCTGTTTGAATAACTGTGTCAGCCCGTGCCTGAGGTGCATCATCAGAGCTGTGTGAATAATAACAGCTGTGAGCACCTGCCTGAGGTGCATCATCAGAGCTGTGTGAATAATAACAGCTGTGAGCACCTGCCTGAGGTGCATCATCAGAGCTGTGGGAATAATAACTGCGTCAGCCCATGCCTGAGGTGCATCATCAGAGCTGTGTGAATAATAACAGCTGTGAGCCCGTGCCTGAGGTGCATCATCAGAGCTGTGTGAATAATAACAGCTGTGAGCACCTGCCTGAGGTGTATCTTCAGAGCTGTGGGAATAATAACTGCGTCAGCCCGTGCCTGAGGTGCATCATCAGAGCTGTGTGAATAATAACAGCTGTGAGCACCTGCCTGAGGTGCATCATCAGAGCTGTGTGAATAATAACAGCTGTGAGCACCTGCCTGAGGTGTATCTTCAGAGCTGTGGGAATAATAACTGCGTCAGCCCGTGCCTGAGGTGCATCATCAGAGCTGTGTGAATAACTGTGTCAGCCCGTGCCTGAGGTGCATCATCAGAGCTGTGTGAAGAATAACTGTGTCAGCCCCGTGCCTGAGGTGATGACCTCGAAGACTAATCGTTTTTTGAGTATTTGACTCACCAACAATTTCACGCAAATAGGGCTTTTCCCGATCACCTATTGTTTTTACCCCACCCCACCTCACGTCATCCACACGTTTTACGTGCTAAATTGTGAGCCCGTGCCTGAGGCGCGCGCGCAGGTCAAGGCACGCACACAAGCCCAGATGAGAAACACTTCGTACCACTTTTATTAAAACCATACGAAGTTTTCCCAAATACTTCACCAAGTGAAAAAAGCTTAATGGAAGAACGAAAATCAGAGAAAAAAATGCATCAAACACTCTGGCCCAAAAACATTATGTCTTGGGCGGTCTTTTAATTTAGACCTGGTAAATTTCAAACATGGGCTTTTGCACAATATACCGAGATTACGAGCAATAGGGTTGTGAATGCCGTTAGAATGAGCAGTTCCTAAGCACGTGGTAGCGTGCCCAACTGGCGATGATGTTATAGGTTTCGCTGGTTATCCAGACTGACAGATGTTGGTGGAGTTGCCAGCAAACACTATCCCTCATAATAGAGAGAAATTATATGAATTGGGTGTTCCCTTGGCATATTCTCTTTTCTCCATTCAAGAAGTCGGTTGGACTATGCCGTACAGCCGGCTCCTAAATCCCTATTCACCATTCAATGTCCAGCATCCAGGACTCTATTAAAAAAGGCTTCTTTAAACATCAACTAGTTTTTTTTATACTGTAATTATTTTCTCATAAAAACGATTTCATTACATTACACTGCAGTCCATCAGTTACCCCCCGACACAAATGTGACAGTGTTAACAATGCTAGGTTGCTTTATTATGTGAGACGCGGTATAAAAAGAAATACAGACACATCCTTCCGCCTATCGATAGACGATAAAATGAAGCCCAGTGTCACTCCTGGAGGGAGCCAAGCTGCATATACAACAGGCCCAAGCAGATGTTCGATACCTGATACTGGTACAAAACTATGGATAAAGGTGGCCATCACTTACAAGAAACATTTTAATGCAAACAAGACCCTTGACAGCCCAGTTTAATACAGAATCCTTCTCAGTGAAAACTGTTCAGCAATAAACTAAAAGCTTCTTGCAACTTTCAAGCAAAATGGTTTTGTGAGGGGGAGGGAAGAAACACGACAATGTTGTGGCTCAAAGGGATTATGGCTGGTATTTTGCCTGGGTTATGATGGGTTGTTGGACCCACCCAATCGTGCACTGTTCACGTAGTGCTCCGCACCTTAATCACTCATGAATACTTTCTCTGTAATGATTTCGATATTCTTTTATTTAAATTGGTTATTTCAATTGTTGTATTGTATGTGTTAGTGAAACTGCTCATATGTTATTTACATTCTTCATAACACAAGCATATTATGCGTTTCCATAATCACATTAACAATGATACATTTTACAATTTCAATGTTTTCAATACTTTGGCATTTATCATCATTATATACATAAATTTACAAGCGAGCCCAATGCATTTCGGCACCACTACAGTGCCTTCGTCAGGGGCGACTCTGAAATAAAACATATAAAAATGTATGAGAATCATTTATGTGATAATTCATGGGGGTGTGTGACTAAAGAGTGTGTTACAGTCCTACCTTATGTCTATAGTCGCTGGGAAACGTGTGTGTTCGCCGCTCTCAAATAAGCATGGTGAAACGCTGTGGAAAATAGTAAATTACCTATACTGATTAGGTACTAAACCTCAAGTATCAACTGATATTGATGCATGTAGAGTCTCTCTAAAACATACCTGGTAAACGTGTGCGGTGTTTTCTGCAATAAAAATATATAAACACCTATCAGAACCGGGTCTAAAACATACCAAGATAGGGTACTTAAATTGGTGATCTCAAAGCCCTTACCTTATCTTCACCACTGATAGTGATCTGTTTGGTGAGAAAAGGGGTTTTGTTACTAACTTATGTTAAGGTTCTAAATGGAAACTATAGGTGTGATTTTATGCTACTAGTTGCATACCTGATATGCCAAAGGTTCTCTCCTGGTCTGAATTCCTGCTACCAAAGCTCTCGCCGGGTTATCCCCTGTGTCTCTGAACGCCATTAAAACTCCGTGACCTCCGCCGGAATGCGGAGTTGAAAACATAGAAAACGGACTAAATCTCGGAAACAGAAACCGATGTGTCTACAAACATGACCGCCATGTTGTTATCGCTAGTATATTTCATTGTGCGATGCACAAATTGCTGTGTCTCCCGTCATATGATTCCCTCAGACATCAGCGACATACCTCTTAGATTCCATACAACTGAGCGTCATGATCTGTTCAGTCTAAATAAATTTAGGACGCAAAAGGTAGGCTATTGCTTCGTGAAAATAATCACGCTTATAATTGTAACATACTAATGCTACAGTAAAGTGCGTTTATATTAATGTTAGATAACCGAAAAATAACCAAATAACTAAGACTCGATGTAGAGAGACTTATAGTCTAGAACACGGGCTGCAAAATGTGGTCACGCTACTCTGGGCGATGCGGTAATACTGTGATAATGTCTCCTCTAATAGAGACAACTGAACTAAGAAAATCCCAATGTGGTTACCGGACATGTGCTCAAATTTGGTTGATGTTGTGTAAAGCGGTAGAATGACTGTGTCACAATGGGTATATCGGTAATGTTACTGATCAGTCAAAACATTAAACAATCATTGGTATCAATGTGAAACACAATAATAAACAATGTTGAATAAACAATGCACACTAAAATCTACAATTGCTAGTTTAACATGTGCCTAGTCAAGTAGTCTTGAAGGTACACTATATATATAGCCTCACATGATGTTATAGACCAAGTGTATACTGTGTTTAGACTGGTACCGTTATGTCGCTCGAGAAAATCAGTCTGAAGACCACGTTTAAATAGTTAGTTTACAGGTAACACGAGAGGTCGTATTTATCATTGAGCCCAGTGGGGGCTAATGTTTTAAGATATCTGATCCAAAATAGTTCTCTTTGCATTAATCTCTGGTGATTGTCAATCCCTTGCTTTATTGATACCTTTTCAATAATGAAAAATCTCAGTTGCGAAATGGAATGTTTCTCATCTCTCCAATGAAGAACTAACGGGGAAGTTAAATTCTGGTTACGGATTCTGCTCTTATGTTCCGTTATACGTATTTTGACCTTTCGTTCAGTTTTGCCAATATACATTTTCCCGCAGGGACATTTAATTGCATATACTACATTGTTGGTGTTGCAGTCACTGGTGTGCTTCAACTGAATGAGTTTCCCTGTGGTTGGATGTCTGCACGTGCTCCCTGTGATCACATTATTGCAGTTTATGCAATTTAAGCATCTTGTAGTCCCCTTGTATGTTGCTGGGTTCTCTGGAGGTTGTTTATATTTGAGCCTTGTTCTCAGGTTTGGTCCTCTAGTGTACGCATGTACTGGAAGTTCTTTGAAAATGCCATGGAAATCTGGTTCCACAGATAATAGTTCCCATCTTTTGTTAATTATATTTCGAATTTTTGTTGATAAAGTTGTATACTTAGTCACAAAAACCATTTTGTCATGTGTTTTCTTCACGCTAGGTTTCAATAAATCCAGTCTATTCATTGATTGTACTCTGTTTAGTTGTGACTCCAGTACTTCCGCTGGATATCCTCTTTCCATGTATTTATGGACCTGTTTCTCTATTGTCCTCTGACATTCTTGAGGATCTGAACATATACGTTTAATCCTGATGAATTGGGATACAGGTAAATTCTTTATAAGACTCCTCGGGTGAAAACTCGTGTAGTCAAGGGCGCTGTTTCGGTCCGTTGGTTTCGTATATAATGCTGTGTCAAAGCCATGTTGTGTTTTAGTGATTCTGACGTCTAAATAATCTATAACTGTTTTGCTGATCTTGTGAGTAAATTGAATCCTGGTGTCTACTAGATTCAAAGTCATTATCAGTTGTTCCAGGGTTTCTTGTGTGTCATGGGGGATCTATAAGCCAACAATTGAAGCAACTAGAGTACCTAACACGTCGCCAATTAAACCAAAGGATGCATGCCTCCACTCTAATCCAATATCACCGAGCCAAGCGCATTCCAAGAGGCTTACGTTTATCAATAAAACCGATGCTATTTCGTTTTAATCTCAATTCAAAATTCATGGAGAAATGGTTTAGTATTTTAAATAAATGCTCTCTGGACCTTATATTATTGATAATTGAAGAACTAGCTAAAACAATCAGGGAACTGGAGGAAGAAATCTATGTACTCAAATCAGAGCTTGAATCTAGACTGGAGGCGGACACTTGGAAAATGAACCTGGAGGGGATTAATATTAAACTGGACAAATACGAAAAGGAACTACAGGAAGGAAAATTAAGAAAGTACAAACGAGACACTATAGATTATAAGCTCAACGAAGTTTATACATGGGCGGACATCTATGCCCGACGTCAATACATTCCGAAAAAAACAACTACATCAGCACGCTCTTCCGAGGAAAGCCTAGTGACAGACAAGGAGATATCTATACGCAGAGGACCAGTCAATGCCAATCAGGAAGAGATTATCATACCAACAGAAAACACTAATCAGGCAACTACCAGCAGAGAAACATCTTTTTTGTCACAGGTACAAGAGCCAGGACAACCACCAACGCCACTACCACAGGTAGGAGCAACAAGCGGAAAACAAGGCGAGGAAACGGCCGGAAAAGCATTGAGAAGCGGACGGACAGTGACTTAATTATAAACATATCTTCCATCACACTGACTCAACAACAAATAACAACTTTAAACAAAGGTTTATCATTCGTCCCTACGGCGGCCACCAATGAGATGGAAACCGAGGGGGCATTTTTCAGATTCATGCGAACATTAAAATTGAGACACTATTTTGAAAATGTGGTAGAATCCACAGAGAAGAAGGATGACAACACCACCAAAGTATTCAGACCTAAAAGCACATTCCAAGCACCAGTGTCGCATAAGATGCTCGATACATTCGAAATAATGGTCAGGAAAGACCTACAGACATTGGATTACAAGAGAAAAGGACCAAACAATCTGACCAAATTAGAACAACATACAATAAACAATCTGGCAAATGATCCATCTCTGACGATACAACCTGCGGACAAAGGTGGCGCACTAGTACTGATGGATACGGTATTTTATGATCAAAAAGTCAATGAACATGTGGCAGATTTGAATACATATCTCAAACTACCATCAGATCCCACTGGAACACTACAGCACATGCTGAATGACATTCTAAAAACAGCAACAGATAACGAATGGATCGACGAGCAAACTTCAGCCTACCTCATGCAAAGGAACCCTAGACGTCCTAATCTTTATATGATTCCAAAGATCCATAAACATCCAACAAACCCGCCATTCAGACCCATAGTTTCAGGGTGTGGGTCAATCTTTGACCCACTTGGTCGTTACATTGATCATCACTTACAACAGTTTGTTCAAGGCTGGGGATCCTACATACGGGACACGACAGATTTTCTCAATAAGCTGAAATGGATCGAAGCAGGGTTTCAACAACATTGGATAATGTGCACCATCGATGTGGTGGCACTATATACCTCCATACCTCACCACGCAGGACTAGAATCTATCGAATGGGCATTGCTTAAAATGGAGAATGTATCCATGAACCAAAAAATCTTTTTGATACAGTTACTAAAATTCTGTCTACATAACAGCTATTTCATATGGAAAAATGAATACTTTGCACAACTAAACGGGACATCCATGGGATTTGCAGGGGCACCTGCGTATGCAAATACCTTTATGGCACAGTATGAGGCGAATCATTTGATGACATTGAGAGAGTGGTCACACGTTAAAATGTATAGTCGATTCATCGACGACGTGTTTCTGATTTGGGACGACACACAAGAAACCCTGGAACAACTGATAATGACTTTGAATCTAGTAGACACCAGGATTCAATTTACTCACAAGATCAGCAAAACAGTTATAGATTATTTAGACGTCAGAATCACTAAAACACAACATGGCTTTGACACAGCATTATATACGAAACCAACGGACCGAAACAGCGCCCTTGACTACACGAGTTTTCACCCGAGGAGTCTTATAAAGAATTTACCTGTATCCCAATTCATCAGGATTAAACGTATATGTTCAGATCCTCAAGAATGTCAGAGGACAATAGAGAAACAGGTCCATAAATACATGGAAAGAGGATATCCAGCGGAAGTACTGGAGTCACAACTAAACAGAGTACAATCAATGAATAGACTGGATTTATTGAAACCTAGCGTGAAGAAAACACATGACAAAATGGTTTTTGTGACTAAGTATACAACTTTATCAACAAAAATTCGAAATATAATTAACAAAAGATGGGAACTATTATCTGTGGAACCAGATTTCCATGGCATTTTCAAAGAACTTCCAGTACATGCGTACACTAGAGGACCAAACCTGAGAACAAGGCTCAAATATAAACAACCTCCAGAGAACCCAGCAACATACAAGGGGACTACAAGATGCTTAAATTGCATAAACTGCAATAATGTGATCACAGGGAGCACGTGCAGACATCCAACCACAGGGAAACTCATTCAGTTGAAGCACACCAGTGACTGCAACACCAACAATGTAGTATATGCAATTAAATGTCCCTGCGGGAAAATGTATATTGGCAAAACTGAACGAAAGGTCAAAATACGTATAACGGAACATAAGAGCAGAATCCGTAACCAGAATTTAACTTCCCCGTTAGTTCTTCATTGGAGAGATGAGAAACATTCCATTTCGCAACTGAGATTTTTCATTATTGAAAAGGTATCAATAAAGCAAGGGATTGACAATCACCAGAGATTAATGCAAAGAGAACTATTTTGGATCAGATATCTTAAAACATTAGCCCCCACTGGGCTCAATGATAAATACGACCTCTCGTGTTACCTGTAAACTAACTATTTAAACGTGGTCTTCAGACTGATTTTCTCGAGCGACATAACGGTACCAGTCTAAACACAGTATACACTTGGTCTATAACATCATGTGAGGCTATATATATAGTGTACCTTCAAGACTACTTGACTAGGCACATGTTAAACTAGCAATTGTAGATTTTAGTGTGCATTGTTTATTCAACATTGTTTATTATTGTGTTTCACATTGATACCAATGATTGTTTAATGTTTTGACTGATCAGTAACATTACCGATATACCCATTGTGACACAGTCATTCTACCGCTTTACACAACATCAACCAAATTTGAGCACATGTCCGGTAACCACATTGGGATTTTCTTAGTTCAGTTGTCTCTATTAGAGGAGACATTATCACAGTATTACCGCATCGCCCAGAGTAGCGTGACCACATTTTGCAGCCCGTGTTCTAGACTATAAGTCTCTCTACATCGAGTCTTAGTTATTTGGTTATTTTTCGGTTATCTAACATTAATATAAACGCACTTTACTGTAGCATTAGTATGTTACAATTATAAGCGTGATTATTTTCACGAAGCAATAGCCTACCTTTTGCGTCCTAAATTTATTTAGACTGAACAGATCATGACGCTCAGTTGTATGGAATCTAAGAGGTATGTCGCTGATGTCTGAGGGAATCATATGACGGGAGACACAGCAATTTGTGCATCGCACAATGAAATATACTAGCGATAACAACATGGCGGTCATGTTTGTAGACACATCGGTTTCTGTTTCCGAGATTTAGTCCGTTTTCTATGTTTTCAACTCCGCATTCCGGCGGAGGTCACGGAGTTTTAATGGCGTTCAGAGACACAGGGGATAACCCGGCGAGAGCTTTGGTAGCAGGAATTCAGACCAGGAGAGAACCTTTGGCATATCAGGTATGCAACTAGTAGCATAAAATCACACCTATAGTTTCCATTTAGAACCTTAACATAAGTTAGTAACAAAACCCCTTTTCTCACCAAACAGATCACTATCAGTGGTGAAGATAAGGTAAGGGCTTTGAGATCACCAATTTAAGTACCCTATCTTGGTATGTTTTAGACCCGGTTCTGATAGGTGTTTATATATTTTTATTGCAGAAAACACCGCACACGTTTACCAGGTATGTTTTAGAGAGACTCTACATGCATCAATATCAGTTGATACTTGAGGTTTAGTACCTAATCAGTATAGGTAATTTACTATTTTCCACAGCGTTTCACCATGCTTATTTGAGAGCGGCGAACACACACGTTTCCCAGCGACTATAGACATAAGGTAGGACTGTAACACACTCTTTAGTCACACACCCCCATGAATTATCACATAAATGATTCTCATACATTTTTATATGTTTTATTTCAGAGTCGCCCCTGACGAAGGCACTGTAGTGGTGCCGAAATGCATTGGGCTCGCTTGTAAATTTATGTATATAATGATGATAAATGCCAAAGTATTGAAAACATTGAAATTGTAAAATGTATCATTGTTAATGTGATTATGGAAACGCATAATATGCTTGTGTTATGAAGAATGTAAATAACATATGAGCAGTTTCACTAACACATACAATACAACAATTGAAATAACCAATTTAAATAAAAGAATATCGAAATCATTACAGAGAAAGTATTCATGAGTGATTAAGGTGCGGAGCACTACGTGAACAGTGCACGATTGGGTGGGTCCAACAACCCATCATAACCCATACTGATGTCACAGGACTGACTACCCTGATCAATCGTAGCACCGATGGAATAATTGAAAAACTTGAAAAACACGGAGTGCTCCTCACGTTCTTTAAATTTTGATTCTCATAGTCAAGTCACCCAGTGAGGAGGCACCCATCGACTTAAAATGCAGTTCGATACAATAACAGGAATGACGGACAACAGAGCGAGTACATTGGCCTATACTAATGATCAGGCAGATCAAATTTATTCACTAATCAAAGAAGTCAAAAACATGGATGTTCATGGGGGATCTATAAGCCAACAATTGAAGCAACTAGAGTACCTAACACGTCGCCAATTAAACCAAAGGATGCATGCCTCCACTCTAATCCAATATCACCGAGCCAAGCGCATTCCAAGAGGCTTACGTTTATCAATAAAACCGATGCTATTTCGTTTTAATCTCAATTCAAAATTCATGGAGAAATGGTTTAGTATTTTAAATAAATGCTCTCTGGACCTTATATTATTGATAATTGAAGAACTAGCTAAAACAATCAGGGAACTGGAGGAAGAAATCTATGTACTCAAATCAGAGCTTGAATCTAGACTGGAGGCGGACACTTGGAAAATGAACCTGGAGGGGATTAATATTAAACTGGACAAATACGAAAAGGAACTACAGGAAGGAAAATTAAGAAAGTACAAACGAGACACTATAGATTATAAGCTCAACGAAGTTTATACATGGGCGGACATCTATGCCCGACGTCAATACATTCCGAAAAAAACAACTACATCAGCACGCTCTTCCGAGGAAAGCCTAGTGACAGACAAGGAGATATCTATACGCAGAGGACCAGTCAATGCCAATCAGGAAGAGATTATCATACCAACAGAAAACACTAATCAGGCAACTACCAGCAGAGAAACATCTTTTTTGTCACAGGTACAAGAGCCAGGACAACCACCAACGCCACTACCACAGGTAGGAGCAACAAGCGGAAAACAAGGCGAGGAAACGGCCGGAAAAGCATTGAGAAGCGGACGGACAGTGACTTAATTATAAACATATCTTCCATCACACTGACTCAACAACAAATAACAACTTTAAACAAAGGTTTATCATTCGTCCCTACGGCGGCCACCAATGAGATGGAAACCGAGGGGGCATTTTTCAGATTCATGCGAACATTAAAATTGAGACACTATTTTGAAAATGTGGTAGAATCCACAGAGAAGAAGGATGACAACACCACCAAAGTATTCAGACCTAAAAGCACATTCCAAGCACCAGTGTCGCATAAGATGCTCGATACATTCGAAATAATGGTCAGGAAAGACCTACAGACATTGGATTACAAGAGAAAAGGACCAAACAATCTGACCAAATTAGAACAACATACAATAAACAATCTGGCAAATGATCCATCTCTGACGATACAACCTGCGGACAAAGGTGGCGCACTAGTACTGATGGATACGGTATTTTATGATCAAAAAGTCAATGAACATGTGGCAGATTTGAATACATATCTCAAACTACCATCAGATCCCACTGGAACACTACAGCACATGCTGAATGACATTCTAAAAACAGCAACAGATAACGAATGGATCGACGAGCAAACTTCAGCCTACCTCATGCAAAGGAACCCTAGACGTCCTAATCTTTATATGATTCCAAAGATCCATAAACATCCAACAAACCCGCCATTCAGACCCATAGTTTCAGGGTGTGGGTCAATCTTTGACCCACTTGGTCGTTACATTGATCATCACTTACAACAGTTTGTTCAAGGCTGGGGATCCTACATACGGGACACGACAGATTTTCTCAATAAGCTGAAATGGATCGAAGCAGGGTTTCAACAACATTGGATAATGTGCACCATCGATGTGGTGGCACTATATACCTCCATACCTCACCACGCAGGACTAGAATCTATCGAATGGGCATTGCTTAAAATGGAGAATGTATCCATGAACCAAAAAATCTTTTTGATACAGTTACTAAAATTCTGTCTACATAACAGCTATTTCATATGGAAAAATGAATACTTTGCACAACTAAACGGGACATCCATGGGATTTGCAGGGGCACCTGCGTATGCAAATACCTTTATGGCACAGTATGAGGCGAATCATTTGATGACATTGAGAGAGTGGTCACACGTTAAAATGTATAGTCGATTCATCGACGACGTGTTTCTGATTTGGGACGACACACAAGAAACCCTGGAACAACTGATAATGACTTTGAATCTAGTAGACACCGGGATTCAATTTACTCACAAGATCAGCAAAACAGTTATAGATTATTTAGACGTCAGAATCACTAAAACACAACATGGCTTTGACACAGCATTATATACGAAACCAACGGACCGAAACAGCGCCCTTGACTACACGAGTTTTCACCCGAGGAGTCTTATAAAGAATTTACCTGTATCCCAATTCATCAGGATTAAACGTATATGTTCAGATCCTCAAGAATGTCAGAGGACAATAGAGAAACAGGTCCATAAATACATGGAAAGAGGATATCCAGCGGAAGTACTGGAGTCACAACTAAACAGAGTACAATCAATGAATAGACTGGATTTATTGAAACCTAGCGTGAAGAAAACACATGACAAAATGGTTTTTGTGACTAAGTATACAACTTTATCAACAAAAATTCGAAATATAATTAACAAAAGATGGGAACTATTATCTGTGGAACCAGATTTCCATGGCATTTTCAAAGAACTTCCAGTACATGCGTACACTAGAGGACCAAACCTGAGAACAAGGCTCAAATATAAACAACCTCCAGAGAACCCAGCAACATACAAGGGGACTACAAGATGCTTAAATTGCATAAACTGCAATAATGTGATCACAGGGAGCACGTGCAGACATCCAACCACAGGGAAACTCATTCAGTTGAAGCACACCAGTGACTGCAACACCAACAATGTAGTATATGCAATTAAATGTCCCTGCGGGAAAATGTATATTGGCAAAACTGAACGAAAGGTCAAAATACGTATAACGGAACATAAGAGCAGAATCCGTAACCAGAATTTAACTTCCCCGTTAGTTCTTCATTGGAGAGATGAGAAACATTCCATTTCGCAACTGAGATTTTTCATTATTGAAAAGGTATCAATAAAGCAAGGGATTGACAATCACCAGAGATTAATGCAAAGAGAACTATTTTGGATCAGATATCTTAAAACATTAGCCCCCACTGGGCTCAATGATAAATACGACCTCTCGTGTTACCTGTAAACTAACTATTTAAACGTGGTCTTCAGACTGATTTTCTCGAGCGACATAACGGTACCAGTCTAAACACAGTATACACTTGGTCTATAACATCATGTGAGGCTATATATATAGTGTACCTTCAAGACTACTTGACTAGGCACATGTTAAACTAGCAATTGTAGATTTTAGTGTGCATTGTTTATTCAACATTGTTTATTATTGTGTTTCACATTGATACCGATGATTGTTTAATGTTTTGACTGATCAGTAACATTACCGATATACCCATTGTGACACAGTCATTCTACCGCTTTACACAACATCAACCAAATTTGAGCACATGTCCGGTAACCACATTGGGATTTTCTTAGTTCAGTAGTCTCTATTAGAGGAGACATTATCACAGTATTACCGCATCGCCCAGAGTAGCGTGACCACATTTTGCAGCCCGTGTTCTAGACTATAAGTCTCTCTACATCGAGTCTTAGTTATTTGGTTATTTTTCGGTTATCTAACATTAATATAAACGCACTTTACTGTAGCATTAGTATGTTACAATTATAAGCGTGATTATTTTCACGAAGCAATAGCCTACCTTTTGCGTCCTAAATTTATTTAGACTGAACAGATCATGACGCTCAGTTGTATGGAATCTAAGAGGTATGTCGCTGATGTCTGAGGGAATCATATGACGGGAGACACAGCAATTTGTGCATCGCACAATGAAATATACTAGCGATAACAACATGGCGGTCATGTTTGTAGACACATCGGTTTCTGTTTCCGAGATTTAGTCCGTTTTCTATGTTTTCAACTCCGCATTCCGGCGGAGGTCACGGAGTTTTAATGGCGTTCAGAGACACAGGGGATAACCCGGCGAGAGCTTTGGTAGCAGGAATTCAGACCAGGAGAGAACCTTTGGCATATCAGGTATGCAACTAGTAGCATAAAATCACACCTATAGTTTCCATTTAGAACCTTAACATAAGTTAGTAACAAAACCCCTTTTCTCACCAAACAGATCACTATCAGTGGTGAAGATAAGGTAAGGGCTTTGAGATCACCAATTTAAGTACCCTATCTTGGTATGTTTTAGACCCGGTTCTGATAGGTGTTTATATATTTTTATTGCAGAAAACACCGCACACGTTTACCAGGTATGTTTTAGAGAGACTCTACATGCATCAATATCAGTTGATACTTGAGGTTTAGTACCTAATCAGTATAGGTAATTTACTATTTTCCACAGCGTTTCACCATGCTTATTTGAGAGCGGCGAACACACACGTTTCCCAGCGACTATAGACATAAGGTAGGACTGTAACACACTCTTTAGTCACACACCCCCATAAATTATCACATAAATGATTCTCATACATTTTTATATGTTTTATTTCAGAGTCGCCCCTGACGAAGGCACTGTAGTGGTGCCGAAATGCATTGGGCTCGCTTGTAAATTTATGTATATAATGATGATAAATGCCAAAGTATTGAAAACATTGAAATTGTAAAATGTATCATTGTTAATGTGATTATGGAAACGCATAATATGCTTGTGTTATGAAGAATGTAAATAACATATGAGCAGTTTCACTAACACATACAATACAACAATTGAAATAACCAATTTAAATAAAAGAATATCGAAATCATTACAGAGAAAGTATTCATGAGTGATTAAGGTGCGGAGCACTACGTGAACAGTGCACGATTGGGTGGGTCCAACAACCCATCATAACCCATACTGATGTCACAGGACTGACTACCCTGATCAATCGTAGCACCGATGGAATAATTGAAAAACTTGAAAAACACGGAGTGCTCCTCACGTTCTTTAAATTTTGATTCTCATGGTATTTTGCCTGACCACAAATAAACCGAACTTCAATGTATGCAAGTTTAACTATGCCGTTTTATAAAGTGTTTGACACATTTATGGGCATCGGGTGTGCCCGATTCTCTAGCTTATTGCTCCTAAACATACTGTTCTGGGCAAATAAACGTCATTGTACAAAACTCAGTGGTTTATGGTGCTCTGACATGATCTATCGCGGAAGGCTGCAGAAAAGTCAACTAATTTATATGTAAAAATATATTTACATATTCAAAGCTTAGCTAAATCTGCTCAGAATGATGCATTATAAATACTGCTTAGGAGCACGTGTGACACAGCATTCATGACACAGTAACATTATCGGCCAGCAATCTTCAAGGCTTCCAGCAAAGAAAGCCTCCCAATTAGGCAATTGCCTTTCATTAAAATGCACCCTGCATGGTGTAGAAAAGAGAAATAAAGTAGGCGGGGCGTCAGTGTAAAATGAGCATGTCAGTTCATTAATATGTGGACCCCCGCGCCTGACCTGGTACTGTACAAGCTGTGGCGCGGCCTGCCCTATACATCCCCTGTTCTCGCTGCTGGTCCACTTCAGACAGACAGACAACTTCAGCACTAGAGCCCGCTCACAGCTTGATGGGGCTCTGGCCACGAGATGCCAAAGTGCGGCTGCACAGCTAGAGCGCTGCCAGCGCACCCAGGGCTTGGGACGCCTGGCAGCCTGACAGGCGGCAGGAAATATGATTAATGAGCAAGATATCATGAGAGCAGGAACCCGATTAGCACCACAAAAAGGTCACAGATCAAAGTAGTATGCAGGTCATGAGTCCGCAATCACTGCATGCAATCTGCGGACGGGGAGAGGTCAACTGGGAGCCACGAGGAAACAAGCAGCACCAACTTCTCACTGCACTGCATCTCGGGCCTGCCTGCGCTCTTTTCCCTTTCAGTGTGGCTACATTTGGAGAGCCAGAAACGCCTTGTTGCCACCTGTACTTCCCCTACCTCCTGCTTGGGAGCCTCGCTGCGGCCTGCGCGTGGAGAGAAAAAAAGCAACAATCCTGGAAGCGAAGGGGGCGGGAAAACAAGGCAGAGGAAAATAATCTAAAAATAAATTAAAGAACAGCGTGGGGGCTTGGGCACGTCCGCTGCTGTTCACCACAATGTGCCGGCTGCAGCAGGATAACGTGTGCAGCCAGGATAGGGGCTTTGTCAATGGCGGCACGGCGCAATGAAAAACAAGATGTAAAGAAGGTGAACACAATTAAATGAACATAGACCATTGAGAAATGTAGATAGAGGCTAAATGTCAGCAGCATTCACCTACCTGTGGCTCCGTCTTCAGGCTCGGTGGAGGGTCTGCAAGGCAAAAAGAAGAACAAGACCGAACATCGGAGCTGGTTCTCACAACAACAACCAACAAGCCGTGAGCGTGCACGCTCCCGAACTTCCGGTATCGGGATGTGCACGCTCACGACTGTCGTGGGGCGGGACTTCTGTCTTTGCGAGAAGCCCGCGCCCACGCCAGGGAGTGGATGGCCCAGAGGAGCGGTGGCAGCAGAAGTCAGGAGTGGCGGCTGATGCGGTAAGTGAGGCTTGGGGGGCTTGGTACGTGTGTGTGTGAGTCTGCGCGTGTGTGTGTCTGCACGTGTTTGAGAGTGTTTGTGTCTGCATGTGTGTGTGTCTGCGCGTGTGTGTGTGTGCGTGCCTGTGTGTGTGCACGTCCACAGACCCTGGTCGGCTCGTGCACCGCTCTATCTCCCTTGAGGAGCAAGTGGGCGACAATAGGTCTCGATGCCGAGACCTAAAAAGGGACGTAATTAGTCTCCAGAAGAATGACCTAATTGAAGCATGTACCACCTCAAAAACTAGGATAGGTACACTCTATGACATTCTTTTAACAAATATTAATGATGATATCGAGAAAACAGAAACTAAATGGGCGGTGAAATTAAACAACCCCGATATTGATATAGATAAAGTACTCAATATGAGCAATCATTTGTTTATGGCTAGCAATTTAAGGGCACAACTGTATAAAACAATATATGATCTATATTTTACCCCGGCCAAATTATTTGCGTGGGGTAAAAGGGGGACCGATGCATGCCCACGCTGCTCACAGGGCCCAGCGACATTAGTTCATATGTTTAGTAGCTGCCCCGAACTTCTTATCATAAAAAGTATGATTGCTTCATTTT
This sequence comes from Lissotriton helveticus, assembly GCF_964261635.1. NCBI lineage: Eukaryota > Metazoa > Chordata > Amphibia > Caudata > Salamandridae > Lissotriton > Lissotriton helveticus. The sequence goes on from NC_136069.1 coordinate 1,714,647,928, forward strand.
GGGAGAACATTTTCCATCATAAACTTCCTGAATCTGACACCCTATATGTTTTGGGATATGATGGCTCGTTAAACTTAGCTAAATCTGAACAAAGATTAGTATTTATAGGCACAGCTGTACTGAGGTTAATTTTATCTGCTCGCTGGAAGGATGATCTTCCCCCTAGTTTTCAAATGTGGTTAGCTCCTTTTCCTGCTGTCTTTAATTATGAGTCTGCAATATTCGCCACTAGGGGATTCAAAACAAAACTCAGTGGTGAAGAACTTTGGCGTCCAATTTCTATTTGGAACGAAGGTTTATTTCCTAGTGGAATTGGCTGAGATGAATGAGACTTTATCGAGTCATGTCAGTAGCCTTTGTTAATCCCCTCCAACACATTTGTTTTGTTCGGCTGTTTTTCTGTTTTCTAATTCTCGTCTATTATCTTTGTTACTCGTTTTATCATTATTATTTCACTGATCCCTAATGTATATACTTTATTCAATGTCTCTATGTTAAGTGTATTGTCTTATGCTGATACTGGTTCTTTAATAAAAAAATAAAACATTTTTTAAAAAAGAGAGCACCTGGGCCGGGTTGCTCGCCTGCAGAGGGGTAAGGTCGGCTGGTCTGGTGCATCCCAGGTCCTTGCTATTGTCAGTTTTGCCAGTTGTGGATTAAAAACCAGGACAGCTGGGCCACTCTGGAAGTTGGTCTCCGTGGTGCTGCTGTCCCTCAATGGCTGCTCAGTCTCAGTGTTTTGGATCCCCGACTGGACTCAAACAGGCTTTGGTTGCTGCAAGTGGTCCGGTATTCCGGGTATTGGTGCCGTGCGGCTCTGAATCCTCCTGGCATCTTCTCACTTTGTGGGGAGATGGATCTGACCTCCTGGAGCCTGGTGACCAGGGAGCAGCAGCACGGTAAACCGGACGCTGCTGTTTTTGTGCCCGCGGACTACAGGGGAATAGTTCCTCTACTCCAAGGAAGATTGCAGGCAAACTACAAAGGGCTGCAGTCCCCCCCCACCCCCCAGTTCTTGGTAGCGGCTCATCTGCAGGATGAATTGTTTTTTTCACTATTGTTGAGCTGGTGCAGGCAGGCAGGGTTTGGCATCAAAAAGTCCAGAGCAAGTTTTCAGTTCTTGTTTTCGCGGCTCTTCTTTGTCGTCTTCTTCTGGGTCCATCGAATCTGAGTTCCTGGCATCAGGGGTGCCCCCTAAAAACTCAATTTAGGGACATTAAAGGGCGTGACAATTGGTAGCCAATGGACTAGTTACCTTTAGGGTGACTGCACCCCCTATATGACCACTTCCTGTAGGAAGCTGGCATAAGCCTAACCACCAAAAACAAAGGTGGTGAAATTCTAGTTTGCGGTTCACTTCAGGTAGTCTTCCTAACTAGCCAATTTTCCCCCCTGTCCTTGTGCCAAATGGGCCCTCGGCAGGGGGTGTCATTTTCCCTGTCTGGGAGAAGCATGGGTCGCATATCAAAGGCAGCAGAGGCCTTTGAAGCCTCCTACCTTGATATGCTGATCACCCAGCCATCGTCCTTGGAGGAGGCGACAACACATCCTGCCGGAGCTGGCTTCCTTTCTGCCCTGAGAGAGCTCAGGCTCTCACCTGCATGGGAATAGAAACCTGTCTGTGGTGGGAGGCTGCTCTACACCAGTTAGCCAGAACACTAGAGGTTTGTAGGTTTTCAGGGAGCGTCTCTAAGGTGCCCTCTGGGTGCACGTATTAATAAATCCACCACTGGAATCAGTGTGGGTTTATTAATACAAGATGTTTGATACCAAACATCTTTAGTTTCAGTGAATCCATCATGTAGCTGGGGAGCTCGTAATCACCAGTGCCCGGTACATATACTCATGATGGCTTCCCTGTTCACTGGCAGTGTCCAGGAATCAACTTGGACACCACAGGGGCATATCTGCTCATTCAGATATATGTCCTCTCATGTAATATAATGCACCTTGTCTTAGGGCTGTAAGGCCTGCTGTAGGGGTGACTTACATACATTACATGCAGTGTCTGCAGACATCGCACACAGGGAGGATGGCATGTGGTGTCTTCACTTTTGTCTGCACCTTGTCACACATGTCAGTTTTGCGTGAGTGTGGTGAGGAGTCCCTTCTTACGGTGGCACAATACATGCTGCAGCCCTCAGGTGCCCTCCTTAGTACCCATGCCCTAGGTACCAGGGGTACAATTTACTAGGGGCTTACAGGGGTGCTCACCTTATTGCCAACAGGGGGAACAATTGTACAGTTTTAGGAAACCAGATCTGCCACTGGGGACCTGCAAGGCGGAAACTCAGTGCACTTCTGTCGAAATGGCATCATATACCAGGCAAACAATGATGGGGTGACCATGTCCAAAAGGGTCACTTTCCTCCGCTGCCCATCTCTTAGGGGCCTATTAATGAAGGTGAACTTACACATGAGTACATCTCCACATGGAACTTTACTCTTATTCTTTGTAGTAAAATTAGTACTTTAGGCAACTCAACCTTTCCGAGTGCAAATTTACATGAATGTGCACACGTACATGTCTCCATTAAGGTCCTTTCCTAATAGCGAATCGCATCGGTATGTATGAAAACTTTGTGACTGCTATTGGGGTTGCAAAACATTCACATTTTACCACCTACTTCAAGTAGGTGGTAACCCATTCGCAAATGGGAAGGGGTCTCCAAGGGACCTCTTCCCCTTTGTGAATGTTTGTAAAAAAAAGTTTAAGAGCCGGCAGTGGTTGCATGGAGCACTAACTGCTCGTAAAAAATGAAAAGAAAACTTTTCATTATTCGTTTTGTAAAGCATCTCATTTACCATTAAGGAAAACTGGCTGGTTTACAAAAACAAAAAAAAAGCTTTATTGAGAAGCAGTCATGGACATGGTGGTCTGCTGATCTCACCAGGCCTCCTTCCCCCTTGATTTCTGCGATTCCTAGAGAGTCACAATTTGCAACCGACCTCATTAATATTCATGAGGTAGGTCATTTGCGACCCCCTAAGAATCGCAAATGGTGTACTATACACCTTCATACATTGCACTTTGCGATTTCCTAATTGCGGATCCTTGTGATTTGCAATTAGGGATCGCAAAATGATAGCTACATTCATCTGTCCCTATATCTCTTTTATCTCAGTATTACTCCGAGGTGCCTGTTTTTTTTTTCTTCAGTTGTGTCATTTGTAGTGGTATTAGGCTATCAAAAGCTTCCTGTGGCCACTCATATAATTTTGGAACAGAATGTCTTGTGTCTAGATCTGTACTGGACGTTAGTTGTGTTTCTAAGTGTTCCATATTGAGTTTGTTCCACTGTCGATAGGTAAATGCAGGTAAGGTGGTTTTAGGGGCGTTGCTTTGTGTTGTTTTATGTTTGAAATCAGGCAAATGGTGGTCTTACCATGTGACTGGAGTCATTATTTGCAAGGTAACTAGTTGTGTATTAGCAAAAAGACATCTAGGATGTGTCAGCGATGTGTGTGGGTCTGTCAGTGATCTGATGCAGGTTCAGTGTGTCTAGGCCAGCAATGATTGTTTTTGGTTGTTGAGGTCACCCAGTATGTGTAAGTTGGAGTGTAGTGTTATCATGTTTGAAACTGTGTCTTAAAGTGTCTCTGTGAATGTTGCATTGCTAGGTAGAGGACTCTAAAGGAGCAGGAAGTTCTAGGAGGGAGATAGAGTAGGATTGCATCTGGTGAAAAGTGCCTCACAATCTTGTATGGAGACGTCGTCAGCTTTAGTGATATGTAATGTTTGCCTGAACACAGCAGCTAGGCCACCTCTTCTTTTGCCTATACGATATTTCATGATAGATTGATAGCCTAGAGGACGGCCTAATGCAGGACTGGAGCCATATCATCTCCCAACCATGATTCATTTATGCAGAGTATGTCAGGTTTTGCATCAGTGAGAAGGTCGTAGATGTGAGGTTCGTTTTTAGAGAGTGATTGAGCATTTATTAGTAGTGAGTTTAGAGAATGTGCTTTGGCAATAGTGTGCCTTTGTTTTGTAAAAGAGTGAGCAGTGGTTTGTAGCAGGTGTGTACTTAGTTTGGTATTGGGTATAAGAGGATAGCAATCGTGTAGCTGTTCTGTATCGTGTTCCTTGTCCGGGGGGCTAAGAAGTCATTTTGATGGGTCTGCGTGTGTAGGTGGTAGAGACGGTGGTTGAGAGCGAGTTGGTGAGCTGTGGTGTTTTTTTAGTGTAATGTAGTACAGTAGACATGGAGAAGCAAAGTTGTGAGGAGTGGCATGTTGCTTATTTTGTTTGCTTCTGTGTAGGGCGGAAGGTGTATGAGTTAGGTGTCGTGGTGCAGCATGTGGGTTATGTAGTAAGGTTCTAAATTGTCCAATGCATGAGAGGCGGTTAAAAGAGAGTTGCTGTCTCTCTGTATATGTGTTAGGTGTGGGGGGAAGAGAGAAAGCTTGGCATTGGAGTTTGACCATGGTGTGTATCATTTGTGTAGTCTGGAAGGTGGGTGTATGTTTGTAGTTTGTGATGGAAAGAATTATGAGGTGTGTATGAGAGATTTTGTTCTGCTGGGGCATGTGTTATATTTTGTTTTTGAGGAGTAGTGAAAGGAGGTGCTGATGTATTTGTTTTCTGAGAAGGATCTGCATATAGAGTATTGTTTGTGAGTGGAAGTTGGAAGGCAAAGGGGGTGGTGATGTGTTTGTGAGTAGAGTATATGTTGTGTGTAAGAGGGGGTGAACTAGAGTTAAGAATGTTTGTGTTATATTTGATTGCTGCTAGAGGTAATATGTGTGGTGCAGTAGAATTCAAGTGTTGTGTGGTTGTGGTATTGGGGGAAAACGAAGAGGAGGATGTTGGTGACGGGAAAGATGGAAGGCTGAGTATAGGTTTGTTAGTGACAAAAGGGGTCTGTTAGGAGTAATTAGAGCAGTGAGTGTGTGTCTGGATGGGATATAGGGCTAGATGTACGACCCATCTAATTTGCGAGTCTCAAATTGCATTCTTTTGAGACTCGCAATTTGGGACTCCCAAATTGCGATTTACTACAGTGTCTCAGACAGTTTTTGCGATACCTAATGTGGTCACAAATTGCCTGCCTCATTAATATTAATGAGGCAAGTGCAATTTGCGACCCCATTGGGAATGGCTAGCACTCCCAGGGATGGTGGCCTGCATGTCTGTGACTTCTTTTTAAATGAAGTAGTTTTTTTTTTTTTTTTTTTTAAATGCAGCCCGTTTTCCTTAAGGGAACACGGGATACATTTAAAAAAGAAAAATTAAACGTTACTGTTTTTTTTAAGAGTAGTAAGTGGTCCGTGGTCGGTTCCAGTCACAAAGGGGAAAGGGTCCCCTTGGGACCCATTCTCGTTTTACGAGTGGCTTTCCACCCATTTCAAATGGGTGGTAATTTGCGAGTGTTTTGCAGCCGCTATTGCGGCAACAAAATAATGAGTCGCTATTAGGAAAGAACGCCCTTGGCACGCCCCTTCCTAATAGTGATTAGCAAACCCTATAGATTACCGACTCACAAAATAGGGTCTGTAAATAGGGCAGACCGATTTTGCGGTCGCAAACGGGCTGATTTCCCGTTGACAACTGCAAAAAATAGTCATACATCTAGCCCATAGTTAAGAAAGGTGTGGATTTGGGTTGTGTTAGTGATTAGTGGATTGGTTAGTGGTATAGGACAGAGTTGTGTATTGTTTGTAAGTGATGGTGCAAATGTGCGGTGGCTGGGATAGAAGAGTGTATAGGTTTGGTTTCTGAGGCTTTGTTTAGGGTTAGTGTTGGACTTGGCCCTTTTGGCAGGTTCACCCCTGAACTTTATGCCTTTTAATATGACATAATGGTAGTGATTTCTGGTGTCTGCGCACTTTGGCACTCTGGCCCAGTGTAAAGTGTGTGCGCTCTCTGAGTGCCTGTGGTGAGATTGGCCTGCCCTCCCATAGGAATGCATGGGGGATATGTGTGTCCATGGTAGTTCCTTATGTGAGAGGAGTGCAGGGGCGAGTTTGGTATGTGCGAACTCGTGAGATTAAATGCTGCGCGATGGTGTGTGCAGATTTATTGTGTCCACTTTTAGAAGTTGGCATTTCTGTGTGCAGTGAATGTAATTTGACTGTCTGGCTTGTGATTCACAGGAGCTGGCTGGTGTGCTTGGCTCCAGGAGTCAGGATGGGTATGCCTGGTGGTGAATAGAGAGATCTGCATGTAGATGGGAGGGAGGAGTGCACCTGGGACCTGAATAGGGCTGGGCCTTCCCTCCACAATGCTGGCTCCACCCCCTCCGGTGCATCTGATGTCCCTGGCCTGTCCTGTGAATAGAGAGGGGAGCTGAGCAAAACAAAGTGCTCCAGAACCAGTCGCATCTGGCTTTCCCCTTGCCAGCACCTTTGGGAACAAAGGACTTTGTGGTATAAGAAGGGGCTGTGACCCCATGTAAAATGTTCTTGTTTGCTACTTGAATCTACCAGGGGCGTGCTGCTGGGGGGGCCCAGGAGGGACCGCCGGGGGGGGGGGCTGCCTCCCTGCTGGAGGGCCCTGTTTGCTGGCCCCTGGGCCCTGACCTGCCCCTGAATGCCTGGAGGACTTCTTAGGGGTGGCTTCTCCTTTTGGATCCTGACAGAGGGGGCTTTCTGCTGGTGGGGCCCAGGAGGGACCGCCATGGGGACTGCCTCCTGGCTTGAGTGCCCTGTTTGCTGCCCCCTGGGCCCTACATTGCCCCTCCTGATGCCCAGGACTTCTGGGACCTTCTGCTTCATTTTTCTGGCCCCAGAATTTGATTCTGTCTTTTTGCGCCCTAGGAGTGCTGAGATTTGGCTCCAAATGGAGCCCTGAAGTTTGGCAGCACTGGGGTGCGATAGTCTGCGAGGGATTCCCGACATGGGGACTCCCCCGCCTGTGCTGCTTTCATTGCGGGTGCCCACCCCACTGATTGCTTGTAATTCAAGAGCAGGTGCCCACCCTGCATTATGGCAGCTTGGTTGATTTAATAGTGCGCGGGTGCCCACACCGTGACTTTGTCCGGGTGTTTATTTAAAAGTAGAGCGGGTGCCCACCCCGCGATGTGTTCTTGATTCTGAGGGAGCCTACCCCTCATTTAGTCCCACGAAGGAAAATCACCGCCGCAGCTCACAGCAAAACCGGAAGTCAGGCGGCCAGACGCCTGGAGAGGGGTGGGACTTCCGTGCGAGGAGGAAGTCCCGCTCACCGCCCGAGGTCCACCCGACAAGCCCCGATCCCGAGACGGGGGACCGGGTGAAGCCTGACTCATCGAGAAGGCAGGGTTCCCATGAGGAGAGAGAGCCCGGAAAAGCACCACAGTCTGTTTCTTGCAGAGGGGGCGCGAGGCACATTGCCTGTGCCTGCCCCTGCCGCATCCACAACGAGGAGCCTTCCTCCCCCGCCATGAGCCGTTAAGTCGAGACGGCAAGAAGGGGGAGGCCACCGACAGCATGCAGTGCCAAGTCAGTGAGCGGGCAAGCAGTTGCGGGCCGCTCCGACGGTGGGGCATCTTTTGTATTAAGAGACGCATGGCCCTCGTGATGGGCCTGATTCTTTCCAGAGGCAGTGCGCTCCATGGGGGCCAGTTTATTTTTATAACCACGGTGCCCTTGGGACATAATTGTTTTCCTGAGCCCCATGGCTCCCATGTTTGGGGGCCATATCTTCTCCCCTTTATCTGGCGCATAACTAGTTCAGGAGCCAGTGTGCTCCCTGGGCCATAGTTGTTTCCAGAGTCTAGATGGCTCCAACGTTGTGCATCATGATTTCTAGAGCCCAGGTGGATCCGACCTTTGGCGCAGTTTGTTCTAAAGGGCCAGTGAGGGCCCCTGCCGCACCCTATCATTTACAGCTGCCCAGCAAGTAGTGGGCAGCTGCACTGTTTAGGCGCAATTCGTGTGAGAGTCCCTGAGAGGGACAGAAGTGGCCCAGAGGTGCCAGGCCTTCCACAGCTGTGCAGCCCTTAGTGCCAGCTGCATCGTTTAGGCCTCACAGTTATTGTTCTCAGCTGCCCAGCAAGTAGTGGGCAGCTGCAACGTTTAGGTTTTGCGCAGTGGCGCACCCTTGACTTTCGCTGCCTAGGCAGCAGCCATGACTTTGAGATATCGGGCGTTTGAGCCTCCTTTCTGAGATGGCCAGTTGGCCAGGGTGATGGTTACATTCATAGGGCACCAGGCCCCAATGTGATTTATGTGCTAATGCCTTTGGTGCTAGGAAATGTATAGTGTGTAGTACGTTTTACGCACCCTGTGTTTGATACCTCTAAAATATGGTTTATGATTATGAGGTTGGCTTGCCTATTTTGGGTTTGTGTTTGTGAGATTATACTTCACTGTGTAATTTACGCCCCTAATGTGAGTTATACTTAGATGGTTAGGATCTAATGTATTTAGACTGGTGTGATACTGTGCATAATGTAGTTTCTGTCACAGATTGATGCAATGTACAGTGATTACCAGTTTTTACTGGTTGTACGTTTTATGATCTATTTTACTTTTACCAAGTTCGCTTTGTGATGATCCTGACAGTGGTCCATGTGGCCCTGTCAGGTGTACATAATCCCTTGTAAATATTGCCCGTGCCAGTTGGCACAGTGTATCGTATGTGTTTACTATTTTAATGTGTTTTGAGAATACAAAGGCTATTTTTGATATAACCTTGTGTGGAGTTCCTTTTGTAGTGTGCCTGGGATGTTGATGCTGTTGTGTGCGTGTGCATATGCTTTACACATTACCTCCCGGATAAGCCTGACTGCTCATGCCAAGTTACCAAGGGGGTCAGCAGGGGTTTTCTTTGTCATGTAACTCCCTTGCCCTGATTAGAGTGGTGGTCTCACTCTCTGCCTGGCTTTGGCGCACGCCTTAGCCAACCAGAGATCCCATTTCTAACAGTTAGTTTGTAGTAAATGAGTAGAGTACATGTACTTTGAGTCTGAAAATCTGGTTGTGGATGGGGTAGGGTGGGTACTGGTGTATGTGTTTTTGGGCAGCATTTCTAGCCGTAGTCCTGGCCAGCCTTGAACAGGCTCAAACCTTGGCCAATGGGAACCCTAGCTCTAACCCTAACCAATCACAACACTAGCCCTAAACCCTAGAAAAAAGAGGACACTAGCCTCTTACAGAAAATCACAGCCCTAGTCCTAGGAGCAAACCAGAAACCAAACCTTCAACCCTAGGTTCAATAGAAACCCTAGCCCCAACCCTACTCCCAACAGCCAATCAGACATGAAACCCTAAGCCCTACATCCAATAAAAAACCCTAGCCCCAGCCCTAGTTCCAGCAGACAGTCACAAAACCCTAAGCCCTACGTCCAATGGAAACCCCAACCCCAGTAACCAATCAGAAACCCTAAACCTATACACCAATCAGATCACTAACCTTAACCCCTACATCCAATAGAATCACTGACCCAGGAACCAATCATAACCTTGAAATTATCAACCAATAAGAACACTAAACCCAATCCAGTAGAAACACCAGAACCAGCCACCAATCAGTGCACAGATGTAGCATCCAAGAGAAGCTAATATAAGGTGCCTGCGACATCCGGCACAGTTTGCTGGGCAGGGGTCTGGGAGCTGCTCCTCAATTCAGAATCTGAAAGGAGACAGAGGAGAACCAAACCCTCATCCTAAAAGATCTACCCTCCGCCATTGCACCACTATCTTAGAATAATGATTTGTGATGTAATCTTTCATATAGCTTAATGACGGAAAGTTCAAACATCAATGTTCACATTGTGAGTCTACAGCACTCCACACACGTGAAATCTGTAATATCTGAAATTCATTAAAGTAGTAAGAACACAACACTAAAGGAGTATTTCATTTTGAAACCATATGCTTTCCTGGTGTGTCCTGTCCCTGGTGATGAGGGGGTTCCCGAGTTCTCTCAGGGGGCAGTGGGGTGTAGACAAGTGTACCCATAAGGATGCTATTGCTACTGCCCTTAAATGTGGGTAAGAAAGGGTGCGGGCTGCACACAAGCATATTGATGCCCTTGCAAGAGTGTGCACTAGAATGTATATAATGTTGGTGGCTCTGGCCAAATATTATTATTTTTTTGCAGTTTTTTTTATAGTGCAATATGGTCATCAGTTGCATCACAAAAGGACTAATTCATTTGTTTAGGCATGGGGAGATTGAACGAATTGCCCAGAACCACAGGATGTTTGAGCCTCTTGCCCGACTCCAACCTGGTTTTCAAGCCCAGAAGTTGGCCGCATTGCCGGTGTAAGCTACCATCTTCCAAATGTGTGCTAGCTAGTGCGTCTGGCCTAAGATGAGTATACTCTTTACCTGATCCTCGGGAAATACACGGGTGCCCGAGAAGGGACGATCTACATGGCCTTCATGGATCTCTCCTCTGCTTTTGACTGTGTGAATCTGGGGAGAATGTGGCAATCCATGAGGGCCATGGGGGTGGAGGACAATCTGGTGGACTTCCTGAGGGATCTGCATAGTGATACGAGGGCAAATATTAGGTTTGCTCAGGACCTCGGGGTCTCCAGGATTTCAGTATTGAAAGGGCTGTAAGACAGGGATGCATCCTTGCCCCGTTTATTTTTTACCTTTATATTAACGACTTGGATAGGATTTTAACAGAAACAGGGGCTGATTTTCTGTATGTGGGGCGAAGGGATCTGCCCGTTCTGCTCTATGCAGATGACGCGGTTCTCCTAGCCTGTACCCCAAGAGGCCTGCAGACCTTGTTTGATACCTTTTGCAGCTTCATGGCAGACCGCGATTTGGCCGTGAATAACTCAAAATAATTTGTAATGCAAGTTGGAACATGCCCTAAGAAGCAATATTCCTTTAGGGTGAATGCAGAGAAGGTGCCCTTAACCCCAACCTTCTCTTACTTGGGCGTCCTAATGGATGATCATTTGGACTGGAGTGCACTGGGTTAGGAGATGGAAGAGGGACAAGAGTAAATGCATCTATTCTCAATTTTGCCACAAAGATGGGAAAGCGCCCAATTGCGGCATTACTGAAAATGTATCAAGCAAAAAGCGTAGCAGCTGCCATCTACGGAAGCGAACTATGGGGATATGTAGCCTCGGAGGGAATTCGGGAGGCTGAGAATAATTTCCTAAAACAACTGCTGGGGGTTCCCAAAGGTACTGCTAATTTAATAGTACATGAAGAGACTGGGACTGCATTTATTTCTGATACTCTGGCTATACGTCCATTGATCTTTTGGCTCAACTGTTGGCTGAACAAAGCCTTAATCATGAAATATTGAAGGAAGTAATGAGCCTGGACCATATGCTTGTTATCCCATGGCTTAAATACATAAAGGGTTGTTTTGGTGTTTGGGTTGTTTTTGTGATCTGGGGTGCCCAGACTTGTTTTTAAGACCTGGTATTATAACTACAAAAGACGTGGTGTTTGTAAAAGAATCTTTTTTCACGCTCAAAAAAACATACAGAGATGGGGTAGAATTTTTAAAAACCAGCGTGCGGAAATTTGTGATGCTAAAAACTATTCCGGGCTCTGAGCATTATCTCTTAATGCCACTGTCGAACTATGAGCGTTTTTTATTAATCAGGTTTAGAATGGATTTTTTACTTGCTGTTCCTCTGGGGCGCCACAGAGGACACGAGCTAGCACCCTGTGGCTGCGACGGGGAGTCTCCACAGGACTTGCTGCACTTTATGTTCTTCTGTAGCTTTTATGATGCTCCCCGGAGGTTTCTTTTTAAAATCACTTTTAAAAAACTAAATTTTTTCAAAGCGCGCCCCGCCCTTTATTATGTACAAATGTTAACACCTAAATGCATCTCTTTTATGGTTTGTTTTTTGAAATGCTCATTGAAGTATAGAAAATGTATGCAAAAATTAACTTTTAAATGCCGCCTGTTTTTTCTTTCTGTGTAATACAGTGCTGTGGCCATACAGTCTTTTTAACTGGTTAATTAATTCATCTGTAATGCTGGTATCTTCATCTATTGATTGGATGGTCCACCCACATTGTAATAATAATATTGTGTCTTTTAATAATGTTTATATATGGCAGTTAAATATTTTAATATGTATACAATGGGATTGTTGTTTCGAACGTCTAGGATTTAGATACGCCCCGTGTCTTTTTATGAGATTTGTAATCTTATATGGTTTTCTATCTTTTAAACCGAATAAAGGTTTTTTTTTTTTAGTATACTTAAGTTCGTTGGTGCTGTAATCATGTCTGCGAAAAGTTTGCTGGTACCCGCAGAGCAGTTAAAGATACAGAACAAGTTTACAGGCAGAAGGGACTGATGTCTACAGAGTCTGTGCACAGAAGGCTACCACTAACTTGCCCCGTTGGCCTGTATAAACGGGCCTCTGTTGGGCAGCGCTGATAGTGGAACAAATAAAAATAGAAATAAAATAAAGTAAACAGGTTTGTTTACGAGGGAGATGCGGGTGACCCACTGAAACCCTCGCAACCGAGCAGTGGCCGACCCTGAACAAAACGAGAAACAAAACTGAAGGCCTTACCAGTCCTCAGTAGAGCTTTTATAAATGCGGCAGGAGACAGAAGTCGGTAGGTTTTCAGCTAGTGGGGAGTACGTAACAATGCTGTGCACACAAAATCTATAGTATATAAAAGTAGTTTCAAAATAAAGGAATGTGTCCCAATAGTACCAAAGTCCTCCAGCAAACCAAAAGTTCCTGCGCTCCCTTTACAGGATATACGGTGACTTGCACACCGGCCGCCTCCGCTTCAGAAAGTAGGGGGCGGCCTCCAGCACAAGTCTGCCTCAAGTGACAATAAAATGTGGCTGTTGCTTCCCTTCCATGAGAATATGGCGTTGAACAATGGCCACAGTAAAAAACAAACAATGTCTTCTACCTGATGTGTTTTGGCTTGGAGTGTGGTGTATGTATGAACAGAGACACAGCTGCAGCACTGCCTAGAGGACTTAGAATGAAGGAGTTACTGATGGGACCAGAGAAGCAGCTAGAAGCACTGCCTAGAGGACTTAGAATGAAGGAGTTACTGATGGGACCAGAGAAGCAGCTAGAAGCACTGGCTAGAGGACTTAGAATGAAGGAGTTACTGATGGGACCAGAGAAGCAGCTAGAAGCACTGCCTAGAGGACTTAGAATGAAGGAGTTACTGATGGGACCAGAGAAGCAGCTAGAAGCACTGCCTAGAGGACTTAGAATGAAGGAGTTACTGATGGGACCAGAGAAGCAGCTAGAAGCACTGCCTAGAGGACTTGGAATGAAGGAGTTACTGATGGGACCAGATGAGGTGCCGGGTTTTTAGGAACCCGGTGGTGCCAGGGGATAACACCCGAAGACCTCTGAGTTCTCCCTTGTTCCGGACCACAGAAACAATGAGTCTTCTATCGCAGTCAAAGATCAAATTTTATTGGCAGCTACCAAGTAACACGTGTCCCAGAAGTACACCTCACGGACAGTAGGTTCTCGGGAGACTGTTCGTTTTTACAGAGCCAGCCTTCTCCTTATATACACAGTATATAGCTCCAAGCAAGAATTCTTGAGTTTATGATATGGCTGTACACATATTTCTACAATAATACAAAGAGCGAAGTCATGTAAGCAAGCCCACATTTTAGATGTCCAGTTCGTTTATAGATTACCCAGTTAGGCCTGGAACTCCCATCAGCTATCGATGAAACCTCAATAAAGAAGGGCACCTCCTAGTCATAAAACTGGCCATAAACAAGGAACGTGGACAGGTGCGTGTTTGCAGAAAGCATGGTCTGTATGTAGTGAATGGTTTGTGGAATGTTATGCACTGATGTTATCGTATTCGGCCACTGGGCGAGGAGCCGCCCAAACAGGTCTGGCCGAAGGCAGTGGAGTCAGTTGGGACAGGTCAGGGGGAAGTCGGGGAAGGTGGACGTGTCCTTTTGGATCAAGCTCGACCTTTGATTGACTTATCATGAGGGCAAGACGTAAGATGGATGCCGTTTACAAAATGGAGTCTAAGGGGTCGGGACGGAAACTATGATTTAAGGGTGTTGGCAAACTTCGATTATGATGCAAATGCACAGTAATGATGTCCTAGTCATTATCGGTTCGTCGGTACCAAATTCGTCATGGTATGTGGATGTTTTGTGACACGGAAAAGGACCTCGATATCGGGATAACAACAGGGTCCAGATTTTCAGAACCATAGACCCTCCTTTTGCCCTTATGTAAGGCAATAACTCATGTTAATCTGAGTCCAAATCGGTATGGAGAAATTCGCGGAGATGTTGCTGTAGCATCATTCCGTTACTCAGTTCGTCCTTTGACACAGGCTTCCGTACACACGAAGTAGCACAGAGGCCACATAGTGCAGGAGCGCACTGTATACACAGGTAAAACATGAACAGGAGTGCTAAGACCATCCCAATGAAGATCAACGTTTTCCATCCCCAGGCGGTGATCAGCTCCCAGACCCACCCCAGCAAAGACCAATCCCCTTTCTCTAGGTGAAGGGAACCAGATATTTCATGTAGCTTAGAGATGGCCTGGTATACCGTCGGCGCATTATCAGGGATGAAAATGCAACAACTAGATTGGATGACTCTACACACACCACCACGATCGGCGAGTATGATATCTAGGGCAATTCGGTTCTGAAGGGTCATGAGTCGATCCGACTGAAGCTCGGTTGTCAAATTGCCAAGGGCTCCGGCCGTTGTAATCACGGCGGATTCAACTATCCTTGCTAACTGACGAATATTCCTGCTGTTCACCATAGGCCCCCAAAACGTCAGAAAACCCTTTGCGAAGTCAGCAAATTCCTGACCCGCGGTGTCGTCTTTACTCACGACACCTAGCTGTCCTTGTCCGATGGTAATCTGCTCTGGCCGTGTAGGTGGGAGGTAGCAGAAATTAGATGAAACATGTACCTGCGAAGTCAGGGGGCAACCAGGTGTAGGCTTGGTCGTGGCAGACGAAATACGTGCCTTTGGCTGCTAAGAGTATAGGGGAAGTTCGGGAAGCGAATACATATGTTTCTGTGCAAATGCTCTTTCCTAACTGTGCTGTGGGGTCCCTACCAATACCCTGTAAACATAAGTGACCTCGGTGGGGCACTATCCAAACTGGGCGGGATTTCTTTGCTGCCTGGCTCTTGACCAGGTAAACCCCATGTTTAGTCACGTTCTAACGGGTGTAAGGACTGAGTTCATCTTTGGGTATTGTCAGGTATGTGTCGATATCCCTACTCATATTTCTTATCCCTGCAATTAGTGCCTTGTTACTGGAATCGCTCTCAGTGGAGCGGGTCGGGTATGGCTCTAGGGCGAATAGGAACATGGTCTGGAAAGCCCACAGAGAACCATAGTAACTGAATGGCAAAATGAAGTATGGGATTCCCTTATCGGTTGTGTGTGGCATGAGTCCGCATATCCAACAGTTTGATGTGTTCATTATGGACTGGTGTTGGTGTAGAAGCTGAATGAAAGAGTTATTTACAAATTCGAGTCTTCGGGCTGACTCGTGTTCAGGTAGAGGGTGAAAGTAGTGTGGAGAAATAGTGGGAGGAGGTGGTGGCTGGGTGTCATTCGAGAAGGTAACTTTAAATACGAATAGAGTATAACCAGTAAAAAACACGACTATGCTACATAACATTAAAACACATATTATCAGGAATCTTCTTTTGGACAGTATCGTGCATAACTCTTTTTCAAAGTTCGTGAATCTGATAGGTCTCTCTACCCTAGGAAACTCCATCCTCTAGTTGCTGCCCGCGGTGGTTGATTGATTCTCCCAGGGGGTGCACTCTGTTCAGTCCGGGGTAACTCCTGTGGACCAACCAGAACCGTGGACCTAAAACTTCCCCAGTTGCACTCCCCAGACTTCAACCGCGACCCTAGCAGCAGAACCGGATGGCGGTTCGAAAATCAAAAATGAGCTAGTTCCCTGGGACGAGAGAGCTGAAAAATCCAAAAAATAGTTCTTAGGGGAAAAGGGAAATCACATTAGATCAAGCTTTATTAGTCTCTTTGTCTAGACCGTAGGTTGTACCGTCGTTTCCCTGGTACGGTGTGGTCTTCAAACAATGTCTCAGGTTCGGTAGTGTCCAATTGCATAGACGGTGACACAAGTCCTTGTAAAATATGATCACTCTCCTTCTCGGTACCAGTTTCTTTCAAACGTGCCTCGCTGAAAGGGATGAAGCGAGGTACGGATTCGGTCTCGGAGTCGGCAAGTCCTTTATTGACCCATCAGTCGTATGAAAGGGGTAGAGGGACCCGTTTACAGTGGGTCCCATGTACCCAGTTCTTCTTGCCTTCCACCCGAACTGCTGATCTCGTTGAAAGCAGCACCAGGTATGGTCCGGTCCACCTCGGCTGTCCGTTGTTGGCGCGCTGAAAATTCCGCACCAAAACCCACGAGCCGGGTTCGATGAGGTGACCTGGATCGTCAGAGGCTGGCGGAGAGGAACTGTGAACCTGTTGGTGTAAAACACGCAATTTAGTTGTCAATTCGCACAAATAGTCAAGCAGTACGGGGTGTTCTATTTCACTGAGTTTCTTTGGTCTTGGCACGCCCCAGACGTTGGCTGGGCGGCCAAACACTATCTCATGGGGGCTAAGTCCTAATCTGGAATGGACAGTCATTCTGGTTGACAAGAGTGCTAGGGGCAAGGCGTCGGGCCATTTAAGACCTGTACTGGCTTGGATCTTGGCTAGTTTGAGTTTTAGAGTGCCATTGTAGCACTCTACTAATCCAGCTGATTGGGGGTGATTTGCAGCGTGGAATTTTTGGTGGATGCCTAGACACTCACACACTCTCTTCATCACGCATCCTACGAATTCACTTCCGTTATCACTCCAGACAATTCTAGGCATACCGAACCTCGGGAAGAACTCTTTGACAAGGGCTTTGGCAGTTGATAAGGCGGTGTTGTCCTTAAGGGGGTACGCTTCCACCCACCTTGAAAAGGCGCAAACAACAACGAGCACATACTTTAGATTGTTGCACCTCTCCATGTGGATGAAGTCGAGCTGCAAGACCTCGAACGGATACGTTGGAGGCGCAAAATGACCAGCTGGAGTTGGGGTTCCCCTACCGGGATTGTACTTCAAACACACCATACAGTTCTTGACCACATTCTCTGCATATTTTGGGATATGGCTATTCTGCCATACTGGGGCCAATAGTTTACATATTCCTTTCGAACTGATGTGCGCAATTCCGTGAGCCATCGTTACTACTGCAAGTACGTATGCATTAGGTAATAGCCATCGCTGGTGTTCTGATAGTTCGACCCAACAACCATTCGCATCTAATCTACCTGTGCTTTCTCTCCATTTATTCACCTCGTTCTCAGTGGCCTCGGCTTGTATCAATTTCACGCTTTCAATGGTGTCCTCACACATTCCCACATCAGCAATCCATCGAGCGGGACCCATAACATACATCCGACTCATTGTGTTCCTTGCAGTTTCTTTCGCAACCTCGTCTGCAAATGCATTCCCGCGGCCAACATCATCCTGAATCTTTTTGTGTGCACTGCATTTTATGATGGCGACTTGTAGTGGCAAGGTAAGTGACTCAAGGAGCTCATTAACTAGCTGACCATGTTGTATCTTTGCACCATGGGACGTAAGGAACCCACGTTCACGCCACAATCTCCCAAAACTGTGAGCCACACGAAAGGCATATTGGCTGTCAGTGTACACGTTCACTCGCTTTCCTTTCGCCAACACACATGCTCTGGTATGCGCTATAAGTTCTGCGGCTTGTGCAGAATCGTGGGAAATACGCGCAGTCTCTATAATGGTGTGTAATGTCGTTACGGCATATGCTGTAGTCGTATCACCATTCGGCAACTTGAAACATGAACCATCAACCCATAAAGTGTCATTGCATTCGGGAAGGGGAGTGTCCTGTAGGTCTACTCTCCCTTTTGTCTCTTCTTCTGTCCTAAAGCAGCAGTCATGGTTATCAATCTTGTCTGTGTCTGTTTCTGTTGGGATGGGAAGTAGCGTAGCGGGGTTGAGTGTACCACACCTCTTTATGTGGATGTGACTTGCTAGCAGTGTAAGTTCGTAACTGGATAGTCGAGCGCTAGTAAGATGTTGTGTCTTTGTCCTATTTAGCAAAATGTCTACTGCATGCGAAACCATAACGATCAGAGTGTTATTCATGACTAATCCAGCAGACTGTCGAATGCAGACAGCTGCTGCGGCGGTTGCTCTCAGACAACTTGGTAGGGCTTTAGCCACAGGATCTAGAGTTGCCGAAAAATACGCGCATGGGCGCTGTTTGTCCCCAAAGTATTGCGTTAACACTGATAATGCACAACCTTCTTTTTCGTGGACATATAATGTAAAAGGCTTACTGTAGTTGGGGTTTCCCAACACAGGTGCCGAACATAATGCATCACGCAACTCGTGGAAACTCGTCTGACAATCTTCAGACCAAGGCATAGGATTAGGCGTGTCTTTGCGGAGTAGTGCCACCAAAGGTTTGGCTAGTAGTGAGAAATTCGGTATCCACTGTCTACAGTACGATGTAATGCCCAAGAAGGCTCGAACCTCTCTCTGTGTCCTTGGGGCACTTAGTTCTGCAATTGCCTGTATTCTTTCTGGTGTCAGTCTCCTTCCCTCCTTCGACAAGATGTGACCTAGGTAGGTTACCTCTTGTCGACAAAATTGTAGTTTGGAAAGAGAGACTTTGTGCTTCATGTCACATAAGTGACGCAATAATAACAACGTGGCTTGTTTGCAAATCTCCTCAGTGTCTGCGGCGATCAGTAGATCGTCTACGTACTGGATCAAAGTTGACTCATCTGGCAGCACAATTGTGTCTAGTTGTGTTTTCAGAGCCTGACTGAATATTGATGGGCTTTCGCAGTAGCCTTGAGGAGCGCATTTGAAGCGGAAACTTCGTCCTCCTAAATTGAAGCCGAAAATATCTCTACTCTCCTCAGCAATTGGGATGCTGAAGAAAGCGTTTTTCAGGTCAATCACCGAGAACCAAGCTGCTGAAGCTGGAACCATTGTCAATAAAGCAGTAATGTCCGGGACAACGGGAAACTGTGGGATAACTACCTTGTTCACTTCTCTGAGGTCGATCACAAACCTGTACACAGGGGGCTGTGAAGGATCAGTACGCTTTAACACTGGTAAAACCGGACTGTTACAAACATTTCCTGTTGTTTCTTCGATGACATCTTTGTCAATCAGATCATAAACAATCGTCAACAACGCTCTTTCGCATTCGCTGGATATTTTGTATTGGGGAATACGTGGCAACCTAACGTTGGCTTTCAAAGTTATAACGTACGGTGCAATCTCCAAACGACCTACATCATTAGAACCATTAGCCCACAGTATATCAGGAAGTGATGACAATTCAGTTGGAATATCTTCTTTTGACAAATACATTGGAGAAATGACTTTTTTCCCTAAAGTAAGTTGTACTCCCGAGGGAGAACAGTACAAAGTCGCATACAACCTCTTTAGCAAATCCAATCCTAACAAATTTTCACCGCAACCTGTTGTAAGAATGAGGGGTGCTTCTAATTCACAGGGGCCAACAGAAAGGGATATAGGACTAGAGATCGGGTTTCTAACAGGGGCACCAGAGAAGCCTACTGAGACGTTCATTTCGCCAGACAAAGGTGCGCCAGGAAGTTTCGAGTGCATAATAGAACTTTTTGTAGCACCAGTATCCAGCAGAAAGGGCTCTGACACTCCTGAGGTAATTACCTCGACATAAGGTCCATCCTGATCTACTGGAACTGAAACTACTCCCTCTCTTTGTCCATGGCTGTCCTAGCAATCGTTACCCTCATTGACGTGTTCGGTGTAATAGTTGTCAGCATAGTACTGAGCTGACCTGGACGATGCATTATTCTGTTGGTCAAAGCTATTCATGGAATTCTGAGGTGGAAAAGAAGCTGTGTTTTGGGCAAAATTTCCACGGCCCCTACCTCTAGGAGCATGTTGAACACCTCTTCCCCTTACACCTGAAACACCGTTTAAGCGTCGCGCAAGAGCCGGACAATTACTTTTGAAGTGGTCCTCTTCCTTGCAATATGCACATTGATTCGGGCCATACGGAACACGCTGATGGGAAAACTCGTTTCCTTGCGCGTTTCTTGAATACTGCGGTTGTTGCTGATAATTGGGCTGACTAGCCATACGAGGCGTATAGGCCTGCTGGAGAAGAACGTTAGTTTTTAAATCTTTCGTCTTTTGTCTGCCTTATCTAGCTCGTCTTTGCGCCTGTTTTCGTAGTACTGAGCTGTTGCTAAAATCTGCGCTGACGTAGAGACAGCCCAAGCACTCTCTGAATCTTTTAGTTTAGTGCACAGTTCAGGAAGCAAATTATGTACAAATTTGTCTACGAACAATCTTTGGTCACCCTCGGTAGCCATATCCTGACCACTATGATCGGTGAAAGTTTCCTCGAATCTCGTGAAAAAGTCAGATACATTCTCGTCTTTCTTCTGCTTGCATGCAGATAGCTTGTCCCAGTTTACACGTACTTCAGGTATAATTGTCTTCATGTACGCAATAATTCTACCGGGAAGTTCAGCTATTAACGGCTCAGGCTTGAAACCACCGACTTGTCTAGCATCTGTAGTCGCAATGTTCGCCCACGAGTCACCTAATTCTTGGTCATGATCCGTATAACGAATTTTACTCCATAAAGGATGTGGAACAACGTTCCCAAACAACATGTCTATATCCGCTAAATTCATTATACATGAGCTTGCAGTTTGGGACAACTCCTTATAATACCCAGTCGGGTTTTTACGGGGATCGGGTAGTGTCTGCTTGAGTGCTAAAACTTCGGATCTTTTCCAGGGGACATGTACCCATACGCGCTGGAAATGAGGCAGAACCGGTGGAACTGCAGTTGCGTCACCTTCCCTCCAAACCGGAGGAACCTCTCTCATGGGGTATTGTCTCGCTCTTTTCCTACTAGATGTACCACTTTCAGAGGATGACCCAGAATTACCACCCGTACTTCGATGTGATAATAATATCTCAACTGCTTTTTCAACGTCGGGACCCACAATCATACCCTCCCCAAATTTAAATCGTACACTACACAACTCTTGCTGGTTGCTCTTCTGACCATTATCTTCCAAATCCTCACACAGAAAAACACACATCTGCTCAAACACGTATCTTTGCGTTGGTTCATCCCATTGACGGAAAACGTTCATGACAGACTCTACATCATATCTTGCTGTGTCAATAGGCCAATTCCGTGCTAGCTTATTCAATGATTCCCTTTCCTGACAATCGGGCATTTGGCTTCATAATTGTCTTCGTTCCGTATTAGGGGTCGTTTTAGGTGACCGAAAAAGTGGTGAAGGAAAGTTAGTAACAATGCTTGCCATTTTTTGCCAGACGGAAGGTGAAAGTGGAGGAATAACTGGTGGTAGAACAGAGTCACGCAGAGTAGAAACAGAAACATTCGTAGAACGAGTATCAGAGAGACTAGAAGGTGCGCTAGGCGAAACTTTAGAAGGAACAGTAGGAGAAATAGATGTGATTGGTGAGCCTTGAGGAGGCTGCACTAGAGAAACAGGAGCCAGCTGAAGAGCAGCTGGTGAGTGCTGTAAAGGAGCCTGTATAACAGCTACCAGAGGTGCAACTAAAGGTTGCGGAGGTGCTGTGGCATTTTGTGCATAGGGTGGTGGCGAATTTATTAAGTGGGACATTAATGGATCTTTCTCGGATCCTTTCTCTTGACCCTGTCCCTTATTTGGTAACATCGGGTAACATTTATCTACTGCTAGTTTCTTGCTCCTAAGCATTTGTTCTCTTTCCTGCTCTTCCTCGTTATCTCTGTATGCAACGGCAGCTTGCACCATCGACATACCTCTTTTATTCCTTTTTGCTAATTTTATTTCTTTCTGTTTGGCTTCTTTGCGCCATAGGCGGAAAGAGTCAAACATCGCCGGCCGGGCTTTTTTCTTGAACAATTTGACCTCTAAGTTATCTAATATTTCTGAGTCGAAACTACCATATTGGGGCCATTTTAAAACACCATCCTTGTGGGTGTATTTTATCCATACTTCGTTATATGCGATAGGACCTACGTCGTGTTTTACGTAGAGCTCATACATTGGAGTTCCAATCGGAGGAACCGGACAAGAATCCTCTAATCGGGAGTCCTTACTACAACCAAGACAAAACAAGTTTCCAAGTCTGCTAACACCAGGCATCTTCGCTCACTAGTCTAGCTTCAAACTTCAAAGGATTATCTATTACGATATTTCTCGTGAATACACGAGTCCTTCCGCTTTGGGGCTTGCAAGTACCAAATCAAAGCGTATCTCAAGGATACCAAAAACTAAGGACAAACTAAGGACTGGGAGACGCTCCACTTATACTTAACTGAAGTATTTGAAGATCTGTGTTGTCGCTAGAAGACTCGTCTATCGTTTCGCTCTACCAAGGATCACTGGGTCCAAAACAAGGCGATAGTCAGGGCAGCAGTCCTTCGTAGCCGTCGGGACGCGGGGAACCTCGCAGCAAAGACCTTCGGAACCACGTCGACATACAGGGGTCGCTGAAGTGGCTGGCCGTCCTCTGGAATTTTCACACGAAGCTCCTCACGAACATCTGGCTTGGACCGTCGCCGCTTGATACCGCCCCGAGTTGGGCGCCAACTGAGGTGCCGGGTTTTTAGGAACCCACTGGTGCCAGGGGATAACACCCGAAGACCTCTGAGTTCTCCCTTGTTCCGGACCACAGAAACAATGAGTCTTCTATCGCAGTCAAAGATCAAGTTTTATTGGCAGATACCAAGTAACACGTGTCCCAGAAGTACACCTCACGGACAGTAGGTTCTCGGGAGACTGTTCGTTTTTACAGAGCCAGCCTTCTCCTTATATACACAGTATATAGCTCCAAGCAAGAATTCTTGAGTTTATGATATGGCTGTACACATATTTCTACAATAATACAAAGAGCGAAGTCATGTAAGCAAGCCCACATTTTAGATGTCCAGTTCGTTGATAGATTACCCAGTTAGGCCTGGAACTCCCATCAGATATCGATGAAACCTCAATAAAGAAGGGCACCTCCTAGTCATAAAACTGGCCATAAACAAGGAACGTGGACAGGTGCGTGTTTGCAGAAAGCATGGTCTGTATGTAGTGAATGGTTTGTGGAATGTTATGCACTGATGTTATCGTATTCGGCCACTGGGCGAGGAGCCGCCCAAACAGGTCTGGCCGAAGGCAGTGGAGTCAGTTGGGACAGGTCAGGGGGAAGTCGGGGAAGGTGGACGTGTCCTTTTGGATCAAGCTCGACCTTTGATTGACTTATCATGAGGGCAAGACGTAAGATGGATGCCGTTTACAAAATGGAGTCTAAGGGGTCGGGACGGAAACTATGATTTAGGGGTGTTGGCAAACTTCGATTATGATGCAAATGCACAGTAATGATGTCCTAGTCATTATCGGTTCGTCGGTACCAAATTCGTCATGGTATGTGGATGTTTTGTGACACGGAAAAGGACCTCGATATCGGGATAACAACAGGGTCCAGATTTTCAGAACCACACAGAGAAGCAGCTAGAAGCACTGCCTATAGGACTTAGAATGAAGGAGTTACTGATGGGACCAGAGAAGCAGCTAGAAGCACAGCCTAGAGGACTTAGAATGAAGGAGTTACTGATGGGACCAGAGAAGCAGCTAGAAGCACTGCCTAGAGGACTTAGAATGAAGGAGTTACTGATGGGACCAGAGAAGCAGCTAGAAGCACTGCCTAGAGGACTTAGAATGAAGGAGTTACTGATGGGACCAGAGAAGCAGCTAGAAGCACTGCCTAGAGGACTTAGAATGAGGAAATACTGCTGTGACCAGAGACACAGCTGCAGCACTGCCTAGAGGACTTAGAATGAAGGAGTTACTGATGGGACCAGAGAAGCAGCTAGAAGCACTGCCCAGTGGACTTAGAATGAAGGAGTTACTGATGGGACCAGAGAAGCAGCTAGAAGCACTGCCTAGAGGACTTAGAATGAGGAAATACTGCTGTGACCAGAGACACAGCTGCAGCACTGCCTAGAGGACTTAGAATGAAGGAGTTACTGATGGGACCAGAGAAGCAGCTAGAAGCACTGCCTAGTGGACTTATAATGAAGGAGTTACTGATGGGACCAGAGAATCAGCTAGAAGCACTGCCTAGAGGACTTAGAATGAAGCAGTTACTGATGGGACCAGAGAAGCAGCTAGAAGCACTGCCTAGAGGACTTAGAATGAAGGAGTTACTGATGGGACCAGAGAAGCAGCTAGAAGCACAGCCTAGAGGACTTAGAATGAAGGAGTTACTGATGGGACCAGAGAAGCAGCTAGAAGCACTGCCTAGAGGACTTAGAATGAAGGAGTTACTGATGGGACCAGAGAAGCAGCTAGAAGCACTGCCTAGAGGACTTAGAATGAAGGAGTTACTGATGGGACCAGAGAAGCAGCTAGAAGCACTGCCTAGAGGACTTAGAATGAAGGAGTTACTGATGGGACCAGAGAAGCAGCTAGAAGCACTGCCTAGAGGACTTAGAATGAGGAAATACTGCTGTGACCAGAGACACAGCTGCAGCACTGCCTAGAGGACTTAGAATGAAGGAGTTACTGATGGGACCAGAGAAGCAGCTAGAAGCACTGCCTAGAGGACTTAGAATGAAGGAGTTACTGATGGGACCAGAGAAGCAGCTAGAAGCACTGCCTAGAGGACTTAGAATGAAGGAGTTACTGATGGGACCAGAGAAGCAGCTAGAAGCACTGCCTAGTGGACTTATAATGAAGGAGTTACTGATGGGACCAGAGAAGCAGCTAGAAGCACTGCCTAGAGGACTTAGAATGAGGAAATACTGCTGTGACCAGAGACACAGCTGCAGCACTGCCTAGAGGACTTAGAATGAAGGAGTTACTGATGGGACCAGAGAAGCAGCTAGAAGCACTGCCTAGAGGACTTAGAATGAAGCAGTTACTGATGGGACCAGAGAAGCAGCTAGAAGCACTGCCTAGAGGACTTAGAATGAAGGAGTTACTGATGGGACCAGAGAAGCAGCTAGAAGCACTGCATAGAGGACTTAGAATGAAGGAGTTACTGATGGGACCAGAGAAGCAGCTAGAAGCACTGCCTAGAGGACTTAGAATGAAGGAGTTACTGATGGGACCAGAGAAGCAGCTAGAAGCACTGCCTAGAGGACTTAGAATGAAGGAGTTACTGATGGGACCAGAGAAGCAGCTAGAAGCACTGCCTAGAGGACTTAGAATGAAGGAGTTATTGATGGGACCAGAGAAGCAGCTAGAAGCACTGCCTAGAGGACTTAGAATGAAGGAGTTACTGATGGGACCAGAGAAGCAGCTAGAAGCATTGCCTAGAGGACTTAGAATGAAGGAGTTACTGATGGGACCAGAGAAGCAGCTAGAAGCACTGCCTAGAGGACTTAGAATGAAGGAGTTACTGATGGGACCAGAGAAGCAGCTAGAAGCACTGCCTAGAGGACTTAGAATGAAGCAGTTACTGATGGGACCAGAGAAGCAGCTAGAAGCACTGCCTAGAGGACTTAGAATGAAGGAGTTACTGATGGGACCAGAGAAGCAGCTAGAAGCACTGCATAGAGACCTTAGAATGAAGGAGTTACTGATGGGACCAGAGAAGCAGCTAGAAGCACTGCCTAGAGGACTTAGAATGAAGGAGTTACTGATGGGACCAGAGAAGCAGCTAGAAGCACTGCATAGAGACCTTAGAATGAAGGAGTTACTGATGGGACCAGAGAAGCAGCTAGAAGCACTGCCTAGAGGACTTAGAATGAAGGAGTTACTGATGGGACCAGAGAAGCAGCTAGAAGCACTGCCTAGAGGACTTAGAATGAAGGAGTTACTGATGGGACCAGAGAAGCAGCTAGAAGCACTGCATAGAGACCTTAGAATGAAGGAGTTACTGATGGGACCAGAGAAGCAGCTAGAAGCACTGCCTAGAGGACTTAGAATGAAGGAGTTACTGATGGGACCAGAGAAGCAGCTAGAAGCACTGCCTAGAGGACTTAGAATGAAGGAGTTACTGATGGGACCAGAGAAGCAGCTAGAAGCACTGCCTAGAGGACTTAGAATGAAGGAGTTACTGATGGGACCAGAGAAGCAGCTAGAAGCACGGCCTAGAGGACTTAGAATGAAGGAGTTACTGATGGGACCAGAGAAGCAGCTAGAAGCACTGCCTAGAGGACTTAGAATGAAGGAGTTACTGATGGGACCAGAGAAGCAGCTAGAAGCACTGCCTAGAGAACTTAGAATGAAGGAGTTATTGATGGGACCAGAGAAGCAGCTAGAAGCACTGCCTAGAGGACTTAGAATGAAGGAGTTACTGATGGGACCAGAGAAGCAGCTAGAAGCACTGCCTAGAGGACTTAGAATGAAGGAGTTACTGATGGGACCAGAGAAGCAGCTAGAAGCACTGCCTAGAGGACTTAGAATGAAGGAGTTACTGATGGACCAGAGAAGCAGCTAGAAGCACTGCCTAGAGGACTTAGAATGAAGGAGTTACTGATGGGACCAGAGAAGCAGCTAGAAGCACTGCCTAGAGGACTTAGAATGAAGGATTTACTGATGGGACCAGAGAAGCAGCTAGAAGCACTGCCTAGAGGACGTAGAATGGGGAATTACCACTTGGAATGCAGACACAGCTACAGCACTGCCTAGAGATGACTTAGAATGGGGAATTATAGCTTGGAATACAGACACTGCTGCAGCACTACCTAGAGGACTTAGAATGGGGAATTATAGCTTGGAATACAGACACAGCTACAGCACTGCCTAGAGATGACTTAGAATGGGGAATTACTGCTTAGAATGCAGACACAGCTACCGCACTGCCTAGAGGACTTAGAATGGGGAATTACTGCTTGAAATGCAGACACAGCTACAGCACTGCCTAGAGATGACTTAGAATGGGGAATTACTGCTTGGAATGCAGCCACAGCTGCAGCACTGCCTAGAAGACTTAGAATGGGGAATTATAGCTTGGAATACAGACACTGCTGCAGCACTGCCTAGAGATGACTTAGAATGGGGAATTATAGCTTGGAATACAGACACAGCTACAGCACTGCCTAGAGATGACTTAGAATGGGGAATTATAGCTTGGAATACAGACACAGCTGCAGCACTGCCTAGAGGACTTAGAATGGGGAATTACCGCTTGGAATGCAGACACAGCTACAGCACTGCCTAGAGATGACTTAGAATGGGGAATTACTGCTTGGAAGGCAGACACAGCTACAGCACTGCCTAGAGGACTTAGAATGGGGAATTACTGCTTGAAATGCAGACACAGCTACAGCACTGCCTAGAGATGAATTAGAATGGAGGAGTTACTGATGGGACCAGAAAGCAGCTAGCAGCACTATGTGGAGGACTTAGAATGAGGAATTACTGCTGTGACCGGAGACACTGCTGCAGCACTACCTAGAGGACTTAGAATGGGGAATTATAGCTTGGAATACAGACACAGCTACAGCACTGCCTAGAGATGACTTAGAATGGGGAATTATAGCTTGGAATACAGACAATGCTGCAGCACTATGTGGAGGACTTAGAATGAGGAATTACTGCTGTGACCAGAGACACTGCTGCAGCACTACCTAGAGGACTTAGAATGGGGAATTATAGCTTGGAATACAGACACAGCTACAGCACTGCCTAGAGATGACTTAGAATGGGGAATTACTGCTTAGAATGCAGACACAGCTACAGCACTGCCTAGAGGACTTAGAATGGGGAATTATAGCTTGGAATACAGACACAGCTACAGCACTGCCTAGAGATGACTTAGAATGGGGAATTATAGCTTGGAATACAGACACTGCTGCAGCACTGCCTAGAGGACTTAGAAATGGGAATTACTGCTTGGAATGCAGACACAGCTACAGCACTGCCTAGAGATGACTTAGAATGGAGAATTACTGCTTGGAATGCAGACACAGCTGCAGCACTGCCTAGAGGACTTAGAATGGGGAATTACTGCTTGGAATGCAGACACAGCTACAGAACTGCCTAGAGATGACTTAGAATGGGGAATTACTGCTTGGAATGCAGACACAGCTGCAGCACTGCCTAGAGGACTTAGAATGGGGAATTACTGCTTGGAGTGCAGACACAGCTACAGCACTGCCTAGAGATGACTTAGAATGGGGAATTATAGCTTGGAATACAGACACTGCTGCAGCACTGCCTAGAGATGACTTAGAATGGGGAATTACTGCTTGAAATGCAGACACAGCTACAGCACTGCCTAGAGATGAATTAGAATGGGGAATTACTGCTTGGAATGCAGACACAGCTGCAGCACTGCCTAGAGGACTTAGAATGGGGAATTACCGCTTGGAATGCAGACACAGCTGCAGGACTGCCTAGAGGACTTAGAATGGGGAATTACCGCTTGGAATGCAGACACAGCTACAGCACTGCCTAGAGATGACTTAGAATGGGGAATTACTGCTTGGAATGCAGACACAGCTACAGCACTGCCTAGAGGACTTAGAATGGGGAATTACTGCTTGAAATGCAGACACAGCTACAGCACTGCCTAGAGATGAATTAGAATGGAGGAGTTACTGATGGGACCAGAAAAGCAGCTAGCAGCACTATGTGGAGGACTTAGAATGAGGAATTACTGCTGTGACCAGAGACACTGCTGCCGCACTACCTAGATGACTTAGAATGGGGAATTACTGCTTGAAATGCAGACACAGCTACAGCACTGCCTAGAGATGAATTAAAATGGGGAATTACTGCTTGGAATGCAGACACAGCTGCAGCACTGCCTAGAGGACTTAGAATGGGGAATTACTGATTGGAATGCAGACACAGCTACAGCACTGCCTAGAGATGACTTAGAATGGGGAATTATAGCTTGGAATACAGACACTGTTGCAGCACTGCCTAGAGATGACTTAGAATGGGGAATTACTGCTTGGAATACAGACACAGCACTGCCTAGAGATGACTTAGAATGGGGAATTATAGCTTGGAATACAGACACTGCTGCAGCACCGCCTAGAGATGACTTAGAATGGGGAATTATAGCTTGGAATACAGACACAGCTACAGCACTGCCTAGAGATGACTTAGAATGGGGAATTATAGCTTAGAATACAGACACAGCTACAGCACTGCCTAGAGATGACTTAGAATGGGGAATTATAGCTTGGAATACAGACACTGCTGCAGCACTGCCTAGAGATGACTTAGAATGGGGAATTATAGCTTGGAATACAGACACAGC
The DNA here is from genome assembly GCF_964261635.1 of Lissotriton helveticus. Lineage (NCBI taxonomy): Eukaryota > Metazoa > Chordata > Amphibia > Caudata > Salamandridae > Lissotriton > Lissotriton helveticus. The sequence continues at coordinate 1,714,677,104 of NC_136069.1, forward strand.
TACAGCACTGCCTAGAGATTACTTAGAATGGGGAATTATAGCTGGGAATACAGACACTGCTGCAGCACTGCCTAGAGATGACTTAGAATGGGGAATTATAGCTTGGAATACAGACACTGCTGCAGCACTGCCTAGAGATGACTTAGAATGAGGAATTATAGCTTGGAATACAGACACAGCTACAGCACTGCCTAGAGATGACTAAGAATGGGGAATTATAGCTTGGAATACAGACACTGCTGCAGCACTGCCTAGAGATGAATTAGAATGGGGAATTACTGCTTGGAATGCAGACACAGCTGCAGCACTGCCTAGAGGACTTAGAAATGGGAATTATAGCTTGGAATACAGACACAGCTACAGCACTGCCTAGAGATGACTTAGAATGGGGAATTACTGCTTAGAATGCAGACACAGCTTCAGCACTGCCTAGAGGACTTAGAATGGGGAATTATAGCTTGGAATACAGACACAGCTACAGCACTGCCTAGAGATGACTTAGAATGGGGAATTATAGCTTGGAATACAGACACTGCTGCAGCACTGCCTAGAGGACTTAGAAATGGGAATTACTGCTTGGAATGCAGACACAGCTACAGCACTGCCTAGAGATGACTTAGAATGGAGAATTACTGCTTGGAATGCAGACACAGCTGCAGCACTGCCTAGAGGACTTAGAATGGGGAATTACTGCTTGGAATGCAGACACAGCTACAGAACTGCCTAGAGATGACTTAGAATGGGGAATTACTGCTTGGAATGCAGACACAGCTGCAGCACTGCCTAGAGGACTTAGAATGGGGAATTACTGCTTGGAGTGCAGACACAGCTACAGCACTGCCTAGAGATGACTTAGAATGGGGAATTATAGCTTGGAATACAGACACTGCTGCAGCACTGCCTAGAGATGACTTAGAATGGGGAATTACTGCTTGAAATGCAGACACAGCTACAGCACTGCCTAGAGATGAATTAGAATGGGGAATTACTGCTTGGAATGCAGACACAGCTGCAGCACTGCCTAGAGGACTTAGAATGGGGAATTACCGCTTGGAATGCAGACACAGCTGCAGGACTGCCTAGAGGACTTAGAATGGGGAATTACCGCTTGGAATGCAGACACAGCTACAGCACTGCCTAGAGATGACTTAGAATGGGGAATTACTGCTTGGAATGCAGACACAGCTACAGCACTGCCTAGAGGACTTAGAATGGGGAATTACTGCTTGAAATGCAGACACAGCTACAGCACTGCCTAGAGATGAATTAGAATGGAGGAGTTACTGATGGGACCAGAAAAGCAGCTAGCAGCACTATGTGGAGGACTTAGAATGAGGAATTACTGCTGTGACCAGAGACACTGCTGCAGCACTACCTAGAGGACTTAGAATGGGGAATTACTGCTTGAAATGCAGACACAGCTACAGCACTGCCTAGAGATGAATTAAAATGGGGAATTACTGCTTGGAATGCAGACACAGCTGCAGCACTGCCTAGAGGACTTAGAATGGGGAATTACTGCTTGGAATGCAGACACAGCTACAGCACTGCCTAGAGATGACTTAGAATGGGGAATTATAGCTTGGAATACAGACACTGCTGCAGCACTGCCTAGAGATGACTTAGAATGGGGAATTACTGCTTGGAATACAGACACAGCACTGCCTAGAGATGACTTAGAATGGGGAATTATAGCTTGGAATACAGACACTGCTGCAGCACTGCCTAGAGATGACTTAGAATGGGGAATTATAGCTTGGAATACAGACACAGCTACAGCACTGCCTAGAGATGACTTAGAATGGGGAATTATAGCTTAGAATACAGACACAGCTACAGCACTGCCTAGAGATGACTTAGAATGGGGAATTATAGCTTGGAATACAGACACTGCTGCAGCACTGCCTAGAGATGACTTCGAATGGGGAATTATAGCTTGGAATACAGACACAGCTACAGCACTGCCTAGAGATTACTTAGAATGGGGAATTATAGCTGGGAATACAGACACTGCTGCAGCACTGCCTAGAGATGACTTAGAATGGGGAATTATAGCTTGGAATACAGACACTGCTGCAGCACTGCCTAGAGATGACTTAGAATGAGGAATTATAGCTTGGAATACAGACACAGCTACAGCACTGCCTAGAGATGACTAAGAATGGGGAATTATAGCTTGGAATAGAGACACTGCTGCAGCACTGCGTAGAGATGAATTAGAATGGGGAATTACTGCTTGGAATGCAGACACAGCTGCAGCACTGCCTAGAGGACTTAGAAATGGGAATTATAGCTTGGAATACAGACACAGCTACAGCACTGCCTAGAGATGACTTAGAATGGGGAATTATAGCTTGGAATACAGACACTGCTGCAGCACTGCCTAGAGATGACTTAGAATGGGGAATTATAGCTTGGAATACAGACACAGCTACAGCACTGCCGAGAGATGACTTAAAATGGGGAATTACTGCTTGGAATACAGACACTGCTGCAGCACTGCCTAGAGGACTTAGAATGGGGAATTATAGCTTGGAATACAGACACAGCTACAGCACTGCCTAGAGATGACTTAGAATGGGGAATTATAGCTTGGAATACAGACACAGCTACAGCACTGCCGAGAGATGACTTAAAATGGGGAATTATAGCTTGGAATACAGACACTGCTGCAGCACTGCCTAGAGATGACTTAGAATGGGGAATTACTGCTTGGAATGCAGACACAGCTGCAGCACTGCCTAGAGGACTTAGAATGGGGAATTACTGCATGGAATGCAGACACAGCTACAGCACTGCCTAGAGATGACTTAGAATGGGGAATTATAGCTTGGAATACAGACACTGCTGCAGCACTGCCTAGAGATGACTTAGAATGGGGAATTACTGCTTGGAATACAGACACAGCTACAGCACTGCCTAGAGATGATTTAGAATGGGGAATTATAGCTTGGAATACAGACACAGCTACAGCACTGCCTAGAGATGACTTAGAATGGGGAATTATAGCTTGAAATACAGACACTGCTGCAGCACTGCCTAGCGATGACTTAGAATGGGGAATTACTGCTTGAAATGCAGACACAGCTACAGCACTGCCTAGAGATGAATTAGAATGGGGAATTACTGCTTGGAATGCAGACACAGCTGCAGCACTGCCTAGAGGACTTAGAATGGGGAATTACCGCTTGGAATGCAGACACAGCTACAGCACTGCCTAGAGATGACTTTGAATGGGGAATTACTGCTTGGAATGCAGACACAGCTACAGCACTGCCTAGAGGACTTAGAATGGGGAATTATAGCTTGGAATACAGACACTGCTGCAGCACTGCCTAGAGATGACTTAGAATGGGGAATTACTGCTTGGAATGCAGACACAGCTGCAGCACTGCCTAGAGATGACTTAGAATGGGGAATTACTGCTTGGAATGCAGACACAGCGGCAGCACTGCCTAGAGGACTTAGAATGGGGAATTACCACATGGAATGCAGACACAGCTACAGCACTGCCTAGAGATGACTTAGAATGGGGAATTACTGCTTGGAATGCAGACACAGCTACAGCACTGCCTATAGGACTTAGAATGGGGAATTACTGCTTGAAATGCAGACACAACTACAGCACTGCCTAGAGATGAATTAGAATGGAGGAGTTACTGATGGGACCAGAAAAGCAGCTAGCAGCACTATGTGGAGGACTTAGAATGAGGAATTACTGCTGTGACCAGAGACACTGCTGCAGCACTACCTAGAGGGTTTAGAATGAAGAATTACCGACAGGGCCAGAGAATACACTAGAAGCACTGCCTTGAGGACCAATGAGGAATTACCAATGGGACCAGAGACACAGCTGTGTTGTATATCAATGGGGTAACCCCTCAAGCCACTGGACCTGGGTACATTGTGGTACACAAAATATGTCACAGCGGCACACAATTACACAATAGTATCAAGGTGTGGCAGACTTAATCTGGAAAATTTAAACAAAGTAAACATCCCCGCAGCCTTTAAGGAATCAGCTTCCAGCAGGGCCACGCTAAATTTGCCGTAATGACTTTCCTTTGTCTCAAGGCCTCCCAGCTTTTATGCCATAAGCGTGCCAGTCTCACACGCGCAGCGTGAACTATGAATAGTGATTCCGTATGGGTCTTTCTTACTTTAGAATCACAAACTTTGCTTCCCATCATAACCAAGCTCTGGTAAGCGCCCACTTCATCCTATGAAATTGCACCATTCTATGTGCATTAATTTACAATTAGATTAATGATCAGATTTGGAATGCCCCAAATTGGTGTTTCTTTTGTTATTTACTTTGCTTCTCACTTAATATTATGTGCGGATTCCTCTATACGTTTACACTAATAATATCTGCTGAATGTATACCTATGCATACACTCTACTTCTATATACATACGCATATGTCTTTGCGCATGCTGGATTCACACTAATGTTCCTACCTATAACAGTTTAATCTTTTTTTCAGGCACACCTAAGAATTATGTGATAATGCAGGTGGGATCACCTGATAAGCATAGATGATTTACTTTGAATTAATTTGAGTCCATTGAATACCAAGTTCGTAGTCATATGTTTAATTTCAATGTGCAGAACAACGTACCAATTATGTGCTCCTTGCAGATTGGGTCACCCGACATGCATAGATGCTTAATCTTGATTTTTCTCGTTTTGCTTATTTACCGTTTGAATTTAATCTAGAATAGGTGTGTATATATAAGCCTCAATACTGCATTTAACTAGACTATATGGCTCTTTTCTTTCCAATTTTTTCGTTTTTCTTTCATTCTTCTTTCTCTTTTCTTCTCTCTCGGTTTTTCTCCCTTGCGCTGCTCCCTCACCTATTCACACTTACTCCCAATCCTCCTCTGTCTACCTTCTGGTCTTTGTCCCTCTGTCCCTCAATTTTAATAACAACGCATTGATACTAATCTTTCACTCTGTTGCCTTCTATTTTCCTACATCTACACACTAGCAGCCTTGAAAAAGAATACAGTCAATAGGCCACTTGGGCGAAACACGTGTCAGCTGTTTTTCATCATTCCTGTCCTCATTTCATGCATGGAGTAACAAATAAAGACCATCCACACAAAACCATCAAAGAACGTCTGATCATCATTCTGCACTAACGTTGACAAATCAAGAGGGCACAATCCTCCATCTCCCTCTATATTTAACCCCATAATGGCTCTTGGGTGAAGCTATTTGTGAGGAATGTGCCACAACAAAATTGGGCCCTGACAATTGTAGCACCAAAGCCCAGAAATGTCCACCCAATGAGTTACCTACACAATAGTTTCAAGATGCGGCAGACTTAATCTGGAGAATTTAAACAAGGTAAACATCACCATGGAAGCTCAAAAAAAGATTGTGATTTTATTTCATCACATGATTGAAAACACAAGAATAAATACAGTTAATAAGACAATACATGTCCTGCCTTAGCATAAAATTGGTGCAAGTGAAGGGAAGTGTCAAGTGTCTGGGAAGGAATAGTGATAGTGATGAGGGTGGGGGAGGTAGTGTACATTACATACATCAACTTTAAATTGACCTATCCAGCCAGACTCCTGGCATTCGCACATATGGCAAATCATAACATATGAATATAGGTACAGATAAACATTCTCTGTTGCCTATGTTTGACACAATGGAAAAAGCTGTCGACGTTTCGACCCCTGTGAACATAAAGGTAGCTTGCACCTTAAAGGGGGGTCTTCATCAGGACCATGTTGGACTTGTGAGGGGGAAGCACCTATGAACAATGAATTATGGGATTAATCTGAGGATGTAGCATTAATGATTGCCTTGCACCAATGCAAGCACCCTTGCATAGAAACTCTGCTTCTGGGGTTTGGAACTGTCCACTGTGAACCTTGTTTTCGTTTTACATTAAATGAAAATAAGTATTTAATGCTCAGAGCGTAACATACTTTAAATTGGTAAAGCTGCTACAAAATCATAAACCTCCAACCCGAGGAATATAAAGAACTCATTGCAACAATTATGAAGACAAACATTGGCAAAGCCAATAGGTGTGTCATTGGCTGCCAGCCTTCTGGCATTCTTATTGTCCTTGCGAAACCTTATTTTTGGGGGTAAAACGCCAAGCCCTCATCAATCTTTTAAAAAAAAAACTCACAGGCTAAAATATTTTTTGCTCTACAAAAACACACATTAGCATAGTAGTGGCACTGAAGGGAACTACTTTGAGTGTGGAGGCGTTCCATGTGAAAGGGAGACATGCACTAACTCGTAGTGACGTCAGCCAATGGCTGAAGTCGGCGGATACATTGCCCCTTAATGCATGCTGGAGTGGGCGGAAGAGAAATGTGAGTGACAGCAGCCTCAGACTAATAGAAGAGGTCTGGCTGAAACCGCTATAAGTAACTATGCTATATACATCATCTTAGCAAAATCAAAAGGTCTTGGCTAACACAAAGGGGCATAGCTTCAGGGGCTTTTTGGGGTCTTACACCCCACTAATAAATGTATTTTCTGAGGAATATTTGGGCACAGGTGCTTGGTGAGGTGTCTGTCGAATTTCACCTGGGATTTTTGCATACACACACTGACAAAAGCACACACACTCTCATCTCTGTTTTGAAAGCCCTAAAAATGTTGATTATTTTACAAAATCTTGTGTTTCTCTCAATTAGTGCTCCTACTGATCCATATTTTTCTCCCTTTCCACTGCCTTTAAGCCCCCTTTTATCCACTCTGCTTGTCGTATAATCTATTTTAACATTATTAATATGCCAGTGTTATTCTTGGGAAATTTGGAGCTTCCCCCCACCTCATTGTTACTGACCAAGCTACGCACCTGCTAACACAGACCAAAAGAAGTCAAGAAGGAAGGAAGAGGGGAGGAGCCAAGATGGCGACCGGAGCAGACCTGTAGGCTCCCGGCTCCGCCAGTCCTTTTCAGCCGTGCCGATATCCTGATTCTGATCCTGGCGGAATTGACGGCAGAGTGGGTGCGTTGCGGCGCTGATCCCGGCGGTGCTTTCCCGGACCCTCGACCTGCCCGGCAACCGGAGATAGCCACTTGCCAGTCCGTGGCCCTGGACCCCGCTTGTACAGGCTCATCCTGCCGTGCCTCGGAGACCTGCTGTCGGCCGGAGTGCTCCGTCGGCGCTGGCTGCTGGACCACCGGCGTGACCCTTGAGAGGCGCTGCCTGAGCCCAACCACCTGAAGGGATTCATAGCGGGCGGAGGGACGGCGGCGCTCACGAAGCTGCATTACCCCATCGGAACGGCACCTTTGTTTGAGGCTGAAGGTACGGGGAGAAGATTGCCCGGCCATGTTGGATTGCCCAGGACTGCCTGACCCCATGCCTCTCTATCCGGGATTGTCAGGGGGCGCCTAACCTGCACTGCGTGTCTCCCTGACACGGCACATACCCCCCCGCCAGCATTAAAAGGGCGTATACTAGTGCTTTAATTATCCTGGTGAACGTCCCGGGGTTTTGCCATAATGGCTTTGTGTGCTGACATGTTTTGTGGGGAGATGCGCCCGTCCTCGCCAGCGACCTGTGCTGCCCCGCCTGTAGGTGAGCCCGAGGTTCGAGAGATTCCCCCGGGACCTGTGGGACAGCCTATATTTTCTCTTGGCACCGTTCTGTCCGCTCTGTGCGACCTCCGTGCGAAGATGCACCACTGCTACGGAAGATTGGGAGGCAAGCTAGATGACATGGCGTCTGCGCTGCGGTGGGACAGTAACGATCTGGTTCCGCAAAGCTGCCGCCTGCCCCCGCTTACACTGCACGAGGACACAGCGCTTTCTCCGGCCTGTTGGACACCTGAGCCCGCTTCCTATTTTGTTGGCACCCAAGATCGCCCGCCTGACAACTCCACCCGGGATACTTTGTTTTCCCTTACAGTGAAGAGTGATACATTGTGGCTGGACTTATTATCGTGTGCGCCTCGGGATCTATCTGTGGCATTGCTGGTTCTACCGTCTGCTCCTGTGTTGTGCCCCCTGACTTTGCTGCCTACAAACTTGTGTACTCCTGGTGTCTCTGTGGAACTTTCTGCTACATTCGACGGATTTCCTGGTGACTCTTTGCGGCCATTTTGCGCTTCCATATTGCTTTTGTTCTATCTCTCGCCATTTTGCTTCTTTGTTCTGCGGTGGGTGGGCCTCTCTGGGGAAGCGCACCTGGGGGTGTATCCACGTTCGGGCCAGGGCTAGGCTGCCTTTCCTGTTATCGGCTTCTTGGCTGGTTGACCGGGGTCTGGGATTGGTTTTTTTTTTTTTTTTTGGCATCCAGATTACTTGACCGCTGTGAATTGCTGTTTCACCTTTTCTCCCCGGCCATATTGACTCTTTGTATCCGAGGGGATGGGTTTCCCTGGGGGACTGTATGCAGGGTTGCATCCACGATTGGGATAGGGCTAGGCTGCTTTTCTTTGCCATCGACTACCTGGCTGGCGAGAACGGGAATGGGACTGTTTTGTACATGCCTCGAGCGCGCACTGCGTGATGACTTTCTCCGCCTGTATTAGTGTTGCTATTTACTACTGTACTGGGTGTTCAGGGAGGAAGGTTTTGTGGACTGCGATCTTACTACCCCAGCCCTACTACGATGTCTCTTGCCCTAGGCGGCCAACTGCCTCGCCCTCAGCATTCATGGAGCCGCTGCTACAATAACTTGTTATCCTGGCCGACTGCGCCTATTCTGTGATGTTATCGATAAATTGTACTTTGCAACGCACTGATGCTTTGAATGCGCAGCTCCTTTTGCTTGATGGCGCTGTTTGGGAACGGTGGCGTCCATTTTGTCTAGGACCATCTCCTTTATGTTGAGTACGGCCATTTGGTCTCTTTGTTTTCAGTGGGGGCGGGCTCTCTGAGGGAGTCATGTTCTGGGATACGCTTGCGGACGGGCCAGGGCTAGGGGGCATTTTTCGATGGCCGTGTGCTTGATTGGCGGGTGGGATTCGGGCTGGGGCGCTTCTTCATTGTGTGTCGCTGTTCTCTGTGCTGACTTTCCCCACTCTCTCGTGTGCTTAGGGCTGTCCTGTTGTGTTCGGGGTGGACGATTTACTTGTGGCCGGGGTGACCGAGAGCATATAGATTTGGCCCTCTTCTTAGTGAGGCTATGCCTGGGGGGGTTTTGTTGTACGGGCCGGGGCTGTGGGTGTTTTCCCCGTTTGTTTTGCTAGCCCGGCTGTGGGGTACCCAGATTGCACGACATTTTACTATGTTTCTTGCGTTGAATGTGCTGATTTTCCCCACTTCAGTTTGTAATTGCTATGTCATGTTCTTTACTCTTGCTGATGGGGGGGCGTACTTTGTGCTGGCCGGGGATCTGAGTGTGACTGATTCTGCCATTCTTTTGGACCTATCTCTTCCGCATCTACTGCTCTGCACGGCGTGACGGTTTTGTATGTCAGGGAGTCCGGGTGATCTGGTATTGGGTGGGCTCCTCCCCACCTTCTCTTTTTCTGGGAGTTGTGGATTGGTTTATTCTTTTCTCACTCCCTATATTTCAAGTGTGAGGGGTTTTCTTTCCTTTTTCTTCATTTTTCTTTTTCTTCCTTTTTTCTTGGTCTATATTTCGGGTTCTTTAATGGGCGACAGACACTTTGCCGGGGGGGGGGGGTAGGCCGTAGCCTCCGCATTGGTGTTGGGTGGGGGGAGGGTTTTATTTTTCATTTAGTTTCTATGGGCCTTATTTTTCTATGTTTCTGCGCTTTCTTGGTCTGTTTCTGTTCTGGGTCCGCGGTAGGGGTTGATGGGGAGGGGGTGGCGCTGTAGGTGGGGCGTAAATGCTGGCTAATTATCTTGTTGTTTTACTTTGCACCGCCATACTGTCTGTGGTCTTATTTTCCGTTGTTGTTCTCAATGATGATGCCACCTGCCTATGTTGTGATTCTAATGTGTGGACTCAGTTCCCCTTATCTCTTATTCTTTACTGATTTATGTTTAGATTGGGAACGAACTTAAAATTAACCTTTAATGCTCCTTTTCCTCGGTGACATGATTCTATTCAGTGTAACGTTTATTAATTGTTGCTATGTCATCCGCTGCCGCTGAGGAAATGTATTGCTTGCAATTGTGCTTCAAAGTGTCGTGGCCGGCCTGACGGTTGTGGGCCCGTATTTGTTCTTTTTCGTGCACAATAAAGGTTTTCAAAAAAAAAAAAAAAAAAAAAAAAAAAAAAAAAGAAGGAAGGAAGAGGGGAGAGGAGACGGCCTAACGGCTAGGGCGGTCGACCTAGAATCTGGGGAACTGACTTTGAGTCTCGGCAATGACGCTGAACATCCTGTGATTCTGGGCAAATCACTTATTCTTTCCATACCTAACAAATATCAATGTGTGTCCTCATGTAACATAACTGGTGCTATTTAAAGTGCTCTGATACATGATTCGGGTCAAGTTTGTGCTATATAAAACTCGAAGGAAGGCAAGAATGAAAGAAGGCAAGAAAGAACAATAGAAGCATAAAGAAGAAAAGAAAAACTCAAAGAGAAATAAAGAAGAATAGACGGAAGGAAAGAGATGAAAAGAAAGGAAAGAAGGAGAAGAAATTAAAAAAAGAAGAAAAAAATGATAAGGAAGAGAGAGTAAAGGAAGGACTGGAAGGAAAACAGGTAAGAATGAAAGAAGGCAAGAAAGAATGATGGAAGGAGAAAGAAGAAAATAGAAGGAAAAAGAGAGAGAGAGACAGAAAGAAAGAAAGAAAGATAAGAGAATACCACAGCACAGTTGTAAATGGACACACTCTGGTATGCTGTGAAACAGCAGGAGTCAGAAAAGCAAACACTCCAAAAAAAAGTTAAAGTAGCATTGGCAGGAGATAGGATCTGATAAAGATGGAACGTGTCCTGTGATCACATCAGAAGTGTCCCTCTATCACACCAGGCTCTAAACAGAAAGATAACACTAACGTGATTGATTATAAATTAGAAACAAAAACCCCAGCACTGAAGGGCACTACCTTGTGTGTGGACGTGCTCCTTGTGGGAGAGCAAAATGCAGTCAGTCAAAGTGAAGTTAATCAGTGGCTTAAGTGGACTCCCCCACTTCCCTATGCTGTTTGCTGTAGTGGGTGGAAGCAAAATGTGACCAATAGACCTTCAAATGAATCCCCCCAAATCCAGAAAAACATCACCCACGCGCTCATTACAAGCAGACTGGTCTACGGAAACGCCCTCTATGCCGGAATCAACACATCCCGGCTTCACAAACTTCAAACCATCCAGAACACAGCAGCCAGACTAGTCCTCGGCATCCCACGACATGATCCCATCACCCAACACCTATGAGACCTCCACTGGCTCCCGTCGGGAAGAGAGCAATTTCCAATCTACTCACTCACCCCTACAAATCCCTTCACAACATCAGACCCAAATACCTCAACGAAAGAGTTTCCTTTCACGTACCAAAAAGGAACCTCCGCTCCGCCGACCTCGCCCTGGCAGAGACCCCACGCATCCTTAGAACCAGAGCAGGCGGAAGAGCCTTCTCCTACGTCACTGCAAAGGCCTGGAACGAGCTCCCAGTCAACATCAGATGCACCACCACTCCTCACACCTTCAGGAAGAACCTCAAGACCTGGAACGAGCTCCCAGTCAACATCAGATGCACCACCACTCCTCACACCTTCAGGAAGAGCCTCAAGACCTGGAACGAGCTCCCAGGCAACATCAGATGCACCACCACTCCTCACACCTTCAGGAAGAACCTCAAGACCTGGCTGTTTTGGCTGAATCGGAGCTGCACCCCTCTCCCCTCTCCCAGTGCCTTGAGACCCTCACGGGTGAGTATGCGCTACAAAATTCCCCAATTGATTGACTGATTGACTGATTGATGAAGAGAGTTGTCTGAAGCCGCTGTTTGTGAGTATATTATACATATTTTACTAAAATCATAGGTCTTGGCTAATGCCAGACCGAAAAACCTAAATTGTCAAGATTTGCAACTCCTGATCTGGAGTCTCATTAAAAAGGCAAATGGATGGCTGTTTGCAAATATGTTGATTACCTGTCTAAGGTATAATGAATCACCTCTAAAAATCTATTCTCAGTAATGGTTTATATATAATTCAGCTTCATGCCCTCGGTGGGGCCAGGCTCTTTATTCCCTTCCCACCCATCACAGGCAGGAGCCTGCAGTTTTCTTTCTATTACAAGTCTGGACCTGTGAGCCTGGTAGGATCAGATGTTAATGTTAATGTTAATGTTAAGCTAAACTTATAAAGCGCACTGACACCATAAGTTTCCTGGCGCTAAATGATGATTGTAAGGAGGCAACCGAGAGACTAATTGTACTTAGGAAAGAGCCAGGTTTTCAAACTCTTTCGGAAACTCATCAGGGTGCCAGAGGTCTTAATTGCCAGGGGAAGGCAGTTCCACAGCTTAGGTGCCAAGTAACTAAATCTGCGGCCTCCCAGCTTTTTAAGTTAAACCATAGGGGTGACCAGGAGGTGGAGATGAGCTGAGCGGAGGTTGCGGGCTGGGCAATGCGTGACAATGAGTGATTCAGAAAATCAGGACAGTTGCAATGGAGGGCCTTAAATATTAAACAGCCAATCTTGAAGGCGGCCCTTTGTTCGATTGGCAACCAGTGCAATTTGTGCAACAAGGGTCTCGCTGACTGCCATTTTGGAGTTTTATAGATAAGCCTTGCTGCCTGATTTTTCACAATCTGTAAACGGTGGAGCAGGGACTGTGAAAGGCCAGTGTAAAGGGAGTTAGAGAAATCAAGACGGCAAAGAACAAGGGAGATTACGACTTGTACTAGTGCGTCATGTGAGAGCAGATAAGAGATTTCACGAATTTTCTGCAGCTGAAACATACTGGACGAGATAACAGCCCCTACATGGGTTTTAAGAGAGAGGTCAGAGTCGATAGTAATGCCCAAGCTCTTGACCGAACCAAAGGGGCTGGGAGATACGCCCAGCTCCGTTGGCCAGAACTGTGGGCCCCAATGAGCCGCACAATTGCCAGGCAGGATGAGTTCTGTTTTCCCCGGATTCAGTTTAAGTTGGTTGTGGATCATCCATTGCTGAATGTGGAGCATCACTGACTGGAAATCTGATGCGGCATCGGTTGAGTCCAGGGGGAAGATGATCTGCATGTCATCAGCATAGTTGAGGACAGTGCATTTCCAGTTTCTTAACGAGTGGATCAATGGCCGGAGGTACAAATTAAACAATAAGGGGGAAAGGGAGGATCCTTGCGGGACTCCGCATGTCGTGGGTACCTGAGTAAGCATGGGCGGATTTTGCGGATCCGCGGATTTGCGGATCATGGATCCGCAAAATTGGCGGATTTTGCGGATTTGCGGATCCGCGGATTTGGGCAGATGAATGAGTCACTGATTTTGAGTTTCAACTAGTTCCAGCGACCATGTGTGTCTTATTCAATCCCCCCGAGGGGCACAGGGGTCCCTTGGGTGAGCCGTCCATCATAGTGGGTCAATGGTGGGAAGACGGTGCACACCGCGAGTGTGTGGGCGGGGCTTCCACTCACGGGCAGGGCCCTGGATGCCAGCTTGTCCGACACGGTGGAGAAGGATGTCATGATCCACTGTGTCGAACACAGCCGACAGATGCAGGAGCACTAGTGCCTGTGGGGACCCCCTGTCTGCATTCCCCCGCAGAACATCCAGGACTTTCAGGATGACAGCCTCAGTGGAATGAGATGGCCTAAAGCCAGCTTGATTGGGTTCCAAAAATCCGGAGTTCTCTATGAATGTTGACAGGCACGTAAATACATGGGCCTCTAGAAGGTTAGACATGTAGGGCAAGAGGGAGATAGGCCGGTAAATAGCGGGATTGGCGTGATCAGCTCCCGATTTTTTTAAAAGGGGGACTAATATCGCCTCCTTAAATGCACTGGGGACCGTGCCAGTACTAAGAGAGGCATTCAGGAAGGGGAGAATGCTATCAGGAAGGGAGGGAGGAAAAGACCGCCCTAAGAACTGAAGGGGGCAGCAATCCTTAGGGGACCTTGATTTGATACGGGTTGTGAGCTCAGAAAGGATGCTAGGGGTTATAACTGAAAATTGGGTATGGGAGAAAGCGTTAAGAGGGAGGAAGTCTACCAGACTGGCAGAGATGGGGGAAGGGATAGTGTTCTTGATGTCCACAATTTTCTGGATAAAGAAGGTATTGAGCGCGTTGCAGGTTTCTTGGGTCGGGGCCTGGGTGGGGAGAACTCTATGATCCGATGAGAAGTCATTCATAATTTTGAAGACTTCTTTAGATTTATTACGGGCTGAGAGGATTCTTTCAGAGACATGTGAGGCCTTTGCTCTAACGATCGCACTTTTGTATTCTTTACAGGCCATCACAAACAGCAGTCGGTCCGAATTGGAGTAACCATGCCTCCAATTACGTTCTAATTGGCGTAGCTTCAGTTTTAATGCTTAAAGTTCTCCTGAGAACCATCAGTGGGAATTGCCATGTCTGGCATGTGCAAATTTAGTGAGGGGGGCAAACCTGTCACTGGCTGTTTGCAGCCAGTTGGCAATGTCACCCTCCATAGAGTCAACACCTGATTCAGGGTCATTAATGGGACAAGTATTAGTCACAAAGTCAAGGAACCCTTGGGAGTCATAGGAGTTCCATTTGCGAGACAACCCGCCTGCTAAAATAGGGGCGCTGGCCCTATCTTCAATTGAGATAGAGACCTCTATCAGGTGGTGGTCCGACCAGGTACAGGGGGAAATAATCGGACAGGATAAAACTAGATTATGAGTCCAAATATGGTCGAGAATACGACCCCTAATATGGGTGGGTGCAATGATATGTTGTATCAAATTGAGGCTAGTTAAAATTTCAAATAATTCCATGGCATGTGGTCCAGCTTGGTCGTTATCGAACCAATAATTAAAATCACCAAAAATAGCGATTCTAGTATGGTGAGTCAGCAGGTCAGCTACCTGTTCACTCAGTGAAATGGGGAACAAAGGCATCGACTGGGGGGGGTGCGGTAGAGCAATGCAAGAGCGAGGGCACCTGCCTCAGTTTCAATATTGATGACTAAATTGTCTACCCCAGGCAGCGTCAATGAGGCAATGGCAATAAATGTAATTTTTTTTATGTATAATGGCTGCTACCCCTCCCCCGGGGCGGCTAGATGGTCGGTTAGCATTAAGGATGTAGTAGTCCGGGGGGGCGCCAGAACGTCCGGGTGGGAGTCAGACGTAAGCCATGTCTCAGTTAGTAGCAAGACATCTCGTTTATCCGTAGTAAGTAGGAGAAATAGGTCTAGCTCGTGTTTCACTATAGAGAGCGTGTTGAGATAGAGCACCCGAAGCGGTGTGTCATTGCTTAGTGCCTGCGGTGATGTTTTAGAGGGAAAGCGGGTGACCTCACACTCACTCCTTACAAAGGGACTCTGCGCGTTCCGAGAGATGGCCAGGTGTGAAATGCGCTCAAGCGTACCGGGAGATAGCGAGATGTCCGATGACTGTAACTCTCTGAGCGCCTTAGCTAGATAAATAATAGATTGGCCAGAATTCCTGGCCCCTGGTCCCGGACTGGCGTGGACGGGCGCAGACGGGCTTGCATTTGGCGCGCCTTTGGCACGCCGCCGGCGTGTCCGCTGCACCCGTCCACTGCGCTCCCCTGAGAGGTACTGCATTAAGCCGGGACAGCCCGCCTGAGCTGGTTGCTGTCAGCACACATGACATGAGGCATCTTTGTAAGTGGGGTCATTAGGAGACCTGTGATCACTCACGGTTCTGATGCTTAAGAGGAGTAAAACAGAGCAGGCACATGTATGTCCATGTACCACCAAGAGAGCAGGGGGTCCAGAGGTGCCCAGCGCCGGGTGGGGTCCCTCACAGTCTCTGCCAGACCTTTCTTTTCCAACTCCACAACGCACGCCTGCACAGTGTCGACCCCTATAGGACTAGGAAAGGAAGGATCTCCAAGTGGTCTGAACTAAAATGTGAATGACATTTTAAGAGACCAATGGGTGAAGACCTCTAAGCAAGCCTGCTCTATGAATGGATAACAACTTGTGCATTAATAGACAGGTCACTGCAGTAACTGCTACAGTTATCAATGGAGTATTGATACCGCAGCAGAGGTAGGCAGACAAAATATCGAAATTAAAATATCGATATGCAATAATATCGATGTTTTAATATCGATGGTACAGTATATCGATGTGCCATAATATCGACAGACAGAATATCGAGATTAAGGTATGTATGTTAGTAATATCGAAATTTTGTTGTTTAGTGTTATGTATTTTATTTTGTTGTTTATTGTTTGCTAAATATGTTTAGAAATGTATGTTTGAAAATTAGTCATTTTGTTAACATTTTGCGTTTTAGTATTAGAGCGGGTTGTGGGTTTATAGGGGAATAGGGTGGGAAGTAATTTAATAATAATTAATTAATTAATATATGTTTGTACATATTTTTAATTAATAATTAATTGGTAATTAATTAATATTAATGAGTTAATTAATTAATATAATTTTGTACGTATTTTTCATTAATAATTAATTGGTAATTAATTAATATTAATTAGTTAATTAATTAATATAAAGTTGTACATATGTTTATTTAATAATTAATTGGTAATTAATTAATATTAATTAGTTAATTAATTAATATAATTTTGTACATATTTGTAATTAATAATTAATTGGGAATTAATTATTATTAATTAGTTAATTACATTAATTAGATTAATTTTTTTATATATATAATTTTTTTTATTGTTAATTAATTATTTGGGAAACATTAATATTAATTAGTAAATTAAATTAATTATAGCTAATGTGCTAATATATTTACTTTATTGTTATTGTTAATTAATAATTAATTGGTAATTAAATAATGTTAATTAATTTTGGGTAAAGGAGTATTTTTAGGGTTCCGGGTCAGTTTTCAGTTCTTGGGTAAAGGGGTATTTTTGGGGTTCAGGGTCAGTTTTCAGTTCTTCGGTAAAGGGGTATTTTTAGGGTTCAGGGTCAGTTTTCAGTTTTTGGGTAAAGGGGTATTTTTAGGGTTCAGGGTCAGTTTTCAGTTCTTGGGTAAAGGGATATTTTTGGGGTTCAGGGTCAGTTTTCAGTTTTTGGGTAAAGGGGTATTTTTAGGGTTCAGGGTCAGTTTTCAGTTTTTGAGTAAAGGGGTATTTTTAGGGTTCAGGGTCAGTTTTCAGTTTTTGGGTAAAGGGGTATTTTTAGGGTTCAGGGTCAGTTTTCAGTTTTTGGGTAAAGGGGTATTTTTAGGGTTCAGGGTCAGTTTTCAGTTCTTGGGTAAAGGGGTATTTATAGGGTTCAGGGTCAGTTTTCAGTTTTTGGGTAAAGGGGTATTTTTAGGGTTCAGGGTCAGTTTTGGGTTTTTGGGGTACAGGGGTATTTTTAGGGTTCAGGGTCAGTTTTGGGTTTTTGGGGTACAGGCGTAAAGGGTAAAAATAAAATAAATTTAAATTTAATTTAAATCAATTACATGAAATTAAAAGAAATAAAATTACATTAAATTATTACATTTTTAATTTATTTTAAATGTATATGTAGTACTTTTAATTATTTAATTATGTTTTAATGTTTTTATTAATATTTGTTAAATTATATGTATTTTAACATTATTTTTACATTATTATCAATACATTTAAAAAAACGATATTTTTAATTTCGATATTTTTGTACTACGATATTATTTTTTCGATATTTTTGTACTTACCTTTATGAAGATAGGATCCCGATATTATTGTCCTCGATATTTTTGTTGCGATATTTTTGTATTGCGATATTTTTGTGGTCGATATTATGTCAGACATTCGCAGCAGAGGGTCTCCAGCATGAAGAATGTCTTAAAATGTCTATTAATATGTGTTGTGATGTACCTGCATCAACTGTAGGTGGTATACCTTTAAAGTACTTAGTCATATAGTTCTATGATGATGTAGAGTATTAGAATGTATGTATCTTAGCAACATGAACATAACTTCTGCTGTGAGCTGTTGACAGAGCAAGTCGCACTGGCTCTGTTATGAATGTAGCCAATAAATTAACCAGCGCAAGACTTCTCATGTCCGCTTAGTTACTACAAATGTATGGGGACGACTCCTGGCTACATCTATGAACCTACGCAGTGCATTTTGTGAACGTAAGATTCAGCTTATATCACGGTGTGGAAAGAACTTCGCTGGGGTGGTTTAACCAAGGCCTTTTTGGCATGATATTGAGACCTGGGGCCAAGGAGCAAGTGTTAGTTGTCGACTGTGAAGATATTAATTGTGAAAAAGTGAGTATCACATAGAAGAATAAGTTTCCGGAAGTATTTAGCAAAAAGCTGGGAAAGTTCAAAGGTTTCAGACATAAGATTATCGTCAAAAATGGAGCCCAATCTATTAGGTACAAACCTAGAGGTGTTCCGTTCAGTGTGAGGGAGGATCTTGAAAAAGTAATAAAAGAGTTGTGTGGAAAGGGTACAATTGAACCTATGGATTCTTCTCTGTGGCTTTCTCCATTAGTCATAGCCAGAAGAAGGGGAGGTCACCTTCGCGTCTGTGTTGATCTGAGATCCCTAAATAAAGAAATATGGGTGGATTTGCACCCTTTACCTAAAATCAATGATCTATTTTCGCTCACCAAGGGGGCACGTACTTCTCCAAATTAGATCTAGCCAGCGCGTACCACCAGGTAGGCATGCCCTTTGGGCTTGCTTCAGCAGCATCAGTTTTCCAGAGGATAATGGGCAATATACTCAGGGATGTGGAAGGTGTTCTGGTATTCCAGGACGATGTACTCATTTTTGGGAATAATATTACAGCTCCTGACACTGTTTTGGAGAAATTTTTAACATTGTTCAATAAACTTGGTTTGGTGTTAAAGGAGGAAAATGTAAATTTCTTTGTTTAAACGTTGAATACCTGGGGCATGTCATATCTCAGGATGGAATCTGTCCTCGTCCAGGCTTACTTCAGGATATCTTAGATGCCCAGAACCAGTAGATAAAGCTGGTGTCAAGTCACTATTAGGACTATGTGAATACTACTCTCAATTCATCCCAAATTTTGCATCCATGGCACGTCCTATAAGTAATTCACTCAAGAAGGGAGTCAAGTTCGAATGGGGAGAGGAGTGTATTTCTGCTCCTGAATTAGTTAATTCAACTTTGAAAGATAGTCCTATTTTGAAACCTTTTGACCCTAGATTATCTTGCTGTGTCACAGTGGATGCGAGTCACAGAGGTATCGGTGCCACCCTAACTCAATGGGACAAAAACTGTGAGAACACGGTTTGTTTTGCATCCAGGCCGCTAAGGACTCCTGAGCTCCAGTACTCGGTCATAGAGAAAGAGCTTTTGGCCTGCCCATGAACAGGCCAAAAGCTTTGGACCATACATCTGGGAAAGTAGTTTTTACTCCTCACGGATCACAAACCACTAGTAAACATTTTGGGCGGTAGTGTGAGTAAGTGCTGTTCACCTAGAATTATGTGGATGGTAACTAAACTCTTGTAATATCAGTTTAGAGTTCAACACATCTCTGGTGGGAAAAACGGACGAGCAGATTTTCTGTCACGATTTCCTGTTGAAGAAAATGAAGTTGATGAGGTAAATTTAAATGATTTTTGTAATGAGGACTGTGATGACTGTTTAGCTGCTGTCTTAGATCTTCCTAATCTTAATCTGGGATCTGAGACTGATTGGGTCCGAGCTTTAGAATCTGACTCTGTCATTCATGAAGTTTTCAATTATGTCAACAATGGTTGGCCAAAAGAGAAAAATTTACCCATTGCTTTCCAACATTTTTAGAAGGTTGAGGGCGGGTTAGCCATTAAGGATGGTCTACTGTTAAGAGGGGATAGGTTTTTACCTCCTAGTGTTTTCAGGAAAACCATAGTCGATAGGGCTCATGAAGGACATCTTGGAGCTACTCTTACCAAGCATCGCATCCGTGACACATATTGGTGGCCAAGCATGGATTCTGAGATTGAATTGGTGGTTGCTAATTGTTGTGTTTGGGGTACATCCGATAAAAGTTTGAAGATTTCTGTCCCGCCTTTAATCCAAGTTGAATTTCCCAGGAATCCATGGATGAAACTTGGTATTGATGTCATGGGGCCATTCAAAGTGCTTCCTGGGGGTTCAAGATTCATTTTGGTTCTTATGGACTATGCATCAAAGTGGCCGGAGGTAAAAATGGTCAAGGTAGCTAGTACGAAAAAGGATGTTGATTTTCTCAAAGATGTGTGGTTGAGAGAAGGTGTTCCTGAAACTCTGGTCTCGGATAACGGAAAACAATTAGTCAGCACAGAGTTTGAAACTTTTCTTACTGAGTCAGGTGTTAAACACAGCAAGAGTGCCCTTTATCACCTGGAAACAAATGTTTTAGTTCAGAGGATGAATAGGGTGGTAGGTGAGTGTATCAAGTGGGCCAGAGCTAGTGGGAATGATATTCATAAAGCTTTAAACACTATGGTGTGGTTCTATAGGACTACAACACATTCTTCGACAAAAGTTTCACCGTTTGAGATGTTGAGGGGATGAAAACCCTAAACCCACTTTAGACCTGCTTGGATGAGCAAATGGGTCAGGTCTGAGACTGATGTAGCCCAATTGATGTCCTTTGCAAATGACAATGTTACCCTTGCTCAAGCCACACAAAAGCAGTGGTTTGATGCACGCGAGTGTGTCAAGGTTGTTCAACTTAACGTGGGAGATATGATTAAGATTAGGTCGGCTGTTCATAGAAAAAAAGGAGACAGCAAGTTCAGTTCACCTGTTAAGATGACAACAATTCTTGGAAATGCTGTAAAAGTTGATTGTGGTCATTGGTGGAACCTTAACAGGGTTGTGAAAGTGCGACAAAAGAATGTACAATCTAATGTTTCAGATCTTGGTCATTTTAGTGGTGATCAGGTGTGTTACAGGTGTGTTACAGGTGATCAGGTGTGTCACACCGTTAGGGGCTTATCGCTATCGGCGCATGCCATTCGGATTAGCTTCAGCCTCTGCGGTGTTTCAAAGAGTTATGCAAAATATATTTCAAAGGATGCATAGCGTTTTGTGTTTTCAGGATGACATAATGATATTGGGCATGTCTTTTGAAAATCATGATGTGTTAATGAATGAAGTTTTGAGAAGGATTGCTGATCACGGTCTAACGATAATGAAAGAAAAGTGTCAACTGAGAAAAGACCGAGTGAACTACCTTGGTCATGAGATACCTGCTGAGGTTTGCAGCCATTATCCCGCATTTTCTATCCCGCGGACTTTCAGGCCGCATACCATTTACCCGCAAGGACAATGACCTCGCATACCATCATGCTGCATTTTTTCAAAACGCATGTGCATTTATCACGCATGCCTTTACAACGAATTACATTGTAAAGGCATGTATGGTAAATGCATTTGCGTTTTGAAAACCACGATGACGAGAGAGGTAAGGGGGTTTGGGTTAATTTTTTAGGGGTGGGGGTTGTGCTGGGGTAGTTATTGTGTAGTGTAGTGTTGTGTTAGTGTAGTGTAGAGTTGTGGTGGTATTTTAGTGTAGGGTCGTTGCTGTGGAGAACCTGACCTTACGGGCCAGGCGGCGCAGGGCACGCCTAAGATCTCCGGGTTCACCTGCTTTGGCAGACAGAGACACGTGACACTCTGTTAGGCGTAGAAAAGCAGATTTATTAGCTGCAGCTAAGCACAGTGGTCCTGTAAGTACACCAACGGGTATGTTATCAGGAGACTGCCACTTCATTCCGTGGCGCACAGACTATTATAGTACACAAGTTTACAATGCCAACTCCCAAAACATACAAAACTGACAAATAGGAATAGTTTGAAAACAAGCTATTGAATGTCTAAAACACTCCCTCCATTCAGACCCTGTGTGCTCTCCTCCCTTCAGGTTAATCAACACTAGTGCCCGTAATTCGATTTGCAGGTGGTAGAACATGTTGAATGCTTCAAAGGACAGTCTATGTAAAAAGGAGAACACACGAAGAGAATAGCGAAGGACAGTTAAACAAGATAAAGTCAAGAAGAATGGTGGGACCCAAACAGTGGAGTAAGACATGGATTAATTAGTCTAGACATGGATTTACGAAGCTCGGGAGACCCTGACATCGGTTTCATAAACATAAACAGAAGTTACTCTTTAACAGGAAGGACACGTAGCAGCTGAAAGAGCAAAAACATCGGGTTCACCACGTCCGCCGTGCTACCTGAGTGAGGCAACACCAAATGGCATTTAAATACAAAATGGCGACTAAATACGAAGCGAAGTCGAGAACCACGTAACCTCAGACCCTCCTTTTGCCATACTCAGGCAAAGCACAAAAGACTCATGTTAGTCTGAATCGATATCGATGGTCATGAGGTCATTAAGGTGTTGCTGCAACATCATTCTGATTTTCTCTGTTTCCTGTGTTACTGGCTTAGAAACACACACACTGGCACAAAGTCCGCAAATAGCTGGACCGCACTGTAAACAAAGACAACAAGAAAAGATGATTGCTAAAATCGCTCCAAGGAAAGGTAACACTTTCCATCCCCATGTGGATAGTAGTCCCCAAAACCATCCCATCACAGACCATTCTCCAGTGTCCTGATGAATGGATTCGGAGATGACATATAGCTTAGAGATGGCTTGGTATACTGTAGGGGCATTATCTGGAACGTAAATGCAGCAACTGGACCCAATCAGCTTACAGACTCTGCCTCTATCTGCCAGGACAATGTCTAGAACCATTCGGTTCTGCAAAGTCATAAGGCGATCCGCCTGAAGTTCGCTGTGAGATTATTCTATGCTGTAGAAGTTATATTTATGGTAGCATCGACCACACAAACTAGGCGTCTGATGTTTCTACTATTTACCATTGGACCCCAAAAAGGAAGAAATCCTTTCAGGAAATCTCCTCTCTCTTGTCCGTCTTTGTCTTCCGCATCAATAACCCCTCTACCAAATCTCTTTCTATGGTGATCTGCAGGAGCAGTATAGGTCGAAGAAAGAAGAAAAGCTATATAACATGTCCCCGAGAAATGTATGGGAAGCCATGTATAAGCTTTATCATGACAGATAAAATATGTACCTTGAGATGGAACTAACGGTGAAGGAGTCAAGTGTGTATAGACATATATGTGAGAACAATTACTTCTTTCTTGCTTAATTTTGGTATTCTGACCATTTATTTGTAAACACAGATTACCTCTCTGGGGTAAAACCCAAATTGGTGCAAATTTCTTCTGTTTAATCTTATAGTGTTTGTGTAGGGTCATGGTGGGGGTAGTGTATTAAAGTAGTTTTGTAGTGTATGTGTAGGAAGGTAAAGTGCTTTATGGTAGTGTTGGGGGGTCGTGCTGGGTTGTGTAAATGTAGGAAAAGGACTGTGTGTCAAGGGTGGGTGGTGCAGGGGTACTACATTACAGTGTAGTGTGGGGTTGGATAGGGTACTCTTACTTACCTTAACTACTTTAACAACGAGTATACCTTTAATATGCATGCCTTTTCGTTGTAAAGGCATGCGTGTTAAAGGCATATTCGTTTTAAAAGTATTCGTTCTTTATATTTGCGGCCTAATAGTACTTGCTGGATCAAATTTGCGGTATGATGGTATGCGGGATGTTTGTCTGCGGTATGACATCATATATTCATCTGCTGGTGGTATAAGACCAAAGAAAAGTATAGTAAAAGCAATTATAGATGCTCCTTAACCGTCAGATAAAGACTTGTTGAAATCATTTCTTGGTCTAGCAGAGTACTGTTCGAAATTTGTAGGTAACTTCTCAAATATTGTAGAGCCTATGAGGATGTTATAAAAGAAAGGAGTGTTATTTGAATGGGATGCTTCATGTGAGGCAGCATTTAAAAATGTCAAAATGTCATTGGTTACTGTACCTACTTTAGCCCACTTTGATGTCTCGAAGAAAACAATATTAACAACTGACGCCAGTAATGTAGGATTAGGTGCGGTTTTAACCCAAAGAACAGCTGATGAAGCGAGTTTCAGAAATAAATTATATTTCGACTCGTGAAGTTAAACTCCCATAATAATTAATTGTACTAATGAGTTTATGCATGATATGTATTATTCAAGCTAGATTAAAATCACATACATGACTCATGACACACGGGTTTAACATTATATGCTCTATGTTGCTTCTGCAAGTTTGTTGAAAAATAATAAACTACCCTTGTCTATAGCTTTTGTGTCAATATTAAATGCGGCTGTTTATTTAATGGCATGTGCTTATTACATGTGCTTTTTGTCCATGTCGGGTCTTTTATGTGGCAAAGGCTCGTGGAGAATCCTGTGGGCCTAAAAGAAGATGGTAAATAAAAATGCTGCTTAGATGTGCTTAAAGCTAGATAACTTAAACTAATGGGTTAACATTAGCAAAGGGGGTGGGTAACAGAATGATTTTCTTTACTCAAATTAATTAATGTTTTGTGTTTGTTTGAATACTAGCTCGAGAAAAAGGCCTGAGGCCTAGCGTTTTTGGGGGTGTTTGGAATCCTGTCGTGACGAGCCGAGCACAGTGAAAGTGGAAAGCTTTACCACAAAGACAATTCATCTGAAAAAGAAATAAATGGAACTGTGCAAGATGTGCTCTGGGTTGGTTAACTTCAAATACAGGAAACGGCAGAACAGCCAAATTGAGGAAGCAGCGAACTGTTATTTAATAAGATGTTGCAAAATCCTCGGAAGCTAATGTCGCCTGTGGATAAAGGACAAAGGCGTTTTAGAAAGGCACGACTTTTGGATTGAAAAAATATGATTTCAAATGGACTGACGGCTGTCAGCCAATCAAAACACTGAATGACTGCGAAAGAAATACATTTAGCAAAGATTAGTAAGTTAGAAAGGTATAAAAACTGGCCCCATGACAGGAGATAGCTCCTCACTTTCCGATTCCCGAGAGATTTGACATGCCGTTGGACTTCTTGCTCACGTAAGGATAATAGGGGTTATGGACTTTACATTTTCCCTCCTAGGTGAAGTGAGTTAGTTAGGGAAGTAAGATTTAGGGAATTTAACTTATTATTGCTTTAATCCATGCAAACTGAACTGCTTTGAAATGTCAGTCTAATAAGCCTAACTTAAAAAATGATGCTTTTGTTTGCTAAATAAAGAAATTCAATTTAAAATGCTCTTTCCTTTGAATAAATAAAATAAATAAATTAGATTTTGAAATGACGAGCTGGTCTTGTTTATTCATGGTCTAGTTACCATCATTTGATTCATTGACCTAAGTGACTTAATTAAATGTTTCCGTTATATTTCTATGGTTATAATGGTGAAAAACTGCAGTTGTAATTAATGTGTAAATAGTTTGTGAATAGGTTCTGATTAATTAGGTCACATGATTCAGTTGCCCAATATCTGTCTCGGTTTCATATGGTTCAAAAAGGGGGTGGTGATGGACAGAGTATCTGAATTAAGCAGAACACTCCTACCCAGTCAAAAGATCAGGGCTTGATCCATCACCGTTTTTTAGCTCACTGCACCATCCCCTTCCAGTAAAGA
The DNA here is from genome assembly GCF_964261635.1 of Lissotriton helveticus. Classification (NCBI taxonomy): domain Eukaryota; kingdom Metazoa; phylum Chordata; class Amphibia; order Caudata; family Salamandridae; genus Lissotriton; species Lissotriton helveticus. The sequence goes on from NC_136069.1 coordinate 1,714,702,568, forward strand.
ATTGGCTTGGTAGTTTGGTCTGCCCTGTTCCCATGATGCACTGGGCCAGGGACAGACTAATTTGCATATAGCCAGGTTCTGAACTGGGCCCAGAAAATGCAGGCCCAGAAGGATCGCTTTGATCAAGGAGGACAGGAGTCCCACTACTCTGGTGATCTGGCGTAGGGAGGTTGCATGGGTAGGGCAGAGTCTTGTGCAGTTCCAACTGAATTTTAGCCACCTTCCGAGAAGGGAGACTCAAAGTCGTCTCTGTGGATTTGACGATGAATCCCAGAATAGTGGTCTGTTTGGACAGGTTCAGAAGCAACTTCTTCTCGTTGATCAGAAACCCAAGGCTTTACAGCAAATGAACTGAGTTTTTCAGCTGCCCCAACAAAGTAAACAGGAATTGATCAATGAGGAGGAAATCTTAGAGGCTCTTACGCTGGACCTGAGGGCTTCTATGACTCGTTCAAGACTTTGGTAAAGCCCCAAGGGGCTGAGAAGAGTCCGAACGGCAAGGTCTTGGACTCGTAGACCTCGTCCCACCACCAGAACTGAAGGAACCTGCGATGAGGGGGAAAAAATGCAGAGCGTCCTTGAGTTCAAGACGAACCATCCAATCGGCCAGCCTCAGGAGGTAGCACAAAAGCTGTATGCTCTCCATTTTGAAATGGCAGTACAACAACTACCCATTGGCTTCTTTGAGGTTAATCTTTGGCCTTCTACCCGCTTCTTTAAAAGGAAGAGATTTCTGAAAAACTGCAAAGATGGAGATGTGCTGGGGTGATCACCTCCTTGCAGAGCAGATCTTCTACCTCCTGATCTATTAAGGCAGCCTGGTCCCCTGAAAAAACTAGAGGACGAGGACGCAAACGTTGTATGGGGGAACCGTAAATCTCTATTTGAAAGCCTTGCATGGTTTGCAGAATCCATGCATCGGAGGGAAGAGCCTTCCAATTGTGAAGAAGCAAAGTCAGACAACGCTCCACCTTTAGTTTGTAAGAAAGTAGAACACTCTCCTGATTGGGCAGACTGAAATTGCCCCCGGGAGGCACCCTCAGCATTGAAGCCTCTATGGCCTCTTTTCGTGGTGAAGAACTCCCCAGAACGGGATGGATGCTGGCCTTTGCAAAAGCTCTTACCCCAAGGAGTTCCCTGTGTGTAGAAGCGGCCTGAAGAACCGGGTTTTCAGAACCCAGGGGCGTCAGGGACTCGCCCAGAGTCTTCGGGTTCCCCTGTTCTGGCAAACAGAGACATGGAATACTTCTAGGTGGCGTCAGAGATCAAATTTATTAGCTGCAGATAGTAACAGTAAACCAAGCAATACAACACAGTGTACAACTCAGGGAACTGCTCAATTTTCGTAGAGCAAGACATCACCTTTTATCTAGAATTTTAGTTCATTACGAATGCACACCCACTGCGGCAAATTCTGACGAATCAAATACATTTTCACACATATTATTACATTCCAAGAAGCTCACTTTACATCGTACCAACCCACAAGTTAATTATTAGGACTGTCCCAAATTCGATAACCACAAGGCGGACAAACCCATAATTGAAAGCACTACCCATGTAATGAAAAGACATAAGAAAAGGAGCAATTCAGATGTTGAGTAGGATAAGATATGTGCAAGCGAACTAAAAGTAAACGATATCCTGAACATTGATTTGCAATTTCAGACAACGAGCAGCTAGAGAAATTGGCTTCGTGAAAGGGTCAGTTTCAGGTGACGGGGTCAGCGTCTTGCAGTTCACTCGCAAGTCAAAAAGTCCAAGTTAATACGTACATGAACAACGAAGCCCATGCAACTTTGTTCGTTCGTTTACTTCCACGGCCTACGTGAGGCAACACAAAATGGCATCTCGAACAACGCAAACAAAATGGAGTCCGGTCCCGAACACCACGGAACCTCAGACCCTCCTTTTGCCATTACGTAGGCAATAACCTAAACTCACGTCAATCCGAATCCAGGTCTATATCTATTCTCATCAGATCATCAAGGTGTTGCTGTAACATCATCTTATTATCCTTCACTTCTCTCGGGACGGGTCTTCTCACACAGATCGTAGCACAAAGGCCACAAATGGCGGGACCACACTGGATGCATAAGCAACACGAGAAAAGGATCGCTAAAGCCATACCAAGAAACATCAGAATCTCCCATCCCCATTTGGACAGCAGTTCCCAAAACCATCCTATCAACGACCAGTTCCCTTCGTCTACATGTATAGACTCAGCAGACTTATGTAACTTCAAGATGGCTTGGTACACTGTCGGAGCGTTATCTGGTATGAAAACGCAGCAACTAGATCCGATCACTTTACATACTCCACCTCTATCTGCCAGTATGATATCTAAAACAAAACGGTCCTGTTATGTCATAAGGCGATCCGCTTGAAGCTCAGCTGTAATATTGCTAAGGGCACCTGCAGTCTCATTTATAGTGGCCTCGACCACTCTCGTAAGCTGACGAATATTCCTACTATTAGCCATAGGACCCCAAAAGGGCAGGAAACCCTTAAAGAAGTCTCCAACTTCTTGTGCGACAGTATCTTTCGCATCGATAACACCTCTACCATATCTTGTCTTATGATAATTAAAAGCAGCTGTGTATGTAGGGGGAAGCAAAAATGCCACATAACATGTGCCTGAGAAATCAGATGGCAACCATGTATACGCTCTGTCGTAACAAACAAAATACGTGCCTTTGGCTGGCACGAACGGTCGAGATTTCTGGGACGTATAGACATAGGTGTGAACACACACACTCTTACCAAGCTGAGCTCTCGGATTCTGACCATTACCTTGCAGACAAAAATGACCTTGGTGGGGTACAATCCAAATAGGAGGAGACCTTTTCTGTCTCTCCTTTTCAGTCAGACTAATACTATATCTCGTCTTGTTCCAACCAACATATGCTCCTACCTCATCTTTAGGGATAGCATTATATGCATCGATATCTCTGATCATATCGACTATTCCCTGTATCAAGGCATTGTTACTCACATTATCTTTGACGGAACGTACAGGAGATGCTTCATTCGCATAGATAAACTTCGCTTGAAGTGCCCATACTGACCCATTAGGCGAAAAAGGCAAAACCAAATATGGCATTCCCTTATCTGTCGTATGCGACATAAGACCACAAACCCAACAATTCGTGGAATTTATGACTAGCTGATGCTGATGCAACATCTGTATAAACGAATTGTTCACAAATTCTGATCTTCGTGTCTGTTCATGTTCAGGCAACGTATGAAACTCATGTGGAGAAACAGTAAGAAAAGAAAAAGTAGGTTGGGACGTAGTTGCAAGCGTCTGTTGTGTAACATAGACAATCCCACCCACACAAGCTAACGTAATATTCAAAAGCATTAGAAAACACAGTATTAAAAAACATTTGCTACGAACCAATATACATATTTTTACTTTAAAATCAATTCTCTTAACACCCTTATCAGACTCAAAAAACTCCATCCTCTAACATGCTGCTCACGGCTATTACCTTCTTCACTTAAATGTGCGTCAAGATCGTACTAACGACCATGAACCACAGACCTTTCATCAATACGCGGCTCACCCATTAAGGCTGTACCGCGACCCTGCAGCGGAGTCCGGATGGTGACTCGAAATAGAAAAAAAAGTAAAAAAGTCTCTTGATCTGACAAGGTTTAATTCACTACATATAAAAATTCAAATGTATTTGTCCATTCTATTCAGTCTTTAGTGGTCTTAAATTGTAGCGCTCTTTACCAGGCACAGTTTGTTCTTGAAAAAGGACCTCTGGATTTGTTGTGTCGAGTCTTAGATGCGGGGGCACAGCAGCTTTGAGAATTTCATCATCCGCACGTTCTGACTGAGTCCATGTCAAATGCGCATCACTAAAAGGTACGAATCTAGGAACTCTTTCACATTCGGAGTCAGCTATACCATCCCTCACCCACTTATCATACGGTAAGGGCAAAGGAACCTTTTTACAATGGGTGGCATGCACCCAATTTTTTTTACCAGCTACTCTAACAGCAGTCCGAGTTACTAGCAAAACTAAATGCGGACCAGTCCACCTTGGCTCCAAGTTCTTAGTTCGTTGGAAATTCTTCGTCAAGATGAAATCACCAGGTTGAATCGTGTGGCCTGGGTCTGCAGTAGCTGTCGGCAAACTGTCATAGACCTGTTGGTGGAGAACACGCAATTTAGCACTGAAGTCATGTAAGTAATCCACCAACATAGGGTACTCAATGTCACTGTATTTCTTGGGACGAGGCACACCCCAAACATTCGCCGGACGACCAAAAACTATTTCGTATGGGCTAAGTCCCACACGAGAATGCACAGTCGTCCTCGTTGACAAAAGAGCCAACGGCAAGGCATCTGGCCATGTAAGACCAGTGCTTGCTTGAATCTTAGCTAACTTCAGCTTCAACGTGCCATTATAGCACTCAACAAGTCCAGCAGACTGGGGGTGATTCGCAGCATGGAATTTCTGATTGATACCCGAACCAGCACACACTTTCTTCATGATTTGACCCACAAATTCACTCCCATTGCCGGACCATACAATTCTCGGCAAACCAAATCTAGTGAAATACTCTTTGAGCAAAACCTTGGCTGTAGACAAGGCAGTATTATCCTTTAGGGGGTAAGCCTCTATCCATCTGGAAAAGGCGCAAACAACCACAAGGACATACTACAGATTGTTACATCTCTCCATGTGAATATAGTCTAGCTGTATCACCTCAAACGGATACGTCGGAGGAGCAAAATGACCAGCTGGAGTTGGAGTTCCCTTTCCAGGATTATACTTCAAACAAATCATACAATGCTTCACCACATTCTCAGCACATTTCGGAATTCCAGCATTCTGCCATACTGGAGCCAACAACTTGCATATTCCCTTTGAACTAATGTGAGCCTTCCATGAGCCATAGTAACCAATGGGAGCACATGCGCATCTGGCAACAACCATCGCTGGTGCTCCGACAACTCAACCCAACAACCTGTTGAATCCAACATACCCGTACTTTCTCTCCACGTACTCACTTCCTTCTCAGTAGCTTAAGCCTGAATCATCTTCACACTTTCTATTGTGTCTTCATACATTCCACCTGCCATGACCCAATTAGCAGGGCCTGCAAAATACATACGGCTCATCATGTCTTTCGCCGTTTCCTTCGCAACTTCATCCGCAAACGCATTTCCTCGACCTACATCATCCACAACTTTCTTATGCGCACTACACTTCACAATTGCAATCTGCTTTGGGAGAGTAGTCCAGAAGTTCATTCACTAACTGCCCATGCTGAATTTTTGTACCATAAGAAGTAAGAAATCCTCTCTCTCTCCACAAATGTCCAAAACTATGGGCAACACCAAACACATACTGACTATCAGTATAGACATTCACTCGCTTTCCTTCTGACAATACACACGCTCTAGTCAATGCTATTAGCTCTGCTGCTTGAGCTGAATTCTGTGCTATGCGTGGTGTTTCAACAACTGTATGCAAAGTTGTGATGTCATACGCCGCAGTCGTTCCACCATTCGGAAGCTTAAAACACGAACCATCTACCCATAGGGTACCATCAACATTCGTAAGAGGAGTATCTTTTAAATAAACTCTAGCCTTTGTTTCTTCCTCTGTCCGAAGAAAACAATCATGCTGTTCTTCAGTATCTGTCTCTACAGAAATTGGCAACAACATAGCTGGATTCAACACATTACATCTTTTATTGTGCACATGGCTAGCCAAAAGCGTCAACTCATAACTTGACAAACGTGCACTAGTAAGGTGCTGTGTCTTGGTCCTGTTCAATAAGGTATCCACTGCATGTGGGAATATTACAATCAACGTATTATCCAATACCAAACCAGCAGACTGTCGGATAGAAACAGCCGCTGCCGCTGTAGCTCTCAAACAACTCGGCAACGCTTTAGCTACCGGATCTAACGTCGCTGAAAAATACGCACATGGACGCTGCTTGTCCCCAAATTGTTGTGTCAATACTGACAATGCACAACCTTATCTCTCGTGTACATACAACTTGAAAGGCTTACTGTAGTCCTGAGTACCCAACACCGGAGTCGAACACAATGCATCACGTAATTCAGAAAAACTTTTCAGACATTCGTCGGACCAAGGGAGAGGATAAAGAGTATCTTTAAGAGTCAATGCCAACAGAGGTTTCGCTAGTAGGGAAAATTTCGGAATCCATTGTTTACAATACGACGTAATACCTAAAAAGGCACGCACTTCTCTCTGTGTGGATGGCACACTCATTTACGCAATCGCTTGAATTCGTTCTGTGGTCAATCGCCGTCCCTCCTTCGACAAGAGATGACCTAAGTAGATTACTTCTTGGCGGCAATACTGTAACTTTGAAGGTGACACTTTATGATGAAGGTCAGACAAATGTCGTAACAAAGAAAGAGTAGCCTCTTTACAAATCTCTTCATCATCAGCAGCAACAAGAAGATCGTCAACATACTGGATAAGAGTGGCACCAGAAGGCAACACAAAACCATCAAGCTGAGTTTTTAACGCCTGACTATAGATTGAGGGACTTTCACAATAACCTTGAGGAGCTCTCTTAAACCAGAAGCTTCGTCCTCCTAAAGAGAAGCCAAAAATATCTCTACTCTCCTCAGCAATCGGAATACTGAAGAAAGCCTTCTTCAAGTCAATGACGGAAAACCAAGCAGCCGAAGCAGGAATCAGAGTCAATAAAGCTGTGATATCAGGAACAACAGGAAGCTGTGGCACAACAATTTTGTTAACCTCTCGAAGGTCGATCACAAACCGGTACACAGGTGACTGAGAAGCATCAGTACGCTTAAGGACAGGCAAAACAGGACTGTTACACACATTACCTCTCGTTTCTTCAACTACACCCTTCTCAACCAAATCACATAGATGATCACTAAAAGAGCTCTCTCGCCATCGCTTGATATTTTATATTGCGGAATACGAGGTAGCCTAGCATTCGACTTGAGGATAACAACATACGGTGGAATCTGCAAAAGGCCAACATCATTTGGACCTGTAGCCCAAAGCGTATCAGGAAGCGAACGCAATTCCAATGGAAGACAATCTTTAGACAAATACATCGGAGAAATCACTTTCTTACCCATCATAAGATGTACTCCCACAGGAGAACAATGTAATGTTGCATGCAATCTTTTCAGCAAGTCCAAACCCAACAGATTCTCACCACAACCAGTCGTTAAAATAAGTGGAGCTTCCAATTCACAAGGACCAATAGAAAGGGACAAAGGACTAGAAACCGGATTACGAACTGGGGGGCCTGAAAATCCTACTGAAACATTGGTCAAGCCAGACAAAGGTGCGCCAGGAAGTTTAGAGTGCATAATAGAACTCTTCGTCGTACCAGTATCCAAAAGAAAAGGTTCTACCACACCAGATGTAATCACTTCAACATAAGGTCCACTCTGGTCTACTGGAACTGACACTACTCCCTCACTTTGTCCTTGGCTGTCCTAGTTATCATTGTAACCAACACTCTCACCTTCAACACAGTAATCCTCAACATAGTACTGGGCAGACTGACCACTCGGAACATTCTGTCTGTCAAAATAATTCGCAGAATTCTAAAGGGGGGAGGAACGCTCATTTTTGAGAAACACACCACGTCCCCTACCCCTAGGAGCTTGCTGGAAACCACCACGACCTCTCTGACCAGATACACCATTCGCACGCTGTAGCAAAGCCGGGCAGCTATTCTTGAAATGACCTTCCTCTCTGCAGTAAGCACACTGATTAGGACCAGGAAAGAATCGCGGAGCTTAAGGCTCAGGCTTCTGTAACAATCTCTGAAACTGTGGAGGTTGCTGAAACTGAGGCTGATTCGTACGAGGCGGATAAGCTTGCTGCAAAAGAACTTTCGTCTTTAGATCTTTAATTTTCTTCTCCGCTTTATCCTTCTCATCTTTATCTCTATTCTCGTAATATTGTGCAGTAGCCAATATCTGGACCAACGAAGAAACAGCCCATGAACTCTCAGAGTCCTTCAACTTATTAGAAAGTTCGGGAAGCAAGTTAAAGACAAATTTGTCCACAAACAACCTTTGACCACCTTCCGTACTCATACCCTGACCACTATGATTGATAAACGTCTCCTCAAACCTAGTGAAGAAATAGACACACTCTCGTCTTTCTTTTGCTTACATGCTGCTAACTTATCCCAATTCACTCGTAAAGGAGGCATCATCGTTTTCATCAAATTAATAATTCTACCAGGTAATTCTGCAACTAAAGGGTCAGGTTTGGCACCTCCTACCTGTCGACCATCCGCAGCAATAATATTCGCCCACGTATCTCCTAATTCTGGCGCATGATTCTCATGACGAATATTCGTCCACAAAGGTTGATGGACTACATTACCCGTCAACATATCGACATCGGCTAAATTCATAATACACGCATCAACTGTCTGAGACAACTCGTTGTAATAACCAGCAGGATTCTTACGGGGGTCAGGTAAGGTCTGCTTAAGAGCCAAGACCTCTGCTCTCTTCCAAGGAACATGTACCCATACTCGCTGAAAATTAGCCTCTGCGGCTTGAATACCCTGATTAACATTAGCAGCAACTGCTTCTCTCATACAGGAGGAACTTCTCTCATAGGATACTGCTTCACTTTTCTCCTAACTGAGGAATCAGGTTTGTGCAGTGTCTGAGGCGGAAGCCTAGATCTGAAAGCAAGTATCGTCTCTACGGCATCTGTAACATCAGATTCCACTATCGTCCCTTTAGCAAACTCTGACTGAACATCGAGCACATCCTGCGGAATCGGACCCAACTCATTATCTTCCCATTCCTGATGCAGAAAAGTACACATTACATCAAAAACATACCTGTGCTTAGGCGGATCCCACTGAAAGAAAACATCCATAACCGCTGGCAAATCATACCTCGAAGCATTTAAAATCCACCTACGAGCCAAAAAATCCAACACTGTCCGTTCCTCGGAACTAGGAAGCTGACTACGACTCTGCTTACGTTCCGAAACAGGGGTCATATTCAAGGACCCAAACAATGGAGACAACAGATTAACAACAGTCTCAGTCATTCATTTTCGAGCAGAAGGAGAAGAAGTAGACATAAGAACAGGAGAATAAGTATTTTTAGGCAAAAGAAGATTCAGAAGTAGAAGGCAAAGGAGTTTGAGGCAAAGCTGGTAGCAAAGCTGGCGACCCTAGAGGGGGTTGCGCAGTAGAAGGGAGAACCATCTGTGGAACACCGGGTGGCTGAACAACAGCAGGAGGTTGAACAACAAAGGGTGGAACAATCGGGGTTAATGGAGGTGCAGTAGCACATAAGGGGGTGGCAATCTCAATAAAAGAGAGATCATAGGATCATTTTCAAGGTCTTCATTCACTTTCGGAGGAGAAGACGGCACCGTTGTCTATCTGAGACTTCACTCGCACGCTCTTCTCCATCTTCCTTAAACTGCCTAGCAGCTTGTAGTACTGACATATTCTTATCTTTCCTATCTCTTTTTTGCTTGCTTAATTTCTCGCTGTTTGGCTTCCATTCGCCAAAGGCGGAAAGAGTCAAACATTGCTGGACGGGCTTTCTTCTTAAATAGCGCAACTTCCAGATTGTCTAAAATATTTTATTCTAAACTACCATGTTGGGGCCATCGTAAAACACCATCTTTCTTCGTATAGCGGACCCACACTTTGTTATAAGTAATAGGACCCACTCCGTGTTTTGAATAGAGCTCATAAGTTAGAGTTCCAACCGGAGGTATCGGACATGAATCCTCCAATCGGGAATCCCTGTTGCAACCACAACTAAACCATTTCCCAATGTTGCTAAGACCAGGCATCTTATAGCTCACTAATCTGGCTTCAAACTTCAAGGGGTTATCAACTATCGATACACTCGCAAATATACGAGCCCCTTGGCTTCGATTGTTGCAGCAACCGAACCAAACAAAACTAAGAACCAAAACAAAGTCGTGAGAGCGACCCACTTATACTTAACCAAAATATCTGTCACGCCACCAGGAGACTGTCTATCGTCTCGCTCTACAAAGAATCAATCTAGGGTCCAAGACAAGGCGACAGTCAGGGCAGCAGTCCTTCGTAGCCGTCGGAAAGCGGGAAGCCTCGCAGTAAAAAACATCGGTCCATGTCGACATACAGGGGTCGACGAAGTGGCGGCCTTCCTCCAGAATTTTCTCACATGGCTCCTTACGATCCTCGGGCTTGGACCGGTACCGCTTGATGTCGCCCCACGTTGGGCGCCAACTGAAGAAGCGGGTTTTCAGAACCCAGCGGCGTCAGGGACACGCCCAGAGTCTTCGGGTTCCCCTGTCCTGGCAAACAGAGACACGGAATACTTCTAGGTGGCGTCAGAGATCAAATTTATTAGCTGCAGCTAGTATCAGTAAACCAAGCAATAGAACACGGTGTACAACTCAGGAAACTGCTCAATTTTCATAGAGCAAGACATCACCTTTTATCTAGAATTTTAGTTCATTACGAATGCACACCCACTGCGGCAAATTCTGACGAATCAAATACATTTTCACACATATTATTACATTCCAAGAAGCTCACTTTACATCGTACCAACCCACAAGTTAATTATTAGGACTGTCCCAAATTCGATTACCACAAGCCGGACAAACCCATAATTGAAAGCACTACCCATGTAATGAAAAGACATAAGAAAAGGAGCAATTCAGATGTTGAGTAGGATAAGATATGTGCAAGCGAACTAAAGGTTAACGATATCCTGAACATTGATTGGCAATTTCAGACAACGAGCAGCTAGAGAAATTGGCTTCGTGAAAGGGTCAGTTTCAGGTGACGGGGTCAGCGTCTTGCAGATCACTCGCATGTTGAAAAGGCCAAGTTAATACGTACATGAACAACGAAGCCCATGCAACTTTGTTAATTCGTTTACTTCCACGGCCTACGTGAGGGCAACACAAAATGGCGTCTCGAACAACGCAAACAAAATGGAGTCCGGTCCCGAAAACCACGGAACCTCAGGCCGGCCGAGCGCCCTCTACCACGGACGGCCCCAAAACAATTCAGGGGTGAAAGATCTTCTTATTGAAGCCTGTGTCTTATACAACAAAGTGAATGTAGCCACAAATGTCCCTAGTTCCTTGATGAAGGGCTCTCTGACATGGCCCCCCTTGAGCCGCTGCGCCTGCCTCAATCCCCGCCAAGTTCCCCAGCTTAATGTCCACCTTAATCAGGAGGGACTTTTGTCTCTCTGCCGACAGGACGGAATTGACATTCCCCAGGAAAATTACAGCGCATTGCACCCAGCCGAATAACACGTCGTGGGAATTCACATTACCGAAAGCTTTGGCTTCCTTAGCCTTCTCCAGGGTGCTTGTGAGCGGCCCTATTGATCCAGCGGCGTACCACCATCAGATACCCCCCTACCATATACTCCCCTCAGCCCAATAACACACACACAATCGAGTAAACCACTGTAGTTGAAGTTTAAGATTGTCCATAATTTTAGGATTAGTTGTATCTTATTCCTAACTAATGTTTCACTGATCAAAAATTTCTTTCCTCTGGTCGATGAACCATTAGTTGAACTAGTTGATGGGGGAAATTAACACTAACTCTATCTTATTCATTTAAATTAAATAACCACAGACCCCGGAAGTTTTAAAACTGATCCAGCGCTCTGTTTGAAAAACTGTCTCATAAACGCTACCTATCACCTCAATACTCACCATTAATCATGAAACACATATAAAGGCCCATAATACCAATGAGACAATTTTTCAGCAACTGAATCAGGTGGTGTGATTAATCAAAACTACTCACATAATATTTACATAATTACATACAACTGCAGTTTATCTATTCTCACCATGGTTTTAAACATTTATCATTTATAATCAGGCCACTAAGGCGATTGGATCAACTGATGGAAACTAGACCATGAATAAACAAGACCAGCTTGTCTTTTCAAATCTAATTTTATTAACTTTATTTTTCATAAAGATAAAGGCATTTACGTTTTAAAATCTTTCTTTTATAAGCAATCAAGAAAGCAGCATTTTAATAAAGAAATTAAATAATAAACTGACAATTTCAAAGCAAGCTCAGAAACATGAAATATTAGCAGAATAACAGTTTCCATTCCCTAAATCTATTTCCCTGTCTATTTCTCACTTCACCTAGAAAGCAAAAATCATTTAAAGTCTGCTGTCCTTACGTGCGCCAAAAGTCCAACAGCATGTCACGTCATTCAGGAATCGGAAAGTAAGAGTTTTTTCCCTGCTCATAGTGTCAGGTTTTATACCTTTTTTCTAGCTAAACTTTCTACATTTTACATTCTTTTGAGCAAATCCGAGCTTTTCATTGGCTGTCCTGTGCCAGTCCATGATAAATTATATTAGGTCATCTCCGATTCTTGGCCAAGTCCAGGCTTCACATAAGCCCTATTGTCTTTCACTTCCGCGTCTTTCAGCTTCCTCAAGAAAGTTACTTTTCCTCGAGTTTCAAACATTTACTTCCTAGCCTTGGCAGACACTTTAAGTTCCTGTCCTTGAGCCTTTTCTCCTTGAGCACGTTCAACTTAACCAAAGAACTGTTTTTTCAATTAACGATGACTGTGCAGTAAAAATCTTCACAGCTACGCATGTGCGAAGACTTCACTCTGGACAAGCTTTTGCGTCTGCAACTCTGCCAGCCATGTTTTCTGAACCACCTTTAGGCCTCACTTTGGAAACTATTATTAAACAAACACAAGACATCAATTAATTAAAGAATTGAGATCCATTCTTGTTGGAAATGGGATCCCTGGCTGGCCAGGGCTTTCGCCAAAGTCAGTCAGAGACCACCACTCCCAAGTCAGGGCAAGGGAGTTACACGCCAAGATAACCCCTACTCACCCTCTAGGTAACGTGGCGCGAGCAGCAAGGCTAAACTTGGAGGCGATGTAGGCTAAGTATTTGCGCACGCACCCCAGCAACAACAACCAAAGGCCCACCACAAAGGAAAACTCCACACAAGGTTATATAAAAATAGCCTTTGTATTATAATAAATATACATCAGATAAAACACACATCTTGTTACACTGTGCCAACAGGCACGGGCGAATTTACAAGGGATATTGCACAGGACAGGGCCACTTGGACCACTGTCAGGGGTATCAGCACTTTTAGAAATAATACTTTCAGAAATAGCACTTTAGAAAGTAAAATCAGTGTAGCACACAATATAAACATAGAGCACTCAACCAGTAATCACTGGTAACAGGACCTCACTAGCACCACCTGTACTAGGGAGAAAAACAACCACCTACACATCTCAATTCCTGTAGGGGTGTAAAGACAAAACACATGATGCATTAACATTCAGAGGTGTAGCAATAACATTGCGCAAAACTTAGATCAGTCACCACCTGTGACAGTCCCTGTGTCCCAATGTCAGGGCCTAAACGTAGCAGTTGCCCACAAAGTGCTGGGCAACTGGTGCAGGGAAAGTTAGGGCAAAGTTGGAGCCCCTCTGGGCTCAAGAACCACCACTGTGGCACTGTGGGGCCTCACTGGGCTCCAGACAAGAAATGGCGCCCTGAGCCTCGCTCAGGCACTTCTTTCCAGAACCACTGCCCCAGAGCCTCTCAGGGCTCTCAAAACGAAAATGGGCACCAAAGCCTCTCTCAGGCGTTTCCTTCCAGAACCATTGGGCCCCAGGAGCCTCTCTGGGCTCCTCAACAAATAGCGCCTGGAGCCTCGTGGCGCCAACAAACAACTGCCACCTTGGAACCCTCTCTGGGCTCCAACAACAAAGGTGCAGCCTCGCTGGGCTGTGGGGGCCCCTCACGGGGGACCCTCGAGCAAGTGAGGCGCTTCTGGGGTGAGTCCCCCCCTCTGGGGGACTCGTGACGCAAGGTACGCCCTGGTGGAGCGGCCCGCTGTCAAGTGGGGCCGCTTCTGGGGTGAGTCAGGGGGGGGAGAGGGTGCGCGACCTCGCGCCTCTCTCCCTAGCCGGCTTTCACTCACCGGCTGCTGGGCTTCTCACTCCCGGGCGGCGGCTCCTGCCCGAGAGCTCCCGCTCCTCGGGGGCTTCTCCACACTTCTCCTCCGGGGCCTCGAAGGTCCAGGACTCTTCCTGGACGGCGGGGCTCCTTTCCTCTCGTCCCGGGGCTCTCCTCTCCACTCGGGGAGCCTCGGGGACCCGGCCGGCAGCTTCTCTCTTCCCGGCTCGGCTGAGGAGGCGGGACTTCCGGTCGGCCTTTCCTGGGCCGCGCTGGGATTGGCCAGGCCTCCTACCACTTCTGGGTCGCCGCGGGCAGCGCGGCGGCTCGCTTCTAGGCAGGCAGGCGGGCTCCCATGTGATCCGAGGAGTGGGCTCCCTCGTGGATCAACAAAAACGGGCGAAACAAAGCGGCAATGAGCGGGGTGGCACCCGCGCCGCTAGATCACCTCACGGGGCGATCAGATGCCGGGTGGGCACCGGCTGTGCACACCAAGCGCTAGCAGCGCTAGTAACGAAGGGCAGGCGCTTCCAAGCGCCTCCAGGACAAAATACAGCGCTCACAGCGCTATGGCCAAAATCAAGCGCTCTCAAGCGCTAGGCAGGCGATTTCAGCGCTTCCAGCGCTGAAGGGCAGAGAGCAGCGCTCTCAGGCTGCCGGCAAGGAATCCTCAGTGCTCCCCAGCACTGGAGGACAGGACAAGGCTCCAGCAGGGGCTGGAGGCAGGCAGGGGGGCAAGGCTGGGCCAGAGCCAGCACACTGGGTCTCCAGGCAGGGAGACACCCCAAGTGGCGGTCCTCCTGGCCCCAGCAGCAGCAACAGCCCCCTCTGGCAGGATCCAAAAGCAGAACATTTTCCAAGGGGACACAGCCCCTTCTTTATACTGTAAAATCCTTTGTTTCAAGGTGCAGGGTGGGGGGAAAACCAGTTTCAGCTGGCTTTGGAGCACTCTTAATGGCCCAACCACCCATTTCTTTCACTGGGGAGGCTAGGGTCGTTAGACACACCACAGGGGGGCGGAGCCAGCATTGTGTGGGGAAAACCCAGCCCATCCAGGACACAGGTGCACTCCTCCCACACATCACTCATGCTAATCTCCCACTCACCACCGGGCAGACCCATCCAGACTTCCTGGAGCCTGGCATGCCAGCCAGCTCCAGCCAATCACGCTCCAGTACCCTCACTGCACACATATCTCAATGTCCAGAAGTAGCACTTCCCTTCTAGACACATACATGCCGCAGACACCATCTCGCAGCATTCACTCTCACGAGTTTACACATACTAAACTCGAGCCTGCACTCCCCACGCATCAGGAACTACCAGGGACACACACATTCCCCATGCATTCCTATGGGAGGGCAGGCCAGCCATGCTACTCGCACGCACTTTCACTCTGGGACCCAGGGAAAAAGTGAGCAGAGACCCAAAATCACTGACACAGGGTCACACATAAGGCAAAAAGTTCAGGGGTGAACCAGCCCTGCGGGCCAAGTCCAACACAACCCCCTTCCAGCCAAAACGCAGGGGAGAACAATCACCACCGTGATGGACTTCCCTGCTTGGGGCGATAGAACACGGACGCAGGCCCGCCACTGCCGGGACACCCTCCTGTTCTATGCCACGGTGAACCCCTAGGGTTCCTTCTAAAGCTACTGTAAGGACCAGCTGGGCTACCCCACTGGTACTCCTCAGCTGTCCGCGGCCAGGACCAGGCCCTAGGCCACCCAGGTGCCACTGGTTCCTGCCTACTCACGAAGTGGGGGGTAGTAACCCCTGGCACATAGTAGCCATTCTCCACTCCTCCTGTCTGCAAGACAGGGCTAGACTGCCACTGGTTCTCCAGCCTAGGGTCTACAACCTCAGGTGGACCAGGAGTCTCAGGGAAGGCTCTCCTCCCCTTACCTCTTCTTTTAGGGTTCCTCCTCCCCGGGCGAGGGGGACACCTAGAACGCCATGCCAACCCAGGGTTTAACCCCTCAGGTCGCACCGGGGTCAGAGTTGGGCTCTCCCACCCTCTGCACCCCCTTCCAGAGGTCTGCCCTCTCCCACCTGGAGAAGTTCCTCTGGAAGAAGAACCGGTCAGGACACTGGTTACAGTCGTCCTACCCTTCAGGTCAGGCTGATCCTGAACCTGGCCATCCAACCTCCGGTCTAAAACCTTTGGTGGAACAACTGCCTGGCACTCCAGGACTTCTGGGGACTCACACACAATCCCCCTGAGGCTAACAAATGACACATCTGTTGTGTGACTGTCTGTCTGGCGCAGATCTCCCGCCCTCTGTCCACCTGACAGTGCGTGACGATCCCCCAGACCAGAAGTGGCACCACCCGGGTCCCTCCAAGAAGATCTAGCCCAACTGGCTAGTCTCTGGTCCACTGGTGCATCCACTGGGAAACTCATCCCCCAATCACTCCTCACGCTGGACCCCTGTACCCTCCCTACCGGAGCGGTACTGCCAGACTCTAGAACCACAGGAGCTCTGGTTACAGACGCTCCAGGTCCTCTACTCACTAGGAGATCCTCCTCAAATGGGCTAACAGGACAGCCTAGGTCCCCAACCTGGTGTTCCCTCAAGAAACCACCCAGGCTCTGAGACAGGGCTTCGGGCCTCTGGGGGCTCTCAGCCACCCACTGACTCCTGCTCCACTGAGCCAGGCAGTCAGCCCCTACACCCTTCTCACTATACTGGGACCTAGCTGGGCTACACTGAGCCTCTTCCACCACGCTGGGCTGGAAGATCCCTGACCCACTACTTTCGGAGTCACTCACCAATGACTCTACAGAACCTCTGGCCCTTTCCCAGCGGTCTGCTTCCTCTGCCAGGTCACATGGGTCAGACAATCCACACCCTAACAGGTGTTGGCGCAACCCTGGTGAACAACAACTGAGCAACTGCTCTCTGAGAAACATATCGAACAATATGTCCCAATCACATTTCGTGGGCTCCCGTACCCAATCACACAGGGCTCCACAACAGTCCTCCTCAAAGTCTTCCCAAGACTGATGAGACGGTTTCCTAAGGTTCCTAAACCTCAACCTATTCTCCTCCTCTGGGGAAACAGGAACCATACTCTGGGAACTGGGACTTTCTAGACTGAGATTTAAATAGCTGCCACCACTGGACTCAACCCTCCCTGGGGGATCCAGAAAATTAAGACCGCGCTCAGGGGATAACCTACACTCTAGGGCTATCTTCTCTCTGGCCAAGGCCCTCTCAGCCTCTGCAGTCCGCTCATTCACACCCAGCTGCGCCATCTCTCTGGCATACTCTAACCGGAGCTTCTCCATGGCCAGCTGGTGCTCCCTCTCTTCTCTCCTATCCAACCACACCTCTGGGGACAGGGAAAGGGATGGGGTGCTACATCTGACACTGGACCCAGCAAGGGACTCCCTATCTAGGGGGTACTCGCTCTCTGCTGGCGCCCAGTCACTGTCACACTCACTCTCCACATCAGACTCTTCAGGGCTCCCCTCAGACCCACCACCCTCATGGTGTGCGGTCCGGGCCCTCTCCCTCTCACTGTGCTCACGCTCCCAGTCACTCTTCTGCCACAGGATCATGTTATCCCTAAGCTTGGACTGGGTGTCTGACTCACTCACTGGGATGTCTCTCTCCTTACATAACCGTACCAACTCATGCACACTGTACTTAAACAGGCCACAAAGGCTAAAAGGAGATTCCATCTTGACAGGATGCTCACAGACACGTGCAACACAAGGGATCTAGCAATCTGAAGTAGGAGTACACAATTCCAAACCTTCCACACTCTCCTTAAAAAAAGAACTCACTCATGCGTCCAGGGAAACACACCATTCATCCACACACCCTCCCCTCGGATCGGTAAGGCAGTTTCTACCACCCCTGACTTCTCAACCTGACCAAAAGCGACACAGGTACCAAACTCTGGAAGCAGGGCGGGGGACAAATGTACTGAACACAATTATCAAATGACACTCTTCAGGAGAAGAAACAATGGAATTTTACCAAAACAATAATCCCCAAAATGTGGTTATCTAACAATGTAGAGCTTTGAAGTGCGGCCAGCCGCTACTGTGGTACACCGCAAACACAAATCCTTATCCCACCGCTTGCCGCCAATGTTGGAAATGGGATCCCTGGCTGGCCAGGGCTTTCGCCAAAGTCAGTCAGAGACCACCACTCCCAAGTCAGGGCAAGGGAGTTACACGCCAAGATAACCCCTACTCACCCTCTAGGTAACGTGGCGCGAGCAGCAAGGCTAAACTTGGAGGCGATGTAGGCTAAGTATTTGCGCACGCACCCCAGCAACAACAACCAAAGGCCTACCACAAAGGAAAACTCCACACAAGGTTATATAAAAATAGCCTTTGTATTATAATAAATATACATCAGATAAAACACACATCTTGTTACACTGTGCCAACAGGCACGGGCGAATTTACAAGGGATATTGCACAGGACAGGGCCACTTGGACCACTGTCAGGGGTATCAGCACTTTTAGAAATAATACTTTCAGAAATAGCACTTTAGAAAGTAAAATCAGTGTAGCACACAATATAAACATAGAGCACTCAACCAGTAATCACTGGTAACAGGACCTCACTAGCACCACCTGTACTAGGGAGAAAAACAACCACCTACACATCTCAATTCCTGTAGGGGTGTAAAGACAAAACACATGATGCATTAACATTCAGAGGTGTAGCAATAACATTGCGCAAAACTTAGATCAGTCACCACCTGTGACAGTCCCTGTGTCCCAACGTCAGGGCCTAAACGTAGCAGTTGCCCACAAAGTGCTGGGCAACTGGTGCAGGGAAAGTTAGGGCAAAGTTGGAGCCTCTCTGGGCTCAAGAACCACCACTGTGGCACTGTGGGGTCTCACTGGGATCCAGACAAGAAATGGCGCCCTGAGCCTCGCTCAGGCACTTCTTTCCAGAACCACTGCCCCAGAGCCTCTCAGGGCTCTCAAAACGAAAATGGGCACCAAAGCCTCTCTCAGGCGTTTCCTTCCAGAACCATTGGGCCCCAGGAGCCTCTCTGGGCTCCTCAACAAATAGCGCCTGGAGCCTCGTGGCGCCAACAAACAACTGCCACCTTGGAACCCTCTCTGGGCTCCAACAACAAAGGTGCAGCCTCGCTGGGCTGTGGGGGCCCCTCACGGGGGACCCTCGAGCAAGTGGGGCGCTTCTGGGGTGAGTCCCCCCCTCTGGGGGACTCGTGACGCAAGGTACGCCCTGGTGGAGCGGTCCGCTGTCAAGTGGGGCCGCTTCTGGGGTGAGTCAGGGGGGGGGAGAGGGTGCGCGACCTCGCGCCTCTCTCCCTAGCCGGCTTTCACTCACCGGCTGCTGGGCTTCTCACTCCCGGGCGGCGGCTCCTGCACGAGAGCTCCCGCTCCTCGGGGGCTTCTCCACACTTCTCCTCCGGGGCCTCGAAGGTCCAGGACTCTTCCTGGACGGCGGGGCTCCTTTCCTCTCGTCCCGGGGCTCTCCTCTCCACTCGGGGAGCCTTGGGGACCCGGCCGGCAGCTTCTCTCTTCCCGGCTCGGCTGAGGAGGCGGGACTTCCGGTCGGCCTTTCCTGGGCCGCGCTGGGATTGGCCAGGCCTCCTACCACTTCTGGGTCGCCGCGGGCAGCGCGGCGGCTCGCTTCTAGGCAGGCAGGCGGGCTCCCATGTGATCCGAGGAGTGGGCTCCCTCGTGGATCAACAAAAACGGGCGAAACAAAGTGGCAATGAGCGGGGTGGCACCCGCGCCGCTAGATCACCTCACGGGGCGATCAGATGCCGGGTGGGCACCGGCTGTGCACACCAAGCGCTAGCAGCGCTAGTAACGAAGGGCAGGCGCTTCCAAGCGCCTCCAGGACAAAATACAGCGCTCACAGCGCTATGGCCAAAATCAAGCGCTCTCAAGCGCTAGGCAGGCGATTTCAGCGCTTCCAGCGCTGAAGGGCAGAGAGCAGCGCTCTCAGGCTGCCGGCAAGGAATCCTCAGTGCTCCCCAGCACTGGAGGACAGGACAAGGCTCCAGCAGGGGCTGGAGGCAGGCAGGGGGGCAAGGCTGGGCCAGAGCCAGCACACTGGGTCTCCAGGCAGGGAGACACCCCAAGTGGCGGTCCTCCTGGCCCCAGCAGCAGCAACAGCCCCCTCTGGCAGGATCCAAAAGCAGAACATTTTCCAAGGGGACACAGCCCCTTCTTTATACTGTAAAATCCTTTGTTTCAAGGTGCAGGGTGGGGGGAAAACCAGTTTCAGCTGGCTTTGGAGCACTCTTAATGGCCCAACCACCCATTTCTTTCACTGGGGAGGCTAGGGTCGTTAGACACACCACAGGGGGGCGGAGCCAGCATTGTGTGGGGAAAACCCAGCCCATCCAGGACACAGGTGCACTCCTCCCACACATCACTCATGCTAATCTGCCACTCACCACCGGGCAGACCCATCCAGACTTCCTGGAGCCTGGCATGCCAGCCAGCTCCAGCCAATCACGCTCCAGTACCCTCACTGCACACATATCTCAATGTCCAGAAGTAGCACTTCCCTTCTAGACACATACATGCCGCAGACACCATCTCGCAGCATTCACTCTCACGAGTTTACACATACTAAACTCGAGCCTGCACTCCCCACGCATCAGGAACTACCAGGGACACACACATTCCCCATGCATTCCTATGGGAGGGCAGGCCAGCCATGCTACTCGCACGCACTTTCACTCTGGGACCCAGGGAAAAAGTGCGCAGAGACCCAAAATCACTGACACAGGGTCACACATAAGGCAAAAAGTTCAGGGGTGAACCAGCCCTGCAGGCCAAGTCCAACAATTCTGTTACCCACCCCCTTTTCTAATTAATCTCGTTAATTATGTTACCAATCAAAAGCACAATCAGGCAGCATTATATTTACTTTTCTTCTTTGAACTGCACGAACTCCATGAGCTTTCGTCACAGAAAAGACATAACATAAGCACAAAATAATCACATGCTATTAGTTAAACAGCCGCATTTAATACTGACAAAGGCAATAGACAAGGTTAGTTTATTATTTTCTTTTCTTCGCGTTTGCAACATATAGCACATTAGTTTATCCCACGTGTACTGATGAATGTATTCTTAAACTAAGTTGATTAGTAATTTCTTCACCTTGCTTCATCAAAACCATTATCTGAATTACATTTATGTGAACCATCTCAAATACACAGAGCAGTCACCATCATTCTTAGGAGAGAAAATTCAATTAATTAATCATCAAACGCATATTTTGGACTCACGCAATGACCAATTGTGGAGTTTTTATACATATGGAATGTAGGCCTGTTGCCATGGTAGAATGTTATTGTTAGGAGAAGCTGACTGACAGCTGTGAAGCCAGAGGAGGAAGCTGGAGGTACCTGTTGTTCTTCTTCTACAATAGAACTTACTTTCTTCATTTCCTGTGTGGAGTAGATCTTTACACCAATGCTCAGAAAAGGAAAGGACAGGGAGAAAAGAACAACAGTAAATAACGCGAAAATATAGTTACCAAGAATGGTTTGAAGACCAACCCCCTGGCCAAAGGGCTGGTAAGGGTCCCCCGGGATAGATCAGGCGACAAATACTTCAGGACAGGATTCAGGATAGGATAGTTGACCTCTCTAATACTGACGGTTGCGTCGCACCCCTCTCTGACACTCTCTTCCTCCTCGATATTCTTCTACAATCTTCTTTCTAACCCAATTAAATTAGGATCGAAAGTTCTGCATTCGGCTTCTTCATCAGCATCTCACAGCATCTCTCCCAGCCTCATCACCCGCACCACCAACAGCATCCCGAGCACTGCAGCATCAGCATCTCACAGCATCTCTCCCAGCCTCATCATCACCTGCTACACCGACAGCATCCCGAGCTCTGCAGCATTCAGCATCTCACAGCATCTCCCCCAGCGTCATCATCACCTGCTACACCAACAGCATCGCGAGCACTGCAGCATCAGCATCTCACAGCATCTCCCCCAGCCTCATCATCACCTGCTACACCAACAGCATCCCGAGCACTGCAGCATTCAGCATCTCACAGCGTCTCTCCCAGCCTCATCATCACCGGCTACACCAACAGCATCCCGAGCACTGCAGCATCAGCATCTCACAGCATCTCTCCCAGCCTCATCATCACCTGCTACACCAACAGCATCCCGAGCACTGCAGCATTCAGCATCTCACAGCGTCTCTCCCAGCCTCATCATCACCGGCTACACCAACAGCATCCCGAGCACTGCAGCATCAGCATCTCACAGCATCTCCCCCAGCGTCATCATCACCTGCTACACCGACAGCATCCCGAGCTCTGCAGCATTCAGCATCTCACAGCATCTCTCCCATCGTCATCGTCACCCACTATACAGACAGTATCCCGAGCTCTGCAGCTTCCAGCAAATCTTGGTCCGACTAACTAAGGCTATCTCAATTACACCTTTCGTTCTTATTGTACCACCCACTAAAGTTTTAATATTGTAAAAATACGAGATCTAATTGGTCAGGCAAGGGGGGAAGATCATCACACCATGCTTATGTCACTTTATTCAGTGAAACCATTGTTCACAAACCCTCCCCTTAATTTTTATTCATATTTTTATTTCCCACCTGCATTCATGTTTCATTTGCAACATTTGTTTAAAATCTAACATGTAGGTCCATGCAGTTGTACTTTACACCGTCTGTTCTCAGACTGGGACATCCTGTGCCCTTGGCTTTGGTTCAAACTCCGTCCCATCATTCCGGGTTCACTTTCAGTGGACATGCGCAGCTGTCATGTGACTCAGCTTACATCAGTTATACACGAGAGGCCCAAATACGCACTAGTAATAAAGTCAGAAAGACAAATGTTACTTCCAAAAAAATAAATGATTTTACTGAATACCACCCATCTCTACTCTATTCCCCCTTACTTATTAATACTTTCTGTGAGAAGTTGGCCTGGCATATGAGGTCAACTATTCTAGTGGGCACCTTGCACCAGTCCAAATGACCCTTCTTGATGGTAGGTTAAGGACAACCTATATAGAAACTATCCTAGTGATAGCTGTTGAGAGCAGCCTTCAGGCTAAGTCTTGAAGGAATGTAAAGCAGCTTGTTTTACCAGTCTATAATCTCATGAATAACCAAATGAAAGGAGAACCACACTAGGTATATATATAAAATATATGTATTTAATCTAAACACATCCCTCTAGTCTCTTTATGAGGCTAGAGACAAAAGTACATTCAGTAAACTTATTTAGCACACAGCAAATTAGCACAATATGGATGTATGACGTTACAACGCATGCTTTTACCATGCATGCCTTTACAACGCGGTTTTTACATCGCATACCATTACAATGCATAGTGCTTTTAGGCGCTGGATAGTGAATTATTTAGTTTACTATTCCAACTCCAGTCCCCGTGGACACTAGGGAAGGTGTTGGATAGTATATTAAATCTATTCCCTATCCTAGAGCGCCCCCCAGCGCAATGCGTTGTAATGGTTTGCGTTGTAAAAGTTGCGTCGTAAAGGCACTGCGTGGTAAAAGTTGCGTTGTAAAGGTTGTTCACCGCACAATATACGTTTAGCCCTAGGGAAGTCACAAACCATATACTAAAAAAGTGGTATAAATACCTCTACAGTCATAGAGACGCAGGAGACTCACGGGGGATGCGTGCAGTGTCTAAACACAGCCGCAAATCACCATTCACTTCTATTGAGAAAGTTGCAATTAGAATTTTAAATATTAGGGACACTTAGGAGTGGACTAGGAGCAGTTCGAGAGTCAAGACACATGGGAGCACCAAAGTACTTGAGTTACCTCACCCAGGAAAGCGGGGTGCATACGTGTCTGCTCATTCCGGTTTTCGCCGTCGTTTCGTATGGCGAGCTGCAAAGAAGTGCTGTAGGCAACCAGGTGAAGTGTCCGGATGGATCCAAGGGTGGATCGGAGATCTGAAGAACCTGAAAGCAGAGGGGACAGAGTCTGGGTCACTTGCCAGTGACCAGGGAGGCAACAAGAAGATGCTCACCGATATCGGGTGATTTCAGGTACAGGAGGTGAAGCTTGAATCTTCAGCCACGAGGACCAGGAGACATCAACGATAACTTGGAGCTGGATTCGAGCTGTCCCATGTCGGATGTTGAGTGCTGCAGTGTCGCTATCTGGATTGGATCAAACAAGCCTTGGCAACAGCAACCCATGCAGAATGCAAAGATTGGCTTCGGAGCAGACCAGCAAGATCTGAGGGACTCACCCTTTGGAGGGGAGTCAGGGCACATCTGGAGTAACCAGGGAAGCCCTAGAAACAAAGGATTGTCCTTCGTGGGGAACCACCAGTCAACCGACCAGGGATTGCAAAGGAGCCTCGAGCGGAAATGCTAGAAGCAGTCCCACAGAACGCTCGTGGAGTGTAGGCCCATGATCTTCTGTGCAGATGGTGCTCAGGGCTTGGACTACAAGTAGCCCAATGCACAACTTTTGGAAAGCTCCGGTAGTAGGTACACTAGCATATGTGCAGGGTGTCCAGGAGTTCCGGTCCCACATCTCTCGTGATGGCTGCGGGTCTCATCTTTGCTGTGATCTCGTGTCGGCCTCGGAGATGTCTAGAAGTCCATGTCCTGTGTCGCAAATACTTTGGGATCCGGCGGGAGCCTTGGAAATGCAGACCAGCAAGGTGCCGGTTTGGACAGGGGAGTCACTCCTTGACCCAAAGGGAGATCCTTCCATCTTCTAGTTGAAAGAGAACGTCGAAGTTCCAGGATATATGTTGCAGAGTTTCGTGTGCAGGGTAATCTAAAGTCCTAGTGACTGGGTTCCTATACTTATACTAAGTTTAGGGGTTGGACTTACTCTAAGGTCCCGCCTATGGGACGAACCCGGGAGGGGGTGGTTACACCCCCTCCCGTTTGTCCAGTTTCATGCCAGCCCTGTCTGAAAAGCATTCTCTGAATGCACACACCCTGCCCCAATACACTAAAACCTGCCTGAGAAGTCGTTACACCTCCTTGTGACAGGAAACCTATTGTCCAGGCCTCCCCTACTGGAGTTTCGTCCAGCAGCAGGAGGGCAGACTCGTGTCTGTGGCAGCAGCATCCATTTTGTTATGCTGGGGCTCTTTTGAAATTATTACTGGTGAGGTAACTGTGTACATGTCTTCTCCCTCTAGAATTGTGGAATTTTACCCCCTCTACCAGGACTGGCGGGGGGGGGGGGTAGGATTCCAAAGTGTTTGACACCAAACACGACATGTTTCCATGCAGCCATTCCAAAGTTAGCATTTACCACAAGGTTATAATGCACTTAAGAGTATATGGTATGGCTGTATCACAGAACAGCTACAGAGAAGTGATTCCAAAAGCTGCAGAGGGGCCCTGCTCATGCATGGGCACCCTCTGACACAAAACCAAGCACTCTGCCTTCAGGATTGTTAAGTCCTGCCATAGGAGTGACTTATAGGTTTATATGTGTCTGGGATTAAAGTTAGATATAGGTAACCTATATCTTAGTAAGGGGTTCATGCACCACCTTACCCAGGATGTAGTAGCAGACCTGTGGTGCCATTTTGGCACCCCTGGCTTCCCAGCGGTGGCGTAATACATGCTGCAGCCCCTGGTAGGTCTCTGGGGTACGTATGCCCTGGGTACCTAAGGTACCATATACTAGGGACTCACAAGTGTAACCCAGTAACCAATCTGGAGTGTACCTAAAGTACATGCAATCAATTTAGAGAGGAAGCAGCTAGGCTGGGGTCCTGGTTAGCAGGGCCCCAGGCAGACTAAAGTCGAGAAATCAGTGAAACACCAGCAAAAAGTGGGGGTAACCTTAGGAAGCAGATCCTACTCACCTACACTTTCCCCGCATTAACATTAGTAAAAGAGCTCATTTTTGCTTCAGCTAAGCAGGTGCCATGCACGCGAGTCTTCAAGACTCCATTTTAGTGCCTTCTGCTCATGTGAAGAGTTTCCCTCTAGGCCAGTGGTTCCCAAACTTTTTGGACCCCCGGCTCTCTTGACCAGTTAGCCAATTATGTTACTTTTATTGGGCGGGTGGGGGATGTAAGCCCGGCCTCAGGAGTACTTCCATTTTTCTCCCGGAAAATATTTGGGATGAAGCTGGTGAAGCTATTATAATCATGGAGTCTGGGAAAGTGTGTCAGTGGTAGGCTTTGCTGTGTGTAACAGTTCATGATAAGACCTTTAGGTCAGTACTTCCATGTAGTCATTTCACACACAAATGGGTTTTGAAGAACTATTGCTTTAACACCAGACTTTGCATATATGTCTGCTTGTGGTCTGTCAGTAACATATGTTGATTTATGCTGCAAACTGCATTGTTTGCATGGATAGAGTAATGTGGCATTTCGGCTGCATAGTGTGATTGTATAGGTTGCACGAAAAGTGACGTACTGGTGGCGCAGAGGGCTTGTAAATCTGCCCCGAAGTACTTTAGTCAGTGTGTTATTCCAGTCTTTGTTGTTTATTTGTGTGCAGGCGAACATTGCTACCGTGGATTGTGGACTTTCACTACAATTAAATTTGTCTTTCTCCACAAGTAATGTCTATACTATTGATACGCCAGGATTAATAAATAATTGTGGCTCCCTAAATGTGCGTTTGGTGCGGAGCCCCTGGATGGTTTTTATGGCGCACAGATTGGGAATCCCTGCTTTAAGCATTAATTTGTCATATTGCATAGATGCAGTTGACGCATGCGCAGTAAAGATATGCCTGTTAAAGCGTTTTTTTTAGTTCTTCGTACATGTTATTAGTGTTAGCAAACACATAGGCAAGTTTCACTAACCGGCGAGTGCATGTGTTCATTAAGAGCATGTTCTTATGTGTGAAATCCTTGCTGCATCACTGTGACATCCAATAGTTTGTCCTGGCAGGACTTGCAGGGCCTGTCTATACCTTTCTTAGGATCCCTGATGTACTTTAGGAGGAATGTTGCAATTTTAGCATCTATTTCCGGCATGAGGGCTACCTTGCCAGTTAGAGAGGGGCGCGGACATGCCGTCCAGAGGGGCCCACGCCTCCTTCTCCAGAGGTTTACGCAGTCGGCCTGCTGCATATTTGCCCACCTTTATTGACAGGAATCAGTCCACTGAGCGTGGGCGCATCAAGTCGTCGGGTCGAGCATGTCCGAGGAATCCTCCGCTGGGTGTCTAAGGGTGCAACAGGGGGAGTAGGAGGACGACACTGGGCAATGGGACCAAGTCAGGTTGAGCGGTGCGCCCGAGGCGTCATCCGCACCGCCTAGGTCTGTTGGGTCAGGGTCAACAAGGAAAGCCTTCTTCAACCTATTAATGGCACTGAGGTCCATGCTAGGATTAACTTTCCATTTGGGGGCCTGGCCAAATGGTGGCTTGGTTCTTGTAGAGATCCAGAGGACAGGGGTTCTTCGTGGAATCGGTCCAGGGGCCCTGAGTAAGAGTGCCCCAATTGCATCAGACGCCTTTCAAAAGGTCCCATGGAGGCATCCACCGCCTCACAAAGCTCGTTGTCTAGAGAAAGGACCTTGATGGTTTCTTCCTCCAGGTATTCCCCTTGGTGCATGATCGCTGTTGAGGTCAGAAGGGCACCAAAAAATCGCACTACCGGAGAGCGGAAGGTGCTTAGCACTGGGTGCACGCAGAACACTCAATGAAGTGTCATGACAAATTCAGGTTAGCCCCAGGGGGGCACTGGGTAATACATGCTTCCGTTTGGCATGCCAGAGGCTCTAAAGGGATCTGAGACTTTGTCCCACAAGGCAAGAGTTCATATTTGTCCTACTTTTTTGTTTCATTTATCAAAAATATTTTTCATACATGATGCATGTATTTGATTACATTTAAGAGCCCCAAAAAATGAATACACATATAAATTCAAATCATGCACTCAACCAACGTCAATCATCCAGCTCCGATCATACCATATCCTGTCATACTCTCAAACATAACTAGACAATTTGATACAACTCACAAATACATGACTTGAATACATAAGCTAAAAACAGACAGAAAGCATTGACGCGCGTTTCGGAGTGGGATATGAGAACCCAAGGTCCTTCGTCAGGGCCCAGTAGATCAATTGTACATTAGTGGAATTGATGTAAATCTCAAATTTCAGATACAGTTCTTACATTTGGTGCACAACGGGCTCTGTTTATCATTAATTAGAATTTAATCCCATAAATAGATCTGTGGGACCAATATATGTACGACTGTTCAGAGAAAGCCAGGTTCTTCAAGATGCTCAACGTCTGTCCCAAAATTAATGTCATACTACGGACAGCTTTTATCTGTATCAAACCCCTCACAGTCACTGATGTATAATAAGAAATGACGTTGATATGAGTAAAAAAGTGGGTATTAACTGGTAAATTTCTTTGTTTTTATAGTTCAAAACATTACATTGTCACTGACATTTTTACCTAACATCACTTTAACCTTTGTTTTTTTCAGTTAATATCTAATTTTTTTTTTTATTAAAAAAAATACTTTTGCCATATCTGACTACTATTTAATTTGGTTTTTTTTTCCAGTGAATTTCTAGTTTAAAAAAAATGAAAAATAACATATTTGTTTTATGAAACACATTACAGTCAAGGAACCAAGAATAGTTAGAGCTCAGTTAAACAAAATGGAACAGGGTAAAAGGAATGCCGGCTGCTACATGTCCCGTCCTTTTAATATTAATACACTTTGTACCTTTACACTCTCACTTCAAACAGATATATTGATGTTTTCTTAACTTTGTGTTGAGAACTCTTGCAAAAGTTCTGCGAGAAGCCTGCAGGAGGCGTCAGAGAGCGAGTAAAACCCTCTCATGCACTTCGAGAGGATGAAACATCCGTTTTCTGCTCTTGTGAACTCTCCACAAGGGTCTGTGTGAAGGCTTCAGAGGAGCATGAGGCCTTGAGTTATCACATACTAGCCCTGTGCAGATTGTGTATGGTGGAGTTAGATGAAATACTGACTCCATTTCTTACAACTCTATTCAGGGCGAACGCTTGGTTTTTATGACAACATGGCCTCTCTGCTGAGACCTCTCTCATGCAATAAGGGTGAGAGTAAAAAGCTTTAGTGAGTAACTCACCCCTCTGCAGAGACCTTGTCTCTGAGTGAACCCAGGGTGTGAATGGGTTTACAAACAGCCAGCTCTCCACTGATATCTGAACAGATTCAAGGGTCCGTGTGCAAGGTTTAGAGAAAGGCCAGGCGCCGTGGTAGCGCGTGTTAACAGGGCACAGATTGTGTATGGTGGAGTTTGAGGAATGCCGCTGACTGCGTGACCCGCAGGGGAGCATGGGCAAAGCAGCGCTTTAGTGCCACTAGTCGCAGCGCCCCTGCCTGTACATGGAGGGTGGGCGGAGTAAGGAAGCTGGCTCCTGACCCTCCCCGCTGCCACCGGACACTGGCTGAAGGGGGGGGCAGGCTCACCTGTGGAGGGGGCGTACTCGCCCCTATTTAACTCCAGCGCGCCCTCGGCCTGGCCTCTTTGTCCTGCTTGCCCGAGCGCTGTTCAGCGCTGTTGTTGTTGTCGTCGTCGTCGATTTTAAGGTATGTGCTGCTGTCTTGCCTTACCCCGGCCTCGTCCCTGGGCATGACCAGGTAGAACGGGGCGCCAGTGGTGCAGATACCATGGGGGGGGGGTGAGTGGTGGCCACGCGTTCGGGCGGCGGGTAGATGTGCACGAGCACTGCCCCGGTGTTGGACCTTGCCCTTTTGGCATTTTCACCCCGAAACTTTTTTTGCTTTTTCCTAGCCTGTTTCTGGACCCTGGTGGTGGTGATTTTAGGCCTCTGCGCACTTTTTCACTGTGGTACAGTGTAAAGTGCGTGAGCTCTCTGTGTATGTGTGGTGAGTGACCTGCCCTTCCATAGGAATGAATGGGGAATATGTATGCCCATGGTAGTTCCTGATGTATGGGGAGTGCAGGGTCGAGTTTGATATGTACGAACTCGTGAGATTGAATGCTGATAATGGTGTATGCGGCATGGTTGTGTCTAGTCTAGAAGTGCCACTTTGAGAAGTTGGCATATTTGTGTAGTGAGTCTGCTGGCGTGTGATTGGCTGGTGAGCCTGGCCCAGGAGTGCCTAAGCCTGCTTGTGGATTGACTGTCTGGTTTGAGTGTGACAGGGGCTGCAGAGCCCCCAGGAGGTTGTCTGAGTCAGCCCGTGGATGAAAGGCAGCATCTGCTGCCAAGGAAGTGGGTGGAGATAGCACCTAAGTGTGAATGAGGCTGTGCCTGCCTGCCACAATGCTGGCTCCACCCCCCCGCTGGGCGACTGTCACCTCTGTCCCTGATACTGAAGGGACTTCCCTATAACCAGTCCTAGCTGGTTCTCACACTGCCTACACAAAGACTTCAAAGACTTTTCACTGTATAAGAAGGGGCTGTGTCCCATTCCAAAATGTTCTTGTTTCTAACTTGAATCTGCCAGGGGCGTGCTGCTGCTGGGGCTCAGAGGAATCCCTGAGCCCTGCCCATCCCCATGACTCCTGATGGACTTGTCCTGAACCCCTGAAGGACTATGTGGAGGACTGTGGGGGCACTAGTGCCTGAGAGGCGCTTTACTTGGACTTTTGCTGGACTGGTGACCTTTGGTTGCATATAGCGCTGGGAGCGCTTTATTTTCCCCTTCTAGTGCTTGAGGGCGCTTTTTCTGGACCTTCAGCGCTGGGGAGCGCTGTGAATTGCCTGCAGCGCGTAAGAATGCTTTATTTGCCTTATTCCGCTTTTCTCTGCCGCTGCCCGGGGCCTACAATCATCAGAGCCCTTGGCCGGGGATCGCCGAGAGAGACCGAAGCATCTGCGCTCCCATTGGCGGAGAGCGACGAGCCCCCTCAGTGACGCCGTGCTGGGATTGGCCCCAGCCCTGCCGTGTCATCGGCAGAGCCGCGCAGCGATTGGCTGAGGCGTCAGCGTCATCGTCATCGTCATCGGAGGCTCATCCCGCCGCTCAACTCGCCGCACTGCCATTGGCTGGCTCCCGGGTGTCTGCTGAGGGCGCCATGAGGGAGTCAGACCGAGGAGTGGTGATGGCCGCTGCGGGGCTCCCGTGCCGAGAGGGAGCCCCGAGAGAAGAGGTGGAGAGCGGTAATGGCCACCCGGGGCTCCCGTGATCTGGAGGGAGCCCCGGGAAGAGAGGAGAAGCGTGGCCTTCTGCTGGGGCTCCCGTGTGCTGAGGGAGCCCCGAGTGAGGAGAGCGCGAGCCAGTGAAGGCCCGGTCCCGAGATGGGGGACCGGGTGTAGAGCGGAGCCGGGCGTTCGTAAAGGCGGGGCTCCCAGGAGGAGAGAGAGCCCCGCCGAAGAGAGATGTCTGCCGGACGGCCAGCCGGCACCGAGGAGCCACTGGTGAGTGATGCAGAAGAGAAGGGAGGGGCGTCTGGACACATTGTCGGTGTCCGCCCCCCCAGTAGTGCGATCTCTCGCTTGTTGTCAGTAGGAAGCCACGAGGGCTTCAAGGGTGGCCCAGGTTGGCAGTGGGTCGCCCCAACGTGGAAGGAGAGCCTGAGAGAGGCTCTGGGGGCATGCTTTGTTCGCTGTAGCCCCGACCGGCTCCCGCCCCTACATTTGATTTACGAGCCCAGCGAGGCTCGAGGGCCATTTTGTGTTAAGAGCCACGGAGGCTCTAGGGGGCACATTTGATTTACGAGCCCAGCGAGGCTCGAGGGGCCATTGTTTGCAGAGCCTGAGGGCTCCAACAGCCATATCTAGTTCCAGAGCCTGTGTGGATCCAACGTTTGGGACATGTGCGATGTCCAGAGCCTGTGTGGCTCCAACGGTCTGCGCAGTGTGACAGAGCCTCTGTGGCTCCAGCAGTGGGCGCAGTTTGCGCCAAAGGGTCAGTGAGGGCCCGGCCACAGTTTTGCTAATGTCCCAGCTGCCTAGCAATTAGTGGGCAGCTGCACAGTTTTGGTTTTGGGATGTTCCCAGGTGCCCAGCAAGTAGTGGGCACCTGCACCGTTTAGGCCCCTGACATTGAGACTCAGGGCGTCCTAGCCCCCACAAGGCCAGTTGGCCTAGGGACTGCCACAGGTAGTGGCTTATGTGAAGTTTTGCGCAATGTGGTTACCTGCTATGTTTAGGATGGTAATTGCCTACTGTGTGTTTTTGCGCTATTGAGTTGTGTTGGGGCACCTCTGAATGTTTTCATGCATCATGTGTCTTTCTTTCCCTGTGCTGCACCTCTGAATGTTTTAGGCGTCATGTGTCTTCTAGCGCTGCACCTCTGAATGTGTTTGTGATGCATCATGTGCTCTGTTCTTAACACCGCTGAATGTGTAGGTTTATGCATCATGTGTTTCCCTTTACTACTCCTCTGAATGTATATTCATACCTCATGGGTAATGTGTTCTTTTCTAGACCCCTAAATGCTGTGTGATACTTAGGTGGTTGTTCTTTTTAGTACAGGTGGTCCTAGTGAGGTCCTGGTCCCCTGCGTGACATTCTCCTAAGGTGTTTAGGGTTGCGTAGGTGGTACTTACCTGTTCCCAGTAGTTACTGGATGTGATTTATAACTGTTATTTTGTTTTATATCTTATTTTCTATGATCTACAAAATTTCTATTTCTAAAAGAGCTGATTATGACAGTGGCCCATGTGGCCCTGTCCTGTGTAAATAATCCCATGTGAATATTGCCCGTGCCAGTTGGCACAATGTATATGTGTGATTCTATCTGATATGTTTTGACAATACAAAAGTTATTTTAATATAACCTTGTGTGGAGTTCCTTTTGTGGTGTGCCTAGGATGTTGTTGCTGTTGTGTGCTGGCGCAAATGCTTTACACATCGCCTCCGAGTTTAGCTTACTGCTTGTGCCAAGCTACCAAGGGGGTGAGCAGGGGTTATCTTGGCGTGTGACTTCCTTGCCCTGACTAGAATGGTGGTTTCTGCCTGGCTTTGGCGTCAGCCTTAGCCTACCAGAAATAGCCAGTTCTAACACCCAGGATGTGGATGAGTTAGCCCCGCGGGCCGGGTAGGTCGTGTGTGCGGTGCGAGCGAAGGGCACAGTGCGCGGGGAAGTTCGGGTGAGGGTATTCACCAGCCCCCCCCCTTCATGCCCGGTCGGTACTCTCAGGAGTTATGGGCAATTGGGTGCTCTGGCTGTGAGGTGTCTCAATTGTCAGCGCGCACGCCTCCAGTCCTGGGCACTCGGGTAGTCGGCGGCATAGGCAGGAATAGCACATAATGGTGAATATTTATATTTTAAGTTCAACTCCTCCGTGCGGGTGAGGATAGCGGAGAGCTCGTTTCATGCCCCCCCCCACGATGCCGGTGTAGTATGGGAGGGAGCCTTGTTAGAGAGAGTCAGCCATTGTGTGCAATATTAGTCCCTCCACGAGGGCGAGGTTCGGTGTGAGCCCGACTCACACCCTCCCCCCCCTTTTTGCGGTACCGGTGGGATACCTGAGGGTTATCGTAGAAATGCAATCTTTCCATGCGGGCGAGGCTCGATAAAAAGCTGTCTGGCGTGGGGCACCGGAGGGGAATGGGTCGAGCTGCAGCCATGCGGGCGGGACCCGGCTGTGTCACGGTCGCGGCCCACATTATGGCTGTGGTCACGGGTGGCCAGCGAGGCATTGGGTCCAATCGTAGGGCCCCACGTGGCATCAGGCGCAGAGGCCCGTAGGCCCGTCCGAGCTTCTATGCCCCCATCCACCCCCCCGTCCCTCCTCCTCCCTAACAAAATGAGGGTATAATGATATTATTGTGCCCAACAGCAGTTAACTGCTACATTGTGTGGAAATAAAGGCCGAAGGCCTGGGTTCGATTCGGTGGTTAGGCGGGCCCCCCCGATCCTGCCACCATTCGGTTCGATGGCGTTGACCTCAGGCTCTGCCTTCGCGCGGATTTGCAAGGAATCTGATCGTGGCCCTGACCTCTCAGGGCATATACTTGTAGATAGTGGCGGGTGCGTATACCTTTTAGATAGCGGCGGGGGTTGTCGCCATGCAGCGCGGCTCACCGGGCGGTGCTCGGCCTTGCACACAGCAGTCCAAATTTGTTTTTTGAATTCGTTGAGGGACCGCTCTAAAAAGATTTGTAGCGCGGAATTAATTTGACCAAGGCCACTGGTGCGTCGGTACCACGGGTAGCTTCGCGATTAATATTATGGTCTAGACACCATCGCGGCTCTCGCTGTGACAGCGTAGGAGTCGACACCAGCGTTGCGGTTTCGCCCCTAGGTCCATGCCCAGTTGTTGAAAAGGGGTCGGTTTGCGCTAGCCGCTTGCGCGGCGCAAGGTTTGTTACGGGGCGGGCAGGGCAAAAAGGGGGCCGGTTTGCCCAAGGGCCCCTCACCTATTGTACTGCAGAATTTTCTTCCATTGGTCGGATTATCTCCGCATTTGAAGGAGAGGGAGCTCAGAGCGTGTTAACAGGGCACAGATTGTGTATGGTGGAGTTTGAGGAAAGACTCGCGCTTTCTTATGCAACTCCACACAGAGTGAACACTTCAGTTTAATGACAACATGGCCTCTCTGCTGAGATCTTTCTACGGGGTGAAGGCTGGTTGTAAAAGGCTTCAGTCAGAAACTCCCCCTCTATAAAGACCTTTTCTCTGAGTGAAGAGGGTGAAGGATTGATTGACAGAGAGCAGCCTCTCCCGTAACACCTCTCAATCAATCAATCAATCAATAAATCGATCAAGATTTATACAGCGCGGCCAATCAACCGAAAGAGATCCAGGCAGAGCTGAGAATGAAGCGGGGTGGAAGCAGGAGGAGGGGGGCATCTGAAAGCAGAGGGGGGGAGAGAGAGCACCAGAAGAGGGGGGGGAGATTAGAAAAACTGAGAGATTGAGAGAAAGGCAGGAATCACTTGTGCTTTCATGGTGTGCTTTAAATACAATAAAACAAGCACTGACAAAGCCAACGGGTCTGGGCTTGTCAGGCTGTGCGTATGTTAATTCGCTCTTTATGGCAGACATGCGTCATTACAAAATGTAAAAATTTAAATCATCACCGATGTGGTATTTTACTAATGATGGTTTTATAAAACAAGCCTTTCGTTTATGCTCTGGATTTTATTAATATTGCTATTGATGAATGTAACGACTGGATTTTCGGACTAGATGGAATCAGCTCACCAAAATACCACTCACCCAGCCGAAACGTAACCACCTCCCTCCTCAGGGCTTACTCACCTCATTAGATGAACACTGGATCCTCTCCTGGGAAGGAGAATTAGCTATATACATGCATATAATATATACAATATCTCTAAACCTATAGGGATTGCTAATAGTAATACTTACCAGATTGCTATCCTAAACCACACTCATTCACACTTGATAGCCTCGCGGTAGGTCATACCCAGGCTATACTACCGGCCTCCACCCGTGAAGGGGCGGTTCTTATGAGATTACCATTACACACCAACCCTGGTTGGTGCTCACGCAAGCCGCAGTCTTCCGTCGGGTATAAACGCTGTATCCCCCCAGCGTATCACGCACAAACACGTACCGTATCCCCCCGGTACCTCACACGACCAACACAATCCGGCGTTGGCCACATAACGCCGCAACGCATCGGCAATCACTTCCTATGCATCTTCTCTCTATATGGGAAATATCACTACACGTATCTACAATGGGGCTTATATATGTTTGGAATTCTGTATGCAGTAGATCGGTGATCCAATCCTCTCACACAAAGATGGCCAAAATCATGGTGTATAAGAATTGTTAAACAACCCAAACTCTCCCCCCTTCCTATTTGTCTGCACACCACTTACCCGGACGGGATAGGCCTCCGTCCACAAAGTAGCATCCAGCTAGAAGAAAAGGTTAATTCTAGCAGATACAATAACTCATACACATTGGTTCATTATAAACCTGGGGTCCCTTTTATTACACACTAACAATAACATTGATAAACATATAACCTAAAAAGCAAATAAAAGAATTAGAATAGATATGTGCACACTACTGAGAAAGGGCAGACTTCACCTTATGAGTATGGGGTCTGGACTCAGTCGTCATCTCGGTTCCCTGCTTGTCTGTACCCTGGACCATCTCTGGGATCACCCCTGCAGTCACGGATACACGGCTGCACCGCTATGCTCTGTCTCCTCTCTCTGCTCTCTTCCAGGTCACCGGAACCTCTCTCTCCTGTTATTGGTACTGTCTGTTTCACTCTCGGCTATCGATGTTATTCCTCATCTCTCTCTCTCTCTATCATCAATCGGTCTGAGAGATCGTCAGCTTTCGATATATCCAGACTTCAAAATGGCGATTGTCCGCTCCAGATTGTAAGATGCTTGCGACTAGCTGACAGGATAATAGAAAATGGCTACCTCTCCTCTCTGTACTTTCGCTAATATAGAACCCTCTTTCAGCATGGAAATTTCCAGCCAGTAACCTGCCGCCCACCAAATTCCTGTACCACTCCGTGCCAAGGACGCGCTCCCAGCTGGCCAGCCTGGTGTTGCGTCTTCAACATAGAGAAAAATACATTCTTTCGATAAGGGCCAGCCTGAGCCGGTTCTCTCCAAGCAGAAAAACAGCTTAAAGCTAAATAATACCTCTCACCTACAAGCACCTCGAGCAGCCGAGGCAGAAAAGAAAGATGGAGTCTCTCCCGTTTCGGGCTTACAGGGCCCGAACTAAGCAGAAAAGGGGAATAACTCCATAATAACTATCTAAAAAGACAACATAATACCTGCATTGACGGGACTATCCCCTATTCTAAGCTTATGGGTCCTAAAAATAAGGATAAGAATGCTGAATTATGTATAAATCAAGGGGTTCGCCTTGTAAATAGGCCTATTCTCCAGTCCTAACCACTATACTAAGATGATAGTTGGCTAAAGTCACTGTCACTCATAAAATGGGACGAAAAACCCGGTCAAGACATTCCACCTTTGACTTTAGTCTACTAGCATCTGCTAAAGAGAATCAACATTTGTAGAGGAATAGTAAGAAATAAAACTAACAGACCTGAATTTACTACCCCACCTACAGGTAATAATAAAGGAAGGAATGCATTGAATAAAACAACAAATCATAATTGAAATGCAAATAACTATCAGGAAACCCCCTATTATCTGACGTAAAGATTGCATGTCCGGCAACCAATGAAAAAGCCAGTCAAACCAGCCCTGATCTATATGTTCTCTGATCTCTTTGGTCAAGTCGTGGAGTTTGTCAATGTGAACCTGAATTGATCTAGTGTGGTCTGAAAGGTTAAAGCAACAAAGTCCTTCAAAGTCAGAACAGTCATTTCCGTGTTTAAGTAAAAGATAATCTATAGCAGCTCTATTTGGTAAAATTGCTCTACGCTCACCCTGGGCATCTAATAGCATGTCAGATAGAACTCTAGACGTGTTATTAATGGATTTGACCACCCAGCAGGCCATTTTACCAATAGTTTTAGCATTGTACACAGCAAGGGCAGGAACACCTATAATGGAAACAGCCAAACTAAGATATTCAGATTTAGAAAACAAATGAAGTGAAGAATCACAGTCCTCGTCCAAAACGACAGCATTACGGGTTATTCGGGAATTTGCATCAGGATGTGAAGAGAACATCAATAGGCTTAGTCTAGTAATAGCACAAGGTCCTCCCGTAATGTTCGCAGGAATGTAAGGCCAAGAGGTGTTGCCGCAGGAAAAAAGCCAACCAGAAGGCAAAGACATTGCACGATAATGACTGGGGGTAACTACTAAACGTTTACAAGTCATATTATTTCTAACCGAAGTACAAAATTTGGGAAGTCGTGGATGGCACAACGCTTGTTCATGAGCAGTAAGTGTAGAAGTAGTTTTCAATTTCAGACGAACACATTCTGTGATAGCTCGTGGGTCACATGTCATAAAAAAGCATAGATCAGCTTCTGTAATATTAAACGTAACAATTTTAGAGTGAACTGGGGGCACCGGATCAAGTATTTCAGTGCATACGGGACAGTTCTTATGAGTAGTAAAGTCACCTAAAATTATATTGGGACGGGTCGTAGATATATTGAAAATATGAGAAATGGTCTCTATGGATACTGGAACAGCAACCAAGCAAGTCGCTAGAACATCAGTCACTGAACGCATCGGCGTTAAACAAAAATGTGGAGAGTTAGTGACTCTTCGAGCAAGAGTCGTCCAGAAATTAGATGAAGAATCCCACGCAGCAAAGGAACGTTGTCTCCGCATTGGAGAGTCATCCGGAATCTGTCGATCGTTTCCTCTTCCGGCGTAGCAGGCCAAAAGGAGTCCAGCGCCTGCACACGCCACAGCAACAATCCGGAAGATGATCTAGAAAAAAGTAGGAATCAAAAACAGGTATTATTCATTCTCGTAGGTAACATCTGTCAGCTGGGACAGCCTCCCAGCCATCTTTCCCTGGCTTCATCACTAGAAGAGTATTGTCATGACCAGTTGCAATTATTCCAGCTTGCTCAGGGGGATTCATAGGCGATTGTACCCACACTCTTGCACCTGGGTTATCAGTAGAACCAAACCCTTTTTGGCCTCTTATTGTTAACAGAGTTGGGGCAGTGCCTTTCTTGATCTCGCCACTGAAAACAGGCATGATTAGCAATTGAGCAACTCGGTCCGTTTTATGTATTGATAGTTCATCATCACTGCTGTTAAGCAGTAGTACCTTAATCTCTCCCTGATAATCACTGTCAATCACTCCCCCAAGTACTTGGATGCCTTTCAGAGCCAGGCCCGATCTTGGGGCAATCAATCCAAAACTTCCTGGCGGTATTCCCACACCAATGCCAGTTTCAATGACAGTGCGATCTTTTCCATGTAAAGTAACATCAGACATAGCATGCAGGTCCAAACCTGCAGAGCCAGGAGTGGCTCGACAAGGAGCTAAAGCTCTGGGTGTTATTTCCCGATAGATATAGTATTGTGAATCGTATTTGGTTTAGCATCAACATTTGGAGGAAAAAGTCTCATTAATGGGGAGACAGCATTTAAATAGGGGCGATTATTCAAAATCAACAAAGCATTATATAAATGATCACGCCAATTCTTATACGAATTATCAGACAGTTTTCTCAGTTGGTCTTTCACAAACCATTCATTCTCTCAATCAGGCCGGCTGCCTGTGGGTAGTATGGTATATGAAATACCCAATCAATATAATTGTTAACACAGAATACTTGCACCAGTCTTCCTTTAAAATGTGAAGCATTGTCAGATTGAATTTGAAATGGAACACCATAATACAGCATAATCAATTCCAGCGTTTTGATGGTATTTACCTGTGTGGCACGTTTACAAGGGAAAGCTACCAAAAGACCGCTATAAGTGTCCACAGCAGTGCATATGTATTGACAATTTTTACTCATGGGAAGTGGGCCTACAAAGTCGATTTGCCAGACTTGTGCAGGTAATTTACCTCGATGTAATTGACCTCTAACAATTTGTGGCACCTGTCTTTGTCTAGAATGTTGACATATAGGACAATGTAAAATGGCATCTTTGATTAAATTTAGAGGAATACAAATTCCTCGATCGGCAGCCCACCTGCTAGTGGCCCTCTCTCCAAAATGTCCTGCCTTCTGATGGACCCACTTCGCCAATCCCGCCAAATCAGAATCTTGCATGTCCACCACAGCCTCAGCAATTTTAGAATTTTCATCTGCAATATTGTGAAAGAATTTGTCAAGGGAGTCTATCGGTGTATAGGCATCTACGTGATACACTGTGACGGTACTTTGTGGAAGCAATTCCCAAATCTCCTGCCACAAATGCTTTCCCCATAATTCTTTGGAGTGTAGCTGCCAATTATGGGCATGCCACGTAGGTAACCAAACCACTAATCCATTTGCAGTGGACCAAGAATCAGTAAAAATATTACATGTACCTGGAAGTTCTTGCTTCAAAACTTGATATACGGCATATAGTTCAGCGAATTGACTACTCTCTCCCTCACCAGATGTACTCAGCAATCTTTGTGTGATAGGATTATAGGATACAGCTTTCCAATGCCTCTTTTCTCCAATGTACCTCGCCGAACCATCCGTAAACCATACATGGTTTCTGTCCTCCACAGACAAATCATCAAATGGCTTACCCCACTTAACAGGGGGATTCCTGTATTATAGGTACAGAACGATCATTCTCAGCTTCAGCCAACGACGCCTGCGCCACTTGCTCATGTAACATTGCAACACCTTTCGAACCAACACGTGCTCTATCCTGTATGTACCATTTCCACTTAATCACACTTGCTTCTTGAGCATGTCCAATTCGATGAGTTTTAGGCGAACTCATAACCCAATTCATAATAGGAATCTCAGGTCTCAAAATGATATCATGTCCCAGAGTCAATTGCTCGGTATCCACCAGAGCCCAATAACATGCAAGTAATTGTTTTTCAAAAGGTGTATAACGCTCACCAGCATCAGGTAGCTTTTTAGTCCAAAATCCTAAGGTTACTCTATTTCTGCCTTGTTTTTGCCATAAGCTCCAACTTGCATAGGAACCATGCACAGACACATTCAAATCCACATCACCATCACGTACGGGCCACAAATCCAAAGCATGCTGGATTGCTTCTTTAGCCAAATCAAACGCATCC
Organism: Lissotriton helveticus; assembly: GCF_964261635.1. Lineage (NCBI taxonomy): Eukaryota > Metazoa > Chordata > Amphibia > Caudata > Salamandridae > Lissotriton > Lissotriton helveticus. The sequence goes on from NC_136069.1 coordinate 1,714,743,045, forward strand.
TGTTGTGGTTTACTCCATTCAAACGCATTTTTCTTGCGGGTAACTCTGTATAATGGGGCTAATATTTGACCTAAATGTGGGATATGTTGGCGTCAGAAACCAAACAAACCAATGAACTTTTGAGCTTCTTTCCTATTTCGGGGAACTGCAAACTCAATAATTTTCTGTTTCACTTGTGGGATAACCTCTCTGTTTCCCTTATGCCAATTAATGCCTAAAAATGTAACATTTTGTGCAGGACCTTGCAATTTATCGGGGTTGATTTCCCAACCTTTCCCTTGTAGAATCCTAATGACTTGATCTAGTCGTGTCTGAACCTGATCTTCCGTTTCACCTTGAATTAGAATGTCATCAATATAATGGCACATGTGTATCTGTGGATCATTGGGTATTTCAGCTAAATGTTCTGCCACCAGCTGGTGACAGATCGTAGGACTGTGTACATAGCCCTGGGGAAGACTTCTAAACGTCATTTGGCGCCCATCCCATGTAAAACTAAATTGCTCTTGGCACTCAGGGGCAATTGGAATGGAAAAGAACGCATTTGCAATATCAATGGAAGCATACCATGTTCCTGGGTGTTTCTGAATTCTCTCGATTAAAGTAATAATGTCAGGTACTGCAACAGTTAAAGGGGGTGTATGTTTGTTCAATTCGCGATAATCAACAGTCATGCGCCAAGAATTGTCACTCTTGCGCACAGGCCAAACGGGATTATTCCAAGCAGAGGTAACAGGAGTTATGACTCCTGCGTTCACTAAATCCTGAATAGTAGAACTAATTTCCTCATGACCACCTGGAATACGATATTGTTTTTGGGAAATCACTTTTGTAGCTTGCGGAATTATTATAGGGGGCATTCTTAGACGACCAACTCGTACAGGTTTTGTAGATATGTATCTTTGAATTCCAAATTGATAGCATCCATCATCTAAATGTAATATCGTGCCTTTCAGAATGTCAATGCCAATTATATATTCCAAAAGAGGCACGACCAAAACAGAATATTCTTTTCGGGGAATTCGACCAATTTTCATGTCAACATTTGCCTGAACTGCAGGAGTTTCTTTTCCACCTAAACCAGTAATAGTAAAAAATTGGCCTTTAAATTTCTTTGGGTTTCCATGAATCAATGTGGCGTCCGCTCCTGTATCTACTAACGCTCGGGCCCTCTGTATGTTACGATGTCTCCAAAAAAATTCAATATCCACATAAGGTCTACGATCTTTGTGAGCCCAATTGCGTACCGGAGCTTGACCTATTTCCTAGTCCGTTTTGCTACATTCGGACAACCAAGACAAATCAGGGTAAATGCTGTCAAATCTTTTAGGTAATGTAACCTCTTGTTCATATCCTTTCCCGTCATGAAACGGGTTCTTGTCTTCTACTTTAGGTTGTGAATTTCGTTCAGATAATCTATGTCGTTCCTCTCTTCTTCTGATTTCAGGGGACTGACTTCTCTCATCTCTGTGACTGCTGTAATTCCGTTCCTTTTTATAATTGCGATCAACACACTCATCTCTCCCCCTCTCTCTCTCTCCCTCTCTCCCCTTCTCTCTCTCTCGATGAGGGGACACATCTCTCTCATGCCGTCGCTGGTCACGCCGATCAGAAGCATCACGGCGTCTGTCATCATCGCTGTCACCAGAAATATCACGGTCACAGTCCTGCTTACGTACTCACCTTGCACCCTCCTTCCGGTCCAAACCACGCTTATGAAACAAATACCACAAATGAGAATTAGATTCACCATCAATCTCCTCTCTCCTCACACCATCCTCAAGCAAGTCAAAAAACATATCACGTCGTGAAAACTTATAATCACCACAAGTACGACCCTCCGGTCGCCATTCACCCAACTCACCAAGCTGACGCACAGCTTCAAGCACCATGGATAAAGGACTTCCAGTCTGGTTAATCAGTAAAGTCGTCATAACTTGTTTATATGCGACAGGAGAAAAGCGAATGATACGATTCCGTACAGAAGATGTCAACAAATCATCCAACAATCTGTCAGACGTACCCAGGAAAATCGCAGTTTTCATCACTTCCTCCTTAAGACGTTGCGCCGCATCACGTAAAGTGTACCAAGGTTTGTCATTGACAGGCCAGTCAGATTCAGTAGGATATTTATGATTGCAACCTTCGGTCGCTAACTGAAGCATACTAATCTGACCTGGAACGTTGTAGTTACGAAAATGATCCTGAACAGTAGAATCAGTACTCAAAGAACAAAACTTCAAACTGTCACCACTATCCAACATAATACCAGCAGCGCCCAATTCATAAAGTCGCACCATCCATGTAAGTAAAGACTCACCGGGACGTTGTCGAAATCGGTCAAGGATGTCACTAATCTCTTGTTGTGTAAAGTCTTCCAAGCTATCCAAAGGAATACCATTAGGGTTACCAGGAGCTTGTTGCAATTTCCGTCGAAAGACGGGATGCGCAGAATTTTCAGTACCCGAACCAGAAGGAACGCGATCGGTAGGAGGTAAAAAACAATCAGATTGACAAAAATCGACACATTTAGAAGAAGGATTACGTGTACCAACATCACCGCGTGCAGCAGAAGAGTCAGAATAAGGGTCACGACCAGTGCGAGAACACCCGCGTTTCTCAGAGTCGTCAGCCGAGGAACCAGAATCATTCGAGTCCCAGATATTGCCATCCCACTCATCAGGGTTCCAATCCAGTCCGGCTTTCGCCACGACCAGACGTACTTTCCGTTTGCTCACACGACCATGACGATTCTTGTATTTATATTTTGCAATACGGACAGCAGCCCGCTCAGCAATAGTCTGATAAGTCTCAAGTTTGTCGGCAAGCAATTTGTTTTGACACCTCAGAAGAGTGTGAGCATTTTGCACTTCAACAAACTTAACCTCAAGATCACGAGAATGTAGTAGCAACAGTGAATATTTTTCATGTATAATCCTGTAAGCATACAACAAAATCCAACCTCTGCGTCCCAATATAGGAAGCTCCTCACCCTTCACAATCGGCGCTTTATGCAAACAAGCGATCACTTGCGCCGGATCCGCCCCATCCAAGCAAGAACTCCAATTCTCACTCAGACCTGCGCAATTAGCCCACTCATGAGCCAATGCACCGTAAGGCGTCGATTCCCAGCCGGGAATTTCGACAGGCAATTTAAAAACAACCTTTGGTTTTCTCGAAAACATCATAAAGAAATAAAACAAAAATAATATACACTATAGACAAATAATACAAAAATGAATACTGTACGCGCCGTGCGCAAACCAACAAGATAAAATCACAATAGCGCACACAGGCTTACGTAAACGGTTCGTGACGCCAAATGTACCGACTGGATTTTCGGACTAGATGGAATCAGCTCACCAAAATACCACTCACCCAGCCAAAACGTAACCACCTCCCTCCTCAGGGCTTACTCCCCTCATTAGATGAACACTGGATCCTCTCCTGGGAAGGAGAATTAGCTATATACATGCATATAATATATACAATATCTCTAAACCTATAGGGATTGCTAATAGTGATACTTACCAGATTGCTATCCTAAACCACACTCATTCACACTTGATAGCCTCGCGGTAGGTCATACCCAGGCTATACTACCGGCCTCCACCCGTGAAGGGGCAGTTCTTATGAGATTACCATTACACACCAACCCTGGTTGGTGCTCACGTAAGCCGCAGTCTTCCGTCGGGTATAAACGCTGTATCCCCCCAGCGTATCACGCACAAACACGTACCGTATCCCCCCGGTACCTCACACGACCAACACAATCCGGCGTTGGCCACATAACGCCGCAACATATCGGCGATCACTTCCTATGCATCTTCTCTCTATATGGGAAATATCGCTACACCTATCTACAATGGGGCTTATATATGTTTGGAATTCTGTATGCAGTAGATCGGTGATCCAATCCTCTCACACAAAGATGGCCAAAATCATGGTGTATAAGAATTGTTAAACAACCCAAACTCTCCCCCCTTCCTATTTGTCTGCACACCACTTACCCGGACAGAATAGGCCTCCGTCCACAAAGTAGCATCCAGCTAGAAGAAAAGGTTAATTCTAGCAGATACAATAACTCATACACATTGGTTCATTATAAACCTGGGGTCCCTTTTATTACACACTAACAATAACATTGATAAACATATAACCTAAAAAGCAAATAAAAGAATTAGAATAGATATGTGCACACTACTGAGAAAGGGCAGACTTCACCTTATGAGTACGGGGTCTGGACTCAGTCGTCATCTCGGTTCCCTGCTTGTCTGTGCCCTGGACCATCTCTGGGATCACCCCTGCAGTCACGGATACACGTCTGCACCGCTATGCTCTGTCTCCTCTCTGCTCCCTTCCAGGTCACCGGAACCTCTCTCTCCTGTTATTGGTACTGTCTGTTTCACTCTCGGCTATCGATGTTATTCCTCATCTCTCTCTCTCTCTATCATCAATCGGTCTGAGAGATCGTCAGCTTTCGATATATCCAGACTTCAAAATGGCGATTGTCCGCTCCAGATTGTAAGATGCTTGCGACTAGCTGACAGGATAATAGAAAATGGCTACCTCTCCTCTCTGTACTTTCGCTAATATAGAACCCTCTTTCAGCATGGAAATTTCCAGCCAGTAACCCGCCACCCACCAAATTCCTGTACCACTCCGTGCCAAGGACGCGCTCCCAGCTGGCCAGCCTGGTGTTGCGTCTTCAACATAGAGAAAAATACATTCTTTCGATAAGGGCCAGCCTGAGCCGGTTCTCTCCAAGCAGAAAAACAGCTTAAAGCTAAATAATACCTCTCACCTACAAGCACCTCGAGCAGCCGAGGCAGAAAAGAAAGATGGAGTCTCTCCCGTTTCGGGCCTACAGGGCCCGAACTAAGCAGAAAAGAGGAATAACTCCATAATAACTATCTAAAAAGACAACATAATACCTGCATTGACTGGACTATCCCCTATTCTAAGCTTATGGGTCCTAAAAATAAGGATAAGAATGCCGAATTATGTATAAATCAAGGGGTTCGCCTTGTAAATAGGCCTATTCTCCAGTCCTAACCACTATACTAAGATGATAGTTGGCTAAAGTCACCGTCACTCATAAAATGGGACGAAAAACCCGGTCAAGACAATGAAGGAGATGAGAATACACGTTTATCTAACCGAGCACTGAATATAAATCAGCTGCAATGTTACTTAAACACTTAGAAACTTTATAAAGAAGATGGAAAAGAAATCAGCTTCCAAATGGGCCTCTACAAATAACACACTTTAACTCGGCTTTGTCACTGAAGTTGGAGGAGCTATTTTTAGGCAGATGTGAACAATGTGCACAGAGTTGTGATTGTCCTGCTGTCTGCTATGGTGGGAGGAGCAAAACTTGAATGACATTTTAACAGACCAATGGTTGAAGACCTCTGACCATAATCCCTTCTATGCACATATAGCAACCAGTGTATTAATAGGCAGGTCGCTGCAAGAACTACCAAAGTTGTGAGTTGACAATTTACAACATATATTAATATATTTATGTCCATTTATATCCGCCTCTGCCAGTCTGAGAACTCCCCCCATGAGGTTCCTATATAAACAGAGTGTGGTCGGATGTGTGTAATTTGGATGTGTCTCTAGAGGGGAGTAAGTCAAGGACTGGAAGGAAATGAAGATAAAACTGAAGCTGACGCCCCGGTCTGTGCTCTGCTTTACTCCTCTCCGTGTCTCTTCTCTCCTGCAGGTTGCGAGGCTGCTCCCTCACCGGTTCATGCTGTGAAGACCTCGCCTCTGCCCTGGAAACAAACACATCTCTCACAGAGCTCGACCTGAGCAACAATAAAGATCTGGGAGACGCTGGATTGAAGAAGTTGTGTGAAGGCCTAAAACATCCAAACTGCAAACTAGAGACCCTGAGGTACAGAGCTGAGCAGGTCTTATCACGTCATTGATTTCTAAATATACATCGTAGGAGGCGCTCACATATATATTTTAAAAATGTATTTAAATGTTTACATGATTGACTCTTTTCTGTTAATGTCGTGATAAAGGCACCCATTAATAACATTTGTGAATTAAGTCAGGTTTGTGAAGTGGGGGTACCCGAGCCCCAATCCATGGTCATGAAAGAAGCCCCTGTCATGGTGCCGAAGGGCACTTTTCAAAGGCAGTTTCTCTAGTATTTGGGCTCAAATGGAAGAGGCCTTAACCAGAGGGCAGGTCTGTTCCTCACAGTGAGGGCGCCGACCCCACCAGTCTCCCTGCTGTTACCAGACCGGCTGCTGGATACGAGGCAGAGGAATGTCAGTGAGACACGGGGGGGCTCAGAGGCCCTCTTCACATTCTGCAGGAGGGAGCTGTAAGATGAAAGGTAGAGTAGGCTGCAGAGAGGGGCAACTGGAAGATGAAAGGTAGAGCAGGCTACAAAGAAGGGCAGCTGTAAGATAAAAGGCAGAGCAGGCTGCACAGTGGGGCAACTGTAAGATGAAAGGTAGAGCAGGCTACAGAGAGGGGCAAATGTAAGATGAAAGGTAGAGTGGGCTGCACAGTAGGGCAGCTGTAAGATGAAAGGCAGCGCAGGCTGCAGAGAGGGGCAGATGTAAGATGAAAGGTAGAGTGGGCTGCACAGTAGGGCAGCTGTAAGATGAAAGGCAGTGCAGGCTGCAGAGAGGGGCAACTGTAAGATGAAAGGTAGAGCAGGCTGCAGAGAGGGGCAACTGTAAGATGAAAGGTAGAGCAGGCTGCAGAGAGGGGCAAATGTAAGATCAAAGGAAGAGCAGGCCACAGAGAAGAAAGCTGTAAGATGAACGGTAGAGTGGGCTGAAGTGAGGGGCAGCTGTAAGATGAAATGCAGCGCAGGCTGCAGCGAGGGGCAACTGTAAGATGAAAGGTAGAGCAGGCTGCAGAGAGGGGCAACTGTAAGATGAAATGTAGAGCAGGCTGCAGAGAGGGGCAGATGTAAGATGAAAGGTAGAGCAGGCTGCAGAGATTGCGGCCATAAGATAAAAGGCAGAGCAGGCTGCACAGTGGGGAAACTGTAAGATGAAAGGTAGAGTGGGCTACAGAGAGGGGCTGCTGTAAGATGAAAGGTAGAGTGGGCTGAAGTGAGGGGCAGCTGTAAGATGAAAGGTAGAGCACACTACAAAGAGGTTCATCTGTGAGATGAAAGGCGGAGCAGGCTGCAGAAAGGGGCAGCTGTGGTTCCCTGTGTGCCTAGACAGCAGCGCTGCTGAGGTTCACAGTGTGAAGCCTGTCTATGCTACATAACAAGCAGAGTATTAATAGACAGGTCACTGCAACAACTGCTAAAGTTGTGACTTTACCATTTACACCACAGCAGCGTGTCCAGCATAAAACATATATTAATATATTTATGTCCATTTAGCTCCGCCTCTGCTAGTCTGAGAACTCCCCCTATGAGGTTCCTTTATAAACAGGGCGTGGTCGGATGTGTAACGAGGGATGTGTCACTAGAGAGAGTAAGTCAAGGACGGGAAGGAAATGAAGATAAAACTGAAGCTGTGACGCCCCTGTCTGTGCTCTGCTTTACTCCTCTCGCCTCTGTCCTGAAAACAAACACATCTCTCACACAGCTCAACCTGAGCTGGAATGAGTATCTGGGAGACGCTGGAGTGAGGAAGTTGTGTGAAGGCCTCAAACATCCAAACTGCGAACTACAGACACTGAGGTACAGAGCTGAGCAGTTCTTATCACGTCATTGATTTCAATAATATACATCGTTGATGGGGGATCACACATATATTTTAAAAATGTATTTAAATGTTTACATGATTGACTCTTTTCTGTTAATGTTGTGATAAAGGCACCGATTAATAACATTTGCGAATTAAGTCAGGTTTGTGAAGTGGGGGTACCCAAGCCCCAATCCATGGTCATGAAAGAATCCCCTGTCATGGTGCCGAGGGGCACTTTTTAAAGCCGGTTTCTCAGGTATTTGGGATAAAATGGAATAGACCTTAACTAGAGGGCAGGTCTGTTCCTTCCACTGAGGGCGCCTACCCCACCAGTGTCCCTGCTGTTAACAGACCGGCTGCTGGATACGAGGCCGAGGAATGTCAGTGAGACATTGGGGGCTCCGAGGACCTCTTCATTCTCTGCAGGAGAGAGCTGTAAGATGAAAGGAAGAGCAGGCTACAAAGAAGGCAGATGTAAGATGAAAGGCAGAGCAGGCTGCAGAGAGGGGCAGCTGTAAAATGAAAGGAGGAGCAGACTGCTGAGAGGGGCAGCTGTAAGATGAAAGGTAGAGCAGGCTGCAGAGAGGGGCAGCTGTCAGATGAAAAGTAGAGCAGGCTGCAGAGAAGGGCAGCTGTCAGATGAAAAGTAGAGCAGGCTGCAGAGAAGGCAGCTGTAAGATGAAAAGTAGAGCAGGCTGCAGAAAAGGGCAGCTGTAAGATGAAAGGCAGAGCAGGCTGCAGAGAGGGGCAACTGTAAGATGAAAGGTCGAGCAGGCTAGAAAAGAAGGCAGCAGTAAGATGAAAGGTAGTGCAGGATGTAGAGAGGGCCAGCTGTAAGATGAAAGCTAGAGCAGGCTGCAGAGAGGGCCAGCTGTAAGATGAAAGCTAGAGCAGGCTGCTGAGAGGGGCAGCTGTAAAATGAAAGGTAGAGCGGGCTGCAGAGAGCGGCAGCTGTAAAATGAAAGGTCGAGCAGGCTACAAAGAAGGCAGTTGTAAGATGAAAGGTAGTGCAGCTTGCAGAGAGGGGCAACTGTAAGATGAAAGGTAGAGCGGGCTGCACAGAGGGCAGCTGTAAGATGAAAGGTAGAGTGGGCTGCAGAGAGGGGCAACTGTAAGGTGAAAGGTAGAGCAGGCTACAGAGAAGGCAACTGTAAGATAAAAGGTCGAGCAGGCTAAAAAGAAGGCAGCTGTAAGATGAAAGGTACAACAGGCTATGGAGAATGCAGCTGTAAGATAAAAGGTAGAGCAGGCTGCGGAGAGGGGCGGCTGTAAAATGAAAGGTAGAGCAGGTTGCGGAGAGGGGCAGCTATAAGATAAAAGGTAGAGCAAGCTGCGGAGAGGGGCAGCTGTAAGATGAAAGGTAGAGCAGTCTGCGAAGAGGGGCAGCTGTAACATGAATGTAGGTTAAGAGTTGGCTGCACAAAAGGGAAACGTAAGCTGAAAGGTAGAGCAGGCTGCAGAGAGGAGCAACTGTAAGATGAAAGGTAGAACAGGCTGCAGAGAGGAGCAACTGTAAGATAACAGGTAGATCAGGCTGTGGAGAGGGGCAGCTGTAAGATGAAAGGTAGAGCAGGCTGCCGAGAGGATCATCTGTGAGATGAAAGGGCCAGCTGTGGTTCACTCTGTGCTTAGACAGTAGAGCTGCTGAGGTTCACGGTGTGCTAAGACAGCAGAGCTGCTGAGGTTCAAAGTGTGCTTAGACAGCAGCGCTGCTGAGGTTCATGGTGTGCTTAGACAGCAGAGCTGCTGAGGTTCACGGTGTGCTTAGTCAGCAGAACGGCTGAGGTTCTCATTGTGCTTAGACAGCAGAGCTGCTGAGGTTCACGGTGTGCTTAGACAACAGAGATGCTGAGGTTCACGGTGTGCTTAGACAGCAGAGCTGCTGAGGTTCGCAGTGTGCTTAGACAGCAGAGCTGCTGTGGTTCACGTTGTGCTTAGACAGTAGAGCTGCTGAGGTTCATGGTGTGCTTAGACAGCAGAGCTGCTGAGGTTCATAGTGTGCTTAGACAGCAGCGCTGCTGAGGTTCATGGTGTGCTTAGACAGCAGAGCTGCTGAGATTCATGGTGTGCTTAGACAGCAGAGCTGCTGTGGTTCACTCTGTGCTTAGACAGTAGAGCTGCTGAGGTTCATGGTGTGCTTAGACAGCAGAGCTGCTGAGGTTCACAATGTGCTTAGACAGCAGAGCTGCTGAGGTTCACAATGTGCTTAGACAGCAGAGCTGCTGAGGTTTATTGTGTGCTTAGAGAGCAGAGCTGCTGAGGTTCATGATGTGCTTAGACAGCAGAGCTGCTGAGGTTCACTCTGTGCTTAGACAGCAGAGCTGCTGAGATTCACGGTGTGCTTAGTCAGCAGAACGGCTGAGGTTCTCATTGTGCTTAGACAGCAGAGCTGCTGAGGTTCACGGTGTGCTTAGACAACAGAGATGCTGAGGTTCACGGTGTGCTTAGACAGCAGAGCTGCTGAGGTTCGCAGTGTGCTTAGACAGCAGAGCTGCTGAGGTTCATGGTGTGCTTAGTCAGCAGAACGGCTGAGGTTCTCATTGTGCTTAGACAGCAGAGCTGCTGAGGTTCATGGTGTGCTAAGACAGCAGAGCTGCTGAGGTTCATGGTGTTTGCTTAGACAGCAGAGCTGCTGAGGTTCAGCTGTGCTTAGACAGCAGAGCTGCTAAGGTTCATGATGTGCTTAGACAGCAGTGCTGCTGAGGTTCATGGTGTGCTTAGACAACAGTGCTGCTGAGGTTCATGGTGTGCTTAGACAGCAGAGCTGCTGAGATTCACGATGTGCTTCGACAGCAGAGCTGCTGAGGTTCATGGTGTGCTTAGATAGCAGAGCTGCTGAGGTTCACTCTGTGCTTAGACAGCAGAGCTGCTGAGGTTCATGGTGTGCTTAGACATCAGAGCTGCTGAGTTTCACGGTGTACTTAGACAGCAGAGCTGCTGAGATTCACGGTGTGCTTCGACAGCAGAGCTGCTGAGGTTCAGCTGTGCTTAGACAACAGAGCTGCTGAGGTTCAGCTGTGCTTAGACAGCAGAGCTACCAAAAGCAAAGGAGTACCTGCCAAGTAATTTCAGACAAGGCCCAGGTAAGGGGTCCTTTTTACTAATTCTTATACACCGGAGCAAACAAAGGATAAATCAATTAATTACATAAAAAAATACAAGGGGCAGATTTACAATAACTGCCGCATCCCCAGGGATGCGCCAGTTATTGTGCGCCGCAGCTCCGCCACCCATGGTGCGCCGCATTTACAATGCGGCGCACCATGGGGCAAAAACGGCACAGATGCGTGACGCATCTGTGCTGTAAAGGTGGCTCATTGCTGGAGTTGCGTCGCAAGCGCAACGCAGCTCCAGCAGGGCTCGGGGGTGCCCCATCTGTCCAGGATTTTGACGCAGCATTGGCCTAAAAGTGAATGAGTGAAATCTTGTAGATTTCTCTCAGCCACTTTTGCGAGGCGCACCTGTCCCGGAACGCCCACCCTGCGCCGAAACGCCCACATGTGGCGCAGGGCTTTACAACATGACGCATCTGCCTAGATGCGTCACGTTGCAAATGGGTCACAGGGATGCACCACGTTTACGCCACCGTTGCGTGACGCAAAAGTGGCGCAAGTCCAACATAAATCTGCCCCAAGTATATAGTAATTTTATTATAGAGAAAACATTTTCCTCAATTCATAGACAAACATGATAAATATCAGACCACACGATAATTTAAAAAAAGAACATAAGTGAATAAATATAGTCCCACACACCACATTCATAACGCACAATCATACCATCATATATTCCACAATTCAACATAAGTCATACGGCAGGCATACAAAATATCCAAAAGGTACTTGGCAGCCACAAGATGGTTTGGATGACAAGATGGAAACAATTCATCCGGCAGGGGGAGATGGAATCAGTCCAGTTGCCCCGAGGCAAACAACGCGCGTTTCGGTGTGCTGCCCCAGACGGGGCTACACCTTCATCAGGGCGGAGATGTACAAAGAAGCGTGGGACAATACATCGAATTAGAAAAAAGAGCACAAAGCTGAGGATGTATTTTCCCCTTAGGGAGCCAGGTGGATACAGAGGCCCCGGCGATGGATGCTTTACAGTAATGCTCAGAGATGGTCCTCGGAATTGTTTTATGGGGAGGAACCCATTTCCTTCCTCACAACCACAGGAGGCAGCAAAGAGTCTGTCAGCAGCATTTCCAGGAAGGACAACGATTAGATCACATTCTCGAGGCCCCCATCAACAGGATAAGAATTTTAGGGATCGAGAGAATGCCGGAGGTAATTTCAGCAGTATGAGTCCAAACGGATGTGGCCCACCTCCTCGTCTTACTAATATTCCCACCAGTCTTGATGCTATAAAGTGGCACATAATGGAGTTCATTGGAAACACGAGGCATTAACAAATTGCAAAACAAAATACGTAGTTTATGGAATTACATGCCCGTGTGGGATGTTGTATATTGGGAAAACGAACCAAGAAGCAGGTCAGAGGATTACACAACATAAGGAGAAATGTTGAAACTGTGCCACTGGTCAACCACTGGAATAAAAAAATCACATACAGAAAGAGAGCTCCGCTGAACAATAATTTCAAAGATCGAACGGACTCCTCGAGGAGGCGATCTGGAGTTAAAATGATCACAAAGAGAGGCAATGCTTATCGTGAAATTTGACACGGCTGTGTCAGGTTTAAATGAATTACAAATTATAATAGGCTTCAAAATTGAGTCCCCATGTGGCAAACATGGTTAAACATCGGGAGAGCAAGCACGTGCCGCATAATAGAGATTATATGGGTGCATTGTATTAGAACTACGCTCCCTTTAAATCCCCCTTTCCGCTTGCAACTGAGAAAACTCAGACCTTGCACACATAGTGCGGAGTCTGTCCATAGTGCTGAGTCTGTCCATAGTGCGGAGTCTGTCCATAGAGTCTGTTGAAAGAGCGGAGTCTGTTGAAAGAGCGGAGTCTGTTGAAAGAGCAGAGTCTGTCGATAGAGCGGAGTCTGTCGATAGAGCGGAGTCTGTCCATAGAGCGGAGTCTGTCCATAGAGCGGAGTCTGTCCATAGAGCGGAGTCTGTCCATAGAGCGGAGTCTGTCCATAGTGCGGAGTCTGTCCATAGTGCGGAGTCTGTCCATAGTGCGGAGTCTGTCCATAGAGCGGAGTCTGTCCATAGAGCGGAGTCTGTCCATAGAGCGGAGTCTGTCCATAGAGCGGAGTCTGTCGAAAGAGCGGAGTCTGTCGAAAGAGCGGAGTCTGTCGAAAGAGCGGAGTCTGTCGATAGAGCGGAGTCTGTCGAAAGAGCGGAGTCAGTCTAAAAAACGGAGTCTGTCGAAAGAGCGGAGTCTGTCGAAAGAGCGGAGTCTGTCGAAAGAGCGGAGTCTGTCGATAGAGCGGAGTCTGTCGATAGAGCGGAGTCTGTCGATAGAGCGGAGTCTGTCAATAGAGAGAAGTCTGTCCACAGAGAGAAGTCTGTCCATAGAGAGATGTCTGTCCGTAGAGATGTGATTGTTTGGAGAGTTGAGTCTGTCCATAGTGCGGAGTCTGTCCATAGAGCGTAGTCTGTCCATTGAGCGGAGTCGGTCCATATAGCGGAGTCTGTCCATATAGCGGAGTCTGTCCATATAGCGGAGTCTGTCCATAGAGCAGAGTCTGTCGAAAGAGCGGAGTCTGTCGAAAGAGCGGAGTCTGTCGAAAGAGCGGAGTCTGTCGAAAGAGCGGAGTCTGTCGAAAGAGCAGAGTCTGTCAAAAGAGCGGAGTCTGGCGATAGAGCGGAGTCTGTCGATAGAGCGGAGTCTGTCGAAAGAGCGGAGTCTGTCTATAGAGAGAAGTTTGTCCATAGAGAGAAGTCTGTCCATAGAGAGAAGTCTGCCCGTAGAGATGTGATTGTTTGTAGAGTGGAGTCTGTCCATCGAGAAGCGTCTGTTCTTAGATGGGAGTGTGTTTATAAAATGAATCTGTCCATAGAGAGGGGTCTGTCCATAGAGAGGGGTTTGTCAATAGGGAGGTGGTCCAAAGAAAGGGGTCTGTCCATAGAGAGATATCTGTCCATAGAAAGAAGTCTGTCCATAGAGAGGAGTCTGTCCATAGAGAGAAGTCTGTCTGTAGAGATGTGATTGTTTGTAGAGTGGAGTCTGTCCATCGAGGAGCGTTTGTTCTTAGGTGAGAGTGTGTTTATAAAAAGGAGTCTGTCCATAGTGCGGAGTCTGTCCATAGTGCGGAGTCTGTCCATAGTGCGGAGTCTGTCCATAGTGCGGAGTCTGTCCATAGAGAGGAGTCTGTCCATAGAGAGGAGTCTGTCGATAGAGCGGAGTCTGTCGATAGAGCGGAGTCTGTCGATAGAGCGGAGTCTGTCGATAGAGCGGAGTCTGTCGATAGAGCGGAGTCTGTCCATTGAGAGGGGTCTTCCCATGGAGAGGAGTCTGTCAATAGGAAGGAGTCTGCTTGTAGTGCGGAGTCTGTCCACGGGGAGGATTCTGTCCACAGAGAGGAGTCTGTCCATAGAGAGGGGTCTGTCCATAGAGAGGGGTCTGTCCATAGAGAGGAGTCTGTCCGTAGAGAGGGGTCTGTTCTTAGATGGGAGTGTGTTTATAAAAAGAAGTCTGTCGGGGGCGTGGCCAAGATGGCGACGGAGTAGGACGTGCTTCGTGTCCCCTCCGTCCCCAGGCCCTACATAGCGTTGTTTGGCGAGACCCCCGGAGCTCTTGTGGGGCAATTGGTGGTCAGGGTAACCCTCCGTGGCAGTGTCCGGCAGGGCCGACCGCCCGACGTCGAGGAGATCCACCTGCGAGACGCCCGTTTCGGCGGCTGTGCCGGGCCCGGACAGGAGCTGAGGGAGCGGTGCGCTGCGGCGAGCCGGAGACGGTGTACGAGGAGCAGCGAGAACCAGTGCTCTCCCCCGGACACTAAAGAGAGGCGCTTCGGACCGAGAGAGGGAGAGCCGGTCGGTGCCGGGCTCCGGGACTCCGGCGGGGGCGGAGCCTCGTGTCCGGAGCGCCCGAAGCAGCGGAGCGGCCCACCTGCTACGCTAGGCTGGGGTCTGAGGCCTAGCTGGGGGACCGCCGGCGCGGATCTCCGGGCCCCTTCACCGGCACAGGAAAGCAGAGAGCACCTGAACGTTGGCAGTGCGACAGGAGGCACAAGGCGCGACCCCGGAGGAGCGACTTGGGTCAGCGGCTGGAGGGAGGGTGCGTCCCTGCGGTGTGCACCGATCAGAGCGGAGCATTCTACCCCTTGGCACGTCCTGCTTGGGGGTCCAGCGGCCTGGCGGAGGAGCTTGGACGGCGGGGGAGCCCTCTCGGCGCCTATCGGGAGGCCTCTACTTTGGCAGGTTCTGCTGGGGTGCTGGTGTGGGGTGACTGCGGGCCTCACTACTCCCGCCGAAGCACGGACTGTGGCAGTGATTAGCTATTTGGGCCTAGCGCGGAGACGCCGAGTCGAGCCCTCGTGGAGCCTTGGCCTGGTGGCGGAGGGGCGGCCTTCAGGGTGCCACCCAGGAAAGCGCGTGGGGCCGCGATGACTTCGGTGGTGCGCAAAGGGAAGACGGTGAAGGATAGCCAGTCGAAGACCACCCAGCAGCCGGCGTCGCCTGGCCCGAGCGCCTCTCCTAGGCCCTCAGATGATGAAGCGCCGGCCACTAAGGCCTTCATGGCGGACCTCTTCAAATCCATTAAGGAGGATATCTCGGACCTCCGGGCGCAGCTCACATCTGATCTTCGAGAAGTAAGGAGGGATGTGGATGCGGTGGGAGAGAGGGTGGCCACGTTGGAGGACCACGACCTCAGCATGGCGGGTGACGTTCACCAGCTGCAGCAGGACATTCTGAGGCTCACCGAACAGAACTTAGACCTGCAATCCCAGACGGAGGATTTGGAGAATCGCTCACGGAGGAACAACATTCGCATACGAGCGGTGCCGCAGGGCGGTGAGGCGGGTGACCTCCGTGGGTACGTGCAGGACCTCTTCATCCAGCTTCTGGGGGACGAAGATGTGAGTGAGATTCGAATGGACCGGGTTCACCGAGTGGGTTTGCCGAGGAGGGGAGGTGGACCACCCCCGGACATCCTAGTGTGTATCCACGACTTTCAGCTCAAGGAGAGGATCCTCAGAAAGGCGCAGGACTCCAATGACTTTCTGTTCCGTGAGCACCGACCGCAGCTCTTCCAGGACCTGGCGGCAACGACCCTTAGGAAGCGGCGTGAATTCAAGCCTGTCACGGCGTTCCTGCGGCAGCGGGGCATTCCTTACTCGTGGGGACATCCCTTCCGCATAGTGTTTCGCTGGAACAACAAGCTGGAACAAATACGTTCGCTGCAGTTGGCCAAGGACTTGCTAGGCATTGAGGAAGGGTCGCCAACCTCGAGGGCGAGCAGTCCATCACCTAGACGGCAACACCGATCTTCCTCTTGGCATCGGGTGGGGTCGGCGGCGAACCGCGGGCGGCCTGATCGAGCTGCCAGCCTGCAGGCGATGGGAGATGCAGTGGCCTCCGTCGCTTCTGCAACGTTGACTTCTTCACAGCAGGGCTCTGGGGCGGCATAGCGGCTGACTAGGGGTCTGGAGGCTCCGGAGGGGCACACGTTCATCGGTCCATGGGGCAGCAGGTACTTTGTGAGAAGACCCCCAGGACCGCGGCCTTGGAGGGCCCACCCGAGGTCTTCCACCCCCCTCCCAGAGACTGTCCGGTGCGCTGCACTGTTCTGGGAGTCTTCATTGAGACTGTAAAGTATTACTGTTTTTGTTTGACGTGGGGTTTGGGTTTTGGGGGGGACACGGGGAGTTGTTTTTTGCTGCCTCCGCTAAGGGGGGAATTGGGGGGTGTTGGTCGGGGGGGGGTCCATGGTGGTGATGAGTGTGGCGTGTGGGGTGCTTGGTCAAGGGGTACTTTGGTAGGGCATGGGAGGGGAGAGGGGATTTGCGATGCCAGTTAGCATAGGGACTTGGAACGTGAAAGGGCTTAACTCGCCGCAGAAGCGACAAAAAGTGTGGAAGTATGTGGTGGACCATCAGCTGGATGTGGTGGGCCTCCAGGAGACTCATCTGGCACGAAAAGATGAACTGCGCCTTAGGCATAGGGCTTACCCGATCATTTACAGGGCCTCTGCTTCCACAAAACACCGAGGGGTGGCTCTCCTCTTCCGCGCGGCGCTACACTTCCAGCCAGTTGAGGTGCGGGCTGACAGGGACGGCCGGTGGCTGATGGTGAAGGGGATGGTTCAGGGTCGCATGTGTACCTTTGTTGTGCTGTATTTTCCTAATGCAGGCCAGAATAAGTTCCTACAGGCAATCTGGCAGAAGGTGGGGGATTTCGCTGAGGGGAGCCTGTTTCTTTTGGGTGATTTTAATTTGGTGTGGGACAAGGATATGGATAGCTCTAGGACCCTCAGGGCTGAGGCGGGGGTGTTCTCGGCTACGACACAAAGGATGATGGGGGGACTGGGACTGGCTGATGGTTGGCGATTCTATCACCCCACTTCCCGGGATTACACGTTCTTCTCGCATGTGCATCAGTCCTACTCCCGATTAGATTATGTCTTCATCAGTCAGGCGCTTAAGGGGGATGTCCAAGATGCTGCCATTTTCCCGCTTTCGGTCTCCGACCACGGTTTGCTGGTGCTCACCCTCCGTTGGTCGCCGTCTGGTGACGGGCAGCGGAAGTGGTACTTCCCTGCCTCGGTGTTCAGAGATGAGGCCTCGAGCCGGGCACTCCGGGAGGCCATTCGGGAGTTTATTGCCCTCAACCCCACGTCGGATACGTCAGTAGCCAATACCTGGGACGCCCTTAAGGCATCTGTAAGAGGTACCTGTCTAGCGCTTAATGCCAAGCTTAATAAGTTGCGGAGGGAGGATCGGGAGGAATTGGAGGCAGAACTGTCTAGGCTAGAGCGGGAGCACAAGCTTAATCCATCCAGGGCTACCTTGCGACCGCTGACGGCGGTTCGGGGGAAATTGAGAGCCCACTATAATAATAGAGCCGAACTCATGATGCTGCGATTGGGGAGATACTCCTACTCCTCCGGGAATAAAGTGGGGAGACACCTGGCACGTCAGCTGCGGGAGAGGAGGGAGCGGGAATATATCGGAGGAATGAAGGACGACGCGGGCGTGCTACAGCACAGGGACGAAGTAAAGGCGAACATCTTTGGCCGCTTTTATGCAGACCTTTACGCAGGGGACGATCTCGACACGGAAGCACAGAGGGAGTATCTGCAGCAGCTGCCACTCCCCCAGGTGTCGAAGGAGTGGAATGAGCTGCTGGAGGCCCCGATCACCAGGGAAGAGGTCATTGAGGTCATCAATAACCTGAAATTGCACAAGGCGCCTGGTCCGGATGGCTACACGGCCATCTTCTACAAGTCGTATGCTTCCGACCTCTGCGATCTTCTGGTGGCCCTGTTTAATGACATGGCCACTTCTGGCTCGGCAGCTGGTACACTGGCGGAGGCGGTGGTCACGGTCTTGCCCAAACCGGGGAAGGACCCTACCCAGTGTGCTTCCTATCGCCCCATAGCGCTCCTCAACTTAGACTCTAAGTTGTATTCAGCGATCCTGGCCCATAGGTTGCAAGACCTGATGCCGGCGATTATTCACCCAGACCAGTCCGGCTTTATTAAAGGGCGCCAAACCCATGATAACACGAGGAGGGTGGTGCATCTCATTGAAAAAGCCGACAGGTTTCGAATCCCGGCGGTCCTTGTGGGGCTGGATGCCGAAAAGGCCTTCGATCGTGTGGATTGGGGCTTCCTATTTGCCACTATGTCGGCGTTTGGCTTTTCGGACAGGTTTATCACTATGGTGAAGGCCAATTATAGCAATCCCAGATCGCGAGTGACGGTGAACGGACACAAGTCGGCGTACTTCCCTCACTCTAGGGGTACCAGGCAGGGTTGTCCTCTTTCGCCCCTGCTGTTTGCGCTTAGCATCGAACCATTGGCGCTGGCAGTACGGACATGTGAGGGGATTCGGGGCATCCCATTCACAGGAGAGCAACACAAAATCACGCTCTTCGCGGATGACATTCTGTTCTCGGTTGTAGACCCGGAGCGATCATTACCCTGCATTAGGGAGGCTCTGTTGCAATTTGAAGCGGTGGCCGGCTTTAAGGTCAACTATGGTAAGTCCTATGTACTGAACCTCATCCTGTCGCAGGCGGAAGTGGTGAGGGTTCGTCCGCTGACGCCCCTAGCTTGGGCCGTCAATTCGATAGTATACTTGGGGGTCCATCTGACCCCGACGGTGGGCAAATTATTTTCGGCCAACTTCCCCCCGCTCTTGGCTAAAACACGGGCAGAATTGGATAGGTGGAAGCCTAAATTTCTGTCTTGGCTAGGTAGAATCCATGCGGTGAAGATGGTCCTCCTTCCTAAATTTCTATACTTGTTTCAGGCGCTGCCCATACCGCTGGACACCGACTTCTTTAGGCGCCTTAAGACGCACATAATGCGGTTTATATGGCAAGGGGGACGGGCTCGTCTCTCTTTTGCGGTCTTGCGTCGGCCGAGGACGGCAGGAGGAGTTGGCCTCCCGGACCTGCAACTCTATTATAAAGCGGCTCAATTGAGGGTATTGGTGGAGTGGTCGCAGCAAACATCTGAAAAGCACTGGCTCCACATGGACCGGAGTGTAGCTGGCAGGTCGGTATGGGACCTAGCATGGAAGCCCAAGAGGGACAGGCCTCTCAACGCGTATATCAGTACACCGACTGGTACGACGCTGAAGGTGTGGGACACGCTCGCTTCGGACGAGCGCTGGACGACCTTCCCCTCTCCATTCACGCCCATCCATTTTAATCCTGCCTTTGCTCCGGCGCTCCAAGAGGGAGCCTTTGACGCCTGGAGGGAAGGGGGTTGCAGGGCACTGACACATTTGTTTCATGGGCAAGACCCCCTCTCCTTTACCAACTGCATGAGGGACTATGGGGTCTCCCAAAATGAGCGATTTCGCCACCTACAGATGCTCCACTGGGCCACATCGCCTGGGGTGCGTGACGCGGCTACGAGACCCCCCTCGCCATTCGAGGCCTTTCTGTCACGGACGTCCACCATGAAGGGGACTATCTCCTTTTTATACCGCCTCCTGCTTCAATCTGCTGTGGCCCCGAGGCCGCGGTATATGGAACAGTGGGAGGACATGGTGGGGAGAGGAATTTCCGATAACGAATGGACGGCACTATGGAGGGATGTTACTGCGTTCAACCACTCTCTGCAGTTGCGGGAGGCACACCTTAAGACCCTTACGCTTTGGTATCTTTGCCCAGCTAGACTCCATCGCATATACCCGGCTACGTCCGACAGGTGTTGGAGGGGTTGTGGGCTCCTGGGTGACTTTCGCCACATCTGGTGGGACTGCCCAGTGATTCGGCCCCATTGGGAGGAAATCCTCTCGCATATCAAGGACATTCTGAGCTATCCCATTGAGGATTCCATCGCCTCTGTCTTGTTAGGCCTGCGGGATCCCGACTTGAACTACCAAACCCGGGCGGATAAGAGGATCTTATGGCTCTGCTTGGGAGCTGCCAAACTTACTCTGGCTGCCGCTTGGAAGCAGAGAGGGGCACCAGCAATCTCATTATGGCATGCTCGACTGTGGAGATATCTGAGTCTGGAGAGAATGGCAGACATCTATCTGGGTAACTTCAAGAACTTTCGTTATAACTGGGGTCCCCTGGTGGAGTTCCTTTCTAAAGGGTTGCCCTCGCCGTTTGCCCGGCCTCTGTTAGGTCACTTCATCGTCGGCGGACCAGCCGGAGTGTGTGTTGGGTCACCACCATGGGGGAGGGAGGGGGGTGGGATTGGTTCCTTCTGTTTCGGGCTCGGGGGCCCCCTGGGGAGAGCGCTGCTGGGCCGGTTGGCCTCAAGCTGAATAGGCCCTTGGCCTTGCGGATATTTCACGCTGTGCTCTCATGCTCTCTTTATGGATCTTTGGAGACTTTTGGAGTATAACCACTGAACTAGATCCTATTGCTCTGGACTTGAGGTACAATTGTCAGTATGACATATCTGCTCTATTGCTTCTTATTGCGCCCCGTGTGCGGGGAACTGATGGCACCTTGGGGGCCCTTGCCATGTTTGTTTTCATATGTAAATCAAAAGAAAAAAATTTACAAAAAAAAAAAAAGAAGTCTGTCCATAGAGCAGAGTCTATCCAAAGAAATGTGTCTGGCCGTAGGGAGGAGTCTGTCCCTATACAGGAGTCCTTAATTAGAGCAGAGTCTGTCCGTACCTCCTACGTACAGGCAGACCCTCTTTATTGACAGACTCCTCCCTACAGACAAACCCCTTCCTACGGTCAGACCCCTCTCTATAGACAGACTCCTCTCTACAGAAGACTCTTTCCTATCGACTGACTCCTCCCGGCAGACAGATATTTTCTATGGAGAATCTCCTCTCTACGAACAGACTCATAATTATGAAGAGACACCTCTCTTTGGACCGGCTCATCTCAATGGACAGACCCCTGTTTATGGACAAACTCCTCTCTACGGAGAGACCCTTCACTATGGACAGACCCATCCCTAAGGACAGACTGCTCTCTACGGACAGAGTCCTCAGTCTTTCCATTGAGAGTGCTTCGTCCATAGACAGGTGTCTGTCAATAGAGATGAGTCTGTCCATAGAGAGGAGTCTCAACTAGAAAGGGGTCTGTCCGTAGAAGGAGGCGGTTGATAGGAAGGAGTCTATTCATAGTGAGGAGTCTGTCCGTAGAGGATATTTTATACAGTGATATAAGTGCCAACAATATTTGTTCCCGATATTTTAGTACTCACCATTATAAGGTGGGGATGGGATAGGGTGCAAACTTTCACCAATTGAGCATCATATCTGTCCGCGGTCACATCCTGCGCCATTTCACAGCTCCTGGGAAATTAAATGAAATGAAATACCAGTATTTGTAAAGCGCCAGCTACCTCCGAAGAGGTGTCTCAGCACTGGGGGCCCTCGGGAAGATTAGGCGAGCTATTGCCCAGAGTCATATGGTGCTGGGCTAACCTGCTGCCGGCGCCGGGGATCGAACCGTGAACTCCATAGTCTGGAGTCAGGCACCCTGGCTGCTGTGCCACACCTCTTCCATGGAGAGCAAGACGTCCTACAGAGACACTACTAGTTCATGTTACCGTTCACTGGGCAGCCAGCAATGCCCCCTCCATGTGAGCCACTTCTCCCCTGCATCCGCAGCACAGCACTACCACTGTCCCCCTGCCAACACTGCATCCGCAGTCTCTCTCAGCACCCTGTCGCACAGCTGTCCTACGTCTGCAGGCGGCCCCCCTGAACACTACAACCTTCTGTCTGCCGCCACTGCTGCTGAGGAGCTGATGCTTCTGTTCTGTAGCGGAGCATCGCAGAGCCCGTAGGAGGGACAGATGTGCGCAAGAGCACCCAGCCATCGGGGGAAGCGCTGGGAATAATTCTGTGTTCATACTCCTCTGCCTTTGGGGCCCTTCAGATGGCATCATGGCCTCTGAAAACACACAGCGTTGAAATGAATGGCTGCAGGTTACCCAAATGACTCGGACACGTGCATTAACCAACTGAGCTACCTCACATGGTGTCTGTTCTGAATGCTGCACTTGGATCTCCAAGGGAGTTTATTCAGTAGAAATTTAGATATTATTTTAAAAATCTTACTCAGAAGGACAATTGAATGGTCCCAGACAAGTTTAGTTAAAAACAACTATATTTGATCAATTCAATTGTATATCAATACAAAAATACATTTGACATAGCTAGATAACACAATAACAAACAAGAAGAAAACAAGACAAAATGGTGTATATGCAAAGTGTTGAGTTTTATCAAATCATGAATTGCAAGGGATTTAAAATACAAATATATATATATACAGGTAAACAGGAAGAAATAGGTAGATTTCAATTGGCTGCTCTGTAAAACCTGGACACGCCTATCCAATATATGAGTGTTACTACTTCTTTATAGGATAAGGGTGATGGTCGACGTTTCGGTCTCCTATGAACATATCTTTGAGACCATCTTCAGGACTGATCAAAATAATATTTGTAAATCCCTAATGTAAAATGAAACAGAAATATTTACAATTACAATTGAGTCCAATCAAAGAAATTCATTGAACATAATACACCTAGAAATAACATAACATACATGACATTAAACAAAACAATACCTTATATGAGACAAAAATACTAGCTAGTCATATTATAAAACTTATATAGTAAACTCAATTATGAAAAAATCCAATATCGATGACCTGGTAATTTCATTATACCATAAATTGAAGGTCAAGGTAATTGTAATTCCTACATTCCAAAATGAGCACTGTTGCGAGATAAACCCAGTTTATGATCCTTCTAGATTTGTATGGTAAACTCGATTGCGACAAAGTTCAATATCAATTGATCTGATAATTTCATTGTGTCATTAATTGAGGGTCAAGACAATTGAAATATCAAAGTTCCGAAATAGACACAGTTTGTGATTCTTATAGGCATTATATCTTTTTCAAGCTGATTATCCTAAACACAACTTTTTAAACATTGCAATAATATATCATTCATGAAAAATCATTCATGAAGAGAGGTTCTTAAGTAGATTTATACCTTGATTTATTAACCACACGGGTTACAAGGGGAGGAGGATGTATGAAGAAGCGGATTCTGGCACAAGTTTTCTGAAAAAAAATTCAGGCACGGTCTATGTTAGTGACTGAATATAAATTGGATCATCATTTATAAAAGGGGAAAGAGATAGCATTTTATCATACCTTAATTCCCGTTCTTAGTCACGTAGAATAAGGAGACATGAGCGACGGTGCAGAGCTAGACGAAAACATTACGAAGGGGGATTTTATTAAATACCAAAATTCACTAGATGGATAAATGGCAAATCTTCAAAAATAGGTACTCTGTCATACCTTGGTTATAATTGTTTGTGACTTGAATGTCGAAAGGAGAATTAAACATCAAAGAATCTAAGAAGGAAATAGATATATGGTTGTTTAGAATATGAAAGTTATATCAAACGATTGCATAGAGGGATCTAAACAAGTATATTACCTTTCAAAAGATCAAGGCTTTATCGTGATCTAAATGTCCACCAGGTTATGATATCTTGGTGTAGACCGAATAATGAATAGCAAATGTGCTATCAGGTCTTCTAATCTGGAGAATATAAGGAATGATAATATATCAGATGTTGAAAACAATTAATAGTTACGGCTCAGCTAAGTAGTAAAAGAGAAGCACAGTAAATTTACCTTAAGGGTGAACAGATTAGGTCACAGTAAATGTGAAGAACTTCTTCTATGAATCTGTAAGAAGAAGAAAAGGATCATAACTAAATGTTTACAAAGAAAAAACCAGGTAAAGAGCAAGGTTGAATACCTGCTCAAAGCAGTGCAAAATTGGTTACCTGAAGAGGAGCCGTAGTCGTTCAGTGAAGCCAATTCACAAAATGAAGACCAACAGAGCCGAGTGTCAATGCACGCTTATATTTGTTATGTTTGGAGATCGAAAGAGGACTGGGGAAAAGTTACGGGCGCCATCTTTGAGAGGCAAAGTCAACTGGGGAAAAGTTACGGGCGCCATCTTTGAGAGGCAAAGTCACTAAATTTTATACAGTTTGTCATCTTAAATTGATAGAGATTCATAACAAGGCTGCATAGGTTGACTCTGGTTTGGAAGTACATATTAAGTCTCCTAGATTGGAACAGACACATTAATGATAAATATCGGGCGTAGTCCCGTGGTTCTAACGCGACTTATACGAACATTAATTTTGACCAGTTTATGGGTATTGAATTTTAATTTATATAACTAGTGACAAATATTTATTTAATTAGTCAGATCGATATTGCCTAATTAATGAAGTAATTCAAATACTATATTGATTGTCAAAATAATTGTGTATAAATCAAGGTACAAAAGATATGCTGAACCTCTCGATTTAATAAGAGACAAAATTATCGTCTGAGGAGAGCAGAATATGAACATTTCCAAATTGTATGGTTACAGCATTTTCAGAAAAGGTTACAGTGGAGAAACATAGGTTGGAAACACAAGTTTTAAAATATAAAGGTGGTTACAGGGTAACAATAGAAGTTGTTATAGTAGGACTAATCAGTTATCTAGTTACAAGGATATCCATAATTCTGTGTTTGAAAAGGCCCTGAGATACATTATGAAAAACATCAACATTATACCGTATCATTTGATCATATATAATATATGCTAAAACAACATAGATTAAACAGCACATTAACAGTTAGCAGATATCATTCATGACAAAAAAGTTTGGAAGCTAAGTTAGGCATGCCAAAGCATGCCATTCAGTACATGAGTTTAGTCCCTGGTTAACTGTATCTGTCAGACAGATTAATTTGCCCTCTCTCATTGATAGGATTTTGTTCATATTGTTTTGTCTTTTGTTAGGTTTGATGACCTCTAAAACCCACCAAGTCATTTCTGTTTCTTTATGACCCATGCGTAGATAATGTTCTACCAAGGGTGCATTTTCTTTTTTGCAGCGGATACGGGATTGGTGTTGTGGTATCCATTTTTTGACTGGTTGTATGGTTTTGCCAATATAATGTAATTGGCAGGGGCATTGGATGCAGTAGAGAACATTAGTTGTATTGCAATTTGAAAAGGATTTAGCTATCAATTTAATGCCATTGATTGCACAAGTCTTAACTGTCATAGTTGTTAGACAGGCAGTACATCCATTGCATTTATAGTGACCTAAAATAGGTACTATCTGTATCATATTGTCCACTGTGTTTTTTGCAGAAGGATCTTCGTAGGCATGAATGAGTCTGTCTTGAATGTTTGTGCCTCTTTTAAAGGCAAACATTGGTTTTTGAGAGAATTCTGGAATGGAGTTGAGTAGATTCCAATTTTTTTATATTATCTTCTTTATGGCATTTAAGTGCATGCCGAAAGTAGAAACACATACTATGTTCATCTTGTTCTGTAGTTCTTTAGTAGTCAGTAAAGCTTCGCGGTTATAGTACCAGGCCCTTTTCATGGACTTACGAAGCAGTCATGATGGATAACCCCGTGATTGTAATTTGGATTTCAACTTATTCGCTTCGCAGAAATAATCCTGTTTAAATGTACAGTTTCTCCGCAAGCGGAGAAATTGGCCAAAAGGCAGGCCATCTTTTAAGGCTTGAGGATGGTGACTTCTGTAACTTAAAAGTGTGTTTCTAGCAGTTTTATTGATAAAGAGGGTGGTGTATAGACAATTCTTCTCATCAATTTTGATTGTTATGTCTAAAAAAGGCATTTCTTTTGAACTTTGTTCGAGAGTGAATTTCAAATTGGTGTTTCTGGTATTCAACCACTGATGGAATACATCGAGTTCTAATGTGGTTCCATGCCAAATCATAAAAACATCGTCAATGTAACGGATCCATTTGTAAATGTGTTTACCAAATAAATTCGATACAGACCAGATGTGTTCATTTTCAAAGGCAGATACATAAATATTCGCAATTTCCGGTGCAAAAATTGCACCCATTGCTACCCCCTTCAGTTGTTGAAAGTAAGTATTTTGGAATAGAATTTTTTTTTCACATAGGGATATTCTTACACATTCCAAAATAAATGAGGTGGGCACTGAATGTGGTCTTGGTCTTAATTCCACAAGGTCATTGAGAATAGTTAGCACTTCAAGTTGGGGAATATTAGTGTACAAGCTTTCTATGTCAATAGAAACCAAGATATCACTAAAGGGGTTAAAGGCTAGGTTCTCAACAGCATTAATGACTGACATGGTGTCTCTTATGTACCTTGGGTTTTCCACCGCAAAGGGTCTGATAAAAAAATCTGCATATTGTGCAAGGGGTTTGAGTATTGAGTTGCACCCAGAAACAATTGGGCGACCTGGTGGATTAACAGGGTCCTTATGGACCTTTGGCAGTAGATATATCACAGGAATGGTGGCAGTTGTATTGACCAAAAATGAGGCCTCTTTCTCATTAATCCAGCCACCTTCCATGCCTTGTTTACTCAACATTTCTATTTCTTTTAATAGGCGAGGGGAGGGATTAGCTGTCAACTTTTTATAGTGAGTAGGGACTGCCAGTTGTTTATATATTTCCTCTTCATATTTGGCTCTTTCCCACAAAACTATTCCACCTCCTGTTGGACCCGGCCTCGTGGCATGGTCCCGCGCCTCCCCGTATGGTAGGCCCGAGACAGCAGCAACCCCTGTCCTCCCCGACGAAGCTACCGCTCCAACCTTCAATGAGAGCCACCACTCCTGGCGACCCCCGGCTCTCCCCCTCAGGAACCCGGCGACCCCTGTTCGCCCCACTCTGCTGGTCCAGGCCCTCCCCGGGCTGCCATCTCAGGCCCCGACTCCATCTTGGACCCTCCACGTCCTGACCACGTTGCCTCGGCCCGTCCGCTGCCACAACCCTAGCGAAGCCCCGACATCGAGGCACCAAGATCCGACCAGGTGGTAAAACGATACAGAAAAGGGGGCCACTTGACGGATGAAGGAGGAGGGGAGTTTCGATGACCCTCCAGCCGTCCCTGGTCGACTGGTTTTGATCACCCACTGGGCTCCCTGGGCGCTGGCTCCACCCCCCTGCTGGGTGTCTGGACCCTCTCATCCCGGCCCCTCTGACCTCCAGGCGCGAGGGTCCGGACATCAAAGGACTCCAGACATATATCCGGGGCAGCTCTGGACTGGGTTGGCAGTTGTATCCTGGAGTCGAGAGCCCTGCTGAGGCTGTCACGGCTGACCCCGAGAAGACTCACTACTTTGAACCCTGAAACCCTCTTTGAAGCCTGCTGGTGCTGCCGCGGCCCAATCTCGCTGAAACCATCTTCAGAGCCTGCTGGCGCTGCCGCGGCCCAACCTTGCTGAAACCATCTTCGAAGCCTGCTGGCGCTGCCGTGGCCCGACCTCACTGAAACCATCTTCGAGGCCTGCTGGCGCTGCCGCGGCCCAACCTCGCTGAAACCACCTCTGGAGCCTGCTGGCGCTGCCGCGGCCCGACCTTGCTGGTCCTAAGACTGTCCCACTACCCCTAACCCTCAGTTACCGAGACTGTAAGGATCCCTCCATCCGTTTGTACATATTGCCGAGAGAACCAATCGTTATTGCTGATAAAGATTCTAAGAAGTCATCCTCTTGTGTGGTGTCCCTTTGTAGTGGCGTGATTGCTCTGCTATTATGATTCTAGGAGAGGAGCCTCACCCAGGAGGCCTCTCGACGGCGCTCGGCCAACTCCATACGGAGAGGTGGGTCTCGGGGTGGTCAGCCAGACACCTTCTGCCTCCCCAGGGACCACCTTTCTAACACCTCCTTTATCAGCCGGTTTAAGTAATGCACTTGACAAATTTTGGAGATTTTGTAGAGCCTGTTGTTGGGGCTTTTGTAGGCTGGATTTATATTTTAGTGGTTTATTGAAAAGGTTTTCAATTTCAATCAGTGTTGCATTCTCAAAAGTCACAATCTCTTTTCTTATCATGGCATTAGTAGGGTAAAAGGTGGATGGATTTCTTAGCCCTGTTATGCCAGTCTTAGGGTCACATGTATTTGAAGCAAAGAAACTTTTTAGGCGAACTGTCCGAAAAAAACGATACAGCTCCAGTTTGGTATTAAAAAGATAATTTTTATAAGTTGGAACAAAGCTTAAACCATATGATAGGACAGATATCTCTTGTTCAGAAAAAATATGAGTAGATAGATTAAAGATTGGTATAGTTTGGTCAACATCTACCACTCGTAATATAGATTCCGTGTCTGGCGGAACCCTGGGGTATATTGGTTGCGATACCATCCTCGTTTGGATTGTTGTGGTCTCCTCGGTGGTCTGGACGACCTCGGATCCTGGGCTAAAAAAACCCAGTTAGAAGTAGATGCTTGTTGGTCGTAACGATGATAATTAGTATCAAAAGATTTTTCACTTCCTGATTCAGAGCCAGTATCTGAGAAAGTGGTTCTTTTAGGGGGTTGCTCATTAGTTCCCTGGGTGGTATAAAATATTTTCTTAAATAAGGATAAGTCCGTTCTTTGTTGAATCGCCTAATGTCGTTTTGTAATTTTTCAGTTTTTTTATGTGAGTTAAATTCCTCAAATTCCTTAACTGTTTGCTTAACTTTATCAAGGAGAAATTTGCTGTTAGTAATCGTACTGTCACCTAGGATCTTATTTTCAAGGGATTCTATTTCTTTGGTAAGGATTTTAATTTGTCTTAGAGCTGTCTCAATACTGAGAACCATCCAAGTTCTCGAACAGCGGTTAGCCGAGAAGCTAAACCCTATTTTGAATTCCTCATCATCTATAAAGATGATTGGAATATTCCGTATTTGGAGGCCTGCTGGAATAATATTAGAACTCAAACAATCGGTAAGGAATTTAGCGTGAAGTTCAGTCCAACCGAGTTTTTTCTTCAATCGTTCTAACTGATTTAGGTCGGATTTGCATGGAAGTTGAGTTACTGGACCCTTGTTACCCAGTAATGAGGGACCTGCAGCTACCTTTAGAATATACTCATCTGAGTATACTAAAGTTTCTGCTTCAGACATAAATGTGAAAAAGAACAACGAACAACCACTTAGTTAAGCGGCTCACAACAGACCAGCGTCTGCGCAAGAATGAGGTAAATGCAGTGAGTAACCCAATATACCCTTGGGGGCTTGGGTGAAAGTAATGAATGGGTAAGAATTGCCTCCAAGGGAGTTTATTCAGTAGAAATTTAGATATTATTTTAAAAATCTTATTCAGAAGGACAATTGAATGGTCCCAGACGAGTTTAGTTCAAAACAACTATATATGATCAATTCAATTGTATATCAATAAAAAAGTACATTTGACATAGCTAGATAACACAATAACAAACAAGAAGAAAACAAGACAAAATGGTGTATATGCAAAGTGTTGAGTTTTATCAAATCATGAATTGCAAGGGATTTAAAATACAAATATATATATATACAGGTAAACAGGAAGAAATAGGTAGATTTCAATTGGCTGCTCTGTAAAACCTGGACACGCCTATCCAATATATGAGTGTTACTACTTCTTTATAGGATAAGGGTGATGGTCGACGTTTCGGTCTCCTATGAACATATCTTTGAGACCATCTTCAGGACTGATCAAAATAATATTTGTAAAGCCCTAATGTAAAATGAAACAGAAATATTTACAATTACAATTGAGTCCAATCAAAGAAATTCATTGAACATAATACACCTAGAAATAACATAACATACATGACATTAAACAAAACAATAACTTATATGAGACAAAAATACTAGCTAGTCACATTATAAAACTTATAAAGTAAACTCAATTATGAAAAAATCCAATATCGATGACCTGGTAATTTCATTATATCATAAATTGAAGGTCAAGGTAATTGTAATTCCTACATTCCAAAATGAGCACTGTTGCGAGATAAACCCAGTTTATGATCCTTCTAGATTTGTTATGGTAAACTCGATTGTGACAAAGTTCAATATCAATTGATCTGATAATTTCATTGTGTCATTAATTGAGGGTCAAGACAACTGAAATATCAAAGTTCCGAAATAGACACAGTTTGTGATTCTTATAGGCATTATATCTTTTTCATGCTGATTATCCTAAACACAACTTCTTAAACAATGCAATAATATATAATTCATGCAAAATCATTCATGAAGAGAGGTTCTTAAGTAGATTTGTACCTTGATTTATTAACCACACGGGTTACAAGGGGAGGAGGATGTATGAAGAAGCGGATTCTGGCACAAGTTTTCTGAAAAAAAAAATTCAGGCAAGGTCTATGTTAGTGACCGAATATAAATTGGATCATCATTTAAAAAAGGGGAAGGAGATAGCATTTTATCATACCTTAATTCCCGTTCTTAGTCACGTAGAATAAGGAGGCATGAGCGACGGTGCAGAGCTAGACGAAAACATTACGAAGGGGGATTTTATTAAATACCAAAATTCACTAGATGGATAAATGGCAAATCTTAAAAAATATGTACTCTGTCATACCTTGGTTATAATTGTTTGTGACTTGAATGTCGAAAGGAGAATTAAAGATCAAAGAATCTAAGAAGGAAATAGATATATGGTTGTTTAGAATATGAAAGTTATATCAAACGCATAGAGGGATCTAAACAAGTCTATTACCTTTCAAAAGATCAAGGCTTTATCGTGATCTAAATGTCCACCAGGTTATGATATCTTGGTGTAGACCGAATAATGAATAGCAAATGTGCTATCAGGTCTTCTAATCTGGAGAATATAAGGAATGATAATATATCAGATGTTGAAAACAATTAATAGTTACGGCTCAGCTAAGTAGTAAAAGAGAAGCACAGTAAATTTACCTTAAGGGTGAACAGATTAGGTCACAGTAAATGTGAAGAACTTCTTCTATGAATCTGTAAGAAGAAGAAAAGGATCATAACTAAATGTTTACAAAGAAAAAACGAGGTAAAGAGCAAGGTTGAATACCTGCTCAAAGCAGTGCAAAATTGGTTACCTGAAGAGGAGCCGTAGTCGTTCAGTGAAGCCAAATCACAAAATGAAGACCAACAGAGCCGAGTGTCAATGCACGCTTATTTAATTTAATTTAAAAAGTATTTGTTAAGCGCAACGTTCACCATGCGGTTTCTTGGCGCTATGGAGGCAAACTTTAGCAGTGACACAAACAAGACTAGAGATGACAGGGAGGGGAAGGAGTTACATAGGGAAAGCTTGGGTAAAAAGAAAAGTCTTGAGCTCTTTTCGAAAGGCAGGGTAGTGAGTAGCCGAACGTAAATGGTCAGGGAGGGAGTTCCAAAAGGAGGGTGCCAAAACAGAAAAATTGGATCCACCCCATTTCTTACGTCTGTATCTGGGGACTTGTAGGAGTGATTGGGTAGATGATCGCAGCTCGCGAACAGGGGTGTATTCTTTGAGTAAAGAAGAAATGAAGGCCGGAGCAGTCCCTTGGCGTGCCTGGAAGACCATGCAGCCAGTCTTAAATAAGGTTCGCTCCTTTACAGGCAGCCAGTGCAGTGCTTTCAGCAGGGGGGTGGAATGATGGAAACGAGAAAGTCCGTGGATCAATCTGGCCGCCTGGTTTTGAACCAGCTGGAGCTTCTGGAGACTATAAGCCGGGATGCCGTTGTAAAGGGCATTGGCGTAGTCCAGCCGGGAAACAACCAGGGCGGACATGATTAACCTGAGGGCAGAAGGAGAAAAGAAACGGGAGACAGAGCGGATGGTGCGGAGAACAAGAAAGCAAGAAGATACAACAGAACTGATTTGTGAGTGGAGGTTGAGATGGTTATTGAGTTTGATACCCAGGGTTTTAACTGAGGAAGAGGGTGTGGGAGGGGGTCCCAAAGAGGAGGGCCAGAAGAGGGAGTTCCAGGGACTGGATGAACCACCTGTAAGGACCAACTCTGTTTTATCAGGATTCAACTTCAGATGATTGTGGTTCATCCAGTCCCTGATAAAAATCATAGTAGACTGAAAGTTAGAAATAGAATGAGGAGAAGGGGAAAGGTTGAAGATAAGCTGGAGGTCATCTGCGTAGTTAAACACAGTGACCTCCAGCTGTTGAAGGGCAAAAATCAAAGGATAGATATAGAGATTGAATAGGAGGGGAGAAAGGGAAGAGCCCTGAGGGACACCACAAGTGAGTTGGAGTTGAGTGGCCGAGAAATCCCCCAGCCGAACCGCCTGGGTACGGTCCCTCAGGAAGGACACTAACCACACCAGGGCTGGGCCCTCGACCCCCGCCGCTCCGACACGGGACAGTAGGATGGTATGATCAACCGTGTCGAAGGCGGCGGAGAGGTCGAGGAGCACCAAGGCCTGGTTGTTGTCATGGTCCATGCCCTCCCTGAGATGGATCAGGACCGACACCACGACGGACTCGGTGGAGTGCCTAGGCCGAAAGCCCGCCTGGCTGGATGCAAGGCCACCATTTGCTTCCACATGGGCACTGAGGACTGATGTAACGTGTCGCTCTAGTACCTTGCCCAGATAGGGCAGGAGGGAAATGGGGCGGTAGTTGGCTGGGATAGAAGGGTCCAGCCCAGGCTTCTTAAGAATAGGGACTAAGGTGGCAGATTTCAAGGCTGGAATTACTACACCCTGAGCCAGCGAGCTGTTAAGAAAGGATAAAGGTGGTTTGGGGCAGACCGAGTAGATTTGTTGGAGGATATAGGCAGGGCAGGTATCCGCCGGGGAACCAGATTTTATTTTGGGGAGTGTTGCAAGGAATGCCTCCTCAGTGAGCGGAGGGAAGGAGGAAAGAAAGCAATGAACGGTCGGAGGAGTAGGCTCCACAAAAGCGTGGGAAGGAGGTGGGATGTTAGCTCTGATGTTGACAATTTTTTCCAAAAAACAGATGTTCAATGAATCGCAGAGGGACTGGGAAGGGGGAGGTTTGGGGGAAGCTCTGTCTGAATACGCCAGGTCCTGGACAATGGAGAAGATCTCCCTGGACTTGTTCTCTGCTGCCAATATTTTCGCTGAGAAATGAGCTGTTTTGGCGCTCAATATAGCTTTTTTATAGTCATTCAGCAAAAATAAATAGGACTTTTTTAATAAGGGGCAGTAGTCCATTCTCCAGTGCCTTTCTGCACGCCGAAGAGTCAGCTTCTTTGCCTTTAGATCGTCACCAAACCAGCGATTGGATTCCTTAGGTCTTTGAGTGGATATCCGTCGTAGTGGGGCTACCTTATCACAGCCTCCCGCAAGCCAGGTGTCAATGGCGGCGGCTTGGGAGGTGGAAGATAGGCCCTCAAGGTTAGGTGCGGAGGTTAGCAGCGAAGATGACAGGGCGGAAAAGTCCACCCTATTCCAATTGCGTGCCCAGATATTTTTGGCAGGTGGAGTCTTAGTTGCCAACCTAGGGTGGAGAGAAAAGGATACCGTGGCGTGGTCTGACCAGGGACATGGGGACACGGTCATGGAAGAGACCGATACATTAAGGGACCAGACCTGGTCAAGTACATGACCGTGAGTGTGGGTGGGAGTGTGTAAGTGAGAGGCAAAGTTAAGGGAAGTGAGTGAGTCGGAAAATTGTTTGGAAGCGAAGCTTTCCTGAGGGTCTGAGGGCCAGTAATTAAAATCCCCCAGTACCAGAATAGAGGCATGATTTATAGCTAAGGTGGCTAACAGGTCCTGAAAAGCCGGCAGGAATGACTGGGTAGGTTGGGGTGGGCGGTACATCAGTAGGCAAGTGAGCGGGGGAGAGAAAGCCAGAGAACGAGCTACCAGGTGCTCGGTGGAGTTGATAGTGAGGGAAGGAAGGAGTTGAAAATTATACTCGGCTCTAGAAATAAGGGCTACTCCACCTCCTGACTTACCCCCTGATCGATCGGCACGAAGGGCCACATAAGAGGTAGGGAGAGCAGCCAACAGAGAGGGCAATGAGGTTTCACAGAACCATGTTTCTGTTAGAAATAACATATCAGGCCGGTGGGTGTCCAACAGCACAAATAGCTCTTGATGGTGCTTTACGGCCGACCTGGTATTAAGTAAAATGAGAGATAGAGGGAGGGGAGGAGGTGCAGGGGAAGGGTCAAGTGGGTGGGACAAGGAGAGTGAGAAGGTGGGGGATACCGGATAATGGGGATTAAGATACAGGCCAGAATCAGTGATGTGTCTGATGGTAGAAGCTGCTAAGGGCCAAGGGCCACGAAGAGCGATGAGAGCCGAGGAGGAATAGGGGGGTACATTTGGCCGCGCCCCTAGCCCTGTCCGGCCGCGGACGGGCGCAGACGGGCAGGACTTTGGCTTGACTTCGGCGCGCCTTCGTCGCGCCCGCTGCGCTCGTCCGCTGCGCTCCCTCATTAGGGGACGACTAAATAGGGTCGGAGCGCGGGGGGTGTGGCGTCGAGCTAGGTCGCCTGACCTGCCCAGCTCAAGATGGCGCCCACACTCCACCGAGCCCCGAGGTGAGTTATAAAAGATAAGGCTCCAGTTGCCTTTAGGAAGGTCCAAGGATGATAAAAGTAATTTTTAAAAGGCGGCGCCGCTGCTCTCGCTCAGCAGGGCGTCAGCGTTTCAGCAGTCTCAAATGTCACACTGCAGGCGCGAACCCACTGCCACCGGGGTCGCCTGCCTCCAGGCTGAGCTCTGCAGACGCTGCTCCTAAATAGGGGCGGAGCGCGGGGGGTGTGGCGTCAAGCTAGGTCGCCTGACCTGCCCAGCTCAAGATGGCGCCCACACTCCACCGAGCCCCGAGGTGAGTTATAAAAGATAAGGCTCCAGTTGCCTTTAGGAAGGTCCAAGGATGATAAGAGTAATTTTTAAAAGGCGGCGCCGCTGCTCTCGCTCAGCAGGGCGTCAGCGTTTCAGCAGTCTCAAATGTCACACTGCAGGCGCGAACCCACTGCCACCGGGGTCGCCTGCCTCCAGGCTGAGCTCTGCAGACGCTGCTCCTAAATAGGGGCGGAGCGCGGGGGGTGTGGCGTCGAGCTAGGTCGCCTGACCTGCCCAGCTCAAGATGGCGCCCACACTCCACCGAGCCCCGAGGTGAGTTATAAAAGATAAGGCTCCAGTTGCCTTTAGGAAGGTCCAAGGATGATAAAAGTAATTTTTAAAAGGCGGCGCCGCTGCTCTCGCTCAGCAGGGCGTCAGCGTTTCAGCAGTCTCAAATGTCACACTGCAGGCGCGAACCCACTGCCACCGGGGTCGCCTGCCTCCAGGCTGAGCTCTGCAGACGCTGCTCCTAAATAGGGTCGGAGCGCGGGGGGTGTGGCGTCGAGCTAGGTCGCCTGACCTGCCCAGCTCAAGATGGCGCCCACACTCCACCGAGCCCCGAGGTGAGTTATAAAAGATAAGGCTCCAGTTGCCTTTAGGAAGGTCCAAGGATGATAAGAGTAATTTTTAAAAGGCGGCGCCGCTGCTCTCGCTCAGCAGGGCGTCAGCGTTTCAGCAGTCTCAAATGTCACACTGCAGGCGCGAACCCACTGCCACCGGGGTCGCCTGCCTCCAGGCTGAGCTCTGCAGACGCTGCTCCTAAATAGGGGCTGAGCGCGGGGGGTGTGGCGTCGAGCTAGGTCGCCTGACCTGCCCAGCTCAAGATGGCGCCCACACTCCACCGAGCCCCGAGGTGAGTTATAAAAGATAAGGCTCCAGTTGCCTTTAGGAAGGTCCAAGGATGATAAGAGTAATTTTTAAAAGGCGGCGCCGCTGCTCTCGCTCAGCAGGGCGTCAGCGTTTCAGCAGTCTCAAATGTCACACTGCAGGCGCGAACCCACTGCCACCGGGGTCGCCTGCCTCCAGGCTGAGCTCTGCAGACGCTGCTCCTAAATAGGGGCGGAGCGCGGGGGTGTGGCGTCGAGCTAGGTCGCCTGACCTGCCCAGCTCAAGATGGCGCCCACACTCCACCGAGCCCCGAGGTGAGTTATAAAAGATAAGGCTCCAGTTGCCTTTAGGAAGGTCCAAGGATGATAAAAGTAATTTTTAAAAGGCGGCGCCGCTGCTCTCGCTCAGCAGGGCGTCAGCGTTTCAGCAGTCTCAAATGTCACACTGCAGGCGCGAACCCACTGCCACCGGGGTCGCCTGCCTCCAGGCTGAGCTCTGCAGACGCTGCTCCTAAATAGGGGCGGAGCGCGGGGGGTGTGGCGTCGAGCTAGGTCGCCTGACCTGCCCAGCTCAAGATGGCGCCCACACTCCACCGAGCCCCGAGGTGAGTTATAAAAGATAAGGCTCCAGTTGCCTTTAGGAAGGTCCAAGGATGATAAAAGTAATTTTTAAAAGGCGGCGCCGCTGCTCTCGCTCAGCAGGGCGTCAGCGTTTCAGCAGTCTCAAATGTCACACTGCAGGCGCGAACCCACTGCCACCGGGGTCGCCTGCCTCCAGGCTGAGCTCTGCAGACGCTGCTCCTAAATAGGGGCGGAGCGCGGGGGGTGTGGCGTCGAGCTAGGTCGCCTGAACTGCCCAGCTCAAGAAGGCGCCCACACACCACCGAGCCCCGAGGTGAGTTATAAAAGATAAGGCTCCAGTTGCCTTTAGGAAGGTCCAAGGATGATAAAAGTAATTTTTAAAAGGCGGCGCCGCTGCTCTCGCTCAGCAGGGCGTCAGCGTTTCAGCAGTCTCAAATGTCACACTGCAGGCGCGAACCCACTGCCACCGGGGTCGCCTGCCTCCATATTTGTTATGTTTGGAGATCGAAAGAGGACTGGGGAAAAGTTGCGGGCGCCATCTTTGAGAGGCAAAGTCACTAAATTTTATACAGTTTGTCATCTTAAATTGATAGAGATTCATAACAAGGCTGCATAGGTTGACTCTGGTTTGGAAGTACATATTAAGTCTCCTAGATTGGAACAGACACATTAATGATAAATTCCGGGCGTAGTCCCGTGGTTCTAACACGACTCATACGAACATTAATTTTGACCAGTTTATGGGTATTGAAGATTTGCCATTTATCCATCTAGTGAATTTTGGTATTTAATAAAATCCTCCTTCGTAATGTTTTCATCTAGCTCTGCATCGTCGCTCATGTCTCCTTATTCTACGTGACTAAGAACGGGAATTAAGGTATGATAAAATGCGATCTCCTTCCCCTTTTTTAAATGATGATCCAATTTATATTCGGTCACTAACATAGACCTTGCCTGAATTTTTTATTCTGAAAACTTGTGCCAGAATCCGCTTCTTCGTACATCCTCCTCCCCTTGTAACCTGTGTGGTTAATAAATCAAGGTACAAATCTACTTAACAACCTCTCTTCATGAATGATTTTTCATGAATGATATATTATTGCAATGTTTAAAAAGTTGTGTTTAGGATAATCAGCATGAAAAAGATATAATGCCTATAAGAATCACAAACTGTGTCTATTTCGGAACTTTGATATTTCAGTTGTCTTGACCCTCAATTAATGACACAATGAAATTATCAGATCAATTGATATTGAACTTTGTCACAATCGAGTTTACCATACAAATCTAGAAGGATCATAAACTGGGTTTATCTCGCAACAGTGCTCATTTTGGAATGTAGGAATTACAATTACCTTGACCTTCAATTTATGGTATAATGAAATTACCAGGTCATCGATATTGGATTTTTTCATAATTGAGTTTACTATATAAGTTTTATAATATGACTAGCTAGTATTTTTGTCTCATATAAGTTATTGTTTTGTTTAATGTCATGTATGTTATGTTATTTCTAGGTGTATTATGTTCAATGAATTTCTTTGATTGGACTCAATTGTAATTGTAAATATTTCTGTTTCATTTTACATTAGGGCTTTACAAATATTATTTTGATCAGTCCTAAAGATGGTCTCAAAGATATGTTCATAGGAGACCGAAACGTCGACCATCACCCTTATCCTATAAAGAAGTAGTAACACTCATATATTGGATAGGCGTGTCCAGGTTTTACAGAGCAGCCAATTGAAATCTACCTATTTCTTCCTGTTTATCTGTATATATATATATTTGTATTTTAAATCCCTTGCAATTCATGATTTGATAAAACTCAAAACTTTGCATATACACCATTTTGTCTTGTTTTCTTCTTGTTTGTTATTGTGTTATCTACCTATGTCAAATGTATTTTTGTATTGATATACAATTGAATTGATCAAATATAGTTGTTTTGAACTAAACTCGTCTGGGACCATTCAATTGTCCTTCTGAATAAGATTTTTAAAATAATATCTAAATTTCTACTGAATAAACTCCCTTGGAGGCAATTCTTACCCATTCATTACTTTCACCCAAGGCCCCAAGGGTATATTGGGTTGCTCACTGCATTTACCACGCACTTGGATCTCAGCAGCAGGTGGGGAACAGTTTGCGCCCGCACTTCCTGGAGGTGTCACAGGGGCCCATGAGCCAGGGTCTCACTTACAATCTGATGGTCACTGCACAAGGAGGAGGGATATTATTTTTGTGTCGAATGAACCTGCTGAAAGCTCCGACGGGGTCATATGCAGCGAGGCACTTCTCAAGAACACCTTCCTCCCGTTACGACCTTTCCCCCTCGAGCCTCCCGGCCTCACTCGCTTGTATTTAAGTGTACCGTGATATCAGGAGCCGGGCCAATAATAGGTCTTCCATTACACGCCTCCACTCGGTAGAAAAAACCTCGTGCGCATCTTCGATAGGGAAATTAAAGCTGAGTCCGAGAGGGTCTATCTCAAATGTAGCGCCTTGAAACACTGAACAGATGTTAGTGAAGAGGGGCAGGAAACATGGCCTAAATAGATGGAGGCAACAAACCCACTATCATGGGTAACATTTTAAGAGAGAATTTGTTGTTTCTCAAAACTGATCAGATCTTTCTTTATAATCTGAACCTTTTGTCTCTGGAGATAAGTTCGCCCTTTGCTGAATGAATCACAAACTTAGAAATTGAATTATCCGAGTCAGACTCACAAAGACTTAGGCCCGATTTAAATGTTGGCGATGAGCATTCTCTGTTGTGAGGAGGAGTTCTTAGCGCCAACATTATGGCTGAAAGCTGAATTTAAAAGAAGGCCGACCACAGCTTGACCGCGGTGGAGACGTGTCTGTCTCAACTGTGGACAAACAAACTTCTCTGACAGCCTCAGAGATGCCTACGTGTAGCTCGGGCAGGCATGCGCATTAAAAAGACAAATACTGTGTTTATTACCAAATATCAACGTCTCAAGTGACATGTGCAAGCATCAAGACAGGAATGAGAAACAATATCCGTGACAGGAACTTTGGCGGAAAAATATTAAATTCCGTACAAAACAACATTTCAAAGTAATTCCATAACAATCCCGAGGTCGGGGTGATTGTATGAAAACAGAACCCACCTGCGGTGAAGAGCAATAAGCCCTTGACCTCAAATCTGCTATTTTGGGTCAGAAGTTTAGCAGCAAAGCCGAGCTAGGAAAGCACCTCTATAGGGTGAGACCTAGTGGAGATCAATGAATACTTACCCCGAAGCCACCATTACGAGTTAAACATTGACAACGAGGAGTGCTTTTGTAATCTAATTACATATCTAAAGAGGGATTACTCACCCCATCCTGGCAAATTCACACTTGTGCCGTGTATCCCTTATCTTATGTCAGTACTTCAAAATATGAACACCTGAAAAGTACCCATTATGTGATGTTGGTCTATTTCTCAATATACTATTTTATTTTTTGATTAAACACCTCGCCCCACAGGGACTGCAGACAAAAAGATCTCTGTGTGCATCACACCCCGTGAAAATATACTACTGGCTGCAATAACTGCTAAAGTTGTAAGTTGAGCATTCACACCACGGCAGAGGGTCTCCAGGTTAAAATATGTCTTAATATATTTATAAATATGTCCATTTTATTCTGCATCTGCCAGTATGAGAACTCCCTATGAGAAGTTAACCTGATATATGATGTTCACTAGTTCTAGTGACCACCTTGTATCAGTCCAAACAAACCTTATGGTGATTGGTTGTAAGTCAACCTTATAGACCAGCTATCATAATCGTAGCATGGACAGAGCAGTCTTATGCTAAACTCTTTTGGCATGTGAAGCCAGCTGTTTTACCATATGCAACCCCTTTAACACCAAGTGAAACAACACCACACAGGATATATATTGAAAATATATATGTATTTTATTTCTATAGAATCCCCTGAACTCTTTATGAGCACAGAAGCACACACGTTAAACAAGATACTTGATTAAATATACAAAAGTTGCACAGTTATGGATAGGCCAGGTGGCCCGCTAAACCATATATTAAATAAGTGGTATAAGAACCACGAATCAAACAGTTGTAAGGCTTAGGGCCTTGGGAATCGCTGGGGCTACGCTGTGATGACAGTAGTTAAGAACTAGGAGGCCCACGGGATCTGGTTGCAGTGTTCAAAGTCACACACATGCACTCATTGGAAACAATGGGTGCGTAAAATTTAAAGAATTAAAGAATGGAAGTCTTCCGGATGGTCTAGAACTTAGTCACTTAAAACTAGGACACTAGGAGTGTCAACCTACATGGGAGCACCGGAGTGCCAGCGTTACCTCACCCACAGGAAGCGGGTGTAGTGGTGCCAAAGTGTGTCGGGTTTCTTGGTGATGTTCAATTGAGGCTGGAGATGAAGATGCTGCAGGCGACCAGACGAGGAGAGTTCCGGTGGATCCAAGGGTGGATCGAAGTTGGTGAAGACCTGTAAGCGGAGGGGACAGTGTTCAAGTCACTAGCCAGCGACCGGCGTGGAACCAGGAGGGAACCAGGCAATGTCACGTTGCAAACA
Source organism: Lissotriton helveticus (assembly GCF_964261635.1). Classification (NCBI taxonomy): domain Eukaryota; kingdom Metazoa; phylum Chordata; class Amphibia; order Caudata; family Salamandridae; genus Lissotriton; species Lissotriton helveticus. Next base: position 1,714,783,907 of record NC_136069.1, read on the forward strand.
AGTGAGTATTAGAAGATTGTCTCTTCAGCCACGTGAACACGAAGACATCGATGATGACCAGGAGTCAGGCACAAGCGGACCCACGAAGGCTCTAGCTGTCGGTGGAGACGGCTTCAGGATTGGAGCAAACAAGCCTTGGCAATTGCACACCAAGCAGGAAACAATCTCGGCTTCTTACTCAGACCAGCAAGGTCTGAGGGGCTGCTTCCTTTCACAGAAGCAAGGGCCAGTCTGGAGCAGCCAGACCAGTGGTGGAAATTCAAAGATGGGTCGCCAATATGGCCCCTAGCCAACGGGCCAGTAACCGGGATGACGCGTCGAGTGGCAAAATGCAAAAGGGCACCACGCAGAACTCGTGGGGGATGCGGGGCTGATCTTTGGTGCAAATGCTGCTCGGGGCTGGGGCTTCCCAAACCCTAATGCACAGCTTCGAGGAGGCCTCGGTTGCTGCACTGTTAGCTTCTCGTGGACTTTCCAAGATGGCCGGTCCCACGTCTCTCGTTGCCTCCATGGGTCTCAGTTTGGCATTTACTGTGGATCGGGCTGCAGGATGTCTGGGAGTCTGGTTCTTGTCGGGCTCTGGGCTCGGACTCTGGCGGGAGGCGGCGGCAAAGCAAGCCGTTGATCGCTGGATGGTGCCTGTATTCACAGGGTGGCCACTCCTTGGCCACAAGGGAGATTTTCTTCAGTCTTCTGAGCAGCAGAATGTCGAAGTCCAGAGTTTCTTCTTCCAAAGTCGAGTTTCAGGATAATCTAAAGTCTTGGGACACAGCTCCTACCTTTATTCCAAATCAAGGGGCTGGATTACCTACTAGGTCCCTCCTATGGGTGGGACCAGGAAGGGGGGTGGGTACACCCCCTTTCCTTTGTCCAGTTTCGTGCTAGAGCTGGGGCTGGAGTGTCCCAGCACCGGTTTGAACTGGCCTATGCACGGGGACACCTTGTGTGCCCCAGGCATGTCTGAGTCTATTCAGCCCTCTCTAACCCACTACACAAAATCCTGTCTGGGGTGGTGCTAGCACCTCCCAAGGCAGGAAACCCTTTGTCCAAGCCTCCCTCGCTGGAAGGGCTCCCAGCAGCAGGAGATCAGACTTGTGTCTGTGGTGGCAGCATCCATTTTGTGATGCTTAGGCTCGTGTTTAACTTTAACCGGGGTTTTGGTTAGGTACATATCGTGTCCCTCTAGAAGGGTGGAATGCTACCCCGTCACCAGAATTGGCAAGGGGGTAGTATTCCAATTCGTATGACACCTTACTCGACATGTTTTGATAAAGCCAAACCCATGTTAGCATTTAACCGCGAGGTTCATAATGCACTTAAGAGTATATGGTATGACAATATCCTAGAACAGCTATAAGGGCATGGTCCTGAAAGCTGCAGACAGGCTCGGCTCATGCTAGAACACCATCTCACATACAACTAAGCACTCTACCTCCAGTATTGTTAAGGCCTGCCATAGGAATGACTTATAGGTATATAAGTGTCTAGATAGAGGTTAGATATAGGTATACTATATCTAAAGCAAGGGGTGATTACACCACCTTACCCCAGTTGAGTGATCAGCCAGTTGTGTCAAATGTAAAGGCCAGTCAGAGGTGCCATAATACATGCTGCAGCCCCTGTTAGGCCTTGGATGCACCTATGCCCTGGGTACCTAGGGTATACTGTACAGGGGCTCACAAGGTGATCCAGTATCCAATCCAATCCCCGTCAACAAGAGGATCACGTTCTGGCTCCTCACCCACGCACACAAGTCTCTCCACAACCTGGGCCCCAAGTACCTCAACGACCGCCTGACCTTCTACACGCCCACCCGCCAGCTACTGTCTACCAGCCTCGCCCTCACCGCCGTACCACGCATCTGAAGAGCACCGCCGGAGGAAGATCCTTCTCCTACCTGGCGGCCAAGACATGGAACTGCCTCCCCATCCACCTACGGCTGACCCTGGACCATCTCGCCTTCAGGAGACAACTCAAGACCTGGCTGTTCAAGCAGTAGCGGACGCTTTCCCCCAAGCGCCTTGAGACCCTTCCGGGTGAGTAGTGCGCTATACAAGTGTTATGATTGATTGACTGATTGAATTGGAGATGTACCTAGGGCACATGGAGTCCATTTTATAGAGAGAGCAGATAACCTTGGATCCTGATTAGCAGGATCCCAGGCCAACTAAGTCAAAAACCAGCTAAACACTAGGCAAAAAGTTGGGGGCTTCCTACACAACCCCCCCCCCCCCCAAACGAAAGGAGATAAGGCTATCCTTGACCAGGTAAGCCTATATTGCCATGGTGGCCATATGAGGAGGTGCATGCACTGGCATGGTTACCCCCTATCTCATGGTCCATTAAGCAATCCCTCACCCTAAGGGTATCTGAGGGTCTCCACCATAAGGAATCTCTACCTGTGGTGTGTTTTGGCAAAGTAAAAGGCTGGTGTGGGAATGGAGTATTGAAGTGAGGCTCCACTAATGTAGGGCTCAGCTTCCTCCAATCACTATCCACTATATGCCTTTCTTTCCTTGACTGAGTTGCAGTGTGCTCTCAGGGTCAACCTCTGGCTACCTACAGCTGGAGGCTGGGTTCCTTCTGTTGGATTGCTAGAGGGACAGGTCAGGTTTAGGGCACTTAGGTCCCAGGTTTGGCTGTGCCCAACAGAGTCCATCTGGGGGAGGTTCCTAACTAGGTGTAAGGGAGATCCCTGAGGAGTGTTTAGAATTGTCACCTTGCTAGGGCTGCTAGCTTTGGTGCCCCTAATCTGCTGATGGGGGGTTCCTGTGGACAGGGGGCCCTTTGGGGTCCACTGGCCTCCCTGACCTCTACAGCCCTGGGCTGACTGAGGCAGGGTAGAGAGGGGCAGGTTACCTGCTCCAGACTGGGTCCCACCTTGGAAGGGTCCACTGACATCAGGGGTTCTGCCAGGCTAGGCCTGGCTACCTCTGGGGCAGTTTCTTCACAAGGGGTAGGGTCAGTTCTCTGAGGAGGCTGACTCTCACCCAATGTCTGGTGGGAGGGAGACTTTTCTTCCTCCCCAATGCTCCTTGTCTGAGTGGAGTGATCCATAGTTTCAGGCTTCACAACACTAAAATCTGTTTGGGTTTGGGCTGTGACCATCCCAGCCCTGCCAACCTTTTCTGGAAGGAACTCTGAGTGTGGGCTGTGACTATCACAGCCCTTCCAACCTTTTCAGGAAGGAATTCTGCTTGGGCTGGGGCTGTGGCTATCACAGCCCCAATAACCTCTTTGGGAAGGCCTATCATTCTGGAATGTGTTTCTTGTTCTACCTCAGCCCAGGCTGAGATCTCTAGATCATTCCCCAGTAGACAATCTACAGGCAAGTTTGTAGACACTGCCACTCTCTTGGGGCCAGTGATACCTCCCCAGCTGAGATTCACTACTGCCATGGGATGATCTACCTTCACTCCTTCAATGTTGATCACCTGATAGATGAACCCAGGTAAAAGTTATCCTGAGGGGACTAGACTGTTAGTCATCATAGTGATACTAGCCCCTGTGTCTCTGTAGGCTTCAACTTTCTGGCCATTGATGAGGGGCTCCTGTCTGTACTTTCCCAAAGTGTTGGGACAAGTGGTGAATTTGGCAAACCCCATGCCATTTTCACTGACAAGAGTAGCTGAGTTAGGGGACCTGGTTAGGCCAGAGTCCCCATGCACTCCCAAAGTAAACCCAGCCAAATTCTTGGGGGTCCTCCCACCACCTGGGGGATTACTACTAATAGTAACAGGAGGTTTGAGAGTATTACTTGGGGGTATGTTCTCCTTATTGTTGGCCTTTGGGCAAATGCTGTCATTCTTCCAGTGGCCACGCTTTTTACAGTCATGGCAATAAGGTTTTTTTGGGTAGAGGAAGTGTTTTGGGACCCACCCCCATCATTGTAATTTTGGGGCCCTGGGGAAGTCTTGTCTTTAGATTTATACCCACCTTTCTCTTGAGGCTTGGTAGAATCTTTCTTCTGGTCACCACCCTGATTTCTAGGCCTAATCCTGGTTCTGACCCATTTGTCTGCCCTCTTACCCAATTCTTGTGGAGAGGTCAGATCTGAGTCCACCAGGTGCTGGTGTAGAAGCTGGTTTTGACAGTTATTAAGTATTTGTTCTCTCATCATCAAATTATACAATCCTGTATAGTCCGTAACTTTACTGCCCAACAACCAGCCCTCCAGAGCCTTAGTAGCACAATCTACAAAATCAGCCCAGTCCTGAGTCTGTGTCTTCTGGGTATCCCTGAACATCAACCTATATTGTTCAGTGGTTAAGCCAAACCCATCAATCAGAGCACTCTTCAGGGCTGTGTAGTTATTAGCATCCTCATCACTAACTGTGAGGAGCTTATCTCTCCCTTTTTCTGAAAAGGAGAGCCACAAGATTGCTGCCCACTGACTTTGGGGTAACTGCTGTACTTTGCAGGCCCTCTCCAAAGCAGTTATCCACTCGTGGATGTCATCCCCTTCTTTGTAGGGGGGCACAATCTTACTCAGGTGTCTATTGTCATAGGACCTGTCTTTATCCTTAGGGATATTGCTGCCACCAGTGGAGCCTACTCCACTCTCGCTATGCTCTCTGGCACGAGCAAGCTTCTCTTTGGCCAAGGCAACTTCAATTTCCTGCCTCTCAATCCTAAGTTGAGACTCTCTCATTTTTGCCTGATGTTCTCTCCTCTGAGGGGAAGTCATTCTCCTCTGAGCAGAGGCATTAGAGCCATTAAGAGCATTGGAATGGTGAGAGTCTCCAGAGTGAGCCCTTCTCCTTCTATGCCCCTTGTTAAACCTGCTTGGGGGTGGGTATGGGACTGTCCCATTTCCAGCCCCATGTAGGTTTAGGTTAGCCTGACTAAGTCTCCTGACTAAGACCTGGCTGTTTCCCTCCCCATCAGAGTCTTTCCTAACCCCATCTGATTCTTCATCATCATCATCAATGACTGTGGGATCCCTGGCATCATCTGTTGGGGAGAGGACCTCATCTGCATCCCCTGTAGGGTCTGGGTCAGATGTTTTTGGAGCTTCTGCTTCATCTAGGAGCTCTAGGAGTTGCTGAATGGTAGGGTTAGACCCTTGTTTCAGCTTTCTTGTGGTACACAAGTGTCTCAGTTCCTTAAAACTGATGAAAGCAAATTTGGATGGTGCCCTGGGAGGGTCATTCTCCACAGGCGGAAGTCCACTGGACCCCTCTGTGCCAGACATTGCTCTAGTGAGGTGGATGTGATGCAACTACCTACACTAGTTGTTTTCCCACAAAACCTTCTCTAGTAGTTGTAGTCAGGGTGTGCTAAGCCCTATCCTCTACAACAGCTAAGTTCAGTAGAACTTAAGTATACTATCCTTGTTTTATATGTACCTATAGGTACCTGTATGATCTTTCAAATGATATTGCAAAGGTTACAATGGTAAAACAGCAGCAAGCTCAAATCCCAACTGCTGCTCACCAATGTGAGAAGCTGGCCTGATATATGATGTTCACTAGTTCTAGTGACCACCTTGTATCAGTCCAAACAACCCTCATGGTGATTGGTTGTAAGTCAACCTTATAGACCAGCTATCCTAATGGTGTCATGGACAGAGCAGTCTTAGGCTAAACTCTTTTGGCATGTGAAGCCCGCTGTTTTACCATATGCAACCCCTTTAACACCAAGTGAAACAACACCACACAGGATATATATTGAAAATATATATGTATTTTATTTCTATAGAATCCCCTGAACTCTTTATGAGCACAGAAGCACACACGTTAAACAAGATACTTGATTAAATATACAAAAGTTGCACAGTTATGGATAGGCCAGGTGGCCCGCTAAACCATATATTACATAAGTGGTATAAGAACCACGAATCAAACAGTTGTAAGGCTTAGGGCCTTGGGAATCGCTGGGGCTACGCTGTGATGACAGTAGTTAAGAACTAGGAGGCCCACGGGATCTGGGTGCAGTGTTCAAAGTCAGGTTTTCAGGTTTTAAAGTCTTTATTTCGATTCATAAAAAATCATAAAAGACAAACATTTAACAAACATTTGACAAACATGGCTTATTTTAAAAAAAATACATAATCTTTAGATTCATAAAACTAGTATTAAATGACAAAAAAGACCAACCTGGGAAAAAAAAAAAAATACTAAGATTAAGCTCAGGAATAAAAGCACAAAAGTCTACAATTAAATTCCAAGCAGTTTACGATAACATAAGCAGGAAGGAGCAGCCTGTTGTGATAGAGCTCAGTACATCATGGGGGAGCATTATCATGGTCAATGCAGTAGTTATACTACGGTTTCAACCTCAGTATCCAGGCCCACCCCAGGTATTTAGCCAGGCACACTGAAATGAACTCAGAGGTGTTAGTTGTTAATACACGAATAGCCTCTTCAGATTTTCTTATGGGCATACGCTGAAACAATGGCTTTAACCATTTGGCTCTGGGTGCTAGATATCTAGGGCAAGCAAACAAAAAATGTCCTATTGTTTCCTTGTGGCCTGGGCACCATCTGCAATGGTCCACAGTACTCTTTTTCCAGCTATTAGTGAATATATTCAATGGTAATGCACCCACCCGAAACTGATGGTAGAGTTTCCTGTCCAGTGTTTTGGAGATTGAATCCCAATAGAATTCACGGGACAAGTCCAACTTAAATGACAGGAACCTACCCGTAAGATTGGTAGAGCTTGAGGCATTGACTCTATTCTGACGGAGCGTGGCCCAGTACAGTTCCTTGAAAGCTAATTTAGATGGAAAAGTGCTGGTAGAAGGGGATGTCCAAAGTTGCTCTAGCCCCATATCCGTCAGGATAGATTTCACCATTTTAAACCATTTAATTTTACCTGAACCCCCGAGTGACCTAACTTCTGCTACCTCAGTAGCAAATAGGGTAAGTTCAGGGGTTGTCCACAAACGCCTCCAAAAAGCAACCAATCTAAATTTAGCCATCTCATTAATCGGGGGGCAACCCATGTCCAAGCAAAGAGGGATAGAGGGGGTCGACTGTGGCAAACCCACTGGGTTACGCAGGAATTTGCATTGTATTTTGTACAAACCCATAAGATCCATATAACCCCACAAATCTGCACCATATAAAATTGCTGGGTTAATTTTAGCATCATAGATCTTGAGAACCGGACAAACCCGCTTAGTGATAGATCTTTTTTGTTCAAAGTCACACGCATGCACTCATTGGAAACAATGGGTGCGTAAAATTTAAAGAATTAAAGAATGGAAGTCTTCTGGATGGTCTAGAACTTAGTCACTTAAAACTAGGACACTAGGAGTGTCAACCTACATGGGAGCACCAGAGTGCCAGCATTACCTCACCCACAGGAAGCGGGTGTAGTGGTGCCAAAGTTTGTCGGGTTTCTTTGTGATGTTCAATGGAGCCAGGAGATGAAGATGCTGCAGGCGACCAGACGAGGAGAGTTCCGGTGGATCCAAGGGTGGATCGGAGTTGGTGAAGACCTGTAAGCAGAGGGGACAGTGTTCAAATCACTAGCCAGTGACCGGGGTGGAACCAGGAAGGAACCAGGCGATGTCGCGTTGCAAACAAGTGAGGATTAGAAGATTGTCTCTTCAGCCACGTGGACACGAAGATGTCGACGATGACCAGGAGTCAGGCACAAGCTGTCCCACGAAGGCTCTAGATGTCGGTGGAGACGGCTTCAGGATTGGAGCAAACAAGCCTTGGCAATCACAAACCAAGCAGGAAACGATGTCAGCTTCTTACTCAGACCAGCAAGGTCTGAGGGGCTGCTTCCTTTCACAGAAGCAAGGGCCAGTCTGGAGCAGCCGGACCAGTGGTGGAAATTCAAAGATGGGTCACCAAGATGACCACTAGCCAACGGGCCAGTAACCAGGATGACACATCGAGTGGCAAAATGAAAAAGGGCCCCACGCAGAACTCGTGGAGGATGCGGGGCTGATCTTTGGTGCAAATGCTGCTCGGGGCTGGGGCTTCCCAAACCCCAATGCACAGCTTCGAGGAGGCCTGGGTTGCTGCACTGTTAGCTTCTCGTGGACTTTCCAAGATGGCCGGTCTGACATCTCTCGTTGCCTCCACGGCTCTCAACTTTGCAGGGACTGTGGATCGGGCTCCGGGATTTCTTGGAGTCTGGTTCTTGTCAGGCTCTGGGCTCCTGCTCCGGCGGGAGGCGGCGGCAAAGCAAGTCGTAGATCGCTGGGTGGTGCCTGTATTCACAGGGTGGTCACTCCTTGGCCACAAGGGAGATTTTCTTCAGACTTTCCACATACCTCAGTCAGAAGTAACTGTACGTGACTCTGGCTTTTTTTCAGATTTGAGTGACTGTGATTGTGACTTGCAAATACAACGTGCTTATCAGCTTCCCGTCAATCGCAATGCCTCCAACACCAATGTGACACAGCCCCGGTCTATGATAATATATATTGGGAACTTCCTTTTGTTACAGGCTGTTTCTCTTACAGCCTGACCAACATTCCCGGTCTTAATTGACAACCTGTCCATTGTCACATGCTCAGATCAATGTAGATTCACAATAGACTGGAGATGGAAGCAGCAACAATTTATCGCCTCTTCGAAGGCCACAGTGGACAAGCTGTCCTGCGTGACCCTGCTTCTTTCAAATTTATTAAGGATGGGCGGTCTCAGATGTGATTGTCTGAGCAAGGTGCTGCACAGGCTCTGGCTTGACTGAGGGGAGCAAATAATTACACTTAATTACATATGATAAAATAATTACATTCTTTTTATTTTGGTTCCCCTTTATTTCCATTCTAGGTGCTGCTTAGCGCTGCTGGTTTGTAAAGGTGTTATGTGATAAGCTGAAATAGTATGTCTTTTCTTTCACTCTGACTTGGTCTCCGCCTAATCTTTTTTTTCTTTTTCCTTTTTCTTCTACTGCAAGTTTGGTGGATAGTTGGTGGTTAGGGATGCAGGGTGGATGGGGGCTCTTTTGGGCTGATTTCTGTCGGTCGGAACCACATCATTCACTCCTATGGACAGCGTTTCTGCCCTCGGGACTACAATTTTGATTTCCAACAGCCTTTCCATGTCGGCCTGTCCGACAAGAAAAGGCTGTTGGAAATAAATGTGGGGGCCCCTGGCCCTCTATGGCCTACAGTTGATGGCCGAGGGTGTACCTAAGGTACACCCAGTGAACCCACGCACTGTGTGGAAGGCACTGTAGGATGTCTGCAAGAGGGTGCAGGGTTTTTCACATACAATCCATTTCCCCATAGGAGCCTGTGTTACGGCCAGCTCTCGGACATAACACAAGCTCCCATAGGGAACAATGGTTTAAGTTTATTTGAAACAGTCTGTCAGTCAGTCAGTCTCTCTCTCTCTGTAAGTCTCTCTCTCTCTCTCTCTCTCTGTCAGTCTCTCTCTTAGTCAGTCCGTCTCTCTCTTAGTCAGTCAGTCTCTCTCTCTGTCAGTCTAGTTCTCTCTGTCATCCGGTCTCTCTCTGTCAGTCAGTCTCTCCCAGTCAGTCAGTCAGTCAGTCTGTCTCTCTCTCTCTCTGTCAGTCAGTTAGTCGGTCTCTCTCTCTCTGTCATTTTATCTGTCAGTCCCTCTCTCTGTCAGTCTTTCTCCCTGTCAGTCCCTCTGTCTGTCAGTCTCTCTCTCAGTCTCTCTCTCTCTGTCAGTCTCTCTTAGTCAGTCAGTCTCTCTCTCAGTCAGTCTCTCTCTTTCTGTCAGTCAGTCTCTCCCTTTCTGTCAGTCAGTCTCTCACAGTCTCTCTCTCTCTCAGTGCTGGACTTGGCCCTTTCTGCAGGGTCATCCCTGAACTTTTTGGCTTCCTCCAATATTCTCTCTGACCTGTTTTTGTGGGTTTAATGACTCTGGGCACTTTACCACTGCTGACCAGTGCTAAAACTGCATATGCTCTCCCTATGTAAAGTGTAACTGTGATTAATATTCCTGATTGGTTCATTGGATTTACTGTCAGTCCCCAGTAAAGTGCACCAGGAGTGCCAGGGCTTGTAAATGCCAATACTGCTAGTGGGCCTGCAGCGCTGGTTGCGCCACCCACAGAAGCAGCCTTTTACGATGTGTCTAGGGTCTGCCATTGCAGAGCCTGTGTGCAGTCTGGTACTGTCATGCTGGCTGGGCGAGTGCACACACTTGCCACCCCCTAAACCTTCCCTTTACTTCATATGAGTCACCCCTATGGTAGGCCCAAGGGCAGGGTGCATTGTAAGTGTAAGGTAGGAGATGCACTGATGTGTGTGGCATGTCCTAATAGTGAATTACAGCCAATTTCGTTTTTCACTATTGTAAGGCTACCTGTTCTCTTAGGCCAAGATGGGCAGCTGGAATTATTACACCCTATAATCCCAGCAGACTCAGGGAACACAGTAGAAAAATAAGTTTAGTATGCCTGAACTCAGAATAATAAAATACTTCTTTTAGTAAAGTTTATTTTAATATCCTGTGTTTGCAAATGCTACTTTTAGAAATTTAGCATTTGCTTGCCTAACCATTTCAGCCCGCCTCTGCTAGGATGTGTATCTAACTGTCTGGGTTGTGTGAGTGACAGGGCTGGGGGATGACCGGTGGTGAATGCAAGGATTACACCTTGGTGGGAGGTGGGAGTGCCCCTGGACTCTGAATAGGGCTGTGCACTATACTAACAAGAAATAACTGTGGGTCTAGAATGATTATTTACTCTGTATTCAATCTGTGTCTATTCCGCAACCTGTACTCATGTGCAATTAGTGAGATACATTAGGACTGATGTGATTATATACCCATCAGTTACACACTCTGAAGCGCCCTTTTGTCATCATTTGGGCCATTTCACAAGGTGGTGTGTCCACACTGTAGACATAGGTATTCTAAAGAGTGGTAACTGGAAGCAGTGCTAAACAAAAAATTTGAGTGAAAGTGCTAATATTAAAATTGGATAGTGGGTGCACACACAATTTTATTAGAGAGCAAACCACTTCGAAGATTAAAAACATAAAGTACAAAGTAACAGTAGTTCATAACAAATATCTACTGCATGTATGGTAAGGTCGACATGTTTCTGCAGTTATAGATCATAACGGTATCACCTGCTTCAAAACGGGTGCGTGCATAATAAATCAAAAATTATCATAGATATCACCTGATTCACTCCTCTCACTTCTCTTTTGGGGTGAAACAGATATCCGCACACAAGAGGTACCATGCAGAGAAGACACAAGAAAAAATAAAAAATAAAACAGAGACAGTGAGATAACGATTTAATAAAGAAGTTAGTTATCTCACACTGAGCTTTATTTTTAGCATTATAACCCAACCTAGTATGTTTGAAAAACATAACTTAACCCAAACCAATTTTATTGGGATTCCCTCTCACTCACCTTGAATGAGAGAGGCAGGCGCCGCTCCTCACCTGGCTACAGCTCAGAAAAATGGGGCACCGCTCTAATAGGAAACCATAAAGTCGATAGTGAGATGCTCTCATGACCACCGTCAAATACAAATTCTGCCTATACTGTTACTTCTGTTCTTATTATCCAGTCTTATGTTGGTAAGGCTAAAAACTCCTACTAATTTCATACTGAGCAATACTTATGGTGTCAGTGTGTCTCAGATGTTATTAGAAAATATTGAAGGAGAAGCACTCACACACGCGTGTGAAAATTGATTAGTTAAGCAATTAGTATCTCTCCTAGGAGTTAAAAAGCTCCACTCATTTACAAAAAAATTGCCTTTCTTAGCAAACGCTTCTCAAAGAAGGATACTTTTAACAGAGAAGGCAATTACTCAGAGATGGTATATCAACGTGTCTTATAACAGAGAAGGCAAATACTCGGAGATTGTTGTGGTTCTGAAAATTCTGGACTCGTGTAATAAACTTCGTCGTAGCATGACGATTTTTATATCAAAAGACCGAGAATGGCTAGTACACTATGTACAAGCAATTTCGTCATATTCGAGTGACGATTTCACCTCGAAATCTTCATTTTCGTCCTGAACCCTTGGCTTTCATTTTGTGTACGGCAGCCATTTTGTGAGTTGCCCTCACATAGGCTTATAACTACAGCCAAATTCGATATCAAAGGACACGTACACCTTTAATGACTTCTCTGTGACCTGGGCAAGCTGGAACCATTGCCCCAGGCCAAACCTGTTTGGTCAGTTCCTCTCCCAGTGGCCGAACAAGATAGCATCAAGGCACAACATGCCATAAACCCTTTTCATCGCACACACACCCTGCCTAATCTTGCTCACACCTGTCCCTGCTCTTTTCTCTCTCACTTGCTTTATGATGAGGAGGTGCCCGTTTTTATTGGGGGTCCACCGATATCTGATGAAAATGTTGGGCCTTGCCGGGTAATTTGTTGTGGGCTGGACGAACTGAAATGTGGGCTTGTCATCATGACTCTGCTTTTTCTTTGTAGTGAAAATATGTGAATAGTCTACTGTAAATCTAAGAATGTTTGCCTGGAGCTTAATATTTTGTATAAAAAGAGAAGCCTGGCTTTGTAAGATTGAGCAGTCTCCTGAGAATATACATCCCGTGTTGTTGTACTTCTAGGACGCCTGTTACTTGGTTGCAGCCAATAAATTCGATCTTTGACTTCATCTAGAAGACTCTGAGTTTCTGTGTCTGAATCAGGAAAGTACTCGAGGTCTTTGGGTGTTGTCCCTGATACCGCTGGGTTAACGGCTCAGTACCGGTTCTGAAAAACCCAGTACCTCAGCTGGCGCCCAACGTGGGGCGATACCAACGGTACCGGTCCAAGCCAGAGGTTCGTGAGGAGCTTCGTGTGAAAATTCTGGAGGAAGGCCGCCACTTCATAGACCCCTGCATGTCGACGTGGTCCGAAAGTCTTTGCTGCGAGGTTCCCCGCTTCCCGACGGCTACAAAGGACTGCTGCCCTGGCTATCGCCCTGATTTGGACCCTTGATGTTTGGTAGAGCGAAACGATAGACGAGTCTTCTGGTGACGTCATCGATATCTCAGTTAAGTATAAGGGGAGCGTCTCCCAGTCCTTAGTTGGTTCTTAGTTTTGGGTATCCCTTCGGGATCTTTGATTTGGAACTTGCAAGTACCAAAGCCGAAGGACTCGTGTATTCACGAGAATATCGTAATCGATAATCCTTTGAAATTTGAAGCTAGACTAGAGAGCAAAGATGCCTGGTCTTAGCAGACTTTGAAGTTTGTTTTGTTGTGGTAGTAATAGGGATTCCCGATTGGATGACTCGGGTCCGGTTCCTCCGATTGGAACCCCAACCTATGAATTATATGTGAAACATGGAGTAGGCCCCATCACATATAATGAAGTATGGATCAAATACACCAGAAAAGATGGTGTTTTAAAATGGCCCCAATATGGTAGTTTGACACGGAAATCTTAGACAATCTCGAAGTTTTCAAGAAGTAAGCCCGGCCGGCGATGTTTGACTCTTTCCGCCTATGGCGTAAGGAAGCCAAACAGAAAGAAATTAAATTAGCGAAGAAAAATAAGAGAGAAAGGGGTATTTCGATAATGCAAGCTGCCATGCAGTTTAAAGATAACGAAGAGGAACAGATGAGTGAGCAGTTGCACAGGCAATGTAAAATGGTAATAGATAAATGCTATCCAGTTTTGCCGCCTCTTCAGCAAGATGCAGCAAAAGAACTTGAAAAAGATCCCCTAATGTCGCATTTGTTAAGTTCGCCAACCCCTTATGCGCAAAATACTACGGCACCTCCGCAACCTTTAGCTGCGCAACCTGTGATTGCATTGCCTCCTGCTCCCCCACAGCACCCACCAGCTGTTCTCCAGTTGGCTCCTGCTCCTCCGGTGCAGCCTCCTCATGGGTGGATTGGTGTCAGTACAACGCGTTGTATTACAACGCATTCCGTTACAACGCAGATTTTACAACGCGGGATCCATTACAACGGATGTCATTACAATGCATGGCATTACATCGCAGATGCTATTACAACGCATGGCATTACATCGTAAGTATAGGTAAGTTGACTTTTTTTTTAAAATGTTATATAGTTTATTGTAATTAATTTTTTTTTAAATAATTTAATTAAAAGACATTTAAAAATTGTCATTAATTTAATTTAATAAAATAATATCTATTTAATAAATGTAAATATAATAAAAATTGTAATTAATTTAATTTAATTAAAAAAAGTAATTAGTTTAATGTACATATTTTTTATAATGAAATTAAATTAAATTAATAATATTAAATTATTTAATTTAATTAATTTAATTAAAAAATGTAATTAATGTAAAATAATTAATTTAATTTATTAAATATATTTCAATTAATTTTAAAATGGTAAATATAATTTAATTATCCCTAAAGCCAAACCCTGCCCTAAAACCTAAAAACACCCCTGTACCCCAAAACCCAAACCCTGCCCTAAAACCTAAAAACACCCCTGTACCCCAAAACCCAAACCCTGCCCTGAAACCTAAAAACACCCCTGTACCCCAAAACCCAAACCCTGCCCTGAAACCTAAAAACACCCCTGTACCCCAAAACCCAAACCCTGCCCTGAAACCTAAAAACACCCCTGTACCCCAAAACCCAAACCCTGCCCTGAAACCTAAAAACACCCCTGTACCCCAAAAACCAAACCCTGCCCTGAAACCTAAAAACACCCCTGTACCCCAAAACCCAAACCCTGCCCTGAAACCTAAAAACACCCCTGTACCCCAAAACCCAAACCCTGCCCTGAAACCTAAAAACACCCCTGTACCCCAAAACCCAAACCCTGCCCTGAAACCTAAAAACACCCCTGTACCCCAAAACCCAAACCCTACCCTGAAACCTAAAAACACCCCTGTACCCCAAAACCCAAACCCTACCCTGAAACCTAAAAACACCCCTGTACCCCAAAAACCAAACCCTACCCTGAAACCTAAAAACACCCCTGTACCCCAAAACCCAAACCCTACCCTGAAACCTAAAAACACCCCTGTACCCCAAAACCCAAACCCTACCCTGAAACCTAAAAACACCCCTGTACCCCAAAAACCAAACCCTACCCTGAAACTTAAAAACACCCCTGTACCCCAAAACCCAAACCCTACCCTGAAACCTAAAAACACCCTGTACCCCCAAACACCTATACATATACTCCTATACTCATATTTATTTAAAAAATTACTTAAAATAATAAATTTAATTTATAATATTTAAAAACATAAATAAATATTTTTATTTATTTTTATTTATAATTAATATTAATTAAATCATTTATATAATATTAAATAAAATTAAAATAAATTATATACTTACCAATACTTACGATGTAATGGTATGCGTTGTAATAGCATCTGCGATGTAATGCCATGCGTTGTAATGCCATGCGTTGTAATGGATCCTGCGTTGTAATAGCTGCGTTGTAACAGCATTACGACGTAAAAGTTGCGTTGTAAATGATACACCCCTCATGGGCCACCGCCTTTGACATCTGCTCTGCCTTTACTTCCTACAACTTTAACTACTATATCGACTCCCACTTCTGGTATTCCTTCTGACACTGCCTCTGCATCTGCCTTGCCTCACCCTGCTTTCCCGCTTGTCTTTTCATCGACTTCTCCTTCTGTTCGTCAGAGAGTGGCTAGTACTGTTACTAGTATTCTATATCCTTTCTTTGGAGCGCAAGTCCGGCTCCTATCTCTGAGCGCACACAGTTGCGTAGCCAACTGCCTGATTCTAGGGAGAAGGAAACGTTGAATCATTTGGCACATAGATGGGTGACTGACCCGATGAAATATGATCTAGAATCTGTTATGGATGTCTTCCATCAGTGGGAAGCATCAAAGCAGAGATACGTTTTTGAGAAAATGTGTGCTTTTCTGTGTGAAGATTTAGAGGACAATGATTTGGACTCTAATCCGCCCGAGTTGAGCCATGTACGGTTTGAGTTTGCAAAAGGCGCAATTGTGGGTTCGGATGTTATGAAAGCAGTTGCGACGTTGTCATTAAGGACTGAAGGTGTTTCTCGTTCGTTGTTTGAGTCTGACTCTTCTGTCAAAAAGAAGGGAAGACAATATCCCATGAGAGACGTTCCCCCAGTTTGGAGAGATGGTGACCCGAATGCTAATCCGGTTATTCTGCCACACTTTCAGCATGTATGGGTACATGTTCCATGGAAGCGAGCTGAAGTTTTGGCCCTTAAGCAGACATTGCCTGATCCCAGTAAGAATCCTACAGGGTATTACAAGGAATTGTCACAGACTGCAGGTTCTTGCATTATGAATTTAGCTGACATAGACATGTTGTTTGGGAATGTTGTTCCACAGCCTTTATGGGGAAAGATTCGCCATGCGGATCATGATCAGGAGTTAGGTGACTCATGGGCTAATATTGCTGCTGCAGATGCCCGAAAAGTTGGTGGTGCTAAACCTGAACCTTTAGTAGCAGAACTTCCTGGTAAGATCATTGATTACATGAAGACTATAATGCCCGTGATGCGTGTGAATTGGGATAAATTGTCTGCGTGTAAGCAGAAGAAAGATGAAACGGTGTATGATTTCTTCAACAGGTTTGAAGAGACGTTTGTTGACCACAGTGGTCAGGATATGAGTACAGAAGGTGGTCAACGGTTATTCGTCGATAATTTTGTGCACAATTTACTTCCCGAGTTGTGTAAAAAGTTAAAAGACTCAGAGAGTTCTTGGGCAGTTTCCTCTTCAGCACATATATTGGCTACTGCACAATATTACGAAAATCGAGACAAAGATGAGAAAGATAGAGCAGAGAAGAAAACTAAAGAGTTAAAAACGAAGGTTTTGTTACAGCAAGCATATCCGCCACATGGTGGTCAAAATAGTGGTGCTCAGAGTAACTATCAGAATAATTATCAGCAGCCTCAACAGTTTCAGAGGAACTCGCAAAGAGTCGAGTATACTCAACCACGTGTCCCTGTAGGTCCCAATCAGTGTTCATATTGTAAGGAAGAGGGTCATTTCAAGTATAGTTGCCCTATCTTGTTACAGCGCGCAAATGGTGTTTCTGGCTCAAGAGGTCGAGGTGTTCAACAAGCACCTAGAGGTAGAGGACATGGAAATTTCCCCCAGAACGCTCGTTCCCTTCCGCCTCAAAATTCAATGAATAGTTTTGACCAGCAGAATAACGCGTCTGGTAGGACGGCTCAGTACTATGCTGATGATTACTATGCAGAAGATGAGCATTATTATTATTATTATTATTATTTAATCTTGTAAAGCGCGTAGTCACCCGGAAGTATCCCAGCGCTGAGGAACCTAGAAGACAGGAAACTGAGGACTAAGGCTGAGTTTACGAGAAAAACATAGGGGTTAGGGGAAAAGATGTGTCTTTAATCGTTTCCTAAAACGGAGGTATTGGGGATCCAGACGAAGACCCCGAGGGAGGGAGTTCCAAAGACGGGCCGCATGGACCGAGAACCGTCTTCCTCCTGATCGTGCTTTCCTAAACCTTGGGGTATTGATCAGATTTTCTGCATTAGAGCGAAGGGATCTTGTGGCTATATAGGGGGTAATGAAATTCCGGAGAATTGGAGGGCCTTGATTGTTCAAGGTTTTGTGCACCAGACACAGCATATGGAAGGTAATGATTGCTAGGACAGCCATAGACAAAGAGAGGGAGTTGTTTCAGTTCCAGTAGATCAGAGTGGACCATACGTCGAGGGGATTACATCAGGTGTGTCGGAACCTTTTCTGTTGGATACTGGTGCTACAAAGAGTTCTATTATGCACTCAAAACTCCCTGGCGCACCTTTGTCTGGCAAAATGAATGTTTCTGTAGGTTTTTCTTGCGCCCCGGTTAGGAACCCGATTTTTAGTCCTATGTCCCTTTCTGTTGGTCCTTGTGAATTCGAAGCACCCCTTATTCTGATGACAGGTTGTGGTGAAAACTTGTTGGGATTAGATCTGTTAAAAAGATTGTATGCGACTTGGTACTGTTCTCCTTCGGGAGTACAACTTACACTGGGTATGAAAGTGGTTTCTCCAATGTATTTGTCAAGGGATAAACTTCCGACAGAATTGTCGTTTCTTCCTGATATTCTTTGGGCTACTGGTCCTAATGATGTGGGTCTTTTGGAAATACCACCATATGTTCTAACATTGAAAGCCAATGTTAAAATGCCACGCATTCCCCAATACAAAATCTCTAGTGAAGGTGAAAAAGCTTTACTAGAGATCATTTATGATTTGATTGAAAAAGATGTGATTGAAGAGACAAGAGGCAACGTTTGCAATAGTCCTGTTCTGCCTGTTTCGAAACGAACTGACCCTTCCCAGCCACCTGTTTACAGATTTGTGATTGATCTTAGAGAGGTGAATAAAATAGTTGTGCCACAATTTCCAGTTGTTCCTGACATTACTGCCCTATTAACTATGATTCAGGCTTCTGACACCTGGTTTTCGGTGATTGACTTGAAGAATGTTTTCTTCAGCATCCCGATTGCTGAGGAGAGTAGGGATATTTTTGGCTTCAGTTTAGGAGGTCGAAGCTTCCGCTTTAAACGCGCTCCCCAGGGCTACTGTGAAAGTCCATCAATATATAGTCAAGCTCTAAAAACACAGCTTGATACGATTGTTTTACCTGATGGCGCTAACCTCATTCAGTATGTTGATGATTTGCTTGTTGCTGCAGATACTGAGGAAATCTGTAAAGAAGCCACGTTGTCTTTATTGCGTCATTTGTGTGATTTGCATCACAAAGTATCTCTCTCAAAATTGCAATATTGTCGACAAGAAGTGACATACTTAGGTCATCTCTTATCGAAGGAGGGAAGGAAACTGACCCCAGAAAGAATTCAGGCAATAGCAAAATTGAGTGTGCCAAGAACACAGAGAGAAGTGCGTGCTTTCTTGGGCATTACATCATATTGCAGACAATGGATACCAAATGTTTCGTTGATGGCCAAACCTTTGGTGGCATTAACTTGTAAAGATACACCGAATCCCGTTCCATGGTCTGAAGAGTGTCAGAAAAGTTTTTCTGAATTGCGCAGTGCATTATGTTCGGCTCCTGTGTTGGGTACCCCTGACTACAGTAAGCCCTTTACATTATATGTCCATGCGAAAGAAGGTTGTGCATTATCAGTGTTGACACAGTTGTTTGGAGACAAGCAGCGTCCATGTGCATATTTTTTGTCGACTTTGGATCCGGTAGCTAAAGCATTGCCGAGTTGTTTAAGAGCAACAGCTGCAGCAGCTTTTTCTATTCGACAGTCTGCTGGTCTAGTGATGAATAACACATTAATTGTGATGGTTCCACATGCAATGGACACTTTGTTAAACAGAACCAAGACACAGCACTTAACTAGTGCTCGATTGTCAGGTTACGAGTTGACATTGTTAGCGAGTCATGTGCACATAAAAAGATGCAACACTCTTAACCCAGCTACGTTGTTGCCGAGTGTAGAGGAATTAGATGCTTCAGAACAGCATGATTGTTTCCTTAGAACAGAAGAAGAAACGAAAGGGAGAATAGATCTTAGGGACACTCCTCTTGTAAAGTGTGATGGTACCTTATGGGTGGATGGTTCATGCTTCAAGCTTCAAGCTTCAAGCTTCCGAATGGTGATACGACTGCAGCATATGCTGTCACGACTTTGCATACAACTGTTGAAGCTGCACGTATTCCACATAATTCAGCTCAAGCAGCAGAATTGATTGCACTCACGAGAGCATGTGTGTTGTCGAAAGGAATGAAAGTGACTATCTATACCGACAGTCAGTATGCATTTGGAGTGGCTCACAGTTTTGGACGATTGTGGAAAGAATGTGGGTTCCTGACTTCGCATGGAGCTAAGATTCAGCATGGTCAGTTGGTGAATGAGCTTCTTGAGTCACTGAATTTGCCGTTGCAAGTTGCAATTGTAAAATGCAGTGCTCACAAGAAAGTGACTGATGATGTTGGTCGTGGAAATGCATTTGCTGACGAAATCGCAAAAGAAACAGCAAGGAATGTGATGAGCCGAATGTATGTTGCAGGCCCTGCAAGATGGGTTGGTGATGTTGGAATGTGTGAAGACACGATAGAGAGTGTGAAGTCTATTCAAGCTGAAGCTACAGAGAAGGAGTTGAGTGTATGTAGAGAAAGTACGGGTAAAATGGATGCCAATGGTTGCTGGATTGAATTGTCAGAGCATCAGAGATGGTTGTTACCCGATGCGTACGTGCTTGCAGTGGTTACAATGGCCCATGGAATGGCTCACATCAGTGTGAAAGGGATTTGTAAGTTGTTGGCTCCAGTATGGCAAAATGCAGGAATTCCTAAGTGTGCAGAGAATGTGGTCAAGAATTGCATGGTGTGTCTGAAACACAATCCTGGTAGGGGAACCCCAACTCCAGCTGGTCATTTTGCGCCTCCTACGTATCCGTTCGATGTTTTACAGCTAGATTTCATCCACATGTAGAGGTGCAACAACTTAAAATACGTACTCGTTGTTGTTTGCGCCTTCTCAAGATGGGTAGAAGCATATCCCCTAAAGGACAATACTGCCTTGTCCACAGCGAAGGCCCTTGTGAAAGAGTTCTTCCCCAGATTTGGAATGCCTAGAATTGTCTGGAGTGACAATGGGAGTGAATTTGTGGGTCGAGGGATGAAGAAAGTATGTGAAGGGCTAGGCATTCAGCAAAAGTTCCACGCTGCAAATCACCCCCAATCAGCTGGACTAGTGGAATGCTACAATGGCACGCTGAAGTTAAAATTGGCCAAAATTCAACCGAGCACTGGTCTTAAATGGCCTGATGCTCTACCCTTAGCACTCCTATCCACCAGAATGACTGTGCATTCGCTAGTGGGACTTAGTCCATATGAAATTGTTTTTGGCCGCCCGGCCAATATATGGGGAGTGCCAAGGCCCACAAAGTTCAGTGAAATCGAACACCCTGTTTTGCTTGACTATTTGTACGAATTGATGGCTAAATTGCGTGTTTTACACCAACAGGTCCATGACACTCTTCCTCAGGTCTCTGAAGCTCCAGGACATCAGATCGATCCTGGATCCTGGGTGCTGGTCAAGAACTTCCAGCGAACCAAGAACGACCAGCCCAGGTGGACCGGCCCACACCTCGTCCTTCTTTCTACGAGATCAGCTGTTCGAGTAGAAGGGAAAAAGCACTGGATCCACGGTGTACACTGTAAGAGGGTGCCCTTGCCTCTGCCGTACGACCGATGGGTCCAGGAGGGTGTCGCCGACTCAGAGACTGAAACTGTGCCACGTTTTCTGCCTTTCAGTGATGCACGTGTAAAAGGAACACTTACTGAACAGGAGAGTGACAACATTTTGTAACCAGCTGTATCACCGTCAGTTCGATTGGACACTACAGAACCTGAACTCCTTTTCCGAGATCATACCATACCTGGAAAGCAAAGATACAATCTGAGGTCGAGAACTATGGACAAATAAAAACAAACTTTCTTTTTCATTGCTATTTTTGAAAGTGCAGCTCTCCCATCTGAGAAACTTGCTTATTTTTGCTTTTCGAACCGCCATCCGGGTTCCGCTGCTAGGGCCGCGATTGCCCAAAGTCTTTGGGGTGCAGCTGACGACGTTAGGTCGACGGTTCTGGTTGGTCCAAGGGAGTTGCCCTAGACTGACAGAAGCATTCCTTAGCAGAAACAACCAACCATCGCGGGCAGCATTGTATAGAGGATGGAGTTTTTCGAGATGGAGAGACCTGCCAAGGAAACGAACTTTAAAAGCAGAATATGTAAAATGATGACAAAGAAAAGCTTTTTGATATTGTGCATTTTCATGTTATTCAGTGTAATGATATTTTTTATAGGATATGTTTTATTCTCTTTTCGAGTAACATTTGCACCCACTACTTCACCTATACCTCCTCCTTCCACTGTTTCCTCACATTCTTTTCAACCCCTTCCTGAACACAAATCAGCTAGGAGATTAGAGTTTATTAATAACTCCTTTGTTCAGCTCTTGCATCAACACCAACTTGTAATGAACACGACTAACTGTTGGGTGTGTGGTCTTATTCCTCACACAACGGATAAAGGTATCCCTTATCTGGTCCTGCCTTTCAGCCACAATGGTTCTGTGTGGGCATATAGAACAATGTTCATCTATGCACATGAAGTCTACCCCCTACGCTCTGTAACAGACAATCCTAAGAATAGTGCTCTAGTTAAGGGTATAGTAGACATTATTAAGGAAGATATTTCCTACGAGACTATCCAGAGAGATGAGACACTAGTATACATAGGATGGACCGGATATGGAGCTACTCTGAGTGAGAAACAGCAAGCTAAGAGATCTTCCCCGATTTGGATTGTACCCCATCAGGGTCACCTGTGTCTGCAAGGTACTGGCAAGAATCCCAGAGCTCAGTTAGGGAAGAGTGTCTGTACTGAAACGTATGTTTTTGCATCTCAGACTTCCCCTTCGTTTTTAGCAGCTAAGGGTACCTATTTCATCTGCCATGATAGAGCCTATACATGGTTGCCCCCTGACTTTTCGGGCTCATGTTTTGTTTCGTTCCTGTTACCTCCCACCTACACAGCAGCGGCAAATTACCAAAACACAAGGATAGTTAGAGGTGTCTTGAGTAAAGAAGACACTGCAGGACAGGAATTTGGGGACTTCGCAAAGGGTTTTCTGCCGTTCTGGGGACCAATGGTTAACAGCAGGAACATAAGGCAATTGACAAGGGTGGTTGAGTCCACCGTAATTGAAACTGCTGGTGCCCTTAGTAACTTGACTGCTGAGCTCCAGTCGGATCGTCTTATGACCCTTCAGAACAGGGTCGCGTTAGACGTCATCCTTGCAGACCGAGGTGGGGTATGTAAATTGATCCAATCGAGTTGCTGTGTTTTCATTCCAGATAACGCTCCAACAGTGTACCAGGCTATCTCCAAACTACATAAGATTTCCAAATCTTTTCATGTGGATAAAGGAGATTGGTCGTTAATGGGATGGTTCTGGGAACTTATATCCGCCTGGGAATGGAAAATTCTGATGGTCATTGGGATGGTCTTAGCCATTCTTTTCCTGTTCTGTCTGTGCGTGCAGTGTGCTCCTGCAATATGTGGCCTCTGTGCTACATCATGTGTAAGGAAACCTGTATCAAGGGACGAGCTAAGTAATAGGATGATGTTACAGCAACATCTCAATGACTTTAGAAATATAGACCTGGACTCAGATTAGCATGAGGATAGGTTAATTGCCTATGTAAGGGCAAAAGGAGGGTTTGTGGTTCTTTAAATTCTGGACTCGTGTAATAAACTTTGTCGTAGCATGACGATTTTTATATCAAAAGACCGAGAATGGCTAGTACACTATGTACAAGCATTTTCGTCATATTCGAGTGACGATTTCACCTTGAAATCGTCATTTTCGTCCTGAACCCTTGGCCTCCATTTTGTGTACGGCAGCCATTTTGTGAGTTGCCCTCACATAGGCTTATAACTACAGCCAAATTCGATATCAAAGGACACGTACACCTTAATTGACTTCTCTGTGACCTGGGCAAGCTGGAACCATTGCCCCAGGCCAAACCTGTTTGGTCAGTTCCTCTCCCAGTGGCCGAACAAGATAGCATCAAGGCACAACAGGCCATAAACCCTTTTCATCGCTCACACACCCTGCCTAATCATGCTCACACCTGTCCCTGCTCTTTTCACTCTTACTTGTTTTATGATGAGGAGGTGCCCGTTTTTATTGGGGGTCCACCGATATCTGATGAAAATGTTGGGCCTTGCCGGGTAATTTGTTGTGGGCTGGACGAACTGAAATGTGGGCTTGTCATCATGACTCTGCTTTTTCTTTGTAGTGAAAATATGTGAATAGTCTACTGTAAATCTAAGAATGTTTGCCTTAAGCGTAATATTTTGTATAAAAAGAGAAGCCTGGCTTTGTAAGATTGAGCAGTCTCCTGAGAATATACACACCGTGTTGTTGTACTTCTAGGACGCCTGTTACTTGGTTGCAGCCAATAAATTCGATCTTTGACTTCATCTAGAAGACTCTGAGTTTCTGTGTCTGAATCAGGAAAGTACTCGAGGTCTTTGGGTGTTGTCCCTGGCACCGCTGGGTTACCGGCTCAGTACCGGTTCTGAAAAACCCAGTACCTCATTGTATGTCAACATGACTCATCAGAAGAGTGAAGATCTGTATTGTATTCCATGATAACGCCAAATTAATAAGTCTCTTATTGTGCCTACCTGTCCGTCGGTACACCAGACAGGCATCTGCGCTGTTCGGGGAGGTGCCGCGGTGCCATCTCGCGCCGCTTTTAAAGAGTATTCAAACCCGTTGGGTCCCTCGTCAGTTTTACGACTCACCGAGCATGTGCAAAAATGCGGAAGAGTATACTGTGCGTCCATTGGCCACCTATCTGATGTCATCGGCACGCGTCAGCTAGACTACTTGGGAAACGTAGTTTGGTAAATAGAATACTGTATGACGAGTTCGTAAACACCTGTGTGTCATATTCAATCGAAAAAAATGTAGTTTATGCCATGCATGTCTATATAACCTTTTGGCTATTACTTAGATGTTGTAGTGAAGCGTCAATTCAGTTGTTAGGTAAATGTAGTTAGTATGTTACCTACTGTCAGAAAATTTAGTTTATGCCGTGCACATCTGTGTCATTTTTTGGCTATTATTTAGATGCCATAGTAAAGCGTCAGTTCGGTTGTTTGAAGTTCGGGTTAGAGCTTCATATGCCGCATTCGCCCACATCATGATAGTGTATCACTAGCTGATGGGCAATCAAATGATTATCAATGGTTTATGCAATGTTACTATTTGTAAAACCATGCTCATTATATTTTCGCTATGTGCTCATATCATCTATTCTAAGAATGATGAGGCGATATTCTGAAGAATGTTAACAATAATAGTAAGTTGCCCATCAAACAGTGTGAGCCCAAAATTATTTGGGTATTTACAGACAGTAATAAGATACATTCCATAAAGAGTTGTATCAAATGTATACTCTGAGGAACGGAGAAGGCCCACCGACTGATCGTGCAAGGAGACACACTGTACTGGAGGTCAGCCCTGTAATTCAGTTCACTTGCAATATTATAACGCCATCCATGGAATGTCTTCGTTTAGGCCGTTTTTATCAGTATTCAAACGATACACCCATTTCTGCTCCAATTTAAATAGATGTTTAGTGATGTCTGTGACATGAGGAGGGATCCGTGGTTGCTCCAACACGGTCCAGGTGAAATCAATTAGTTTGTGTCCCACCTCCAAAAAATGGTTGGTAAGGCGAGTCGCCTGCTTTTTACTGCCTTTTGCTGTGCACTGCCACCACAATGCTGGCTCCACCTCCTGGGGAGCGACTGATGACTCAGCCGGCACCTGGCCCAGGAAGAGGGAGGACTGTCAACAGAGTACTCCTGGCTGCCCCTGTCATCACAATGCTGGCTACACCTCCTGCGGAGAGTCTGAAGTGCCTGCCCCTCACACTGAAAGCAAAGGCCAGGAACAGCACAACAGAGTGCTTCAAAACTGAAATAGGCTATGCAAAGGTCCCCCTGGCCCGAAGGAACAAAAGAAACTGAGTAGAAGTATAGGAACTAGATCCTGTTTCTCACAACGAACCTCTGCCCAACTAGAAGGAAGAAGCTGAAGGAGAGATCTGCTGTCTGCCTTGCTGAGGAAGGAGAGGAAGAGGCCTAAAGAGGACTTTGCTGACTTGTGCTGAAACTTTCTCCAAGGGCTTGATTGAGCTTGCCCCCTGAACGGAACCCCAGGACCAGTGGGTTCCTTGTGCCTTCGCTCGCCTTGTACTTTGAGCCGTGTGTGCCTCTTACTGGAGCTGAGTCTGCGCCCCCCATCGCCCCCTCCTAGGGCTGTGACACTCGGGAGCTTGCCTACCCTTTACCCGTGAGAGCCTCGCTCTGTTGGAGTCGCTCTCTGCCCCTGGGTCAGCCTTCCTGCTCCTCTGGCCCCGCCTGCCATTAGGAGCGCGCTGCAGCGCTCTCTCGCCCCTCCCACTGGTATTCCTCCGAGGTGGGTGATCGTCGCTGGGACAGCCGCCCGCACGTAGGAACGTGCCCTGCTGCCCAGCTTCACCCCCCCCTTTGAGACTTTACAGGCCGCGCCGGCCACTCTACAGGAGACCCCAGTACAGTCGGTACTGAGGCCGTGGACTGCGCCTGCCTGTGCGCACACACCCGCTGTAGTAAAGGTCCGAAAGCACACTGGTGCCCCCAGGTGCACCAGACTCCTACGAGCCGTCCCCCTGCACGAGGGACGACGAACGCAAAGAAGTACACCTGCCTCTCCCCTTAGGTGCACTGAGGATCACTGGGTGCACCTACCTGAGCCAAGCGTACCCGTTCCCAGCGCACCGACCCTCTCTGCACAACGAGTCTTTGACTCTCACCGGGCTTGGGGCCCGCAATGTTTTCTTTCCTCATTTCAACCGTGCAGAGTAGAGGAGTGCGCCTCGCATCGCCTGGTCGAGCCGCGTGTACGACTCTTCCCCTAAAGAAGAACCAAAGGTACGCCTTCACATTATTCTACAACGGGCTCGGGCCCGCACCGTTCTGCTTTCCCCGCCAGCCCGGTACTCCGCGTACCAAGCCTGTACGCCGCATACCCTAGAGGATCCTTCAAGACTGCCCAAGCAAACGGTACGTCGCGTACCTCTATCGAAGCACATTTGAATCTGAGCGCATTTTAATCTGAGCGCATTTTAAACTGGGCGCATTATTTTTGGCTGGTACGCTTTCCCCCCCTTTGAAAAGACCGGTACGCTTCATATCGGTACCTTGGAGCCCGTACGCTTCGATCCTCATTGCGAAGCTGTACGCCTCGTACGCATGCTCACGCTAGATGCGTGAGTATTGGTAGGGCCTCGGTGTACACGACTCACGCGAGAAGCGTGAGTATTTGGTAGGGGCTAACGATTTCTCCCTGTTAAAGTGCACAGAAGCGCTATGAAGTGTCCAGCTGGCCTCAGACTGGCCTAGATACCCAAAATCTAAAGAAGAAGCAGCCTAAAGTGAACTAAGGACTACAAGAGAATATTGCCTATTTTTTTACACCCTGTGGTCCCCCACTCAAAGAACTGTGGCATCATCATTTCTGGTAGAGTAACTGGAACTGTTGCAAGATACTAAGGACCAAAAAGAACATTTGCCTATTTTTTCTAGACCTTGTGGCCTAATACTGTGTTGAGTTGGTCTTGTGATAAGTCATTGCTGCATATATATATATTTTTACATCACCTAAGCCTGGTGTCCATTTGTGGGGGAATCAGTGTGTTTTACTGTGAAAGGTCATGAATGCTTAACTAGCGCCCCGAAGTTTAGCCTTGTCTGCTCGCGCCACACTACCTAAAAGGGTGAGCAGGGGTCATTCTAAGGAGTAGTTCCCTTGCCCTGAGTAGAGTGGTGATTTCTGTCTGGCTTTGGTGCCAACCTCAGTCAGCCAGGAATCCCATTTCTAACACTCAGTCAGCCGGTCTCTCTCTCTGTCATTTTATCTGTCAGTCCCTCTCTCTGTCAGTCTCTGTCTCTGTCAGTCTTTCTCCCTGTCAGTCCCTCTGTCTGTCAGTCTCTCTCTCTCTCTCTCTATCTGTTAGTCTCTTTATCTCTCTCTTTCTGTCATTCTCTCTTAGTCAGTCAGTATCTCTCTCAGTCAGTCTCACTCTCTGTCAGTCAGTCTCTCTCTCTGTCAGTCAGTCTCTCTCTGTGAGTCTCCCTCTCACTCAGTCTGTCTGTCTCTGTCAGTAAGTCTCTCTCTCTGTCGGCCAGTCTCTCTCTCTCTTTCCCTCTCCTTCTCTCTGTCTCTCAGTCTCTCTCTCTGTCAGTCAGTCTCTCTCTGTTAGTCTCTCTCTCTCTCTCCGTC
This sequence comes from Lissotriton helveticus, assembly GCF_964261635.1. Classification (NCBI taxonomy): domain Eukaryota; kingdom Metazoa; phylum Chordata; class Amphibia; order Caudata; family Salamandridae; genus Lissotriton; species Lissotriton helveticus. Next base: position 1,714,811,645 of record NC_136069.1, read on the forward strand.
AGTCTCTCCCTCTGTCAGGCTCTCCCTCAGCCAGTTAGTCTCTCAGTCTCTCTCTCTCTCTCTTAGTCTCTCTCTCTCCTAGTCAGTCTCTCTCTCTCCCAGTCAGTCTCTCTCTCTCCCAGTCAGTCAGTCTCTCCCAGTCAGTCAGTCAGTCTCTCTCAGTCAGTCAGTCATTCTCTCTCTACATCAATCAGTCTCTTTCTCTCTCTCTCTGTCAGTCTCTCTCTCTGTCAGTCTCTCTCTCTCAGTCAGTCTCTCGCTCAGTCAGTTTCTCGCCCAGTCAGTCAGTCTCTCTCACAGTCAATCTCTGCCTCTCTCTCTTAGTCTCTCTCTCTGTCAGTCAGTCTCTCTCTCTGTGTCAGTCAGTATATCTCTACCTCAGTCAGTCAGTCTCTGTCAGTCAGTCAGTCTCACTCTCAATCAGTCTCTCTCTCTGTCAGTCAGTAAGTCACTCTCTCAGTCAGCCAGTCTCTCTCTCTGTCAGTTTCTCAGCCAGTCAGTCTCTCGGTCAGTCAGTATTCAGTCTCTGAGTCAGTTAGTCAGTCTCTACTCTCGCTCCACTCTCTCGCTCTCTCCATTCTCTCTCTCAACTCTGTCTACTCCATCTCCACTGTCTCTCTCCACTCTCTCTCCACTGTCTCTCTCGCCACTTTCTCTCTCTCTACTCTCTCACTCTTTCTCTCACTCACCACTCTCTCTCCACTATCTCCCTCCACTGTCCCCTCCACTCTCTCCACTCTCTCTTTACTCTCTCTCTACACCCTCTCTCCCTTCTCTCTCTCTACTCTCTCTCCCCTCTCTCTCTCCACTCTCTCTCCACTCTCTCTCTCTCCACTCTCTCTCTCTCTCCAATCTCTCTCCACTCTCTCTCTCCACTCTCTCTCCACTCTCTCTCTCTCCACTATCTCTCTCTCTCCAATCTCTCTCCACTCTCTCTCTCCACTGTCTCCCTCCACTCTCTCGCCACTCTCTCTCCACACTCTCTCGCCACTCTCTCTCTCTCTCTCCTCTCTCTCTCTCTCCACTCTCTCTCGCTCACTCTCTTCACTGTCTCTCCATGCTCTCTCCACTCTCTCTCTCCACTGTCTATCTCCACTCTCTCTCTCTACTCTCTCTCCACTTTCTCTCTCTCCACTGTCTCTCTCTCCAATGTCTCTCTCCACTGTCTCTCTCCACTCTCTCACTCGCTCCACTCTCTCTCCACTCTTTCTCTCCACTCTCTCTCTACTCTCTCTCTCCACTCTCTCTCCACACTCTCTCTCCACTCTCTATCTCCACACTCTCTCCACACTCTCTCCACTCTCTCTCTCTACTCTCTCTCCACTGTCTCTCTCTCTCCACTCTCTCTCTCCACTGTATCCCTCCACTCTCTCTCCACTCTCTCTCCACTCTCTCTCTCCACTCTCTCTCTCTGCTCTCTCTCTCTCCACTCTCTCTCGCTCACTCTCTCCACTGTCTATTTCCACTCTCCCTCTCTCTACTCTCTCTCCACTTTCTCTCTCTCCACTGTCTCTCTTTCCAATGTCTCTCTCCACTGTCTCTATCCACTCTCTCACTCGCTCCACTCTCTCTCTACTCTATCTCCACACTCTCTCCACACTCTCTCCACTCTCTCTCTTCACTGTCTCCCTCCACTCTCCCCACTCTCTCTCTCTCCAATCTCTCTCCACTCTCTCTCGCCACTCTCTCTCTCGCCGCTCTCTCTCTCTCTCTCTCCTCTCTCTCTCTTTCCACTCTCTCTCGCTCACTCTCTTCACTGTCTCTCCATGCTCTCTCCTCTCTCTCTCTCTCCACTGTCTATCTCCACTCTCTCTCCACTTTCTCTCTCGCCACTGTCTCTCTCTCCAATGTCTCTTTCCACTGTCTCTCTCCACTCTCTCACTCGCTCCACTCTCTCTCCTCTCTTTCTCTCCACTCTCTCTCTCCTCTCTCTCTCTCTCCCTACTCTCTCTCTTCTCCTCTCTCTCTCTCTCCACTCTCTCTCCTCTGTCTCCCTCCACTCTCTCTCCACTCTCTCTCTCTCCACTCTCTCTCTCCCTACTCTCTCTCTCCTCTCTCTCTCTCTCCACTCTCTCTCTCTCCTCTGTCTCCCTCCACTCTCTCTCCACTCTCTCTCTCTCCACTCTCTCTCTCCCTGGGACAGTCGCTGGGACAGCCGCCCGCACGTAGGAACGTGCCCTGCTGCCCAGCTTCACCCCCCCCTTTGAGACTTTACAGGCCGCGCCGGCCACTCTACAGGAGACCTCAGTACAGTCGGTACTGAGGCCGTGGACTGCGCCTGCCTGTGCGCACACACCCGCTGTAGTAAAGGTCCGAAAGCACACTGGTGCCCCCAGGTGCACCAGACTCCTACGAGCCGTCCCCCTGCACGAGGGACGACGAACGCAAAGAAGTACACCTGCCTCTCCCCTTAGGTGCACTGAGGATCACTGGGTGCACCTACCTGAGCCAAGCGTACCCGTTCCCAGCGCACCGACCCTCTCTGCACAACGAGTCTTTGACTCTCACCGGGCTTGGGGCCCGCAATGTTTTCTTTCCTCATTTCAACCGTGCAGAGTAGAGGAGTGCGCCTCGCATCGCCTGGTCGAGCCGCTTGTACGACTCTTCCCCTAAAGAAGAACCAAAGGTACGCCTTCACATTATTCTACAACGGGCTCGGGCCCGCACCGTTCTGCTTTCCCCGCCAGCCCGGTACTCCGCGTACCAAGCCTGTACGCCGCATACCCTAGAGGATCCTTCAAGACTGCCCAAGCAAACGGTACGTCGCGTACCTCTATCGAAGCACATTTGAATCTGAGCGCATTTTAATCTGAGCGCATTTTAAACTGGGCGCATTATTTTTGGCTGGTACGCTTTCCCCCCCTTTGAAAAGACCGGTACGCTTCATATCGGTACCTTGGAGCCCGTACGCTTCGATCCTCATTGCGAAGCTGTACGCCTCGTACGCATGCTCACGCTAGATGCGTGAGTATTGGTAGGGCCTCGGTGTACACGACTCACGCGAGAAGCGTGAGTATTTGGTAGGGGCTAACGATTTCTCCCTGTTAAAGTGCACAGAAGCGCTACGAAGTGTCCAGCTGGCCTCAGACTGGCCTAGATACCCAAAATCTAAAGAAGAAGCAGCCTAAAGTGAACTAAGGACTACAAGAGAATATTGCCTATTTTTTTACACCCTGTGGTCCCCCACTCAAAGAACTGTGGCATCATCATTTTTGGTAGAGTAACTGGAACTGTTGCAAGATACTAAGGACCAAAAAGAACATTTGCCTATTTTTTCTAGACCTTGTGGCCTAATACTGTGTTGAGTTGGTCTTGTGATAAGTCATTGCTGCATATATATATATTTTTACATCACCTAAGCCTGGTGTCCATTTGTGGGGGAATCAGTGTGTTTTACTGTGAAAGGTCATGAATGCTTAACTAGCGCCCCGAAGTTTAGCCTTGTCTGCTCGCGCCACACTACCTAAAAGGGTGAGCAGGGGTCATTCTAAGGAGTAGTTCCCTTGCCCTGAGTAGAGTGGTGATTTCTGTCTGGCTTTGGTGCCAACCTCAGTCAGCCAGGAATCCCATTTCTAACACTCAGTCAGCCGGTCTCTCTCTCTGTCATTTTATCTGTCAGTCCCTCTCTCTGTCAGTCTCTGTCTCTGTCAGTCTTTCTCCCTGTCAGTCCCTCTGTCTGTCAGTCTCTCTCTCTCTCTCTCTATCTGTTAGTCTCTTTATCTCTCTCTTTCTGTCATTCTCTCTTAGTCAGTCAGTATCTCTCTCAGTCAGTCTCACTCTCTGTCAGTCAGTCTCTCTCTCTGTCAGTCAGTCTCTCTCTGTGAGTCTCCCTCTCACTCAGTCTGTCTGTCTCTGTCAGTCAGTCTCTCTCTCTGTCGGCCAGTCTCTCTCTCTCTTTCCCTCTCCTTCTCTCTGTCTCTCAGTCTCTCTCTCTGTCAGTCAGTCTCTCTCTGTTAGTCTCTCTCTCTCTCTCCGTCAGTCTCTCCCTCTGTCAGTCTCTCCCTCAGCCAGTTAGTCTCTCAGTCTCTCTCTCTCTCTCTTAGTCTCTCTCTCTCCTAGTCAGTCTCTCTCTCTCCCAGTCAGTCTCTCTCTCTCCCAGTCAGTCAGTCTCTCCCAGTCAGTCAGTCAGTCTCTCTCAGTCAGTCAGTCATTCTCTCTCTACATCAATCAGTCTCTTTCTCTCTCTCTCTGTCAGTCTCTCTCTCTGTCAGTCTCTCTCTCTCAGTCAGTCTCTCGCTCAGTCAGTTTCTCGCCCAGTCAGTCAGTCTCTCTCACAGTCAATCTCTGCCTCTCTCTCTTAGTCTCTCTCTCTGTCAGTCAGTCTCTCTCTCTGTGTCAGTCAGTATATCTCTACCTCAGTCAGTCAGTCTCTGTCAGTCAGTCAGTCTCACTCTCAATCAGTCTCTCTCTCTGTCAGTCAGTAAGTCACTCTCTCAGTCAGCCAGTCTCTCTCTCTGTCAGTTTCTCAGCCAGTCAGTCTCTCGGTCAGTCAGTATTCAGTCTCTGAGTCAGTTAGTCAGTCTCTACTCTCGCTCCACTCTCTCGCTCTCTCCATTCTCTCTCTCAACTCTGTCTACTCCATCTCCACTGTCTCTCTCCACTCTCTCTCCACTGTCTCTCTCGCCACTTTCTCTCTCTCTACTCTCTCACTCTTTCTCTCACTCACCACTCTCTCTCCACTATCTCCCTCCACTGTCCCCTCCACTCTCTCCACTCTCTCTTTACTCTCTCTCTACACCCTCTCTCCCTTCTCTCTCTCTACTCTCTCTCCCCTCTCTCTCTCCACTCTCTCTCCACTCTCTCTCTCTCCACTCTCTCTCTCTCTCCAATCTCTCTCCACTCTCTCTCTCCACTCTCTCTCCACTCTCTCTCTCTCCACTATCTCTCTCTCTCCAATCTCTCTCCACTCTCTCTCTCCACTGTCTCCCTCCACTCTCTCTCCACTCTCTCTCCACACTCTCTCGCCACTCTCTCTCTCTCTCTCTCTCTCCTCTCTCTCTCTCTCCACTCTCTCTCGCTCACTCTCTTCACTGTCTCTCCATGCTCTCTCCACTCTCTCTCTCCACTGTCTATCTCCACTCTCTCTCTCTCTACTCTCTCTCCACTTTCTCTCTCTCCACTGTCTCTCTCTCCAATGTCTCTCTCCACTGTCTCTCTCCACTCTCTCACTCGCTCCACTCTCTCTCCACTCTTTCTCTCCACTCTCTCTCTACTCTCTCTCTCCACTCTCTCTCCACACTCTCTCTCCACTCTCTATCTCCACACTCTCTCCACACTCTCTCCACTCTCTCTCTCTACTCTCTATCTCCACACTCTCTCCACACTCTCTCCACTCTCTCTCTCTACTCTCTCTCCACTGTCTCTCTCTCTCTCCACTCTCTCTCTCCACTGTATCCCTCCACTCTCTCTCCACTCTCTCTCCACTCTCTCTCTCCACTCTCTCTCTCTGCTCTCTCTCTCTCCACTTTCTCTCTACTCTCTCTCTCCACTCTCTCTCCACACTCTCTCTCCACTCTCTATCTCCACACTCTCTCCACACTCTCTCCACTCTCTCTCTCTACTCTCTCTCCACTGTCTCTCTCTCTCCACTCTCTCTCTCCACTGTATCCCTCCACTCTCTCTCCACTCTCTCTCCACTCTCTCTCTCCACTCTCTCTCTCTGCTCTCTCTCTCTCCACTTTCTCTCTACTCTCTCTCTCCACTCTCTCTCCACACTCTCTCTCCACTCTCTATCTCCACACTCTCTCCACACTCTCTCCACTCTCTCTCTCTACTCTCTCTCCACTGTCTCTCTCTCTCCACTCTCTCTCTCCACTGTATCCCTCCACTCTCTCTCCACTCTCTCTCCACTCTCTCTCTCCTCTCTCTCTCTCTCCACTCTCTCTCGCTCACTCTCTTCACTGTCTCTCCATGCTCTCTCCACTCTCTCTCTCCACTGTCTATCTCCACTCTCTCTCTCTCTACTCTCTCTCCACTTTCTCTCTCTCCACTGTCTCTCTCTCCAATGTCTCTCTCCACTGTCTCTCTCCACTCTCTCACTCGCTCCACTCTCTCTCCACTCTTTCTCTCCACTCTCTCTCTACTCTCTCTCTCCACTCTCTCTCCACACTCTCTCTCCACTCTCTATCTCCACACTCTCTCCACTCTCTCTCTCCACACTCTCTCTCCACTCTCTATCTCCACACTCTCTCCACACTCTCTCCACTCTCTCTCTCTACTCTCTCTCCACTGTCTCTCTCTCTCTCCACTCTCTCTCTCCACTGTATCCCTCCACTCTCTCTCCACTCTCTCTCCACTCTCTCTCTCCACTCTCTCTCTCTGCTCTCTCTCTCTCCACTTTCTCTCTACTCTCTCTCTCCACTCTCTCTCCACACTCTCTCTCCACTCTCTATCTCCACACTCTCTCCACACTCTCTCCACTCTCTCTCTCTACTCTCTCTCCACTGTCTCTCTCTCTCCACTCTCTCTCTCCACTGTATCCCTCCACTCTCTCTCCACTCTCTCTCTCCACTCTCTCTCTCTGCTCTCTCTCTCTCCACTCTCTCTCGCTCACTCTCTCCACTGTCTATTTCCACTCTCCCTCTCTCTACTCTCTCTCCACTTTCTCTCTCTCCACTGTCTCTCTTTCCAATGTCTCTCTCCACTGTCTCTATCCACTCTCTCACTCGCTCCACTCTCTCTCTACTCTATCTCCACACTCTCTCCACACTCTCTCCACTCTCTCTCTTCACTGTCTCCCTCCACTCTCTCCACTCTCTCTCTCTCCAATCTCTCTCCACTCTCTCTCGCCACTCTCGCTCTCGCCGCTCTCTCTCTCTCTCTCTCCTCTCTCTCTCTTTCCACTCTCTCTCGCTCACTCTCTTCACTGTCTCTCCATGCTCTCTCCTCTCTCTCTCTCTCCACTGTCTATCTCCACTCTCTCTCCACTTTCTCTCTCGCCACTGTCTCTCTCTCCAATGTCTCTTTCCACTGTCTCTCTCCACTCTCTCACTCGCTCCACTCTCTCTCCTCTCTTTCTCTCCACTCTCTCTCTCCTCTCTCTCTCTCTCCCTACTCTCTCTCTCCTCTCTCTCTCTCTCCACTCTCTCTCCTCTGTCTCCCCCCACTCTCTCTCCACTCTCTCTCTCTCCACTCTCTCTCTCCCTACTCTCTCTCTCCTCTCTCTCTCTCTCCACTCTCTCTCTCTCCTCTGTCTCCCTCCACTCTCTCTCCACTCTCTCTCTCTCCACTCTCTCTCTCCCTACTCTCTCTCTCGCCACTCTCTCTCTCGCCACTCTCTTTCGCTCTCTCTCCCCACTCTCTCCACTCTCTCCACTCTCTCTCCAGTGTCTCCCTCCACTCTCTCTACTCTCTCTCCACTGTCTCTCTCTCCCCACTCTCTCCACTCTCTCTCTCCACTCTCTCTCCACTCTCTCTCCACTGTCTCCCTCCACTCTCTCTCTCTCCACTCTCTCTCTCTCCACTCTCTCTCCACTGTCTCCCTCCACTCTCTCTCTCTCCACTCTCTCTCCACACTCTCTCGCCACTCTCTCTCTCGCCACTCTCTCTACTCTCTCTCCAATGTCTCTCTCCACTCTCTCTCTCTCCACTCTCTCTCCACTGTCTCCCTCCACTCTCTCTACTCTCTCTCTACTGTCTCTCTCTCCCCACTCTCTCCACTCTCTCTCTCCACTCTCTCTCCACTCTCTCTCCACTGTCTCCCTCCACTCTCTCTCTTTCCACTCTCTCTCACTCCACTCTCTCCACTCTCTCTCCACTGTCTCTCTCCACTCTCTCTCCACTGTCTCCCTCCACTCTCTCTCACTCCACTCTCTCCACTCTCTCTCCACTCTCTCTCTCTCAACTCTCTCTCCACTCTCTCTCTCTCCACTTTCTCTCTCTCTCTCTCTCTCTCTCCACTCTCTCTCTCCACTCTCTCCCTCCACTCTCTCTCTCTCCACTCTCTCTCACTCCACTCTCTCCACTCTCTCTCCACTCTCTCTCTCTCAACTCTCTCTCCACTCTCTCTCTCCACTCTCTCCCTCCACTCTCTCTCTCTCCACTCTCTCTCACTCCACTCTCTCCACTCTCTCTCCACTCTCTCTCTCTCAACTCTCTCTCCACTGTCTCTCCAGCTGCAACATGTTATTTTATTACATCTAGATTTATTATAAATATCCTAAATTAATTTACATTTATATTTTATATTTCAATATTTTCATTTAAAAAAAATTAAAAATAAGCTTTAATAATTTCCCTATACTTCCTCATAGGGAGATCTCCACTACAATGGCAGTGGTGGAAATCACTACCTACGAGTGAAAAGTTACTAGTAGTAATTTTAGACTCATAAATCCTATTGAAGGAAAGTCTACCAGTGGGTGGAAACATGTACGTTTACACTTAGGTGTAAATCTACAGTAGGAAATGCTGGACGGCAAAAAGGTTTAGATTTACACCTGGGTGCAGGGGTTTACAGGAGTAAATGCAGGTCTCGAGTCGGGGTACCACGCGGGTGGGCAGCGTCCCCTACTTATTTTACAGGGATCTCGACAACTGGAGCAAATGGAGCCACACATTCACTTTTTGGCCTCTCTGGGGCGAGATCGGAGCTCATTCAGAACGCTGCTCACGCGCTGGCTTCTCTGATGCAATCGCATCTAAGGGGTGAGCAAGAGGAGGTAATCAATCTGATGGTGCAAGCCACCTTTCGTGATGTCACTTCCTGTCGTGACGACAGCACCCCCCACTTCTTTTTTTAGGATTTGTGCCCTGAGTAAATGTACATGTGTAAACTTACCTTTGCGAAGAGGCCCCAATGAATTTTACAGCCGTGTGCCTAATTGTTCCTACTTAATGGAGATAATTGCTTTGGCTTTTGTGTAGTGAGAAGTTTATGGAATGAAGTAGGCATCTTAAGTTATAGCGCTTTGACTGTACCTTTTCAAATGCATTCTGGGCATGGAGTTAAGGGGATTTCATGTGAAAACGTAGGCTGGCACTGGTGGCAGAGTGGGAGGCTGGCACTGGTGGCAGAATGAGTGGCAGGCACTGGTGGCAGAATGAGCGGCAGGCACTGGTGGCAGAATGAGCGGCAGGCACTGGTGGCAGAATGAGCAGCAGGCACTGGTGGCAGAGTGGGAGGCTGGCACTGGTGGCAGAGTGGGAGGCTGGCACTGGTGGCAGAGTGAGTGGCAGGCAGTGGTGGCAGAGTGGGAGGCTGGCACTGGTGGCAGAGTAAGAGGCTGGCACTGGTGGCAGAATGAGTGGCAGGCACTGGTGGCAGAGTGGGAGAGGCTGATACATCTCAGAGGAGCAGATTCCTGTGGGGAATGCTGTCTCTGGGGCCCCCACCCTTGTTCCGGGTCTGGCTCTTGCTCTGACTGGAGAGAAACAATGTCTATTGATACTTTTTTTCGCTTCAGTCAGCTGGAGGGGCTCAGAGGGGGCTGCAGACAGCCTGCACCTTCTTTAGAGGGAGAGAGGCTTGCTTCAGCGCAAGCCTCTCTCTCACAGCTCTCACCGAAGAGCTGAGGGGGGCCTGGGCCCCGTTCATTTACTGAAGAGAGTGGGCTCCCCCGCACCGCGTTTGTTACGCCCCTGGGTAGGAAGGAAATGAAGATAAAACTGAAGTTGTGACGCCCCTGTCTGTGCTCTGCTTTACTCCTCTCCATATCTCTTCTGTCCTGCAGGTTGGCGGGCTGCTCCCTCACCGGTTCATGGTGTGGAGACCTCGCCTCTGTCCTGAAAATAAACACATCCCTCACAGAGCTCGACCTGAGCAGCAATTATAAGCTGAGAGACGCTGGAGTAAAGAAGTTGTGTGAAGGCCTCAAACATCCAAACTGCAAACTACAGACACTGAGGTACAGAGCTGTGCAGGTCTTATCACGTCATTGATTTCAAAATATACATCATAGATGGGGCTCACACAAATATTATAAAAATGTATTTAAATGTTTACATGATTGCCTCTTTTCTGTTAATGTCGTGATAAAGGCACCCATTAATAACATTTGTGAATTAAGTCAGGTTTGTGAAGTGGGGGTACCCGAGCCCCAATCCATGGCCATGAAAGAAGCCCCTGTCATGGTGCAGAGGGGCACTTTTAAAGCCTGTTTCTCAGGTATTTGAGATAAAGTGGAATAGGTCGTAACTAGAGGGCAGGTCAGTTCCTTCCAGTGAGGGCGCCTCGCTCACCAGTGTCCCTGCTGTTACCAGACCGGCTGCTGGATACGAGGCCGAGGAATGTCAGTGAGATACAAGGGGCTCTGGGGTGCTCTTCATCCTCTGCGGGGGCCTCCGAGGCCCTCTTCATTCTCTGCGGGGGGGGGCTCTGGGCCCTCTTCATTCTCTGCGGGGGGCTCCGAGGCCCTCTTCATTCTCTGGGGGGGCTCCGAGGCCCTCTTCATTCTCTGGGGGGGCTCCGAGGCCCTCTTCATTCTCTGCGGGGCTCTGAGGCCCTCTTCCTTATCCATGGGGGGGCTTCGAGGCCTTCTTCATTCTCTGTGGGGGGGCTCTGAGGCCCTCTTCATTCTCTGTGGAGGGGGGGTCTTAGGCCCTCTTCATTCTCTGGGGGGGCTCCGAGGCCCTCTTCATTCTCTGCGGGGGCTCTGAGGCCCTCTTCCTTATCCATGGGGGGGCTCCGAGGCCTTCTTCATTCTCTGTGGGGGGGCTCTGAGGCCCTCTTCATTCTCTGTGGGGGGGGTCTTAGGCCCTATTCATTCTCTGGGGGGCTCCGAGGCCCTCTTCATTCTCTGCAGGGGGAGGGACACATCATTGTGTCTTAAGCCACTGAAGGGACACCTAGAGATTACGCAGGGCGTGATTCAAGCCAGCAGCCGCGAGAGCATTGTTAGGCGAGCTCTTGACCCTTAGAAATTCATACTAATATAATAAAGAGAGAGCCCAAACCTTTGAGGCAGGTAATCTCAGGAACCACAACACCAATCACAACACCCAATACAGCGTTGGAAAGGGCAGTTGCAGCAGAAGGACATAGGCTATGCAGACGCCCACCATATACATTTAAAAGGTAAAAGAACTGTGCCAGCAAAGTAGTCCCTTGTGGGTGTGTCTGTGTTGTGCTGTGGGCGTGGGCTGGGTGCGTGACAAACGCTGGGGGCGTGTGGTACGTTCCGCCCTTCATGTCATGTCTCATATTGTGTGCTAGTCCCACCCTGCTCCCTTTAAATACCCCTGCACCCCATAATCATAACCCACCCTTACTCCTTAAAATACCCCAACACCCTTAAACACTAACCCATCTTAACCCTATAAATATACCCTGTACCCCAAAACTCAAACCTATCCCTAAACCCTAAAAATACCTTTGTACCCCAAAACCCAAACCTAGCCCTGAACCCTATAAATACCCCTGTACCTCTCTCTGTCAGTCAGTCTCTCTCTGTCAGTCTCTCTCTCTTTCTCCGTCAGTCTCTCCCTCTGTCAGTCTCTCCCTCAGCCAGTTAGTCTCTCAGTCTCTCTCTCTCTCTTAGTCTCTCTCTCTCCTAGTCAGTCTCTCTCTCTCCCAGTCAGTCTCTCTCTCTCCCAGTCAGTCAGTCTCTCCCAGTCAGTCAGTCAGTCTCTCTCAGTCAGTCAGTCATTCTCTCTCTACATCAATCAGTCTCTTTCTCTCTCTCTCTGTCAGTCTCTCTCTCTGTCAGTCTCTCTCTCTCAGTCAGTCTCTCGCTCAGTCAGTTTCTCGCCCAGTCAGTCAGTCTCTCTCACAGTCAATCTCTGCCTCTCTCTCTTAGTCTCTCTCTCTGTCAGTCAGTCTCTCTCTCTGTGTCAGTCAGTATATCTCTACCTCAGTCAGTCAGTCTCTGTCAGTCAGTCAGTCTCTCTCTGTCAGTCAGTCTCACTCTCAATCAGTCTCTCTCTCTGTCAGTCAGTAAGTCACTCTCTCAGTCAGCCAGTCTCTCTCTCTGTCAGTTTCTCAGCCAGTCAGTCTCTCGGTCAGTCAGTATTCAGTCTCTGAGTCAGTTAGTCAGTCTCTACTCTCTCTCCACTCTCTCGCTCTCTCCATTCTCTCTCTCAACTCTGTCTACTCCATCTCCACTGTCTCTCTCCACTGTCTCTCCACTGTCTCTCTCGCCACTTTCTCTCTCTCTACTCTCTCACTCTTTCTCTCACTCACCACTCTCTCTCCACTGTCTCCCTCCACTGTGCCCTCCACTCTCTCTTTACTCTTTCTCTACACCCTCTCACCCTTCTCTCTCTCTACTCTCTCTCCCCTCTCTCTCTCAACTCTCTCTCCACTCTCTCTCTCTCCACTCTCTCTCTCTCTCCAATCTCTCTCCACTCTCTCTCTCTCTACTCTCTCTCCACTCTCTCTCTCTCCACTATCTCTCTCTCTCCAATCTCTCTCCACTCTCTCTCTCCACTATCTCCCTCCACTCTCTCTCCACTCTCTCTCCACACTCTCTCGCCACTCTCTCTCTCTCTCTCTCTCCTCTCTCTCTCTCTCCACTCTCTCTCGCTCACTCTCTTCACTGTCTCTCCATGCTCTCTCCACTCTCTCTCTCTCTCTCTCCACTCTCTCTCTCTACTCTCTCTCCACTTTTTCTCTCTCCACTTTCTCTCTCTCCAATGTCTCTCTCCACTGTCTCTCTCCACTCTCTCACTCGCTCCACTCTCTCTCCACTCTTTCTCTCCACTCTCTCTCTACTCTCTCTCTCCACTCTCTCTCCACACTCTCTCTCCACTCTCTATCTCCACACTCTCTCCACACTCTCTCCACTCTCTCTCTCTACTCTCTCTCCACTGTCTCTCTCTCTCTCCACTCTCTCTCTCCACTGTATCCCTCCACTCTCTCTCCACTCTCTCTCCACTCTCTCTCTCCACTCTCTCTCTCTGCTCTCTCTCTCTCCACTCTCTCTCGCTCACTCTCTCCACTGTCTATTTCCACTCTCCCTCTCTCTACTCTCTCTCCACTTTCTCTCTCTCCACTGTCTCTCTTTCCAATGTCTCTCTCCACTGTCTCTATTCACTCTCTCACTCGCTCCACTCTCTCTCTACTCTATCTCCACACTCTCTCCACACTCTTTCCACTCTCTCTCTTCACTGTCTCCCTCCACTCTCTCCACTCTCTCTCTCTCCAATCTCTCTCCACTCTCTCTCGCCACTCTCTCTTTCGCCGCTCTCTCTCTCTCTCTCTCTCTCCTCTGTCTCTCTCTCCACTCTCTCTCGCTCACTCTCTTCACTGTCGCTCCATGCTCTCTCCACTCTCTCTCTCTCCACTGTCTATCTCCACTCTCTCTCCACTTTCTCTCTCGCCACTGTCTCTCTCTCCAATGTCTCTTTCCACTGTCTCTCTCCACTCTCTCACTCGCTCCACTCTCTCTCCACTCTTTCTCTCCACTCTCTCTCTCCTCTCTCTCTCTCTCCCTACTCTCTCTCTCCTCTCTCTCTCTCTCCACTCTCTCTCCTCTGTCTCCCCCCACTCTCTCTCCACTCTCTCTCTCTCCACTCTCTCTCTCCCTACTCTCTCTCTCCTCTCTCTCTCTCTCCACTCTCTCTCTCTCCTCTGTCTCCCTCCACTCTCTCTCCACTCTCTCTCTCTCCACTCTCTCTCTCCCTACTCTCTCTCTCCTCTTTCTCTCTCTCTACTCTCTCTCTCTCTCCTCTCTCTCTCTCGCCACTCTCTCTCTCGCCACTCTCTTTCTCTCTCTCTCCCCACTCTCTCCACTCTCTCCACTCTCTCTCCACTGTCTCCCTCCACTCTCTCTACTCTCTCTCCACTGTCTCTCTCTCCCCACTCTCTCCACTCTCTCTCTCCACTCTCTCTCCACTCTCTCTCCACTGTCTCCCTCCACTCTCTCTCTCTCCACTCTCTCTCTCTCCACTCTCTCTCCACTGTCTCCCTCCACTCTCTCTCTCTCCACTCTCTCTCCACACTCTCTCGCCACTCTCTCTCTCGCCACTCTCTCTACTCTCTCTCCAATGTCTCTCTCCACTCTCTCTCTCCACTCTCTCTCCACTGTCTCCCTCCACTCTCTCTACTCTCTCTCTACTGTCTCTCTCTCCCCACTCTCTCCACTCTCTCTCTCCACTCTCTCTCCACTGTCTCCCTCCACTCTCTCTCTCTCCACTCTCTCTCACTCCACTCTCTCCACTCTCTCTCCACTGTCTCTCTCCACTCTCTCTCCACTGTCTCCCTCCACTCTCTCTCACTCCACTCTCTCCACTCTCTCTCCACTCTCTCTCTCTCAACTCTCTCTCCACTCTCTCTCGCTCACTCTCTTCACTGTCTCTCCATGCTCTCTCCACTCTCTCTCTCTCTCTCTCTCCACTCTCTCTCTCTACTCTCTCTCCACTTTCTCTCTCTCCACTTTCTCTCTCTCCAATGTCTCTCTCCACTGTCTCTCTCCACTCTCTCACTCGCTCCACTCTCTCTCCACTCTTTCTCTCCACTCTCTCTCTACTCTCTCTCTCCACTCTCTCTCCACACTCTCTCTCCACTCTCTATCTCCACACTCTCTCCACACTCTCTCCACTCTCTCTCTCTACTCTCTCTCCACTGTCTCTCTCTCTCCACTCTCTCTCTCCACTGTATCCCTCCACTCTCTCTCCACTCTCTCTCCACTCTCTCTCTCCACTCTCTCTCTCTGCTCTCTCTCTCTCCACTCTCTCTCGCTCACTCTCTCCACTGTCTATTTCCACTCTCCCTCTCTCTACTCTCTCTCCACTTTCTCTCTCTCCACTGTCTCTCTTTCCAATGTCTCTCTCCACTGTCTCTATCCACTCTCTCACTCGCTCCACTCTCTCTCTACTCTATCTCCACACTCTCTCCACACTCATTCCACTCTCTCTCTTCACTGTCTCCCTCCACTCTCTCCACTCTCTCTCTCTCCAATCTCTCTCCACTCTCTCTCGCCACTCTCTCTTTCGCCGCTCTCTCTCTCTCTCTCTCCTCTGTCTCTCTCTCCACTCTCTCTCGCTCACTCTCTTCACTGTCGCTCCATGCTCTCTCCACTCTCTCTCTCTCCACTGTCTATCTCCACTCTCTCTCCACTTTCTCTCTCGCCACTGTCTCTCTCTCCAATGTCTCTTTCCACTGTCTCTCTCCACTCTCTCACTCGCTCCACTCTCTCTCCACTCTTTCTCTCCACTCTCTCTCTCCTCTCTCTCTCTCTCTCCCTACTCTCTCTCTCCTCTCTCTCTCTCTCCACTCTCTCTCCTCTGTCTCCCCCCACTCTCTCTCCACTCTCTCTCTCTCCACTCTCTCTCTCCCTACTCTCTCTCTCCTCTCTCTCTCTCTCCACTCTCTCTCTCTCCTCTGTCTCCCTCCACTCTCTCTCCACTCTCTCTCTCTCCAATCTCTCTCTCCCTACTCTCTCTCTCCTCTTTCTCTCTCTCTCCTCTCTCTCTCTCTCCTCTCTCTCTCTCGCCACTCTCTCTCTCGCCACTCTCTTTCTCTCTCTCTCCCCACTCTCTCCACTCTCTCCACTCTCTCTCCACTGTCTCCCTCCACTCTCTCTACTCTCTCTCCACTGTCTCTCTCTCCCCACTCTCTCCACTCTCTCTCTCCACTCTCTCTCCACTCTCTCTCCACTGTCTCCCTCCACTCTCTCTCTCTCCACTCTCTCTCTCTCCACTCTCTCTCCACTGTCTCCCTCCACTCTCTCTCTCTCCACTCTCTCTCCACACTCTCTCGCCACTCTCTCTCTCGCCACTCTCTCTACTCTCTCTCCAATGTCTCTCTCCACTCTCTCTCTCCACTCTCTCTCCACTGTCTCCCTCCACTCTCTCTACTCTCTCTCTACTGTCTCTCTCTCCCCACTCTCTCCACTCTCTCTCTCCACTCTCTCTCCACTCTCTCTCCACTGTCTCCCTCCACTCTCTCTCTCTCCACTCTCTCTCACTCCACTCTCTCCACTCTCTCTCCACTGTCTCTCTCCACTCTCTCTCCACTGTCTCCCTCCACTCTCTCTCACTCCACTCTCTCCACTCTCTCTCCACTCTCTCTCTCTCAACTCTCTCTCCACTCTCTCTCTCCACTCTCTCCACTCTCTCTCCACTCTCTCTCTCTCAACTCTCTCTCCACTCTCTCTCTCCACTCTCTCCCTCCACTCTCTCTCCACTCTCTCTCACTCCACTCTCTCCACTCTCTCTCCACTCTCTCTCTCTCAACTCTCTCTCCACTGTCTCTCCAGCTGCAACATGTTATTTTATTACATCTAGATTTATTATAAATATCCTAAATTAATTTACATTTATATTTTATATTTCAATATTTTCATTTAAAAAAAATTAAAAATAAGCTTTAATAATTTCCCTATACTTCCTCATAGGGAGATCTCCACTACAATGGCAGTGGTGGAAATCACTACCTACGAGTGAAAAGTTACTAGTAGTAATTTTAGACTCATAAATCCTATTGAAGGAAAGTCTACCAGTGGGTGGAAACATGTACGTTTACACTTAGGTGTAAATCTACAGTAGGAAATGCTGGACGGCAAAAAGGTTTAGATTTACACCTGGGTGCAGGGGTTTACAGGAGTAAATGCAGGTCTCGAGTCGGGGTACCACGCGGGTGGGCAGCGTCCCCTACTTATTTTACAGGGATCTCGACAACTGGAGCAAATGGAGCCACACATTCACTTTTTGGCCTCTCTGGGGCGAGATCGGAGCTCATTCAGAACGCTGCTCACGCGCTGGCTTCTCTGATGCAATCGCATCTAAGGGGTGAGCAAGAGGAGGTAATCAATCTGATGGTGCAAGCCACCTTTCGTGATGTCACTTCCTGTCGTGACGACAGCACCCCCCACTTCTTTTTTTAGGATTTGTGCCCTGAGTAAATGTACATGTGTAAACTTACCTTTGCGAAGAGGCCCCAATGAGTTTTACAGCCGTGTGCCTAATTGTTCCTACTTAATGGAGATAATTGCTTTGGCTTTTGTGTAGTGAGAAGTTTATGGAATGAAGTAGGCATCTTAAGTTATAGCGCTTTGACTGTACCTTTTCAAATGCATTCTGGGCATGGAGTTAAGGGGATTTCATGTGAAAACGTAGGCTAAAAAGATAAGTTGCGAGACAGTGAACAAATATTAGTGCTGGCCAAGGAGTCTAAACCTTTCCATCAACTACCTGAGGGGGACTGACGTACACATGAGGGCAGTGCATGGAGCTGGCACTGCTGGGCATTGGTTCACAGTGTGGTATAGGTGGCATCACTGTACAGGAACTGGCACTGGGCAGGAGTGTAGCAAACATGAGCAGTGTGAGCAGCTGGCACTGGTGGTGTAAGAGGCTGGCACTGGTGGCAGAATGAGCGGCAGGCACTGGTGGCAGAGTGGGAGGCTGGCACTGGTGGCAGAGTGGGAGGCTGGCACTGGTGGCAGAGTGGGAGGCTGGCACTGGTGGCAGACTGAGTAGCAGGCACTGGTGGCAGAATGAGCGGCAGGCACTGGTGGCAGAGTGAGAGGCTGGCACTGGTGGCAGAGTGAGAGGCTGGCACTGGTGGCAGAGTAAGAGGCTGGCACTGGTGGCAGAATGAGTGGCAGGCCCTTGTGGCAGAGTGGGAGGCTGGCACTGGTGGGAGACTGAGTGGCAGGCACTGGTGGCAGAGTGAGAGGCTGGCACTGGTGGCAGAATGAGCGGCTGGCACTGGTGGCAGAGTGGGAGGCTGGCACTGGTGGCAGAGTGGGAGGCTGGCACTGGTGGCAGAGTGGGAGGCTGGCACTGGTGGCAGACTGAGTGGCAGGCACTGGTGGCAGAATGAGCGGAGGCACTGGTGGCAGAGTGAGAGGCTGGCACTGGTGGCAGAGTGAGAGGCTGGCACTGGTGGCAGAGTAAGAGGCTGGCACTGGTGGCAGAATGAGTGGCAGGCCCTTGTGGCAGAGTGGGAGGCTGGCACTGGTGGCAGAATGAGCGGCAGGCACTGGTGGCAGAATGAGCAGCAGGCACTGGTGGCAGAGTGGGAGGCTGGCACTGGTGGCAGAGTAAGAGGCTGGCACTGGTGGCAGAATGAGTGGCAGGCCCTTGTGGCAGAGTGGGAGGCTGGCACTGGTGGCAGACTGAGTGGCAGGTACTGGTGGCAGAATGAGTGGCAGGCACTGGTGGCAGAGTGGGAGGCTGGCACTGGTGGCAGAGTGGGAGGCTGGCACTGGTGGCAGAGTGAGAGGCTGGCACTGGTGGCAGAATGAGTGGCAGGCCCTTGTGGCAGAGTGGGAGGCTGGCACTGGTGGCAGACTGAGTGGCAGGTACTGGTGGCAGAATGAGTGGCTGGCACTGGTGGCAGAGTGGGAGGCTGGCAATGGTGGCAGAGTGGGAGGCTGGCACTGGTGGCAGAGTGGGAGGCTGGCACTGGTGGCAGAATGAGCGGCAGGCACTGATGGCAGAATGAACGGCAGGCACTGGTGGCAGAGTGGGAGGCTGGCACTGGTGGCAGAGTAAGAGGCTGGCACTGGTGGCAGAATGAGTGGCAGGCCCTTGTGGCAGAGTGGGAGGCTGGCACTGGTGGCAGAGTGGGAGAGGCTGATACATCTCAGAGGAGCAGATTCCTGTGGGGAATGTTGTCTCTGGGGCCCCCACCCTTGTTCCGGGTCTGGCTCTTGCTCTGACTGGAGAGAAACAATGTCTATTGATACTTTTTTTCTTTTCAGTCAGCGGGAGGGGCTCAGAGGGGGCTGCAGACAGCCTGCACCTTCTTTAGAGGGAGAGAGGCTTGCTTCAGCGCAAGCCTCTCTCTCACAGCTCTCACCGAAGAGCTGAGGGGGGCCTGGGCCCCGTTCATTTACTGAAGAGAGTGGGCTCCCCCGCACCGCGTTTGTTACGCCCCTGGGCAGGAAGGAAATGAAGATAAAACTGAAGTTGTGACGCCCCTGTCTGTGCTCTGCTTTACTCCTCTCCATATCTCTTCTGTCCTGCAGGTTGGTGAGCTGCTCCCTCACCGGTTCATGGTGTGGAGACCTCGCCTCTGTCCTGAAAATAAACACATCCCTCACAGAGCTCGACCTGAGCAGCAATTATAAGCTGAGAGACGCTGGAGTAAAGAAGTTGTGTGAAGGCCTCAAACATCCAAACTGCAAACTACAGACACTGAGGTACAGAGCTGTGCAGGTCTTATCACGTCATTGATTTCAAAATATACATCATAGATGGGGCTCACACAAATATTATAAAAATTTATTTAAATGTTTACATGATTGCCTCTTTTCTGTTAATGTCGTGATAAAGGCACCCATTAATAACATTTGTGAATTAAGTCAGGTTTGTGAAGTGGGGGTACCCGAGCCCCAATCCATGGCCATGAAAGAAGCCCCTGTCATGGTGCAGAGGGGCACTTTTAAAGCCTGTTTCTCAGGTATTTGAGATAAAGTGGAATAGGTCGTAACTAGAGGGCAGGTCAGTTCCTTCCAGTGAGGGCGCCTCGCTCACCAGTGTCCCTGCTGTTACCAGACCGGCTGCTGGATACGAGGCCGAGGAATGTCAGTGAGATACAGGGGGCTCTGGGGTGCTCTTCATCCTCTGCGGGGGCCTCCGAGGCCCTCTTCATTCTCTGGGGGGGGGCTCTGGGCCCTCTTCATTCTCTGCGGGGGGCTCCGAGGCCCTCTTCATTCTCTGGGGGGGCTCCGAGGCCCTCTTCATTCTCTGGGGGGGCTCCGAGGCCCTCTTCATTCTCTGCGGGGGCTCTGAGGCCCTCTTCCTTATCCATGGGGGGGCTCCGAGGCCTTCTTCATTCTCTGTGGGGGGGCTCTGAGGCCCTCTTCATTCTCTGTGGGGGTGGGGTCTTAGGCCCTCTTCATTCTCTGGGGGGCTCCGAGGCCCTCTTCATTCTCTGCAGGGGGAGGGACACATCATTGTGTCTTAAGCCACTGAAGGGACACGTAGAGATTACGCAGGGCGTGATTCAAGCCAGCAGCCGCGAGAGCATTGTTAGGCGAGCTCTTGACCCTTAGAAATTCATACTAATATAATAAAGAGAGAGCCCAAACCTTTGAGGCGGGTAATCTCAGGAACCACAACACCAATCACAACACCCAATACAGCGTTGGAAAGGGCAGTTGCAGCAGAAGGACATAGGCTATGCAGACGCCCACCATATACATTTAAAAGGTAAAAGAACTGTGCCAGCAAAGTAGTCCCTTGTGGGTGTGTCTGTGTTGTGCTGTGGGCGTGGGCTGGGTGCGTGACAAACGCTGGGGGCGTGTGGTACGTTCCGCCCTTCATGTCATGTCTCATATTGTGTGCTAGTCCCACCCTGCTCCCTTTAAATACCCCTGCACCCCATAATCATAACCCACCCTTACTCATTAAAATACCCCAACACCCTTAAACACTAACCCATCTTAACCCTATAAATATACCCTGTACCCCAAAACTCAAACCTATCCCTAAACCCTAAAAATACCTTTGTACCCCAAAACCCAAACCTAGCCCTGAACCCTATAAATACCCCTGTACCTCAAAACCCAAACCTACCCCTGAAACCTAAAAATACTCCTGTACCCCAAAACCCAAACCTAGCCCTGAACACTAAAAATACCACTGTACCCCAAAATCCAAACCTACCCATGAACCCTAAAATATCCCTGTACACCAAAACCCAAACCTAGCCCTGAACCCTTAAAATACCCCTGTACCCCAAAACCCAAACCTAGCCCTGAACCCTAAAAATAACCCTGTACCCCAAAACCCACACCTACCCCTGAACCCTAAAATACCCCTGTACCCCAAAACCCAAACCTAGCCCTGAACCCTAAAGATACCCCTGTACCCCAAAACCCAAGCCTAGCCCTGAACCCTAAAAATACCCCTATACCCCAAAATCCAAACCTAGCCCAGAACCCTAAAAATAACCCTTTACCCCAAAACCCATACCTATCCCTAAACCCTAAAACTACCGCTGTACCCCATTACCCAAAACTATATCTGAACCCTTAAAATACCCAAACACCCCAAAACATATACATCAGTACCCCAAAACATATACCCCTATACCCATACTTACCTAATCCAAACATTTAAAAAAAAAATGCTTTTACCATTCATTCATTTACAACGAATATCTTTGTAAATGTAGGCATGGTAAAAGCATATAAAATGTAATGCCATGCGTTATAATGGCATTGCAGAGTAATGGTACTTTCGTAATGAAAGTATGCGGAGTGATGGTATGCGGAAAGAAAGTTGCGGAATAATGGGTGTTTACCCTCCCCGGGTAAGTACATTGGTGGCACGGCGGCCCACATCTCCAGCAACATACTCATATTTTTTCACCACCGATTTGAAAAATGCACAGGTCTCTCTCATTGATGGCCAGCACCGACATACACTTTTAGACACACCTCCCGCCACAAGTTCTAGAATTGCGAACTTTAGAGCTGGGGAGCTACGTTCGAATCTCGGCATCAGCTCAACATCCTGTGATTCCAGGCAAATCGCTTTGTCTCCCCGTGCCTACCACAAATGAATGTGTTCTTCTGTAATGTAAATTGTGCTCATGCCATGTTGTCGAGTTCGCGCTATATAATATTGCAAGGAAAAATAAAATAGGGAAACTCGAGTTCACACACTACTGAACGCGCACTATTAAGTGCATTTGCAGTGCACTGCGAATCGGAGCGTTTCACAGGCCTGTCACAGATAAGAAATGCTATCAAAGCGAAATCCTACAAAACAATATACTACTGGCCGGCAGCAATTCATACCCGGACAACGTCGGGACGGGCTGCTAGTTACAATATAAAGGAGCGGACATTTGTTTTTCACGCTCTCCCCTTAATGATCTCCCCATTTGCTTGTCTCTTGCTAAGTGTTTCCTCGTCGTCTGCCCTCAGGGCCTCATTGATGAGTTTTTGCCGTAGGGCAGCGCTGCAGGCCTTCCTGCCCTACGGCAAAAGAAAAGGGGAGGAATGCGTTGTATGTATCAGATACGGAGCATTCCTGCCCTTTTTTCCAGCACTTGCACACAATGGGCTGCCGTGCGCCAAGCCAGGCACAAAATCAATCACAAGAGGCTTTTTACTCTTTTTTTTGTGTACCACAGAATGCTGCACACATACAAAAAGGAAACATTAAGAGAAATTAAGATATTTCTCCTTGTTGTGCCTCCCTCACGCAACCACAGCCGTTCCTATGCATCAGCTTCTTCCTCTCGTATCAGCATTCCTGGTGCTGAGGACACACTCACTTGTGCTTATTCCACTCACTTCTAGTCTTCAGTGCATCTCCTTTAGCTCTGCTGGTGGACAGATCTCCTCAGATGCAGAGGATCACAGGTGTGTATTGCACTCAGCTCTTATTTTCAGTGCTTCTTCTCACTGTGTGTGTGTTGGATAAATCTCCCCAGGTGCAGTTAACAAATGTGTTTCAAAACAATCTGCCAACTATTTACTCTCTGCCTTTCACAAGGCTTGTTGTACAGTGGCTGAAGATCAGGAGGAGGCCATGAAAGGTAGAGCAGGCTGCAGAGAGGGGCATTTGTAAGAAGAAACGAAGCATAGGCTGCGGAGCTCTGCACCTATCCGTTCTACGTAGGCTGAGAGATAGCTCTGCTGTCAGAGCTCTGCACCTCTCCATTCTACGTAAGCTGAGAGATAGCTTTGCTGTCAGAGCTCTGCACCTCTCTGTTCTGCGTAGGCTGAGAGATATCTCTGCTGTCAGAGCTCTGCACCTCTCTGTTCTCCGTAGGCTGAGAGATAGCTCTGCTCTCGGAGCTCTGCACCTCTCTGTTCTAGGTCAAAAGCATACTGACACCAGGCAATAACCATGGAAGCTGATCCTACTTCCCTACAGACATTTTCACGTACAATGGACATTGTTGATTTTTGATTTTTGTTGGACAATGGTTGGGGACAGGTGTAGGAGAGTAGGGTCTGCTTCCTATGGTCACCCCCACTTTTTGCTGTGATTCTCTGGTTTTTCAACTTTATTGTGGCTGTGGGCCGGCTAATCAGACCCACAGCCCAGCTGTTCTCTCTCCAAATTGATACCATGCACTTTAGGTGCATACCAGATTGGTTACTGGGTCATCCTTGTGAGCCCCTTTATAGTGTACCCAGGTACCCAGGGCATCGGTGCACCCTAGGCCTACCAGGGGCTGCAGCATGTATTGTGCCACCCCTCGTTTGCCGTCCAAACTGACACCACAGGTCTGAATGGGGGTTGGGAGCACAGTGCCTCACAGTCCCAGCACAGTTCGCCCCTTTGCATCCTGGTAAATGCAGTACACAGTTCAAACTTACTTCAAAAATAGCTGGAGTTTTTCACAAAAGTTGGTGCAGACATGGCTGTATATCTCTAGACACGTGTTTCTGGGTTGAGCCCTTCATCAATAGAGAGCAGCAGTTTTAGAGAGCAAAGAAAAATCATCTGGGATTGCTGGAAATGCTGCCAAGTTCCTCTCAGGTCACAGTACCACTCACAGGCACACAGGTGCATCTCCAAAGCTCGTCAGCTTGCTGGCTCAAGGGAGCCTTTTAAACAGAAAGTGGATTGGGAGCACACTGCCTCATAGTCCCAGCACGGTTCACCCCTTTGCATCCTTGTAAATGAAGTACACAGTTCAAACTTACTTCAAAATTAGCTGGAGTTTTACTGAAGAAGGACAATTATCCTGAAACACGTGTCTAGAGATACACAGCACTGGCTGCACCAACAAGGGTGAAAAACGAATGCCTTATACCGAAGAAAGTGTTATCATGCACTGCATTTATTATGATGCATCGGGGCAAACTGAATGCTGGAGTGTGAGGAAGTGAGTGTCCACCCCCCTCCTATTTGAAAAGGCTCCCTTGAGCTAATGAGCTGATGAGCTCTGGTTGATGCACCTGCGCCCAGCGAGTGGTACTGAGACCCAAAAAGACTTTGAGCAGCATCTCCAGCCCTCCCCAAAAAAGTGTTGCTCTTTACTGAAGAAGGACAATTATCCTGAAACACGTGTCTAGAGATACACAGCACTGGCTGTGCCAACAAGGGTGCAAAACTAAAGCCTGATACCGAAGAAAGTGATATCATGCACTGCCCTGCGCCCATACTCCAACACTTTTAAACATTACGTTGGAGTTTTGACCAAGTTTGATTTTCCAGACATCATTGAGAGATTCTGGGAAGACAGTCAGTTGAAGAAGCTGGAGGTTGCTGTACACGTGCGATCAATTAGGTGAGAGCAATTTCACAACAATCACAGACAAGTGGCCGCATGTATCAGACTGATCAAACTCGCAATATTCTGATCACAAATTCATCATTATAATATTAATATGCAACAAAATATCACGTCTATTATGTGATGATCACTGTTAGAAATGGGATCCTCGGCTGGCCAAGGCTCACGCCAAAACCAGTCAGAGACCACCACTCTAAGTCAGGGCAAGGGAGTTACACACCAAGATAACCCCTGCTCACCCCCTTGGTATCGTGACACGAGCAGTAAGGCTAAACCCGGAGGCGATGTGAGTTAAGCGTTAACCTTTTTATGCACGCACCCCCAGCAACAACATCCAAGGCCCACCACAAAGGAAACTCCACAGAAGGTTATGTATAAAAATAGCCTTTGTATTACACCAAAACACACATTAGATAAAAACACACACTTTACAATGTGCAACAGGCACGGGCAGAATTTACAGGGGATATATGTACAGGACAGGGCCACATGGACCACTGTCAGGAATATGCACTTTTAGGTTTGGAAATAGCACTTGTAGAACATAGAATAATTACTTTAGCACCAAATAGAAAATAGAGCACACAACCAGTAACTACTGGTAACAAGTAAGTACCACCTACGCAACCCTAGCCACCTTAGGAGAATATTATCCAGGGAATTAGGAACATCACCTTTGTATCACAATACATTTAGGGGTATAGTAGACTTGAACACATTACACAACCGGGGCCGCTCAAAGCGAAAGGAAACTGCCCCCTTAAAGGTGGAGCCTCACTGGCTCTTGCTGCGGAATGCCCCCGGAGCCCTTACACGGAGAGAGCATACTGGGGGGGGGGTGGGCACTGGCAATGTGCCCCGACGCCCCCCTCTGCTACAACAACACCGGGCCCCACTTATCGGTTTGCGAGGACTCCTCTGGGTCACACAGGGCTCGCACCGCAGCTGCCGGAGCCCTGCCTCTCGGAGTCCTTCCGACGGTGTCAGGCGGACGTCGCGGGGCTCTCTGCTTCTGCCGGCGCTGCGGCACTTGTCAGGACGTCCTGGGAGGCGGGGTAGGCTCCCGTGCTCCCTCTCACCGGGCACTTCCTTCTTCACCCAGGAGCGCGGGGTCGGCTCCCGTCCACTTCCGGGTCTGGGCAAGCACTTCAGGGTCGCGGCTGCAGCCAATGGCAGCACGGCCCTGGGTTGTGGAGGCGGGACAGCGCCTCAGAGGATTCTCGGCCTGCGGCGGTTATTTTCCTTCACCAGTGCAGGGTGGGCACCTGCGAATTAACCCCTACAGCGGGGCACGCACCACATTTAGGGCCATGAAAGAAATAGCGGCCAGGTCCCTGGGGGGGTGGGCCCCTGCCAGGGGACTTAAAATATCGGCGAAAAGCGGCTAATAAGCGGGGTGGCTCCCGCACTGCAAGATTCACAAAAAGGGGGGATCCCCACGCCGGGGAATCCCTCGAGGGAGGAAGGAGTACTGCACCGGCTGCTAGGGGGCAAATCCAGCGCTCCCAGGCGCTGTAAGGCTCCAGCAAAGTTCAGGCCCCCAAAGTCCAGCAAGAGTCTTTCAGGAGGTGGGGGAGCAAGGCTGGGCCCAGAGCCAGCTCACAGGGTCCTCCTAGGCAGGGAGGCAATCCCCAGTGGTGGTCCTCCTGGTGCCCAGAAACAGCAGCCCCCCTCTGGAATGGATTCAAGAAGAGAATATGTTGTATGGGGACACAGCCTCTTTTTATACAGTAAAATCCTTTGTCTGTGTGCAGGGTGGGGGAAGAACCAGTAGCAGCTGGTTTTGGAGCACCTTGTTTTCCTCAGCCACCCTTTCCATTCACCAGGCAGGCTAGGGTCATCAGTCGCACCACAGGGGGTGGAGCCAGCATTGTGTGGGGAAAGCCCAGCCCTATTCAGGTCCCAGGTGCACCACTCCCTCACATCACACATGCTAATCTCACACTCACCACCGGGGCAGACCCATCATAACTCATGGAGCCTGGCACACCAGCCAGCTCCAGCCAATCACAAGCCAGCACATTCACTGCACAGACAGGCACACTTCTAGAAGGGGCACTTCCATATTAGACACAAACACGCTGCACACATCATTGCGCAGCATTCAATCACACGAGTCTGCGCATACCAGACTCGAGCCTGCACACCCCACGCATCAGGAACTACCAGGGACACATACATTCCCCATGCATTCCTATGGGAGGGCAAGCCTATCTCATCACAGGCACTCGGAGTGCGCACGCACTTTCCACTGGGACATAGTAAAAGTGTGCAGAAACCAAAAATCACCATCCCCAGGTCACATACAAAAAGCAAAAAAAGTTCAGGGGTGAACCTGCCAGAAGGGCCAGGTCCAACAATCATCATATGTCTGTCTCCAGTTACCCACAACAGGCCCCCACCCAACCACCTCATAGTTTCAAATTTGAGCCAGCCTGTACACACACAGCAACATCGCATATCCAAATCAAGTAAAATCAACGCATTCTCTGTGTAGCCTAGATTTGTATTTGTTAGCTAAAGGGACTGGTTGGGTCTTTGAAGATTGAGAAGCAGAAAGCAAGGCAGTGTGGACTCAGCAAACAAATGTTGCTAAGTATTGGAAGGGAATGAAAAAATCACCTTCACAAACAAAATGATCCCCCGTCATTAGCCACCAACACTGTAAATCATATCATACACAACTAAGTTAAATAGTTATAGTAGAACAAAGACCGAGTGTCACTGCCTGCCACTACGTGAATCATCTCAACACACTCACAAGCAACAATCACTCATAATATATATCATACTTTGGTGCGTGCAATACATGCAATCCACCTGGTGAAATTCAAGCGCGGTGACGGTGGTACATTGTCAATTTTTTGTTTCACGAAACAGACATTGGCCAATCTTGTAAATGTCATGATACACAGTTAGACTGCGTGGTTGGCCCCAGTTTTTTGGCATGATGGGCTCCTATGCATAAAACGCCCTCCCTTTGACCAGCGCCCCAGCACCTGTATTTTATATGTGTGAAGTTGTGCTGTGCAGGGAACACGCTTGTTTTTATAATGCATACTTTCTATTGTTTTACACTTTTGTCTGTTTACTTCTTGTCTTTGCTATTGCACTGTGTGTCAGAAAACTCTACTATTTACCCCCGGCACTGCGTGCCTGTAATGGTTACTTGCTAGGCGTATTTTTGCACCCAACACTGCATGCCTGTAATGGGTGCTTGAACACCCGCAGAAGTGCTGATTTCCGGTGACCCCGTGGGTGCTGTCGGTGGCCATCTTGGATGTAGTTTTCCTACATGAACCACACTAGAATAGCCAGAAACCTCTTTGCCTTCAGAGTTCCAGAGAGGCAACACCCCCATGTTGAGGGAGCACCGAAAGCCCTACATTTGCCTGTCATCACCCAGGAACAGCAGAGTGGCTGCTCAGGCCCTCCTGAAGACCCACATTGTGATCTGGAAGAAAATCGCTATAATCACTACTTGGCCTTCTGAACCTGCATCAACCCCTTGCACGACATCTGTCATATTCACTGCTCGACCTTCCTGAAAATCTGAAAAACGAAACAAAAACTACACGTAAAGGTACCCAATGCATGCATGCATGCAAACGCATGCTGCAAATCACATTTTGTGTGAGTGAATTCAACCATACAAACCCTATTTCAACAGGCGTGCCCTAGTACAGTCAATAACTTGAAGCTTTGGCATGTGGCATACGTGAATAATAGCTTGGAACCTTTGGAATTAATGACTTGATGTTCTTTCTGAACGTTTCTTGTTTAAACTGTACTACCAATCCTGGTTCTAAGGGACATGTAAAGCTATGCCACCTGTGAGTCAAGGACCCCCACAGGTCTGAGAAGGTCTGATAATCATCGGACATGTGGTGTCAAAAAAGCAATACTGTGTGTTACGTTAATGACTTAAAGTTGTTTCTGCATCTGTATAAGCACCATTCCTTGTACAAATAGCTATGTTGTGTCATAGTAGATTGCACATTTACGAGTTATTCAACAACATTCCTCCGTAGACTAAACTAAACGGACAGGGTCCTAGGACCTTGTAACGGACTTCACAATGGATTTAGTTGTTTGCAGGCAGGTAGGAGACTAGACCCTACTCACAACACAGTAAATACACTTGATGGTGGATACATTACAATGCAAAAAATAAGTTAAGTCACGATTAGCTCTTCCTTTTTGATTTGACAACTATAGAGCAGGAGCCTTATATATGTATAGGTTACCTAGGCAGCATAAAACTAAGGGGAGGTCCTGGCACATACCAGCATGCACAATGACTAATATGGGTGTACAAAATTTGCTTGCTCAACAAAGTGTGAGGAGATACATTTCTCCTTACATCAGCAAGAATAGCCTGACAGTTCTATACTAGGAGCAGGTGCATTCTATAAGCTAGGCCTTTCTGAGCATGTGCAAGGCTCTGGAAGAGGTAGAAAGCACATGGCAAGAACATGGCTAACTAAGATGGCTGCCAAGTACAAAATGGCTTTCAGCTCATGCTAACAGATTCCTGCAATCTTCAACAGAAGGTCCTTTTAGCATAGCAAAAGACATTCATGTGATCTAGTAGGAACATAGAAAGTATTTTGCACATGTATTCTCATCAATTTATGAATATCCTAATTAATTACTTAGGTGGGCATTTTTCATTCTAAACATTTCATTAAGTGGGTATATATAAGGTGTAAACAGGAGTACAAAGGGAACAGAGCATTGGGTCATAATTAACATACAGATAGCAGGAGAGAGTAATGACTATTAACACAAACAGAATTATCAATATTTTCCAGCCCTAAGCAAATCCTCGAACCATCTAGTCCAATTCTATGTAAAAAACATGTTCAGGGCTCCTATGCATTTCAGTGACCATCCATTGCAATTTCAGAATAGCCAACAGCACATATCTAATAACAACCGTCGCCAGTGTTCCTTTTATGAGGGCTAGAATATCAATTAATGTACTTTTAGGAGGAGGGCAAAGTAACATTGCTAACAAAAAGAAGTCCTTGGGAAATTGAAGCCGCTGTACAACCAAGCCAGAGGGGAGTCTTCTCCCTGTGTCCGTTTGAGCCTCACAGGCAGGTTCTTGTAGTTCCCACGGTGGAGCTGCACAACTGCAAATCAGGAATCACAGCCCAGTTTAAGAAGGAAAAGAAGTTTTTATTTCAGGATAGAGCAATCACCCCCCCCCCCATCCCCTGGAAAAATGCCCTAAACTATCCGGTTCAGTGTCTCAGGCAGTTCGCCAGTTTTCTTCACTTCAAAATAACAGGCACCAAAGACACAGCACCTGTACCCTAAACTCAAGTCCTTCCTTAACTCCTGTAATGCTCTGCTGGTGCACTGCTCTTTTGTTGGGGCCACAAATTGTATCCAGTGTGCCCAGGTATCTCTTGATCAACAAACAAAGGTGCAAACTTGCATTCACTTTGGGACCAGGATTCAGAGGCCTGATGCTGGGATCTCTGATGCAACCCTTGTTCCAAAAGGGGTCACCTCAAGCAAAGCTTTCTCGCCATTCTGGTTGGTCTGTGACTCTCAGCTGGGCATCAAAAACTTGGTGCACGATTTCTCCTTTCTGATTTGTGACCCCGTCTTTCACCCAAGACAGTGGCAGGGGTACAGAATTACCATCCCAGGGCTTCTGCCTTCACTGAGTTCCTAGTTGCCAGCAACACCTGTGTTGGTTACCTTCACCTTGACTTCAAGCTTGACTGGTGATGACTCCCCAGGCTGGATCTGATGCCCGGGCCCCTCTGGAAATGGTTGTAGGGCAGCAAATATCTATTGGTGGACAGAACAAAATGTCTTTAGACAAGGCACAGAAATAATCTATCAACACAGAGGAAAGCCTCAGAATACTTCCTAGTCTTGGGGGCACCCCATACATTAGCAAGGCATCTAAGAACTACTTCATCTATCTGAGAGTAAAATAAAACCTGGACCTATTACACTATTTGAAGCAGCTATGGAAGTCTGTGTTCATTGACTAAAATCGGAGGAAAAGAGAAAATCAATACAGACACACTCTGAATCCTTACATTTGTGTATTCCTACATTATTCATCTGAAGAACCTCAAGAAAAAAGGAAATGTTCTACACTTTTACTCATAGACTTTGCATTACTTGTACTGGACTGCAGACAATTCTAAAATCATTTTTCTTCCATAAAAACACCTACATTGTATGCTTAGGACCATGCTCTCATGTTATAGGTGCAGCAGGAAAATCTAAAACTGCTAAATTAACAGGGATTCTTATTACATAAAGAACTAAAAACTTCAACATAGTGGGTGCATACATTTCTCCGGCAGAACATGTTGTGACAAACAAAGTCCTATAAAACAATATTTTCTTCAATTTTTTTTTACTGAGGATCACTTGGGCGTCTTTCCTGCATTCTACTTTTCATGATCCAAACTATGCAACATCAGCTCGAATAAGGACTGTCAGTTTATTTGCACTGACTAGCTAATAATAATGTTATCACCTGGGAATTTTAGAACAAAAAACACCCACATCTAGTTCCCCTTAAAGATCAAATAAGGGAACAGCAATCTAGACTACTCATCCTTTCATAAAAACATCAGACAGGAAGGCCAGTAACATACCATATTTATTTATTGATTTTATTACTTTCAACAAGTTTTAAAACAGTATTACTGAATAGCCAATTAAATGTCTCATTACTATTTCATAGACCGCTTAGACAGGCTCAAAAGAGATTGAGAAAAAGAGAGAGAAAACATACATTTGCCTACCCTTAATTTGTAGAGGAGCTAGCCTCCTTCCCCCATTCCGACAGTAGGAAAACCTTAAACAGGTTTCACTTCTGTCGACACTATCTACTTCTATTCGTGGCAGCTCGGCACCAATACACTTGCAGGAGGTAAATAGCACATTTAGCTAGCTAGAAAACATTAATAACCAGCTACCAATTCCTTTAGCAACTGTAGTAGTTGTAAAATGAGGGTGAATGAATTCAAAACAAATCCCATGGCCTCCTTATCTCAGCCCTTGCACAGTAATCTTTAAACTAAAAACATTATTTGTATATACATGGCAGAGCTATGCTCTTAATCAGAGCCCTCATATAACATTATATTTCCTTCTGTTCATATGAATGCACAAAAGCTTGTTTTTGTCAAAAATAGTAAGCAAAACTTCTCTTTCTCTCCCTGCACTGCCATCTCGTCTTTCAAAAAGTTTCCGAGGTCAAAGTGTCAAAGAAAACCTTGCTCTGAGCCCTGCTAGGCTGCTAAATGCAGAACTCGACCTTTAACCCTTACCAGCTGTCCTATTTTGTGCAAGGCTTTCCATGCGGTTTTCCAATTCAAAGCAACTATGAAGAATCACAGCTGAAAGGCAGTCCTGTTCATGCCTGTTTGCCAGTAATTTAGAGGTACGCTTAATAACTTCTGCTGGTTTCTATATTTAGTTTCATTTGTGTGCATTGTGCGGTGTGCTTTTTCAGCAGTATAGAGGTCAGCGGTTCATTCTATACCTACATGTGTGCATTTACTGAAGCCTGAGATCAGCTTGAAACCTGCCCTGAGTGGCTATTAGACCGTGAATTTTGCCCCATTTTGACTTTGGTGTTAGGGGCACTTAAAAAGGAATAACCTACAATGTTTTGGAATATTAGTCATTCCCAGAGTGTCCTCTACATATCCCAGAGATGGGGGATCAGAAATGTATAAGGTACACTCTTATAACAAGCATTGGCATAGCCAATAGGTCTCGCCTTTGGGACCTAATAAGTGTTTAGCCATGCAGCATATAATCGTGGGTGCAATGCCACCAGGGATTTGATAGCAATACAAATACTACATACTGGGTCTTGCAGTCTTGTTCTAGGTTTCCCTACAGTAATAGCGCATAGATAAATTAATTTAGGGCTTTGAAAGGGATGAAAAACTTGGGGGTTTCTCAAGGGGTTATGGCCTATATAATTAAGGTTGTGACTTAAAAACACCTAAGCTAAAAACTTGTGCTTAGCATAGTAAGCCTCCTGACTGGTATTTTGCAATTTCTATTAATGCATTCAGATATATAATACAGCAAGTAACATTGGGCCATATTATCAAGAACTGCTTTAGTGGCAGGAAACAGCAGCTAAAGTGGCGATAAGAGGCTTGATAATATGCCCTTGTGAATTTCTATAGAAGCCCAGGTTCTGCAGCATGTGAATGTGCAGTATAAAAGGTGACTTTGGTCTGAAAGCACAGATTATCAGCAAAAGACTGTTTTAGAAGGAGTGGGACCCCACACAGGAGCCCCACGAACCTCACACATTAGCAGCATGATGGGGAGAAGGGGTGTTTCACTGGGTGTAAAATACTACTTTTAAAATGCATTTTGTCTCACTTTTGATGGAGATACTAGTCTCTAAAAAGTAGTTCCTTAATACTTCTGCAAGGTCATTTATATGATGAAGCAGTGAGAAAATAGAACAAATGAAACAATCTATCATGAATGAAAATATGAATGGAAAGAAGGATGGAGCGAAGGATGAATGTATGAAGAGAAGGATGGAATGATGATGGAAGAATTGATGGGTGTGTGGGTCTATGGATTGATGGATTGTTGGTTGGATAGAGATGGATGAATGGATGGATGGATGAAGAGAAGGAATGATGGATATGGAAAGGAAGGAACAATAGATGTCTAAAATTTTTGAGGAAGGGCACCCTTTGCTAGATTGAGATGGGGAAGGGTGGAGAGACAGGCAGTCAGCTGGACTGTCAAAGGCACAAAATCAGAGGTAAAAAGGTTAGGAACAGTCTGCAGGTCAGAGGCTGCGACCATTCCTTGCTCGCTCTCTTCTCAGACGTCATGTGCCATTTGGTGTAGTTATGGACATCACGCTGTCAGGGAAAATGCAGGCCAGGAGTGGCCGGAGCTAAGCAACATCTTGCTCCCAAGCCACAGTTTGTAAACCCCTCAATGAAAGTTTATGGCCTACAGTAAACCAGGATAAATAGGTGAGGCAATATAAAGTAGTCCACTTCAAACAAGCATAACTCCGGAAGATGGGCAGGCTTGTGATGCTTAAAAAGAAAGGAAAAAAATCTAACTAAGACCGCAGACTAGCCTTCTTCTTGAACCTGCATTAAACCAGTACTTTATTAAAGTACAGAACTCCTAATATAAAAACAAAACAAGACATTTTTGGTCTAATGCAAGAAGCAAATACACCAACGCTCACACTGAGACAGATTAGATATCCTAGTCTCATGTAATCTACAATGAATGCTATATCCCCAAACAAGGTTGTGATCATTCCACTAGTCCCGCGCACTGCTCAAGAAGGTTGCGGAAAAACCCCCTTCAAAACATAAGGAAAAAAGGGCATAGTGATGTGAGATAATTGCAAGTAATGGACAATGGGAGTACCAACACAAGGAATTTAACTGTCTGGAAAACAAGAATGCCTAATCTTTGCATTCCATTTTAATATTTGTAGTCACATTTTTGGATAAAACTCTTAGTGTTTTGTTGCAGCGAAAAATCACAGAAAAAAAGAATATATACAATGGTATGGCAGATCTTACCAACTAAACCCACTTCTATTTAAATCCAGGATGACGTACAAAAAAGTGAGGTAAAGAAAACAGACACACAGGGCAATAGCTTTGTTTTACAGACCACAAACATCACCCATTCTAAAGGGAGCAGCAAATTCATGTTTCTGGGCCATAAAGTGTTTGCCAGCGGTAATTCAATGTGATGGCATGCACAGCTGGAGGTGATAGGGAGAAGAAATTTTAAATTAACCGTGACCTTTGTTAAGACATGAACGTACCCCACAGTATGTGCGGTGTGAGAAGCAATTGAGAATACGGGGCAGATAGCAGTTTTAGTGCTCCACCCCCTGCCAGTTGACTGTCTATGGTAGCCCTACAAACAGCATCAGAAAACAAGCCTTGTCTGCCTAGCGCTATTGCCTTCTTGCTGGACATTGATCATGTGCCTGTGCGTACAGAATGACAGTGCAACTTTTCCTTTTGGGGTATTCACGTGATAGGCTTGTGGTGGGGAAGAGAAGAGTGGAATTAAAAATGTGTTTTAGAAGAAGACTTTGACGCACGCTCTTGTCTCCCTCCTCCCGCACTACTCAGTTGCTGACAGTGTGAGAGCGACATGGGTGCATGTGCAGGAGGACAAAGCACTAGGAGCCGCTTCAACATGGGAGAAACACTAAGCTCCAGCACAGTGCATAAATAAACAGACACACGGCGCATGCAGGAGGACACTGCAATGCCGCACGGCAATAAAAAAACAAAAAAGCATAAATAAACAGACACAGGGCGCATGCAGGAGGACACTGCAATGCCGCACGGCAATAAAAAAACTAAAAAGCATAAATGAACAGACACAGGGCACATGGAGGAGGACACTGTAACACTCTGCAGCATTGGCCACGAAAGTCATCGCGATCACGATCGCTGTGAAGGGGAAAGTGATCGCGACGACGGGCTACAACATGCAAGTGATGCGCGCGCAAGCGCACGTTCTATCAAGCTGGTCGCCCCTTCGGGAGCACTTCCCAAAGCCTCTACTAAATGTCTCTCCGAGCAACGCATGCGCGCTGACTCATCGAGACCTAAAAATTAGTTTTGTACGCCTGGGTGAAGTGACTTTTTCCATTTTAGTTTCCCCCATTACGGTAAAACGATTCTTAAATTAAACTTTGATGCTAGGAGTTTACAGTATGATAATTATTAGGCTTTATAGAGATTAAAAAACAAATTTAGAGCACTTATTTTTAATGAACATTTTTTCATATAATCAAAATTCCCCTTTTTCATAATTATTTTTCTTTATTAACACCAACCCTGTTGATGGTTGCACATATGAAAAGCAATCTTCATTCCCACTTCTCTTCACAATGTATTCATGTATAACCCTAAGCACAGAAGCCTTACTGGAAACATGAAAATTCTACGCCACGTGTTTAAGGACAGTTATTATTTAACATCAAAACCACGGATGTGCTTAATTAAATTGGCATTAAGAAAGGAAAATCCCTACTTTAAAATTTGTGTCTGTTATCCTAAATAAAGAAACTGTTTTTTTGTAACTTTTAAAATTATTCTGTAATACAGGCTTTTATACCAGGTTTATACTAACTTAAAGTCTAGTTGACTCAGCAGTTTCCTTGTGGCTTGCGGTCAGGAATAGCCATGTGCTATTGACGCAGCTGTTGCTGTGACCAGCAGGTGTCAAATTCTCACGCCTTTCAAGTCAGCACAAAGCTATCATTCTGTAATGCTGTGTTTATTTCAGCAACAACCAATTCATTCAGATGATGTGAATGCCTTTTAATATCTAATTCAATGTATCTAAGGAAAATTCTGTAACTTTTGCATTTTAGTCCTAATTATTGCAAATCAAACAATTTAGTTTTTTCCCTTCCTTTCAAGGAGGCCTATTTTAATCCTGTTGAATGTGAATTCTATTTTATCTGTAGCATTGTTGCAATTTGCACATATCTATAGTGGCTTACTTTGTCAATTTTAATGATAGCGTGCAGCTATTTAGCATATGTTACATAATTAATTTCTGGATATTTATTTAATATGTAACTAATTAAATAACATTTTGTATAACAGAATGATGACAAAAAAAAAAACACATTGAGCTCATTCCAGACATTTACAGAAGGGGGCCATACACCTCAGAACACACAATACAATGCGCTTAAGGCTAGCAATCCTTACATAAAGAGCGCAATCGATATTTACTCACACAATTACCACCGATGTCAAACCACAAACCACATAGACATTTAAACACACGATTAACCCACAAATCAACACTTAGGACACAAACAAAAGACAGCCCACAATCTGTACTTAAACCAAACAATTTGTAAATACTAATTGTAAGTCATATTTACAAGAAAAGCTTCTCAAAAGTAGTCAAAAAGGCTGCACAAAAAACAGCCCAAAAACGGTTCCATGTTTAAGAAGCCAAAATACACCAAATTTGCTAGTTTTAGCTGGTAGAACACTCAAAAAGCGCTCTGCATATCTCCACTTATAAAAGTTTAAAGTGCACAAATCAGGATCCTTTTTTATGTACATATTTAATTCCATGGGGTATGTAGTCACCAAGGAAGAAATACGTTTTTATATCTAAACCTATTTAAGTATCCCCTCTAGGGGAGCCGGCTGATTCCATTCTAGTTCCATAATGGTACCTCCAAAAAATCAACACATTTTACGATGTGTGCTAAGAACAGGCATGCAAAAAATATTGCAGAATATTCACTATTATGCGCAAAGTAGCACTTACCTCAATGTGTGCCGTTCAAGTTTTATAAAAAGTAGAGAAAAATCTTCTCATTACCTGTCTATATAAATTGCAATTCATATATATCCAAATTCCAAATATTTGCCAATTTCCATACAATTCTAAAACCAAAAAGCGTTGCAACAAACGACCTTTCTAAGCACAAATCTCCAACCTCTCACTGCCAAGTTCTGAATGACCTAAGTATCGTTTAGAATACTCACGCCAAAAGGGTTCTCAGTGTGCCTGGGCGGTAAATTCGGTTTCGCTTGCGGAATTTGGGTGATTTCGCTTTCCGCAGAGAACGCGTAGTTGCCAAAATTCTGCGATCCGCGGCTTCACAGAATTTTTGCTTGTTTGCGCTTTCAAAATGCGGGTCGCTAGATATTTCTCCCTGAGCACGCAAACAGCGTTCGCAAACTGGAAAAAAGCAAACTGGAAAAAAGCATCGCGAACACGCGGAAAAAGCAATTCCGTGTGTTTGCAGAACTTTTGCGTACTCATGGAGGTTTTATGCCGTTTTGCGGAGCTTTGCGTTGCACAACTACGCAAATTCCTCCCCTAGTTCTCAGTCAGGAGCGGTAAATATTTGGAGGACCAAATCAGGAAGACCAGAAATATACTGGGCTGCAAGACAGAGAATCTCAAGAATCTCTGTGGACAGGGTATCTCCTTAGTAATGTCCGGCCTGTCCTCCTCAGTAGATTCCTGCCTCCTGTCAAGACCACTCCCTTGGATAACCGCTTCTCTGAAGAGGTCCACGTCAGGCGCCATTTGAAGAAATATAAACCTCCTATAGGTGTTCACTGATTCACCTAGTCCTTTTAACCAACAAAGAAGAAATTGGCACAGAAGCTGTAATGTTATTTCACATGAATTTGTAACGTGCACAGCTACTCATGAGTATCCTGGCGCGGAGCCTAGTGGGGAGGGAGGGAGGGTGAAATGCTAGCCGGAGAATAGACACATTTTCAACTCCCTCCTGAACACAACTGGATCCTGGAAAGTGCGTAAAGCGAGGGGAAAAGTGTTCCAGGCCGCCGCCGTCCTCACTTTAAAGGAGCTGCCCCCTAGTCTCTGAAACTTAAAACGGGGGATCAGAGCA
Source organism: Lissotriton helveticus (assembly GCF_964261635.1). Classification (NCBI taxonomy): domain Eukaryota; kingdom Metazoa; phylum Chordata; class Amphibia; order Caudata; family Salamandridae; genus Lissotriton; species Lissotriton helveticus. The sequence continues at coordinate 1,714,849,165 of NC_136069.1, forward strand.
TAGCAGAGGGACGAGGACCGCAAAGCACGTGCAGGGACATCAAAGGAAAAGCGCCTCTGTAGATAGAGAGGACCACAATCGTGCAGGGCCAAAGTCAAGGATTTAAATTTCACTTTCTCCCTCAAAGGGAGCCAGTGAAAAGAGCGTAGCTCCTACCGGACACTGTTACCAGCTGGAATGGCCAACAAAAGTCTGGCTGCTGTTTTCTGAACCACCTGCAGTTTTTTCAACAGGTACCCAGGAACACCAGCATAAAGGGCATTGGCATAATCCAGCCTAGACAGGATCAGCGCGCAGGTAACAGTTTTCCTCGCTGCTAGAGGGAGGAAGGGGAAGAATCTTCTGAGGGTTTTAAGTTGGCCAAAACAACATACAGCCAGCTTGTTGATGTGAGTCGAAAAAGAGAGACGTTCATCAAACCATACCCCCAGGTATTTTACTGCATTTCTTGATGGGGTCGGAAAAGGAAACCCAGGATGCCAAAGGTCCTCTCTAAAATTGGGGGGGAATTTGCCAAAGAGCAGAACCTCCGATTTTTCTTTATTCCATTTCAGCTCTGCCTCAGCCAACCATTTCAAAATGGAGGACAGGCAGAGATGTACCAGTAGTACCATGTCTATATCTGGGTATCATCTGCATATGAATAAACAAAATAGAATCCACTCAGAGGGTGGCAGTGATCCCTAAGGTGATGGGGAACACACAGTGTTGTTTAAATGCCCCTCACACACCAGCAGGCCCCTTGGTGTCATGCTTCATCATTGGGGCCTTCGCATCCCTCTACGGGATGCGGCGTGCTACGACTCACGGCTACATAGGAGCACAAAGTAGTGAACTATGTGAGGGTGTGTGTATACTGGGGGAAGAGTGTGAGTGAGGTGAGGTGAAAAAAGTGAGTAAAAAATACCTGGCACGTAGGAAAACAATTATTTATTATGTCCTCGGCTGGTATTAATAAAAGGTGCAGAATCTGGTTGATAATATACGTACTAGGGTATATCAACCATCAGTGTGTCAACATGTTTCGGAGCGCAAGGCTCCTTCTTCAGGACGAGGATATGCACTCTATCCTCACCTTACTCAAATGAGAATGTGAAAGTGTTTGAAAATTAATAAAAAATAAATGTGTAATGTACCTATCAGTGTTTATAAATAGGTATGTTCGTTGCGCCCAATTGGCGTTTGAAAAAACCTGTGAAAAAAAAGACATAATAAATATACTAGTCGGATGTCCAGGAACATAGAGAACATAATAGTCGGATATCCAGGAACTGAAGAAGAAATTTCTCTCCTAATTAGATAAGTGTAAACAACAGAACATAAATGGGGGTCTGGTACCCTGAAAAAGAAGACACTTGAGAAGGACATGTAAACATAAACACATAGACATACATCATAAATGTAATCTCCCTTGGTGGGTGGAGGGAGAATGTGGTAAGGGTAAAGGCTTACTTATTTTCAAAATTCAGATGGCTTCATGAGCCTATACGTGGTATTGGGGGTATCTTCCCTCGTTGCCTGGTAAACAACCTAAAAGATAGTAAAGGCTGCATTGTAGGTGGTGGATAGAAGGGATAAACAGAAAAATATATATAAGGCTGCTGATGCACAATGCGCCTCTTCGTTTTTCACAACCCCACTCACGGTTACTGCATGGTTCAATCTCCTGCCTTCCCCTCAACGCGGCTCCGATGAAGTGAGCAGTAGGCGAGAAGACTGGTTATTTATACTCTTCATTGTGGTAATTAGTGAAGGCAAATTGGGTAATGAATCTCGGTCGTATGCCCAAATACGGCAGCAAACGCCCTGCCGTTTCCGGTGTTGACGCGATCCATGAAGGTTTGCGCTGGACGTTACTGCGCCTGTCTGAGGGGATAGCCCATCGTCAGATGCGCACGCGTGAACCCGGGACTGACGGCGCATGCGCGAGAGTGCCACACTGAGCTCTCGCGCATGGGCAGTCCCGATTGACGGATCTTTTTTTCGGTGCATTGTGTGAATGAGTATCAGAGGAAAGGCAAGCAATCCTTGATAAAATATACTGATAACGAGGGTGAAAAGTCGCCTCACTGCTCTGGGGGAATATTAAGTTGGCAAAAGGAAATCTTAGAAATGGTCAGAAAATTTATATAGTGGGAAATAACGCCAAAGTTGATTTTGGGGCGTTCAATGTACAGAACCCACACTGGTGACCCTGTCTTCGGACATAGTCTTATATATTGGATCATAGATATAAGGTCTGTATGGGTAATCTGATAGATAAAGAATGGGTGCCAATATACTCAAGGAGGTCACACCTTGTTGTATTACACTCTTCATAACCTGAATACAGATTCTGGAGTTAGCGTAGTTGGCTCCAAGGAATCGAGTCATTGAGCCCTGAGGTGTCTGTGCCAAGACGAAACACCCAACGTTGCTCTTTTTCCAATAACCCTATCTCTGAAGGTAGCTGTTCGATCACTGTCCAGTGCAACTCATTGACACAGTGTTGAAGTTCAAGGAAGTGGGCTGACATTTTTGTTGTTGACTTCTTGCACCTAATGTTGCTTTTGTGCTCATTAATCCTTACTTTGACTTGTCTCGTGGTCATTCCCACATACTCCTTTTTGCAGGGACATGTGATCAGGTAGACCACATTTCTACTATTGCAGTTCATAAAGGTACGTTGTTCCCAACTAGTGCCATTAGTAAAGTTGAGAGTCTGGTTCTTCTTGGTAAGGTGACAGCTGTTGCAATTGCCACACGGATGGTGCCCTTTTACCCCTTGTAGTCTTGTCCCAACCCTGTCATCCAGAAGGCTATGAAGAGAGCTAGGAATAATAACCGTGATGCTCTCCTTGAAGACAAGCCCACAAAAGATGATCAGATGTGTAGAACAGTCTGTGTCACTACCTATAGCCCAGTAACCAACCAAGTGGCGAAACTGGTGAATAGACATTGGCGCATACTCACGAGTGGCACACTATCCCTTGAGAAACCACTGTTCGCCCACAGGCGTGGTAGGAATCTTAAAGACATGCTTGTCCATACAAGACCCCCTCCACACAGAGTGGAACAAACAAGACTACAAGGGGTAAAAGGGCACCATCCGTGTGGCAAATGCAAAAGCTGTCACCTTACCAAGAAGAGCCAGACTCTCAACTTTACTAATGGCACTAGTTGGGAACAACGTACCTTTACGAACTGCAATAGTAGAAATGTGGTCTACCTGATCACATGTCACTGCAAAAAGGAGTATGTGGGAATGACCACGAGACAAGTCAAAGTAAGGATTAATGAGCACAAAAGCAACATTAGGTGCAAGAAGTCAACAACAAAAATGTCAGCCCACTTCCTTGAACTTCAACACTGTGTCAATGAGTTGCACTGGACAGTGATCGAACAGCTACCTTCAGATATAGGGTTATTGGAAAAAGAGCAACGTTGGGTGTTTCGTCTTGGCACAGACACCTCAGGGCTCAATGACTCGATTCCTTGGAGCCAACTACGCTAACTCCAGAATCTGTATTCAGGTTATGAAGAGTGTAATACAACAAGGTGTGACCTCCTTGAGTATATTGGCACCCATTCTTTATCTATCAGATTACCCATACAGACCTTATATCTATGATCCAATATATAAGACTATGTCCGAAGACAGGGTCACCAGTGTGGGTTCTGTACATTGAACGCCCCAAAATCAACTTTGGCGTTATTTCCCACTATATAAATTTTCTGACCATTTCTAAGATTTCCTTTTGCCAACTTAATATTCCCCCAGAGCAGTGAGGCGACTTTTCACCCTCGTTATCAGTATATTTTATCAAGGATTGCTTGCCTTTCCTCTGATACTCATTCACACAATGCACCGAAAAAAAGATCCGTCAATCGGGACTGCCCATGCGCGAGAGCTCAGTGTGGCACTCTCGCGCATGCGCCGTCAGTCCCGGGTTCTCGCGTGCGCATCTGACGATGCGCTATCCCCTCAGACAGGCGCAGTAACGTCCAGCGCAATCCTTCATGGATCGCGTCAACACCGGAAACGGCAGGGCGTTTGCTGCCGTATTTGGGCATACTTCCGAGATTCATTACCCAATTTGCCTTCACTAATTACCACAACGAAGAGTATAAATAGCCAGTCTTCTCGCCTACTGCTCACTTCATCGGAGCCGCGTTGAGGGGAAGGCAGGCGATTGAACCATGCAGTAACCGTGAGTGGGGTTGTGAAAAACGAAGAGGCGCATTGTGCATCAGCAGCCTTATATATATTTTTCTGTTTATCCCTTCTATCCACCACCTACAATGCAGCCTTTACTATCTTTTAGGTTGTTTACCAGGCAACGAGGGAAGATACCCCCAATACCACGTATAGGCTCATGAAGCCATCTGAATTTTGAAAATAAGTAAGCCATTACCCTTACCACATTCTCCCTCCACCCACCAAGGGAGATTACATTTATGATGTATGTCTATGTGTTTATGTTTACATGTCCTTCTCAAGTGTCTTCTTTTTCAGGGTACCAGACCCCCATTTATGTTCTGTTGTTTAACCTTATCTAATTAGGAGAGAAATTTCTTCTTCAGTTCCTGGACATCCGACTATTATGTTCTCTATGTTCCTGGACATCCGACTAGTATATTTATTATGTCTTTTTTTTCACAGGTTTTTTCAAACGCCAATTGGGCGCAACGAACATACCTATTTATAAACACTGATAGGTACATTACACATTTATTTTTTATTAATTTTCAAACACTTTCACATTCTCATTTGAGTAAGGTGAGGATAGAGTGCATATCCTCGTCCTGAAGAAGGAGCCTTGCGCTCCTAAACATGTTGACACCCTGATGGTTGATATACCCTAGTACGTATATTATCAACCAGATTCTGCACCTTTTATTAATACCAGCCGAGGACATAATAAATAATTGTTTTCCTACGTGCCAGGTATTTTTTACTCACTTTTTTCACCTCACCTCACTCACACTCTTCCCCCAGTATACACACACCCTCACATAGTTCACTACTTAGAGCTCCTACGTAGCCGTGAGTCGTAGCACGCCGCATCCCGTAGAGGGATGCGAAGGCCCCAATGATGAAGCATGACACCAAGGGGCCTGTTGGTGTGTGAGGGGCATTTAAACAACACTGTGTGTTCCCCATCACCTTAGGGATCACTGCCACCCTCTGAGTGGATTCTATTTTGTTTATTCATAATGCCTAGGGAGACTGAATCCACTTCCCTCTCTCTCCCCCCTTTTGTTGTATCTTATCATCTGCATATGCCATCACCTTAGCCCCCAACTCCTCCGCCAGATAGATCAGCGGTGTAACATATATGTTAAAGAGAAGGGGGCTAAGGGAGGGACCCTGAGGGACACCCATAGATGCCGATTGAGGGGCGGAGGAGGAAGGAGAAATCCAGATCTGCTCGACAAGCTCATCCAGAAATGATCGAAACCAATCCTACACGACATCTGCCAGACCAATCTAAACCAAACGGGAAAGAAGAAGTGCGTGTGGTACCGTGTCGAACGTCGCCAAGAGGTCAAGCTAAATAAAACTGCTCTCCCGCCGGCGTCCAGACACTCCTGAATGGCTTCCGCCACCTCCACCAGCACCGTTTCTGTGCTATGTGATGCCCTGAACCCTGATTGCGTAGGGTGCAGGAGCATCTCCCTTTCCACAAAGTCGGTCAACTGCTTATTGACCACCTTCTCACACATTTTCGCCATGGCAGGAAGGAGGGAGATAGGACTGTCATTCCCTGGGCAGAGGGGATCCAGTGATGGTTTTTTTAGAAGAGGGAGGATCTTGGCCTCTTTCCAAGCCCGTGGAGCCACCCCTTTCTGGAGAGACAGATTTATAATGGTGGTTACCTTCGTGTTGATATCCTCGGCAACTGCTGCCAGTGTCCTTGCTGGACAAGGGTCCAAGGGTGAGCTTGACTTCAGTCCCTTCAGGATTTTGTAACACTCCAAAGGGTCCACCATCCTAAAAGCGGACCAGGAGGGGAATGTACCAGCAGAGTGACGTTGCAAAGGTATGTCCATACTGCTAATGCAGGGAATAAATGTTGCTTGAATCGCCCAAATCTTTTCCCTAAAATAGCAGGAGAGGGTGTTACACCAGGAAGGTGAGGATAACGGCACACTTGCCTGAGCCATCGGAGGCGTGAAGCTCTGGACAATCGCAAAGATTACTTTAGAGCTGTTACTAGCTGAATCGATGCGGGCAGAGAAGAATTGCCCTTTGGCAAGCGTAACCGCTGCATAATATATTTTCTGCTGGGTTCTGAGTTTCTGCTTGTCAGCTGAGCAATAACCATTCCTCCGCTCGAGAACCTTACAGTCATGCTTCAAAGTTTTAAGAGTAGGGTTAAACAATGGCTTGGATGGTGACTCCCTCGCCAGCCTGGCTGGACTACACGGAGCCACAGTGGCTACCACCGTTGATACCAAACTGGAGAATATAAAAATAGCATGTTTATTTATCTCAGATGAGGGAGATTGCGTCACACAGTACCCTCAGGTCACTGTAGGAGGCATTCTAAGGAGTACAGAGAGCAGGGGCCTTGGGTATGCATAGGTTACATAGTCAGCATAAAACCAAAGGGAGGTCCTGGCACATACCAGCATGCAAAATGACTAATATGGGTATACAAAATGTGCTTGCTCAACAAAGTGGGAGGAGAGACATTTCTCCTTACATCAGCAAGAATAGCCTGACAGTTCTATACTAGGAGCAGGTGCATTCTATAAGCTAGTCCTTTCTGAGCATGTGCAAGGCTCTGGCTAACTAAATGGCTGACAAGTACAAAATGGCTTTCAGCTCATGCTAACAGGGATCCCTGCAATATTTAACAGACATGCCAGGCACATCAGGGCATGTCCTACCTTATACATACAATGCACCCTTCCTTAGGGCCTATCTTAGGAGTGACTAATATGTAGAAAAGGGAAGGTTTAGGGACTGGCAAGTGGGTGCACTTGCCAAGTTGACATGGAAGTCACAGACTGCACACAGGCCTTGGAATGGCAGGCCAGAGTCATACTTTACAATCTGCTTCTGTGGGTGGCACAACCAGTGCTGCAAGCCCACCGGCAGCATTTGATTAACAGGCCCTGGACAAACATGGTGCACTGTACTGGGGTCTGATAAGTAAATCTAATAAGCCAATCATGGAGTTACTAATCCAATACAACAATTTACCATAGGGAGCACTTTCACTTTGGCACCGAATAGCAGTGGCAAAGTGCCCAAATCATCTAGACCAGCAAAGAACATTGCAAAAATACAGGAGGCAACAGCAAAAAATGGAAGGGAGACCCACGCCAAAGGTGCCAGGTATAACACGTGTCCCCTCCAGCTGAAATATAGGGAGAACTACTCTCCCCTTGGGAGTTCTCTTCACTAAGGCTGATAAATCTGGACAGACCATCAGCATTGGCATGTTATGTTATGTTACTGTGGGTTTTGTAAAGCGCTCAGCTGATCCGAAGAGCGTCCCGACGCTGTAGATCATTACACAAATACCAGCAACTAACAAGACAGCCAAAGCGGCACTAAAAATCCACAAGAACAACTTACAGGGCAAAAAGATGAGTTTTAAGTCCCTTTCTAAAGGTAGACAAATTGGAGCACGTTCGCAACATCAGGGGCAGAGTGTTCCAAAGACGGGGGCCAGGTAACTAAAAGAGCGACCTCCACAACGAATATGTCTCACTGCCGGCACGATTGCATTGGCCTGGGAAGCCGACCTCAAGGGTCTAGATGGAAGATAGAAGTTGACCCTTCGCTGCAGATAGCCAGCGCCGAAATTGTGTAGCGCCTTAAAAGCTGTGGTTAAGGTCTTAAAAGAGATGCGCTTTCGAATCGGCAGCCAATGCAGAGTAACAAGGAGGTTGCTAGCCCTGGCTCTTCTGGTAAGACCAAAGATTGCCCTGGCTGCCGAATTTTGGACTACCTGCAGGCGGGTCAGCAGATATTCAGAAAACCCAAATAAAGGATGTTGGCATAGTCCAGGCGTGAGCCTATCAAGGCCTGCACCGTTATCCTCTTGTGCTCCAAAGATAGGTACGGCAGAAACTTTCTCAACATCCTTAGGATGGCGAAGCACTTCCCCGTCAGGCCAGCTACCTGGGCCTTGAAGGAGAGGGTGTTATCAACCAGCATGCCCAGATTCTTATCTGTAACAGAATCGCTGGCAGGGGGGAACATGGCCGAAGGCCACCAGTGCTTCCATCTCGGGTCGGCGGGACAACCAAAAAACAATATCTCGAATTTGTCTGAGTTGCATTTGAGGCCGCTTTTCCCGAACCAATCAAACACAAACTCCAGACACTTCCGGATGGCCGCTCCGTCGAAGTCACAGCCCCTGTCACAAGTGAACAGAAGCTGTGTATCATCCGCATAGGAGACGATCTGAGCCCCTAGCTCCTCTACTCACGCCGCTAAAGGTGTCATAAAGATGTTAAAAAGAGAGGGGCTGAGTATGGAGCCCTGCGGGACCCCCACCTCAAGCTGCGGCATAGGGGCGGAGAAGGGGGAGCCCAGATCGTTTGTCTGCGGTCGGACAAGAAAGATTGAAACCATTCGAACACCGTTCCCCTCAGGCCAATCTCCCAGAGTCTTGTCAGGAGAAGGTCGTGGGGAACAGTGTCGAAGGCCGCCGACAGATCAAGCATGATGAGCAAGGCCTTTCCACCCCTGTCCAAAGTTTCCTTCACAGCCTCGGTCACCTCGAGTAGAGCGGTTTCTGTACTCAGGTTAGATCTAAACCCGGACTGTGACTGATGTAACAAGGAATTGACCTCTAGAAAGTTGGCTAGGGTGGTGTGTACATGCTTTTCCGCTATTTTGGCCAAAGCGGGCAGCAACGAGATTGGCCTGTAGTTGGAATGCAATTTGGCATCTGCATTCGGCTTTTTAATAAGGGGAAGGACTAGGGCCTGATTCCAAGATGAGGGGACTTTGCCCGAACTCAGAGATGAGTTAATAATAGGGTTGATGATAGAGTTAAGAGCAGGAGCCAAGGTCGCAAGACACTTGGCGGGGCAAGGGTCAAGTGGAGAGCCAGATTTCAAGTTGGACAAGAGGTCAAGCGAGGCATGAAGCTCTAAAACAGGAAAGCAGTCAAGAGTAGGACCCGAAGTATCCGTGTCCAATGCAGATGAGTGTAACCAGGGATTAAGAGAGCCGTCGGCCACAGAGCCGGAATCCGAGATGTTATGAGCTCCTTGCAAGGCCGACTGGATGGTACGAATTTTATTAGTGAAAAATGCTGCAAGCTCCATAATCCATGGTTCCGAGAAGACAAACGTGGGAGTACAGCAGGAAGGAGAGATAAACTCTTTAACAATCTTAAAGATCTCTTTGCAGGAGTTATCTGCTTCCACAATCCTTTTAGCTAAAAATGATTTTTTCTCTGCTGTGATCTCCCGATGATATTCCCTCACTGCTTCTCTATAAGACTGCTTAGCAGATGTATCATACTGCCTCTGCCAAATTCTCTCCAGCCTCTTGCAGTGCCTTCTCTTACCAGCCAAGGCAGCAGAAAACCACGGGGCCGACGCTCTTGCCAGTTCTGATCTGACCTGGCAGAGTGGTGCCAAGGCTTCCAAACGTGCAGTGAGCCATTTCTGAAAACACACTACATCGTCCTCCAACCTGCCTGTGAAAACACAAGGATAGGTTTCTAAGGCCCGAGTAAGCATGGCTGGGGTGACTTTGTGGAAGGCTCTAGGCATACGTGCTATTTGCCGCTGCACATTGCGAGCGGACGCTAAATGATGTACTATCACAAAGTCCGCTAGGAAATGGTCCGACCAGAGGACTGGGGCAAGGGAGGAGAGGGACACCGGAACGGTCGAGAAGATTTGATCTAAAATGTGCCCTTTCTCGTGTGTAGGTGCCTGCAAGTACATATGAAATCCCACCGAAGATGTCATATCCAGGAATTTTTGCACTTCAGGATCCTCAACCTTATCCATGTGGATGTTAAAATCCCCTAGGATTAGGCAGTGTTTTGCCCTAAGACTGAGTGTGGAAATAATCGAGAACAAATCCTCGGTGAAAGAGCAGAGAGGGCCAGGAGGTCTATAAAGCAAGAGCCCAAAGCAGGATTGATGGGAGGAGAGGGCCAAGGAGAAGGCTAGGGTCTCACAGCCTGGTAGGTCATCCACAGGCAGGATAGTACATGGAATGTGCCTCTTAATAATGAGCGCCACTCCACCTCCCCTGCCCTTACTTCTGTCTCGATGGAAAACAGCATGCGTAGGAGGGATGGCGATGGTCAGATCAGGTTCCGATCCCTCACCGAGCCATGTCTCCGTGAGAAAGAGACAATCCGTTTCATCGTGTGTTAGAAGATTATGGATGTCAAGAGCATGTTGGGGAAGGGACCTGGTGTTTAATAATGCACATTTGCTGCCTAAAGGGGGGAGCTTGCACGGAGGGGTTTCGGTAAAACCAGGAATCCACCCGCACATGAAACATTTAGTAATAGCCCCTGCGGAATAGGGGATGACTCGCTGACATGGAGCAGTATGTGTATTATAGGTCAAAAGTTCCTCTTTAGTGTACATCCTGCTAAGTGCTAAATGAGACCCGCCTGGCTCGCGCCCCGAGCGCCTCCAGGACGCTGACGGGCGCAGACGGGCTGACTCAAGCGAGACTCCGGCGCAGGGACGGCGCTCTCGCAAACGCGACCGCTAGCGCGGGAGACAACCGTTTCCTTTTATGTGGGACCCTAGAGCGCTCACACCGCTCTAGCCCACACTCAAGATGGCCGCCGTGGGAGGAAATCCCTGACCCCGGTCTGAAGCCCTAACGGCAGCTAGAGCCGTGACAAAGTGGCGATAATGCGTGCAAGTGGCCTAAGAGTATGCTGTATGCAATACAGAGTGGAAATAAACAGTTTTTAAAATACGATAAAAACAAGCAGAATTACTCGCACAGCTCGTGAATAAAAGTAGCATGCTCAGCACTTCACAGGTAGCGTTTCTACCTGATATCTGAGATAAGATCTCGCGAACGCTGTCCCTGGGCTCCTTTTATGTGGGACACTAGAGCGCTCACACCGCTCTAGCCCACACTCAAGATGGCCGCCGTGGGAGGAAATCCCTGACCCCGGTCTGAAGCCCTAACGGCAGCTAGAGCCGTGACAAAGTGGCGATAATGCGTGCAAGTGGCCTAAGAGTATGCTGTATGCAATACAGAGTGGAAATAAACAGTTTTTAAAATACGATAAAAACAAGCAGAATTACTCGCACAGCTCGTGAATAAAAGTAGCATGCTCAGCACTTCACAGGTAGCGTTTCTAGCTGATATCTGAGATAAGATCTCGCGAACGCTGTCCCTGGGCTCCTTTTATGTGGGACACTAGAGCGCTCACACCGCTCTAGCCCACACTCAAGATGGCCGCCGTGGGAGGAAATCCCTGACCCCGGTCTGAAGCCCTAACGGCAGCTAGAGCCGTGACAAAGTGGCGATAATGCGTGCAAGTGGCCTAAGAGTATGCTGTATGCAATACAGAGTGGAAATAAACAGTTTTTAAAATTACGATAAAAACGAGCAGAATTACTCGCACAGCTCGTGAATAAAAGTAGCGTGCTCAGCGCTTCACAGGTAGCGTTTCTAGCTGATATCTGAGATAAGATCTCGCGAACGCTGTCCCGGGGCTCCTTTTATGTGGGACACTAGAGCGCTCACACCGCTCTAGCCCACACTCAAGATGGCCGCCGTGGGAGGAAATCCCTGACCCCGGTCTGAAGCCCTAACGGCAGCTAGAGCCGTGACAAAGTGGCGATAATGCGTGCAAGTGGCCTAAGAGTATGCTGTATGCAATACAGAGTGGAAATAAACAGTTTTTAAAATTACGATAAAAACTAGCAGAATTACTCGCACAGCTCGTGAATAAAAGTAGCGTGCTCAGCGCTTCACAGGTAGCGTTTCTAGCTGATATCTGAGATAAGATGTTCAATACCAAGGCGGTCTTCCACCGTGAAGTCCACCCCCGTAGGAAAATGGACCACCTCAACCGCTTTGGATTCTCAACCCTCATCTGCATCAACCATCTGAGGGGCCTGTGGTCTGTCTGAACCCGGAAGGGAGTCCCAAACAAGTATGGCCTCACCTTCTTCAGTGCCCAGACCACAGCAAATACCTCTCGCTCAATTTCACTCCACCCCAGTGTTTGTGGAAGTAACCTCCTACTGATGAAGGCTACAGGTTGGTCTAGGCCCTTCTCATTCATCTGTGACAAAACAGCCCTCACACCATGCTCTGAAGCGTCTGTCTGAACAATAAACTCTTTAGAGATGTTGGGCGCCTGAAACACGGGCACAGTGCACATGGCAGTCATCAGGGCATCCAAAGCTTTCTGACCGGTGTCAGTCCAGTTCACTTTCTTGGGCTGCTTCCTGGAAGTCAGCTCTGTCAAGGGTGCAACGATGCTGCCATACCCCTTGACAAACCTCCTGTAGTACCTCATGAGTCCTAGAAAGGCTCTCACCTCTGTCTGGGTCTTGGGGGGCTCCCAATCCAGAATGGTCTCAATCTTGGACTGTAGGGGCTAACCTGGCAGCTCCCAACCTGGTGTCCCAAGTACACCACAGAACCCTGCCCGATCTGGCACTTACCCACCCTTGATCGTGAGGCCTGCTCTCTGCAGAGCCATCAACACTTCCCGGAGGTGGCGCAGATGTTCTTCCCAAATGGCGCTGAACGCTGCAATCTCATCCAGGTAGGCAGCACTGAACTCTTCCAGTCCAGCCAACTCCTGGTTGACCAACCTCTGAAAGGTGGCAGGGGCATTCTTCATCCCTAAGGGCATAACACAGAACTGGAAATGCCCATCTACTGTGGAGAATGCTGACCTCTCTTTGGCCCCATCAGTCAAGGCGATCTGCCAGTACCCAGACATCAAATCAAACGTGCTGAGGAACCGGGCAGCCCCTAACCAATCAATGAGCTCATCAGCTCTGGGGATGGGGTGCGCCTCAGTCCTAGTCACTGAATTGAGTTCTTGGTAGTCCACACAGAACCGAAGTTCGGGTGTGGCACCAGGTGCGGCAGCCTTTGGGACAAAGCCTTTGGGACCAGGACTCAATCCCCCCTAATGCAAAGATCTTGGAGACCTCCTCCTTAATGCAAGCTCTCAGCCTGTCAGTCACCCTGTACGTTTTGTGATTAACAAGAGAACTTGTAGTGTAGTTCCTATATTCCCAATAGGCTTTGCGCATTGGAATAATATATCCTGTAGTTTAGACGTAGCACTGAAGTCGACTAGGTCTCTACTGAGTATACTAAACTTAATTGTGAGTGCCAGCTAGCTCAGAGGTCACTAGAAACTTTCTCGAATTCACAAGAAGGGATTAGTTTCTGACAACCGCATAAACATGACAACTTTGTTTCCCCAAGATAAAACGTATCTTCAGAGTCGTGGAAACAATAGATAGTTATTTCACTCAGTCAATCGTGCATGCTTCGTTTCACCAGAGTTGCAGAGAAATAGAGAGACGGGCGTTTTCAATAAAAGTATTTATTGACCAGTTTTCTTTCTCATGCAGAGGAAATGAACTGCTACAATCGAAATACTGGATGCAAAGTACAGTGCGTACAGTACGAAGAATATTATAAAATAATACTGTAAAAGCAGGGTATGGTTTCTAAGCCATAAAATAGATAAAATACATACAATATTAAATAATTACTAAAAGTACTCAACTGGTGCTTCTAAAATACGCCTACACCAGTGTACCTAACCTAGGTCTAGTAAAAGGGAAGAAGTAAGTGAGGTGTAGCTTAAGTTTAGTATTCTTTGCCAAGAATCTAATCCAAGAATTCTCTAAGGGTCTAATCAGCTCCGTACCTTGGTTTTAGAATGAAGGAGGTCTGGTATCTCTCTCTCAGGACTCGCTTTCCCAGCAACCCGCAAGGGTAGCCTGGAAACACTTGAGCTGGATTTCTCGGCTGGAGAAAACACATTGTCTATCAGTGCGTCAGCTGGAGGGTCGGTTTCCTCCCGCGCTTGCTGCTGCAGGGCGCGTAAGGCAAGTAGATAGTCGATCTGCTCCAAACCACTGTGTCTTTGCCTAGGCAAGTGTGGGCATACTTATACCTTGAAGGTGCGCCGAGTTTGTCGTAAGGTTTGACATAGTAACGTCATTAGAGACTCAATTCTCTGAAAACTCCATGCGTTCTTGTATAAATCAAAATTCAAGCAGGGGGAAGTCCCTAGCTGCTGAAGGTGGGTTTTTCCAAGAAATCGTTGTGGATTTTCTGAACTAGTGGAAGTAGCCCTGCCGTATTTGGGCTGCAAGGCTCAGTTTAAATATGGTTATGATTTCTATGCCTATGTAAGGATATGGTGAATTATACCTATATTAAGGCATGAATTGGGAAAATTGTACTATGGTCCTAAAATGATCCATAACAAACTGTCTCCAGTGTCCACGTCATGGACGCAGCAGTCAGTGACACTGGGAGTCAGGGAGAATGGATCAGAGAATTGCAGTTTTAGTTTTTGGGCATCAGGGCACCTTTCTCATCTCAACTAAGGGTCCAGGACTGATGGGACACGACTTGGGAGTACAGGACTCACTCAGGCGGGGTTCATGTGTGGATTCAAGATGGTGGAAGCCTTTGGTGTCTCTGTGGCTCTGAGCAGGAGGCCTTCAGTCTACCTTTAGTGTCACTCTGGTAGTCCTGGGTGCAGGTGACACGGCTGTGGATTAACAGCAGGGCTGGCCTCTGAGGGCTCAAGGCAGGCTCCAGGTAGCAAACCAGTCCTTCGAGGTACAGCGAGGCAGTTTGGCAGAGTATGCAGCAGGTCACAGCAGCAGGCAGTCCTCTGAGGGCTCAAGGCAGCCCCAGGCAGCAAAGCAGTCCTTCCAGGTGCAGCGAGGCAGTCTTGCAGAGTATGCAGCAGGTCACAGCAGCAGGCAGTTCTCTGAGAGTCCTTCTAGATACAGCGAGGCAGTCTGCAGAGCATGCAGCAGGTCACAGCAGCAGGCAGTCCTCTGAGAGTCCTTCTAGGTACAGCGAGGCAGTCTAGCAGAGCTTGCAGCAGGTCACAGCTGCAGGCAGTCCTCTGAGGGTCCTTCCAGGTGCAGCGAGGCAGTCTTGCAGAGTATGCAGCAGGTCACAGCAGCAGGCAGTCCTCTGAGAGAGAAGAGTGGGGCTGAGGGCCCTAATTTTTATACCTGGTTCCCTTCCTCTGGAAGGTGGTTGAAGCTTTTAGAGAGTTGTTTAGAAGTGCATTGAACTTTCTGACTCCCCTGCCCTGGGTCCAAGAGGTTGCAATGACAATGTGGAGGTGATAAGTCATTTGTGTGACGGTTCAGCACAGCCTGTTCATCTGCAAGTGGGGCTGTCCTAAAGAGAGGAGTCTGTCCATAGAGAGGAGCATGTCCATTAGAGGGGTCTGACCACACAGAAAAATCTGTCCATAGAGAGGAGTCTGTCCGTAGAGAGGAGTCTGTCGATAGAGAGGGGTTGGCCCATAGGGAGGTGTCTATCTATAGAAAGGGGTCTGTCCATCGAGAAGCGTCTGTCCATAGAGAGGAGTCTGTCCATAGAGAGGGGTCTGTCCATAGAGAAGAGTCTGTCCATAGAGAGGAGTCTGTCCATAGAGAGGAGTCTGTCCATAGAGAGTAGTCTGTCCATAGAGAGGAGTCTGTCCGTAGAGAGGAGTCTGTCGATAGAGAAGGGTTGGCCCATAGGGAGGTGTCTATCTATAGAAAGGGGTCTGTCCATCGAGAAGCGTCTGTTCTTAGATGGGAGTGTGTTTACAAACAGAAGTCTGTCCATAGAGCGGAGTCTGTCCATAGGGAGGTGTCTATACATAGAAAGGGGTCTGAGAGGAGAGTGTCAAAAAGAAAGTCTTTCCATAGAGAGGAGTCTGTCAATAAGAAGGAGTTTGTCCGTAGAGAGGGGTCGGTCCATGGAGAGGTGTCTGATTGTAAAGTTGTCTGTGCATAGAGAAGAGATTGCCCATAGTGAGAAGTCTGTCCAAAGAAAGGGGTCTGTTCATAGTTAGGAGTCTGTCCCTAGAAAGGAGTCCATTCCATCGAGATGGGTCTATTCTATAGAGAGGAGTCTGTCCATAGAGAGGAGTCTGTCCTCTCAATGGACAGACTCCTCTCCGGACAGACTCCTCTCTATAGAATAGACTCCTCTCTACGAACAGACTCATATTTATGAACAGACTCCTCTCTATGGACAGACTCCTTTCTATGGACAGACTGCTCTCTATGGACAGACTCCTCTCTATGGACAGACTCCTCTCTATGGACAGACTCCTTTCTTTGGACAGACTCCTCTCTATGGACAAAGTCCTCTGTATGAACAGACTCTGCTCTATGGACATACTTCTCGCTATGGACAGACTCTTTTCTATGGATAGACCCCTCTCTAAGGGCAGCCTCCTCTCTACCGACAGAGTCCTCAGTCTTTCGATAGAAAGTGGTTCGTCCATAGACAGGAGTCTGTCCATAGAGATGAGTCTCAACATAGAAAGGGGTTTGTCCGTTGGGAGAAGTCTGTCCATAAAGAGGGTCTGTCTATAGTTGGGAGTCTGTTCGTAGTGCGGAGTCTGTCTGTAGAGGATATTTTATACAGTGATATAAGTGACAACAATATTTGTTCCTGATATTTTTGTACTCACCATTTTAAGTGTAGGATATCTTTGACATCGATATTTATGTCTCAATATTTTATATTTCAATATTCAATATTTTTGTATCACGATATTTCCAGAGGCGATATTTGGTCAGCGATAGAACACGAGCATGTTGCTTGTATTGGATGGACGCGGCATATATCACTAACAGATATTTGTTAGCTCTTAGGAGACACCTGTGCATGCAGGGGGGGTGGGATACTGTGCAAACTTTCACCGATCGAGAACGATATCTGCCCGCGGTCACATCCTACGCCATTTCACAGCTCCTTTGAAATGAAATACCAGTATTTGTAAAGCACACAGCTACCTCCGAAGGGGTGTCCCGGTGCTGGGGGATGTCCCGAAGATTAAGCAAGCTATTGCCCAGAGTCACATAGCGCTGGCCTGACCTGCGGCCGGTACCCGGGAATCGAACTGTGAAACCCGTGGTCTGGAGTCAGGAACCCTGGCCTCTGTGCCACACCTCTTCCTTGGAGAGCAAGAGGTCCTACAGAGGCACTACTAGTTCATGCTACCGTCACCGGGCATCCACCAATGACACCCCCCACGTGAGCCACTGCTCCCTGTATCTGCAGCACAGCGCCACCACTGTCCTCCCGCCAACACTGCATCCGCAGCACAGCGCTACCACTGTCCTCCTGCCAACACTGCATCCGTAGCACAGCGCCACCACTGTCCTCCTGCCAACACTGCATCCACAGCACAGCGCCACCACTGCCCTCCTGCCAGCACTGCATCCACAGCACAGCGCCACCAGTGTCCTCCTGCCCCCTGCATCCGCAGCACAGCGCCACCACTGTCCTCCTGCCAACACTGCATCCACAGCGCAGCGCCACCACTGCCCTCCTGCCAGCACTGCATCCACAGCACAGCGCCACCACTGCCCTCCTGCCAACACTGCATCCACAGCACAGCGCTACCACTGTCCTCCTGCCAACACTGCATCCACAGCACAGCGCTACCACTGTCCTCCTGCCAACACTGCATCTGCAGCACAGCGCCACCACTGTCCTCCCGCCAACACTGCATCCGCAGCACAGCGCCACCACTGTCCTCCCGCCAGCACTGCATCCGCAGCACAGCGCTACCACTGTCCTCCTGCCAACACTGCATCCACAGCACAGCGCTACCACTGTCCTCCTGCCAACACTGCATCTGCAGCACAGCGCCACCACTGTCCTCCTGCCAACACTGCATCTGCAGCACAGCGCCACCACTGTCCTCCCGCCAACACTGCATCCACAGCACAGCGCCACCACTGCCCTCCTGCCAACACTGCATCCACAGCACAGCGCTACCACTGTCCTCCCGCCAACACTGCATCCATAGCACAGCGCTACCACTGTCCTCCCGCCAGCACTGCATCTGCAGCACAGCGCCACCACTGTCCTCCTGCCAACACTGCATCTGCAGCACAGCGCCACCACTGTCCTCCCGCCAACACTGCATCCACAGCACAGCGCCACCACTGTCCTCCCGCCAGCACTGCATCCGCAGCACAGCGCTACCACTGTCCTCCTGCCAACACTGCATCCGCAGCACAGCGCCACCACTGTCCTCTTGCCAGCACTGCATCCGCAGTCTCTCTCAGCACCCTGTCGCACAGCTGCCCTAGATCTGCAGGCGGCCCCCCTGAACACTACAACTTATGCTGTCTGCCAACCCCCCTACTTCCACAGCACACTGTTGTGGCCCCTCGTCACTGCCGAGGAGCTGATGCTTCTGTTCTGTAAGAGCATCGCAGTCTCCCCCAGCACCCTGTGAGCACAGCTGCCCTACACCTGTGGTGCCCCCTCACACTACAACCTCTGCTGTCTGCCTCCATTACTGCTGAGGAGCTGATGCTTCTGTTCTGTAAGAGCATCGCAGTCTCCCCCAGCACCCTGTGAGCACAGCTGCCCCACATCTGTGGTGCCCCCTCACACTACAACCTCTGCTGTCTGCCTCCATTACTGCTGAGGAGCTGATGCTTCTTTTATGTCGGAGAGCATCACAGAGCCCGTAGGAGGGACAGACGGATGAGCACAAGAGCACCCACCCGTCGGGGGAAGCGCTGGGAGTCAGGCGCGCAACACCCATTGGACTCACCGGGCTTCAGCCCCCCCCCGTCGTGTGTGACAGCCCGTTATGAGACAGATCCCGGGCACACACACAGCCACACCCAAACGTTTCACAGGTCTTTAAAAGACCATTTGAATGCAAATTAGGCCTTGCTGTTGTTTCACCCCTTGTTGGAGGCCCTGCAGCTCCACTCTGCCTACTGATCAAAGGTTCAGCCCCCCCCCGAAATGTTTTCTTATTCCCCCCCCCCCGAAATTTGGGTCTAGTTGCGCCTCTGCTGGGAATAATTCCGTGTTCACACTCCTCTGCCTTTTCAGCCCCTCCCACGGCTGCAGGGCCATTGAATGCATGCAGCGTTGAAATGAATGGCTGCAGGTTACCCAAATGACTCGTACACGTGCATTAACCGACTGAGCTACCTCCCATGGTTTCCGTCCTGAATGCTGCACTTGGATCTCAGCAGCAGGCAGGGAACAGTTTGCACCCGCACTTCCTGCAAGTGTCACCGGGGCCCACGAGCCAGGGTCGCACTTACATTCTGAGGAGCACTGCACAAGGAGGAGGGGTCATATTTTACATGTCAAATGAACCTGCTGAAAGCTCTGACGGGGTTATATGCGTCTAGGCACTTAAAAGAACAACTTCCTCCTGTTATGACCTCTCCCCCTCGAGCCTCCGGCCTCACTCGCTTGTATTTAACTGTAGCGAGATATCAGGAACCGGGCCAATGATACGTCTTCCATCACAAGCCTCCACTCGGTAGAACAAACCTCGCTCGCATCTTCGGTAGGGACATTAAAGCGAAGTACGAGAGGGTCTGTCTCAAATGTAGCGCCTTGAAGCGCTGAACAGCTGGTAGTGAAGAGAGGCAGGAACCATGACCTAAATAGATGGAGGCAGCAAACCCACTATCATGGGTAACATTTGAAGAGAGAATTTGTTGTTTCTCAAAACTGATCAGATCTTTCTTTATAATCTGAACCTTTTGTCTCTGGAGATAAGTTCGCCCTTTGCTGAATGAATCACAAACCTAGAAATTGAATTATCCGAGTCAGACTCAAAGACTTAGGCCTGATTTAAATGTTGGTGATGAGCATTCTCTGTTGTGACGAGGTGTTCTCACCGCCGACATTACGGCTGAACGCTGAATTATAAAGCGGGTCGACCATAGCTTGACCGCGGTGGAGACGTGTCTGTCTCCTCTGTGGACAGACAGCTCGGGCAGGCATGCACATTAAAAAGACAAATACTGTGTTTATTACCAAATATCAACGTCTCAAGTGACGTGTACAAGCATCAAGACAGGAATGAGAAACAATATCCGTGACAGGAACTTTGGTGAAAAATGTTACATTCCAACAAAACAACATTTCATAGTAATTCCATAACAGTCCCGAGGTCGGGTGATTGTATGAAAACAGAACCCACCTGCGGTGAAGAGCAATGACCCTCGACCTCAAATCCGCTACTTTGGGTCAGAAGTTTATCAGCACAGCCGAGCTACGGAAAGCACCACTATAGGGTCAGACCTAGTGGAGATCAATGAATACTTACCCAGGAGCTAACATTACGAGTTAAACATTGACAATGAGGAGTGCTTCTGTAATCTAATTACATATATAAAGAGGGATTACTCACCCATCCTGGCAAATTCACACTTGTGCTGTGTATCCCTTATCTTATGTCCGCCCTCCAAAATATGAACACCTGAAAAGTACCCAATATGTGATGTTGGTCTATTTCTCAATATACTATTTTATTTTCTGAATAAACACCTCGTCCCACAGGGACCTCTGATGAAAACATCTCTCTGTGTGCATCACACCCCGTATAAATATACTAATGGCTGCAATACCTGCTAAAGTTGTGAATTCACCATTCACACCGCAGCAGAGGGTCTCCAGCATAAAAAGTGTATTAATATATTTATGTCCATTCAGCTCCGCCTCTGCTCGTCTGAGGTCTCCCCCCATGAGATTCCTATATAAACAGGCCGTGGTCGGATGTGTGAGGTGGGATGTGTCACTAGAGGGGAGTAAGTCAAGGACGGGAAGGAAATGAAGATAAACTGAAGTTGTGACGCCCCTGTCTGTGCTCTGCTTTACTCCTCTCCGTGTCTCTTCTCTCCTGCAGGTTGGAGTGCTGCTCCCTCACCGGTTCATGCTGCGGAGACCTCGCCTCTGTCCTGGAATCAAACTCATCTCTCACAGAGCTCGACCTGAGCTGGAATGAGCTGCGAGACGCTGGAGTGAAGAAGTTGTGTGAAGGCCTCAAACATCCAAACTGCAAACTACAGACACTGAGGTACAGAGCTGAGCAGTTCATATCACGTCATTGATTTCTAAATATACATCGTAGGTGGGGCTCACACATATATTTAAAAATGTATTTAAATGTTTACATGATTGCCTCTTTTCTGTTAATGTCGTGATAAAGGTTCCCATTGATAACATTTGTGAATTAAGTCAGGTTTGTGAAGTGGGGGTACCCGAGCCCCAACTCCATGGTCATGAAAGAAGCCCCTGTCATGGTGCAGAGGGGAACTTTTAAAGCCGGTTTCTCAGGTATTTGGGCTCAAATGGAATAGTTCTTAACCAGAGGGCAGGTCTTTTCCTTCCAGTGATGGTGCCTACCCCACCAGTCTCCCTGCTGTTACCAGACCGGCTGCTGGATACGAGGCAGAGGAATGTCAGTGAGACACGGGGGGCTCCGAGGCCCTCTTCACATTCTGAAGGAGGGAGCTGTAAGATGAAAGGTAGAGTAGGCAGCAGAGAGGGGCAACAGTAAGATGAAAGGTAGAGCAGGCTACAAAGAAGGCAGCGGTAAGATGAAAGGCAGAGCAGGCTGCAGAGAGGGGGAACTGTAAGATGAAAGGTAGAGCAAGCTACAAAGAAGGCAGCTGTAAGATGAAAGGTAGAGCAGGCTGCAGAGAGAGCCAGCTGTAAGGTGAAAGGTAGAGCAGGCTGCAGAGAGGGTCAGCTGTAAGATGAAAGGTAGAGCAGGCTGCAGAGAGGGGGAACTGTACGATGAAAGGTAGAGCAAGCTACAAAGAAGGCAGCTGTAAGATGAAAGGTAGAGCAGGCTGCAGAGAGGGCCAGCTGTAAGGTGAAAGGTAGAGCAGGCTGCAGAGAGGGTCAGCTATAAGATGAAAGGTAGAGCAGGCTGCAGAGAGCGGTAGCTGAAAGATGAAAGGTAGAACAGGCTGCAGAGAGGGGCAGCTGTAAAATGAAAGGAGGAGCAGACTGCAGAGAGGGGCAGCTGTAAAATGAAAGGAGGAGCAGAATGCAGAGAGGGGCAGCTGTAAAATGAAAGGTAGAGCAGGCTGTTAGATGAAAGGTAGAGCAGGCTGCAGAGAGGGACAGCTGTAAAATGAAAGGAGGAGCAGACTGCAGAGAGGGGGCAGCTGTAAGAGTAAAACTAGTGCAGGCTACAAAGAGGATCATCTGTGAGATGAAAGGCAGAGCTGGCTGCAGAAATCGGCAGCTGTGGTTCACTCTGTGCCAAGACAGCACAGCTGCTGAGGTTCACGGTGTGCTTGGACAGCACAGCTGCTGAGGTTCAGGCTGTGCTTAGACAGCAGAGCTGCTGAGGTTCACGCTGTGCTTAGACAGCAGAGATGCTGAGGTTCACAGTGTGCTTAAACAGCAGAGCTGCTGAGGTTCACGGTGTGCTTAGACAGCAGCACTGCTGAGGTTCACGGTGTGCTTAGACAGCAGAGCTGCTGAGGTTCACGCTGTGCTTAGACAGCAGAGATGCTGAGGTTCATGGTGTGCTTAGACAGCAGCACTGCTGAGGTTCATGGTGTGCTTAGACAGCAGAGCTGCTGAGGTTTACAGTGTGCTTAGACAGCAGAGCTGCTGAGGTTCACAGTGTGCGTAGACAGCAGAGCTGCTGAGGTTCATGGTGTGCTTACAGAGCAGAGCTGCTGAGGTTCACGGTGTGCTTAGACAGTAGAACTACTGAGGTTCTTGGTCTGCTTAGACAGCAGAGCTGCTGAGGTTCACTCTTTGCTTAGACAGTAGAGCTACTGAGGTTCTTGGTGTGTGTAGACAGTAGAGCTGCTGAGGTTCACGGTGTGCTCAGACAGTAGAGCTGCTGAGGTTCACTCTGTGCTTAGACAGCAGAGCTGCTGAGGTTCACGGTGTGCTTAGACAGCAGTGCTGCTGAGGTTCACTCTTTGCTTAGACAGCAGAGCTGCTGAGGTTCACGGTGTGCTTAGACAGTAGAGCTGCTGAGGTTCACTCTGTGCTTAGACAGCAGAGCTGCTGAGGTTCACGGTGTGCTTAGACAGCAGAGCTGCTGAGGTTCATGGTGTGCTTAGACAGCAGAGCTGCTGAGGTTCTTGGTGTGTGTAGACAGCAGAGCTGCTGAGGTTCACAGTGTGCGTAGACAGTAGAGCTGCTGAGGTTCATGGTGTGTGTAGACAGTAGAGCTGCTGAGGTTCATGGTGTGTGTAGACAGCAGAGCTCCTGAGGTTCACAGTGTGCTTAGAGAGCAGAGCTGCTGAGGTTCACAGTGTGCTCAAACAGCAGAGCTGCTGAGGTTCACTGTGTGCTTAGAGAGTAGCGCTGCTGAGGTTCACTCTGTGCTTAGACAGTAGAGCTGCTGAGGTTCACAGTGTGCTTAGACAGCAGAGCTGCTGAGGTTCACAGTGTGCTTAGACTGCAGAGCTGCTGAGGTTCACAGTGTGCTTAGAGAGCAGAGCTGCTGTGGTTCACTCTGTGCTTAGACAGTAGAGCTGCTGAGGTTCACAGTGTGCTTAGACAGCAGAGCTGCTGAGGTTTATGGTGTGTGCTTAGACAGCAGAGCTGCTGAGGTTCACAGTGTGCTTAGACAGCAGAGCTGCTGAGGTTTATGGTGTGTGCTTAGACAGCAGAGCTGCTGAGGTTCACAGTGTGCTTAGACAGCAGAGCTGCTGAGGTTTATGGTGTGTGCTTAGACAGCAGAGCTGCTGAGGTTCACAGTGTGCTTAGACAGCAGAGCTGCTGAGGTTCACTTTGTGCTTAGACAGCAGAGCTGCTGAGGTTCATGGTGTGCTTAGACAGCAGAGCTGCTGAGGTTCATGGTGTGCTTAGACAGCAGAGCTACTGAGGTTCACGGTGTGCTTAGACAGCAGAGCTGCTGAGGTTCACAGTGTGCTCAAACAGCAGAGCTGCTGAGGTTCACTGTGTGCTTAGAGAGTAGCGCTGCTGAGGTTCATGGTGTGCTTAGAGAGCAGAGCTGCTGAGGTTCACAGTGTGCTCAAACAGCAGAGCTGCTGAGGTTCACTGTGTGCTTAGAGAGTAGCGCTGCTGAGGTTCATGGTGTGCTTAGACTGCAGAGCTGCTGAGGTTCACAGTGTGCTTAGAGAGCAGAGCTGCTGAGGTTCATGGTGTGCTTAGACTGCAGAGCTGCTGAGGTTCACAGTGTGCTTAGACAGCAGAGCTGCTGAGGTTTATGGTGTGTGCTTAGACAGCAGAGCTGCTGAGGTTCACAGTGTGCTTAGACAGCAGAGCTGCTGAGGTTCACTTTGTGCTTAGACAGCAGAGCTGCTGAGGTTCATGGTGTGCTTAGACAGCAGAGCTGCTGAGGTTCATGGTGTGCTTAGACAGCAGAGCTACTGAGGTTCACGGTGTGCTTAGACAGCAGAGCTGCTGAGGTTCACAGTGTGCGTAGACAGTAGAGCTGCTGAGGTTCATGGTGTGTGTAGACAGTAGAGCTACTGAGGTTCTTGGTGTGTGTAGACAGTAGAGCTGCTGAGGTTCATGGTGTGCTTAGACAGCAAAGCTGCTGAGGTTCATGGTGTGCTTAGACAGCAGAGGTGCTGAGGTTCATGGTGTGCTTAGACAGCAAAGCTGCTGAGGTTCACTCTGTGCTTAGACAGCAGAGCTGCTGAGGTTCATAGTGTGCTTAGACAGCAGAGCTGCTGAGGTTCATAGTGTGCTTAGACAGCAGAGCTGCTGAGGTTCATGGTGTGCTTAGACAGCAGAGCTGCTGAGGTTCATGGTGTGCTTAGACTGCAGAGCTGCTGAGGTTCACAGTGTGCTTAGACAGCAGAGCTGCTGAGGTTCACAGTGTGCTTAGACAGCAGAGCTGCTGAGGTTTATGGTGTGTGCTTAGACAGCAGCGCTGCTGAGATTAGCACATAGGACAGGAGGCATCTTTGTATATTCTCTCGTTAGCTGACCTATTATCACTCAATGTAATTCCTTGAAAGAGGAAGAAGCACCCCAGCCAATGCTTCTCTTCACCTGGAGGCGACAAAGATAAACACAGAAGAAGGACCACTCAACCACGTCCTGGTTCGGCGTCATATCATGCTTGGAGTTTAATGTATCAGGACTAGACTCGGACCTCATCAAAAATAGGAATAACTGGAATTATTTGCCCTCCCATGCAAGGCTTAAAAGAAAATGAAAAGGCACAGGCAGGGTCGATAGGTCTGGCCTCGGATGGTATTGCAATGGTAATTTTCTTTTGCCATAATTTGACATTACATTTATTTATTTTTTTAAATCATTCGGAGATGTAACTATTTTACTAATGACGTTTTTTAAATAGCAGGCATTTATTTTGGGAAACAAGAGTTCACACCGCAACCGTTACAACGCATGCCTCTACCCTGCATGCCGTTGCACCAAAAAAGTTGTATAGCAGTGGGGAGAAGGTGTTAGATTTAACTCCAACACCTTCCCTACTGTTGCACACACTGGAGTTGGAATAGAAATTAATCTATTCCAACTTCCGTGATTCCCTGACAGCAAGTCGCAGTAAGGTTTGGCGTTGCAACGGCATGAGGTGTAATGGCATGCGTTGTAACGTCAAATAACCATTTAATTTCTGTCATGAATTTCAATATTATTGGTGAATGAGACAAGATTACATCACCATCTAACCAAGCACTCCCAGAAAAATCAGCTGCAATGTCATTTAACACTTTTTATCTTGAAAATAAATCATCATCTAACTGGGCAACCAGGGCCCAGGAAAAAATAAATAACCAGTCTTTAAGATTAATATGAAAATAAAGAACACATTTTAAATCCGGTTTGTCACTGAAGATCAGGGAACTATTTTTAGGCGGAGGTGGACAATGTGCACAGGCCTTTGAGTGCCCCTGCTGTAGGCTGTGGAGGGCGGAAGCAAAGCGTGAACTACGTTTTAACAGACCAATGGGTGATGATTTCTTATCAGAAGCCCGTTATAACAAGCCGTGTATTAATAGACAGGTCACTGCAACGACTGCTAAAGTTGTGACTTTACCATTTACACCACAGCAAAGGGCCAGCATAAAACATATATTAATATATTTATGTCCATTCAGCTCCACCTCTGCTCGTCTGAGAACCCCCCCATGAGATTCCTATATAAACAGGGCGTGGTCGGATGTGTGAGGTGGGGATGTGTCTCTAGAGGGGAGTAAGTCAAGGACGGGAAGGAAATGAAGATAAAACTGAAGTTGTGACGCCCCTGTCTGTGCTCTGCTTTACTCCTCTCCGTGCCTCTTCTTTCCTGCAGGTTGTGGCGCTGCTCCC
Organism: Lissotriton helveticus; assembly: GCF_964261635.1. NCBI lineage: Eukaryota > Metazoa > Chordata > Amphibia > Caudata > Salamandridae > Lissotriton > Lissotriton helveticus. The sequence goes on from NC_136069.1 coordinate 1,714,875,407, forward strand.
TCACCGGTTCATGCTGCGAAGACCTCGCCTCTGCCCTGGAAACAAACTCATCTCTCACAGAGCTCGACCTGGGCGGCGATAAACTGGGAGACACTGGAGTGAAGAAGTTGTGTGAAGGCCTAAAACATCCAAACTGCAAACTACAGACACTGAGGTACAGAGCTGTGCAGTTCTTATCACGTCATTGATTTCTAAATATACATCGTGGGTGGGGCTCGCACTTATATTTTAAAAATGCCTTGAAATGTTTACATGATTGCCTCTTTTCTGTTAATGTTGTGAGAAAAGCTCCCATTAATAACATTTGTGAACTAAGTCAGGTTTGTGACGTGGGGGTACCCAAACCCCAAAGATGGTGCCGAGGGGCACTTTTTAAAGTCTGTTTCTCGGGTATTTGGGATAAAATGAAAGAGGCCTTAACCAGAGGGCAGGTCTGTTCCTTCCAGTGAGGGCGCCTACCCACCAGTCTCCCTGCTGTTAACAGACCTGCTGCTGGATACGAGGCCAAGGAATTGCAGCTATAAGATAAAAGGCAGAGCAGGCTGCACAATGGGGCAACTGTAAGATGAAAGGTAGAGTGGGCTACAGAGAGGGGCTAGTGTAAGATGAAAAGTAGAGCAGGCTACAGAGAAGGCAGCTGTAAGATGAAATGTAGAGCAGGCTGCTGTGAAGGGCAGCTGTAAGATAAAATGCAGAGCAGGCTACCGGGAGGGACAACTGTAAGATGAAAGGTAGAGCAGTCTACAACAAAGGCAGCTTTAAGATGAAATGTAGAGCAGGCTGCTGTGAAGGGCAGCTGTAAGATGAAAGGTAGAGCAGACTACAAAGAAGGCAGCTGTAAGATGAAAGAAGAAACAGACTGCGGAGAGGGCAGTTGTAAGATGAAAGGTAGAGCAGGCTACAACAAAGGCAGCTGTAAGATGAAATGTAGAGCAGGCTGCTGTGAAGGGCAGCTGTAAGATGAAAGGTAGAGCAGACTACAAAGAAGGCGGCTGTAAGATGAAAGAAGAAACAGACTGCAGAGAGCAACAGCTTTAAAATGAAAGGTAGAGCGGGCTGCAGAGAGGTGGAGCTGTACAATGAAAGGAGGAGCAGACTGCAGAGAGGTGCAGCTGTAAAATGAAAGGTAGAGCGGGCTGAAGAGAGGGGAAACTGTGAGATGAAAGGTAGAGCAGGCTACAGAGAAGGTAACTGTAAGATGAAAGGTAGAGCAGGCTACAGAGAAGGTAACTGTAAGATGAAAGGTAGAGCAGGCTGCATGCAGGGGCAGCTGTAAAATGAAGAGTAGAGCAGGCTGCAGAGAGAGGCAGCTATAAGATGAATGGTAGAACAGGCTGCGGAGAGGATTATCTGTGAGATGAAAGACGTAGCAGGCTGTAGAAAGTGGTTCACAGTATGCCTAGCCAGCAGAGCTGGTGAGGTTCACGGTGTGCTTAGACAGCAGAGCTGCTGAGGTTCATGGTGTGCTTAGACAGCAGAGCTGCTGAGTTTCATGGTGTGCTTAGACAGCAGAGCTGCTGAGGTTCATAGTGTGCTTCGACAGCAGAGCTGCTGAGTTTCATGGTGTGCTTAGACAGCAGAGCTGCTGAGATTCATGGTGAGCTTAGACTCCAGAGCTGCTGAGGTTCACTCTGTGCTCAGAGAGCAGAGCTGCTGAGGTTCATGGTGTGCTAAGACAGAAGAGATGCTGAGGTTCATGGTGTGCTTAGACAGCGGAGCTGCTGAGGTTCACTCTGTGCTTAGACAGCAGAGCTGCTGAGGTTCATGGTGTGCTTAGACAGCAGAGCTGCTGAGGTTCAAGGTGTGCTTAGACATCAGTGCTGCTGAGGTTCACTCTGTGCTTAGACAGCAGAGCTGCTGAGGTTCACTCTGTGATTAGCCTGCAGAGCTGCTGAGGTTCATGGTCTGCATGGACAGCACAGCTGCTGAGGTTCACGCTGTGATTAGCCTGCAGAGCTGCTGAGGTTCATGGTATGCTTAGACAGCAGAGCTGCTGAGGTCCATTGGGTGCTTAGACTGCAGAGCTGCTGAGGTTCACTCTGTGCTTAGACAGCAGAGCTGCTGAGGTTCACTCTGTGCTTAGACAGCAGAGCTGCTGAGGTTTACGGTGCGCTTAGAGTGTAGAGCTGCTGAGGTTCACAGTGTGCTTAGACAGCAGAGCTGCTGAGGTTCACTCTGTGCTTAGACAGCAGAGCTGCTGAGGTTTACGGTGTGCTCAGACAGCAGAGCTGCTGAGGTTCATGGTGTGCTTAGACAGCAGAGCTGCTGAGGTTCATGGTGTGCTTAGACGGAAGAGCTGCTGAGGTTCATGGTGTGCTTAGACAGCAGAGCTCCTGAGGTTTACTGTGTGCTAAGACTGCAGAGATGCTGAGGTTCACAGTGTGCTTAGCCAGCAGAGCTGCTGAGATTCATGGAATGCTTTGTCAGCAGAGCTGCTGAGGTTCATGGTGTGCTTAGACAGCAGAGCTGCTGAGGTTCACGGTCTGCTTAGACAGCAGAGCTGCTGAGGTTCACGGTCTGCTTAGACAGCAGAGCTGCTGAGGTTCATGGTGTGCTTAGACAGTAGAGCTGCTGAGGTTCATGGTGTGCTTAGACAGCAGAGCTGCTGAGGTTCACGGTGTGCTTGGACAGCAGAGCTGCTGAGGTTCATGGTGTGCTTAGACAGTAGAGCTGCTGAGGTTCATGGTGTGCTTAGACAGTAGAGCTGCTGAGGTTCATGGTGTGCTTAGACAGCAGAGCTGCTGAGGTTCACTCTGTGCTTAGACAGCAGAGCTGCTGAGGTTCACAGTGTGCTTAGACAGCAGAGCTGCTGAGGTTCACGGTGAGCTTAGACAGCAGAGCTACTGATGTTCACTCTGTGCTTAGACAGCAGAGCTGCTGAGGTTCACAGTGTGCTCAGACAGCAGAGCTGCTGAGGTTCATGGTGTGTGCTTAGACAGCAGAGCTGCTGAGGTTCACGGTGTGCTTAGACAGCAGAGCTGCTGAGGTTCACGGTGTGCTTAGACAGCAGAGCTGCTGAGGTTCACTGTGTGCTTAGACAGCAGAGCTGCTGAGGTTCACGGTGTGCGTAGACAGCAGAGCTGCTGAGGTTCACTGTGTGATTAGACAGCAGAGCTGCTGAGGTTCACTGTGTGCTTAGACAGCAGAGCTGCTGAGGTTCACAGTGTGCTTAGACAGCAGAGCTGCTGAGGTTCACTCTGTGCTTAGACAGCAGAGCTGCTGAGGTTCACTCTGTGCTTAGACAGCAGAGTTGCTGAGGTTTACGGTATGCTTAGACAGCAGCGCTGCTGAGGTTCACGGTGTGCTTAGACAGCAGAGCTGCTGAGGTTCATGGTGTGCTTAGACAGCAGAGCTGCTGAGGTTCACAGTGTGCTCAGACAGCAGAGCTGCTGATGTTTACTCTGTGCTTAGACAGCAGAGCTGCTGAGGTTCACGATGTGCGTAGACAGCAGAGCTGCTGAGGTTCACTCTGTGCTTAGACAGCAGAGCTGCTGAGGTTCACTCTGTGCTTAGACAGCAGAGCTGCTGAGGTTCATAGTGTGCTTAGACTGCAGAGCTGCTGAGGTTCACAGTGTGCTTAGACAGCAGAGCTGCTGAGGTTCACAGTGTGCTTAGACAGCAGAGATGCTGAGGTTCATGGTGTGTGCTTAGACAGCAGAGCTGCTGAGGTTCACGGTGTGCTTAGACAGCAGAGCTGCTGAGGTTCATGGTGTGTGCTTAGACAGCAGAGCTGCTGAGGTTCACGGTGTGCTTAGACTGCAGCGCTGCTGAGGTTCATAGTGTGCTTAGACAGCAGCGCTGCTGAGATTAGCACATAGGACAGGAGGCATCTTTGTAAATTCTCTCGTTAGCTGACCTATTATCACTCAATGTAATTCCTTTAAAGATGAAGAAGCACCCCTGCCAATGCTTCTCTTCACCTGGAGGCGACAAAGATAAACACAGAAGAAGGACCACTCAACCACGTCCTGGCACGGCATCATATCATGCTTGGAGTTTAATGTATCAGGACTAGACTCGGACCTCATCAAAAATAGGAATAATTGGAATTATTTGCCCTCCCATGCAAGGCTTAAAAGAAAATGAAAAGGCACAAGCAGGGTCGATAGGTCTGGCCTCGGATGGTATTGCAATAGTAATTTTCTTTTGCCATAATTTGACATTACATTTATATATTTTTTAAATCATTCAGAGATGTAGCTGTTTTACTAATGATGTTTTTTTAAATAGCAGGCATTTATTTTGGGAAACAGAGTTCACACCGCAACCGTTACAACGCATGCCTCTACCCTGCATGCCGTTGCACCAAAAAAGTTGTATAGCAGTGGGGAGAAGGTGTTAGATTTAACTCCAACACCTTCCCTACTGTTGCACACACTGGAGTTGGAATAGAAAATTAATCTATTCCAACTTCCGTGATTCCCTGACAGCAAGTCGCAGTAAGGTTTGGCGTTGTAACGGCATGAGGTGTGATGGCATGCGTTGTATCGTCAAATAACCATTTAATTTATGTCATGAATTTCAATATTATTGGTGAATGAGACAAGATTACATCACCATCTAACCAAGCACTCCAAGAAAAATCAGCTGCAATGTCATTTAACACTTTTTATCTTGAAAATAAATCATCATCTAACTGGGCAACCAGGGTCCAGGAAAAAAGAAATAACCAGTCTTTAAAATCAATATTAAAATAAAGAACACATTTTAAATCCGGTTTGTCACTGAAGATCAGGGAACTATTTTTAGGCGGAGGTGGACAATGTGCACAGGCCTTTGAGTACCCTGCTGTCTGCTGCGGAGGGCGGAAGCAAAGCGTGAACTACGTTTTAACAGACCAATGGGTGATGATTTCTTATCAGAAGCCCGTTATAACAAGCCGTGTATTAATAGACAGGTCACTGCAACGACTGCTAAAGTTGTGACTTTACCATTTACACCACAGCAGCGTGTCCAGCATAAAACATATATTAATATATTTATGTCCATTCAGCTCCGCCTCTGCTAGTCTGAGAACCCCCCCATGAGGTTCCTATATAAACAGGGCGTGTTGGATGTGTGAGGTGGGATGTGTCTCTAGAGGGGAGTAAGTCAAGGACGGGAAGGAAATGAAGATAAAACTGAAGTTGTGACGCCCCTGTCTGTGCTCTGCTTTACTCCTCTCCATGTCTCTTCTCTCCTGCAGGTTGAGGGGCTGCTCCCTCACTGATTCATGCTGCGGAGACCTCGCCTCTGTCCTGGAAACAAACTCATCTCTCACAGAGCTCGACCTGGGCTGCAATAAAGAGCTGCGAGACGCTGGAGTGAAGGAGTTGTGTGAAGGCCTCAAACATCCAAACTGCAAACTACAGACACTGAGGTACAGAGCTGAGCAGTTCTTATCACGTCATTGATTTCTAAATATACATCGTAGGTGGGGCTCAGACATATATTTTAGAAATGCCTTGAAATGTTTACATGATTGTCTCTTTTCTGTTAATGTTGTGAGAAAAGCTCCCATTAATAACATTTGTGAACTAAGTCAGGTTTGTGAAGTGGGGGTACCCAAACCCCAAAGAAGCCCCTGTCATGGTGCCGAGGGGCACTTTTTAAAGTCTGTTTCTCGGGTATTTGGGATAAAATGAAAGAGGTCTTAACCAGAGGGCAGGTCTGTTCCTTCCAGTGAGGGCGCCTACCCACCAGTCTCCCTGCTGTTAACAGACCTGCTGCTGGATACGAGGCCAAGGAATTGCAGCTATAAGATAAAAGGCAGAGCAGGCTGCACAATGGGGCAACTGTAAGATGGAAGGTAGAGTGGGCTACAGAGAGGGGCTAGTGTAAGATGAAAAGTAGAGCAGGCTACAGAGAAGGCAGCTGTAAGATGAAATGTAGAGCAGGCTGCTGTGAAGGGCAGCTGTAAGATGAAATGCAGAGCAGGCTACCGGGAGGGACAACTGTAAGATGAAAGGTAGAGCAGTCTACAACAAAGGCAGCTGTAAGATGAAATGTAGAGCAGGCTGCTGTGAAGGGCAGCTGTAAAAAGAAAGGTAGAGCAGACTACAAAGAAGGCAGCTGTAAGATGGAAGAAGAAACAGACTGCGGAGAGGGCAGTTGTAAGATGAAAGGTAGAGCAGGCTACAACAAAGGCAGCTGTAAGATGAAATGTAGAGCGGGCTACAGAGAAGGTAACTGTAAGATGAAAGGTAGAGCAGGCTGCATACAGGGGCAGCTGTAAAATGAAGAGTAGAGCATGCTGCAGAGAGGGGCAGCTGTACAATGAAAGGAGGAGCAGTCTGCAGAGAGGGGAAGTGGTAAGATGAAAGGTAGAGCAGGCTGCAGAGAGCGGCAGCTGTAAAATGAAGAGTAGAGCGGACTGCACAGAGGGGCAGCTATAAGATGAATGGTAGAACAGGATGCGGAGAGGATTATCTGTGAGATGAAAGACGTAGCCGGCTGCAGAACGTGGTTCACAGTATGCCTAGCCAGCAGAGCTGCTGAGGTTCATGGTGTGCTTAGACAGCAGAGCTGCTGAGATTCATGGTTGCTTAGAGCGCAGAGCTGCTGAGGTTCACTCTGTGCTTAGACAGCAGAGCTACTGAGGTTCATGGTGTGCTTAGACTGCAGAGCTGCTGAAGTTCACAGTGTGCTTAGACAGCAGAGCTGCTGAGGTTCATGGTGTGCTTAGACAGCAGAGCTGCTGAGGTTCAGCTGTGCTTAGACAGCAGAGCTGCTGAGGTTCATGGTGTGCTTAGACAGCAGAGCTGCTGAGGTTATGGTGTGCTTGGACAGCAGAGCTGCTGAGGTTCACAGTGTGCTTAGACAGCAGAGCTGCTGAGGTTCACAGTGTACTTAGACAGCAGAGCTGCTGAGGTTCATGGTGTGCTTAGACTGCAGAGCTGCTGAGGTTCACTCTGTGCTTAGACAGCAGAGCTGCTGAGGTTCATGGTGTGTTTGGACAGAAGAGCTGCTGAGGTTCATGGTGTGCTTAGACAGAAGAGCTGCTGAGGTTCACAGTGTACTTAGACAGCAGAGCTGCTGAGGTTCATGGTGTGCTTAGACTGCAGAGCTGCTGAGGTTCACTCTGTGCTTAGACAGCAGAGCTGCTGAGGTTCATGGTGTGTTTGGACAGAAGAGCTGCTGAGGTTCATGGTGTGCTTAGACAGCAGAGCTGCTGAGATTCATGGTGTGCTTAGACAGCAGAGCTGCTGAGATTCAATCTGTACTTAGACAGCAGAGCTGCTGAGGTTCATTGTGTGCTTAGACAGCAGAGCTGCTGAGGTTCACTCTCTGCTTAGACAGCAGAGCTGCTGAGGTTCATGGTGTGCTTAGACAGCAGAGCTGCTGAGGTTCACTGTGTGCTTAGACAGCAGAGCTGCTGAGGTTCATGGTGTGCTTAGACAGCAGAGCTGCTGAGGTCCATGGGGTGCTTAGACAGCAGAGCTGCTGAGGTTCATGGTGTGCTTAGACAGCAGAGCTGCTGAGGTTCACAGTGTGCTTAGACAGCAGAGCTGCAGAGGTTCACTGTATGCTTAGACATCAGAGCTGCTGAGGTTCACTCTGTGCTTAGACTGCAGAGCTGCTGAGGTTTACGGTGTGCTTAGAGTGTAGAGCTGCTGAGGTTCACAGTGTGCTTAGACAGCAGAGCTGCTGAGGTTCATGGTGTGCTTAGACAGCAGAGCTGCTGAGGTTCACGGTGTGCTTAGAGTGTAGAGCTGCTGAGGTTCCTGGTGTGCTCAGACAGCAGAGCTGCTGAGGTTCATGGTGTGCTTAGACAGCAGAGCTGCTGAGGTTCATGGTGTGCTTAGGCAGCAGAGCTGCTGAGGTTCACGGTGTGCTTAGACAGTAGAGCTGCTGAGGTTCATGGTGTGCTTAGACAACAGTGCTGCTGAGGTTCACTCTGTGCTTAGACAGCAGAACTCCTGAGGTTCATGGTGTGCTTAGCCAGGAGAGATGCTGAGATTCATGGTGTGCTTAGACAGCAGAGCTGCTGAGGTTCACTCTGTGCTTAGACAGCAGTGCTGCTGAGGTTCACTCTGTGCTTAGGCTGCAGAGCTGCTGAGGTTCACTCTGTGCTTAGACAGCAGAGCTGCTGAGGTTCACTCTGTGCTTAGACAGCAGAGCTGCTGAGGTTCATGGTGTGCTTAGACAGCAGAGCTGCTGAGGTTCACGGTGTGCTTAGACAGCAGAGCTGCTGAGGTTCACGGTGTGCTTAGACAGCAGAGCTGCTGAGGTTCATAGTGTGCTTAGACAGCAGCGCTGCTGAGATTAGCACATAGGACAGGAGGCATCTTTGTATATTCTCTCGTTAGCTGACCTATTATCACTCAATGTAATTCCTTTAAAGAGGAAGAAGCACCCCTGCCAATGCTTCTCTTCACCTGGAGGCGACAAAGATAAACACAGAAGAAGGACCACTCAACCACGTCCTGGCACGGCGTCATATCACGCTTGGAGTTTAATGTATCAGGACTAGACTCGGACCTCATCAAAAATAGGAATAATTGAAATTATTTGCCCTCCCATGCAAGGCTTAAAAGAAAATGAAAAGGCACAGGGAGGGTCAATAGGTCTGGCCTCGGATTGCAATAGTAATTTTCTTTTGCCATAATTTGGCATTGCATTTATTTATTTTTTAAAACCTTCAGAGATGTAGCTGTTTTACTAATGATGTTTTTTAAATAGCAGGCATTTATTTTGGGAAACAGAGTTCACACCGCAACCGTTACAACGCATGCATTTACCCCGCATTCTATTGCAATGAAAAAGTTGTGAAGCAGTGGGGAGAAGGTGTTAGATTTAACTCCAACACCTTCCCTACTGTTGCACACACTGGAGGTGGAATAGAAAATTAATCTATTCCAACTTCCGTGCTCCCCCGACAGCAAGTCGCAGTAAGGTTTGGCGTTGTAACGGCTTGCGGAGTAACGTCACATAACCATTTAATTTATGTCATGAATTTCAATATTATTGGTGAATGAGACAAGATTACATCGCCATCTCATCTCTTCAGTCTCTGTCGGGGGGGGCTCCGAGGCCCTCTTCATTCTCTGAGGGGGCTCGGTGGCCCTCTTCCTTCTCTGCGAGGGGCTCCGGGCCCTCTTCATTCCCCGGGGGGGCTCTGAGGCCCTCTTCATTCTCTGGGGGGCTCCGAGGCCCCCTTCATTCTCTGCGGGGGGCGCCGAGGCCCTCTTTATTCTCTGGGGGTGGTCTGGGGGGAACGCATCATAGTGAAGGGACACGTACACATTTTTTTCAGTGCATCTTCTCTCTCTGCTGTTGGACAGATCTCCTCAGGAGCAGAGGATCACAGGTGTGTATTGCACTCAGTTCTTGTCTTCAGTGCATCTTTTCTCTTCTACTGTTGGACAGATCTCCTCGGGTGCAGAGGATCACAGGTGTGTATTGCACTCAGTTCTTGTCTTCGGTGCATCTTCTCTCACTGCTGTTGGGCAGATCTCCTCGGTGCAGAGGATCACAGGTGTGTATTGCACTCAGTTCTTGTCTTCAGTTCATCTTCTCTCTTCTGCTGTGGAACAGATCTTCTCAGGTGCAGAGGATCACAGGTGTGTATTGCACTCAGTTATAGTCTTCAGTGCATCTTCTCCCACTCTGCTGTTGGATAGATCTCCTCAGGTGCAGAGCATCACAGGTGTGTATTGCACTCAGTTCTTGTCTTCAGTGCATCTTCTCTCTTCTGCTGTTGGACAGATCTCCTCGGTGCAGAGGATCACAGGTGTGTATTGCACTCAGTTCTAGTCTTCAGTGCATCTTCACTCTTCTGCTGTTGGACAGATCTCCTCAGGTGCAGAGCATCACAGGTGTGTATTGCACTCAGTTCTTGTCTTCAGTGCATCTTCTCTCTCTGCTGTTCGACAGATCTCCTCAGGTGCAGAGGATCACAGGTGTGTATTGCCCTCAGTTTTTGTCTTCAGTGCATCTTCTCTCTCTCTGCTGTTGGCTAGATCTCCTCAGGTTCAGAGGATCACAGGTGTGTATTGCACTCAGTTCTTGTCTTCAGTGCATCTTCTCTTCTGCTGTTGGACAGATCTCCTCAGGTGCAGAGGATCAAAGGTGTGTATTGCACTCAGTTCTAGTCTTCAGTGCTCCATCTCTCTCTTCTGCTGTTGAATAGATCTCCTCAGGTGCAGAGGATCACAGGTGTGTATTGCACTCAGTTCTTGTCTTCAGTGCATCTTCTCTCTTCTGCTGTTGGACAGATGTCCTTGGGTGCAGAGGATCACAGGTGTGTATTGCACTCAGTTCTTGTCTTCAGTGCATCTCCTCTCACTCTGCTGTTGGACAGATCTCCTCGGTGCAGAGGATCACAGGTGTGTATTGCACTCAGTTCTTGTCTTCAGTGCATCTTCTCTCTTCTGCTGTTGGACAGATCTCCTCGGGTGCAGAGGATCACAGGTGTGTATTGCACTCATTTCTAGTCTTCAGTCCATCTTCTCTCTTCTGCTGTTGGACAGATCTCCTCGGGTGCAGAGGATCACAGGTGTGTATTGCACTCAGTTCTAGTCTTCAGTCCATCTTCTCTCTTCTGCTGTTGGACAGATCTCCTCAGGTGCAGAGCATCACAGGTGTGTATTGCACTGAGTTCTTGTCTTTAGTGCATCTTCTCTCACTGCTGTTGGACTGATCTCCTCAGGTGCAGAGGATCACAGGTGTGTATTGCACTCAGTTCTTGTCTTTAGTGTATCTTCTCTCACTGCTGTTGTACTGATCTCCTCAGGTGCAGAGGATCACAGGTGTGTATTGCACTCAGTTCTAGTCTTCAGTGCATCTTCTCTCTGCTGTTGGACAGATCTCCTCAGGTGCAGAGGATCACAGGTGTGTATTGCACTCAGTTCTTGTCTTTAGTGCATCTTCTCTCACTGCTGTTGGACTGATCTCCTCAGGTGCATAGGATCACAGGTGTGTATTGCACTCAGTTCTAGTCTTCACTGCATCTTCTCTCTGCTGTTGGACAGATCTCCTCAGGTGCAGAGGATCACAGGTGTGTATTGCACTCAGTTCTTGTCTTCAGTACATCTTCTTTCTTCGGCTGTTGAACAGATCTCCTCAGGTGCAGAGGATCACAGGTGTGTATTGCACTCAGTTCTTGTCTTTAGTGTATCTTCTCTCACTCTGCTGTTGAACAGATCTCCTCAGGTGCAGAGGATCACAGGTGTGTATTGCACTCAGTTCTTGTCTTCGGTGCATCTTCTCTCTTCAGCTGTTGGACAGATCTCCTCAGGTGCAGAGGATCACAGGTGTGTATTGCACTCAGTTCTTGTCTTTGGTGCATCTTCTCTCTTCTGTTGTTGGACAGATCTCCTCAGGTGCAGAGGATCACAGGTGTGTTTTGCACTCAGTTCTTGTCTTCAGTGCATCTTCTCTCTTCTGTTGGACAGATCTCCTCAGGTGCAGAGGATCACAGGTGTGTATTGCACTCAGTTCTTGTCCTTAGTGCATCTTTTCTCTTCTGCTGTTGGACAGATCTCAGGTGCAGAGGATCACAGGTGTGTATTGCACCCAGTTCTTGTCTTCAGTACATCTTCTCTCTTCTGCTGTTGGACAGATCTCCTCAGGTGCAGAGGATCACAGGTGTGTATTGCACTCAGTTCTAGTCTTCAGTGCATCTTCTCTCATCTGCTGTTGGACAGATCTCCCCAGGTTCAGAGGATCACAGGAGTGTATTGCACTCAGTTCTTGTCTTCAGTGCATCTCCTCTCTTCTGCTGTTGGACAGATCTCCTCAGGTGCAGAGGATCACAGGAGTGTATTGCACTCAGTTCTTGTCTTCAGTGCATCTTCTCTCTTCTGCTGTTGGACAGATCTCCTCGGGTGTAGAGGATCACAGGTGTGTATTGCACTCAGTTCTAGTCTTCAGTGCATCTTCTCTCATCTGCTGTTGGACAGATCTCCCCAGGTTCAGAGGATCACAGGAGTGTATTGCACTCAGTTCTTGTCTTCAGTGCATCTCCTCTCTTCTGCTGTTGGACAGATCTCCTCGGGTGCAGAGGATCACAGGTGTGTATTGCACTCAGTTCTAGTCTTCAGTGCATCTTCTCTCTTCTGCTGTTGGACAGATCTCCTCGGGTGCAGAGGATCACAGGTGTGTATTGCACTCAGTTCTAGTCTTCAGTGCATCTTCTCTCTTCTGCTGTTGGACAGATCTCCTCAGGTGCAGAGGATCACAGGTGTGTATTGCACTCAGTTCTAGTCTTCAGTGCATCTTCTCTCTTCTGCTGTTGGACAGATCTCCTCAGGTGCAGAGGATCACAGATGTGTATTGCACTCAGTTCTAGTCTTCAGTGCATCTTCTCTTCTGCTGTTGGACAGATCTCAGGTGCAGATGATCACAGGTGTGTATTGCACTCAGTTCTAGTCTTCAGTGCATCTTCTCTTCTGCTGTTGGGCTGATCTCCTCAGGTGCAGAGGATCACAGGTGTGTATTGCACTCAGTTCTAGTCTTCAGTGCATCTTCTCTCATCTGCTGTTGGACAGATCTCCCCAGGTGCAGAGGATCACAGGTGTGTATTGTACTCAGTTCTTGTCTTCAGTGCATCTTCTCTCTTCTGCTGTTGGACAGATCTCCTCGGGTGCAGAGGATCACAGGTGTGTATTGCACTCAGTTCTTGTCTTCAGTGCATCTTCTCTCTTCTGCTGTTGGACAGATCTCCTCGGGTGCAGAGGATCACAGGTGTGTATTGCACTCAGTTCTAGTCTTCAGTGCATCTTCTCTCTTCTGCTGTTGGACAGATCTCCTCGGGTGCAGAGGATCACAGGTGTGTATTGCACTCAGTTCTTGTCTTCAGTGCATCTTCTCTCACTCTGCTGTTGGACAGATCTCCCCAGGTGCAGAGGATCACAGGTGTGTATTGGACTCAGTTCTTGTCTTCAGTGCATCTTCTCTCACTGCTGTTGGACAGATCTCCTCAGGTGCAGAGGATCACAGGTGTGTATTGCTCTCAGTTCTAGTCTTCAGTGCACCTTCTCTCTCTGCTGTTGGACAGATCTCAGGTGCAGAGGATCACAGGTGTGTATTGCACTCAGATCTAGTCTTCAGTGCATCTACTCTCTCTGCTGTTCCGATCTCCTCAGGTGCAGAGGATCACAGGTGTGGATTGCACTCAGTTCTAGTCTTCAGTGCATCTTCTCTCATCTGCTGTTGGACAGATCTCCCCAGGTGCAGAGGATCACAGGTGTGTATTGCTCTCAGTTCTAGTCTTCAGTGCACCTTCTCTCTCTGCTGTTGGACAGATCTCAGGTGCAGAGGATCACAGGTGTGTATTGCACTCAGTTCTTGTCTTCAGTGCATCTCCTCTCTTCTGCTGTTGGACAGATCTCCTTGGGTGCAGAGGATCACAGGTGTGTATTGCACTCAGTTCTTGTCTTCAGTGCATCTTCTCTCTGCTGTTGGACAGATCTCCTCAGGTGCAGAGGATCACAGGTGTGTATTGCACTCAGTTCTAGTCTTCAGTGCATCTTCTCTCTGCTGTTGGACAGATCTCCTCAGGTGCAGAGGATCACAGGTGTGTATTGCACTCAGTTCTTGTCTTCAGTGCATCTTCTCTCTGCTGTTGGACAGATCTCCTTGGGTGCAGAGGATCACAGGTGTGTATTGCACTCAGTTCTTGTCTTCAGTGCACCTTCTCTCTCTGCTGTTGGACAGATCTCAGGTGCAGAGGATCACAGGTGTGTATTGCACTCAGTTCTTGTCTTCAGTGCATCTTCTCTCTGCTGTTGGACAGATCTCCTCGGGTTCAGAGGATCACAGGTGTGTATTGCACTCAGTTCTTGTCTTCAGTGCATCTTCTCTCTGCTGTTGGACAGATCTCCTCAGGTGCAGAGGATCACAGGTGTGTATTGCACTCAGTTCTAGTCTTCAGTGCATCTTCTCTCTGCTGTTGGACAGATCTCCTTGGGTGCAGAGGATCACAGGTGTGTATTGCACTCAGTTCTTGTCTTCAGTGCATCTTCTCTCACTCCGCTGTTGGACAGATCTCCTCAGGTGCAGAGGATCACAGGTGTGTATTGCACTCAGTTCTAGTCTTCAGTGCATCTTCTCTCTGCTGTTGGACAGATCTCCTCAGGTGCAGAGGATCACAGGTGTGTATTGCACTCAGTTCTAGTCTTCAGTGCATCTTCTCTCTGCTGTTCGACAGATCTCCTCAGGTGCAGAGGATCACAGGTGTGTATTGCACTCAGTTCTTGTCTTCAGTGCATCTTCTCTCTTCTGCTGTTGGACAGATCTCCTCAGGTGCAGAGGATCACAGGTGTGTATTGCACTCAGTTCTAGTCTTCAGTGCATCTTATCTCTTCTGCTATTGGACAGATCTCCTCAGGTGCAGAGGATCACAGGTGTGTATTGCACTCAGTTCTAGTCTTCAGTGCATCTTCTCTCTGCTGTTCGACAGATCTCCTTCGGGTGCAGAGGATTACAGGTGTGTATTGCACTCAGTTCATGTCTTCAGTGCTTCTTCTCTCACTCTGCTGTTGGACAGATCTCCTCGGGTGCAGAGGATCACAGGTGTGTATTGCACTCAGTTCTTGTCTTCAGTCCATCTTCTCTCTTCTGCTGTTGGACAGATCTCCTCAGGTGCAGAGGATCAAAGGTGTGTATTGCACTCAGTTCTAGTCTTCAGTGCATCTTCTCTCTGCTGTTGGACAGATCTCCTAGGGTGCAGAGGATCACAGGTGTGTATTGTACTCAGTTCTTGTCTTCAGTGCATCTTCTCTCTTCTGCTGTTGGACAGATCTCCTCGGGTGCAGAGGATCACAGGTGTGTATTGCACCCAGTTCTTGTCTTCAGTGCATCTTCTCTCTTCTGCTGTTGGACAGATCTCCTCAGGTGCAGAGGATCACAGGTGTGTATTGCACTCATTTCTTGTCTTCAGTGCATCTTCTCTCTGCTGTTGAACAGATCTCCTCGGGTGCAGAGGATCACAGGTGTGTATTGCACTCAGTTCTAGTCTTCAGTGCATCTTCTCTCTCTGCTGTTGGACAGATCTCAGGTGCAGAGGATCACAGGTGTGTATTGCACTCAGTTCTTGTCTTTATTGCATCTTCTCTCTTCTGCTGTTGGACAGATCTCCTCAGGTGCAGAGGATCACAGGTGTGTATTGCACTCAGTTCTAGTCTTCAGTGCATCTTCTCTCTTCTGCTGTTGGACAGATCTCCTCAGGTGCAGAGGATCACAGGTGTGTATTGCACTCAGTTCTAGTCTTCCGTGCTTCTTCTCTCACTGCTGTTGGACAGATCTCGGGTACAGAGGATCACAGGTGTGTATTGCACTCAGTTCTTGTCTTCAGTGCATCTTCTCTCTTCTGCTGTTGGACAGATCTCCTCAGGTGCAGAGGATCACAGGTGTGTATTGCACTCAGTTCTTGTCTTCAGTGCATCTTCTCTCTTCGGCTGTTGGACAGATCTCCTCAGGTGCAGAGGATCACAGGTGTGTATTACACTCAGTTCTAGTCTTCAGTGCATCTTCTCTCTTCTGCTGTTGGACAGATCTCCTCATGTGCAGAGGATCACAGGTGTGTGTTGCACTCAGTTCTTGTCTTCAGTGCATCTTCTCTCTGCTGTTGGACAGATCTCCTCAGGTGCAGAGGATCACAGGTGTGTATTGCACTCAGTTCTTGTCTTCAGTGCATCTTCTCTCTGCTGTTGGACAGATCTCCTCGGGTGCAGAGGATCACAGATGTGTATTGCACTCAGTTCTTGTCTTTATTGCATCTTCTCTCTCTCTGCTGTTGGACAGATCTCCTCGGGTGCAGAGGATCACAGGTG
This sequence comes from Lissotriton helveticus, assembly GCF_964261635.1. Lineage (NCBI taxonomy): Eukaryota > Metazoa > Chordata > Amphibia > Caudata > Salamandridae > Lissotriton > Lissotriton helveticus. The sequence goes on from NC_136069.1 coordinate 1,714,891,162, forward strand.
TGTATTGCACTCAGTTCTTGTCTTTATTGCATCTTCTCTCTCTCTGCTGTTGGACAGATCTCCTCGGGTGCAGAGGATCACAGGTGTGTATTGCACTCAGTTCATGTCTTCAGTGCATCTTCTCTCTTCTGCTGTTGGACAGATCTCCTCGGTGCAGTGGATCACAGGTGTGTATTGCACTCAGTTCTAGTCTTCAGTGCATCTTCTCTCTCTGCTGTTGGACAGATCTCAGGTGCAGAGGATCACAGGTGTGTATTGCACTCAGTTCTTGTCTTTATTGCATCTTCTCTCTTCTGCTGTTGGACAGATCTCCTCAGGTGAAGAGGATCACAGGTGTGTATTGCACTCAGTTCTAGTCTTCAGTGTATCTTCTCTCTTCTGATGTTGGACAGATCACCTCAGGTGCAGAGGATCACAGGTGTGTATTGCACTCAGTTCTTGTCTTCAGTGCTTCTTCTCTCTGCTGTTGGACAGATCTCCTCGGTGCAGAGGATCAAAGGTGTCTATTGCACTGTGTTCTTGTCTTCAGTGCGTCTTCTCTCTTCTGCTGTTGGACAGATCTCCCCAGGTGCAGAGGATCACAGATGTGTATTGCACTCAGTTCTTGTCTTCAGTGCATCTTCTCTCTTCTGTTGTTGGACAGATCTCCTCAGGTGCAGAGGATCACAGGTGTGTATTGAACTCAGTTCTAGTCTTCAGTGCATCTTCTCTCTCTGCTGTTGGACAGATCTAAGGTGCAGAGGATCACAGGTGTGTATTGCACTCAGTTCTTGTCTTCAGTACATCTTCTCTCTCTGCTGTCGGGCAGATCTCACCAGGTGCAGAGGATCACAGGTGTGTATTGAACTCATTTCTAGTCTTCAGTGCATCTTCTCTCACTCTGCTGTTGGACAGTTCTCCTTGAGTGCAGAGGATCACAGGTGTGTATTACACTCAGTTCTAGTCTTCAGTGCATCTTCTCTCACTCTGCTGTTGGACAGATCTCCTCGGGTGCAGAGGATCACAGGTGTGTATTGCACTCAGTTCTTGTCTTTATTGCATCTTCTCTCTTCTGCTGTTGGACAGATCTCCTCAGGTGCAGAGGATCACAGGTGTGTATTGCACCCAGTTCTAGTCTTCAGTGCATCTTCTCTCTCTGCTGTTGGACAGATCTCCTCAGGTGCAGAGGATCACAGGTTTGTATTGCCCTCAATTCTAGTCTTCAGTGCATCTTCTCTCTTCTGCTGTTGGACAGATCTCCTCGGGTGCAGAGGATCACAGGTGTGTATTGCACTCAGTTCTAGTCTTCAGTGCATCTTCTCTCTTCTGCTGTTGGACAGATCTAAGGTGCAGAGGATCACAGGTGTGTATTGCACTCAGTTCCAGTCTTCAGTGCATCTTATCTCTTCTGCTATTGGACAGATCTCCTCGGGTGCAGAGGACCACAGGTGTGTATTGCACTCAGTTCTAGTCTTCAGTGCATCTTATCTCTTCTGCTATTGGACAGATCTCCTCGGGTGCAGAGGACCACAGGTGTGTATTGCACTCAGTTCTAGTCTTCAGTGCATCTTATCTCTTCTGCTATTGGACAGATCTCCTCGGGTGCAGAGGACCACAGGTGTGTATTGCACTCAGTTCTAGTCTTCAGTGCATCTTATCTCTTCTGCTATTGGACAGATCTCCTCAGTGCAGAGGATCCCAGGTGTGTATTGCACTCAGTTCTAGTCTTCAGTGCATCTTCTCTCTTCTGCTGTCGGACAGATCTCTTCAGGTGCAGAGGATCACAGGTGTGTATTGCACTCAGTTCTTGTCTTCAATGCATCTTCTCTCTTCTGCTGTTGGACAGATCTCCTCGGGTGCAGAGGATCACAGGTGTGTATTGCACTCAGTTCTAGTCTTCAGTCCATCTTCTCTCTTCTGCTGTTGGGCACATCTCCTCGGGTGCAGAGGATCACAGGTGTGTATTCCACTCAGTTCTTGTCTTCAGTGCATCTTCTCTCACTCTGCTGTTGGACAGATCTCCTCGGGTGCAGAGGATCACAGGTTTGTATTGCACTCAGTTCTAGTCTTTAGTGCATCTTCTCTCTTCTGCTGTTGGACAGATCTCCTCAGGTGCAGAGGATCACAGGTGTGTATTGCACTCAGTTCTTGTCTTCAGTGCATCTTCTCTCTTCTGCTGTTGGACACATCTCCTCGGGTGCAGAGGATCACAGGTGTGTACTGCACTCAGTTCTTGTCTTCAGTACATCTTCTCTCACTCTGCTGTTGGACAGATCTCCTCAGGTGCAGAGGATCACAGGTGTGTATTGCACTCAGTTCTTGTCTTCAGTGCATCTTCTCTCTTCTGCTGTTGGACAGATCTCCTCGGGTGCAGAGGATCATAGGTGTGTATTGGCCTAGTCTTCAGTGGATCTTCTCTCTCTGCTGTTGGACAGATCTCCTCAGGTGCAGAGGATCACAGGTGTGTATTGCTCTCAGTTCTAGTCTTCAGTGCATCTTCTCTCTTCTGCTGTTGGACAGATCTCCTCGGGTGCAGAGGATCACAGTTGTGTATTGCCCTCAGTTCATGTCTTCAGTGCATCTTCTCTCTTCTGCTGTTGGACAGATCTCCTCGGGTGCAGAGGATCACAGGTGTGTATTGGCCTAGTCTTCAGTGAATCTTCTCTCTCTGCTGTTGGACAGATCTCCTCAGGTGCAGAGGATCACAGGTGTGTATTGCTCTCAGTTCTAGTCTTCAGTGCATCTTCTCTCACTCTGTTGTTGGACAGATCTCCTCAGGTGCAGAGGATCACAGGTGTGTATTGTACTCAGTTCTTGTCTTCAGTGCATCTTCTCTCTTCTGCTGTTGGGCACATCTCCTCGGGTGCAGAGGATCACACGTGTGTATTGCACTCAGTTCTTGTCTTCAGTGCATCTTCTCTCTCTGCTGTTGGACAGATCTCCTCAGGTGCAGAGGATCACAGGTGTGTATTGTACTCAGTTCTTGTCTTCAGTGCATCTTCTCTCTTCTGCTGTTGGACAGATCTCCTCGGGTGCAGAGGATCACACGTGTGTATTGCACTCAGTTCTTGTCTTCAGTGCATCTTCTCTCTTCGGCTGTTGGACAGATCTCCTCGGGTGCAGAGGATCACACGTGTGTATTGCACTCAGTTCTTGTCTTCAGTGCATCTTCTCTTCTGCTGTTGGACAGATCTCCTCGGGTGCAGAGGATCACAGGTGTGTATTGCTCTCAGTTCTAGTCTTCAGTGCATATTCTCTCACTCTGCTGTCGGACAGATCTCCTCAGGTGCAGAGGATCACAGGTGTGTATTGCCCTCGGTTCTTGTCTTCGGTGCATCTTCTCTCACTCTGCTGTTGGACAGATCTCCTCGGGTGCAGAGGATCACAGGTGTGTATTGCCCTCGGTTCTTGTCTTCGGTGCATCTTCTCTCACTCTGCTGTTGGACAGATCTCCTCGGGTGCAGAGGATCACAGGTGTGTATAGCACTCAGTTCATTTGTTCAGTTCATCTTCCCTCTTCTGCTGTTGGACAGATCTCCTCAGGTGCAGAGGATCACAGGTGTGTATTGCACTCAGTTTTTGTCTTCAGTGCATCTTCTCTCTTCTGCTGTTGGACAGATCTCCTTGGGTGCAGATGATCACAGGTGTGTATTGCACTCAGTTCTTGTCTTCAGTGCATCTTCTCTCTTCTGCTGTTGGACAGATCTCCTTGGGTGCACAGGATCACAGGTGTGTATTGCACTCAGTTCTAGCCTTCAGTGGATCTACTCTCTCTGCTGTTGGACAGATCTCCTCAGGTGCAGAGGATCACAGGTGTGTATTGCCTTCAGTTCTAGTCTTCAGTGCATCTTCTCTCTTCGGCTGTTGGACAGATCTCCTCAGGTGCAGAGGATCACAGGTGTGTATAGCACTCAGTTCATTTGTTCAGTTCATCTTCCCTCTTCTGCTGTTGGACAGATCTCCTCAGGTGCAGAGGATCACAGGTGTGTATTGCACTCAGTTCTTGTCTTCAGTGCATCTTCTCTCTTCTGCTGTTGGACAGATCTCCTCGGGTGCAGAGGTGTGTATTGCAGTCAGTTCTAGTCCTCAATGCATCTTCTCTCTGCTGTTGGACAGATCTCCTCAGGTGCAGAGGATCACAGGTGTGTATTGCACTCAGTTCTTGTCTTCAGTGCATCATCTCTCTTCTGCTGTTGGACAGATCTCCTCAGGTGCAGAGGATCACAGGTGTGTATTGCAGTCAGTTCTAGTGTTCAATGCATCTTCTCTCTGCTGTTGGACAGATCTCCTCGGGTGCAGAGGATCACAGGTGTGTATTGCAGTCAGTTCTAGTCTTCAATGCATCTTCTCTCTGCTGTTGGACAGATCTCCTCGGGTGCAGAGGATCACAGGTGTGTATTGCAGTCAGTTCTAGTCTTCAATGCATCTTCTCTCTGCTGTTGGACAGATCTCCTCGGGTGCAGAGGATCACAGGTGTGTATTGCACTCAGTTCTAGTCTTCAGTGCATCTTCTCTCTTCTGCTGTTGGACAGATCTCCTCGGGTCCAGAGGATCACAGGTGTGTATTGCACTCAGTTCTAGTCTTCAGTGCATCTTCTCTCTTCTGCTGTTGGACAGATCTCCTCAGGTGCAGAGGATCACAGGTGTGTATTGCAGTCAGTTCTAGTCTTCAGTGCATCTTCTCTCTGCTGTTGGACAGATCTCCTCGGGTGCAGAGGATCACAGGTGCGTATTGTACTCAGTTCTAGTCTTCAGTGCATCTTCTCTCTTCTGCTGTTGGACAGATCTCCTCGGGTGCAGAGGATCACAGGTGTTTATTGCACTCAGTTCTTGTCTTCAGTGCATCTTCTCTCTTCTGCTGTTGGACAGATCTCCTCGGGTGCAGAGGATCACAGGTGTGTATTGCACTCAGTTCTAGTCTTCCGTGCTTCTTCTCTCTTCTGCTGTTGGACAGATCTCCTCAGGTGCAGAGGATCACAGGTGTGTATTGCACTCAGTTCTTGTCTTCAGTGCATCTTCTCTCTTCTGCTGTTGGACAGATCTCCTCGGGTGCAGAGGATCACAGGTGTGTATTGCACTCAGTTCTAGTCTTCCGTGCTTCTTCTCTCTTCTGCTGTTGGACAGATCTCCTCGGGTGCAGAGGATCACAGGTGTGTATTGCACTCAGTTCTTGTCTTCAGTGCATCTTCTCTCTTCTGCTGTTGGACAGATCTCCTCGGGTGCAGAGGATCACAGGTGTGTATTGCTCTCAGTTCTTGTCTTCAGTGGATCTTCTCTCACTCTGCTTTTAGACAGATCTCCCCAGGTGCAGAGGATCAAAGGTGTGTATTGTACTCAGTTCTTGTCTTCAGTGCATCTTCGCTCTTCTGCTGTCGGACATATCTCGGGTGCAGAGGATCACAGGTGTGTATTGCACTCAGTACTTGTCTTCAGTGCATCTTCTCTCTTCTGCTGTTGGACAGAACTCCTCAGGTGCAGAGGATCACAGGTGTGTATTGCACTCAGTTCTAGTCTTCAGTGCATCTTCTCTCTTCTGCTGTTGGACAGATCTCCCCAGGTGCAGAGGATCACAGGTATGTATTGCACTCAGTTCTAGTCTTCAGTGTATCTTCTCTTACTGCTGTTGGACAGATCTCCTCGGGTGCAGAGGATCACAGGTGTGTATTGCACTCAGTTCTTGTCTTCAATGCATCTTCTCTCTTCTGCTGTTGGACAGATCTCCTCGGGTGCAGAGGATCACAGGTGTGTATTACACTCAGTTCTTTTCTTCAGTGCATCTTCTCTCACTCTGCTGTTGGACAGATCTCCCCAGGTGCAGAGGATCACAGGTGTGTATTGCACTCAGGTCTAGTCTTCAATGCATCTTCTCTCTGCTGTTGGACAGATCTCCTCGGGTGCAGAGGATCACAGGTGTGTATTGCACTCAGTTCTTTTCTTCAGTGCATCTTCTCTCAGTCTGCTGTTCGACAAATCTCCTTCGGGTGCAGAGGATTACAGGTGTGTATTGCACTCAGTTCTAGTCTTCAGTGCATCTTCTCTCACTCTGCTGTGGGACAGATCTCAGGTGCAGAGGATCACAGGTGTGTATTGAACTCAGTTCTTGTCTTCAGTGCATCTTCTCTCTTCTGCTGTTGGACAGATCTCCTCAGGTGCAGAGGATCACAGGTGTGTATTGCTCTCAGTTCTTGTCTTCAGTGCATCTTCTCTCTCTGCTGTTGGACACATCTCCTCGGGTGCAGAGGATCACAGGTGTGTATTGCACTCAGTTCTTGTCTTCAGTGCATCTTCTCTCTGCTGTTGGACAGATCTCCTTGGGTGCAGAGGATCACAGGTGTGTATTGCACTCAGTTCTTGTCTTCAGTGCATCTTCTCTCTGCTGTTGGACAGATCTCCTTGGGTGCAGAGGATCACAGGTGTGTATTGCACTCAGTTCTAGTCTTCAGTGCATCTTCTCTCTCTGCTGTTGGACAGATCTCCTCAGGTGCAGAGGATCACAGGTGTGTATTGCACTCAGTTCTTGTCTTCAGTGCATCTTCTCTCACTCTGCTGTTGGACAGATCTCCTCGGGTGCAGAGGATCACAGGTGTGTATTGCACTCAGTTCTTGTCTTCAGTGCATCTTCTCTCTTCTGCTGTTGGACAGATCTCCTCAGGTGCAGAGGATCACAGGTGTGTTTTGCACTCAGTTCTTGTCTTCAGTGCATCTTCTCTCTTCTGTTGGACAGATCTCCTAGGGTGCAGAGGATCACAGGTGTGTATTGCACTCAGTTCTTGTCTTCAATGCATCTTCTCACTCTGCTGTTGGACAGATCTCCTCGGGTGCAGAGGATCACAGGTGTGTATTGTACTCAGTTCTAGTCTTCAGTGCATCTTCTCTCACTCTGCTGTTGGACAGATCTCCTCGGTGCAGAGGATCACAGGTGTGTATTGCACTCATTTCTTGTCTTCAGTGCATCTTCTCTCTGCTGTTGGACAGATCTCCTCGGGTGCAGAGGATCACAGGTGTGTATTGCACTCAGTTCTTGTCTTCAGTGCATCTTCTCTCTTCTGCTGCTGGACAGATCTCCTCAGGTGCAGAGGATCACAGGTGTATTGCACTCAGTTCTAGTCTTCAGTGCATCTTCTCTCTCTGCTGTTGGACAGATCTCCTCGGTGCAGAGGATCACAGGTGTGTATTGCACTCAGTTCTTGTCTTCACTGCATCTTCTCTCTTCTGCTGTTGGACAGATCTCCTCAGGTGCAGAGGATCACAGGTGTGTATTACACTTAGTTCTTGTCTTCAATGCATCTTCTCACTCTGCTGTTGGACAGATCTCCTCGGGTGCAGAGGATCACAGGTGTGTATTGTACTCATTTCTTGTCTTCAGTGCATCTTCTCTCTGCTGTTGGACAGATCTCCTCAGGTGCAGAGGATCACAGGTGTGTATTGCACTCAGTTCTAGTCTTCAGTGCATCTTCTCTCTGCTGTTGGACAGATCTCCTCGGGTGCAGAGTATCACAGGTGTGTATTGTACTCAGTTCTAGTCTTCAGTGCATCTTCTCTCACTCTGCTGTTGGACAGATCTCCTTAGGTGCAGAGGATCACAGGTGTGTATTGCACTCAGTTCTAGTCTTCAGTGCATCTTCTCTCTCTCTGCTGTTGGACAGATCTCCCCAGATGCAGAGGATCACAGGTGTGTATTGCACTCAGTTCTAGTCTTCAGGGCATCTTCTCTCACTCTGCTGTTGGACAGATCTCCTCAGGTGCAGTGGATCACAGGTGTGTATTGCACTCAGTTCATAATTTACACTGTGCCACTGGCATGGGCAGAATTTACAGGGGATTATGTACATAGGACAGGGCGACATTGGCTACTGTCAGGAATAAGCACTTGGTAGAACTAGCACTTAAAACATATAATACTTGTAGCACCAAATAGCAAATGTAGCACACAACCAGCAACCACTGGTAAAAGGTAAGTACCTCCTACGCAATCCTAACCACTTTAGGCATATGTCACGCAGGGAACCATGAACTCACTAGTATAACCCATACTAGATAAAACAACCACCTAAGCATAAACCATATCTAGAGGTATCAGAACACAGGCTGCACAAAACATACTACACACAGTACATTTCCTAACACCGAAAGCATTAGCACATGAATCATAATAGGGTCCATGCTCCACCACTGCACCTAAACGTAGCGGCTGCCCACTACTTGCTGGGCAGCTGAGGTACAAGAACAGGGCCTCAAAAGCTGCAGCTGGCACTAAGTGCTGCGCAGCTGTGGAAGGCAAAAGTAGGGGCGAAGGAGTGCGACTCACTCCTGAGTCCAAAGTACATGTCCCTAGAAAGAAAACCTAAACGGTGCAGCAGCCCACTACTTGCTGGCCAGCTGTGAAGCAAACTGTGACCGGGGCCCTCACGGGCCCTTAGGACAGAACTGTTCCACAGGTTTGGAAGCCTCTAGGCTCTAAAAACACATAGGGGCCCTGGGGCAAAACTGCGCCAACTGATGTGGCCCCGTGAGCTCGAAAGAAATGAACAACTGTGTCCCCTGGAGCCTCTCAGGCTCTACATACAAAAATGACAGTGGGACAACGTGGGAGCAAAAACAAATGCCCCCGTGTGCGTGGAGCCTCGTGGGCTCTAGAAATATACTGCCCCCTTTGAGCCTCGTGGGCTTGAGAAACAATGCTGCCCGCTGGGGGCGGGGGAGCGGCCCGCTGCAACCTGGGGCCGCTCTACCCTCTTAGACACCCCGAAATTAAGCTAGCACCACTGGGGGACGGGGGGGTGGGCAGGGCACCGGCAATGTGCCCCGATGCCCAAAGGAACACAGGGGCCATCGGTGGAGCCTTCGTGGCTCTAAAACTATGGGGAACGAACATTGGAGCGGCCCACTGCCAGACGGGGCCGCTCGGACCTGGCACCTTGCTCCCTCCAGAGCGGCAGCGCTTCTCTCTTCCTTGGTGGCGGCCCCGGGGCTCTCCATAACTCACCGGAGCCCCGGGCCGCGAGAGGCCATCTCTCGGCAGGCTGCTTCTTCCTCCGGCCAGAGCGGGACCCTTAGCCAATCCCAGCTCGGCGGCGAGTTGGACTTCCCTCCAAAAACGGAAGTCCCACCCCGCGTCAGGCACTCCGACAGGATTCGATGTAAAACACCGAATGCGCCTCTTGTGGACCGTTTCATCGAAAAGATCATACCAAAATGGATCTTCAATCGACAATCATTGACGCAATAAAAGTCCCACCAAGGGGCGGAGATCTCAACAGACTCATGAACAAGGAAGAGCTCAAATGGATACTTAAGACTAAAAGCAACCACAATGGTCTCGACCGTCTCGAAGGTTGGACTTCTTTGCGATGACCATGCAATTTCTTCTGGATTAATTGAATATGACACTGCTACACCATCATAGTCCTGTATAACTCTATATGTATGGAATTTAATTGTTTTATTGGTAGTGGTTGGATGAGTCACTAATTTGTTGGACTTATTCATGCCTTAAACAACACCTTCCAAAATGGCCACCTCATTAGTTTACCTCTCCCTATGCAGAAGCATGAGACCTTCACTTCGCACCCTTCTAAAATGGCAGACTCATTAGCTCACTTCTCCTAGCCTAAGAGCTATTGACCTTCACCCAGTCACATGGTCACTGTCACATGATCGGCCCAAACTTAATGGAGTTTCAGTTCCAAGCCGCGTACAGTCACTCTGAGCATCGTCTCGACTGTCGGCTTGGACCCCATTCTAGGACCACTGCTCATCAACCACACGGTAAGAGTACTGGTTGTTTCCATCTGCCCTAGTTTATGAATTATGACGGCCGTACCGGCTCCTCATTCCCCCTTGTTTCTCTCTCCTTAGGCTAAATTCTGCCACTTTAACAAGAGTTTACAGATTCTAAGGTAAGCGGCACGTAGGACACCAAAATGCATGCCTCAGTACGGTCCCATTCCATTCCATTCCCTAACTCTAATTCCCCCTCCCCAGCTACCGGATTCTCTTCGCAAACCTGCATCGAGAACGCAGCGCGCCGTTGTATGACGGTAAGGACAGCACCAGCCACTGCTGCTTGCACGATGTTCCATGTAGCGTCTTAATCACTATGGGGCATATTTACAATAAGTGTCGCATCCCTGCATATCAGCAGGGATGCGCCACTTATTGTGCACCACGCCTCCGCCACCATGGATGCGCCGCATTTACTATGCGGGGCACCATGGGGCAAAACTGGCACAGATGCGTCATGCAACTGTGCCGAAAAGTGACGTATTGCTGGAGTTGCATCGCAAGCGCGACGCAGCTCCAACAATGCTCTAGGGTGCCCTATCTTGTTAATGCTGCTTCAATCCTTACGCCTGCTTCAAGCAGGCGCAGGGTTTTGACGCAGCATGGGCCCCAAAGTGACTGAGTGAAATCTTGTAGATTTCACTCAGCCACTTTTAGGAGGTGTTCCTGCTCCGGAACACCCCCCCTGCTTTACAACGTGACGCATCTCCCAGATGCGTCACGTTGTAAATACCCCGCACCATGGCGCATCTTTTGCGCCGCTGTTATGTCACAAAAGTGACGCAACGGCGGCGTTAAAGAGGCGCAAGGGGCTTGTAAATCTGCCCCTATATGCCTCTTTCACTTGCAGAATAAATGTTTTTTTTTAAACTTAACCGGCTATCTCCACATACGACTATTGTCACTCCGGCATTTTCGTAGGTTAGCGCCATGATCCGCCTTGTTGCACCGCACTCCTTGATACTTTTCGGCATTGTTAATTTCACCCGCGCCCGCACTTTTTAGATTTTTCACAGTTCTTCGGCCATGTACAATTCCTAAGGTACTGGCCTTGGCTACGATTTATCGCATCATAGCAGCGCAGGTCCGGTAGCACCAACGGGCATTCTTCTCAGGTGCGTGCCATGTGTGAATCTATTTAAACGGGACTTCCCACACCTGCTGAAATGTCCCTCATACCATATCGTTCCTCCACGGAGAAATTCGTCCAACCCTCTTGTAATGTAATTTATTCCACATGTATTGTAAATTATGTTGATATTAGGGCACCCTGTCACATGGATCGGTATTATGATACTCACTGGTCACACATGCCTGTCTTAATTATGTACATTATGTTTATATCATTTTTATACCTCTTTTCTCCCGATATTTCTTCCCCCTTTTCCCCAATTGTCAATCCATGTTGATGTATTGTCTATGTGATATGTTTTAAATTTCTATCTGGGCTTGAAGTAGATAAGGAAATTTAACACAGGTATGAATTACAATGTCCTGAGGATGATCCCCTCATCTCAGCATAGGGATCGAAACATCGTCGACACCATATACACTATGGACAGACTGCTGTCTACGGACAGAGTCTTCAGTCCTTCCATAGAGAGTGGTTCGTCCATAGAGAGGAGTCTCAGCATAGAAAGGGGTCTGTCCGTAGAGAGGAGTCTGTCCATAATGAGGGTCTGTCTGTAGGTGGGAGTCTGTACATAGTGAGGAGTCTGTCCGTAGAGGATATTGTATACAGTGATATAAATGCCAACAATATTTGTTCCTGATATTTTTGTATTCACCATTATAAGTATAGGATATTGTTTACATCGATATTCATGTCACAATATTTTATATATCAATATTTCATTCAATATTTTTGTATCACGATATTTCCAGAGGCGATATCTGGTCAGCGATGGAACGCCAGTGTGTTGCTTGTATTTCATGGACACGGCATACGTCACTAACAGATATTTTTTATCTCTTAGGAGACACCTGTGCATGCGGGGGGATGGGACACTGTGCAAACTTTCACCAAACGAGCGCGATATCTGTCCACGGTCACATCCTGCGCCATTTCACAGCTCCTGGGAAATGAAATGAACTGAAATACCAGTATTTGTAAAGCGCACAGCTACCTCTGGAGAGGTGTACCGCGCTGGGGGCCCTCGGGAAGATTAAGCGAGCTATTGCCCAGAGTCACACGGTGCTGGGCTGACCTGCAGCCGGCGCCGGGGATCGAACCGTGAACCCTGTAGTCCGGAGTCAGGCACCCTAGCCGCTGCGCCACACCTCTTCCTTGGAGAGCAAGATGTCCTACAGAGGCGCGATAAGTTCATGCTACCGTTCACCGGGCAGCCAGCAATGCCCCCCCCATGTGAGCCACTGCTCCCTGCATCCGCAGCACAGCGCCACCACTGTCCTCCTGCCAACACTGCATCCGCAGCACAGGTCCACCACTGTCCTCCTGCCAACACTGCATCCGCAGCACAGCGCCACCACTGTCCTCCTGCCAACACTGTATCCACAGCACAGCGCCACCACTGTCCTCCTGCCAGCACTGCATCCGTAGCACAGCGCCACCACTGTCCTCCTGCCCCCTGCATCCACAGCACAGCGCCACCACTGTCCTCCTGCCCCCTGCATCCGCAGCACAGCGCCACCACTGTCCTCCTGCCCCCTGCATCCACAGCACCGCACCACCACTGTCCTCCTGCCCCCTGCATCCGCAGCACAGCACCACCACTGTCCTCCTGTCAACACTGCATCCGCAGCACAGGTCCACCACTGTCCTCCTGCCAACACTGTATCCACAGCACAGCGCCACCACTGTCCTCCTGTCCTACCAGCACTGCATCCGCAGCACAGCGCCACCACTGTCCTCCCGCCAACACTGCACCCACAGTACACCACCAGCACTGTCCTCCTGTCCTGCCAGCACTGCATCCGCAGCACAGCGCCACCACTGTTCTCCTGCCAGCACTGCATCCGCAGCACAGGTCCACCACTGTCCTCCTGCCCCCTGCATCCGCAGCACAGCGCCACCACTGTTCTCCTGCCAGCACTGCATCCGCAGCACAGGTCCACCACTGTCCTCCTGCCAACACTGCATCCATAGCACAGCACCACCACTGTCCTCCTGTCCTACCAGCACTGCATCCGCAGCTCAGCGCCACCACTGTCCTCCTGCCAACACTGTATCCACAGTACACCACCAGCACTGTCCTCCTGTCCTGCCAGCACTGCATCCGCAGCACAGGTCCAGCACTGTCCTCCTGCCAACACTGTATCCACAGTACACCACCAGCACTGTCCTCCTGTTCTGCCAGCACTGCATCCGCAGTACAGCGCCACCACTGTTCTCCTGCCAGCACTGCATCCGCAGCACAGCGCCACCACTGTCCTCCTGACAACACTGTATCCACAGTACACCACCAGCACTGTCCTCCTGTCCTGCCAGCACTGCATCCGCAGTACAGCGCCACCACTGTTCTCCTGCCAGCACTGCATCCGCAGCACAGGTCCACCACTGTCCTCCTGCCAACACTGCATCCATAGCACAGCACCACCACTGTCCTCCTGTCCTACCAGCACTGCATCCGCAGCTCAGCGCCACCACTGTCCTCCTGCCAACACTGTATCCACAGTACACCACCAGCACTGTCCTCCTGTCCTGCCAGCACTGCATCCGCAGCACAGGTCCAGCACTGTCCTCCCGCCAACACTGCATCCGCAGCACAGCGCCACCACTGTCCTCCTTCCAACACTGCATCTACAGCACAGTGCCACCACTGTCCTCCCGCCAACACTGCACCCACAGCACAGCGCCACCACTGTCCTCCCGCCAACACTGCATCCGCAGCACAGGTCCACCACTGTCGTCCCACCAACACTGCACCCACAGCACAGCGCCACCACTGTCCTCCCGCCAACACTGCATCCGCAGTCTCTCTCAGCACCCTGTCAGCACAGCTGCCCTACATCAGAGGACACCCCCTGAACACTACAACTCCTGCTGTCTGCCACCCCTCCCCCCTGCATCTGCAGCACTGCCCCCTCACTGCTCTTCTGCCCTCCATCCTCATTCCAGAAGCCTCCCTGCCCCACTTCACACGGCAGTCACACTGCACCCTGCCCACTGCACTGTAAACTAACACCCCCCCCCTCAGGCAGTTCTGTGCATCTCTGATGGAGGGTGCAGGGTGACGGGGAGACCCCCTCCCTGGACCCTCGGCTGCTCGTGGCCCCTCATTGCAGCTGAGAAGCTGATGCTTCTTTTCTGTAGAAGTGCATCACAGAGCCCGTAGGGGGACAGATGTGCGCAAGAGCACCCAGGCATCAGAGGAAGCGCTGGGAATAATTCCTTGTCCACACTCCTCTGCCTGTTGGGCCCCTCCCACGGCTGCAGGGCCACTGAAAACACACAGCATTGAAATGAATGGCTGCAGGTTACCCAAAGAACTCGGACATGTGCATTACCGACTGAGCTACCTCACATGGTTTCCATCCTGAATGTTGCACTTGAATCTCAGCAGCAGGTGGGAACAGTTTGCACCCGCACCTCCTGGAAGGGTCATCACATCACATCACATGGGTATTTGTAAAGCGCACGTATCACCCAAGGGTCTCAAGGCGCTGAAAAACAGATGTATATTGTTACCCACCTCAATGGTACTCATTTTATCGACCTCAGACGGATGAAAGGTTGAGTGTACCCTCTGTGATTAGAACCTGTGACCATGAGGTCGAACCCAGGCCCCTGCAGTGGATGCATCAGTCCACTGCGCCACCAGACCCGGACACAGGTGACCACGAGCCAGGGTCGCACTTACATTCTGAGGATCACAGTCAAAGGAGGAGGGATATTATTTTTGTGTCGAAGGAACCTGCTGAAAGCTCTGACGGGGTCATTTGCGTCGAGTCTCTTCTCAAGAACAACTTCCTCTCGTTACGACCTGTCCCCCTCGAGCCTCCGGCCTCACTCGCTTGTATTTAACTGTAACGAGATATCAGGAACCGGGCCAATGATACGTCTTCCATTAGAAGCCTCCACTCGGTAGAACAAACCTCGCTCGCATCTTCCGACACTGAAATTAAAGCTGAGAACGAGAGGGTCTGTCTCAAATGTAGCGCCTTGAAACGCTCAACAGATGGGAGTGAAGAGGGGCAGGAAACATGGCTCAATGGTTAGAGCGGCAGACCCTGATGCAGAGGTCTGGCCCGGGACCAGGGTTCGATTCCCGCCTCGGCGGGTTCTCGGGCTCAATTTCCTCGGACCTGTTAATTCTCGCCTCGGTGCCTATTCTAAACACCGGCCCCAACAGCGCTAAGGATGCCTGGCTTCACCCTGGGGGAGCCCAGGAGTGGACACTTCACAGGGAAAGCCAGGAGGGGTTCCACAGCATTCCATAGGCGACATTTACATTTACATTTACATTTACATTTAAATAGATGGAGGCAACAAACGCACTATCACGGGTAACATTTGAAGAGAGAATTTGTTGTTTCTCAAAACTGATCAGATCTTTCTTTATAATCTGAACTTTTTGTCTCTGGAGATAAGTTCACCCTTTGCTGAATGAACCACAAACCCAGAAACGGATTATCTGAGTCAGACTCATAGACTTAGGCCTGATTTAAATGTTGGCGATGAGCATACTCTGTTGTGACGAGGAGTTCTTACCGCCAACATTATGGCTGAACGCCGAATTTGAAAGCAGGCCGACCATAGCTTGACCGCGGTGGAGACGTGTCTGTCTCCACCCTGGATGAACACACTTCTCTGACAGCCCCACAGATGCCTGCGTGTAGATCGGGCAGGAATACACATTAAAAAGACAAATACTGTGTTTATTACCAAATATCAGCGTCTCAAGTGACGTGTACAAGCATCAAGACAGGCAAGAGAAACAATATCCGTGACAGGAACTTTGGTGAAAAATGTTAACTTCCAACAAAACAACATTTCATAGTAATTCCATAACAATCCCGAGGTCGGGTGATTGTAAGAAAACAGAACCCACCTGCAGGTGAACAGCAGTAAGCCCTTGACCCCAAATTCGCTATTTTGGGTCAGAAGTTTATCAGCACAGCCGAGCTACGGAAAGCACCACTATAGGGTGAGACCTAGTGGAGATAAATGAATACTTACCCAGGAGCCAACATTACGAGTTAAACATTGACAATGAGGAGTGCTTTTGTAATCTAATTACATATATAAAGAGGGATTACTCACACCGTCCTGGGAAATTCACACTTGTGCCGTGTATCCCTTATCTTATGTCCGCACTTCAAAATATGAACACCTGAAAAGTACCCAATATGTGATGTTGGTCTATTTTTCAATATACTATTTTATTTTGTGAATAAACACCTCGTCCCACAAGGGTACTGACTGTGCTGTGGGTCCTGGCCAGTAGTATTGATAGAGATCGCAGGTCACCCGACCAATAATTTCACCACTTGGTTTTGGGCCCATATACTTTAATTCTCCATCTGCATTAATCAGGTGACCTTACAATCTACTACCAATAACCATGAGTCCGTTCGATTGTTTCAGGTGTACCCGACTTACCATCCACCGTTACGGGTACCTAATGACACGATGAATCAGGGAGCTAGCTGTAAAGAAAGGCAGGCAAAATACAAACCCAACTTTATAAACCTTGATATTTCATAAAATGACCACGGACAACTGGGAAGTTTTAAGATTTTTATCTAGAATTCGTCTTCTAAGAGCATTAGGCTTACAGTTAAAAGGCAGTCGATAATCAAGATAACAAAAATCATATAACCATAAAGGAACAATGTAAGGGCAATCATTTGGGTTTTTCTAAATAATAGTGAACAGGGAACATGCTAAGTAGAGTAAAAAAATGTAATTCAAGAATGGACCTCTATAAATGGGCAAACTTATGCAAGTACTAGAGTTACACTATTGGGAAATACTTAAAGTTGGAGTAAACTCAGTGATCCTATACATTGATAGGAAGGAATGATAAAGGGAACACGCTATAAATCTAGAAAATTACTTTAGTCAGTTTTATAAGAGAAAATTATAGACCACATCAGAAGATTGCAAACTGCAATGGAGAAAATGATTTCTAAAAGGTAGGGTAACATAGGAACACGCTATGAAATTAAATGCAACTGACTTTATGATATGCAATGGTTGCGGAAAGCATGGAAAATTATCGTATGCAAAGGTATGTCTTTATTGAAGCAAAGACAGAAAAATAGAAAGGTGCAGTTTAGCGTTTCAGTGAGATATTTACCTAGACTGGTGTGAAGACCAACCCTGGCCACGGGTCAGTTAAGGACAGGAAATACCCCAAGGAAGGATAGTCATCAATGGGACAGCAGGTGCAGAATGGACACCACAGGACAGGACAGGAAAACCAGATTAGGATCAGGACCGGACCACCAGGACACGACCAGCACCCGCAGTTCAGAAGCAACGCCTGCGCTCCCCCTCTCTGCAGCTACCGGTCAGAACCCCGATTGGGTTAGCGAACTTTCCAGCAAAGTGCTCCGCCAGCACTTAAGGTTTAGTAAAACCTTTGAGTCTATGGTCAAATTCGGACAGAGTGCTCCGCAGCGCTCCGTAAATTCGGTCACCTATTGAGTGCGTTGGGTCAGTGACAGGTCAGCTAATTCAGACAAGTCGGACAAATTCCCTAGGTGAACCTAGGCTAGTTATACTGTTTTCGGGTCAGTGCGCCACCCCCCAATGTTACAAAGTGTCAGAATCCCCAATTTCGATTGGTTCTAAGGTAGGATGGGTTAACACACCAATCAGAACAGACTTTTCTAAGACCTAATTTACATTCTAGGGTACCGCCTAACAAGATTGGGGTTCTCATGAGACAAATCTTTGGAATACAATGAAATATTAACAAATGTTTCAACTTGGGTACAGCCAACTCCGTCCTGCTGGGTCGCAGGTCATTTTCTCAGGAGCATCTTGACTGTGGCTGCCAGCTGGCTGAGTTCCACTGCTCAAGGCTACATCTCTCCCGGGCTGCGTGAGCATGCGTGGAAGGGACCTTCAAGATGGCTCTTGGTACATTCAGACCCCCATTTCCCGCGATACATGAAAAGTAAGCGAAAACAAATTAAAACATAGAAATGAATGAATGTACCATATATCATGAATAACTACTTTATATTTCTTACTTATAAAAATATACTATGCAATTAAGGGTAAGTGCAACAGACAATAACACAAGAGCAGCGGTGCAAGCTTCACCACGTTATTACAATGACAGCCATTTTATGGCTATTACGCATGCGCACCCTTTCCCTCCAGAACTGCAACTACGTCACATCACGTGAGTGTGTCTAACGCATGCGCAGAAGCAAAATTCAAGCAGCGGTCATTATTATATACAAGGGTTATTCATATTAATGAAACACATAGGCAAGCATCACTATGATACACACGCATATTCAAAAATACGTAAAATTAGTAAAACGAACAAATTGGATTATAGGATTATAAAAGATTCGAGGTTCTTGACTCGAGCAAGTCGCGATGCAAATTCTTGCTCTATCAGTATAACAAGGGTACTGACTGTGTTGTGGGTCAGGGGCCGTAGTATAACAAGGGTACTGACTGTGTTGTGGGCCCTGGTCAGTAGTATAACAAGTGTACTGACTGTGTCGTGGGTCCTGGCCAGTAGTATAACAAGTGTACTGACTGTGTTGTGGGCCCTGACCAAGAGTATAACAAGGGTACTGACTGTGTCGTGGGTCCTGGCCAATAGTATAACAAGGGTACTGACTGTGTTGTGGGCCCTGGCCAGTAGTATAGCAAGGGTACTGACTGTGTCGTGGGTCCTGGCCAGTAGTATAACAAGGGTACTGGCTGTGTTGTGGGTCAGGGGCCGTAGTATAACAAGGGTACTGACTGTGTTGTGGGCCCTGGTCAGTAGTATAACAAGTGTACTGACTGTGTCGTGGGTCCTGGCCAGTAGTATAACAAGTGTACTGACTGTGTTGTGGGCCCTGACCAAGAGTATAACAAGGGTACTGACTGTGTCGTGGGTCCTGGCCAATAGTATAACAAGGGTACTGACTGTTTTGTGGGCCCTGGCCAGTAGTATAGCAAGGGTACTGACTGTGTCGTGGGTCCTGGCCAGTAGTATAACAAGTGTACTGACTGTGTCGTGGGTCCTGGCCAGTAGTATATCAAGGGTACTGACTGTGTCGTGCGTCCTGGCCAGTAGTATAACAAGGGTACTGACTGTGCTGTGGGCCCTGGCCAGTAGTATAACAAAGGTACTGACTGTGTCGTGGGTCCTGGCCAGTAGTATAACAAGTGTACTGACTGTGTCATGGGTCCTGGCCAATAGTATAACAAGGGTACTGACTGTGTTGTGGGCCCTGGCCAGTAGTATAGCAAGGGTACTGACTGTGCTGTGGGCCCTGGCCAGTAGTATAACAAAGGTACTGACTGTGTCGTGGGTCCTGGCCAGTAGTATAACAAGGGTACTGACTGTGTTGTGGGCCCTGGCCAGTAGTATAACAAGTGTACTGACTGTGTCGTGGGTCCTGGCCAGTAGTATAACAAGTGTACTGACTGTGTCGTGGGTCCTGGCCAGTAGTATAACAAGGGTACTGACTGTGTTGTGGGCCCTGGCCAGTAGTTAAACAAGGGTACTGACTGTGTCGTGGGCCGTGGCCAGTAGTATAGCAAGGGTACTGACTGTGCTGTGGGCCCTGGCCAGTAGTATAACAAGTGTACTGACTGTGTCGTGGGTCCTGGCCAGTAGTATAACAAGGGAACTGACTGTGTTGTGGGCCCTGGCCAGTAGTATAAAAAGTGTACTGACTGTGTTGTGGGCCCTGGCCAGTAGTATAACAAGTGTACTGACTGTGTCGTGGGTCCAGGCCAATAGTATAACAAGGGTACTGACTGTGTTATGGGCCCTGGCCAGTAGTATAGCAAGGGTACTGACTGTGCTGTGGGCCCTGGCCAGTAGTATAACAAGGGTACTGACTGTGTCGTGGGTCCTGGCCAGTAGTATAACAAGGGTACTGACTGTGTTGTGGTCCTGGGCAGTAGTATAACAAGGGTACTGACTGTGTTGTGGGCCCTGGCCAGTAGTATAGCAAGGGTACTGACTATGCTGTGGGCCCTGGCGAGTAGTATATCAAGGGTACTGACTGTGCTGTGGGCCCTGGCCAGTAGTATAACAAGGGTACTGACTGTACTGTGGGCCCTGGCCAGTAGTATAACAAGGGTACTGACTGTGCTGTGGGCCCTGGCCAGTAGTATAACAAGGGTAATGACTGTGTTGTGGGCCCTGGCCAGGAGTATAACAAGGGTACTGACTGTGTTGTGGGCCCTGGCCTGTAGTATAACAAGGGTACTGACTGTGTTGTGGGCCCTGGCCAGGAGTATAACAAGGGTACTGACTGTGTTGTGGGCCTTGGCTAGGAGTATAACAAGGGTACTGACTGTGTTGTGGTCCTGGTCAGTAGTATAACAAGGGTACTGACTGTTGTGGGCCCTGGCCAGGAGTATAACAAGGGTACTGACTGTGTTGTGGGCCTTGGCTAGGAGTATAACAAGGGTACTGACTGTGTTGTGGGTCCTGGGCAGTAGTATAACAAGGGTACTGACTGTGTTGTGGTCCTGGGCAGTAGTATAACAAGGGTACTGACTGTGTTGTGGGTCCTGGGCAGTAGTATAACAAGGGTACTGACTGTGTTGTGGGCCCTGGCCAGTAGTATAACAAGGGTACTGACTGTGTTGTGGTCCTGGGCAGTAGTATAACAAGGGTACTGACTGTGTTGTGGGCCCTGGCCAGGAGTATAACAAGGGTACTGACTGTGTTGTGGGCCCTGGTCAGTAGTATAACAAGGGTACTGACTGTGTTGTGGGCCCTGGGCTGTAGTATAAAAAGGGTACTGACTGTGTTGTGGGCCCTGGCCAGGAGTATAACAAGGGTACTGACTGTGTTGTGGGCCCTGGCCAGTAGTATAACAAGGGTACTAAGGTGTTGTGGGCCCTGGCCAGTAGTATAACAAGTGTACTGACTGTGTTGTGGGCCCTGGCCAGTAGTGTAACAAGTGTACTGACTGTGTCGTGGGTCCTGGCCAATAGTATAACAAGGGTACTGACTGTGTTATGGGCCCTGGCCAGTAGTATAGCAAGGGTACTGACTGTGCTGTGGGCCCTGGCCAGTAGTATAACAAGGGTACTGACTGTGTTGTGGGCCCTGGGCAGTTGTATAACAAGGGTACTGACTGTGTTGTGGGCCCTGGCCAGTAGTATAGCAAGGGTACTGACTGTGCTGTGGGCCCTGGCCAGTAGTATATCAAGGGTACTGACTGTACTGTGGGCCCTGGCCAGTAGTATAACAAGGGTACTGACTGTGCTGTGGGCCCTGGCCAGTAGTATAACAAGGGTACTGACTGTGTTGTGGGCCCTGGCCAGGAGTATAACAAGGGTACTGACTGTGTTGTGGACCCTGGCCTGTAGTATAGCAAGGGTACTGACTGTGCTGTGGGCCCTGGCCAGTAGTATATCAAGGGTACTGACTGTACTGTGGGCCCTGGCCAGTAGTATAACAAGGGTACTGACTGTGTTGTGGGCCCTGGCCTGTAGTATAACAAGGGTACTGACTGTGTTGTGGGTCCTGGGCAGTAGTTTAACAAGGGTACTGACTGTGTTGTGGGCCCTGGCCAGTAGTATAACAAGGGTACTGACTGTGCTGTGGGCCCTGGACAGTAGTATAACAAGGGTACTGACTGTGTTGTGGTCCTGGGCAGTAGTATAACAAGGGTACTGACTGTGTTGTGGGCCCTGGCCAGGAGTATAACAAGGGTACTGACTGTGTTGTGGGCCCTGGCTAGGAGTATAACAAGGGTACTGACTGTGTTGTGGGTCCTGGGCAGTAGTATAACAAGGGTACTGACTGTGTTGTGGGTCCTGGGCAGTAGTATAACAAGGGTACTGACTGTGTTGTGGGCCCTGGCCAGTAGTATAACAAGGGTACTGACTGTGTTGTGGGCCCTGGCCAGTAGTATAACAAGGGTACTGACTGTGTTGTGGGCCCTGGGCTGTAGTATAAAAAGGGTACTGACTGTGTTGTGGGCCCTGGCCAGGAGTATAACAAGGGTACTGACTGTATTGTGGGCCCTGGCCAGTAGTATAACAAGGGTACTGACTGTGTTGTGGGCCCTGGCCAGGAGTATAACAAGGGTACTGACTGTGTTGTGGGCCCTGGCCAGGAGTATAACAAGGGTACTGACTGTGTTGTGGGCCCTTTTCAGTAGTATAACAAGGGTACTGACTGTGTTGTGGGTCCTGAGCAGTAGTTCCCCATTAATGAAACCCACACCTGCAAGCACGGGACTAATAATGGCCTTTATGCACGCGAGACGCCGTGCACGGCGCATCACAGGAGGCGGAGAGTTTTCAACACACAAATGGCGTTTTTCTTACGGAGCTTCGCTCTAGTTTCTATCTACATATGTGGCAATAAATATACATTCCTTACTACTTTGTGGTAACGTGATGGCTGTTATTTCTATTGAGCCCTGACGCGCTAATAAAGAAACCGCCCCTGGGTGTGTCGCTAGAGGGGAGTAAGTCAAGGACAGGAAGGAAATGAAGATGAAACTGAAGCTGTGACGCCCCTGTCTGTGCTCTGCTTTACTCCTCTCCATATCTCTTGTCTCCTGCAGGTTGTGGAGCTGCTCCCTCACCGGTTCATGCTGCGGAGACCTCGCCTCTGCCCTGGAAACAAACACATCTCTCACAGAGCTCGACCTGCGCGGCAATGATGAGCTGGGAGACGCTGGAGTGAAGAAGTTGTGTGAAGGCCTCAGACATCCAAACTGCAAACTACAGACACTGAGGTACAGAGCTGAGCAGTTCTTATCACGTCACTGATTTCTAAATATACATCGTAGGTGGGGCTCACACATATATATTTTATAATGTGAAAAACGCACATCCGTTCCATGACAATACAAGGTGTGCAATAAGTGAGGGTTGTGAAGGGGGGGACCCAAGTCCGAGAGAGAAGTGAGTGTGGAACAAGCCCCTCTAATGGTGCAGAAGGGCAGACTTTAAAGCTCGTTTTTCAGGTATTTGGAGTAAAATGTCAACAACGGCGCAGATCTGCCCATAAGTAGTATATGGTCAGGGGCGTAACTTGAAGGGGGTGTGAGGCGGGGGAAGACCCTTAATGGTTCCTTAAAGTCCGGTCTCATCCTCTTGACAGCCCAATGACAGCTGCTCGTCGCTGGAAGTGTGAGATACCCCCTAGTGTGTGCGTCTGTGCGTCTGTGTGTACCTGTGTGTGCTTCTGTGTCTGTGAGCGGGTGGCATGTAGGCAGCAAGCGCAGCGGTTGAGCCATTAATTTGCCAGCTGGTGCAGCGGGCCCCTGACAGTCAGTGTGTAGATCTGTGAGTCAGAATGTAAGTAGGTCTGTTAGACAGAAAGCAGACAGATCTGTGAGACAGAATGTCTGTTGGCTTTTGAGACGGAATAAAAACATATAACGTTCACTCCCAGCTTTCCTGCGTGAGCAGATTGTGTGATCCTGAGCGATAATGTCAATGCTCCATTAGTGAGGTGACACTAACAATGGGTTCATTATCTTTAGGATACTACATTGGAGATTAATTGAAGAAAGCATATCTTTGTAAAGGTGCAAAGCGATTAAAAATATGTCTGCACACCTGGAATTTCTCTGTTAAAAGACATTTTGGTGAGACTCCATATGTTTCACTTTCTTTAGATTGAACTAAAACTAAATATATAGACCAAGGGTCTCTAAGTGACTTTCCACCTGGTCTCCACAGACTTTTTACTTTCTGATTAAAAGCAGAAATATAGTGACGTAGGTTTCTAATTGATTATGAACCTTGGCCTCACTGAATATTAATCAATGTATCCTGATGTGAGAGTGAGCGCTGAACCAAGAGAGTCTGTGTTTACAAACAATTCTTTTAAAAAATTCATTGTATTTTATCCATTGCTTTTAGATGTATGCAATGAAAATGATTTTGTTCAAATAGCCTTGTTAGACATTGAGCATTGGGTCGTGTGACTTAGTTCAGTGTATCCTACTCGGGGTCAGCGGCACCAAAGGGAATCTTGTTCTTTGTGAGTTATAACCGCCCGGTCCCTTTTGGCTTAACTGGGGTAACTCTCTCTTTCTTGTGGGGTGCGATCCTAAGTGACGCCTTTCTTGCACTGAGTCTCCTGTTCTTTCATCATCACATCTAAGAGCGCCTTGAAGCGCATCAGTCCAGGGTGTGCGCTGCACCAAGGCTCCTGCGTGTGGTTTCATAGACTCCGGTGCGGCTCCAGACATGGGTTTGATTGGGCGACGCGTCCTGGGCGGAGTCTGGACATGACAGACGGACACAGGGGCTCCTCTGCAGGGCGTGTGCCAGAGGCGGCCCTCAGGGAGGGGGGGCTTAGAGTTTGAATGAAATCCCTGTGGGTGAGTTACCCCGGGTCCGACTGACGCACCTGCTTTTGCTCCACAGCCTGGGGGGTGAGAAGCTCTCACGTGAGACCCCTGCAGACCTGAGAGAAGCTCTTCTGAAGATGCTGTCACTGGGGGAACTCAGTCTCTACTAAGAAGCTTCAGCGACTGAGGGCTCTGCAACTGAACGCCAAGGTGAGATCCCTGAGTCTGTCCAGGGAGAGGGGTCAATGGTTCTCATGAGTTTACAGTTCACGTCAGACCCAGAGGAAATTCAACAATAAAGGAATTCATATGTTCTACTCACAACTCAAAATAAATGTTTTAAGATTACGCTATCATATATTAAATTACAGAGATTGTGAGTAGCTTGTGTTCAAAACTGTGCATTCTGTCCATAGAGAGCAGTCTGTCCATAGAGAGCAGTCTGTCCATATAGAGGAGTCTGTCCATAGAGAGGAGTCTGTTCATAGAAAGGAGTCTGTCCATAGGGAGGAGTCTGTCCATAGAGAGGAGTCTGTCCATAGAGAGGGGTCTGTCCATAGGGAGGAGTCTGTCCATAGAGAGGAGTCTGTCTAGAGAGAGTAGTCTGTCCATAGAGAGGAGTCTGTCTATAGAGAGGAGTCTGTCCATAGAGAGGAGTCTGTCCATAGAGAGGAGTCTGTAGAGAGGAGTCTGTCTGTAGAGAGGAGTCTGTCCATAGAGAGGGGTCTGTCCATAGAGAGGGGTCTGTCCATAGAGAGGGGTCTGTCCATAGAGAGGAGTCTGTCCATAGAGAGGAGTCTGTCTGTAGAGAGGAGTCTGTCCATAGAGAGGAGTCTGTCCATAGAGAGGAGTCTGTCCATAGAGAGGGGTCTGTCCATAGAGAAGAGTCTGTCCATAGAGAGGAGTCTGTCCATAGAGAGGAGTCTGTCTAGAGAGAGTAGTCTGTCCATAGAGAGGAGTCTGTCTATAGAGAGGAGTCTGTCCATAGAGAGGAGTCTGTCCATAGAGAGGAGTCTATCCATAGAGAGGAGTCTGTCCATAGAGAAGAGTCTGTCCATAGAGAGGAGTCTGTCCATAGAGAGGGGTCTGTTGTTAGAGAGGAGTCTGTCCATAGAGAGGAGTCTGTCCATAGAGAGGGGTCTGTTGTTAGAGAGGAGTCTGTCCATAGAGAGGAGTCTGTCCATAGAGAGGAGTCTGTCCATAGAGAGGAGTCTGTCCTTAGAGAGGAGTCTGTCCATAGAGAGGAGTCTGTCCATAGAGAGGAGTCTGTCCATAGAGAGGAGTCTGTCCATAAAGAGGAGTCTGTCCATAGAGAGGGATCTGTCCATAGAGAGGAGTCTGTCCATAGAGAGGAGTCTGTCCATAGAGAAGAGTTTGTCCATAGAGAAGAGTCTGTCCATAGAGAGGAGTCTGTCCATAAAGAGGAGTCTGTCCAGAGAGAGGTGTCTGACATAGAGAGGAGTCTGTCCATAGAGAGGTGTCTGTCCATTGAGAGGAGTCTGTCCATAGAGAGGAGTCTATCCATAGAGAGGAGTCTGTCCATAGAGAAGAGTCTGTCCATAGAGAGGAGTCTGTCCATAGAGAGGAGTCTGTCCATAGAGAAGAGTCTGTCCATAGAGAGGAGTCTGTCCATAGAGAGGAGTCTGTCCTTAGAGAGGAGTCTGTCCATAGAGAGGAGTCTGTCCATAGAGAGGAGTCTGTCCATAGAGAGGAGTCTGTCCATAGAGAGGAGTCTGTCCATAAAGAGGAGTCTGTCCATAGAGAGGGATCTGTCCATAGAGAGGAGTCTGTAAATAGAGAGGAGTCTGTCCATAGAGAAGAGTCTGTCCATAGAGAAGAGTCTGTCCATAGAGAGGAGTCTGTCCATTAAGAGGAGTCTGTCCATAGAGAGGAGTCTGTCCACAGAGAGGAGTCTGTCCATAGAGAGGAGTCTCTCGGTTGAGATGAATAGTAATGCTAATAAATGTGTGTGTGGTTTCCAGACTCCGGGCAATGTCTCATTAACGAAGCAGAGAAGTGACTGTCTCTGCTCCCTTGAAGCTCGGGCTCCGTGCAGGGTTCACAGTATAACGCTATCCTGTCTTGAACAGAGCCGACTTGGATGAAGCAAGAAGAGAGATATTTGCTAACCTTCCTCCACTTGTGCAGAAAGAGCATTGACCATGTTTTGAAGGGTCAAAGCAAGCCCTATGCAGGGGGGGGCCCCTCCATCATGATCGGGAATCATTGAGACGGTGGTATAGATGGACGCTGGAATCAGGGAGGGGCCGCACAGACGTATGCCGGAGAATCATTGGAGAGTGGTATAGATGGACGCTGGAATCAGGGAGGGGACGCACAGACGTATGCCGGAGAATCATTGGAGAGTGGTATAGATGGACGCTGGAATCAGGGAGGGGACACACAGACCTATGCAGGAGAATGATTGGAGAGTGGTATAGATGGACGCTAGAATCAGGGAGGGACCACACAGACCTATGCAGGAGAATCATTGGAGAGTGGTTAGATGGACGCTGGAATCAGGGAGGGGCCGCACAGACGTATGCCGGAGAATCATTGGAGAGTGGTATAGATGGATGCTAGAATCAGGGAGGGGCCGCACAGACCTATGCGGGAGAATCATTGGAGAGTGGTATAGATGGACGCTAGAATCAGGGAGGGGCCACACAGACCTATGCAGGAGAATCATTGGAGAGTGGTATAGATGGACACTAGAATCAGGGAGGGGCCACACAGACCTATGCAGGAGAATCATTGGAGAGTGGTATAGATGGACGCTGGAATCAGGGAGGGGCCGCACAGACGTATGCCGGAGAATCATTGGAGAGTGGTATAGATGGACGCTAGAATCAGGGAGGGGCCACACAGACCTATGCAGGAGAATGATTGGAGAGTGGTATAGATGGACGCTAGAATCAGGGAGGGGCCGCACAGACCTATGCAGGAGAATCATTGGGGAGTGGTATAGATGGACGCTAGAATCAGGGAGGGGCCGCACAGACCTATGCAGGAGAATCATTGGAGAGTGGTATAGATGGACGCTAGAATCAGGGAGGGGCCACACAGACCTATGCAGGAGAATGATTGGAGAGTGGTATAGATGGACGCTAGAATCAGGGAGGGGCCACACAGACCTATGCAGGAGAATGATTGGAGAGTGGTATAGATGGACGCTAGAATCAGGGAGGGGCCACACAGACCTATGCAGGAGAATCATTGGAGAGTGGTATAGATGGACGCTAGAATCAGGGAGGGGCCACACAGACCTAGGCAGGAGAATCATTGGAGAGTGGTATAGATGGACGCTAGAATCAGGGAGGGGCCACACAGACCTAGGCAGGAGAATCATTGGAGAGTGGTGTAGATGGACGCTAGAATCAAGGAGGGGCCTGTGAGAAGTTGGCCTGATATGTAATGCTCACTAATTCTAGTGATCACCTTGTACCATGCCAAGCAACCCTTATGATGATCGGTTGTAAGTCAACCTTATAGACCAGTTATCTTAGTGGTAACGTGGACAAAGCAGTCTTAGGCTAAACTCTGAAAGGCATGTGAAGCCAGCTGTATTACCATACACAACCCCCTTGAATACCACATGAAAGGACACCACACAGATATATATTGAAAATACATATATATTTATTAACTACAAATATCCCCTGAACTCTTTATGAGCACAGAAGCACAAGCGTTAAACAAAACACAGTTTAAAATACACAAAAGTTGCACAATATGGATGAGCCCTAGGGGCCACCTAAACCATATACTAAGAAAGTGGTATAAGAGATACCAATCAAAAAGGAAACAGGCCTAGGGCCTTGGGAATCGCTGGAGCTGATCGGGACTAGCAGTGACTAAGTCGGAAAGGCTCGGGGGACTCGGGTGCAGTGTTTAAAGTCCACGCACTCACCAATACAATGTCTATGGTGCGTAAAAGTTATAAAGTTAGTTAGTTAGGAACCTTCCGAGTGACCTAGAAAGCTGAAACTTAAGACACAGGCCCTAGAGGTGTGTACCAGTGTGTGAACACCGGCGTTGCTGAGTTACCTCACCCACAGGACGCGGGTGCATAGGGTCGAAGTAGTGTCGGGGTTCGTCACGCTGGTCGATGGTGCTTGGAGCTGAAGATGCTGCAGGCGGCTCGATGTGAAGAGTTCCGGTGGATCCAAGGGTGGATTTGAAGTTGTGAAGACCTGAAAGCAGAGGGGACAATGTTCAAAGTCACTAGCCAGTGACTACCGTGGAACCAGATTGGAACCAGGCGATGTCGGGTGCAAACAGGCGTTGAGGTGTAGCTTCTCTCTGCAGCCACGTAGACACCGGGGGTCGAGGACGTCCAGAAGTCGGTCACGAGCTGTCCCACGCAGGCTTCTCGCTGTTGGCGGTGTCGGCAACTTGATTGGAGCAAACAGGCCTTGGCTAATGCAAGCCATGCAGGAATCGAAAAAGGCTTATCACTCGGACCAGCAAGGTCAGAGCGGGTGCTCCCTTTTACAGGAGCGAGGGCAAATCTGGAGCAACCAGACCCGCAGTGTAGTTTGTCGGTTTCGTCGCCAAGATGGCCGCTGACCACGTGGCTGGTGGCCGGGATGGCGCGTCGAGTGGCACGATGCAAAAGAGCCCCACGCAGATCGTGGAGATGCTGGGGGGCTGATCTTCGGTGCAAGGGCTGCTCGGTGGTGGGGGTTCTCAGTCCCCAAAGCACAATGTCGAGGGTGCCTCTGATGCTGCGCAGTCAGCTTTTCGAGTGTCTTCCACGGGTAACTTCTTTGCAGGGACTGTGGATCGGGCTGTGAGAAGTCTGGGAGTCTGGGTCTTGTCAGGCTCTGGGCTCGGGCTCCGGCGGGAGGTGGCGGCAAAGCAGACGTCGAGTTGCTGGTTGGTACCTGTGTTCACAGGGTGGCCACTCCTAGGCCACAAGGGAGATACTCTTCAGTCTTCTGAGCAGCAGAATGTCGAAGTCCAGTCGTCTTCTTAGTTTCAAGTTGATTCAGGATGATCTGAGGTGCTATGGCACTGCTCCCACTCTTATTCCCAATCTGAGGGGTGGATCACCTGCTAGGTCCCTCCTCTGGGTGGGACCAGGAAGGGGGGCGGTTACACCCCCTTTCCTTTGTCCAGCTCCTCGCCAGGCCTGGGTCTGGAAAGTCCCAGGACCGGTTTGGACTGGCTTATGCACGGGGACACCTTGTGTGCCCCGGGCATGTCTCAATCTATTCAGCCCTGTCCTATCCAATACACAAAATCCTATCTGGGGTGGTGCTCGCACCTCCCAAGGCAGGAAACCCTTTGTCCAAGCCTCCCTAATTGGAAGGACTCCCAGCAGCAGGAGGTCAGACTTGTGTCTGTGGTGGCAGCGTCCATTTTGTGACGCTGAGGCTCTGGTTAACTTTAACCGGGGTTAAGGCTACACACATGTCGTGTCCCTCTAGAAGGGTGGAATGCTATCCCCGTCGACAAAACTGTCGAGGGGATAGTATTCCAAATCGTATGACACCTTACTCGACATGTTTTGATAAAGCCAAACCAAAGTTAGCATATAACCGCGAGGATTATAATGCACTTAAGAGTATATGGTATGGCAATATCCCGGAACAGCTAAGGGAGTGGTTCCCGACAGCTGCAGACAGGCTCAGCCCATGCTAGAGCACCATCTCACATATTTCTAAGCACTCTGCCTTCAGGATTGATGAGGCCTTCCATAGGAGTGGCTGATAGGAACATATGTGTCCAGTTAAGGTTAGATATAGGGATACTATATCTAAGTAAGAGGTGATTACACCAACTTACCCCAGCTGAGTGATCAGCCAGTTGTGTCAAATATGGAGGCCAGGCCTGGGGTGGCACAATACATGCTGCAGCCCCTGGTAGGCCTTGGAAACACCTATGCCCTGGGTACCTATGGTACACTGTTACAGGGGCCTATAAGGTGAACCAGTTCCAATTCGTAATGCACCTAGAACCAGATCCTTCCCTTAGTTACAAGAGTCTGATGCAGTATTGAAGGACTGAGCTAATTAAGGCCCAGCGGTGCCAGGGAACAACACCTATAACCTTCGTGGGATACCTGTTTCGGCGCACTAAAGACAGAGACACGGGAGACTTCCTTCGGCGTCAAAGATCAGAGTTTATTACTGCAGGGAGGCAAAAGTCACTAGAAGTACAACAGCGTGTAGGTTCTACGAGTCTGCTTCAAATTGCATATGTGAGTCGCTCTCTTTTATACAAGGTTTTGCCTTTGCACAACATGTGAACAAAAGGTTACATCCCAGTTCCCACAATAAACTTCAGAAAGGGTCGCTTTCATGTTTTCAGAACCCCGGAACATAATCACAGTAACATTACCGGTTCCCAACTGTAAAAGCACATCTTCCCATCGTTAGGCACATTCCACTTGAGTTGTAAATGAGCAAGAGACAAGAGACAAGAACAGCTGCTAGGAAGTCAGGCACACCTAGAGAAAAGAGTGTGGGGGTAATATTGGAAACATGATCATAGGATCAAAGAGCTTGATCCCAGCACATGCACGGCTGAAACAATAGGCCGGCACGGCAAGATTACCCTCAAGCTGAGCCATTTGCCTCTGCAGTGTCATTCCTCCGGTCATAAAGACGCATGAAAGGAATATGCGTCTTCCGTATGGCTTGGGAACTAAAAGGGTCATGAGGCGAACAGTTGCCTGCTCGCTGACTACGTGAGGGCAAGAAACAAAATGGATGCTGTATCTAAAATGGAACCCGAGGGTTCAGGTAAGAAACACGTAATTCAGGCGAACCGTGTCAAGTAGTGTAGCGAAAACGCGTACACTTACCGAACTCGCCATTTACGGTTCATAGATACCAAACTCGCCCATATTCGGCAATGCCCAAAACACCGTAACGATTTTCACGGAACCTCAGATGCTCCTTTTGCCCTCATGTAGGCAAGCACTAGTCGAAATCAGAGTCGATCTCGATATTCATCAGATCGTTCAGGTGTTGCTGGAACATTATTCTATCCATCAATGCCTCTCTGGAAACAGATGGCCTTCTTATACACGTTGTAGCACAAAGGCCACATAAGGCAGGACCACACTGTACACAAAGACAACACGTGAACAGGAACGTCACAACAACCCCTATAATCATCAGAATCTTCCAACCCCCGGTCGACATCAGGCCCCAAAACCATCCTAGAAGCGTCCAATCTCCCTCGTCCACGTGTATGGACTCCGAGATTTTGTGCAACTTGGAGATGGCTTGATAAACCGTTGGAGCGGTATCAGGTATGAATATGCAGCAGCTCGAATGGATGACCTTACACACACCTCCTCTATCTGCTAGAACAATGTCTAGAACCATACGGTTCTGTAACGTCATAAGCCTATCCGCTTGAAGCTCTGCTGTCAAATTACCAAGGGCACTTGCGGTTATGTTAGCAGTTGACTCTACTACACGAGTTAACTGTCTCAGATTTCTGCTATTGACCATAGGGCCCCAAAAAGGTAGGAACCCCTTAAAGAAGTCTCCTGCCTCTTGACCGGCAGTATCTTCTCTGCTAATAACACCTCTCTCAACTCTAGTTCTGTGATAATCTGAAGCAACAGTGAAAGTCGGAGGCAAGAGATTTGCAATATAGCAGGTACCCGAGAAGTCATGAGGTAACCATGTATATGCTCGATCATAACATACAAAATAGGTACCCTTGGCAGTTAGGAAGACAGGGGAAGAGAGCATCGGTAGAACGTAAGTATCCACACAAGCGCTCTTCCCAAGCTGGGCTCTTGGATTTCGGCCACGACCTTGCAGACAAAAGTGGCCTAGGTGAGGTACAATCCAGATTGGAGATGAGCTTTTAAGCTGCCTATCACCCACTGATATACTATACTCAGCCTCACTAAGGTACTTATAGGCCTGCACTTCCTCCTCTGGGATAAGTGAAGTATCGAAAATGTCTCTATCTAGACCAGCAATCGCTGTCGCCAGAGACTTATGGTATGGGCCTGGACCAAAGCTTGCTGAGCGTGGCTCTCGGTGGGAGTAGGAATCTAGTGCACTATGGAACATGATTTGGAATGCCCGAACTGACCCTTGGGGGCTGTACGGAAGAACAAAATACGGGATACCCCTGTCCATGGTATGTGGCATTAGCCCACACACCCAACAATTTGTAGTATTTACCACCAACTGATGCTGATGCAAAAGTTGCACAAAAGAATTGCTTCTAAATTCCGCACGTCTGACTTGCTCATGTTGGGGCAGTATGTGAAAAGAATGTGGAGAAACAGTAGAGACGAAATTTAGATCAAGAGAAGGAGAGGTAGGTGTTGGAAATGGGATCCCTGGCTGGCCAGGGCGTTCGCCAAAGTCAGTCAGAGACCACCACTCCCAAGTCAGGGCAAGGGAGTTACACACCAAGATAACCCCTACACACCCTCTAGGTAACGTGGCGCGAGCAGCAAGGCTAAACTTGGAGGCGATGTAAGTTAAGTATTTGCGCACGCACCCCAGCAACAACAACCAAAGGCCCACCACAAAGGAAACTCCACACAAGGTTATATAAAAATAGCCTTTGTATTACACCAAAACACATTAGATAAAACACACACTTTACAATGTGCCAGGGGCACGGGCAGAATTTACAGGGGATATGTACAAGACAGGGCCACCTGGACCACTGTCAGGAATCAGAAGTAGCACTTTCAGAAATAGCACTTAGTACATAGAATATAGCACAAAATAGCACACAACCAGTAACTACTGGTAACAGGATCTCACTAGCACCACCTGTACTAGGGAGAAAACAACCACCTATGTATCACAATACCTGTAGGGGTGTAAGCACATAACACATGATGCAATGCATAACATTCATTCAGAGGTGTAAGGAGGAAAACACATGATGCATCACAATACATTCAGAGGTGTAAGCAAAATGAACAATTACGCCAACTCACGTAAGTCACCACCTGTGACTGTCCCTAGGCCAACTGGCCTCTCTGGGGCTAGGACGCCCTGTGTCCAAAGTCCAGGGGGGCCTAAACGGAGCAGTTGCCCACAAAGTGCTGGGCAACTGTGTGGCAATTGATGGGGCCAACGTGGGAGCCTCTCTAGGCTCTGCCCCACTGACTGTCTCCTGAGCCTCTCTGGGCTCGTGAAATAAATGGCCCCTGAGCCTCTCTGGCTCGCAAACCAATCTGGCACCTCCAGCCTTCTCTCCGGGCTCACAACAAGGTGGGGGCAAGGTGGGGCCTTCTGGGGCCACTCCCCCACAGACACCAAATGCCCTCTGAGCCTCTGGGGCTCGCGAATACAACTTGCCTCTGAGCCTCGCAGGCTCCAACAAACAAATGTCGCCTTCACGAGCCTCTCGGGGCTCTGAACCAATGGGGGCACTGTAAGCGGGAGTCCCCCTCCCGGGGACTCCCGAGGCAATAGTGCGCCCTGAGCCTCTGGGCTCAAAACACAAAGCGCGAGGACGCGCTACCGAGGGGGGGGGGGGGCGGACACCGACAATGTGTCCCGGCGCCCCTCCCGTGTCTGGTGACTCACCGGCTTCCGGTGCAGGTCCGGGGCTCCTCTCCAGCTCGGGGAGCCTCGGGCGGCCCCCGCAGGCAGCGCCTTCCTTCACTCCACCAATCAGAGCACAGGTCACCCGGCGAGCCTCCCGCAGCCACAACCAATGGCAGCGCGGCTCCCGGGTGACGTCAGCAGCTGCTCCGTGGCTTCTCCTCGGCTCGGGGAAAGGCGGGGCTGCTTCCTCCGGGGTAAAGGCGGTGTGGGCAGCCGCTCGAATGTTCCAAACCAGCGAGGTGGGCACTCGCTTTAAAAGGTCGATAAGGCGCTCCCAAGCGTCGGGGCAATCACAGCGCTCCCAAGCGCTACAATTCAAAATAAAGCGCTCTCAGCGCTGGGGTGAAGGCACAGCGCTCCCAAGCGCTACAAGCCAAATAAAGCGCTCTTAAGCGCTATAAGTAAAATAAAGCGCTCCCAGGTGCCCTCAGCAAGCAGGGCAGAGTCCCAGCAGTCCTTGGGCAGGCAGGGGGGACAAGGCTGGGCCCAGAGCCAGCACACTGGGTCTCCAGGCAGGGAGACACCCCAATTTGCGGTCCTCTGGCCCAGCAGCAGCAACAGCCCCCTCTGGATCCTGGAAAAGAACAACTTCAGTGGGGACACAGCCCCATTTTTATACAGTGCATTCCTTTGTCTGAGGGTGCAGAGTGGGGGCGGAACCAGTCGCAGCTGGTTCTTGAGTACTCTGTTTACCTCAACCACCCTCTCTATTCACTGGCAGGGCTTGGGTCATTAGACACACCAAAGGGGGGCACCCAGCCCATCCAGGACACAGGTACACTCCTCCCACACATGACTCATGCTAATCTCCCACTCACCATCGGGCAGACCCATCCAGACTTCCTGGAGCCTGGCATGCCAGCCAGCTCCAGCCAATCACACGCCAGCACCCTCACAGCACACATACAGCCATGTCTAGAAATGGCGCTTCCCTACTAGACACATACATGCTGCATACACCATCTCGCAGCATTCACTCTCACGAGTTCACACATACCAGACTCAAGCCTGTACACCCCACGCATCAGGAACTACCAGGGACACATACATTCCCCATGCATTCCTATGGGCGGGCAGGCCTAGCTCAGCACATGCACGTAGAGCGCGCACGCACTTTCCACTGGGACACAGTGAAAGTGCGCAGAATCCCTAAATCACCATCTCCAGGTCACCATCTCAAGCAAAAAGTCTAGGGGTGAACCTGCCCTAAGGGCCAAAGTCCAACAGTAGGTAAGGCAGAAGGCAGTAATGATTGAAAACCAAAATATACTCCACCCACCAGCAGCATAGAAACAGTTAGGAACAACATGAAAACCTGTAGCAAGAAACATTTTGTACGCAACACCTTATCTAATGCAGATCTTTGCGCCGACATTTTCTCTCTTTTCGACAGCTTAGAAAATTCCATCCTCTAACGACCGTCCGCGACGTTCTTGACGCACTCCGTTCTGTGTAGCGATTATCAATTCCCAGGAGTTCCCAGAAATTGACAAAAGAAACCGACCTAGTGTCGATAACTGCTAAACAGAAGAAAGTACCCGCACGGCCCTACGGCCAACCCGGATGATAGGTTCTAGATAAATTGAACATTTAATTTACTATAAGGTTCTTGGCTGCACGGAAAAGGGAAAAAGGTACACCATATAAAATGTCCACAATGTTCAGGGTAAATGTGGGATCCAAAAATAACAAAAAATTATTTTATTAGTCTTTTGTGCGTGGGCGAAGAAAGTATCGGCTGCTCCCAGGGCGAGTCTGATCTTCAAATAGTGAATTGGATGGCAAATGAGTGTTCGATTGTTCAGACAATTGTTCAGCACTTGAAGTTTTCAAGGTTGATGGAAAAGAAATTGTTTGAGGGGAATCAACAAGGGTGTCAGATATGGGCTGAGCTTCGCTGAACGGGACAAAGCGTTGTGGAGCGTCGGTCTCGGACGAGGAAAAGCCCTTTCTTATCCTAGTATCCGCCGGCAAAGGAAACAGGACTTTCTTGGTATGGGTGGCATGCACCCAATGCTTCCGTCCCTCCAGCCGAACCGCCGTCCTTGTTGCCAGTAGCACCTGGAAGGGTCCCACAAACCTCGGCTCAAGGTTTCGTTTTCGTCCGAAGTTACGGGTGAGGACCCAGTCCCCTGGTTGCAGCCGATGACCAGAACCCTCTGTTTGTGACGGCAGAGCCTCAAAGACCTGTTGATGAATCAAACTCAATTTAGCAGTCAGATCATGGAGATAATCAATCAGCATGGGATATTCAATTCTACCAAATTCTTTAGGCCTCGGGACTCCCCAAATATTAGCAGGACGGCCGAACACAATCTCATATAGGCTAAGCCCTACTCGAGAGTGCACAGTTGCCCTGGTCGATAAGAGAGCTAGAGGCAAAGCATCTGGCCATGATAAACCAGTTGTTGCCTGAATTTTTGCAAGTTTCAGTTTCAGGGTGCCATTGTATCCTTCCACCAAACCCGCTGACTGAGGATGATTAGCACTATGAAATTTCTGTGCTATACCTAAACCACGACACACACTCTTCATCACACTTCCCACAAACTCACTTCCGTTGTCCGACCATACAATCCGAGGCATGCCGTATCTGGGGAAATACTCTTTGAGCAAAATTTTTGCTGTGGATAGGGCAGTATTATCCTTAAGGGGGTAAGCCTCAATCCATCTGGAGAACGCACATACTACAACCAAAACATACTTCAAATTGTTGCATCTCTCCTTATGGATGAAGTCCAACTGGATAACTTCGAAAGGGTATTTAGGAGGGGCAAAATGACCAGGTGGAGTGAGAGTGCCCTTCCCGGGATTATACATCAAACACACCATACAATTCTTAACCACTCTCACTGCACATTTAGTAATACCGTCATTCTTCCATACAGGAGACAACAACTTGCATATGCCTTTTGCGCTTATGTGTGCTGTACCATGAGCCATTGTAACAACAGCGAGCACATATGCATCCGGTAACATCCATCTCTGTTTTTCTGACAAATCAACCCAACATCCATTCTCATCCAACTTCCCCGTGCTCTCTTTCCATTTAGTCTTTTCCGTCTCAGTGGCCTCATTCTGTATTCCCTTCACACTCTCAACTGTGTCTTCACACATACTAGTCTCCGTTGGCCATCTCACTGAACTCGTAACATACATTCGATTTGTCAGATCTTTAGCTGTCTCCTTAGCAATCTCGTCTGCAAACGCATTACCACGACCAACATCATCCGTCACTTTCCGATGCGCACTACATTTGATTATAGCCACCTGCTTAGGCAATGTAAGTGCATCTAGAAGGTCGTTCACAAGCTGTCCATGCTGAATCTTTGTGCCATGCGACGTTAAGAATCCTCTTTCTCTCCACAATCGCCCAAAACTGTGCGCCACACCAAAAGCATACTGGCTGTCGGTAAACACATTCACCCATTTTCCTCTGGACAACACACACGCTCTCGTCAAGGCGATCAGCTCAGCAGCCTGAGCCGAATTCTGACTCAATCTTGCAGTTTCTACAACCGTACTCAATGTCACTACAGCATACGCGGTCGTCACATCACCATTCGGCAACTTAAAACAGTAACCATCCACATATAAAGTACCATCGGGATCTACCAATGGAGTATCTTTCAGGTCAATACGACCCTTTGTTTCCTCCTCAGTTCTCAGACAACAGTCATGTGGTGCTTCACCACTTGACTCCATGTTGATCGGTAACAATGTTGCTGGGTTCAACACATTACATCGTTTTATGCGTATGTGACTAGCCAGTAACGTCAACTCATACCCAGACAACCTTGCGCTCGTCAAATGTTGAGTTTTCGTTCGGTTCAAGAGAGTGTCAACTGCATGCGGAACCATCACCGTAAGCATATTATCCATGACCAGACCTGCGCACTGTCGAATGGACGCCGCGGCTGCCGCTGTTGCTCTTAAACAACTCGGCAAAGCTCTAGCTACTGGGTCTAAGGTCGAAGAAAAATATGCGCATGGGCGCTGTTTGTCACCAAATTGTTGCGCCAGAACACTCAACGCACAACCATCCCTCTCGTGAACGTACAGTGTGAACGGCTTACTGTAATCAGGAGTACCTAACACAGGAGCCGAACACAACGCATCACGTAATTCAGAGAAACTTTTCTGACACTCTTCAGTCCATGGCAAAGGAGTCGGAACATCCTTGCACGTGAGAGCTAACAATGGTTTCGCCAATAGTGAAATATTTGGGATCCATTGTCTGCAGTATGACGTAATACCTAGAAAGGCACGTACATCTCTCTGAGTTTTTGGCACAGTCATTCGAGAAATCGCTGCAATTCTCTGTGGGGTCAACCTTCTCCCTTCTTTTGACAATAAGTGACCTAAGTAGGTTACTTCTTGGCAACAATATTGCAGCTTGGAAGGTGACACCTTGTGATGTAAGTCATGTAGATAGCGCAATAGTAATACTGTAGCCGTTTTGCGAATAGCCTCCGTATCAGCTGCCACTAATAGGTCGTCAACGTATTGAATGAAAGCCGCACCCGTCGGTAACACAAATGCATCCAGTTGACTTTTAAGTGCCTGGCTATAGATCGACGGACTTTCACAATAGCCTTGTGGTGCGCGTTTTAGTCTGAAACTGCGACCACCTAATGAAAATCCGAATAGGTCTCTGCTTTGCTCAGCGATCGGGATACTAAAGAAAGCATTCTTTAGGTCGATCACCGTGAACCAGGAGGCAGAAGCTGGAATCAGGGTCAACAAAGCCGTTATATCAGGGACCACGGGAAACTGTGGGATCACGATTTTATTCACTTCTCTCAAATCAATTATGAAACGATACACAGGAGGTTTAGATGGATCAGTGCGTTTTAAAATTGGTAGTACAGGACTATTACACACATTTCCTCGAGTTTCTTCAACGACATCCTTTTTGATCAGGTCGTGTACAATCGCTAATAGCGCCTGTTCTCCCTCAATGGAGATACGATACTGTGGTATACGTGGCAGTCGCACATTTGGTTTCAGCTTGATCATATAAGGTGGGATGTCCAAGAGACCCACGTCATTGGGACCTGTGGCCCATAGAGACGCAGGAAGGGAGCTCAATTCCGGTGGGAATTTATCGATCGACAAGTACATAGGAGAGATTACTCTCCGACCTAATGTAAGCTCCACCCCTTCAGGGGAGCAATACAAAGTCGCATATAACCGTTTTAACAAATCCAAGCCCAAAAGATTCTCACCACAACCAGTAGATAGAATCAATGGAGCCTCCAGCTCACGAGGGCCAATCATAAGTGGCAAAGGGCTGGAAACAGGATTGTTAACAGGGGCGCCAGAGAATCCAACGGAAACATTTGTTAAGCCAGACAAAGGTGCGCCAGGGAGTTTCGAATGCATGATGGAACTTTTCGTCGCACCAGTGTCTAACAGAAAAGGCTCAACTACGCCAGAAGTAGCTACTGTGACGTAAGGCCCATTCTGATCAACCGGAACTGATACTACTCCCTCTCTTTGTCGGTGGCTGTCCTAGTAATGATCGTTTGCAACAGTCTCATGTTCAACGTAGTAATCGTCCACATGATATTGTGTAGATCTAACTGACCCCGCATTTCGCTGGTTAAAACAATTATTCGTATCTGATGAATTCTGAGGGCGATCATTCTGATTGTGAATGGTACCGTGGCCTCTACCTCGAGATGCCTGCTGAGGACCACCACGGCTTCCTCGTGACGATACACCATTAAGACGGTCACGCAAAGCGGGACAGTCGTATTTTATGTGACCCTCCCTTCTACAATACGCACACTGATTATACCCAAGTGTAGATCTATAGTCAGAGGAGTCAGAACGTGGCTGTGTTCTGGAGGACTGTGATTGTGGTCTATATTGCTGTTGCGACTCATTTTGATTCGAACGTGGAGGATACGCTTGCTGCAACAAAACCTTCGTTTTGAGCTCCTTCGTTTTCTTATCTGCACGATCACTTTCTTCCTTTTCCCTATTCTCATAGTATTGAGCCGTGGCTAATATCTGTGCGGTGGTTGAAACAGCCCATGCACTTTCTGAATTCTTCAATTTGTTGCATAGTTCAGGCAACAAATTCAACACAAACTTATCGACAAATAACCGCTGACCTCCCTCGGAGCCCATGTCCTGACCACTGTGGTCGACAAACGCTTCCTCAAACCTCGTAAAGAAATCCGAGACACTCTCGTCTTTCTTTTGCTTACAGGTTGATAATTTATCCCAGTTCACCTTCATCGCCGGCATGAGAGTTTTCATAAGTGTAATGATTTTCTGAGGTAAATCTAAAATTAACTGATCAGGCTTAGCCCCCCCAACCTGTAATCCATCAGCCGCTAATAGTGCTGCCCAATCACCACCTAACTCGTTTGCATGATTTGCTTGGCGAATTTTTGCCCAAACCGGTTGTGGTACGACATTACCAAACAGCATGTCGATGTCGGCAAGGTTCATAACAGAAGCGTCCACCAATTGGGATAACTCCTTATAGTAACCAGCCGGGTTCTTACGCGGATCAGGCAAAGATTGCTTCACTTGCAAAACTTCGGATCGTTTCCATGGGAGGTGTATCCAAACTCTTCGGAAATGCGGTAAAACCGGAGGGTGAGCTTGTGGATCACCTGGCACCCAAAGTGGCGGAACCTCTCGCATAGGATACTGACCAGCGTTCGTTTTCGTTTTGTCGGTGTCATCATTAAATAATACACGAGAAGGCACTGAGGATCTATCGGCTAACAGTCGCTCTAGTGCACGCCGTACATCTCCACCCACAACCATACCGTTCGAGAATTGACTCTGAAGCTCAGTCACATCGGGCGGTACATTATCTAAATCATCATTATACCATTCTTCCCTCAAAAAGTTACACATTTCTTCGAACACGAATCTCTGTGTAGGCTCATTAAACTGAGAAAACGTCTCGAAGACCATGCGTGGAGGGTAGTTAGCAGGGTGTCTTATCCATCTACGTGCCATTGTCACTAACGTCTCTTTTTCCCTTCCACTAGGGATCTGACTCCGTCTCTGGGGAGTTTCAGAAAGATCAAGTGGAAATAACTGACCAGTAAGCGGTGAATAAAGGGTGGCAACAGCATTAGGGATGCGATTACGAACAGAAGGAGAAGAAGAAAGAAGAACAGGAGCAACAATATTAGAAGTGAAGGTAGGCGTAGTAGAAGCAGGCAAGGTAGTCGGGGTAGCAGGGATAAGAGGCTGAGGAGGTACAAGCACAGGAGCAGTAGGAATAGAGACAGGTGGTGGGACAAACGTAGGACCAACAACGGGCTGACCCGCAGCCGCTGGAGTAACAGGAGGGACAACAGGAGGAATTACAGGCGGTACCACAGGAGGAACTACAGGGGCTGTAGCACCCTGTGCATAAGGAGGTGGCGAGTTCATGAAATACGTTAACAGGGGATCCTCCTTCGGATCCTCCTCTTTCTTATCAGGACTAGTTGGTAAAACCGGATAACATTTGTCTATCCTCATGTGATGTAATCTAGTAGAAACTTCTATTTCTTTTTCTTCTTTATCTCGCTGACATTGTTGTACAACTTGCATTATCGGAACGAACCCTTCTCTTCGATCCTTTTTAAGCTGTTTGATTTCTTTCTGCTTGGCCTCTTTACGCCACAACCGAAAAGAATCAAACATAGCTGGCCTAGCTTTCTTTTTAAATAATTTAGCTTCAAGATTATCTAAAATCGTAAGTTCAAAACTTCCATGCGGTGGCCAACTAAGGACACCATCTCTTTTCGTGTAACGGACCCAATATTTATTATAAATAATAGGACCCACACCATGTCGACTATAGAGCTCATATATCGGGGTTCCAACTGGAGATATCGGACACGAGTCCTCCAACCGGGAATCCTTGTTGCAACATTTAAGAAAACCAAGAAATCCACTATGGCTAGGCATCGTGCACACTAACCTAGTATCAAACTTCAAGGGTTACCGAAGCACTAATTCTTCGTGGAAGACAAAACCCTCGGTTTTTGGCAATTGCAATTGTCAAATAACAACTAAGGACCAACAACTAAGAACCACAAATGCAATGGAACCATGCATACAACAAAGCTTAAAAAAAGCTCGACAACAACTAAGGACTGGGAGCGACCCACAAATACTTAACTGAGAACTTCAATGGCGTCACCAGAAAGGCCCGTCTATCGTCTCGCCGTACGAAAGGTCGACGCCGGGCGTCGAAAACAGGTCGACAGTCAGGGCATCGGTCCGTCGCAGCCGTCAGGAGGCGGGAATCTTCGCGGGAAAAATCTTCGGACCACTTATTTCGACAACAGGATCGATGAAGCGGGGTGCACCTTTTCCTCGGAGATTTCACACGAAGTTCCTCACAATCGTCAGGCTTTGGACCGGTACCGCCGATGTCGCCCCACGTTGGGCGCCAACTGAAGGGCTGAGCTAATTAAGGCCCAGCGGTGCCAGGGAACAACACCTATAACCCTCGTGGGATACCTGTTTCGGCACACTAAAGACAGAGACACGGGAGACTTCCTTCGGCGTCAAAGAACAGTTTATTACTGCAGGGAGGCAAAAGTCACTAGAAGTACAACAGCGTGTAGGTTCTACGAGTCTGCTTCAAATTGCATATGTGAGTCGCTCTCTTTTATACAAGGTTTTGCCTTTGCACAACATGTGAACAAAAGGTTACATCCCAGTTCCCACAATAAACTTCAGAAAGGGTCGCTTTCATGTTTTAAGAACCCCGGAACATAATCACAGTAACATTACCGGTTCCCAACTGTAAAAGCACATCTTCCCATCGTTAGGCACATTCCACTTGAGTTGTAAATGAGCAAGAGACAAGAGACAAGAACAGCTGCTAGGAAGTCAGGCACACCTAGAGAAAAGAGTGTGGGGGTAATATTGGAAACATGATCATAGGATCAAAGAGCTTGATCCCAGCACATGCACGGCTGAAACAATAGGCCGGCACGGCAAGATTACCCTCAAGCTGAGCCATTTGCCTCTGCAGTGTCATTCCTCCGGTCATAAAGACGCATGAAAGGAATATGCGTCTTCCGTATGGCTTGGGAACTAAAAGGGTCATGAGGCGAACAGTTGCCTGCTCGCTGACTACGTGAGGGCAAGAAACAAAATGGATGCCGTATCTAAAATGGAACCCGAGGGTTCAGGTAAGAAACACGTAATTTAGGCGAACCGTGTCAAGTAGTGTAGCGAAAACGCGTACACTTACCGAACTCGCCATTTACGGTTCATAGATACCAAACTCGCCCATATTCGGCAATGCCCAAAACACCGTAACGATTTTCACGGAACCTCAGTATCTGGAGTCTCACTTGTTCTGTTGTGTTCTTGCTCCTCACTATATGAGCTGTTGATAAATATACTCCTAAGCCACCTTTCTATCCGCCATGTTTTGGGTTTTAGGTGGCCAGGACCGAGGAATGAGCAAATCCTGGCATTAATAAATACCGGAATTGATATTTTTTCTGGTGGCCAGGTTTCCTGGAGCGCTACGATTGAGAATGTGTGGAGATAACTCCGTGTTTCGGGGTCACTGATCTTGTCCTTCAGACCAAGGATATTCCACGAGCAGAGTCTTAAGTTGTCCTTAAACCTCTTACTGATAACATCCTTTTCTCTTCTATCCCGCCTGTTGATAAATGTGAACTCTAAGACATCCAAGATATGTTTTCAAGCAAGCTCCCTGTGTCCTTGAAACTGACCTGGGAATGTCAACAGTGTTAACCAGGTTGGGGTTTGTATATTAGATCAGATATTCTTGAGTGGACAGCGGAGTTTACTTTTAATGTGTTTGACCCACTGCTCAATATCAAATGCTTATTTGTATGTGTTAAAAGTCACAATTTTGTCAGTCAAAAATGTACACAATATGATGTTTCTGCCACTGTGGATCTTTCGGTGTTTAGTCTAATAATCTCCTAAAAAGGACTTCAAACAATGAGCAGGTTTTGCTAATTTTTATGTTTCCTGTCACATGTTATTGTGAGTGTATTCGTAAAGCGCACTCTCACCCACGAGGGATCCTGGCACTAAATAGTCGTGTGTGCCAAGCCCTACCCAGGGTAGGTTGGTGTACTGACATGGTTTTTGGCTCTATTTCTGAGTGATGGTGACTTTAAGCTTGCTACCATCTTGAATCTCTATTCTTGCTTTGTTTTGGTCCTTTTAAGGCATTTTTCCAGACCTAGATGCATAAACTAGAGGATAGCTGCTTTATATGATGATAGATCCCTTATTCTTGACTCGAATCCATCTATTGCCTATTGGCTTTGACATAATTATGTGTTCTTTCATCATCCTACCTATAGTAGAGGGTAGATCCTGTAGTCCTGACTTGATATTACCTATTGGTATGGTTTGTGTATGTACTCTGATAGAGCTAAGTGTTATTTCATCCTTCTCAGGCCTACAAGGCCCAGAACTAGAGAGACTCCATTTTGCTTTCTGTCCCTGCAGAACTGAGATGCTTGCAGGGTAAAGGTGATGTTTTAGTTATAAGGTGTTGTTCGCCCTAAGGGAACTGGAGAGAACCGGCCAGAGCTGAATCTAATCAGGAAGTGTCTCTGGGCTCAGGTCTCTAGACGAAACAAGCAGCTGGTCACTGTGGGAGCGTCTAGCGGAAGGAGCCTGGTACATGGAA
Source organism: Lissotriton helveticus (assembly GCF_964261635.1). NCBI lineage: Eukaryota > Metazoa > Chordata > Amphibia > Caudata > Salamandridae > Lissotriton > Lissotriton helveticus. The sequence goes on from NC_136069.1 coordinate 1,714,935,565, forward strand.
TCGGTGGGAGGAGGCTGCTGGCTGGAACTTTCCATGAGGAGACAGCATTCCATATTAGTGAAGTGCAGAGGCGGAGTGAGTTAGTTGAGTTGGATTGGAGCAGAGGAGAGGAGTGCGGTTGCAGAAGGAGTGGAGAAAGAGAAAGAGTTTGAGTTGGAAGGAGTTCAGTCGATGATTGGAGCAGAAAGAGTTGAGTGCAGAAGGAGTGGAGAAGGAGAGGAGTTGGAGCAGAGGAGAAGAGACAGTGGATGCTTGGAACAGAGAGAAGACAGACAGACAGTCAGTGAGCTGGAACCAGAGAGAGAAGCCAGAAGCAGTTGTGAGCAGATGGTGTTTTGAACAGAGAGAAGTGAGATAATGTTTGGAACTGAAGGAAGCAGTCAGAAGCAGTTACTTATCAGGAGGAGTTGTGATCAGCTGGAGTCTGAAGTGATGCCTTTTGGAAGAGACTGAAGTTATATCGTGGATTAATCTGTGGGAGCAGCTGGAGTGAATTGGACATTGGAACAGAGATAATCAGACAGAGTGAAGAAGCTAGTGGAGCGAACGGTTATCAGAGCGGCAGAAACTATTAGGCTGCAGTTGGAAGGTGGAGAGAGTTCGTGGGGGAGAGGAATCCAGTGCAGAGTGATCAGCGCAGATGCGTGTCCAAGAGTGCAGGAGAGGATCTAAGACGAGCTAAGGCACAGACGAGAGAGGAGCCCAGATGACAGCTAGAGCAAGACCCCACACTCCTTAGGTGATGTCCTTCTTTATCTTTAAACATTAACCTTGTCCCTATTGTACTGCTAATCCTTTTTCTTTCAGCGGCGTGCAGTCTATTTACAGTCCCTGTTAGTTACATGTGGATGTGGTATAGTAATAGAGCTTTACAGAGACCCCGCAGATCTGTGTATGTGTCTATTCCCATTTTACTTTTCAGGCTATGTGTTATAGTATGGTGTTATGTTATTGTAATAAAGATACCCCCGTTCTTAGTGAACCAGCGTATGCCTTGTTCTTGTATAGGAAAGGTAACCTGGTCTTCTAGTCAGATATTACTGCTGGAACAGATGCTACCCCTGATCAGCCAGGCAAGAACTGAATAATTAGGGAGAGAGGAGCCCTTGAGGTAAGAGAATAAGTTGTACACCGTGTAATTTGGCCATTCCATAATATTATTGTACCCCTAGTGAATAGTGGGAGAAACGTCCCAACATAGAGAAAGAGAGAGCTGAAGGTATTCATAGGAAAGTGATCGTCGTTGGCATGCGGCGTTATACCCACCGGATTGTGGCTTGTAAGTAAGTGAGCACCAGGAGGGACACCGGTGTATATACCCGCAAGATTGCGGCTTGTAATGTAAGTAAGAGAACACCAGGGGGGACACTGGTGTATATACCCACCCGATTGTGGCTTGTAATGTAAGTAAGGGAGCACCAGGGGGGACACTGGTGTGTATATGAAATACCCACCAGATTGTGGCTTGAGTGAGCACTGGTTGTGGCCAGTGTGTAATGGTATATAATCAGAACTGCCCCAGGGTAGAATGGTCTGGGCCTGAGTTGCCGTGAGACTATATTGTATGAGTGTGGTGTAGGGCATGGACGTCCTTAGTAATCAGTGAGTATTCCTAGTAATCCCTATAGATTTAGTGGTGTTTCTGATGATATGAGCGTGTATATTGCGAGTTCCCCATCCTCAGGTAGGTACACAGGTGCCTGGATAGATGGGTCCTGAGGAGGGAGGTGGTTAAGTTTTGGCCGGGTTGGTGGTGCTCTGGTGAGCTGGTCCTATCTGGTCTGAGAATCCGGTCATAACAGTTGGGTAATTGAAAAGCCAGTTCTTTCGCTTCTTGTGGAATTCAAGAAGAGTGGAGGAGGCTCTGAGGTGGAGAGGGAGGTTGTTCCATGCATTAAGAAGCAATGTCAGGGAACGCTCATCCTTCTGATCTGGTTCCTTCTATGTGTGGGTTTGGTTGCAAGTAGGAGTCCTGCGGAGCCGAAGTGTCAGGGTGGTTGGTGGAAGGAGATGCAACTGTTCTGGTAGGTGGGGCCTGAGGTGTTGAGTGCCTTGAGTGTGTGTGTGTGTGGTTGTGGGTGTGTGTGTGTGTGTGTGTGTGAGGGTGTTTGTGTGTGAGAGAGAGTGTGTGTGTGTGTGTGTGTGTGCAGGTTGTTCTAGTAGTTGGGGTCTGAGCTGTGGAGTGCCTTGAGTGTGTGTGTGTGTGTGGTTGTGTGTGTGTGTGTGTGTGTGTGATGGTGTGTGTGTGTGAGAGAGAGTGTGTGTGTGTGTGTGTGTGCAGGTTGTTCTAGTATTTGGGGTCTGAGCTGTGGAGTGCCTTGAATGTGTGTCCGCGTGCCTCTATATCTCTGAATCAGAAGGAGCCAAAGTAGACCCAGAATCCATCTTTTCAGGATGTCCACACCAAATGCATGCACTTAATCTAAATGAAACTTAAATGTAAAATCAGTGGTTATACCGAGAATCTGTCTGGGACTTGTCCTTTCCGAGCCTACTTGGGTACCACTGCTCTGTAAAGACAATGTATTCAGTATAACATCCTGAAGTAATTTGTGTTCTCTCTGTTCTACAGGGTATGGACATCAAGTAATGAAACAGACATTCAGACTCTACTGGTCCCATCTGAGGTGCTCTCGAATGACTTTGGCACCAATTGCACTGAGCAGAAAACATCGTAAAACAAAACAAAGAAATACCCGGTTTGCAGCCAGCAGAATCTATCGACAAATAACACGAATCAAGAATGAACTAAAAGTGTACACAAATGTTTAACGTTTTCATATCGACTGGAAACGAATCAAAGGGCACAGCCTATTGAGAAACTATGCGCCCAAGTATGGAACTGGTTACAGTGACCTATCAGCAATGAGAACGGCCCAGAAAAAACACTGATGAGAAACCTTATGCATGCACTGAATGTGGGAAATGTTTCCGGTACCCATCATTAATGTATAAGCTTATTTGCCTCAGCAACTGCATCTGTAATATGGCGCGGGCGCAGTGGCAAAGGGATTCCCTCATTTGCATGGGGCACACCCCCATGCAAATGAGGGAACGCCCTTTGAAGATAGCACTGACGCTTTATGTGTACCAGCGCTATCAGCATTACAGAAGGGGCCGGACAAGCGTCTGAGGCCTCTTCTGTAATACCAAAGTGCCCCAGGGGCAAGCAAAACGGGCGCAAACGCCTGTTGCACTCCCAGGGCACTTCTATAATAAGCCCCCTGGAGGTCACATATAGGGTCTGTGGAATATAAATAGCTTATAACCCTGTAGGACTCTTACAGGTTATATTCCTGTAGGACACATTCAGGTTCTGTCTTTGTAAGACATATATGTTGAACCCCTGCAGGGCAGTTGCAGGTTGTTGGACTCGGCCCTCACTGTAGGGTCAACCCCAAACCTTTTGACATCACCCTCCTGTTTTTTCAACCAGTTTTTGTTGGCTTTTAGGATTCTCCGCACTTTATCACTGCTATTCGGGGTTAAAGTGCTTGTGTTTTCTCCTTTAAACATGGCAAAATTGGTTTACACTCATTTACACATTTAATTTATTTGTAAGTCCTTTGTACTGTGGTATTAGCTGTACCCAGGGCTTGGATATGAAATGCTGCTAGTGGGTCGGCAGCATGTGCCCCCCACTTAAGTAGCTCTTTGAACATGTCTTAAGCCTGCCATTGCAGCACCTGTATGTTCAGATTTAAACTGCCATTTCCACTTGACAAAATACCCTTTTTTCCGGGCCTAAATCTTCCTTTTTCATACATATGTCATTTTTCATACACATAAGTCACCCCTAGGGTAGGCCCTAAACAGCACATAGGGCAGGGTGGTGTGTATTCAAAACGTTGGGCGTGTACATTAAGTTTTACATGTCCTGGTAGTGAAAAACTCTTAAATGCGTTTGTCCCTACTGCAAGGCCTGCCTCTTCTATATAATAACATCGAGTTACCTTAATACATTTAATAAGAGATAACTTTCAATTGAAAGTAGATTGGAATATTGAGTTTTGTGTTTAAAGAATGTAATTTAAAACCCTTTTTAATGGTAAAGTAGGATTTTAAGGCACAATTCTGAAATACCACTTTTATAAAGTTGCCATTTTCTTGTCCCAACCAGTTGGTGCCTACACATGACAATATGTAGTGAGGAGTTGATCTTTGTGTATTGCTCCCAGACAGTGAGGCAAAGGGGGAGTGGGTATTGGCAGGATGGGCCATCTCTGACTTGATAGAGGGTCGGAGCTGTCACCTACCACACTTCACTAAGACTCGGCCTCAGAACACTCACAAAGAGTCTGACACTAGACTTTTGTGCCCCAGACAAGCAGGGGTCATGGCATGGAGGCAGGAATTTCCAAACGCCTCTGAGGCTGAAAACCTCCAGAACCTTCTCCTATTTCAACGCTGGCACCAAGTTTAAATATTGGACCTTCAGACACAATAGTTTATTGCACATCTGGACCTGTGGATGCTACAGAAGAAGGACATCTGTGCTTATATGCTCCAAGTAGGATTGCTGTTCTGCTGCCCTGCTGCCCTTCTGACTGTAGCCCTGCTTGCTGAGAAGGAAGTCAGGATCTGTACCTTTCATCCGAGGCTGAAGTGATGTCAAGGGTCAGCTGGCTGCCCTCCTGTTCAGAGCTACAGGGACACAACAAGCTGCAGAGGTGTCCCAGCATCTGCCCAGCTGCCCTGCAGCCTAGACCTGCCTCACTTCTGCTGGAGTGAGTTACTGATCCCCAAGAGGTGCCCCTCGGGTCCTGAACCCTGGGTGTGGGTGTAGAAGTAGACCTCAGCAAGGCCTACCGGTGCTAGGGGTTCACCCTTCTGCGCACTAGTCCGCAGACCAATAAGTAGAGATTGGCACGGAAGCTGAAATATCAAGAAAACACTTTAATAAACCTCATGAGGTGGAACTACATTCACACAACCAACACCCTTCAGCAGTGTATGAAGGAGCACAAGGAGTAGAAGAACCATGGGTCTTTTATACCCACACAGGAGCTCAAAAGAAGGTGGTATAAGCACACATAGGAAGATTCACAAACATAAATGGTCATACAGGGAATGCACAGTCAACAGTAACCGAGGAGCCAACAGTTGCTGACTTTGGTAAAGACATCCTGACAGTGACAAACCTAAGCGGGTGCATGGGCAGCTACAGACTCTTCTGAGCATGTGCAGAGTAGCAGAGGCTACGTATAGCCAGTTCTTGAGCACAGCACAAGGGCAAGCAACAGTGAAGAAGGAAAAAGCACATGGCATGGTTGGACAAGATGGCTCCCGAAAACAAGATGGATTCAGCTAAATGCTAACAGTGTTATCTGCCAAATTTCGACAGACAACCCATTTAGCATTAGCTGAAGAGATCTATAATCTAGAAGAGTATAAGCATACATCATGTATGTTGATTCTCATCATTTCATCAATCTCTTTATCTAGTACACGTTGGGCATTCATTTGCTTAACATCACGTCTGGTAGGTGTACAAACAGTGACACAGATGGAACACAGTATTGGACCAAATTGTATACATAGGCAACATGTCAATAGAATTGCAAGTAATATACACAGAACTGTCAATAGTTTCCAGCCCTAAGTAGAGATCAATGTCCAAAACCATCTGGCACAGTCCATGTGCCAGTATCAGGGTGAATCTCAGCAGTTATTTTGTGTAGCTTGGATATTGAATCAAAAACTGAGGGGCATGATCTGGAATGTACACGCAACAACTACTTCCAATAATGCGACATGCACCACCTCGATCATCCACAACCACGTCAGGACTATAAGGTTTTGGAGCGCCACAATCCTCTAAATCTGTGTTTCCTCTGTGATGTTTCCAAGTGCCATAGCTGTCTGGTTGGTTACAGCTTCCATGACACGAGTCAAACATCTGATTTTCCAAGTATTCAAGGCAGCACCAACACAGAAGAACATGCCCAAATTACAATTAACATATTGCTGCAGTACGGTGTCAATTTGATCCACTTCATCATTACTTATTGTTCTTTCGTATCTGTTCTTTGAAATGTCATTAAACAGTTGATAGTCCTTGTGATATGCAGGGGCCAGAAACACAGGAGGTAGCAAAAAGGACACATAACAAATTCCAGACCATCCAACAGGTAGATGATAGTATCCCTTATTTGCGCAGTTAAAATTTGTGTTATGTGAAGACGTGAAGCTGCTGTTGTTGGTGCCAGCAATGTTCAAAACCAGGGTACATTCACTTCTTTCCACTGGAATTTTCCCAACACTACTCACAGATGAATTTGCTCGGGCTCTAGTGCCAGCTATACCAGGAGGTCCATTAGCCTAAGATGTTCGAGTATTTGGGTAAACATAATGTGTAGAAACATTTCTTCGTCGGTACTCCTCCATTTCCCATATTGTCCCTTTAGCTTACAGATCACCTTCTTCATCAGGATAACACACTTTATTAAGATTTTAGTTTAATCTCCCTACACCCATACCAGTAATATTAGCCACTTGAGAAGCCAATAAAAGTGCAATAAAAGTGCAAACTAGTCTTGACAAGAACCATTATGAATAAATGAATGAATTTGTACTTGTAAAGCACACTTATACCCCAACTGGTGTTTCCTGGCGCTGTACGCATACCGCTGTGGAACTGTTCCTGGCTTTTCCCTTTGAAATGTCCACTCCTGGGCACCCCCAAGGTGAATCCAGGCATCCCAGCGCTGTTGGGGCCATTGTGGAGATTAAGCAAGCTATTGCCCAGAGTTGCAGAGTGGGACCCATGATTAGCATGATTAGCATAGGCACCGAGGCGAGAATTATTAGGTCCGAGGAAATTGAGCCCAAGACTCGCCGACTCGCAAAAGGGCCTGGTATTGACACAGAGAACATCTTTTGAGTCCACAACTAAAAAAAACATGAAAAGAATTCCCTTTGTATCTAAATTCAGCCCCAGCAGTAACCAGGTAGCAAAGATCATAAAGAAAAATTGGACAATTCTACGCCCATTTGAACCCTTTAAGGAACAACCACTCTTCTTGTATCAACGAAGAGACAACCTAAGCTCACACCTGGTACATGCCATTATCTGGCCAGAAAAAGCCAGAGAGAAACACACGATCACCGCAGTGTGGGGGCTCCCACCTGTAATTGGACATTATAAATGGCAGAATTGTTCCGTATGTGACCTCACCACAAATACTAAGGATTTCACCAACAACAACAGAACGTACAAACTGAAACATCACACGAACTGCCGATTGCAAAATGTCGTCTACACCATCAAATGTCCGTGCAATCTCCTTTATGTTGGCCAAACTACCCAGATGGTAAAGAAGAGAATCATCCAACATAAGAGTTGCATAAATTGGAAAGTTGTTACGGCCCTCCTGGTCTGACACTACTTGGACAAAAACCATAAGGACACTGACATCACCTGGCAGGTGATAAAACAGGCCACGCTGCTGTCAAGAGGAGGAGATATCAAAAGCCTCTTAAACAGATGTGAGTGCAAATGGATAACCCTATGCAACTCAGTTAACATTGGCTTGAACACCATTGATGAATGGAACAGCACCATTGCCGTCTAACAACCATCACGTTCTTTTCATTTGGCTTAAAATCAAGACTTTATACCACTCACATTGTCCTTTAGGGTTTCCCGTATGAGCTCCCACCTGATTGCCCTTTTCCTTGAGATGCCTCTCCCCTTATTTCTTGAAGTTGGTTTCGTTCTCAACTCTTGCCCTCCTTAATTTTCTGCCCACCTCATACATGCCTCCATTATTGACTGTCCCCTACTCCCTTTACTTGTTTTCCCTCAACATACATGTCTTTTACTCCCTTCTCCCATATACATGCCTTTCCCCCATTAACTCATAACGCCACCTTATATGTGTCTCACTATCATTTGAACTTGATGTTGTTATTATACATGCCTTTCCCTTTGGTAATATAATATTGACGGTTTCATGTTGCAATTCATGTTACGTTCATTTTTGACACACTGTAAATGCCTTTTTACATGACCACCTTATCGTGTACTCTATCACAAAATGTTTTGCAACCGTAACAATCATTTCACCACCTGTACAATTGATATGTCCAAATCCTCTCTCATGTCAATCACCTACGTGATATGATCCCTTTAATTTCTGCTATGACTTGACTTGCATCTAGTCCCTCCTCCCTGCATCATACTCGCCTTCTCCCACTCATGCCAATCACCTGCCGCCACCTCACCGCATTCCACCCCCGCGTCACACCTGACACTCCCCCCTTCGCCGCCTTAGGCTTCCTGGCTACGAGGCGTCTCCTTGACAACGCCCGCTTCATTCGGACACTTCAGCGTTGGTACACGCTAGTCAAGGTACGTGCCTGCATCTCCCCGAGCCCAATTTACCCGTTGATCGCTCGAGCATTACCGCTACTGAAATTACCCTACTTCTTTCAGATTAATTCTTCATCGACCGCACCCTGATCCGATTGGACAGTCTCGCGCCACCCAGGATCACCTAAGGTACGTCCCAGCTTCGCTTCCCCCGGTTTGTTTCCCCCTCCAATCCCCAGGGCCAGCGTGTCAATTAATTTTCTCCAATCCCCGTCTAGATTGAATCTCCACCCTTGATTGAACCACGGCCCTACCGGACATTCTCCCACCCACCCGGGCCCCCCAGGTGCGTCCTCGCTTCCCCCCACCGACCCCCTCCCCGATCACCATGGGCCAGCTTGCCACTCATTTTTCTTCGCCCCCGCTTAGATTGATTCTCCAACTATGGATAACCCCCTGTGTCTCAGACTGCAGATCGCGCCCTCCGGGACCCGGTCACGTTCCGTTACGACCCGATTAACAGGTCAGCATCCCAATCTGGCTATGACAGCTGCGCTTCACCATGTAGCCACCCCTAAGTTCCCAGTGCTCCTTTTTCCACCTACGGGTGTTATTCCTCACTAAGATGCCTTCTAGTCACCTTGACCACCAACACCCCGGGCCACCACTAATACATCAGACACTGCTGCTAGGGCAGTACGCCAGTCCCCTCCAGATTCGCGATATTTGACATGTATGTCTGCCTTCCCCACCTCCCCACCCCCGCTACACACTTCTGAGCAGTGGAGCGCCAACTATACCATGGCTCCTCCAGGGCTCACCAGCTGTTCATTATCCCCACCACCATCCGCTCCACCTTTCTAAGTGACCACACCCTGCTTCCCTGTGTGAATCCTTCCACAACGACGCGCCAGTCCCCCACATGCATTGAATGGCTCGTCATGTGTACTGTTTAGCTCATTATCCTCCCGCATTTGCATGTAGCAGCCATACCTACTCTGCGTCATACATGCGACACCGACCCCCACATAAGTGCAAGGTTTGCTAGCAACCGGTAGACACCTTCTGCCCTTGCTCAACTATGGTTCTTTCCATGCTCCACGAACTGACTGCGAATTGTTCCCCCTGACCATTACTATTGAATACGTCCCCGGGATAGCTAGCCACACTGTTCATCCACCGTATACCAGCTTAGCTATGTTCGTGCTTTCCCTCTCTTTCCTCCCCTTACCATTCCCTCTCTTCCCCCCTTGTACAGCACTGTATCCATAGGGAAACATCCTTTACAACGAAACTTTTACAACGCAGTGCTTTTACAACGCAGGTTTTACAACAAAAACCATTACAACACATTGCGCTGGGGGGCGCTCTAGGATAGGGAATAGATTTAATTTACTATCCAACACCTTCCCTAGTGTCCACGGGGACTGGAGTTGGAATAGTAAATTAAACGGTTCACTATCCAGCACCCCAAAGCGCTATGCGTTGTAAAGGTTTGCGTTGTAATACTTGCGTTGTAACAGCATGCGTGGTAAAAGCATGCGTTGTAACGTCAAACATCCGTATCCATATCAACCCTGTCCGGATGAAGATCCCAAGTTATGAGGATCGAAACGCCGTCGACCATCCAGCGCAATAAGAGGCGCAGCCTACAATGTGGCCCGACCCAAACCAATATTTGACTTCAGTAAATTCATCTGGAGCCGCATTGTGTCATTGATTCACTGTACATTGTTAGCACCAGTCACTATGCGCCGTTTATGCTGATCACATTGTCACTTGCGTCGCCACCTTGTCTACCACTTGCACATTTTGAGCACCAAGTACAATTAGGGTTGTGTTAATTGTTTTTGCTATAGTGCTGCTACAACTGTAATTTGCTTTTCCCATTCCTTTATAAATATGATGCCTTGAACACATTGCAAATAAGCTACGAGTCTCCTTACTTCCATGTTGATATCTCTACTGCATATCATATGTAATTGTCTTTTAAATAATGCCAGTTGGGATACTGTTTATTTATACTGATTATACACCCCAATCCCAACACGGTTGATGGGTTTTTGCTCCTGTGCTTTATACAAGACCCGCTGAGGGGGGAATTGAACCCTGGTCCCGGGCCAGACCTCTGCCTCAGGGTCTGCCGCTCTAACCACTAAACCACACTTCTCCACTATTATGAGAAAAGGGAAGAGGAATGTGTGGGAATATCTAGAATTGTATGATGTAACTGTGATGCAATGAAACTGCACCACAGCTAAGGTTCCAAGAATAACCAGTATTGGACTGTATTGCTGAAGGTTGCTGTATGTAAATCTGTAGTCCAATAAAGTTACTTCAAGAACCTATTTGGAGGTTTTTGTCTGGATTACTACAAATTATGGCGACAAGGATGGGATGGGGGTGAACCGGTGAATATTAATGACATGTTATTACAGATGTTAGAAAAGCACTTTACTCCAAAAGTAAATAGTGTTTTTGAAAGACATCATTTTTTTTGCAGGGCACAAAAGATTGATGAAAGTATTATGTCATATGTGTCATCCTTACGAGATTTGGCTGTCACTTGCGAATTGCAAGGTTTGTGTGATTCCTTGATACGGGATCAAATTCTAAGGTGCACGAACAACATGAGGGTGATGGAAAAGTGTGAAATCCAGATAAAAAGATGCAAAAATCCAATTAAAATTGAAGTAGAGGTTTAATGATGCAGGCACGGTACACGCTCATCAAGATCCAGTTGCAGAATGAATAAAACAACATTCTAACATAATGTGGGCAACTAAAGAGCATGTGCTACACAGTCATAAGAATACAATATATTTCAAGGGAAAGAACAAATAAGAAAATAAAGAAATGTACATAAGATAAGCAAAATGCAATATAACACATCTCTTCCCTTGAGAAAAACAGGAATATACAATCAGAAAATGAAGATATTTACACATTTAAACATTTAGAAACTTGCCTGGCATTCCAAACGTTACCATCTTGTGTGACTACACTATTACGAAAAACCTTTATAATTTTCACAGTTCTTCCAAACTTTGCTTCTCTCTTTAATCGAATTCCAGGTTTACGTATCCGAACCCATTCTCCCACCACAAAACTTTCATACGAACATCATACTCAATTTTACTTTGTTGTTGCTTCCTTCCAATTCTTTGGGCCACAATAGCTTTATCAAGCACAACTTTTTGATTACCAGCAACTTTCTTAAACCACCACGGACATAGTTTTGAAACAGGTTCTCTTCCCTTCAGTAGACGGAAAGGAGAAACTTCTGTAGTGGATTGTGGTGTGTTGGACCTGGCCCTTCTGGCAGGTTCACCCCTGAACTTTTTGCCTGTTAATGATACATCAGTATAATGATTTCTGGTCTTTGCGCAGTGTAAAGTGCGTGCACTCCCTGAGTGTGTGTTTGAGGTTGGCCTGCCCTCCCATAGGAATGTATGGGGGATATGTGTGTCCCTGGTAGTTCCTGATGCGTGGGGAGTGCAGGCTTGAGTTTGATATGTGCAAACTCGTGAGATTGAATGCTGCGAGATGATGTGTGTGGTATTCATGTGTCTAGTGTGGAAGTGCCACTTCTAGAAAAAACTATTAGTAAAATCCCTTGAAGGTACCTCTACCCTTTCACTCATTTGCCCGAACCCTCAATGGTATATTGGGTTGCCCACTTATTGTACACTTCTAGAAGTTGGCCTGTCTGTGCAGTGACTGTCTGGCTTGTGATTGGCTGGAGCTGGCTGGTGTGCCTGGCTCCAGAAGTCAGGATGGGTCTGCCCCGGTGGTGAATGGGAGTTCTGCATGTTGATAGCCAGGGAGGAGTGCACCTGGAGCCTGAATAGGGCTGGGCTTTCCCCTCACAATGTTGGCTCCACCCCCCTGTGGTGTCTGATGTCCCTGACCCATCCTGTGAATAGAGAGAAGGGCTGAGCAAAACAAAGTGCTCCAGAACCAGCTGCGTCTGGTTTTCCCCCACCCTGCACCCTAGAGACAAAGGGATTTGGTGTATAAAAAGAGGCTGTGACCTCATGTTAAATGTTCTTGTTTCCTGAATTGAATCTACCAGGGGCGTGCTGCTGCAGGGGCCCAGGGGAAGGCATGCCTCCCTGGGCCCTGCCCAGCCCCTGGATGCCTGGATACCTGGAGTTCCTGCTTGGGTCCTAATAGGAGGGGGCTTGCTGCTAGTGGGGCCCAGGAGGGACCGCCATGGGGGCTGTCTCCTTGCTGGAGCGCCCTGTGTGCTGGACCCTGGGCCCTACATTGCCCTCCCTGATGCCCTAGGACTATTTTTGCTCTGTTTTTGTCCTTTGAGACTGGGTGTCAGTCCCTTTAGAGCCTGGGGCGCTGTATCGCCATTTTGCCCGCTTATTTAATTGTGGCCGGTATGCAGGTGCCCACCCTGTGTCTTCGAATTATTTTATAAATTTATACGGGTGCCCTCCCCGTTTATTGGTACCTTAGCGGGTGCTCACCCCGCTTCTACTTTTACTTTATTCACCGAGGGAGCCTACCCCTCGTTTTGGCCCCCGAGCAGTCACTGCCGCGGCCGGGCCAAAGACAGGAAGTCAGGTGGCCGGGCGCCTGGAGCGGGGCTGGACTTCCGCTTGCTTCCAGGAAGTCTCGCCCGCCGCCGCGCCGCGATTGGCTGCCCGCTGCCGAGACAGGTAGAGAAGCTGGCCGAGTCATGGCCTCCGGTGGCCCGGGGCTCCCGTGATTTAGGGAGAGCCCCGGGGCCGCCAGCAGAGCGCAGCACCAGTGTTGCGGGGCTCCCATGCGGTGGAGGGAGCCCTGGCCGAGGAATCTGCCCGGATCCGCGAGGGCTCCGCCTCCCAAAGTCCCGGTCCCGAGATGGGGGACCGGGTGAAGCGAGGCACAGGCCCCTGCCTCCCCCGGAGAAGCAGCCGGTGAGTAGAGCTGCCTGGTAGAAGGGCGTGGGAGGAGAGAGCACCAAATTGAGGCCCCACGCACTGGAGTCCCTGTGTTTTTAAGCAGCCCCCGCTTGATAGTGGGGCTGCTCAACGATGGGGCATTTATTTATTTAAGGAGCCAGAGTGCTCCAAGGCCCCCGTGTTTCTTCTAGAGCCTAGAGTGCTCCATTGTACACAACAATTGTTCCAGAGCCTAGGGGCCTCCAATGTTTTGGCGCTAATTGTCCCAGAGGGCTAGTGAGGGCCCCTGTCGCAGATTTGCTTCACAGCTGCCCAGCAAGTAGTGGGCAGCTGCACCGTTTAGGTCTTTCTTTCTAGGGACTTGTTGTTTGGACTCAGGAGTGAGTCGCGCTCCTTCGCCCCTATGTTGGCCTTCCCCAGCTGGGCAGCACTTAGTGCCAGCTGCAGCGTTTAGGCCCTGTTCTTGTCCTCAGCTGCACAGCAAGTAGTGGGCAGCTGCTACGTTTAGGTTTTGGCACAGTGGCGCAACCTGGGCCCTAATGTGATTTATGCATCATGTGTAAAACTTGTGGCCTATACCTCTGAATGTGTCTTCATGCATCATGTGTAAAGCTTCTTGCCTATACCTCTGAATGTGTATTCATGCATCATGTGTGAAGCTTCTTGCCTATACCTCTGAATGTGTTTTTATGCATCATGTGTAAAGCTTCTTGCCTATACCTCTGAATGTGTCTTCATGCATCATGTGTAAAGCTTTTTGCCTATACCTCTGAATGTGTCTTCATGCATCATGTGTAAAGCTTCTAGCCTATACCTCTGAATGTGTTTTTATGCATCATGTGTGAAGCTTCTGGCCTATACCTCTGAATGTGTTTTTATGCATCATGTGTGAAGCTTCTTGTCTACACCTCTGAATGTGTTTTTATGCATCATGTGTGAAGCTTCTTGCCTATACCTCTGAATGTGTCTTCATGCATCATGTGTAAAGCTTCTTGCCTATACCTCTGAATGTGTTTTTATGCATCATGTGTGAAGCTTCTTGCCTATACCTCTGAATGTGTCTTCATGCATCATGTGAAAAGCTTCTGGCCTATACCTCTGAATGTGTCTTCATGCATCATGTGAAAAGCTTCTGGCCTATACCTCTGAATGTGTTTTTCTTGCTTAGGTGGTTGTTTTATTTAGTATAGGTTATGCTAGTGAGTTTATGATTCCCTGCATGATATTTGCCTAAGGTGTTTAGGATTGCGTAGGTGGTACTTACCTGTTACCACTGATTACTGGTAGTGTGCTACCTTTGCTATTTTGGTGCTACAGTTATTAAATGTGCTAAGTGTTATTCTGTTGTAAATGAAGTCAGGATACAGAAATATATCTTAATAGGTATTTATTATGTACCATAGAGAATAACTGGTGATCCCATCAGAAAGCAGGGAGCTAACTGACTAAGCAGAACACAGTAGGCAATGACATCAAGAATATGGAATGTCAGACTTAAAGGGATACTGCAAAACATAAGTGCAGAGAATACAACATATCCTCTTCCCTTCATATGGAAAAATTAAATAAAAAAAACAAAATACAAGTACATGTTCTTCGTTATAGAGAGAGGGACCTTATTTGCAAACAAAATCATGTAAGTAACTTGGAGGTCTTCTGACTCTCTGAGCTCTACTAACATTAACATCTTTAGAAGAAACGTCACGGTCGCATTCAGCTTTTTTGTACAGTGCTACACGCCTCAAGTTCCAACTTTCACCGTTGAATAGAGTTACAAACCTTTTGTGAACAGACCTGACTTTGAATGGTCCCCTGAACTTTGTCAACCCAATCCCGACTCGACCAGGCTTGACTTTCACCCAATCATTCACCGCAATCTTGCAACTTCCATCTGGTTCACTTACAACGCTAGGGTTGTCAGGACCAACATTTATCAACTCTTTCATCCAGGCAGCAACCAACTTGGTGCCAGCTGAACGCCCCCTCATGATGTTAAAAGGAACCGTTCCAGTCACACCATTTTCAGTGGTTCTGTAGGCCCAAACTAGGTCGTTAACTAATTCTCTCACATCTGTCCTGGACGAAATTGCCATCTGAATAGCACCCTTAACCATCCGGTTCGCCCTCTCGGCTATTCCATTTCCCTGGGGATTGTAAAGTGAGGTTCTTGAATGCGCAATACCGCACTTTTTCAAGAAATTAGCCATCTCTAGGGAAGTCAACTGTGTCCCTTTTTCGGTGATGATCCTAGTTGGGAAACCTTCCTCTCTAAAAATGTCAGCTAACACGGTAGTAGTGTTGTTGGTAGTGATCTCTTTCATGAATTTAACTACTAACCACTTTGAGGAAATGTCAACTACTACCAACCCAAACCGCATATCTTGACTTAACTGGTAAAATGGGCCAATGAAGTCCAGACATATAGTGTGCCATGGACACCCTGGGTCACTTAATGATCCACAGCCAGCCTGACTACCGACTTTAAGTCTCTTCTCACTCTCTAAGCAGTCTATACATTTTTCCACCCACTGAGATATTTCTAAGTCCATACCGGGCCACCAAAAATTCTCCCTAAGTCTCCTCTTGGTGAGGGATTGGCCCAGATGGCCTTCATGGGCTAACTTGAATAGAGTGAATCTCACATCTTGTGGAGGAATGAACTTATCTTCCTTTAAAATCAAGAAACCATCATTGTCCAAAACAGACAGCTGTTCAAGGACTTTCAAATATGGGCGAAGTGCTGGGGATAGGCAACTCTCTCTCCTTGGACCCTTTACGATCAAGTCCTTTACTTCCCTCAATACCACATCCTTAGCCATGGAGGTATTCCACAGACTCTTACTGATTGCCCCAGCACAGATATCCACTACCTCATCTACAGCAGCCACTGACCCTTCGGAATTGGATGATTCTACTCCCAACTTATCTACTAACTCCCAAGGTAGTGGTAGTCTAGAGAGTCCATCAGCTTGGCAATTCCTCCACCCTGGAATGTACTCAACAGTATACAGATACTCTTGAATCCTAGCAGCGAGTCTAGCTAACCTCGCAGAACCCTTGCCAGCTCCTCCAGGTGACAGGATTTTAACTAAGGGTTTGTGGTCTGTCAACAGAGTAAACTTGAACCCTCACAAATACATTCTGTAATATTCACAACCCCACGCTGCGGCTAAAGCTTCTCGCTCGATTATGGAGTAATTCCTCTCAGCCGTTGTGAGCGTCCTTGAAGCAAAAGCCACAGTCTTGACCCCAGACTCATGTACCTGAGCCAATACTGCACCAACACCCACAGCACTGGCATCCACAGTCAAGACTGACTTACAGTTGGTATCAAATGGTGTTAAGATGCCTGCATCACAAATTTCGACCTTGATTTTTTTTAAACACTCTTCTTGCTCCTCACCCCACACAAACTTGCATCCTTTCCTCAACAACACCTTAATCTTTTCTGTCTTCTCTGCAAAATCTCTTACAAACTTAGCATAATACTCAATGAGGCCGAGGAACGACCTCAACTGATCTTTGTCGCACGGAGCTGGTGCATTCCTGATAGAGTCTAATAAATCTCGCTTTGGCTTCACACCATCGACAGACAGAGTATATCCGAGATATTCAACTTCCTCCACTGCAAATTTACATTTCTCTTTTTTAAGAGTTAATCCAGCTTGTTCCATCCTTTCCAAAACAGTTTTTAAGATCAGATTGTGCTCTTCAACAGTCGCACCAAATATCAGAACGTCGTCTTGGAAATACACAACGTTGTTCACTCCCTTCAGTACAGCCCCCATCATTCTTTGAAACACTCCAGCTGCGGAGGCAAGTCCGAAGGGCATACGTGTGAATTGGTAAATCCCCTCAGTTGTTATAAAAGCTGTCAACGCCTTTGAGTCCTGATGTAACTTTATTTGATGATACGCGCTGCGGAGGTCCAGCTTAGAGAAGTACTTCCCTCCTTTTAGTGACAAAACTAACTCGTTGATGTTTGGTAACGGGAAGTTATCCACTACTATGTTTTGGTTCAGGGTGCGAAGGTCCACACAAAAACGAAATTTTCCGTCAGATTTGGTTGTGATAACTACTGGAGAAATCCAGGGTGATGTTTCTATCTGTTCTATCACTCCCTGATCCAACATTTCCTTCAACATCTTCTTCACTTCTTCACGTGCAATAAATGGAACCTTCCTCACCCTGTGTTGCATAGGCATAGCATCATCACGCAGTACGATCTTATGCACATAACCTCTCAACTCTCCAATGTGCTCATCAAACAAACCATTCATTCCTTCAACAATTGAATCTGTGGTTATGCTATCCACAACCATCACCTGTTGTGCTGCCCTGGGATTAATGATTATACTAAGGTCATACTGTTGCCCCCATCCCAAAATCGCTGGGCCTGATCTGGCTACATACACCTTCCCTTTAACAGAACGGTCCTTAAATGATATCACACATACCATAAACCCAATTACATCTATACTCTCACCTTGGTAACCACAAGGACTAATATCGCTAGGCAATAACTGCACATCTTTCCAATTTTCTAAGTACATGTCTTTGGGTATGATAGTCCACAATGACCCTGGATCGACCATCAGCTGGGTCTCTATTCCATCAATAAGAAATTGAGCTTTGGGCCTGAACCTTCTACCGGGTTCACTTTCACTGACACCATCCTCACCCAGACACAATATTTTGTTGGCACCCTCTACCCCAACAATGTCTCTCACTATTTCCCTGTTTTCCACAACAGCCACTTTATCTACATTTTATTTATTATGTACCATAGAGAATAACTGGTGATCCCATCAGAAAGCAGGGAGCTAACTGACTAAGCAGAACACAGTAGGCAATGACATCAAGAATATGGAATGTCAGACTTAAAGGGATACTGCAAAACATAAGTGCAGAGAATACAACATATCCTCTTCCCTTCACCTCTTTTGTTGTGTGTAGTCACTCGTCTGCAGAAAGAACAGTAGCGGAGAATGTCTTTGTCTGTTTTCGCGATATTTGTTTACCGCGTTAGTGAGGTTGCTTAGTTACTTCACTCGGCTTCAAAAATGGCCGCTACGTCGCGTCAATACGTCACTTCTGCTTGACGTTTGTTTCTTTTTCCTGTCCGATGTTCTCTTCCCTACTTGACGTAGACTGCAGCAAGAATGGCTCCGTTCGGGAAGATGTCACGGAATTCTGCGGGTGAGTAGGCTCGTGTTTCTCTACGCGAGCTGGATTTAAAAGATGCAGCGCGATGCCAAATGCCTGTCGGTTGGTTTTAAAAGATGCTTTTAATCACTGTGTGTGATACAGAACGCAAAAGTGGAGCCTGCTTCTGTCGTTTGAATTCCAACAAAAACACAGTGTGATGCTTTAAGATTGCAGTTTCCACAATTTTTAGAAAACGAAGTTACAGTTTGATGTGGCAAAAACATACCAGAGAATCTCCTTTCTTCCGTTTGGATTGCAAACACGCATAAGTCAATCTCCTTATATGCGCTTGGATTCAGCTTGTCACAATTTCCACAAAATGAGGTAGTTTTATGTAGAATAAGGCATTCACAGTTCCACGACCAACAAGGTTATAGTTCAATTTAAATCCAAAGTATAAGCAGATTTCAAACTCACCGGTTGTTTGAGAAAGAAGTAGATTTCGTTGTTTGAGAAAGAAGTAGATTTCACTTGCTGTCTTTAAATTTTGGACATATCCATATTCATAAGTTCCTGTTGACAGTTCTACCTTGTTTATAATGTGTGATTCCTTCTTTTCCTTTTTATCAAACTTGCGTGGTTTCTTTTCTTCAAAATTTGCGTGGTTCTTTTCACCAGTGGAGTTCTCCTCCCTCTATGGTTGTTCAGCTTCTTCTGCTCATCGTCGCCATGTGTTGTAAATGAAGTCATGTTACAGAAATATATCTTAATAAGTATTTATTATGTACCATAGAGAATAACTGGTGATCCCATCAGAAAGCAGGGAGCTAACTGACTAAGCAGAACACAGTAGGCAATGACATCAAGAATATGGAATGTCAGACTTAAAGGGATACTGCAAAACATAAGTGCAGCGAATACAACATATTCCTTCAAAGTGCTAGTTCTAAAAGTGCTTATTCCTGACAGTGGCCCACGTGGCCCTGTCCCATGTACATAATCCCCTGTAAATTCCGCCCGTGCCAGTGGCACATTGTAAAGTGTGTGTTTACTATCTAATGTGTTTGGTATAATACAAAGGCTATTTTTCTATATAACCTTGTCTGGAGTTCCTTTTGTGGGGGGCCTGGAATGTTGTTGCTGGTGGGTGCGTGCGCAAACCTACATTGCCTCCGGGATCAGCCTTACTGCTCGTGTCACGTTACCAAGGGCGGGAGCAGGAGATATCTTGGCATGTAACTCCCTGGCCCTGACTAGAGTGGTGGTTTCTGCCTGGTTTTTGCGCTAGCCTTAGCCAACTGGAAACCCCATTGCTAACATGGTGTAATCCTGTACAACCATGATTTTTCTCTCAACTTATCCTTCCACGAAGATCCAAAATTCCTGGCCCTCAAAATGTCTTGCTTATGTACGCTGTTATACCTTTCTACTTGCCCATTTCCTTGTGGTTCATATAAAGCAGTAGTGAAATGACGAATGTTAAGAAACCTAAGAAAATCAGACATTTCCCTTGACCTCATCTGCACCCCATTATCAGTAATGAGTACTTCAGGATATCCTTCGCGAGCAAAAACTTCTTTTAAAAATGAAATGACAGACATAGAATTAGCATGTGGTACCAACTTCACCTCAGGCCATTTGGAATGGTAATCCACCAATACAAGAGCAGACCTACAATCCTGAGGTAAAAAAATAAAAGGCCCAGCGATATCAAGT
Organism: Lissotriton helveticus; assembly: GCF_964261635.1. NCBI lineage: Eukaryota > Metazoa > Chordata > Amphibia > Caudata > Salamandridae > Lissotriton > Lissotriton helveticus. Next base: position 1,714,955,641 of record NC_136069.1, read on the forward strand.
CCCAGTTTTTGCCACCGAAATTCTGGCCAACGAATAGGTACAAGAGGAGGAGGATCACACTTAAGCCTCTTTTCACTGCTTACACACTCAGAGCATTCTCTCACAATTCTGTCAGCAAACTTATCAACTCCGGGCCACTAAAAATCATTCCTGATCAGCCTTTTCATGTGTGGAAAAGTAAATTTTGCCATGTTCTGTGTCCCTACGCTTCATCCATCATATGTTATGTGTGCATGACCAATATGCATATGTTATTCCCCATGCCTGATTAATGACGCAATTCCAGTTGTGTCCACCTCTAGTATGTTAGTTTCCAGTCCTCGTGAATACTACGAATATTAGGCCTATGTAAAGTAATGTTGCCACGTTTCTCAGTGTGCACGTTATTCCATTATAAAGTCCCCGTTTCCAGGCCTCAAAAGGGCCCGGACCACAGATTCAGCTCCTGTCTCCTGAAAGCCTCGCTGAGGAGCGATACAGCCCCCACCTGTATCCTCGACCCTTCACTTACTTCCTGCCTCGCAGTGCCCGGTGCAGCTTGGCCCTGCCTCTGAGTCTGCCAAAAGTATGTTATAGTTCCAGTTATCAGTTCAGTCCTCCTCCTCTGCATTCCTAAGCTACTGAACTGCATCAATAGTTTCCGTCATTGTCTAGCCTTCTCGTCTCCACGTTAGAGAAATACTGTATTTAATGGTCATTTAGTATTCTTCATCACGCACTACATGTAGAATAATGCATGGTCCAGTCTTAGAATCAAGTTAGCTTTTCCCCTCATGACTTCTAGTTTATATCAACATGTTCCCTAAACATCAGATACCAGATAGGGTTTAGGTACATGTCGCTCCGACCCTTCAGACTCTAGTCTCTGCTCCTAGCACAGAGTTCATAGCCCCCAGCTTCTCCTAGTAACACGTCATTGCCAGTTTTCGCGCACCATTAGGTTAGAGGTCCCGGCTCCTTAGGTAGCCCCCTCCAAAGTTTCCGCCCATTCATGACATATTCTGTTACGTTTGCATCACATGTCTAAGTATACTCCCAGTTACACCCACTTTTTACTGTTATCTCTCGCGACTGCTACGCGTCACGCCTTCTGCTCCACCCACTGCTACGCCTACTGCAATGTAATGCTATGTGTTTGCGCTATGTATATAAGTCAATGTTTTGTTATTGAATGTTAGCGCGCTCATCCCAGACCCAGCCCCGGCAGCTGCCGGGCCTTATTGTCCTATTCCCATGCAGGTTGTCCTGATCCTGTCCTTATGCTGTAATAAACCTGCAGAAACTCCTACTACCTCGAATCTTGACTCTTATTTTATTGAGCTATCTGTTATGCTATAAGTCTAGTCAAAAATAGGGTATTATTTATTTATTTACCACATAATGGCGCCCGAACAGGGACTTGCCCTTTCCCCACGCGTCGGTGAAGCCACGCCGACCCCCTGACCCTCTGCAGTCGTGACGGAACCATACCGTGCACTGGCAGATATTTCTGCTCCAAGTATCCCTCAGGCCCACGGAGGAGACGGAGGAGGCGGTCCAGCATCCAAACGAGACGGTGGAGGAACGCGGCGAGTCCCGACCAGAGCCCAAGCCGAGAGTCCAAGGTCCGAGGTATCCGGAGGCCCACCCGTAACTAAAGTCCGAAGTCCGAAGTCCGTCGTAGTCCAGTCCCGTTCGAGGCCTTCCGTTCCGTGCTGCCCGGTGAGTACCATTGCTGGGGTAGTATCTAGACAGGACCAATCTAAATTGACTCCTGGTCCGTGGGTTGGTGGTATCCAAGCCCACAAACGAAGTGTTCACCTAGGTGGATACGGGTCTTGATGCGTTCCTTTATGGGACCGGTATGTTCCGTACTGTTACAGCAGTGCATCCAGTAACTCTAGTCTGTTCCGTTCTCGAGAATTCTGTTCTGTTTCTGTTTTCAGTATTTTCAGGTAGTATTCTGTTCGAACTGTTATGTTATGATATTGTTTAGTGTATTTCCAATGTCGTGGTATGCCTGAATTGTTTTCCCAATTGTTATTGTTTTTTGTGTATTGTATTGTGTTCCGATTCAAGTTTAGAATGCCGCTCTTTTCCAAGTTACGTCAGTTAAAAACTAGAAAGGGTCTGTTAGAGGAAGCAGTTCCTGTCCCGCCTAGGGACAGTCCAGGTCATTTTATGTATCAGAAACATGGCATAAGCGCCATAATGTATCTAGATTTATGGGTAGAGTATACCAAACAGTTAGAAGAAAAGTATAGATGGCCCGTATCGGGTACATGGGATGCCGAATGTATCATGCGAGTAGAAGAAGCATTATGGAAAAAGAAAGCCAGACAGTCACAGAAAGATGCCATCGAGTTATGGCGCAAGGAAGCTCATAAAAGAACGGAAAAGGAAGTCAGAAAGTCAGAGTTAAGTAGAGAATCCCAAGAACGAGCCCAAGAAAGGGAGTTAATCGAGATAGGTGAACAAGTCAAAGCCGAACAGTCAGACAGACAGAGGCATGCCCTCATTAAGGGTATGTATCCTCTTCTTGCCGAGGGCCTGCCAAAAGCGACCCCAGAGGCATCTAGTAATTTCCCGCCACCATTAGTTCCGACCAAGCTACGTCACAAACCGACCGCAGCTGATATTTTTATTTCGTCCTATCTGGACGACACAGTCCCCGAATATGCAAATCCTGTCCGCGCTCCGCCAGTCCCTGTAAACCAGGTAATTCATGTTCCTCCAGACACCGGAGTACCTGTTACGGTACCCCCGGTCCAGCCTATAGTTCCATTTCCCACTCTGCCAGGACGTAGAGCCTCAGTAGACGACTCCAGTCTAGGGGCCGCAGGAGGAGCTACTCCTCAAACCCCGCCGCCACACAAGCGTTTATCAGCACTCGAATTACATGCTCAAGCATCACAGCGTACTCCTAAAAGTAATAAGTCTGTTACAGAAATCAGACAAGCCCTTAACGAATGTGTCTATGATCCAGTCCCAGGCGAATATACTATGGTTTTATATTCCTTACGTGTAAGGAGAGTGACCGAGTATCTAGTCACCTTGCCGAATATGAAAGAAGATCTAGACAGAATATATCGTTTCATCCGTACAGGGGATGATCCAGAAAGTATTGGCGAGATTATGTCTCAAAGGAAAGCCGAGATTCAGCTCATGATATTAAAGTTCCTGATCAATTGTTTAATAAGAGAACAAGATTACCCGTCTAAAGATCCCGCCGAAATGAGAATCCTGACAAGGTGGAGTGATAATATAGCCGAGGGTAAGCACAAGACCGTCAGTGCCATGGAGAGTATGTACAAGAAAATTCGTAAAGAAATAATAAGGTTACACGAACAACGTAAAGCAGCACAAGTAAGCGAGAAAGAAAGTATCTCTGATCCTGAAGAGGAAGAGAGCGAGAATCCCGCCAGAATAGCGTATGTAGGAAAATCCAGATTTCCAGATCGCCATTTACGCCTAGAACCCAAGTCTATTTTTCAACATCTAGCACCAGAACAAGGTTCCCTAGAACAAGTATTTCAAGCTACCGATCACATTCTGAAATCACGAGTCGGTTATAGTGAACTAAGTACTATGCATGAACAAGAACTAGCCCGATCAGCAGTCCGATGGATTACTGATTCTACCACTTTTCCAGACGAAATAGTGGCACAAATGTTTCTGAAATTGCCCCCAGCCGAGCAACGACTGGTGGGTATGTATATGATCCAGCACCTCATTACTCTGTATGAGGGTCAACATTCTGATCCAGGTCCGTTACACGATATCCTGAACGAGTTACTCCAGTATAGATGGAGAGGTCTAGGTACCGATTTAATTAGTGTCATTCTAGAACAGCGTCACAAGTATAGAACGTTTTTGAACCCGCATTTTGTTCATGTCTCACCCCCAGAAAGTAAATCATTCTACATAGACAGACAGAATCCGTTACGAGAAGTCCACCCAGTCCAAGGGGCGGGTGGCGTAATGCAACGAGTGTTTGTATACACTCCAATATCAAAGATGGAACTTCTTGAAATGAAGAAATTAATTCCCTGTCATGACAAAGATCCAGCAGGGTTCCATAGAGAATTAAAAGACATGCTCCGTATGGGAGAATACACTTACCCAGATATCATTAAAATGTTAAAGGTCCTGTTACCCGCAGGGGTGTATGAAAAGTTAAAGGAAAAAGAATGGGAGGTGGGAGAGAAAAAGATCGATTGGACAGCTCTAGAAGCTGAAGACAAGGCACGAGTACCAGGTACTGGTCTCGGAGATAAATGTAAAGATTTACCAGAATTATTGATTCAAGTTTTACCCAGATTATTGACAACAAGGAAAGAAGACTGGGATGCAATCTCAGCCTGTAAACAGAAGCAAGACGAGGATATTAGTGATTTTTATTCTAGATTTGAAAAATGTTTCAGTATCAACAGTGGTCTCAAGACAAGTAGTGAGTCATACCCTCATCTTTTCGTCACCAAATTAGTTGAGAATTCAAGTCCACAAATTAAAAATCGAGTTTTGAAAGTCGAAAGCACCTGGCAAGCAAATACTCCGTCCCAGATGCTCCAGATGCTCCAGTATCACCAGAATAGAATCAGGGAAGAGCAAGAACACGAAAGAAAACGTATGAAAGACACGAAAATGAAAGTGCTAGTTGCACAATCTGTTCCTCAAGACAGAAGAGGGGTCCGAATCAAGCCAGTCATCCTGCAGCTCCCGTTAAAGGGAACTGCAATTATTGTAAACAGCCAGGTCATTTTATAAACGAGTGTGCAGTTCTGAAACACAACATAGCTACTGGTAAGACTAAAGAAAGACCACGTCCGCCTAGACAAGAACAAGTTTCACAGATTCCTCAGCTACAGAATGCACCACAGACAGTTACAGTACCGCAGCCTATTGCTGCAACACAGCATGTCACATCGCAGATGTACCAGTATGCACAGTCTGAGTATCCAGAGTACCAGTCATATTCATGAAACAGCCTAGAGAGGGAGGTAGGCTTGCCTCTCATCGAGATACCTGTAGATCAAGAAGGTCCTTATGTTCACAGTCAAGTATTGGGGAAAGACAGAAAGTTTTTGATCGATACAGGGGCAAGTAGGACCACAATAAGTCACGCCGAAGTTCCAGGGGCTCCGCTCTCAGGCTCAAGAAATGTTTCCCTTGGATTTTCAGGAAAGCCAATAGTTAATGAAATATCTAAGCCAGTTACTCTAGAAGTAGGTCCATTGTCCCGCACTACTGATCTGTTACTTACTAAGTCATGTCCAGAAAATCTATTAGGTATTAAGACACTGAAAGAGTTAGGTGCAGTTATTTGCTGTTCCCCAGAGGGAATACGTCTGTTCCTACGTGACTTTAAGGGTCACTATGTGTTACGAGATTTTGATTCAAGATTGTCTAATGTTCCACAGCATTTATGGGCGCAAGGTCCAACTGATGTAGGTTACATGCAAATCACACCCCATCGTGTGACTCTCAAACCAGGTGTAGTGTTACCACGAATCAGACAGTACAGATTGCCACCTGAGGCTGTAGCAGCCTTATCCAAAATTATTGACGAGCTCATGGCTCAAGGAGTAGTTGTAGAAACTGACTCCAATGTATGTAATTCTCCGATCATTCCAGTCATGAAACGTTCTGATCCAAATGCACCCCCAGTATATCGATTAGTGATTGATTTACGAGAGCTTAATAAATGTATTATTCCTCAGTACCCAGTTGTCCCAGATATTTCTTCCCTGTTAACAGCCATTGATTCCGAAGCCATGTTTTTCACTGTCATAGACCTCAAGAATGCATTTTTTAGTGTTCCAATTCATCCAGACAGCCAGTTTCTTTTTGGATTTTGTTTAAATGGAAGGAGCTATATGTTCACACGCGCTCCTCAAGGTTTCACAGAAAGTCCTAGTATTTACAGTCAGGCACTCAAGAGACAACTAGACAATATTCACATGCCAACTGACACTGCCCTGCTCCAGTATGTCGATGATCTACTGATCACAGCCCGTTCTGAACGTGCTTGCGAGCGAGCATCCCTTACAGTTCTGTATTTTCTAGCTGAGATGGGGCACAAGGTGTCACCTTCGAAGCTTCAATTCTGTGTCCAGCAAGTGGTATACTTAGGACACTTGCTGTCCAAGAGGGGTAGGCAGTTGACACCCGACCGTGTCCAGTTGATAGCGAGTCTTCCCCAGCCCAGAACCCAGAAGGAGGTACGTGCTTTTATCGGCCTTACTTCTTATTGTAGACAATGGATTCCCCAGTGTGCATTTCTAGCCAAGCCACTGATACAGTTAACGACACAGGAGACAGCCGTATCGACTGTCCTCCCTTGGACATCTGGACATACACTTAGTTTTGACGAGTTAAAGAAAGCTTTATGCCAAGCTCCAGTTCTGGCTGCACCGAACTACAGTAAGCCTTTTACACTTTTCGTTACTGAACGGGAAGGTACAGCATTATCTGTTCTCACACAAGATCAAGCAGGTCAATACAAGCCCTGTGCTTATTTTTCGAGCACATTAGATCCAGTCGCCCAGGCGTTGCCTGCGTGCCTCAAGTCAGTTGCAGCCACAGCACTAGCTATCAGACAAAGTGATTCCATAGTTTTAGGACATTCCCTGACCGTACAAGTTCCACATTCAGTAGAAGTTCTTTTAAACCGAACACAAACACAGCACTTGACAATTGCACGTTTAACAGGTTATGAATTGACACTGTTCCAGCCACACATAGAAATTAGACGCTGCAACGTTCTGAATCCTGCTACACTGTTACCATCAGTTAATTCAAATCTAGACCCACATGATTGTGTGGAAGTAGTTAACATTACGACGAAGCCAAGACAAGACCTGACAGACATTCCGTTACCAGATCCTGACCTGACACTTTATGTAGATGGTTCATGTATGAGAACTAGTACAGGAGAACTAGTCGCCGCGTATGCAGTGACTACCGACACTGAAGTTATCAAGACACACCGTATTGACACCCTGTCCGCTCAAGCAGCAGAGCTAGTCGCTCTGACACAAGCCTGTATACACGCCAAGAACCAGAAAGTTAATGTTTACACAGATTCACGTTACGCATTCGGAGTTGTACACGACTTCGGAGTGCTCTGGCAGGAGAGAGGTTTCATGACTTCTCACGGAACCAAGATTCAGCATGGTCTCCTTATTCAAGCCCTGTTAGATGCCATACATTTACCGACATCTATTGCTATCATGAAATGCAAAGCACATACGAAAGTCACTGACATTATTTCCCAAGGTAATGATCTAGCAGACCGCACAGCCAAGCTTACAGCACAGACTCCAGACATTCCAGTTAATCTGACACATACTCCAGATCCGATTACATGCATGACAGTTAAGGACCCTACACAAGATGTCATAGATATACAGTTACATGCTACCCCCGATGAAATCAAGAAATGGTCTGAACAAGGAGGGGTCCAGACAGATCAAGGATGGTTAACGAAGGGTAGAGCCACATGGTTTCTCCCCGATTCTATGGTTCAAGTCATTATCAATACCGCACATAGTCCAGCCCATTTAGGAGAAAAAGCTATGTTAGACAGTATCCAGAACATTTGGTTCAACAAGCATTTACGAGCTGCAGCCAAGCAGAAAGTCCGTACCTGTATGATATGTTGTCAGTTTAATCCAGGTAAAAGTGTCCCGGTGGAACAAGGTGGTTTCCAGCCCCCTGACCACCCTTTTGAGGTCCTCCAGATGGATTATATTCAGATGGAGCGATGTCGAGGTTTCAAGTATGTCCTTGTAGTAGTATGCGCTTTGTCCAGGTGGACAGAAGCATATCCAGTCCCAGATTACACAGCCGCGACCACTGCCAAGCAGTTGGTTCGTGAATTTTTCCCTAGATACGGACTCCCTAGAGTCGTATATTCTGATAACGGTCAGCCATTCTCATCTGAACTCATGAAACACGTTTCCCTGTTGTTAGGGTACCAGTGGAAGTTTCATTGTGTACGCCATCCAGAAGCAGCTGGACTAGTCGAAAGACATAATCAGACTCTGAAAATTCGAATTGCTAAAATATGTAAAGACAAGGGTGTGGACTGGCTAATAGCTCTGCCAGTCGCTTTATTTTATATGCGTATGGTCGCACATTCCAGATCAGGTCTGTCCCCGTATGAGGTCGTATTCGGCCGCCCCCCTAACATGTGGGGTACTCCTAGACCCCGAAGTATTACCGATGTTTCATGTAATATGCTGACAGATTACCTAGCTTCCTTGATGTCTGCCCTCAATTCATGTCGTTCACAGGTTGCCGCCGCATTTCCAGACAATACCGAGGTGGCACCGCACGAGATCGTTCCAGGCTCCCTTGTGATGATCAGAAATTTTGACAGATCAAGTCCGCTGGAACCACGTTGGAAGGAGCCACGCCAGGTCCTCTTGACCACCCGAACTGCCGTCAAGTTGGAAGGCAGGAAGGGGTGGGTCCACCTTTCTCATGTAAAACTTTTCAAAGGATTGAAACCAGCGTCCAAAAACATTTTCCAGGATTCGAAAGACTGCCAAAATATTGCTCTTAAGGACTGTCCCGCACAAGACATTATTACAACCCCTCCCTTGTTAGAGAAAACTCCGCAACAGGAGTATAAGTTGAAATTAAGGTCTAGTAAAATAAGTCAGTCAGTTTGATTGTATAAGTCCTCCCCTAGGTGAAACGGTTAGATTGTTTCTGACATGTATAAAATAGACCCCCATAGTGAGAGAGTCAGTCGAAGTTCACTTCAATGTATCGTTTTTCTGAGTTTCATATTATTTCTCAGCATAATGATTTCCTGCACCAGCTACGCACTTTTCCTGTGTTTTCCAGTTCCTCATGCAAATATGTCTGCTAATGCTACAGTAGAGCACACGTTTAGTGATCTGCCTCCTCACGAATATTCTTACCGCCTCGCTATGCGCAACAACACATTTATCCGTATGTTACATTATTCACACCAGACCAGCAATGCCACTAATTGTTGGGTGTGTGGTCGACTCCCCCCTTTCCAGACACCGAAGGGAGTTCTGCCACTTTTTCCTTATCCATTCTCACACAATGGTTCGTGTGGAGCATGGTCCACGTTAACGTCATCCTCAACAGATATGTCTTTTCTTAACAGTACATGTTTTCCAGACAAGCAAGGTCTCCCCCACAGAACAGGTTTAGATCTAGAAAATGAAGTTTATAATTTAGGTAATTATTCGTCGAATTTCATGGTCCTGAATGTTCAGTCTGATACTACTCCAGACTTACCTGCTATTTCAGTACTACCAGTCAAAGGCGAATTATGTGTCCGTAGTTATGGTTCTGTACACATAGGTCATAGTGAATGTACTACTGTTATCAAGTATAGTGACAGTGGGAAATCTATTTTCAAAGCTTCACGTCATTCTTATTTTATTTGTGGTCAAACTGCATATGTCCGTCTGCCCCTCGATTGGGAGGGAACCTGTTACATTGCCTTCCTACTGCCACCTGTTTTCCTAGCCCCACCTGACTATCATAGGAATTCCTTCCTAGTACATACCAGACACAAGAGAAATCTCCCGATTGTCGATTATACTGAAACTGCTGCAGAGCAATTCATTGATATTGATAAAGGTGTGTTCCCTTATTTAGGCACAGTTGTAAACAGTAAGCTAATCCGTAGGCTAACAAAAACCCTTGAAGCAGTAGTAGATGAGACTGCCTCCGCTCTAGGTAACCTAACCGAAGAACAATCTGCTATGAGATTTGTCGTTTTGCAAAATCGTCTCGTCCTTGACGTCATACTGGCCGATAGGGGCGGGGCCTGTAGAGTCATCGGATCCAGTTGCTGCATTTTTATTCCAAATAACGCGCCGTCTGTTTATTCAGCTATAACCAGACTCCATAAAATTGCCCATCTGTTACATCAAGATCCAGGCACCTGGACATGGTCCGGTTGGTTCTGGAATGTAATTTCCGCATGGGGATGGAAAGTCCTGTCCTTTTTAGGTATTGCAGTAGCGATCATATTTAGCTGCTGCCTCTGTATACAATGTGGCCCTGCGATTTGCAGCATGTGTGCTACCTCTTGTATTCCTAGTCCCAAGCCCCGTTCTAAATCCCGTTCCAAGACAATTCGAGACGAGCAAATGATACTGTATGAAATGATAGATGGTATCATGAAAATTGATGTTTCCTGATGGAAACGTAGTGACAAGGAGGGAATGTGGAAAAGTAAATTTTGCCATGTTCTGTGTCCCTACGCTTCATCCATCATATGTTATGTGTGCATGACCAATATGCATATGTTATTCCCCATGCCTGATTAATGACGCAATTCCAGTTGTGTCCACCTCTAGTATGTTAGTTTCCAGTCCTCGTGAATACTACGAATATTAGGCCTATGTAAAGTAATGTTGCCACGTTTCTCAGTGTGCACGTTATTCCATTATAAAGTCCCCGTTTCCAGGCCTCAAAAGGGCCCGGACCACAGATTCAGCTCCTGTCTCCTGAAAGCCTCGCTGAGGAGCGATACAGCCCCCACCTGTATCCTCGACCCTTCACTTACTTCCTGCCTCGCAGTGCCCGGTGCAGCTTGGCCCTGCCTCTGAGTCTGCCAAAAGTATGTTATAGTTCCAGTTATCAGTTCAGTCCTCCTCCTCTGCATTCCTAAGCTACTGAACTGCATCAATAGTTTCCGTCATTGTCTAGCCTTCTCGTCTCCACGTTAGAGAAATACTGTATTTAATGGTCATTTAGTATTCTTCATCACGCACTACATGTAGAATAATGCATGGTCCAGTCTTAGAATCAAGTTAGCTTTTCCCCTCATGACTTCTAGTTTATATCAACATGTTCCCTAAACATCAGATACCAGATAGGGTTTAGGTACATGTCGCTCCGACCCTTCAGACTCTAGTCTCTGCTCCTAGCACAGAGTTCATAGCCCCCAGCTTCTCCTAGTAACACGTCATTGCCAGTTTTCGCGCACCATTAGGTTAGAGGTCCCGGCTCCTTAGGTAGCCCCCTCCAAAGTTTCCGCCCATTCATGACATATTCTGTTACGTTTGCATCACATGTCTAAGTATACTCCCAGTTACACCCACTTTTTACTGTTATCTCTCGCGACTGCTACGCGTCACGCCTTCTGCTCCACCCACTGCTACGCCTACTGCAATGTAATGCTATGTGTTTGCGCTATGTATATAAGTCAATGTTTTGTTATTGAATGTTAGCGCGCTCATCCCAGACCCAGCCCCGGCAGCTGCCGGGCCTTATTGTCCTATTCCCATGCAGGTTGTCCTGATCCTGTCCTTATGCTGTAATAAACCTGCAGAAACTCCTACTACCTCGAATCTTGACTCTTATTTTATTGAGCTATCTGTTATGCTATAAGTCTAGTCAAAAATAGGGTATTATTTATTTATTTACCACACATGGAAGACATACCCAAATGAGTCTCATGACTCAGATTTGAAATATGATTCCGTAGTGACACGGGAGGAATACATTTGCCTTTACGAAAAATTAAGTCCCCCTCCACCACCAGCTCATCACAGACATTCCAGAAAGAAGAACGTTCAGCAGATATACTAGAATTCACAGGCGAACCAACCTTAGTATAGTTGATAACTTCAGATAAAACAGAATCCTCTTGCATAGCCTTGTCCCACATCTCTTTAGAAATTGATTTGAAACTACTAGAAAGAATTTCCTCTATACTAGCATCAACTTCCTCCACTTCAAAATCTTCACTTTCACTGCAAGGAAGTCTAGACAGACAATCGGCCGTAACATTGATTTTCCCTGGAACATATTCCATTGAAAAATTATATTCTTGCAACCTTGACATCAATCTGGCAATGCGAGACCACCACCAGGAGATAAAATTGAAACCAAAGGTTTGTGGTCTGTTCTCAATACAAAACGCGCCCCCCAAATATAGTTGCGAAAATGTTCAACTCCCCAAACACATCCTAATAACTTTTCCTCAATAACCGCATAACGCCTTTCAGTCATATTAAGCGTCCTAGACGCAAACGCAACATTCCACTCTGGATTACCTGCCTGTGGAGACAAAACACATCCCAACCCGTAAAGACTTGCATCAACAGTAAGAATACACGTTTTGTTAATACAAAAAGGTTTCGAAGTAGGAGCAGAAATCATTTCTTCTTTAATGTTGTCAAATGCCCTTTGTTGTTCCTCATCCCAAACAAACTCTTCATTCTTCCTCGTTAATTCTCGTAAAGGCTGCATTTTTGAAGCAAAATCCTTGATGAACTTACTGTAATATTCACACATCCCCAAAAATGACCGCTCCGTATCTGTGGAGTGTTATTTCCCTGACTGCTGCTTTTTTCGTGCTGTACCTCGCGGAACCCGCTTCGCGGGTCCCGCTTCGTGGGGTGAACTGTTGCGGAGCCTTGACCCCTGGAAGTATCTGTTTGCCCCTGTGGAGTCTGCAGTGGGTCTGTGCGTGAAGGCAGGGCTGCGGGACCGGGACTACCTCTCCCAGGAGTCCCCGCCAGCCCTAATTGCCATCATCTGGGCCGCTCTCCCTGCCTTCCCCGCCCACACCAACGAGTGCCCCTATATTATCAACTCGTCATCACCGCTGCGCAGGAGCGCGCGGGAGCGTCCCGGGAGAAGCCCGGGACAAGGGCGGGACCGTCTGTGGCCGTCAGGGGCCAAAGGAGGCTGGGCTGGGCCCGGTCTCTAATATCCATACTCTGCCTACTGTTGTGTGTAGATTAGTCGGCCTCCGGGGTATTCTATATGTCAAGGTCTTCCTTAGTCATGTCTAGTTCATTACCTTCTTGTGTTGGGGTCTCAATCCTTGGGCCTCTTGATAAATATTTTGAGAAGGCAAACAAGGAAATGGACAAAGAATTTTTACTAGCGGAGAAACGTACTGAGCGTCGTCGCTCTATCGAACAACTTAAAAAAAAAACCAATGACTCCCCCACTAGATCTAAATACCACACAAGAATCGGGTAGTATTGGTAGGCTGGACAAAGATATCGATCTACACTGACCATATCCCTAGTATTTTTCGCGACCACAACACAACTTCCGTTCACTCTGCCATAAATAGTGAGGACAATATAAACAGTCCTCCTATGGTTTCTAATAGCCTTATTGACCTAAACACCCTAGCTGCCCCGACTATAGCCCCACAACTCCACTCAACTTTCTCTAATCACTCAATAGATAGTGTAGCTCCAACCGAGATAATTCCGACACACACCAAGAGTGATACCGGAATTAAGCCCATGAATCTACACAGGGTTTTTCGTTCTCCGCCAAGAAAAAAAAGGAGAAAGGGCGGGGTTAAAAGAAAAGGCTTTAACCATCTGGGCTCTCCACCCCTTTTAGTAAATTCTAAAACCAAACCAACTGCTCCTCCCGTGAGGGAGGTACCACTAGGTACCCACTCCCTACCATCTCTCCTTGAAGAAATACCAGCCATGTCCAAAAAAGAGTCTATAGAACTCTTTGATAAACTTTTAAAATCTTATATGCTCCCACTCATGGAGAGAGTTAGGATCTTGGGGGAAAAAAATGGATTGCCTCTTAGCAACAGCCGATCCAAATACAATTCCCCACTTAACGAACCTCAAGGATCAGTCCCAACCGAAATGCCAGCATAGTACCACCACTCTGATTCCAAGTAAACTTCACAAAAACAACGGTAACATAACTTCCAACAATATTAATGCCCCCCTAATACCAACTAAACCGACGTTAGTATCCAAGCCAGCTAAAGAGAAGTCCTTGTCGGCCCCAAATAAACTAATTCCACCTACAAACAAGCCAACTATGTTCCCAGGGGTAGACAAAACTAATACTATAACCAAAAGAGTATCATTAAATCGTAGGAACATAGTAGACTTACCCCCTGAATCGGCATCTGTAGACGGGTACACGGTTGTGATGGGGGGTTTTAATTCTTGTTTTGAACTCCTGAGTCTAGATGATGGCTCACTCACCGAGGTTGAAGATATGATCTGGGGGATTCCCCAGCTTGAGTTATCCCCGATTGGGAAATGGACACAATCCGCTACATTTATTAAAGGGTTGTGCCTGGACCAGGGTCTGCGAGCACTAAATGGTAGAGTGCGATCAGACAGGACGGGTAGACATACCTTCAGCAACGGCAGACACAGTAGCCGTATTGACTATATTCTAGTCGATGTGAAGCTGTGGGCTGCGGTTGAGGATATGGTGGTCATGACCCGCCCGGAAAGTGATCATGACCCGCTGGTGGTGGAACTGGGGGACCATAGTTTTCTTGGGTCCGAGAGTTGTAGGCCAAATGTCGTTCAGGATGAAGTTGTACTTAGCAACGATATGAGAAGGGTACGTTGGCCAAACATTTTAGTTAATGTAGAGGCACGCAAGGAGATTAGAACTCTGGTATCTATCTCTTTGGAAGAAATTTTTAAATGTGAGTCACAGGACGATATCAATGCAATAATCACCAACATTCATACTAGTCTATTCTTGGAGCTGAAAAGGCTGTTTGTGAAGTCTATCCCCAAGCAGGGTAGGAGGGGGAAACTGAAAACTATAACCTGGTTTGATGAGGAGTGTCGTCGGACTCACGGGGATTTGTTTAAAGCATTAAAACAAAAGAACCATAGCCTAATTAGGTCTTGAAGGAAGGCTTATAAAGATGCCAAGCACAAAGCCAAGACCAACTGGGATGAGGAACGGTGGTTATCACTAACCGAAGCTTGTAGCTTTCGGAATATGCGACAGTTCTGGCATCTACTAAATGGGGTAAATCCCAGGAAGACCGACCCAGCCCTGCATCAGTTGCCCAACATCAGTGGGTTTGCTATTTTGAGGAACAATTTAGGAACTATAGTAGTGCCCAGGACGACATTCCCTGTCTTGCGCTGGCTGTTCCTCTTAAATTCACGAGTTGTGAAGTTAAACATGTTTTGCAATCTATTCCGAGGGGCAAGGCACCAGGCCCGGATTGCATACCAGCTGACTTATTCCAGCAGGACCAGGATCTCTGGGTCCCTTATATAGTCCACCTGGCTAATGCCTTAGCCTCTGGTGCTAAGGTCCCCGAGTCCTGGTTTGGGGCAGAAATCCTTCCAATCTACAAGAAAGGCGATCGGTCGGTTCCCTCCAACTACCGCCGATCAGCCTTATAGATGCGGTACAAAAAATCTCAGCCCGCCTTGTTCTTGGCAGGATTCAGGACTGGATTCGTGAGTTCAACATTCTTACACCACTCCAGGCTGGCTTTCGGTCCCATGTGAGTACCCTAGACCAGGCTTTTCGGTTTATTCTTCTTTATTGGAAGACTGTCATCCTTGGTAAAGGTATCCTTTATGCAGCCTTTGTGGACTTAAGGTCTGCATTTGACCTTGTCCCAAGGGCAAAGTTGTGGGACTGTCTAGAGAAGCTGGGTATGCCAGCTCCTCTTGTACGCCTCTTGGTGAATCTACACGCTCAAACTTTTGCCCAAGTACGTTGGGGTAAACCTGGGGAGGTAACGGATAGATTTCCAGTCGCTAAAGGTGTCAGGCAAGGGTGTGTTTTAGCTCCTACCCTGTTTTCTTTATATATAAATGGGGTTACTAATTATTTTGCCAATCATCCCACTGATGCCCCGTCCCTGGCTGGAATGAAAATCCCCTTGCTCATGTTCGCAGACGACACCCTTTTAATTTCTAAGACCAGACAGGGTCTTCAACAGGCCCTGACAAGGTGTGAACTGTTCTGCAGCGAACATGAGCTTGAGGTGAATGTGTCAAAAACAAAAATCATGGTACTAAAAGGACACACTCCGATTACAGCTAGGGTCACCATGGGGGGCACATCTCTGTAACAGACTAAACTGCTTACCTACCTTGGAGTTACATTTAGCGAGACCCTTAGTTGGTCTCAACAGGTTGACCTACTGGCATTAAAGCACGCGCAGATAGGAGGAGCGTTGCTTAAAGAACATAAAAGCTCCTTTACCCGGCCCAGGTCCCCATTAATGAAGATTTATGGAACGAAAGTTCTACCCTCTGTCTTGTATGGGGTGGAGCTCTGGGGCTACAGTAACCTGGATCCCCTGAAAGCTGCTCAAAATAAATTCCTTAGGGTGGCCACTGGTCTCCCACAGTCAACACCGCGGATCCCACTCCTGCACGATCTTGGGTGTCAGCCTGTGGAGGAACGAGCCAGATTGCGACCACTAGCATTCTGGCGCCGCCTTTGGACAACGCCCGAACCCCAGCTCTATGCAAGAGCATGCATTGAGGTTAGGGATCTCCCTGGCTCTTCCAACATAGGTTGGTTCAAAGACTTAAGAACTACCTTGTGTGCCTTAGGGCAAGGTGAACTATGGTCAAAACCCGTTACTGCAACCTTCCCCTCCAAAAAGGATTTGAAGTTACAATCCTGGAATTGGGTTATAGATAAGAGACATTCGTGATTGACTGTTAGTAACCTTACTGGTACATTCATTGTTATGAAGGATGTCCCCTGCCTTGAAAAATACTGGGATGCCATAACCAAGCCCCTGGACCGTAAATTATTTAATCAATATAGATGCGGTTCTTTGCCATTAAGGGAGTTCACTAAAATGTGGGGTAAGGGTGGGACTGGTCTCTGTCCTAGGTGCTCAGGACAGGGTGAAAGTGTAAACCATTTTCTTTTTGTCTGCCCACTGTATGTTGCCCCTAGATTAAAGTGGTTAAGTCCAGTTTGTAGAAACCTGGGAAAACGTTCAGCAGCAAATGCTAGTAGGATACTAAAGTCAGATCTGTCGCCCATAATTGTAACTGGTGTAGCGAAATACTTAGGATGGGCTTGGATCTTAAGAGCAAGGTTTATCAACTCGACTTAGCCTAAAACCTTAGGCTCTCCAGTGACTGTGTGTAAATGTGTAACTATCTATTGTGCACAAACTACTATGGTTATTTAACTAAGGATTTATTGTAACCTTTTAAAATAACTTTCAAATGAAGTTCTGTATAAATGATTTAATATGGTCTTAGATTGTTTTAATACTACTTTATACTATTTTAAAATATAACACATGTATTTTAGCTATTGTAATTTGTGATGCATGTCTTTTATGATGTAATAATCGAATAAAGACTTCTTTGAATTGAATTGAAAGGAGTTTGTCTTTTGAGTCAAGTGCTGGGGCTTTTAGAATTCCCTCCACAAGATTTTTTTAGATTCAACTCCATTTTTTTTCCACAACGTATGTCCCAGATATTCCACTGTATCTTGGAACAACTTACATTTGTTTCTCTTGAGAGTCAATCCATACTCTTTCAATACACTGAAAATACTTTTAACATGTCTTGTGTGCGTGTCCCTATCTGATGAAAGCACTAAAATATCATCCTGGAAGCATTTTACATATAATTGCATATTTCTAAATAGGTGGCACATAGACCTTTGGAAAACAGAAGCGGCAGATGCCAATCCAAAAGGCATCCTTTTGAATTGATAAGAGACCTTGTGGTGTTATGAAGGCGGTCATGTGACGTGACTCATTGGCCAGTTGAACCTGATGAAATGCAGATCGAAGATCTAGAGTGGAAAAAATTGTGGCCTCACCCAACATACTGACCATCCCATTTATATTGGGCAACGGGTGACAATCTATCAGTACGTTGGAATTTAGAGCTCTAAGGTCAATGCATAATCTTAAAGATTTGTCTGCCTTACGTGCCAAAACGATCGGAGAAACCCATTCCGACAACTCCACTTCTTCTATCACACCATTATCTAACATTTCTTGTAACACTTTACTCAAATCCTCTCTCACATTAATGGGGACATGTTGGAAAGGCGATCCCAGGGGAGACAGAAGATGTCTGACTGTCCACCCCGAGACCCACCTCTCTTTATGGAATAGGCCGAGCGCCGTAGGGAGGTCTCCTTGGCGAGGCTCCTCTCCTACAATCGTAACAGCTGAGCAATCCCACTACCACAGACGGACACCACACAAAGGAATATTCTCAAGAATCTTTATGTAAGAAATGAAGGCACGTTCTCGTAAGGTTATCACACAGGGATCGAGGGATCCGTAAAGTCTTGGTTTCGGGAAAAGGGGGTAGCGGGACAGTCTTGGTACCAACTGGTGCGTAGAAGGTTCGAGGGGTCAGGCCGTGACAGCGTCGGCAGGGCCTCGATATTGTTCAGCGTTGATCCAGCCGCGACAGTGTCAGCAGGGCCTCGAAGGTGGTTCAGCTCGGTCAGTCCACGACAGCGTCAGCAGGGCCTCGATATTGTTCAGTGTTGATTAGGCCGCGACAGCATCAGCAGGGCCTCGAAGGTGGTTCAGCTCGGTCAGGCCGCGACAGCGTCAGCAGGGCCTCGAAGGTGGTTCATCTCGGTCAGGCCGCGACAGCGTCAGCAGGGCCTCGAAGGTGGTTCATCTTGGTTAGGCCGCGACAGCGTCAGCAGGGCCTCGAAGGTGGTTCAGCTTGATTAGGTCGCGACAGCGTCAGCAGGGCCTCGAAGGTGGTTCAGCTTGATTAGGCCGCGACAGCGTCAGCAGGGCCTCGAAGGTGGTTCAGCTTCATTAGGCCGCGACAGAGTCAGCAGGGCCTCAAAGGTGGTTCAGCTTCATTAGGTCGCGACAGCATCAGCAGGGCCTCGAAGGTTCCAGGTGCATGAGTTCAGATTCGGATCAGCCGCGACAAGGTCAGCAGGGCTTCGACTCCAAGATACAACTGGAGTCCCAATCCAGGGCTGGCCCAGATATAGGACTGGAGTCCTTTGATGTCCGGACCCTCGCGCCTGGGGGTCAGAGGGGCTGGGATGAAGGTGTCCAGACACCCAGCAGGGGGGTGGAGCCAGCGCCCAGGGAGGCTGGAGGGCGATCGATACCAGGCGTCCGGGGACGGCTGGAGGCCCATCGAAACTCCCCTCTTCCGGGCTCCGCCAAGTGGCCACTCTACCACCCGGGAGGATCTTGATGCCTTGATGTCGGGGCTTCGCTGGGGCCGGGGACAGGGGTGGCTGCGGCCACGTGCTCGCGACGTGATGGGCCCAAGATGGAGTCGGTCCGGAAAGGGTGGCCT
This sequence comes from Lissotriton helveticus, assembly GCF_964261635.1. Classification (NCBI taxonomy): domain Eukaryota; kingdom Metazoa; phylum Chordata; class Amphibia; order Caudata; family Salamandridae; genus Lissotriton; species Lissotriton helveticus. The sequence continues at coordinate 1,714,974,672 of NC_136069.1, forward strand.
GGCATGGTCGAGAGACTGGCAGAGTTGGCGAGCAGGGTCTACCGGGGTCCCAGGGGGGAGAGCCGTGGGTTGCCAGGGGGGCTGCTCTCGTCGATGGTTCGTGTTCAGGGGGGTCGACAGCAGGTCGATGGAGGGCCGATGTCGTCCCGGGCCCGCCATGCAGGAGGGGTAGGACCACGCCATGAGGCCGGGTCCAACAGGACATTCTTAAGTTTTTGTTTAACTGGCGAGGCACCTTGTTTAAGTCTTATCTAATGCGTAAACCCCTTAAGTTTTCCTAAACTGTCAGAAAACACATCAGGAAATGCATTCTCAAACAAATTTGTAGTTCCACTCACATCTACTACCATAACGGGTTCCTTGTTACGAGGGTTTAAAATTAGCCCTAGTTTCCATTGGTCTCTCCAACCTAACACATTCACTCCTTTCTTTGCAACATATATTTTCATAAAAGCAGTTCTATCCTTGAACTGAATTTCAGAAGCAAGAAAACCCAAAAAATCAATAGCTGAACCATCGAAGCCTGAGCACTTATGTCTGGAAAACTCAAATCCTTAATGGAGAACTTATCAGAAAACTTTTCATTGAAATACAACTCTGTGATTATCGTCCAAGGAGAACCAGAATCTGCCATGAGTTCTAAATCTTTCTACAAAAATTTTACAAAACATTTTGGTGAATTGAGTGGTTCACCTTCCAAAGTACATGGACCTACTAAAGAAACTACTATTCCTTTTTCATCATGACCTTCTGCATCAACCACATGGGTACAACGTACGCAAGAAACTTCATTATTTCTAGGAAAATTTCTACCTTTAGTGAAATTCTCCTTCCTGTCATCCCTACATACTTTTGCAAAATGTCCTATTCTTCCGCACTTAGTACATTCCTTACCTATTGCAGGAAAGAATCTAAAGGAAGCAACATGGTTGGGACTTCCACATCTAAAGCATACTACACTATTCTCAATGTTCTTGTTAACACTGTAGGTTTTATTAGAACTTTTCATGGCACAAACATCATCCACACTTTTACTAACTTTATCACTTTTTGTGTTGGTATCTTCTATAGTTTTCTTCCATTTTTCAGACTGTTCAATAGCTTTCGCGGTAGAAATACAGTCACGCAAATTAGGATGTCCTAGGAACCATACCTGTTCTTGTGTCTTTTTATTCCTAACTGAAGGATGAGAATTTGATTCCTCCCCTTTCTGCAGCATTAGATATAGTTACATATATATTTGTTTGCATGATGTATCTATCTATATACCTAATCTATTTCACGTTTATCACAGTTTAGAATGATCAGTTATATTATTACAGGAACTCCTTTCCCACTCTTGTGTAGTATTCTTTGTCTTCAAAATAGAGAACCAAACTGACGCCATTTTGGTGTACATGTCTGAGATTCAGGCAGCAGCAACGTGCTGTCCTACAGCAGTCAAGCAGGCCCCCTTAGCTGAGTTACACGGACAGCTGAATTCATGTTATTCTCCCACTGTTCTGAGACCCAAGGGCGCATCTGGCTTCAGAGGTGATAAACACATTCTTGGAGGCGCCGTGCGTACCCTCCCAAAGCTCCAAGACAAAAGGGAGTCACCCTTCCTGACCTTCCCAGTAATGAATAGCTAAGCTTTGAACTAATCGTGTGTGCCATATATGGTTCCTTCCTGGAGCGAAGGGGCCAAGTGGTGTTTTTCCTTTCCAAGTGATTGTGTGTGTTGAACTGAAAGTATTTAATGACCTGTTTGAATATGAGCCGGCAGTCTTCTTGGCACACTGACTGGGTGTGAACGAGGGGGCTCCTCTGCGCGGAGTCTTTTTAGAATAAATGATTGGAACTTCTTCCCTGCCAACTGACCGATTATTTGATCATTGGTATTGGGGCTATTGGTGGGTATGGCTCTATTAGAATTATTTTTGTAGTACATCAATCCGGATTGGGACGGGTCCAAGATAACTGCAAGGTAGAAATTACAACGTTATGTTTTCTTCCCCAGTCTTTAATTAACATAATGTTGCAAAAAGGTTTCATTTGGACAGAAAACAATTCTGGTTAATAAAGAGAACCCCCAACCATGGTATTACTTTTTAAATTCAGAGTTGGTGTTTCTCCAGATCAATCACTATTAAACTATAGTGCCCACTAGTATGATTGTCATGTGACTCCTAGGCCTTTGTTTCATGTGACATTACCTATTGTGATTCACATACATAGGATTGACTGTCTCTGAGTAATGTGTGATATAAAGTGCTCCGACACCCTACTGTAAATCAAATTAAATGCATCTTAGTGAGAGTGTCGCTATGGAGACTTGAGGGGCACTGTTGAAGGGCGGTAGTGAGGAGGGAGTCCTTGGCAGAGCGAGTCATTGGGGCACCAACAGTGGAGAAGTGTGGCTCAACGGTTAGAGGCGGCAGACCCGGAGGCTGAGGCCAGCCCGGGACCAGGGTTCAATTCCCGACGCGAACGGGTGCAGGACCAATGTCAGCGGGCCCGATAAATCTCACCTTGGTGCCTCTCTAATCATGGGTCCCACGCTGCAACTCTGGGCAATAGCTTGCTTAATCTCCACTCCGGCCCATCACCGCTGGGGATGCCCAGTAAAGGGACCATCTCCAGGGAAAGCCAGGACGGGTTCCCCAATGGTACAGCGCTGGGACGCCCCAGGGTAGCCACGTGCTTTACAAATCCAACATTCATTCAACATTGTCGCTCAGGGCTCCACCAGCGCTAAATGCGGCCACTTCTACTTCCCGCAGCTCTAACACCAAATCAAAAACGTTGATTTGAAAACCCCTTGAATCTGCAGCGTACGTTCTTGTCAATGTATGATTTAGTAGAGCTCTCGGTGGTTCCAAGTCTTTATTCTTTTTTTATTGATGTACAATCTTTATTTGTTTTCAATGGTGTCTTGTAATTTTGTACTATATGGGCCAGATGTAGGTCGGTCGGTAACGACCGAAAATCGGTATTTTCGGCCGTTACCGACCGGTATTTCAGAAATGGTATGTAGGGCCCTTATTTTACAGAATCGGTAAATTTACCGATCGGTAAATTTACCGATTCTGTAAAATACCGAATCGGTGTTTTTACCGATTCTGCAAATTTGAGATGTAGGTGGGACTCTTCGGAGTCCCACAAGCCTTACCGAATCGGTATTTTACCATCAAATCCAATTTGATGGTAAAATACCGATTCCGGTGTGCATGCACATGTGTGCATGCACACCTCTGCCATATGACAGGCAGACCTGCCCTTAGGGCATGTATGCCTGCCACATGGCACCCGAGCCTCTTTTGGGGGGGCCAGAGGGTGTCAAAGTGACACCCCCTGCACCCTTGTGAAATTCGGTATTTACCGATTCGGTAAATACCGAATCGGTAATGCCCATTCATTCCTATGGGCTTCAAAGCCCATAGGAATGAATGGGCATTACCGATCGGTATTTACCGAATCGGTAAATACCGAATTTCTCCGATTCGGTATTCCAGCACATCTGGAATACCTACATACCCACCCCTCAGACTTACAGATTCTTAATTACCGAATCGGTAAAATTCGGTAATTAAGAATCGGTAAATCAATCCTACCTACATCTGGCCCTATGTGTTGTATTTTTGTACTTAACATGATTCTGGCGAGTAAAGAACCCGCACACAAAAAAGATTGTCCTACGTCTGTTAGCGTGTGTGTGGGGGATACTGCTGAGTGGATTTCAGTTAAAACAAAAGATGAAGTATTAATGTCATCCTAAGGTAGCACAATAATGGCACGGAAAGATAAGGGAGTCTTTTTAATTTTGCGATTATATCGAAGGTGTGAGAGGTTTTCTCTTGTGTCATTTTATATTTTGAATGATCCCGCCCCTCATAACCTCAACAGGATCCCCCCCCTTTATGAGACAGAACTGGAAAGTGTATCATGATTCATGAACTCACCTGGAAACAATCAGTTAACGAGGACTAAATAATATCCATCTTTGTGAGACCTGCTCATAGCTTTTCCATCCAATGTGACACATGTAATCCATTTAATACAGTTTCCAAATATATGGACTTATTTCATTTGTATATTTATCTTTTTGTCCATGCTACTGATATCCACGTTAGGTGTCTTCAGTGATTCCAAGTAAGATGAATAGTCCTGTGATGTCACTTCCTGTGATGTCACTTCTTGTGTTGTTACCAAGGGCGGCTCCTCCACTAGGGCGGAGGAGCGTTGCCCCACTGCTTTCTCACAGTGGAAGAAGCAGAAACACAAAACGCTAAGAGTATCGTTATATGTTTCTGCTTCTCGCACTGCGAGACAGCAGAAGTGTTTGATTGGGGCGGGCGGGTCTGCTTTAGGGCAGGGGCGTGCCTTGCCCGCTGCTAAGGGCCCTGTCTGATTGGTCAACCCTCCGGGGCGACCCACCCAGTCATGCACGCTCTGCCTCTCTCCGTGTTGGGGGCATCGCAGCCTGATGGGGAACATGGCCTCCCCATGGAGGCTTGGCTGGTCGGCGTCCCGACCAATCACATCGCTGCCATTGCAGTGTTCTGATTGGCTTAGGGGAGGGAGGCTGCCTGCTTCCTGTTCCTGCCAGAGGCGGGAGAGCAGGTCAGGAGCAGAGAGGACACCAGAGCTGGGAAGGTGAGTTTATTCTATTTTTAAATGACCCCCGCAAGACCCCCCACCCTGGAGACATGCCGGCCGCGCCTGTATGTGGCATGCAGGTCAGAGGGCCTCACAGCTCCCCTTCGCTCGGGGCCCAGGAGTGCTAGGAGCGGCCCCACCTCATAGCGCCCAGAGGGCCCCTTCAGTGCGCTGGAGACTCTGGGAGCGCAGGGGGGGGGCTGCTGATATAAAACTGATCTAATCCTGATAACTATCAACAAAGAAGAGACACAGAGCCGCCGGAGCCACCGGAGAGGCGGGGGGGGCACAATGTCATCCCCGCGCAGCTCTCCTCCCGGGGTCAGGGGTCGGGGGGGGTCTGCTCGTGCCCGGAGGTGGCTCCAGTGTCCGCGGAGCCCCCCGAGGTAGGAGGCTGGGGGGGGTCGAAGGGGCCCCAATCACCACCGGCTGCGCAGCGCTGCGAGGGGGCCGAGGAGAGGGGCAGCGCTAGGCAGGCACGCCCCCGATGCACGTTCCTCACATGCACAGCCCCGTGCGCGCCCCCCGAGACTCCTGAGCCAGGCTCGCCCCCTCCAGTTAAGACCTGTGAAGTCCTCGGGTGCATTGAGACAAAAACCAGCCTGTCTGTTGGGTCAGCTCGGGCTCACACACGAGGGGGGCTTGCCGACACTCAAGCGCCAGAGGTTTGTAGGCCTTTGCTCACCCGCCCACGGGGCATCCACGGGGCATCCGTGACAGGTGGACTGGAGGATTCAGACCTATTGCAGAGGGCACGGGCACCCCGCAGGATTGCTGCAGCCACCAGGTCAGTAACTAAGGAAGGGCATTACTGACTACATTGTTACTGAAATCAACTTGCTGGATATCTTCTTTGTCACTTACTGGTTCATTGTAAAGATCACACATATCATTGTAACTGTAGGCAATTCTACTTTCACGCTGACAGTCACTTCTGGTACTTGAGTTGTATGCATTGGTGGCACATATACATTCTTCATTACCATTAAACATATTTAACCATGAGTATTCATCATTGCAGCCTCTTTCATTAACCTGACAACTATACCACACTTCAGCTTGCTGTTTGTTAATTCTGATCACATCACTTCTATTGCGCCACCCTGAATACTTGAGGCAAACAACCCTGCCTGCAGGTGACAGGGACAGCTCTGCCTGGCTCCGCGGGTGACAGGGACATCCCTGCCTGGCTCCGCGGGTGACAGGGACAGCCCTGCCTGGCTCCGCGGGTGACTGGACAGCCCTGCCTGGCTCCGCGGGTGACTGGACAGCCCTGCCTGGCTCCGCGGGTGACAGGGACAGCCCCGCCTGGCTCCGCGGGTGACAGGGACAGCCCTGCCTAGCTCCACGAGTGACAGGGACAGCCCTGCCTGGCTCCGCGGGTGACAGGAACAGCCCCGCCTGGCTCCACGGGTGACAGGGACAGCCCTGCCTGGCTCCGCGGGTGACAGGGACAGCCCTGCCTGGCTCCGCGGGTGACAGGGACAGCCCCGCCTGGCTCCGCGGGTGACAGGGACAGCTCTGCCTGGCTCCGCGGGTGACAAGGACAGCCCTGCCTGGCTCCGCGGGTGACAGGGACAGCTCGGCCTGGCTCCGCGGGTGACAGGGACAGCCCTGCCTGGCTCCGCGGGTGACTGGACAGCCCTGCCTGGCTCCGCGGGTGACTGGACAGCCCTGCCTGGCTCCGCGGGTGAATGGACAGCCCTGCCTGGCTCCGCGGGTGACAGGGACATCCCTGCCTGGCTCCGTGGGTGACAGGGACAGCCCTGCCTGGCTCCGCGGGTGACAGGGACAGCTCTGCCTGGCTCCGCGGGTGACAGGGACAGCCCTGCCTGGCTCCGCGGGTGACAGGGACATCCCTGCCTGGCTCCGCGGGTGACAGGGACAGCCCTGCCTGGCTCCGCGGGTGACTGGACAGCCCTGCCTGGCTCCGCGGGTGACTGGACAGCCCTGCCTGGCTCCGTGGGTGACAGGGACAGCCCTGCCTGGCTCCGTGGGTGACAGGGACAGCCCTGCCTGGCTCCGCGGGTGACAGGGACAGCTCTGCCTGGCGCCGCGGGTGACAGGGACAGCCCTGCCTGGCTCCGCGGGTGACAGGGACAGCCCTGCCTGGCTCCGCGGGTGACAGGGACAGCCCTGCCTCGCTCCACGGGTGACAGGGACAGCCCTGCCTGGCTCCGCGGGTGACAGGGACAGCCCCGCCTGGCTCCGCGGGTGACAGGGACAGCTCTGCCTGGCTCCGCGGGTGACAGGGACAGCCCTGCCTGGCTCCGCGGGTGACAGCCCTGCCTGGCTCCGCGGGTGACAGCCCTGCCTGGCTCCGCGGGTGACAGCCCTGCCTGGCTCCGCGGGTGACAGCCCTGCCTGGCTCCGCGGGTGACGGGGACAGCCCCGCCTGGCTCCGCGGGTGACAGGGACAGGCCTGCCTCGCTCAGCGGGTGACAGGGACAGCCCTGCCTGGCTCCGCAAGTGACAGGGACAGCCCTGCCTGGCTCCGCGGGTGACAGGGACAGCCCTGCCTGGCTCCACGGGTGACAGGGACAGCCCTGCCTGGCTCCGCGGGCGACAGGGACAGCCCTGCCTGGCTCCGCGGGTGACAAGGACAGCCCCGCCTGGCTCCGCGGGTGACAGGGACAGCCTTGCCTGGCTCCGCGGGTGACAGGGACAGCCCTGCCTGGCTCCGCGGGTGACAGGGACAGCCCTGCCTGGCTCCGCGGGTGACAGGGACAGCCTTGCCTGGCTCCGCGGGTGACAGGGACAGCCCTGCCTGGCTCCGCGGGTGACAGGGACAGCCCTGCCTCGCTCCGTGGGTGACGGGGACAGCCCCGCTTGGCTCCGTGGGTTACAGGGACAGCCCCGCCTGGCTCCGCGGGTGACAGGGACAGCCCTGCCTCGCTCCGCGGGTGACAGGGACAGCCCTGCCTGGCTCCGTGGGTGACAGGGACAGCCCTGCCTGGCTCCGCGGGTGACAGGGACAGCTCTGCCTGGCTCCGCGGGTGACAGGGACAGCCCTGCCTGGCTCCACGGGTGACAGGGACAGCCCTGCCTCGCTCGCGGGTGACAGGGACAGCCCCGCCTCGCTCCGCGGGTGACAGGGACAGCCCTGCCTGGCTCCGCGGGTGACAGGGACAGCCCCGCCTGGCTCCGCGGGTGACAAGGACAGCCCCGCCTGGCTCCACGGGTGACAGGGACAGCCCTGCCTGGCTCCACGGGTGACAGGGACAGCCCCGCCTGGCTCCACGAGTGACAGGGACAGCCCCGCCTGGCTCCGCGGGTGACAGGGACAGCCCCGCCTGGCTCCACGGGTGACAGGGACAGCCCCGCCTGGCTCCACGGGTGACAGGGACAGCCCCGCCTGGCTCCGTGGGTGACAGGGACAGCCCCGCCTGGCTCCGCGGGTGACAAGGACAGCCCCGCCTGGCTCCACGGGTGACAGGGACAGCCCCGCCTGGCTCCGCGGGTGACAGGGACAGCCCTGCCTCGCTCCGCGGGTGACAGGGACAGCCCTGCCTCGCTCCGCGGGTGACAGGGACAGCCCTGCCTCGCTCCGCGGGTGACGGGGACAGCCCCGCCTGGCTCCGCGGGTGATGGGGACAGCCCCGCCTGGCTCCGCGGGTGACAGGGACAGCCCTGCCTAGCTCCACGAGTGACAGGGACAGCCCTGCCTGGCTCCGCGGGTGACAGGAACAGCCCCGCCTGGCTCAGCGGGTGACAAGGACAGCCCTGCCTGGCTCCGCGGGTGACGGGGACAGACCTGCCTGGCTCCGCGGGTGACGGGGACAGCCCCGCCTGGCTCCGCGTGAGGTAACGGGTTTTTAGGAACCCGCTGGTGTCAGGGGATAACACCCGAAGACCTCTGAGTTCTCCCTTGTTCCGGACCACAGAAACACAGAGTCTTCTAGTCGCAGTCAAAGATCAAGTTTTATTGGTAGCTACCAAGTAACACGTGTCCCAGAAGTACACCACACGGAGAGTAGGTTCTTGGGAGACTGTTCGTTTTTACAGAACCAGCCGTCCCCTTATATACAAAACATATGGCTTCAAGCAAGAATTCTTGAGTTTATGGTATCGCAACACACATATTTCTACAACAATACAAAGAGCGAAGTCATGTAAGCAAGCCCATATTTTAGATGTCCAGTTTGCTGATAGATTACCTAGTTGGATCGGGAACTCCCATCAGATATCGATGAAACACCAATAAAGGAAGGTACAACCCAGCCATAAAACTGGCCATAAACAAGATACATGGACAGGTGCATGTTTGTAGAAAGCATGGTCTGTATGTAGTGAATGGTTCTTGGAATGTTATGCGTAGATGCTATCGCATTCGGCCACTGGGCGAGGAGCTGCCTAAACAGGTTTGGCCGAAGACAGTGGAGTCAGTTGGGACAGGTCAGGGGAAAGTCACGAAAGGTGGACGTGTCTATTTGGATCAAGCTCGACCTTTAATTGACTTATCATGAGGGCAAGATGCAAGATGGATGCCGTTCACAAAATGGAGTTTAAGGGATGGGACGGAAACTGTGATTTAGGGGTGTTGGCAACCCTCGATTGTAACGCAAATACATAGGAATGATGTCCTAATCATTATCGGTTCGTAGACACCAAAATCGTCTCGGTACGTTGAGGTTTTGTGACACGGGTATTGGACCTCGATATCGGGAAAACAACAGGGTCCGGATTTTGAGAACCACAGCCCCTCCTTTTGCCCTCATATAAGGCAATAACTCATGCTAATCTGGGTCCAAATCGGTATGAAGAAATTCGTGGAGATGTTGCCGTAGCATCATTCTGTTACTCAGCTCGTCCTGTGACACAGGCTTCCGTACACACGAGGTAGCACAGAGGCCACATAGTGCAGGAGCACACTGTATACACAAGCAAAACATGAACAGAAGTGCCAAGATCATCCCAATGAAAATCAAAGTTTTCCATCCCCAGGCAGTGATCAGTTCCCAGAACCACCCCAGCAGGGACCAATCCCCTTTCTCAATGTGAAGGGAACCAGATATTTCATGCAGTTTGGAGATGGCCTGGTATACTGTCGGTGCGTTATCAGGGATGAATATGCAGCAACTGGATTGGATGACTCTACACACACCACCACGATCGGCGAGTATGATGTCTAAGGCAATTCGGTTCTGAAGGGTCATAAGTCGATCCGACTGAAGCTCTGTTGTCAAATTGCCAAGGGCTCCGGCCGTAGTAATCATGGCGGATTCAACTATCCGTGCTAACTGGCGAATATTCCTGCTGTTCACCATAGGCCCCCAAAATGGCAGAAAACCCTTTGCGAAGTCAGCGAATTCCTGACCCGCGGTGTCGTCTTTACTCACGACACCTCTAGCTGTTCTTGTCCGATGGTAATCTGCTCGGGCCGTGTAGGTAGGAGGCAGCAGAAATGAAATAAAACATGTACCTGAGAAATCAGGGGGCAACCACGTGTAGGCTTGGTCGTGGCAAACGAAATACGTGCCTTTGGCTACCAAGAGTATAGGGGAAGTTCGGGAAGTAAATACATATGTTTCCGTGCAAATGCTCTTTCCTAACTGTGCTGTGGGGTTCCTACCAATACCCTGTAAGCATAAGTGACCTCGGTGGGGAACTATCCAAACTGGGCGAGATTTCTGTGTTGCCTGGCTCTTGACCAGGTAAACCCCATGTTTAGTCACGTTCCGACGGGTGTAGGGACTCAGTTCATCTTTGGGCATTGTCAGATATGTGTCGATATCCCTACTCATGTTCCTTATCCCTGCAATTAGTGCCTTGTTACTGGAATCGCTCGCAGCGGAACGGGTCGGGTATGGTTCTAGGGCGAATAAGAACATGGTCTGGAAAGCCCAGAGAGAACCATAGTAGCTGAATGGCAAAATGAAGTATGGGATACCCTTATCGGTTGTATGTGGCATAAGTCCGCATATCCAACAGTTTGACGTGTTCATTATGGACTGGTGTGGGTGTAGAAGCTGGATGAAAGAGTTGTTTACAAATTCGAGTCTTCGGGCAGACTCGTGTTCAGGTAAAGGGTGAAAGTAGTGTGGAGAAATAGTGGGAGGAGGTGGTGGCTGGGTGTCATTCGAAAAGGTAACTTTAAAAACGAATAGTGTATAACTAGTAAAAAACACAAGTATGCTACATAACATTAAAACACATAGTATCAGGAATCTTCTTCTGGACAGTATCGTGCATAACTGTTTTCTGAAGTTCGTGAGCCTGACAGGTCTCTCTACCCTTGGAAACTCCATCCTCTAGTTGCTGCCCGCGGTGGTTGATTGATTCTCCCATGGAGCGCGCTCTGCTCAGTCCGGGGTAACTCCCGTGGACCAATCAGAACCGTGGACCTAGAACTTCCCAGTTGCACTCCCCAGACTTCAACCGTGACCCTAGCAGCAGAACCGGATGGCGGTTCGAAAAATCAAAAATGAGCTAGTTCCCTTGGGACGAGAGAGCTGAAAATCCCAAAAAATAGTTCTTAGGGGAAAAAGGGAAATCACATTAGATCAAGTTTTATTAGTCCTTTTGTCTAGACCGCAGGTTGTATCGTCGTTTCCCAGGTACGGTGTGATCTTCAAACAGCGTTTCAGGTTCAGTAGTGTCCAATTGCATAGATGGTGACACAAGTCCTTGCAAAATATGATCACTCTCCTTTTCGGTACTAGTTTCTTTCAAACGGGCATCGCTGAAAGGGATGAAGCGAGGTACGGATTCTGTCTCAGAGTCGGCAAGTCCTTTGTTGACCCACCGGTCGTATGGAAGGGGTAGAGGGACTCGTTTGCAGTGGGTCCCATGTACCCAGTTCTTCTTGCCTTCAACCCGAACAGCAGATCTCGTTGAAAGCAACACCAGGTATGGTCCGGTCCACCTCGGCTGTCCGTTGTTGGTGCGCTGGAAATTCCTCAACAAAACCCACGAACCGGGTTCGATGAGGTGACCTGGATCGTCAGAGGCTGGTGGAGAGGAACTGTGAACCTGTTGGTGTAAAACACGCAATTTAGTTGTCAATTCGCACAAATAGTCAAGCAGTACGGGGTGTTCTATCTCGCTTAGTTTCTTGGGTCTTGGCACGCCCCAGACGTTGGCTGGGCGGCCAAACACGATCTCATGGGGGCTAAGTCCTAACCTGGAGTGGACAGTCGTCCTGGTTGACAAAAGTGCTAGAGGCAGGGCGTCAGGCCATTTAAGACCTGTACTGGCTTGGATCTTGGCTAGTTTGAGTTTTAGAGTGCCATTGTAGCACTCTACTAATCCAGCTGATTGGGGGTGATTTGCAGAGTGGAACTTCTGGTGGATGCCTAAACACTCACACACTCTCTTCATCACGCATCCTACGAATTCACTTCCGTTATCACTCCAGACGATTCTAGGCATACCGAACCTAGGGAAGAACTCTTTGACAAGGGCTTTGGCAGTTGATAAGGCGGTGTTGTCCTTAAGGGGGTACGCTTCCACCCACCTTGAAAAGGCGCAAACAACAACGAGAACGTATTTCAGATTGTTGCACCTCTCCATGTGGATGAAATCGAGCTGCAAAACCTCGAACGGGTACGTTGGAGGCGCAAAATGACCAGCTGGAGTTGGGGTTCCCCTACCGGGATTGTACTTCAAACACACCATACACTTTTCGACCACATTCTTTGCACATTTTGGGATATTGCTATTCTGCCATACTGGGGCCAATAGTTTACATATTCCTCTCGAACTGATGTGTGCCATTCCGTGAGTCATCGTTACTACTGCAAGTACGTATGCATTAGGTAATAGCCATCGCTGGTGTTCCGATAGTTCGACCCAACAACCATTCGCATCCAATCTACCTGTGCTTTCTCTCCATTCATTCATCTCGTTCTCAGTGGCCTCGGCTTGTATCGATTTTACGCTTTCAATGGTGTCCTCACACATTCCCACATCAGTAATCCATCTAGCGGGACCCATGACATACATCCGACTCATTGTGTTCCTTGCAGTTTCTTTCGCAACCTCATCTGCCAATGCATTTCCACGGCCAACATCATCCTGAATCTTTTTGTGTGCACTGCATTTTATAATGGCGACTTGTAGGGGCAAGGTGAGTGACTCAAGGAGCTCATTGACTAGCTGGCCATGTTGTATCTTTGCACCATGGGACGTAAGGAACCCACGTTCACGCCATAATCTCCCAAAACTGTGAGCCACACCAAAGGCATATTGGCTGTCGGTGTACACATTCACTCGCTTTCCTTTCGCCAGCACACATGCTCTAGTAAGCGCTATCAACTCTGCAGCTTGTGCAGAACTGTGGGAAATGCGTGCAGTCTCTACAATGGTGTGTAATGTTGTTACGGCATATGCTGTAGTCGTATCACCATTCGGCAACTTGAAACATGAACCATCAACCCATAGAGTATCATTGCATTCGGGAAGGGGAGTGTCTTGTAAGTCTACTCTCCCTTTTGTCTCTTCCTCTGTCCTGAAACAGCAGTCATGTTTGTCAATCTTGTCTGTCTCTGTCGGGATGGGTAATAACGTAGCGGGGTTGAGTGTATCACACCTCTTTATGTGGATGTGACTTGCTAGCAGGGTAAGTTCGTAACTGGATAGTCGAGCGCTAGTGAGGTGTTGTGTCTTTGTCCTATTTAGCAAAATGTCTACTGCATGCGGAACCATAACGATCAAAGTGTTATTCATGACTAATCCAGCAGACTGTCGAATGCAGACAGCTGCTGCGGCTGTTGCTCTTAGACAACTTGGCAGTGCCTTAGCCACTGGATCCAGAGTTGCCGAAAAATACGCGCATGGGCGCTGTTTGTCCCCAAAGAGTTGCGTTAAGACTGATAATGCACAACCTTCTTTCTCGTGGACATACAATGTAAAAGGCTTACTGTAGTTGGGGTTTCCCAACACAGGAGCCGAACACAATGCATCGCGCAACTCGTGGAAACTCGTCTGACAATCGTCAGACCAAGGCATAGGATTAGGCGTGTCTTTGCGGAGTAGTGACAGTAAGGGTTTGGCTAGTAGTGAGAAATTCGGTATCCATTGTCTATAGTACGATGTAATGCCCAAAAAAGCTCGAACACCTCTCTGTGTCCTTGGGGAACTTAGTTCTGTGATTGCCTGTATTCTTTCTGGTGTCAGTCTCCTTCCCTCCTTCGATAAGATGTGACCTAGGTAGGTTACTTCTTGTCGACAAAATTGCAGTTTTGAAAGGGAGACTTTGTGCTTCATGTCACATAGGTGACGTAATAGCGACAACGTAGCTTCCTTGCAAATCTCTTCAGTGTCTGCAGCGATCAGTAGATCGTCTACGTACTGAATCAATGTTGACCCATCTGGCAGTACAATTGTGTCTAGTTGTGTTTTCAGAGCCTGACTGAATATTGATGGGCTTTCGCAGTAGCCTTGAGGAGCGCATTTGAAGCGGAAGCTTCGTCTTCCTAAATTGAAGCCGAAAAGGTCTCTACTCTCTTCGGCGATCGGGATGCTGAAGAAAGCGTTCTTCAGGTCAATCACCGAGAACCAAGCTGCTGAAGCTGGAACCATTGTCAATAAAGCAGTAATGTCGGGGACGACTGGAAACTGCGGGATAACTACCTTATTTACTTCTCGGAGGTCAATCACAAACCTATACACAGGGGGCTGTGAAGGATCAGTACGTTTTAAGACCGGTAAAACTGGACTGTTGCAAACGTTACCTGTTGTTTCCTCGATAACATCTTTATCGATCAAATCATAAACGATCATTAACAACGCCTGTTCGCAGTCGTTAGAAATTTTGTATTGGGGAATACGTGGCAATCTGGCGTTTGCTTTCAAAGTTATGACATACGGTGCTATCTCTAAACGACCTACATCGTTGGAACCATTAGCCCACAGTATATCCAGAAGTGATGACAATTCGGTTGGGATACCTCCTTTTGACAAGTACATTGGAGAAATGACTTTTTTCCCTAAAGTAAGCTGTACTCCCGAGGGAGAACAGTACAAAGTCGCGTACAACCTCTTTAGTAAATCCAATCCTAACAAATTTTCAGCGCAACCTGTTGTAAGAATGAGGGGTGCTTCTAATTCACAGGGGCCAACAGAAAGGGAAACAGGACTAGAGATCGGGTTTCTAACAGGGGCGCCAGAGAAGCCTACTGAGACATTCATTTCGCCAGACAAAGGTGCGCCAGGAAGTTTTGAGTGCATAATAGAACTTTTTGTAGCACCAGTATCCAGCAGAAATGGCTCTGACACTCCTGAGGTAATTACCTCGACATAAGGTCCATCCTGATCTACTGGAACTGAAACAACTCCCTCTCTTTGTCCATGGCTGTCCTAGCGATCGTTACCCTCATTGTCGTGTTCGGTGTAATAATCGTCAGCCTAGTACTGAGCTGACTTGGACGATGAATTATTCTATTGATCAAAGCTATTCATGGATTTCTGAGGCGGAAAAGAAGTTATATTCTGAGTGAAATTTCCACGGCCTCTACCTCTAGAGGCATGCTGAACACCTCTTCCCCTTACACCTTGGGTGCCGTTTAAACGTCGTGCAAGGGCCGGACAATTACCTTTAAAATGACCCTCTTCTTTGCAATACGCACATTGATTCGGGCCATACGTAGGACGCTGATGGGAAAGCTCGTTTCCTTGCGAGTCTCTAGAGTACTGCTGATTCTGTTGATAATTGGGCTGGCTAGCCATACGAGGCGGATAGGCCTGTTGGAGAAGAACTTTAGTTTTCAAATCTTTCGTCTTTTTGTCTGCCTTGTCTAACTCGTCTTTACGCCTATTTTCATAGTACTGGGCTGTTGCTAGAATCTGTGCTGACGTAGAGACAGCCCAAGCACTTTCTGAGTCTTTTAGTTTAGCACACAATTCAGGAAGCAAATTGTGTACAAACTTGTCTACAAACAGTCTTTGGCCACCCTCGGTAGCCATATCCTGACCACTATGGTCAGTGAAAGTTTCCTCAAATCTCGTGAAGAAGTCAGACACATTCTCGTCTTTCTTCTGCTTGCACGCCGATAGCTTGTCCCAGTTTACACGTACATCAGGCATAATTGTCTTCATGTACGCAATAATTCTACCAGGAAGTTCAGCTATTAACGGCTCGGGTTTGAAACCACCGATTTGTCTAGCATCTGTAGTCGCAATGTTCGCCCATGAGTCACCTAATTCTTGGTCATGATCCGTATGACGTATCTTACTCCATAACGGATGTGGAACAACGTTCCCAAACAACATGTCTATATCCGCTAAATTCATTATACATGAGCTTGCAGTTTGGGACAACTCCTAATAATACCCAGTCGGGTTTTTACGGGGGTCGGGTAGTGTCTGCTTGAGTGCTAGAACTTCTGATCTTTTCCAGGGGACATGTACCCATACACGCTGGAAATGAGGCAGAACCGGTGGAACTGCGTTTGCATCACCTTCCCTCCAAACCGGAGGAACCTCTCTCATGGGGTACTGTCTCGCTCTTTTCCTACTAGACGTACCACTGTCAGAGGATGACCCAGAATTACCACCCGTACTTCGATGTGATAATAATATCTCTACTGCTCTTTCAACGTCGGGACCAACTATCATACCCTCCCCAAATCTAAATCGTAACCTACACAACTCCTGCAGGTTGCTCTTCTGACCATTATCTTCCAAATCCTCACACAGGAAAACACACATCTGCTCAAAGACGTATCTTTGCGTTGGTTCGTCCCATTGACGGAAGACGTTCATGACAGACTCTACATCATATCTCGCTGTCTCAATAGCCCAATTCCGTGCTAGCTTATTCAATGATTCCCTTTCCTGATAATCGGGCATTTGGCTTCGTAATTGTCTTCGTTCCGTATTAGGGGTCGTTTTAGGCGACCGAAAAAGTGGTGAAGGAAAGTTAGTAACAATGCTGGCCATTTTATGCCAGACGGAAGGTGAAAGTGGAGGAATAACTGGTAGTAGAACAGAGTCATGCAAAGCAGAAACAGAAATGTTCGTAGAACGAGTATCAGGGAGACTAGAAGGTGCGCTAGGCGAAATTTTAGAAGGAACGGTAGGAGAAGTAGATGTGATCGGTGAGCCTTGAGGAGGCTGTGCCGGAGAAACAGGAGCCAGCTGAAGAGTAGCCGGTGGGTGCGGTAAAGGAGCCTGTATTACAGCTACCAAAGGTGCAACCAAAGGTTGCGGAGGTGCTGTGGCATTTTGTGCATAGGGTGGCGGAGAATTTAATAGGTGGGACATTAATGGATCTTTCTCGGATCCTTCCTTTTGACCTTTTCCTCTATTTGGCAGCATCGGGTAACATTTATCTATCGCTAGTTTCTTGCTCCTAAGCATCTGTTCGCTCTCCTGCTCTTCCTCGTTATCTCTGTAGGCAACGGCAGCTTGCACCATTGACATACCTCTTTTATTCTTTTTTGCTAATCTTATTTCTTTCTGTTTGGCTTCTTTGCGCCATAAGCGGAAAGAGTCAAACATCGCCGGCCGGGCTTTCTTCTTGAACAATTTGACCTCTAAGTTATCTAATATTTCTTGGTCGAAACTACCATATTGGGGCCATTTTAAAACACCATCCTTGTGGGTTTATTTTATCCATACCTCGTTATATGTTATAGGACCTATGCCGTGCTTTATATAGAGTTCATACGTTGGAGTTCCAATTGGAGGAACCGGACAAGAACCTTCCAATTGGGAGTCCTTACTACAACCAAGACAGAACAAGTTTCCAAGTCTGCTAAAACCTGGCATCTTCGCTCACTAGTCTAGCTTCAAACTTCAAAGGAGTATCTGTTACGATATTTCTCGTGAATACACGAGTCCTTCGGCTTTGGGGCTTGCAAGTACCAAATCAAAGCGTATCTCAAGGATACCAAAAACTAAGGACAAACTAAGGACTGGGAGACGCTCCACTTATACTTAACTGAAGTATTTGGAGATCGATGACGTCGCTAGAAGACTCGTCTATCGTTTCGCTCTACCAAGGATCACTGGGTCCAAAACAAGGCGATAGTCAGGGCAGCTGTCCTTCGTAGCCGTCGGGACGCGGGGAACCTCGCAGCAAAGACCTTCGGAACCACGTCGACATACAGGGGTCGCTGAAGTGGCTGGCCGTCCTCCGGAATTTTCACACGAAGCTCCTCACGAACATCTGGCTTGGACCGTCACCGCTTGATATCGCCCCGAGTTGGGCGCCAACTGAGGTAACGGGTTTTTAGGAACCCGCTGGTGTCAGGGGATAACACTCGAAGACCTCTGAGTTCTCCCTTGTTCCGGACCACAGAAACACGGAGTCTTCTAGTCGCAGTCAAAGATCAAGTTTTATTGGTAGCTACCAAGTAACACGTGTCCCAGAAGTACACCACACGGAGAGTAGGTTCTTGGGAGACTGTTCGTTTTTACAGAACCAGCCGTCTCCTTATATACAAAACATATGGCTTCAAGCAAGAATTCTTGAGTTTATGGTATGGCAACACACATATTTCTACAACAATACAAAGAGCGAAGTCATGTAAGCAAGCCCATATTTTAGATGTCCAGTTTGCTGATAGATTACCTAGTTGGATCGGGAACTCCCATCAGATATCGATGAAACACCAATAAAGGAAGGTACAACCCAGCCATAAAACTGGCCATAAACAAGATACGTGGACAGGTGCATGTTTGTAGAAAGCATGGTCTGTATGTAGTGAATGGTTCGTGGAATGTTATGCGTAGATGCTATCGCATTCGGCCACTGGGCGAGGAGCTGCCTAAACAGGTTTGGCTGAAGACAGTGGAGTCAGTTGGGACAGGTCAGGGGAAAGTCACGAAAGGTGGACGTGTCTATTTGGATCAAGCTCGACCTTTAATTGACTTATCATGAGGGCAAGATGCAAGATGGATGCCGTTCACAAAATGGAGTTTAAGGGATGGGACGGAAACTGTGATTTAGGGGTGTTGGCAACCCTCGATTGTAACGCAAATACATAGGAATGATGTCCTAATCATTATCGGTTCGTAGACACCAAAATCGTCTTGGTACGTTGAGGTTTCGTGACACGGGTATTGGACCTCGATATTGGGAAAACAACAGGGTCCGGATTTTGAGAACCACACGCGGGTGACTGGACAGCCCTGCCTGGCTCCGCGGGTGACTGGACAGCCCTGCCTGGTTCCGCGGGTGACTGGACAGCCCTGCCTGGCTCCTCGGGTGACAGGACAGCCCCGCCGGGATCTGCGGGTGACGGGAGAGGGTTCCAGCCATTCGCTCTGAGCCGGGCTGTGGTTTGGTATATGGCAAGCGGATCAATTAATGAAATTGGGAATGGAGCCCGGCCTAGGTAGGATGATACACAAGAAGGGCCACGCCAGAGAGTCAAACGCTTTAGTTGCGCCTAAAACGCTGCAATGGCTGGAAGTCGAGGGTCAATTGGTGAATTGTTGAGAAGAATGTACGCGGGTCATGGGCTATTGATCTGCCTGGTATAAACCCTGATTGGTCGGGCCTCGCGATTAGTGGCAGAAGCGGCTGTGGTCTGTTGTGATCAGTTTAGACAGGATCATTGCATCAACATTAATTAGCGAGCGGGGCTACAGGAGTCGCAGAGATTTGTTATTTTATCTGGTTTTAATGGGGAAATAATAACTGTTTCAGGGGTAGTACACCAATCTCCAGCGATTCTTGTTCTACGTCAAAAAGTCGGGCCCAAGTTATTCTGCATAAGTCTTATAAAATAGTGTAGTCCGCCTGTTAGAATTGGGGGTCTCTGGTTGGCACAGGGACCCTCTCCTCTAAGTCAGGGCGAAGGACAGAGAGAATATTGGAGAAAGGCAAAAAGTTCAGGCCAAGTCCAACACCGCCCATCTGGCCCCAGGGGCTTTACGCCTGGTCGCCTTCTGATGACCTGCGTGATATCTTCAACTGTGAAAGGTTCATCCAAGTATTTTCTGTGGTTCGCGCTGAGCAGAGCAGCTCAACTGAGTCCAGATATTCAGCTAGGTCGGGGTTAGGTGCACTTTGCGTGGCAGTGTACAATGAAGAATAACATTTAGTCCGAGATTTGCGAGTGGCCATATGTCCTCTTATGGGGAAGGAGTTCTCGTCCATCAGTTCGGCTATACAATTAGGGGATGTGTGTTGCTTAAGTGCATTGGCAAAGGTCCTGCCTGGCCTGTCGCCCTCCCCATATCTGTGTGCTCTAGAATCTTTTCCAAGGAACACGGTCTCCCTTTCCGCCTCTGTTTCAAATTCCGAGATTTTGCTCCGTATAGATATGCAGGCCCCCCTGATTACCGTCTTGAAGGCCTCCCAAAGCATAGAGGGAGAGTCCAGCGACCTCCTGACTGCTTCGATATCCAGGCCCCCCTGATTACCGTCTCGAAGGCCTCCCATAGCATAGAGGGAGAGCCCACCAACCCCTCGTTAGTAGAAAAATACTGTGTGATATCAGATCTAATTTCCTCTTTAAAGTCTGTGTCCAAAGGGGCGTGTGGGGAAGTCACCAGCTGAACGTGCGTCGGGAGGTATGGACTCCTCCACTGCAGCACACCCGGGGCATGATCGGAGAGTGTGCGCGACAGGTGTAGCTCACCTATTGCCCGCGCTGCTACATCTCACGTTACCAGCCAGTAGTCCAGTCTGGACCAAGCTCTGTGGTAAGAGGTAATGCAGATGCCCTCCCTGGCGCTCGGGTATCTGCTACGCCAGATATCAGTGAGACCGTGTTCAAGTATGATGTTGTTTAGCTGTAGTGTTTTCTTAAGGTGTGGATTGCGAGGGGTACCCACCCTACTCAGTCGTTGTTCAGAATGGCATTAAAATCCCCACCCCAATAACGGTATCTCCTCCTGTGGCCATTATCTTGGCCCATACAGCAAGGAAAAATTGTGGATCATCGACATTTGGACCGTAGAAGGCCACCAGGGTGACCTGTGCCGTCATGAGGGAGCCCGTTAGTATGACATAGCGCCCATCTGAGTCTATTTACGCGCGTGGCGTTGACCAGCCGATCCCCGTCTAATCAGGTTCGAGGCCCCTCTGGCGTAGTTGGAGTATGACACCGAGTGTATCTCCCCCCAGTACCGATGTTTCAGTTTGGGGTCAGTAGCGTGCCTCAAGTGGGTCTCTTGGAGGAAACATATGTCTATGTGGTGCCTGCGTAAACTTGTACGTACCATCCCTGCCTTCCTAAAAACATTGAGCCCTCTGCCATTCCATGTAAGGAATTTGGTCTCAGTCATGGTTTAACAGGAAAATTATCAGGAAAATTGAGCTTCCGCCCGGGCCACTCCACCGAGACTGTTGTCACCGCGGTCTTGGATGAGCTCAAGGGAAAGGCCGATTCCAATCTTCCCCAGGCGCTGGTGCTCCTCGACCTGTCGGCTGCGTTTGACACGGTCGACCATGCCATTCTTCTCGATCGTGTCAGCGCAGCCGGCATTAGGGGATTGGCACTTTCCTGGCTGACATCCTTCCTCCAGGGCAGGTCCCAGGCAGTCCAGCTAGCTGGATTCTCTGCTCCCCCCCGCCCTCTTGTGTGTGGGGTCCCCCAAGGTTCCTCCCTTTCCCCTCTTCTCTTTAATCTTTATATTTACCCCCTTATTTTTTCCCTCCGTGAGCTGGGGGTCTCCGTGTACAATTACGCGGACGACCTCCAGCTCATCTTTGATCTCTCCACCCCTGACTCTTCTCTATTTTTTAGTTCCACTTTAGTCTTTATTTCGGACTGGATGATCACGAACCACCTTAAATTGAACCCTGACAAGACGGAGCTTGTCCTCACTGGTGGTCCCTCCAATCCCTGGTCCCCGTCCCACTGGCCCCTTTCTCTTGGTACCCCCCCTCTCCCAGTTCCCTCTGTTCGCACTCTAGGTATTAAGGTCAGCAATGACCTCTCCATGCATACCCAAGTTAGCTCCGTAATCTCATCTTGTTTTCTCTCCCTCCGCCTCATCCTCAAAAATCTCTCGGTTTTTCTCCACCGATGCCCTTAAATCCATCATCATGGCCCTCATTACTTCCCGTCTTGATTACGGGAATGGCCTCTATGCTGGCATCCCCGCTTTCGAAATGCGCCGGCTACAGGCCATCCAAAATCAGGCCGCCCGGCTCATTTTCCACCTCCCAAAATTCTCTCACATCACGCCTGTCCTTAAGTCCCTTCACTGGCTCCCGGTTCACTTTCGTTCCCTTTTCAAATTAGCCTGCTTAGCCTTCCTAGCCCATACTCATTCTGCTCCTCTTTTTATTGTTTCTCTGATCACTCCTTATATCCCAGCTCGCACTCTTCGTTCGTCATCTCTACTCCTACTTCAGGTCCCCCGCTACCGTAAAACCCGAATTGGTGGCACCCGCTTTTCGGTCTTGGCCCCCCAGTTCTGGAACAGTCTCCCACTATCCATCCGTTCCATCCCCTCTTACTTTTCCTTCCGTAAAGCTTTAAAAACTTTTCTTTTTCTCCAGGCCTTCCCCGGTTAGTTCCCTTGGTTGCTGTGTAGAATCCGACTTCCCCCCCCCCAGCGCCAGGAAGCCGCTTGGCCACAGTGCGCTTTAGCAAGTTTCTTTTTTCATTTCATTTTCATTTCAGTGGCGTGTCACGTGCTTGGGAAGGATGTACCATGAAGCGTCAATGATGGAATAAGTAGATGTCGTGTTATTTCCAATATTTCACGTAAAGGTGAATTTGCCTCTCAATATCAAAACTTAAAGTGCGCTTTAACCTGTGCAAGTGCAGTGCGGCTGATGATCGTGTATCTAAGTGCTTTGAACTTCCTACCCCGCCCCCACCCACAACAGCCTCCCAATTAGGTTGTGGCTGGTAACCACCCACCCCTCTTTGAAATACCCCTGTAACAAAATAGGAACATAGGTACATGGGAGATCTCCCGGTGGCCGGGCTTTGGCATATGAGACGGAATCTGCCAAATAGGAGGCTAATGCTCAAATTGAACCATAGCTCAAGTAGTATTGGTCACTGTAGCCAGTAGTAAGAGTAATGCAGTGATATAAAAGGTGCTTCACTGACGAGGATTGATTCCGGTTCTCGGACGCTGTTACCGTCAGGATTGACTACGACCGCTGGATTCACTAATTTACTGGCTTTATCGAGAGCCGACCACGAAGACGCCTGTTCCAAAAAACTTCACACTGCAAGCCCTGGCAGCCTCTGATCACTGAACCTAATCTCGGTCCCAGGTAGCGTCTCACAGCCCCGCTGTTGAAATTGATCACGAATTCACTACCTGCTAATCCTCTGGTCGCATAGGTGATTAAAACTCCATCCGTTGAAATCACTTTTCCCTTGGCTGAAGGACCTCTGTACGAGCTCACTGGCCCTGATGAGAATCCTGTTATCTGCGAGGATTCGAAACGCGTAGGCCTTCTCTAGTCTGCTATATAGGTCTTGGTGACATATGGAAGTATTGCATCTTGACTCTTTGTACACTTTTATTGTATTGACTGAATCCAAATTGTAGAACTGAATATCTTGTATCAAAGTGTACTATTGTAAACTACATGAATAGTGCTTTAGAAATACAGCAGACTTGGTACTCACCCCACTGGTTCATATACTTTTCCCAGTGGATTTTGGGTACGTTGCTTTGAATGTTTGAATGAGAGTGGTATGACTGTGAGATGTCTGAATATTATGAATGATGTTCGTATGAGGTGTTTTATTTCACTCTAGTGTCCTTTGTTTGATATTTCCTTGTATATATTGTATTGTATCTTTTGAATTTCATAACTAATTGAAAAGTTTGGTCAAATTAAATTTTTCCAAAATAAACAGCTATTTAGTAGCATACACATGTATTGAACTGATATTTTTACGTGTGAAATTTGTTTTGTTTCAACTAATTATCAGTATTGGCAAATCTCCTTTTGTTGTTATGTAATATAAAAGGAGCACCGCCAAATCACAATGTTGAGGAAACGTAACAGTATAAATAGTCTAGTGCCACTTAGGACTGGTGTGTGACCGAGAGTAGAGAAATTGCCATCAGTCAGTCATTGTCACTCAGGCTCAGATCAGGGACGGATGCTGCGAAGGACGAGTAGGCGACTTCCTCGGGCAAATACGCTTAGTGTAGTTTAATGCCGACTTAGTGTCTGTAAAAAAGTGAGATTGACCATTATGTATAATTTTTAGCTTAGCCGGATATAGCATGGCATACGGAGTAGAAGCATTCTGTAGAATGCGTTTCGCTGGTGCAAATTCTCTTCGTGCGGCCTGAACAGCGGGGTGCAGTCGGGGAAGAAGGATAGTTCGTTTCCCTGATGGATTATGGGGCTCTCAGCTCTGGCTTCTCTAAGGATTGCATCTCTGTCCCCATAGTCCAAGATACATGCAATTATTGGACGTGGCAGAGCTCCCGGCGGCGGCCGGGGGGCCTAGCGATAGATGAGCGTGCTCCACAATCATGACCTGTGAAAGCGCATGGCCAAACAGTTCACGCAGCAGATTCTCAACAAATGGGTCAATTTTTCCCAGCCTAATCCCAGCAGGCGTGGAATGCCAAGCAGGGCCTAGGCTCACGCGGCACAGCCTTGCCCAGCCTACAATCCCAACCCCAGCCCTGACTCACCGCAATTCTCCACTGCTCACAACACCTCGTCTGGCGTCTCCAGCCCTCCCCTCCGCTCAGGATCTCTGTAGGGCGAATAGTCGGAGCACCTCCATCCACCCCGGTAGCAGCTCCAGGTCCGGTAAATAATAATAATATTATATATAAAAAATAATAATATATATATAATAAAAAAAATAATAATAAAAAATAATAATAAAAAATAAAAAACCCGCCCCCCTGTGATTCCATTCGCCGCCCCGCTCCCGCCACCCAGCTGTATATATATTTTTATATATATATATATTCACTGAAAAAACCATAGGTTATAGACCATATATAGTTAGGAATTAGCATTTAAAAAAACCTTATTTTACTCACACAAAACCATTGAAATTCCATATATAGTTAGTTGCACTAACTATATATCGCGCACCCGCAATCCACTGCTGATCATGTCACATATTACATCATTCATGACATGGTCAGTGACATCACTGATGACATCACTGATGACATCTCAAATGACATCACTGATGACATCACTGATGACATCTCAAATGACATTACTGATCACATCACTGATGACATCATTCATGTGATAATACGATGAACCTCTTCAGACTCTAATATAACCTTAGATACACTCAGTGTAAACAGACACTCACAGACTGTCACTCATCCATGGAGTTACTCACACACCTAGTCAGTCATGCAAAGAATCAATCACACCTCCATTTCCTCAACTATACAGTTATACACACCTTACTTATTCAAACATATAGTAACACATATTTACTCTATTATACAATCCCTGATACAAGTTCACAGTGATCCATACAGCCACTCACACATTCACTGGCTCTTATGCACAGTTATTTATATATGTCAACTCTCACATGTACTGTGTTTTACATATGTACTTACTTTGACATGTAGCACTGAGATATCCATTCACTCAGCAATACACTCATGCACACAGTCAACCGCCCATACAGCTGTTTCCACATGCACTTTTGAACCCATACATCTAGTGAATCAACTGCTCACACATCCATGCACAGAGTCATACACCTCCCAGCCACCCACACACACACTCAGTCTCCCATACAAATACTTGGGCAACCAATCAATAACCCATATAGTTACTCATATAGCTACTGATCAACACATGCAGCAGTTTACAGAACAACAGACATAATGATGCACAAATTAAGACAGTTTAGTCACTAACCCATGCACTCAGTGAGACACATTTAATCACTCACTCATACAGTCAGGCATGCACCTACTAAATCCTTCATCCAGACACTTATACATCCACTCATTCTTCAATATGTAAAACATATTTAAACTTTACAGAAACACATAATCACTGGATGATATTTTCAAGGTTTTGTAAATGCTAATTCCTAACTATATATGGTCTATAACCTATGGTTTTTTCAGTGAATTTCAATGGTTTTTTAATAGCAAATATCATAAGCTGTGGAATGTCAAGTACGTGGTAAGTGAAAACATTTTCGTGTTTATGCACACTGATCTGCTTTGAATGGTGCCCCCCCCCCTCATTTCTATTAGGAGTACTCTCTCTTTGCAGATAGTGAAAGGTAGTTAACGCAGGCCTTTGCCCCCGTTGTAATCCGTCGTGCCTGCTTCTCTCTCCATTTGATTGATTGTTATCCAAGTATTTACTGTTTTAGAATTAGTTCTCTTTGGTTCATTCTCTATTTACAAACAAACACAGAGTCGCAATACTCTGTTTAGTCTTTGCAGATAACGAAAAATCGTGTAAAAAAAAAGAAAAGGAATCGAGTAAAATCAGTAGGCCACTAATGGGATCTCTTTTTGACCTCGCTAAAATAGAAACATTAGGAACAACCCCTCATGACAAATACAAAACTAGTGAGATGAACTGAACTCCACACAATGATGGCTGCAAAACAGCTCGGCTCCGCCACCCACCCCGCCCAAAATAACGATAAAGAGCGGCTGCCATGATTGGTTGCGGAATGGCCACAACGGAGCTACGAAATGGTGCTGCTCTCATGCTAACCCCAGCTTCAGTCTGAAACATCCAGAAACACTGTAGACTACCAATTCGATCAGTTCCGGTAGCGCCCCAATGTAACCCGGTAGAGAAGAACTAGCCCTCCCCTCTTTGACTGATGGTTCTTGTTGCCTGTCCCTTCTGTTGTCATTTAACAGAACTATTTAGCCTGCTGAAAGGGGTTGTGTTCCGACCGCTGGTTGGTGGAGACATTTTGACTATATTCTGGACCTGCGTTGTCGCGTAATGCGTCATATGACGCGCCGCGTTAGCGCATCCGGAAGTCATCCGGGGCGCGCAGCGCGTAACGTAAGCATAACAAGTCATGTGACTTGTTAATAAAACTTTTCATTGGTTCATTTTACTTTTCTTATTGTAATGATGAAAGGCTTGGTCATATCACCTAAAAATTACGCTTTTCATTACTTCCGAACATTATTTTTTCTTAAATATATGTTATAATGTTCCAGGCTAATGTACTTTCCCGGAAATTTTACAACTGTCCTGCAAGTAAAATATATTCTTTTTTCGAGAAAAAGAGCGTTTCTTCGTCCCATGACGGAGCCGTTGAGCAAAAGAGGGTCGACCTGCTGTCTTAGTCGCCGATACGCCTGAATATGAGATTCTTATCGATCACTTTATGTTGCAGGAATAGAAAACACAACAGCCCTTGACCATTTATCTTTACTGCGTTCCTTCGTATTATACCTTTTACCCTTCATGTAATTGGTCTGCTTTATTTCACTTGCCTTTTAATGATTCTAAAACAGTGACTATTATTAAAAACTTTACCAATGTATATACTACTACCATGTTTTCTTTTAAAAACCTTTATTGTGAAAATTTCATTATACAAATACGAGCCTATAACCACGTGGGCCTGCCATGGAGCAAACTGTAATCGTATATGATGAATAGACATTTACACTATAGAGGAACGTAACGGGCGGGCCATTAGGTTGCAAGAACTAAGGTGTCTAACAGTTACGGAATCGGTGGACGTACATTTTATAATTAAAATACGACAGGGCCAGTTACAATAAAATTATCTAGATATACATTTGCGGGCAAGTACCATGGGTGACGTTAATTCGAACTTTCAACAGTACAGTAATCAATAACACATCAGAACTTAATATCAATAGGGATGTCGAAATATTCAATCAATTCTCGTCCCCGCCCGCCATGTGCTTCAAAACTGCATACGTATCTCGTGATTTCAAGGTTCTGCAACCAGTACACAACAAGGAGTTACGAGTCCCCTTTATTCCGGCGCCATTTTGGGCGAGGACGGGCAGGTCCAGGATATAGTCAAAATGTCTCTACCAACCATCGACTATGATGATGTTCATATGCTGTATTTATTAGAGTAACACTCATCTGTCCACATGAAATTAATTTACCACAATCTAAACATGTCATTTTAATCTTTCCAAAGTTCTTCTAAATATTTGGGACCGTTTCCCTTGCCTCTGAAGCTCTCAGTGCCACTTCTTTGATGAATGTACTAGCAGGTCAGGGGTTCTCCTCCAAATCTCTCTTTTATGCAGCACTATAATTAATTGGTGCCACCTCTCCATATGACGATGCATGGTATAGTTACCACAACTATATTTTTTTTCGGTTCCTCTGGAGAGTTCATCGTGGCAGATGAAGCGTGTAACGTACCGGGCATTTACCTTTTTTTGCATGTACAGGAAAGGAAAAAAAATCGAGCGTCCGAGTTCTAAGGTGTCCCAGGGCCATTTTAGTGGACCAGGCCCAAATCCAAAGAACAGGCCGCCATTTTGAGAGTCCTCTTGCAGCCGCCTGTCGCTGTAGCATCAACAGCAGCCGAAACTCAGCTGAATGGCAACTGAAACGGTAAAGGGGCGCCCCACTACAGTAGACGAGCCTCCACCTAGGAAGGCCCATTCACGCCGGCTCCCCCCCCCCCCCTTCGGGCACCCCACGCCGTTATTCGGAGCAGTATTGTAGGATGGCCACACCAGTGCGGCAACTTGCTAGACATCACCCCGGTGGTAACCGAATCTCAACGCCTTGTGGTGTCTTCTATTCAGAAAACATTGTTATGCTGCCTTCGACCTATTCGCCGCAAGTGCGCACACAACTCAACTGCATAGCTTGCTAGACACCACCTCGGTGCCATCCGGATCTTGGAATGTCAGCGCCTTTTGGTGTCTTCTCTTCAGAAAATATTGTTGCGCTGCCTTTGGCCCCATTCGCACATCGGTCCGCAACTTAGACATCACCTCGGTGCCATCCGGATCTTGGCATCTCAGCGCCTTGTGGTGTCAGTCAGAAAATATTGTTGCGCTGCCTTTGGCCCCATTCGCACATCAGTCCGCTACTGACACCATCTCACAGGCCAACAGGGCGCCCCACGCCGACTTTTACCATTGTAGGATGGCCACACCAGTGCCACAACTTGCTAGACACCACCTCGGTGCCATCTGGAACTTGGCATCTCAGCGCCTTGTGGTGTCTTCAATTCAGAATATATTGTTGCGCTGCCTTTGGCCCCATTCGCACATCGGTCCGCTACTGACGCCATCTCACAGGCCAACGGGGCGCCCCACGCCGACTATCAGCATTGTAGGATAGCCACACCAGTACAGCAACTTGCTAGACATCACCTCGGTGCCATCCGGATCTCGGCGCCCCACTGCAGATGAAGTGCCTCTCAACTATGAAACCACCACGGTGACATCCGGATCTTGGCGCGTTGTGCTGCCTTCGGCATATTCGCACATCGGTCCGCTACTGACGCCATCTCACAGGCTAATGGGGCGACCCACGCCGAGTTTCAGCATTGTAGGATGACCACACCAGTACAGCAACTTGCTAGACATCACCTCGGTGCCATCCGAATCTTGGCATCTCAACGCCTACTGGTATCTTCAATACAGAAAATATTGTTACGCTGCCTTTGGCCCCATTCGCACATCGGTCCGCAACTTAGACATCACCTCGGTGCCATCCGGATCTTGGCATCTCAGCGCCTTGTGGTGTATTCTCTTCAGAAAATATTGTTGCGCTGCCTTTGGCCCCATTCGCACATCGGTCCGCAACTTAGACATCACCTCGGTGCCATCCGGATCTTGGCATCTCAGCGCCTTGTGGTGTCTTCTACTCCGAAAATATTGTAGAAAATATTGTTGCGCTGCCTTTGGCCCCATTCGCACATCAGTCCGCTACTGACACCATCTCACAGGCCAACAGGGCGCCCCACGCCGACTTTTACCATTGTAGGATGGCCACACCAGTGCCACAACTTGCTAGACACCACCTCGGTGCCATCCGGATCTTGGCATCTCAGCGCCTTGTGGTGTCTTCAAATCAGAAAATATTGTTGCGCTGCCTTTGGCCCCATTCGCACATCGGTCCGCTACTGTCGCCATCTCACAGGCCAACGGGGCGCCCCACGCCGACTTTCAACATTGTAGGATGGCCACAGAAGTGCGACAACTTACTAGACACCACCTCGGTGCCATCCGGATCTTGGCGCGTTGTGCTGCCTTCGGCCTATTCGCACATCGGTCCGCTACTGACGCAAACTCACAGGCCAACGGGGCGCCCCACGCCGACTTTCAGCATTGTAGGATGGCCACACCAGTGCGGCAACTTGCTACACACCACCTCGGTGCCATCCGGATCTTGGCATCTCAGCGCCTAGTGGTGTCTTCTATTCCGAAAATATTGTTGCGCTGCCTTCGGCCCCATTCACACATCGGTCCGCTACTGACGCCATCTCACAGGCCAACGGGGCGCCCCACGCCGACTTTCAGCATTGTAGGATGGCCACACCAGTGCGGCAACTTACTAGACACCACCTCGGTGCCATCCGGATCTTGGCGCGTTGTGCTGCCTTCGGCCTATTCGCACATCGGTCCGCTACTGACGCAAACTCACAGGCCAACGGGGCGCCCCACGCCGACTTTCAGCATTGTTGGATGGCCACACCAGTGCGGCAACTTACTAGACACCACCTCGGTGCCATCCGGATCTTGGCGCGTTGTGCTGCCTTCGGCCTATTCGCACATCGGTCCGCTACTGACGCAAACTCACAGGCCAACGGGGCGCCCCACGCGGACTTTCAGCATTGTAGGATGGCCACACCAGTGCACCTTACTAGACACCACCTCGGTGCCATCCGGATCTTGGCGCGTAGTGAAGCTGCAGCAGCTGCAAATAAGCTTCAGACAGTGTTACAACCGCTGCTCAGAACTCTCAACTATGACACCACCTCGGTGCCATCCGGATCTTGGCGCGTTGTATTGCCTTCGGCCTATTCGCACATCGGTCCGCTACTGACGCCGCCTCACGTGCCAACGTATTTTCTCCGCATTTTATACCCTATGCCGCATAACAGGTCATGTGACTTGTTTATAAAACTTTTCATTGGTTCATTTTACTTTTGGTTTCCTAATGATGGAAGGCTTGATCATATGACCTAAAAACAACACTTTTCATTGGATGAAAACTTTTTTTTTTTCCCAAACGATGAAAGCCCCACCTTGTTTCTGGATGTTTCAGACTGAAGCTGGCGTCAGCATGAGAGCACCACCATCTCGTAGCTCAGTCGTGGTCATTCCGCGAGCAATCATGGCAGCCACTCCCCACCAGAAGCCTGCAGGAGTCGGGGCCCCCAAAACTTTTGATGAATTCTCAAGGCGGAGGGGACGCTTTCGAGAATGGGGTCCAAGACCTAGCAGACAAGCGTCCGATTTCCAATGTGTCCCAGGGCCATTTCAGTGTACCAGGCCCAAAAAGGAAACAGCCTGCCGCCATTTTGAGAGTCCTGTGACAGCCGCCTATCGCTGCACCGCAAGAGTGGGCGCAACTCAGCTGAATTGCGGCTTTTGACACAGTGGACCAAAAACGGACGGAATGGCAACTGAAACGGTAAAGGGGCGCCCCACTACAACAGATGACACTCCACCTGGAGAGGCCCGTTCACGCCGCCTCCCCCGGGGCGCCCCACGCCGTTATTCGGAGCAGCATTGTAGGATACCAAAACCAGTGCGGCAACTTACTGGACATCACCTTGGTGCCATCGTTCTGCTGCCTTGGAACTATTCGCACAACAGTTTGCTACTGATGACCCACCCCCCGCGACGCCCCACGCCGTTATTTGCTGGGTGGCAACTTACTAGACATCCCTTTCGTGTCATCTAGATTTCAGCGCGTTCTGCTGCCTTGGAACTATTCGCACAACAGTTTGCTACTGATGACCCACCCCCCGCGACGCCCCACGCCGGAAATCTGGACGTTGTGCTGCGTTGGGACTATTCGCACAGCCGACCGCTACTTCGTTGTTTTTCCCTAAAAATGTTTATATGTTATTACTATTTCTGTTTTCTTGTATATATTTATAAATTATTAAAGTTTTATAATCTTACTACTTTGTCGGAGTGCTATATATTTTTTATGTGACACATAATTGTAAAAACTTTGATGTACAAAGAGTCATCCCTGGAATCTTCCGCTTCAGGCTCGGTCCCCTCCCCAATCACAATACAGGATGGTTTTCAGATAATAGCAACGCTTCTGCTGTGACGGATCTCATCGAGTGTGGGCCTTGATCTACTATAACTCCTTTGAAGAGGGGTGATTCTTTACAGCTGTGGCCATAAACTACATCTGCAGGGCTAGCTGATACCCTAGGACCAGCCTGGACAATCGGACACAGAGGAAAAGGAGTGTCAGAGGGTGCGGTAGTGAATAGGGCGAAAGGGAGGTGTCGGGCGGGCACAGGGTGTGATTCTCAGGGAAGAGCAGCGCAGATGGGGGGAGGTTTATTACCCATGCATAAGACAGAGAGCGGGGGTGACCACTGCCTGGGGGAGATGCTTGCGAGGGTGGGGAGCCATGCTAAGGATCGACAGCGTGCACAGAGTGGGTCTGGTCAAGGCATCTAAAATGGCTGCCGTGCACGACAAAAGTGTGGCATTTGAAAAAAGACAAGATGGCGCAGACAATGTTTTTCAACACTTCCTGATTTCCTTCGAATCGAACGTTAACAGACGTTGGGGCATATTACCAAAGTTAAGCGATATTTATCCCTAACGATGCTTAGCAACGATTTTTTTACCGTCAGAAATTATCGCAGATAAACCTTGCTATTATCAAGGTTTATCGCAAATACGATAAAAAACGACCGCAATGCATTAATATCGCTGAAAACTCAGCGATATTCATGCATTACCGAGCTAATGCTCTTAGCCATGTTATCCACCTCCCATTGGATAACATGGCTAAGAACTGCTCACGGCAGGTGGTAGCTTTTGGAGATATTCGCGCTTATCTCGAATATTTTCAAAAGTTGATAATAGGAGATAGCGATGTTAGCGACTGTTTCCAGTCGCTAACATCTTGGCATGCCCACTTTGCATGTCATTAGTGATAAATATCACTCACATGCAAAGTGGGGCCCAAGATGGTCGCTATCTTCTACTAGCCGTCGCTAACTGGTGTTAGCAACAGCTAGGTAATACACATATAATTTTATCTCCGCGAAGCGGAGCGCTGTTACAGATATATATCTTGTTTTTGAACGTTAATTTCTCAAAATGCACTGAAGCACATATATTGAGACCTAGCAAAGGCACATCGGGCTACCAGTCCCTACAATTTTGCCAAGTTTCGTGCAAATCCATTCAGCTGTTCGATCCTACCGAGAGACAAGATGGCGGCCGCTACGGACTGTTTGGAATGTTTACAGACACCGGAGAGCCAATCAGCTTCGCTTCGCAAAGCTCCGTAACGCGAAAAGTACGCGAAGCGGTGCGCTGTTACAGATATATATCTTTTTTTGAACGTTAATTTCTCAAAATCCACTGGAGCACATATATTGAGATCTAGCAAAGGCACATCGGGCTACCAGTCCCTACAATTTTGCCAAGTTTCGTGCAAATCCATTCAGCTGTTCGATTATTATTATTTATTTATTTTTTGCCCCGCGGGGCCCTTTTAAAACCTCCACATCAAACCTAGGGGGTCAGCGAGGATCTACTATGCCCCCTTATAGTTATTTCCCCCTTTGTTTTGACCTCCTCTTGTCTCTCGATCCTACCGAGAGACAAGATGGCGGCCGCTACGGACTGTTTGGAATGTTGACAGACGCCGGAGAACCAATCAGCTTCGCTTCACAAAGCTCCGTTGCGCGAAAAGTCCGCGAACCAGAGCGCTGCCCGGTCCGCTGTTACAGATATATATCTTTTTTTAAACGTTAATTTCTCAAAATCCACTGGAGCACATATATTGAGACCTACAAAAGGCACATCGGGCTACCAGTCCCTACAATTTTGCCAAGTTTCATGCAAATCCATTCAGCCGTTCGGGCTAAAAGTGAGGCCAACCGCCCTATGGAAATTAACATGGGAAAAACGCGTTTTGGGACCCCCCTTTTTTCTCAGCCCCCCTTGACGAACCCCCCCAAAATTTTCAGGGGCTGCTCAGAAACAAAATGTGCCATTTTCCTGAAAATTTCAGCCAATTCCGTCCACAAACGCCAAAGTTATTAGACATAGAATTTTCAAAAAACCCATAGAGAAAAAATCCTAACTATATATACCTACTGGCGACCGCCAGTAGGTAATGTATATATATATATTCAGTCAGGCCTCACACCGGAAGATTCAAGTCGCTGTCTTGCGGGGCATAAAGGAGGATCCCTGATAGCCGCCAGCTGCCTCAAGTGCCCCGAAGTGCGAGGGCAAGTTTTGCAGCGTCGCAAGTGGCACCCAGGTATGTTGCTGCTTCTACGGGGCATCAGGATATGCAGCGGACATTTCCAGCCTCTGGTCCGGACACGGCGTCCTCCGGTGAGGTTTGGCAATTTCTATTGTTATTCCACGGCTGACACTTCATACACACAGCATAGGATATGTACTCTCGCAGTGGCTTAAGTTACACTGCCAGAGTCTGTGCCTGAACTGTGATGTTAGAGGATGTTGAAGCCTGGCCTGCAAAACCCCTTTCATAGCCGCACCCCAAACAAAGAGGCAGTTGAATGTGTGGGAGTGGCAAAGAAATAAGGGGACGAGTCTGGTTTTGCCACCAGTAAAGAATGCCTGAAGTAAGGTTGCCATGGCCAGTAAAGAATGCCTGAAGTAAGGTTGCCATGGCCAGTAAAGAATGCCTGAAGTAAGGTTGCCATGGCCACTATACACTTATGTGCAATGGGAACTTCAAAGGAAGTGTAGCAGTCACTGAGGCAAGTGAAATGGAGATGGATTATACCAAAGATCGTATTTTGATGATGTGGAAGGAAGAGGATTGTGTGGGTCGCAGAGTTCGTCCTGTGGCTTCGTTTTCTATAATGAATAGACTGGTGGATCTTATGGTGGATTCAGGCTCCATTTTTATCATTATTCCCAAATATATTATTTTTGGAGAAATGGAGTGAGGTAGCCCTGTACCCCAAATATATTAATCCCATGGGATATCTGGGTGAGCCCATAGACATTCTAGTATACTTTTCAGCTTCCATCGGGTTTCAATCAAGAGACATCTTGGGTAGTCTACGTTGCAGTACGTGGTTACCAAATATTGAGGTGGGTGCACCAGTTGGACTTGCACATACTAATAAATCCCAGGGCGCCCAATCAGGTGACCGCTCAGCCCTCCACAGGGCTTGGTCGCCCCCCGCACTGCTGCCGCTCCTGCCTACCTTTGCCGCCTCCTGCCTGCAGATTCCTTCGCTCGCTGCCCGCTGCTCCTGGGAATTTCCCGCTGCTCCTGGGAATTTCCCGCTGCCCGCTGCTTCTTGGAATTTCCCGCCGCTGCCTCCCTGCGGCCCCGCCCCCCTGTGATTCCATTCGCCGCCCCGCTCCCGCCACCCAGCTGCTCCTCCCTCCCGGCTCCTTACTTATGACGCCCCCAGAGCGACCATGCAGCGGATGCGCGCAGCGGGAGCGCCGAAGGTGCGCCAAAGGTAAGCCCGTCTGCGCCCATCCGCGCCTGGCCCATGCCCAGCGCCAGGACACCTGGCCCTCCCCGCCGAGGCAAGACGGCCCGACTGTCCTACGACGCCGCCACTCTCAACGCGCTCAATGCCGGCCGGACCCACGCCTGCTGCCGAGCCACCCCGAGACGCACCCACGGACCCTTCACCTGCTGCACCTGCAAGTTCACCTGCCTCCGAACCTGCCCCGCACCCGCCAAGACAAACACCAGCAGCAACCACCTCAAGTGCATCCTGATCAACACCCGCTCCGTCCACAGACACGCCGTGGAACTCTGGAACCTCCTCAACGCTACATCACCGGACGTCGCCTTCCTCACAGAAACCTGGATGAACGCCTCCTCTGCACCCGACATCGCCATCGCCATCCCGGACGGGTACAAGATCATCAGGAGGGACCGCATCAACCAGACCAGAGGTGGCATCGCCATCGTCCACAGGAACACCATTTGTATCACGACCGACGCCAACGACTCCTTCGCCGCAGCCGAACATCTCCACTTCCAGATTCACACCGACCCTAAGACGACCCTCAGAGGCACCCTCGTCTACAGACCCCCGGGACCACGCACACAATTCAGCGAAGACATCACAGACTTCATCAGCCCGCACGCCCTCCCCTCCACTGACTACATCCTCCTCGGGGACCTCAACTTCCACCTGGAGAACAACAAGGACCGCAACACCACCGCCCTGCTGGAAAACCTCGCCAACCCCGGACTCAAGCAACTGGTCAACACCCCCACCCACTACCCCGGCCACACGCTTGATCCCGTCTTCTCTTCCAGCAAGTACATCACCTTCAGCCACGCCACCGGACTCCACTGGACCGACCACAGCTGCGTCCACTTCAGCTTCAAAAGATCCACGACCCACCACCACCCGCAACAGGTACCTCACAGGAATTGGAGCAAGATCACCGCAGACCAGCTAACCACCTCCCTCAGCCAGAGCCCACCCGCCAACACAACGGACCCCCAACGAAGCAGCCCGCAACTTCACACAGTGGCTGACGGCCTGCGCCGACAACCTCGCGCCACTAAAGAACCCTCCCAGCAGACCCAGAAGCAAGAAGGCATCCTGGTTCACCGACGACCTCAAGGACTCCAAGAAGACCTGCCGCACCCTCGAGAAAGCCTGGCTCCTCGACCGGACCACCGACAACATGACCGCCCTCAAACACGCTACCCGCAAGCACCACCAGCTCATCCGCACCACCAAGAAGAAATCCCTGAAGGAACGACTGGACAACAACGCCCACGACAGCAAAGAGCTCTTCACTATCGTCAAGGAGTTCTCCAACCCCTGCACCGCCACCAACGACATCACTCCGTCACAAGACCTCTGCGACTCCCTCGCCTCGTTCTTCTACCGCAAGATCGCCGACATCCACAACAGCTTCGGCGCCCCACCCACGCACCCAACCGTCGAACCAACGCCCCCCACCGCCACCCTTTGCACCTGGACCACGGTGACCACCGAAGACACAGCCCGCACGAGGAACACCATCCACTCCGGATCACCGACCGACCCCTGCCCACACCACGTCTTCAAAAAGGCCGACTCCACCATCGCACCCCAACTCCGGAACATCGTCAACGCCTCCTTCAACACCGCCACCTTCCCGGAGAGCTGGAAGCACGCCGAGATCAGCGCCCTCCTGAAGAAACCTACAGCGGACCCCACCGATCTCAAAAACTTCCGCCCCATCTCGCTCCTCCCTTTTCCTGCTAAAGTCACCGAGAAGATCGTCAACAGACAGCTGACCGCCTTCCTCGTGACGAACGGATCCCTCGACCCCTCGCAGTCCGGCTTCTGAGCCAACCACAGCACCGAGACCGCCCTCATCGCAGCCACCGACGACATCCGGACCCCGCTCGACAAGGGGGAAACTGTGGCCCTCATCCTCCTGGACCTCTCTGCTGCGTTCGACACGGTCTGCCACCGCATCCTAGTCCAGCGCCTCAGCAACATCGGTATCCAAGAGAAGGCACTGGAGTGGATCATCTCGTTCCTCGCCGGAAGAACACAAAGAGTCCGCCTCCCCCCGTTTCGCTCCGAGGCCACCGAAGTCATCTGCGGCGTCCCGCAAGGATCTTCACTCAGCCCCACCCTCTTCAACATCTACATGAAACTTCTCGCAGCCATCGCACGCCAGCACAACCTCAACATCATCTCTTATGCCGACGACACCCAGCTGATCCTCTCCCTAACCAGAGATCCCGACAGCTCCAGAACCTACCTACATGAAGGGATGAAAGATATCGCCGAGTGGATGAAGGACAGCCGCCTGAAACTGAACTCGGACAAGACGGAAGTCCTCATCCTGGGATCTTCGCCCTCCGCCTGGGACGACTCCTGGTGGCCCCCAGCCTTGGGCACCGCACCCAAGCCAACCGACCACGCACGCAACCTGGGCTTCATCCTGGACCCCTCCCTCTCGATGACCAGACAAGTCAACGCCGTCTCCTCATCGTGCCTCAACACCCTGCGTATGCTTCGCAACATCTTCCGCTGGATCCTGACCGAGACCAGGAAGACTGTCACCCAGGCACTCGTCACCAGCCGACTGGACTACGTAAACGCCCTCTACGCCGGAACCACAGCCAAGCTACAGAAAAGACCCCAGCGCATCCAGAACGCCTTCGCCCGACTCATCCTGGATGTCCCCCGACGCAGCCACATCTCCAGCCACCTGAGGAACCTGCACTGGCTCCCCGTCGACAAGAGGATCACGTTCCGGCTCCTCACCCACGCACACAAGTCTCTCCACGACCTGGGCCCCAAGTACCTCAACGACCGCCTGACCTTCTACACGCCCACCCGCCAGCTACGGTCCGCCAGCCTCGCCCTCGCAGCCGTACCACGCATCCGAAGAGCCACCGCCGGAGGAAGATCCTTCTCTTACCTGGCTGCCAAGACTTGGAACTCCCTCCCCATCCACCTTCGGCTGACCCAGGACCATCTCGCCTTCAGGAAACAACTCAAGACCTGGCTGTTCGAGCAGTAGCATACCCATCCCCCAAGCGCCTTGAGACCCTCCCGGGTAAGTAGTGCGCTATACAAATGGCATGATTGATTGATTGATTGAGGTAATGGTGGTGGAGGAAACTAATAATAACAACATTTTGGAGGAAGCCAGTTAGGGAAGAGTTTGGTCAGTTGAAAGGGTACGTCCATGAGATCGAACAAAGAAATATGGCCATACTGGATAAGCATAAGGTGAGGAGGGTACCTGTCGCCATTAGAGGGGAGGTGAAACAAATGCTTGATGTCAAGTTGCGTGATGGAATAATTGAGTCTGTAGAGGCATCAAGTTGGGTGTCTCCAGAGGTCATCACAGAGAAATCTGATGTTTACGCTTTTGCTTGGACTTAAGGAGTGTGAACCATGAGATTATTATTGACAATTTTCCGTTACCCAATATAAATGAAATGTTGTTATTGTTGAATGGAGGAAGATTTTTCACGAAATTGGGTCTGAAAAATGCATACCATCAGATTTGCCTGCATGAGAGGTCAAACTATCAGATGACCTTTATTACAATGGAAGGTACTTTTCAATTCACCAGAATGTTGTTGGCGTCTCATCAGAGGCCAGTGTTTTTCAATGCATGATGGCAGAAGTATTCAAAGGATTAAATAATGTGATCTTCTTTCAAGACAACATTCTACTTTTCGGTAAAACAGAGGAGGAACATTATTTGATACTCCAACAAGTGTTAAAGTGTTTGGTAGATGCTGGACTCACACTAAGGAGAATAAATGTAATTTCTGGTACTTGAAATCGAGTACTTAGGGCACACCATAACATTCAAAGATGCGCTAGCAAAGAAAAACTTCCTTGAAGCTATTCAAAAAGTTCTCAGTCCAGGCTGCAAAGATCACTTGAGGTCCTTGATGTGCCTTGTGGAATACTATTCCAAATTTGTTAAAAGTTTTGCTGAAAATACAGAATGTTTGCGTTGTTTGTTGAGGAAGGGGTATTGTTTTCAGTGGTGAGAAGAGCAACAGAAGGGCTTTGAGAACATTAAGAAGGATATTTGCACTGCTGGTATTTTGGTGCTGTTTGATACAAAAAGGAGATTTATTTTGACTGTAGATGCCAGTGCCACTGAAGTCAGTGCTGTGTTGTCACAAGAATATGATATAGGGGAGACGACTTTAGCGTTTGCGTCCCGTTCCTTAACTGAAACAGAACGTCACTAATCCACAATAGAGCAAGTAGCATAGGTGGCAGCTAGGTCAGTGTAGTATTTCCGCATATATCAGTGGGGATTGGGGGTTGTGCTTCGCATGGATCACAAGCCACTTGTCAAGAGTTTTACTCCCGGATGGCGCAGGAAAGAGTTCAGCAAGACTAACAAGGTTAGTGGCCAGGTTACAGGAATACAAATATAAAAGTGAACATATTCCTGGATGGAACAATATTCAAGCCTATTGCTCATCACACCTGTCCATGGATTGGAAAGAGGTGGATAGGGAGGCAGTGATTTCCAGGGAACTTGAAGGCGCAGTGGCTTTGTAATCCAAAGTTGGTGATTCCAGTAGTGTTACTATGTTTAGCAAAGGAGGAGTGGAATAGAGAGATGGAAATCGATGAGGTGTTGTAATGTGTTAAGATGCTTATTGTTAAGGGGCATAGGTGTGAAAGTACAGTGGCTGTGGGAGTGAGACCATATGCTGAGACCATATGTAAACTTTTTGGATGAGCTTTCGTTGTGTGATCATGAGCTCATTTTGAGAAATGACAAGTTGGTGCCACTACAAGGTTTGAGGGAGAAAATTAGTTCTCCTACTCATGAGGGTCACCTTGGTCAAACTGTCACTAAGAAAAGGTTACAGGAATTGTTATGGAGGCCTGGCATGAATGAGGACGTGGTAAGTTGGGTTGTGAGGTGTTTGATTTGTAAGAACAGTGAGAAGAGACTGAGAACAGGTGTAATATTGGAACAAGGACACTTTGAGGATCCAGGTAAACCTTGGTTCACTGAGTGCATGGACTTTATTGGTCCCATGAACGAGTTAAAGGCAGAGTTTGGATTTGTGCTGGTGATAATGAACGTTTTCTCCATGTGGTTAGTGGTCAGATTTATGAGGGAGGTGACCACCAGAAACACTATTGCCGTCTTGGAAAAAGTGTTTCAAGAGGAATGGTTTCCCAGAATACTTGTCACTGACAATGGTACTCAGCTCATTTCAGTTGATATGATGGTTGTTTTGAGTGGTTGTGGAATAAAACACAGGCACACCTCTCTGTATAACCCACAAGGAAATGGGCTTGTGGAGAGGGCCAATAGATTAGTGAAACGTACCGTCTTGATGGGCCTTCAGGGCGGAAAGGAGATAGAAAGAGTGTTTGATGAAGTAGTGTGGGCTCATCGCACCACTGAGCATGGTGTGTGCGGTGTATCCCCTTTGAGTATATGAGGGGAAGATAGCCAGGATTCAAATGCACCCTGGTTTGTTCTCGTTGCGTATTAAGATGGTGGACAGTGGCAAGGATGAATTGCTGCTTTAATGCAGTGTATTGGATGTTGGAGATTTGGTTAAGATGGTCGTGTGGGGGTTGAACTCTCTAAATTCTTGGGACGTTTTAAAGTAAAATCAGTGCACAAGTGTCATATAGTTCTGGAGAATGGTGATAGGTGGACAAAGGGGGGGTTGCCCTGTTTCAGAAAGGGGGGGTATGGCTTGTTCAAAGTGGGCACCACGAAAGGCATTAGCGGTTACATGTTGATGGATGACGGTGATTTGTCGGGCAGTGAGAGAGCGAGAGGTGGCACCGATGCTAGGAGTGAGGTAAGGGATTGGGGCGTGAGGAGTTTGAGAACCCGCAGACATCCTTGGTATTTAAAAGACTGTGTTGAGTAGTTTTCTGCTCCTTTTATCATTGCATTGTTTTATGATTATTCATTGGTGGTTGCTTCCTCTTTTTATTTCTTTCCTTGGGGTGTCATACTGCCGAGTTTAGTTTCCTTTCTCGCTTATTGTTTGCCCAGTTTCCTTGTTTGTAATATAATCTTTTTTTTGTAAGGGGGAAGATGTGTGGTGATCCTCTTCCCACGGGCTGGCTCATGCTCCAGCATAATTTGTGTTTACAAGTGTCGGGTTGCGTGGATTCCATGAAAGACAGTTGGATGTTGGCTAGCTGGAGGGAAGTCACGCAACCGACAGGCCTACAATAAAATTTGTTTTTTTTGGGCATCTCATGTTTGTAGACTTACTCACCACAATAAGCACCACCTTTTTAGGTTTCGACTATTCTATCCCGCAGGGATAAATAGACGAAAGTATAGTAGTTGAAACAAACTCTTTGACCAAGTGGATTCCAAGCGCATTCCTCCCAATGCATGTGATCTATTGAAGCGTGATGCTTCGCCACCGCGTGCTTGACCTCACTCACACCAGCCTGACTTCATGGGAATGCACTCTCAAGCTGCTCCCCCGCCGCTCCCCATATGCTCGTTCCCTCCCACTCGCTCGCTCGCTCCCCTGCTCCCCCGCCCCTCACGCCTTGCACCATACTTCATAGGAATGCGCTCCCAAGCTGCTCCCCCGCCGCTCGCCATATGCTCTCCCTGCCTCCTTCGCCCCCCTCCTCTGCATGTCGCTACCTCCTTCTCTCTCGTTCTCTCAATCCTTCTCTCTCTCTCCCTCTTCTCTCGCCACACTCCCTCAGTATTTACATTACAAGGGTGCCCCCCCGGGTGTGTGTCCCTCTCCATGACTCCTTGTTTATTTTACTTCACGCACCCAGACACGTATTCTTTAGTCTTATTTTCATTCTTTCCTTTCCAGCTTACTCTCCCCGTCTTCGTTTGTTTCCTCCGCCCCTCAATCAACTCTCTCGAGCTCTGAAGCGGATACTCCCCCGTCACCCTCATCCTCCTCTGCCCATCTTCACATTACTTTTAAATTCCATGTCCCCTCTCTCTAGCTCACTCTCATCTCTTCTATGGTGCAACCACCTCCTTCCTATCTTTGTCATAATTGGGTTGCCCCATTGAGCCAACGTTCTTGATTGCGTTTTAAAATGAAAAAAAAACAGATACGGTATATTTTCCTTGCTTGGCTACATTCTTGGCTCACAACTCGTGACCAAGTCGTGTTGGACCCTGAACGGCGGGGTTGGCTAAACAAGAGAGGCTTGCGTTACACACTGAAGAGTGAAGAAAGACTTGGCACCCACATCCCCTCTGGTGAATCCAGAGCCAGGTGTAACTTGCTTAGCCAGTCGCAGTGCCTTGAAGAGGTAAACTCTATAAAACTCTATAAAAAAAAAGTTTCCTCTAAAATAAAAGACGAAGTGCAAGCTACCGTATCTGAAAGCTAAGAAGACTATATTTGAGCTAAAACGCAGTACAACCAGCGTTCCTAAACCAGTCATCTTGAATTTCCCTACTGTTCCCCGATAGCAGGAAGGGACGCATCTCCTAAATTTTGTCTCCTCATTCTATGGTTGGCAGTCACATTTCACGACAGAAACTACGGTAGCGTTTCACTGGCACCATATTAAGCATGGGCGGATTTTGCGGATTCACAATCCGCAAATTTGCGGATTTGCGAATTTGCGGATTGCGAAAATCCGCAAAATCCGCGAATTCTTGCGATTTTTGCAGATTTTTTGGGGGTTTTGTGTTCGCACGGGTTTCTGCAAGTTCGCGAGGGTTTTGTACAATTTCGCAAATTGCGAACTTACTTGTCGGGTCGCCAGTTTTGCGAACTTGTTGTTTCTACGTGCCCAGCCTGTTTGCAAGGCTTTCTTCATCACTGCCACCCTCTGTCACCACTAGCACTCTCTTTGTTCACCCATGCCACCCTCTGGCTCACCCATGTCACCCTCTGTGTCATCACAGCACCCTCTGGTTCACCAGTGTACATTATTGGGGCAAAGCAAAGCACTGCCATCCTCTGTCAACACTGGCACTCTGGTACACCCATGCCACCCTCTGGCTGGCACACCCATGCCACCCTCGGTGTCATCACAGCACCCTCTGATTGACCAGTGAGTGTACATTATTGTGGCAAAGCAAAGCACACCTGCTAAGTGCTTTAAGTTTTGCAAACAACAACACCTGCCCTGCCCCAACTGACATTAATGAAGGCTGGCACCTGCTTGTCTGCTCCCTTTCCTTTTTGTTGCAATGTAAATTTTTTTTAACAGGATGCAATGGCATACTTTTAACTATTCTGTGACTGTCAGAGCAGGGTCACACAATAGTTGCAAGTAGGCCACCGGATTCTGGAGGGCCCCTTCAGGAAGCACTACAGGGAAATGGTTACAAATGATGAGCTCGAACTTTTGCACCTGCTCGTTGGTTTTGCTTTTGCAAAACTCGTTTTTCGGTA
Source organism: Lissotriton helveticus (assembly GCF_964261635.1). Classification (NCBI taxonomy): domain Eukaryota; kingdom Metazoa; phylum Chordata; class Amphibia; order Caudata; family Salamandridae; genus Lissotriton; species Lissotriton helveticus. The sequence continues at coordinate 1,715,018,185 of NC_136069.1, forward strand.
ATTTCGCCCTATTCGCGAGGCGCGGCGTCGTGCGAAATCGACCGTGGAAGCCGCGAACAAATGCGAGTTACCCCAAGGTTGAGTACGGGCGCTGCCATTTTGCTTGCGTGACGTATTTCCGTTTCCGCCCGCTATGTGTAATCTCGCGGAATGAGCGCCTAGCGAATGCAAGTTCGCACGAGTTCGCGAGAGAAATCGCGTGCGAACTTACTTACGCGCACGTGATCAGGCCGCCATCTTGTTTTTCATTCATTCCTATGTGTCTGGGCATGGTGTTTCTATCCTCTTTATATCTCTGCCATCCTTTGCTTGTTTTAATATTTTTTTGATCTATTTAACTTATTTTCTATCCCTCTAGTTTTCTAGGTCTATATTTTTGTGTTTTAGGCTACTTTTGTTTACTTTTCAACTACTTTTTTAAACTTTTATTTTCTTCTTCCCTAATCTTATTCTTTTTCATTTTGTCTCCTTGCTGCTAACACCTGCCCAGACCATGGTGAAGACAGCTGTGAAGCTGCCCAAGACGGCCCCCGCAGCCCGTGCCCGGCTCCCGTGTGGCCGTTTGAGGGCGGAAATGTTGGTGCCCAGGGAGATCTTCAGCCCTGAGGAGGTGGGCGCACTCGTTTTCTATGTACAGCGCCGCCTCCCCAGGACCATCACGGCAGGCGGCAGGATTGCTGGTGGCTACACCAACCGCCAGGAGCGACGGAAGCGGTGGGAGCACGTGTGCCGGGCCCTGTTTGACATCTCGGGGGTCCAGCGCACCTACAACCAGGTGACCCACCGCTGGACCGATATCCTGGACCGGGAGCGCGACCTGCTCGACCTGCTGGGAGTGGAGGTCCCTGGGCTTGGTGAGTAGTGGTAGCAATTTTTTCATCACTCTTCTGTGCATTTCAGGTGCACTGCTCACCTTCTCTGTGGCGGTGCCACTGCTTATTTGTTTTCTATTTTGTGTTCATTTAATTGGGCTGAGTAATGTATGAGTGTACTTTACAGAACTGCGTAATGCTAGACACAAAGGGGCAGATTTACAAGCCCCTTGCGCCACGTTTACGCTGCCTTACGTGGCGCATCCCTGCGAGTCATTTGCAACGTGATGCATCTAAGGAGATGCGCCACGTTAAGGCCTGTGCCTGCGCCACAATGGGTGCGTTCCCACGCAGGGGGGTGGGGTGGGTGGGTGGCAGTCAGGCAGCTGTGCGCCTCGCAAAAGTGCCTGCGTGAAATCTACAAGATTTAACGCAGGCACTTCCGCGACGCTGCTACGTCAATTCTTTATGCCTGCTTGCTTGAAGCAGGCGTAAGGACTGATGCGGTATGTTGAGTATTGGGCAGCCCTGAGCATTGCTAGAGTTGCATCGCGCCTGCGACGCGACTCTAGAGATGCGCCCCTCTTTCGTCACGAGATGCGTCACGCATCTGCCTACCCTTGCGCCAGGGTGTGCCGCATTGTAATTGCGGCGCATCAGCCGTGACGCAAGGTTAGTTTTGCGTTACGCATTTATTCTGGTGCACCTCTGAGTAGAGGCTCAGGTGCAGTTCTTCCTTTGTAGCCCTCTTTTTGGCTGAAATAGTTGGTTCTTGTTCTTTCTAAATGTTTGATTTGGTTGACAAGGACATCGACAAGCAGCAATCATCAATGTTTTCTGTTCTTTTTTTCATGTTGTACGTCAGGTCCGCCCAGGGGCAAGCGGATGGAAAAGGAGGATGCTGTGGCTCCAAAGGAGGAGGATGCAGGCCAGGGCGGCGAGTGCTCCTTTGCTGGCCCCAGTAAGTTTTCATTTAAATATAGAGGACCTATTGTTGTCCAAGCGTTCCTAATTTAATTTTTTCGAAATAGTGTTTAGATAGGAGCAAAATCCATAATACTACTGTTGCAGGGACAATTCTCCACAAACCGAACTATGGAGACCAAAGACCAGAGTAATAATATTTCAGAGTGGCGTGTTTGGCACACTGTATAAACCTGGTAGTGTCAGCGGCACGGACTCCTCCTTGCAAAAATTGCAAAACCTTTCGCTCATTCACTCGAGTCTGGAGGACCAAAAACCACAGAGTCTATTCAAGTTTAAAAGCTTTATTAAAAGTAAAAGTAAACACATATATTAAAATAAAGTTAGCTGGAAATGGAAAAGTGCTTGGTGCTGAGTTGATGAGTAATGGAACACATTTCTTGTGGTCGAGCCGAGCTTTCACCTGGTTTGAAGTTGATGTTGCTCTTGTCCTTAGAAGTCCAGCTTCTGTCTGTTCAGAGAAAAATGGTGTGTGTTAAAATTAAGCAAGCATTCATCAATTGTGACAAAAAAGTGCAGCAAGACAACAGCCTTCCCTGGAAGGAGGGACATTTTTACTTTAGACTAGAGTAGACAGTCAATTACTTTTTCTGTTGTTTTCACATTTCTTCATTCCTAGACCAAATACTAGTGAGTGGTGTAATCTAACATTCTTAAATCTACTTTGTAGGTGGAACATCTGGTGGCGGGGCCAGCTCGGATGTGGTGGTGGTGATAGACTCCGAGGACAGCTCTGGGGAGGAGGCGGCGCAAGCACAGACTGTGAGGAAGCAGACAGTGGTGGTGGCGGGTACAGGTAAGCTGGATCATGGTACTATCTGACTCTTAGATAGCATATGATGTGTATCTACAGAGAGTAGACGGTCACTGGATGAACTACGAACATACTATGAAATGTTTCCGGGGGGGGGGCAACATCATCACCATCTCCTGAGTCCTACTCCTGACATGATTGAGCACAAGTATTAAATACATTTTTTTTAAATCTAACACGACATAGAGCTTAAATAAACAAAGAACCCCATAGGGAGAAGAGAAAAATCTTGTGCAGCACCACAGCAGACGACCTGGCAACTAAATTAAAACAGAGGGAAAAACAAAAAATGCCAGAAAAAAAAATTCAATCTAAATCAGGAGGATGTGGTTATAGAGCATGGGTCCTCACAAACTTTCTCTCTGGGCCAAATTGATAGTGTGGTTTGTGGCCAAGGGCCGCACCGAAGGGGGCAGGGTCAGTGGGGGAGGGGGTGGATCTAGAGCAACAAAAAAAACTATGACCATGAAATTGAACTCATGCCCCTGCAGCGGATGCCTTCGTCCACTGAGCCACCAGACCTGGCATACACATTACACACATCTTTCTTTCTCTCTCCCCCTCCCTCTCTCTCTGTCTCCCTCCCTCATCCTCCCTCTGTCACCCTCTGGCTCCCTCCCTCTCTCTCTCTCTCCTTCTGTCTTTCTCTCTCTCTGTCTCTGCCTCTATCTGTCTGTCGGTCCCAGCCTGCTGTAATTACCATATTTTAATTTGTCACTGGTCCAGCACTGGATGGACCTGCCCTCTCTTGCCCCTCCTTGCGGACACCCATGATACGGGCCTGAATAGTTTCTTTTGTACTGCGCTGGCTAGTTGTACTGTGACACAACTTCCTGCTGAATCATTTTGTGTTAATCATATTCTTAAAAAGCATTGGTTACAGATTATGTCTTTCTTTCTTCATATAGTTGGTCATACTAAAACAACAAAACCAACAAGGAGTATGCAGGCTGTACTGGCCCGGCAACGGAGGCTGGATGCAACAGTTGCCCAATATCGGCGGCAGGTGGAACTGGAGGGGGACGACACGCAGTCCAATACATCGAATGTGACATCTGCATCCTCCTCCGTGACCCCACGTTCTGCCGGTCAGCGCAGTGCTCCGGCGAAACGGAGCCGTGCTGGCAGACACCACCGCCGAGCAGCAAAGGCTGCACCTCACAGTACTGTAAAGGCTCGCTTGCGCCGTGCAATCCGCAGAGTGTCGGACCTGGAGGCGGAGGTCCGGAAATGGAAAGAATATCAGAATTTGTTGGAGGGCCTCCGCTTAGATCACGCCACCCTCCGGGAGCAGTATGATGCCCTGGCCCTAAGGCATGATGCCCTGGAGGCCAAAGTCAACACCATGCATCCCTAGAGTGTCCCTTGCCCCTTTTTTAGAGACTTTTGGGGGGTGGGAATTGGGAGTTGGGTTTTTTGGGGACTTTTGAGGGACTATTTATTTGTTGGGGTTAGGGAGGGTCTTGCGGGAGATTATTTTGTTAGGGATATAAAAATGTACTTTTTCAAACTTTATCTGAGCATACCTGTTTTTTACTACTTTTGAGCCTGGTGGGTGGTGGTTTTGCAGTAAGTTCGTTTTACTGAACACTGTCATCGTGTTGGTTCACGTGTAATTGGCCAAATGTTTTCCAAAGTAAATGCCTGTCACAGAGTTTGTTAATTGAAGAGTCCTAGGACTTTACTACTAGTACCACTGTCACTCTCTCGCCTCTCCTAATACTCCATTATACTACCTCCCATCCAAACGCTTATCTTACCTGTAATTTGTGTTTGAGGGCTAACTCCACCTGGAATTCACAGTGTCCTAAAGCGTTCTGCAGCAGGGCCCCAACTGGAGTTTCCCGTCGTGGATTTTCTGCAAAACAAAAGCAATCAACATTAGAAATGTGGCAGCGGTGCTCACAGACCCCAAAATCCTAGAAGCCCCACAGACAGCACCCCTAAGACAGGCAAGCGAGCAATAATAACGCCTAAACGTTCACGTGTAATAGGCCAAATGTTTTCCAAAGTAAATGCCTAACCAATTTCATCCCTTAATAGACCTTGCCAGCAATGGCCCAGCCAAGACCCGTAAACCCAAACGCAAAAAAGTCACACTTAGCAAAATTTATTTAAATGAGGACTCACTACTTCCAGACAGTCCCTCTTTAGGGGACTCGTCAACGTAAGTTTCTTCATTGTGCAGAATCCAGGCATCAGCATTACGGGAAATGGATAGGGTGAGTCTGGAGGAGGAGGATAGACGACCAGGACTGAGTTCTTGTCAACTAACTGTTGTGAACCTGAGGAATGCTGCGGCATCAAAATCAAGACAGTTCTGCTGATGGGCTTGTTGTTTGATTGGGTGATTACAGTTTTGTTGTGAATGTGATGAAGCACTTGCTAAAAAAAGAAAGACAGACACACAGGAATAAAAGTGAATAAGGACTAAAATTAAAGTTATTGAATCATTGACTCATTTTCAGAACTCGCTGTCAGGGAAGCAGAGCTCGTCCTCAAACTCTGCAAATTGAGTCGGTAGTACTTCTGGTAACTGAGGAGAACTTTCCTCAGGTAGGTCGGTGTCCTCTTCTTCCTGCGTGCATTCTCGTACTTTGTAATCTGGTGGTATGAAGTGCTGGTTCATCTTTATCATGGTGAGCCGCTCCACATTTGCGGGCAAGAGGTGGGACCTTTTGCAAGTCACAATGCCACCAGCAGAACTAAAAACACGTTCTGAAGACACGCTTGCGAGTGGGCAAGACAAGTAATTGATAGCCAGGTTGGTGAGCTCTCGCCATATGTTTCTTTTCCCATGCCAATACGCCAATGGGTCCTCAGTAATATTGACCGCTGTTGAGTCATCCAGATAGGCCTGCACCATTGAAAGAATGTCCTCCCGGATTCCTGTACTTTGCACTTCTGTGTCCTTTCTGGGACAAGGAAACCCTAGCTCACTTAGCCAATCCGCTTCAGACATATCGCCTGGGCCTGGTGCAGATGATACGGTTGCTGGTGTGGTTAACGGCTCAGAGGAAAAGTCACTCACTTCTGCCACAGGCACAGATGCAGAAGTGTTTTTTTGGGACGCCTGATGGCCTGCTGATTCACTAGTAGTACTGTCTTCTCCTACAGTTTCCTTCCGCTCTCTTTCAAAACGAATGGCTGACTGAGCTAGCCAACCTTTGTACTCTGTAACATCTGATGTTTCAAAAGGAATTATTACTTTGCCAAACAATGGCTTTTTGTAACGTGGATCCAGAATAGTAGCACAAATGTAGTGCTGTTGTTTCTTGATATTTACAAGCCATTTATTGCTAACTAGGCGTTGTAATAATCTCTGCGCCAACTCATATGCTTCATTCTTTCCAGCATCTTTTAATTCTGAAGACACCACCTTGACTTGGTGCTCGAGCTTCAGCAACAATGGGATAGCTTTGCTCAAAGAACAGTCCTCCCTGCTGACGTCACGCGTGAAGACCTCAAAAGGACGAAGCATGTCTGTCAGGCTTTTAACTAGCTGCCATTGCTCCACCGCTAGCATCATTTCTGTCGTATCACCACCCAGGTTGTAGAAATACTCATTGACTACTGGAAACAGCTCATGCAGACGCTCAAGCATGTAGAAGGTTGAGTTCCAACGTGTTGCCAACTCCTGGATAAGTGCTTTCACTGGCATTCTACGTACATTTTGGTGGCGCCTCAGCTCCTTCCGGGCCTTAAAAGAATGGTTGAAATGTGTGCATATTCTTCTGCAGATGGTCAGTATTTTGTCGGCTGCAAGTTCTTTTTTCAAGAACTTTTGCACGACAAGGTTCATACAGTGCGCCAAACACGGCACTCTGAAATAGTAACCGTTCTCCATGGCCTTAACTACATTGCTGCCATTATCAGTAGAAACATAACCAACCTTGCAATTTCTTGGGGGCAGCCATTGCGAGACCTTTTTGTTAAAGTCATCCAAAATGTTGGCTGCAGTATGACTTTTCTCCATGCCAAACATGGCTAATGTTGCATGTTTACGAGCACCCTTAAAAATCTCGACCAAGTCACCACCTGCATTTATCTGTTTTGCAACCCCTGAAAAAGAGACCCAGTGTGCAGTGATGCACATGTAATCAAGGGCTTGACAACTGGTCCACATGTCTGTTGTCAGGTGTATAGTGTGAACAGCACTCTTCTGCAAAGCTGCCCCAACCAACTCAAGCACCTCTTTATGTAGTGCTGGAACAGCAACCCTGGCAAAATAGAACCGGCTAGGAACCTTCCATTTTGGGGCCAGTGTTGCGACGAGTTCAAGAAAACCCACACCTTCGACAAACGAAAAAGGGAGAAGGTCCACCGCTAGCATTTTAGCCAGCTTAGTGTTATACAGGCGTACAATTGGGTGGTTGCGTTGAAATTGCGCATCTGAGGATAACATGTTTTTAATGGTGCGCTGGACAAATTTACTGGATAATGCTGATGCCTTCTTCGACCCACTTCTGCTCTGTGTTTACATTTTCCGCATTGGTGTGTCTCCCAGACTCTCAGTGTGCCTCCTATGTGTTCCGGAGGGTGTGGTGCTGCCAAGGGTACTGGGTGCAACCGGACAAATGTCTGACGCTTCTTCTACCTCCCCGTCATCTTCAGATGAAACACCTAGTACGGGTATATTTTGGCCACTTGCCCTTTGGGATTGCTTTCCCTTGATGTTTGCTAGGTGCGCAAACCGTTCAACAGCGTGCCTTCTTTTAAGATGACCTATCTGGCCTCCGGTTCCATAGTTGGTACCAGTCTTACCACGGCTAACTCTAGTCTTACAAATGCAACAAACGGCTATGTTATCATACTGTGCATGGACACTAAAAAAGTTCCAAACTGGGGACTGGAAACTTCTGGTTTTGCCGCACGAGATGATACTGCCAATGCCAGATGAAGCAGTGGTGGATGAGCCTTGCAGACATCTACTGGGTTGTGCAATTATTGCAGCAACCCTACTTGAGGGAGTCGAGCTGGATGGAGTCCCCCTCTGGGGAGAAAATATGGGAGCTGTAGGTTTTGTTGAACTTGTTGTACTACTTGACTGCGTTGGTGGTGCTACCAGTGCCACGTCGCAGGGTCACGCTCAGCATGACGTCGGGATATGGTATAAATGTCTGTCTGCTGCATGGCCGGTGTGGCTGGAATGACGTGTGTGATGACTAGGTCATTGCTGTCATCCTGTTCAACAACATCAGAATGCACCACTTCATCAAGTCCGACGTTCGAATCCATAAGTATGAGCTTACGGGGCCCTTCCTTTTAACATTTGATACTTTTCGCAGCTCATGGTGTGCCTCCCTCTCAGACGTCGGAGATGGGTGCCAATCTAGATCCAGATCATCATCTGTTGAAACGATGCTTGAAGAGGAACTTCTACACACACTCCTTGATCTTTTCCTTGGTGGGGAGCTGGGAGAAAATGAATCATCAGGAGGAGTGCCTTCGTCTTCCTGACATGATACCCCGGCTCCAAAGTCAATTTCCTCCTGTGCCCCTACTTCTGGAAGAACAACCATTGTGGGCACTTGCACCGCTCCATGCGCCGCTACATGGGCCTCTTCACTGACCTCTAATTGCAACTCTTCATGGACCTCTCCTTCTCGGCCTTCTCCTTCTCGGCCTTCTCCTTCTCGGCCAGCTCCTTCTCGGCCAGCTCCTTCTCGGCCTTCTCCTTCTCGGCCTTCTCCTTCTCGGCCAGCTCCTTCTCGGCCAGCTCCTTCTCGGCCAGCTCCTTGCGCATGTACTTGTGCTTGTACTAGTAGCCCATGCAGTTGTTGTTGCGGCTTTGGTTGTTGAATAGTACTTGTGAGATGAGTTACAGCCTGTGTTGATGGTGTGCTGCTACTTTCTTGCGATGAGCCAACATCACTGGTCGTTGGTGATTGAACCACTAAACAGGCTACCTGTGCAGCACTCATGGTGGGCCTTTGTTTTTTTTGTTGTTGTTGCCCAAAAAATGTATTGGTTGAGCCACCAGTCTCCTTGGTAAGTGGTGCCACTTGCTTCTTCTTCTCCTTAGTAGAGACATCTTTCTTGCAAGAGGACCTACGGGCACCTCTTTTTGGAGCCATCTTCTTCAGATGTCGGAACAACAGGCCGCAGCAGGACTTCTTCCTGGCACTGATGCTCAACGATGATGCGGAGTTATTGACTTTGTGCACCTAAAAGCAAACGAAGACAGAGGAACATCAGTAAATATATGTTGCATATGTAGGGCTTCAATAAATAGTTTGCAAGTAGGCATTTATGAATACACACGTGCACACCACATAATATGGAAATTTCAAAATTAAGAATTGCTAAATTTTTGGGAAACAGGAATTTAACATTGATCCAAGAGAGCACACACAGAGAGGGTTGTACTTTCATGTACCCCTGACTCCGCCTGGGCACAATGGGTGAAAGCAAGGCAAAATGGGTGCAGGCCTATGGCACAAAGCTCACTGCCTGCCTTCAAAATGGCCGCTTGACCCCCATCCACATGGCCAGGACCATGCCTCAAAATTGCCCCCACCAACATAGCCAGCCCCCAACCCCTACTCCAAAAAGTTCAAAAACACAACACCAATCAAATCACCACAATCCAATGCCATCCATCAAGTTTCAGAAGGTTTAGGCTGCCTGCTGGTGGTTTTCTGGTGCAGAATTGCAATTTTTGCAATTTTGCGAGTGCGAGATTGTTGCTTCACGACGCGAACGTGGCGAAAAACCAGCAAAATCCGCGAACAGACCGATTCTGGGCCCCCTGGGCATGATAAAATCACAGCACACTGGGTGCAGGCCTATGGCACAAAGCACACAAACTGGCTTAAAAATGGCCCCTAGACCCCCACCCACACGGGACCAGGCAATAAAATGGCCCCACCCACATAGCAAGCCCCCAACACCACCCCAAAAAGTCGTAAAACAACACACAAAAATCACAACAATCCAATGCCATCCATGCCCTGGCCAGAATAATGTTAAAATTAAAGAAAACAGTTGTATCATGCATGCACCCATAACTAAGCCTGGTAGTTTTCAATTCATGTGCAGAATTGTAATTTTTACAATTTCGCGAGTGCGAGATTGTTGCTGCGCGGGACGCGAGCAGTGCGAACACAGGCATTTTTTTTTTTTTAAATCCGATATTCGGGTAATCCGCGGGAGTTCAAGGGCCCCCTGGGCATAATGAAAGCAATCAGAGCAGACTGGGTGGGCCTAGGGCACAAAGCACACTGCCTGACTTTAAAATGGCCGATTGACCCCATCCACATGGCCAGGACCTGCAGGACCATGCCTCAAAATGGCCTCCCACCAACATAGCCAGCCCCCAAACCCACCCCAAAAAGTCGAAAAACACACACAAAAATCACCACAAACAAACAACATCAACTTATCAACTTACTTGTGAAATCAAATTTCGAATCAAAAAGTAATCCAAAAGGCCTCAAAGCCAAATCTCCAGCAGCATCCACAAAAAGTAATCCTTCCCAGTCAAGATCGAATTCAAAGTGGCCAGGAAATGGACTAAGCAATGGGAGGAGCTTGCTGGACAGGAACAGGAAGTTGGAGACTGGGGCACTTCCTTCACCCCACCCCTATGGGAGGAGCTTGCTGGACAGGAACAGGAAGTTGGAGACTGGGTCACTTCCTTCACCCCTCCCCAATTGTAATTTTTGTAATTTCGCAAGTGCGAGATTGTTGCTGCCCGCGCCGCGGACCGCGAGCAGTGCGAACACAAGCAAAAAATCCGCAGCGCGCGGATTTGCGTATTTTTGCCGCATCCGCGAGAGTTCGCGGATTTACCGAAAATCCGAAAAATCCGCGAGCGGAACGGATTTTAAGCCCATGCTTACACCATATGTAACTGAAATGTTCGAGTCATTCATTCATAGGGGTGTTCTGCAGCATGTGTGCCCATCAGAGAGTGTGCTTGCTCATAAAATCAGTGCATTCGCCCAATCAGCACAGCACAAGCGGCCCACTCTTCATGCTGTCAAACTGTGCCTAGGCTCCCTTAACGCACAGGGGGCACAGACAGCCCACGCACTCTCAAACACTGCATGCATTCATAGCAAACAGTGCGTGCACTCAAACCCCAAATAATGCATGATCCACTAACAAAGTGCATGCCTGCACACTATTAAAACAAGCATTTGCAATGCAATAGGTCTCGCATTTGCGAGAGTTGGAGCTATTGGCATTGTAAATGATGATGCCTTTTATTCATGTATTTTTAAAACCTGCAATCGGTGCATAACACGCGCTTTGAACGTATAGTCCTTGCTTACGAGAAGCAAGGCTGGCAGTAAAAGACAACCGCCAGCCTTGCTTCTGATAAGCATAGACTATAAGTACAAAGTGCTTGTTTACGCACAGCTTGAAAGTTTTCAAGCACATAATTAAAAGGCACTGTCATTTACAATGCCAAAAGCTCAAACTTTTGCAAATGCGAGACCTAGTGCATTACAAATGCTTGTTTTTAAAGTAAAGATAAGTTGTGATGAAATACGAACAGGCCGTGCAGTGTGTTATAAAGAGGGTGAATTAAAGATTTCTAATAGAGCGAAAGGTAATCGTACCTAACAGTTAATATTTATTTTTATTTAGTTGGCACTTTTGAACTGGAAGTAACTGGACACCGGCTTAAATTAAGCCCCCTGCAGGGGCCTTCCTTATGTCCGTGTGTAAAGGGATTCGCTACAGCTTTGAGTAGTACACTGAGAAACACACTGATATGAGTTGTGACGGGTGGTGGGAGACAGGAGAGGCAGAGGTGAGCGCAAGGCCGGAGCTAACTTGTGGAAGGATGTGGAGACATGGAGTGTATGCATGTGAAAGAAGGGGGCAGATAAAGGTGACCATGGTGTTAAGGGGAGAGAATCCGCAGACGTTACAAGTATTGTAAATTTTGGCAAGATCAGTAAAGAGAGGGCATGAAGCAAACCGGCGCTGCACATATTTTGTAGCTGAGTGAGTGGTAGAGAGATATGGGAAACTTTGGCTGGTTGTGTGTGATCAGCAATTGACAATAAGTTAAGTTTACTTCGGATTTGTGCTGTGCCTGCCTGGTGTTACCGTAGCGGCGCTAGTCTGCTTAAAGAGCTGTTACAGTATGATTTGTATGTAGGTGTGTGGAAGCGCCTGAAGAGGTGTTTACAGCATGTAGATTGCAAGTGACGGTTGGGGGGTGTATTTTTGGGGGGTTTGGGGTGAGGAGGAGGAGTGAGGTGAGCAAAAGAAAGGGTTTTGCAATTTAACTGTGTAAAATAAAAATGTCTCAACTTAGAGTTATTTATATTTCCACAGCCGAGGCTCGGATGCTTTGTGTATTTTCTTTTTGGTTCATGCTAAATTCCACGTGTAATGCAAATTTGCCCTTGTGCGAACTGTCATACACCGGTTTCAATTAAGGACCCTGCAGGACCATAGATTACGCCATTTGGTTGATCAAGACCCTAAATGTTTGCGTACTACAGACATAAGAGCCTCTTTGTGGAATGGAAATATGTCAAATGACAGTGCGCTGTGCTGTATTTATTCAGGCACACACAGCATTTATTTTGTAGCGGCGTGAGTGGTAAAGAGATCTGTGAAACATGCTGCCCGCAAGCCTTATAAATAGTTAATTGAAAGATTTTAAACAGACGCAAAATAAAAGAGCATCGTGTTCGAAGGAGGCTGCTGGGATTGGGGAAAGGAGAGTGAAAATTCGGAAGCGTGGAGGAAGGAAAACCAAGGGTGGAAGAAAGAAAGAGGACGCAGCAAGGAAAGAAATTAGACAGAAATGTAGGGGGGTAGAAAATACACAGCAGGGGTGCCAGCACATGCAGAGCGCTCAAAGGAGAGAGATAAAACAGAAGAAATTTATTTATTTGTAATCACAAAGAAGTAACTGCCAGCTCACACGATATTGAGGGAGCCAGTAGTTATGTCTATCTTACTGTAGAGAGGAAGCGGCGCAGGGGGTGGATGGGCGGGGGAGTAGCAGCCTTTGATGTCTGGTGGTGTGAGAGACAAATGTTGGTGTATGAGGCTTCCTTTCAAGTCGGGTGGGGGGGGCGGGGGAGCATATGGGGTGTGAGTGAGGCCAAGCTCGTGCCTGGCGAAGCTTCACGCTTCAATAGACAACATGCAATGGGACAAATCCGCTTGTTCAAGAGAGTTGTTTCCCTGCTATAGGTTCGAGCTATTAATCCCTGCGGGATTTAATAGCTCGACCTAAAAACATATGCATGCACACAAAACAGTACATCAGGGGTGTCCATCGTAAGTCCAGGAAGATTGGTGCCTTGTCACGTTTTCAGGATAGCCACGGACTATCTCTGTTATGTGCATTTAGATTCATTGCCTGCAAATGTGTGGCATGGATCAGGCCCACCTGATCTTGGATTGAACACACCTGCAGTACATGTATGCATAGACGCCGACATCCCATGTGGGCGTGCGCACACAGATGCAGTACACTACACAACACATAGTATAACCACACACAGTGTAGTGTGTATGGAACTGTACAGTTATACACCTGCAACATACATTGAGACACAGACACCACAGAGAGCATGCAAGTGTGTAACATACGGCTGATGCGCCCACACCACATACAGTGTGCACACATGCAGAGCTAGAACACAGACTACAAGCGTCTAAGACAGCATTGCATATGTTCCCATATGACGCCATTCCTACATGCCTGTGAACGTATCCAACTCAGATCATGTATCCGGACTGTTCACGCTCCCTCCGCAGAGCAAACACCTACCAGTGCATGCTCTCACACCACAGAATATGCCACACAAAACTTGCATATTATACACAACACAAACTCCTTTCAGTGATTTATGCTCCACACACACAATACAGGTGTCCAAACACTGCATACATGCGCACTAAACCCAACTCGTTCCTTTTCATCCAAGAAGATGCATGTCCTGTCAGTGTTTGCTCGCAAAGCGCAAACAGCCCACAAATGCTATGCATGAACACATTAAAAAAAAGTCTATCTATCTATCTATCGCCCTCACTCTATCTGTCTATCTGTCTATCTGTCTATCTATCTATCTATCTATCTATCTATCTATCTATCTATCTATCTATCTATCTATCTATCTATCTATCTATCTATCTATCTATCTATCTATCTATCTATCTATCTATCTATCTATCGCCCTCACTCTATCTGTCTATCTGTCTATCTATCTATCTATCTATCTATCTATCTATCTATCTATCTATCTATCTATCTATCTATCTATCTATCTATCTATTTATCTATCTATCTATCTATCTATCTATCTATCTATCTATCTATCTATCTATCTATCTATCTATCTATCTATCTATCTATCTATCTATCTATCTATCTATCTATCTATCTATCTATCTATCTATCTATCTATCTATCTATCTATCTATCTATCTATCTATCTATCTGTCTATATATCTATCTATCTATCTATCTATCTATCTATCTATCTATCTATCTATCTATCTATCTATCTGTCTGTCTGTCTGTCTGTCTGTCTGTCTGTCTATCTATCTATCTATCTATCTATCGCCCTCCCTCTATCTATCTATCGCCCTCCCTCTATATATCTATCGCACTTACTCTATCTATCGCATCACCACAGCATCACTCAGCACCACCACAGCATCACTCAGCACCACCACATCATCACTCAGGGGCACCACAACATCACTATGTGCTACCACAGCATCACTGAACGCCACAGCATCACTTGTCGCCACCACAACATCACTCAGCGCCACCACAGCATCAATCTGTGCAACCATTTAACAACTGTCTCAAATAGGTTCTCTCTATGTTTCAAGCTTTATTACAAATGTCACAAAAAGATGTTAATATTTCACTTCTGTTCTTGGATTTTCCTCACAAAATACACTGAACATAATCTTCACAAAAGTTATTTACAAAAGTTTAAGCTATTGCCATTATAAATTACAATAACTTTTATTTAAGTATTAATTAGTTTAAAAAAATTAAAAGCCATTGTTATTTGTAATATCAATACATCTAAGTCACGTAAATACAACACATATTGCATTACAAATTCTATAGGTGTCATATTTGCAAAAGTTATAACTATTGGCATTGTAAATGACAAAGCTATTAATTTCACTATATCAAACACATAAATAAAATATTTGTCATTTACTATACCAATAGCTCAAACTTTCCTAATGCGAGACCTATTGCATTGCAAATGCTTGTTTAATAAGGGTAGTAAATCCAATCAATAAAGAATTTGGAATGTCACTTCACCAGACCTATTTTAACCCATTATTAGAACACCGCCCTACACACATCACAATAGCCCATACCCCCACCTCATTATACGGCTATAAATCGGGTATTGCAGCACCGGGTATAGAGGAACTAGCCCAATCATGAAGCATGAGACCCTTCATGGTATGTAATGACACCTGCTCCTATTGGAGCACACTTCCATAAACTGGAACACAAATACCCCTCCCATTTAGTAACTGCACATCTTTGTCAATAAGCTATTCAAATATGGAGCACGTGCGCGGGACCTTGCAAAGCTCCTGGGTCGTCTTTGTGGAGAGTGTATGTGGCACAGTCATGGATCTCCTCCCCCTCCTAACCTTCGTGCGCTCGTAAGGTGGCGGGGTTTACAAGATGGCGCCGTAACATTTATATCTGTCGAGCATCAGTTTGTAACCTGAAACCCGTTGTGTAGTCAGCGTGCTCTTGCTCTTTTGTATATCCTCAAACACTCTGTTCTGGATAATGTGTCAGCGGTGCCCCATCACAACGGAGGTTCTTTTGTCAAAGGGAAGGGATGCTGCTGCTTGTGCCTGATCGCACGGGAGCTGACGCTGCATGACTTTGTCTAGGAGCCTGCTGTAGTATGCAAGGGTTTCTGTCCCCGGAGATACATCTGTGTCAGAACTGCGAAGATGCCTCGCCCATCACTGTGGCTCAATAAGAAGAAATCCTTCTTATAATCGGGCATTCCTAACACAGGGGAGTGCTTTATCTCTGTTTTGAGTTTGCCAAAGGTGTTGTGCTTCTCATGCATCCATGATAGTTCTTCGTGGCCAGCTCTCACCTACTTCATGTCCTCGATTAAGAGGGCGATGAGCGTGCCGTAGTCAAAGACCCACTGTCAGACATAGATGCACAATCCTAAACATTTTTGCATAGCCTTCTTCATTTTCAGTGGTCGTGTAGGCCTGATAGAGCCGGCACATTCTGGTGTGATCCATCGACTGGCCACTGAGATCAGTTGGCTCCGATAGTTAATCTCCTGTTGTACACACTGCATTTCCCCTTCTCTACTTTATGTCCCCCTCTCGGCAAGTACAGTCAGGAGGGCTGTCATCGCTTGATGACACAGGTCCTCAGAGGGGCTGCTTATCAAAATGTCATCAGTGTATTGTATAAGGGTGCTACTTGATTGGAAGTTAACGAAGACCTTCCCCCATATTCGATTGAAAATACTGGGGTAGTCTCCGGTACAGCAGCTGAACCCCTCAGAAGGTGATACAGACAGGTACTGACTGCCGTGATCCAGCAGAATGCTGACGTCTACCACACAAAAAAGCTAGTGTCTGTTGGTATATTAGTTAATGTGATGAAGGGGTCTGGTACTACAGCGAATTCTGGGACCACAAAGTCATTTAGGGGACGCAGGTCCTGCACCAAGCGCCAGGTCCCTCCTGTTCTCTGTTTGACTGGGAAGATTGGTGTATCGCAGGGGGAGATCCCCACATGGAGGACCCCTTGATGGATCAGTGCTGGGATTTTGAGTGCTAGACCCTCGTCAGCTTCCTTAACCGTAATTGAATCAGTGAAGATAATTTCCGAGGCCCCTGGACACTCTCTCAATAGCTGGTCATCTTTTACCCCGTATGCTGAGGTCGGGTGTGATGAAGATGATGCACGTCCACATCGTGCTCGCTTGATCGGTGGCCAACAGGACCCCATATTTAGGCAATATTTTAATGACCTCAAAGCATAACTGCGCCTCCTATTGGGGTTCCAAATCATGGTGACCTTCCTGGTGGAACACAAATCCACCGGGCAGCTGTAGTTTCCGTCCGAGCAGTTCCGGTGCATTAGCAATAATTGTGAGGACGGTGTTAGTGCAGGCTGTCAGGTCAGTGGGCACCCCTCCTATTGGCCTATTTGTGCAATGTGGGCGGGTTAAAGACATAAGTCTTGTTAGGGAGACCCCAGGAGTTAATTTGGTCATTGTCCCATCTTTTGAGAAATGAATGGTCGGGATGAGCAGTGAATTGCAGCTATCACTTTACGCGGCTGCCTCCCACGCTTATCTCCAGGTGTTTTGTGAAGGGGACCCTCATGACTTTCCCTCGAGTCTTTGGATAGGGGAGCGATCCCTTCCTTTAGACATGACATAGTCGCCCCTGTGTAACTTAAGAAGCTGTAGGGCGCGCTATTTACCGGCACTGTTACCGGGGGTTCCTCCTTGGACCGTCAGGTCACAGACAGCATAGGACATGTGAATGTGGAGGTTTGTATGTTATCCACCGGTTGTGGGACTGACCTGTGTTGACCCCATGGTTTATCTAGTTCTGGGAGCTGAGGAGGGATTGTTACCAGGTCCCGTCTTGTGGAGTCCTTTATACGACTTCCTTGAATCTTGCTACTACGTCCTTTAACCTTTCCTAACCTTTGTGACGGTATACCCATTGGTGCTGCTGCCTTCTGCGCAATGGCGGCCACAGCTGTTCTGACCAGGACCACCTGTTCCCAGCTCAGGGATTCTTCTGTGCCTTCCTGGTTCCATCACAATCTCTTCCTGCCACATCTCTTTCGGTGTATTTCCTTGATTAGCCTCTCTTCCATCTTGCGAGGCTTTGCTGCATGTAAGGGAAGCTGTCGTTGGGATTTCCCTTCCCTTATCTAATGCAATCCTCAGCCTCTGGCTCAAGTGACTCTCCCCTAGGCCTGGAACGGTCAAATTGGTTCCCTTCCACTGTCCAGTCTGTTAGTAAGTCACAGAACGGACGTGCAAAGATCTCTCCTTCGTTTCTCCCTACTATCTCCCTTGGGGTCAACCTATAATTGTTGCGTCCTGGGTCCAGCAATGCCCACCCTTGTCAGTGGATCTCGGAGGACTGCGGCCCACTCCTTCACCCCTGCCAGTCGTATTGCTGTCTAGTACTGCTATGAATCTCCCTGTTACCCAAATGAGTTTGCCTGAACAGGCAGGAGTATGTCTTCTAATAGTGCCTCTCTCCAGTCCTGCATATTTGCTTGGTATGTGTGTTCTCATGTGTTTGATTGCGTTTCTGTCAAAAGTTCCCTCCTTTGGCCAGGTAAATGTGTGTGCCTTAGTGAGTGCGTACTATTCTTGGCAAAACTTGTTGAGTTTTTTAGCCTGTGTGGTGAACCAGGTTTGCATGGATTTTACTGGCGACTCCAGGAAAAGTTGGGTAGTTTTAGAGGACAGATGCACCCTAGTTTCTTTTATTTAGGGAATCTTCAGTTGTGTTCTAATTGTGGGAAAAATATATGCATGGCGGTTTACTGGTTCTAACTACTTACTATGAGTCCAGTGCTATCTACAGATTCATCAACATGAATCTTTCACAATCACATCTCCCAGGGTCCAAGCGTACCATCTGCGTTACGCCCGGCGGTACAATTGGTGGGCCTCAACCCTGTATCCCACCCAGGGCCCAAGCGTACCATCTGTGTTACGCCCAGCGGTACAAGCAGTGAGGCCTCAACCCTGTATCACACACTGGGCCCAAGCGTACCATCTGTGTTACGCCCAGCGGTACAAGCTGTGGGCCTCAACCCTGTATCCCACCCAGGGCCCAAGCGTACCATCTGTGTTACGCCAGCGGTACAAGCTGTGGGCCTCAACCCTGTATCCCACCCAGGGCCCAAGCGTACCATCTGTGTTACGCCCAGCGGTACAAGAGGTGAGGCCTCAACCCTGTATCCCACCCAGGGCCCAAGTGTACCATCTGTGTTACGCCCAGCGGTACAAGCGGTGGGCCTCAATCCTGTATCACACCCAGGGGGCAGGTGTACCATCTGTGTTACACTGAGCAGTCCAAGCGACAAACAATATTCAACTTTCCTAGCATGCTGACTATGAAAAAAAGGTGACCTCCGCGAGAACACTTCCAATCGGCCTTGCTTCTACTCAGTTTGGACACATAAAATAAGTCACATGCCAGATTTCCTTCAGTGTCAGGGCGCGCAGCTTAGATTTTTGTGTTAATGTCTAATTTTCCATATGCCGAATGCTGGGACTAAGACTCTGATGTGGTCTCTTATCCTCTGTGACGCGGCTTGAGGGTGGACCTTCACCCTGCGGATTCAGCAGAACTTCCAATCATTTGTGGTGTCTGCTCACCTTCCTTGCTGCTCAACTGTGAGTCAGTCCGGGCGGGGTCCACTTCCTTTGGCTGCAGTCTGGTCTGAGGTACCAATCACTCCTATCTGACTCGCTAAACTGTTGCTTAAATATGAATTTACATTAAAAAAACAAAAGACGAGGCGTTTGGCAAACCCGAAACAGTTGGTGTAATTGAACGCTTCGGCCTGGAGCACAGTTACAGAAGCGGGTTTGAGGACTGTCTCAAAGTACTATCTATCTGAACAAGGGTTTTATACATTTCTTTGTGTATCATAAAATGCTTCTGTCGATTCTGTTATGGTAAATAATGCAGGTCTTGACTTTCGAGTCATAAATAAGGCAGCTGACAACAAATGCAGGTGGCCTCGTCCTTGCGTGGACACAATGAGGGCCAGTGACTAGCGTATCCAGATCCCCGCGATCACTACACATACTGTGTGTGCTGTGTCCTGATTGGATGTGTGTTCCTAACTTCGTGGGTATCTGACTTTATGGTGTTTTAAAATTGTGCACACCCCTCCGGTCATGTGCGCTTTATTGGTGCCAATCTCCTTGGACCATTGTGGTGGTGTTGTGCATATGGAGAAGTGTGGCTCAGGGGTTAGAGGCAGCAGACCCGGAAGCTGAGATCGGTCCTGGACCAGGGTTCAATTCCCCGCCTCGGCGGGTCTTGGGCTAAAAATTCCACGGACTCGATAATTCTCGCCCCGGTGCCTCCTCGACTCACGGGTTCACACTCTGCGACTCTGGGCAATAGCTTGCTTAATCTCCACAACGGCCCCTCGCGGCGGGATGCCTGACTTTCACCTTGTGGATACCCTGATATCTCACAGGGGAATACCAGGACGGGTTCCCTAAGCAAGCGCCGGGAAACCCACTGCGGGTAGCTGTGCGCTATATAAGCTCAACTACATTTACATTTACATTTACATATCAATGGGATCAATCTGGGTTTTCTGTTTGTGCGTTTGTCTGCTGGCTATGTGTCACCCCCCCCCCTGTGACCTGTCACACAATAACCTCCGGCCTAGGTCTCAGAACCTGCCTCAACACGTATTCCTGAGTCAGGGTTGACGGAGAGTTCATGAATTGTGAATCCGATAATAGAGATCCAATTTCATTCTTGCATATGAATGCATTCTGATATCTATGTATCTAACATTGATATCAGCTTTTTCAATATTAACACCAGGAATGATCAGGGGGGGTGTGCATGGTGACCGGAGAACACAGTCTTCTCCATCCGGGAGCAAGTTGAGTCTAGGCGCCGCATTCTCAGCAGAAATGTATCAGCATGGAGGTGCCCCATTGCATATCCGGAATATATAAAATCACTCTACAGTTATCATGTAGGGCCCATCGAAAGTGTTCATTTTCCTCTAAAACATTAAGAGTAAATGGTTACTTTCCATACAATTAGGGGTTGTACTTTCCCTTCTATCGAAGCGAATCCACCCACCTCAGTGTCCCAGATTTCCTGACACAGGGTAGTCAACCCACCCCCATGCAACCCATTCCTCTTTTTATCCCTGAGCTGGATGGCCTTACATTGGAATTCCACAACTTCTTGTTGAAGAAAACCACCCCAGTTACCCTAAGAACCACTCTTGGTCCATATACAGATGCTGGAGCCAGCGTATTTATTCACTGAGTGGGGTGTTTTGCCACTCCAAGGTTCTTTTCTCTGGGAAATTTCGGGGCCATGTGATATCTTCCCTCGCCTGACCCTTTCTATGCATCCTGTCCAGCTCAATTTGGATATCAGTGGGTTCAGTTAGGATGTATCGAATTGTAGGGTTGGTGTCATATCGGGTTATGTGTACAACTACCCTGTGTGGTTCTATCTTGTTGAATTGGATCTTGGCCCTTATCCTGCAAAGGTAGAGGTGAATAAGGCATTTTGCTTTATAGGGGGCTTCCGTTGTGAAGGTTCTACACATCTATATAGGATCTGCGTGTTTAGACAACATAAACTAAGGGATTGGTGTCCAGACTGATTCCAGATACCCTCAAAGGATATGTTAGTATGTAGACCAACTAGCTCACAGTACCACTATAAGCCCCACAACCTTACCAAGGAACGGATAGTTTCTGGCAACTATCAAACATGACAACCCTGACCCCTCACGGATCGTGGAAACTTTTCGCTCAGTCACTCGTGCTCACTCAGTCTCAGAGAGATAACGAACAAACTGTGAGGTCGTTCATCAATAAGCATTTATTGAACCAGCGTCATTCTTGTGTGAAATACGTGTGCTGCAACAACCATTAGACAGAAACAGATATATATGGTTATAAGCACCAACAGACTAAATAAAAGGTAGACTTCTACCATGGTGCTAAAACAATGAATACATGCAGGCATATAGAGCGAGATGCTCGCAGGCAGGTCACTCCCCACGCCACCACGCAGCCGCCAGCTGCCTCGTTTCCTCTTGCTGCCTGCCGCCGTCTCCCGCTCCTTCCTTCCCGCCGCTGCGTCCTTGCGGCTCCACCCACCTGATCCCCATTGGCCACCCCGCTCCCGCCTCACAGCTGCTCCTCCCTCCCTTTCCACCTCTTATGGAGGCCGTGCAGCGGGCGCGTAGCCGGCGCGCCAAGCCCATCTGCATCCGTTCGTGCATGGACCGCGCCTAGCGCCAGAACCCCTGGACCCCACGAACCCCACAACACCAGACTCCGCTAAGACGCCAGCACCCTCTACGCTCTCAATGCCGGCCGAAACCACACCTGCTTCCAAGCCGCCCCAAAACGGACTCACGGAGCTTTCTCCTGCCACACCTGCACCTTCACCTGCGACAGAACCACCAAACCTCCAAGGACTGGACCCAACCACCTCCGCTGCATACTCCTCAACACCTGCTTCACACGCAATCATGCCATCGAGCTCTGGGATCTGCTCGACACCTCCACCCCAGACGTGGCCTTCCTGACCGAGACCTGGTGGAACTACTCCTCGGCGCCCGTCATCGCAATAGCCATCCCGGACGGCCACAAGATCACCCGCAGGGATCGCGGCAATGGAATCGGAGGAGGAATAGCCATCGTCCACAAGTCCACCCTCAAGGTCGCCACCCACACAGATGACACCCTCAACACCGCCAAACACCGCACTTCCGGATCCACACCGACCCCAATACCACCCTCAGAGGAACACTCGTCTACAGACCACCCGAACCCCGAGCTCAATTCAGCGACTCCATCGCCGACCTCGCCATCACCCATGCACTCGCCTCCACAGACTACATCCTCCTGGGGGATCTGACTTTCCACCTTGAGAACAACAACGACGCCAACTCCGCCACCCTGATCGACAACCTCGCCAACCTCGGCCTCTGACAACTCGTCACCACACCCACCCACGCCGCTCGCCACACACTGGACCCCATCTTCTCCACAGGCACCCACGTCGTCTTTGACCACACCACCAAACTCCACTGGACCATCCACCGCTGCATCCATTTCACCTTCAACAAACCAACCACGCACCACTGCACCCAACAGCTGCCTCGCCACTGCTGGAGCAAAGTCACCGAAGACCAGCTGATCACCACCCTCACCCAGAGGCCACCCACCGACCCCACCAACCCAGACGCCGCAGCCCGCAACCGCAGACAGTGGATTGACGACGGCGCCAACAACCTCGCCCCACTGAAGAAACCCTCCAACAACCACTCCAGCAAGAGAGCCACCTGGTTCACCGACAAGCTGCAGACCTCCAAACGCCCCTGCCGGAAACTGGAGAAGATATGGCTGCACGAACGCACTCCAGACAACCACGCAGCCCACAAGGACACCACTCGCAGACATCACCACCTCATCAGAATAGCCAAAAGATCCTCCTTCAAAGACCACCTAGATAACAACGCACACAACAGCAACAAGCTCTTCAGCATCGTAAAGGAACTCTCCAACCCCAGCGCCAATGCCAACGACATACCACCCTCACAAGAACTGTGCAACTCACTAGCCATCTTCTTCCACTGCAAGATCGCTGACATCCATGACTGCTTCAACACCATGACCGCCCCGACAATGCCAGACCCCACCTACCCTGTGAACACCACCAGCGCCAACCGCATACCCTCCTGGTCCAACGTCAATGACGACGAGACACACAAGGTCATGAACTCCATCCACTCAGGATCTCTGTCAGACCCATGCCCACACCACGTATTCAACAAAGCAGACGCTGCCATCGCACCCCAACTACAGAAGGTCATCAACATCTCCTTCAAAACAGCGACAGTCTCGGAAAGCTGGAAACACGCTGAAATCAATGCCCTCCTCAAGAAGCCCAAGGCAGACCCCAAGGACCTCAAGTACTTCTGGCCCATCTCCCTGCTCCCGTTCCCGGCAAAGGTCATCGAGAAAATCATCAACATGCAACTGGCCCGCCGCCTGAACGACAAGAACATCTTGGACCCGTCCCAGTCCGGGTTCTGACGAAACCACAGCACCGAGGCAGCCCTCATCGCCGCCACAGATGACATCAGGCGCCATCTAGATAACGGGGAAACATCAGCCTTCATCCTCCTGGACCTGTCAGCCGCCTTCGACATGGTCTGCCATCGCATTCTAAAGACACGCCTCCTAGAAGCTGGAATCCAAGATAAGGCTCTTGACTGGACCACGTCCTTCCTCTCTGGCAGAACCCAGAGCGCCCCCCTCCCGCCCTTCCGATCCGAGGCCACCGGCATCATCTGCGGCATCCACCAGGGCTCATCCCTCAGCCCGACGTTGTTCAACATCTAAATGGCCCCCCTCGCTCAAGTGGCCTGCCAACATGACCTCAACATCATCTCCTACGCCGACGACACCCAGCTCATCCTCTCCCTCACCAAGGACCCGCACACCGCGAAAACCAACCTCCACGAGGGAATGAAGGCTGTCGCCGACTGGATGAGGAACAGCCGTCTGAAGCTGAACTCGGACAAGACGGACGTCCTCATCCTCGGACCCACCCCCTCAGCCTGGGATGACTCCTGGTGGCTGACCACACTGAGAAAAGCATCGACACCCACCGACCATGCATGCAACCTAGGATTCATCCTCGACTCCTCCCTCTCCATCTCTAAACAGGTCAACGCCGTCTCCTCCTCCTGCTACAACACCCTCCTCATGCTCCGCAGGATCTACAAGTGGATCCCGACCGAAACAAGAAGAACAGTGACACAGGCCCTCGTCAGCAGCAGACTGGACTACGACAATGCACTCTACGCAGGAATCCCAGCCAAACACCTACGACGACTACAACGCATCCAAAACGCCTCCGCCCGACTGATCGTCAACGTCCCCTGCCGCAGCCACATCACCCCCCACCTGAGAGACCTACGCTGGCTCCCCGTCGACAAGAGGATCACCTTCAAGCTCCTCACCCACGCACACAAAGCACTCCACAACGCCGGACCAGCCTACCTGAACAGCAGACTCAGCTTCTACACCCCCACCCGCCAGCTCCGCTCCGCCAGCCTTGCCCTCGCCAATGTCCCCCGCATCCAACAAACAACCTCCGGTGGCAGATCCTACTCCTGCCGCGCCAACAAGACCTGGAACACCCTCCCCACCCATCTGCGGCAAACCCAAGACCTACTCGCCTTCAGAAGACTCCTCAAGACCTGGCTCTTCGAGCAGTAGCTGCACCCCCTCCCCTCAGCGCCTTGAGACCCTCACGGGTAAGTAGCGTGCTTTACAAGTACTCTGATTGATTGATTGATTGATCATGAGTACTCCTAAGAGGCAAGCCCTATCTAAGTGTACCTAAGTGTACCTAGCATGTATGTGGGTGTATAGCCAAGAATCCCAACAGGAAAGAGCCAAACCCATTACCTGATGTGAGAGTACAAAGGACCGCATCTTGGTCTCGAGTTGGAAACCCCACAAAGGATGTAAGACCACTTCATGCCAGAGTGTATGCGTGCATGGACTTCAGCAACTCGTGTCAGCATGGAAGCTTCTCCTCTGGTTTGCCCAGCGAAGATGTGGGACTTATATACACGAAAGGTACCCTCATGCGTTCTAACTGGATGTGTGTTAGAAATGGGATCCCTGGCTGGCCAGGGCTTGCGCCAAAGTCAGTCAGAGACCACCACTCCTAAGTCAGGGCAAGGGAGTTACACGCCAAGATAACCCCTGCTCACCCCCTTGGTAACGTAGCACGAGCAGCAAGGCTAAACTTGGAGGTGATGCGAGTTAAGTATTTGCGCACGCACCCCAGCAACAACACCCAGGACCCACCACAAAGGAAACTCCACACAAGGTTATGTAAAAATAGCCTTTGTATTATAATAAAAACACATTAGACAAAACACACACTTTACAATGTGCCAACAGGCACGGGCAGAATTTACAAGGGATTATGTACAAGACAGGGCCATCTGGACCACTGTCAGGAATCAGCACTTTTAGAAGTAACACTTTTAGAAATAGCACTTAGAACATAGAACATAAATCACTGTAGCACACAACCAGTAACTACTGGTAACCAGGACCTCACTAGCACCACCTGTACTAGGAGATAAACAACCACCTAAGTATCACAATACCTGTAGGGGTGTAAGAACATGGCACATGACGCATTAAAATACATTCTGAGGTGCAGGGGAGGAAAACACATGCAGCCTGATTCATGTACGGGCCGTTTTGCGAGCCCCTAATAGCGATTCATAGCGAATCGCTATTGAGGACTCGCAAAACGGTATTCATGTAGGAATTGCTAAATAAAAAGCGATTCCTACACATTCCTTATTTGCGAGTAACAATTTGCTACTCGCAAATAAGGAATAACTCCCCATTCATTCCTATGGGCCAAAAGGCCCATAGGAATGAATGGGGAGTATCCCTTAATTGCGAGTAGCAATTTGCTACTCGCAAATAAGATAGCGATTTAAAGGGTGCCAGGGGTGTCCAAAGGACACCCTGTAGCACCCCTTAAATGCAAATTGTAACAGGTGATGCGCACACACATGTCCAAAGGACATGTGTGTGTGCAACATGCAACTTCGAAAAATGCTTTTAAAAGCATTTTTCTAAGTTTTTGCTATTTACCGAGAGGTCTGACCTCTCGGTAAATAGCGGCCCAAAAGTGCAAAATCGCAATTTTTTAATGTCATCAATAGCATTTGAGGAATCTCTAACAGAGATTCCTTAAATGCTAATCCTCGCATATTTGCTAATTCTTTAATAGCGATATTTGCATTTGAGATGATGAATACCAAATGCAAAAATCGCACTCGCAAAGGGCCAGATTCTCAGAATCTAGCCCTTTTGCGAGCGCTTTTAGCTACATGAATCAGGCTGATGATGCCTAAAAACATTCAGAGGTGTAGCAATAACAATTGCGCAGTAATCACATTGGCACATCAATCATAAATGCGCCAGAATCACATTAGCCACAACCTGTGGCAGTCCCTAGGCCAACTAGACTCTCTAGGGCTGGGACGCCCGGTGTCCCAAAGTCAGGCAGGCTGCGCAAGCAGCCAAGAACATAAGCCTAAACGTGGCAGTTGCCCACAAAGTGCTGGCAACTGGTGCAGACAATGGGGCCTCACTTTGGAGCCTCACAGGCTCGAGAACCACAACTGTGGCACTGCTGAGCCTCTCGGGGCTCGTGGACAAATGCGGGTGATGAGCCTCTCTGGGCTCTAGAACAAGGACTGGCCCTCCTGAGCCTCTCTCAGGCTCTCAAACACGAATGGCACTCGAGCCTCTGTGGGCTCGCAAAATGAATATGGGCTGGAGCCTCTCGGGGCTCTGAAGGACAAGGAACCGGCACTGCGGAGCCTCTCGGGCCTTAAATGAAGAAAATGCCCCCAGAGCCTCTCGGGCTCTCAATCGACAAAGGTGCGGCTTTCTGGGGCGGCGGGGCCCCTCACGGGGGACCCGCGAACATGTGGGGGCCTTTGCTTGGAGTCCCCCCCTCTGGGGGACTCGAGATGCCTGTAATGCCCCCTTGAAGCCCTCGTGGCTTCACAATGACAATGAGCGCGAGCTCGCGCTACAGGGGGGGGGCGGACACCGACAATGTGTCCCGGCGCCCCTCCCTTTCCATCTGCCCCACTCACCGGGTGTCTCGCGGCGGCTCTGCTCCTTCTCCCGGGCTCTCCCTTCACTCGGGAGCCTCGGCAGGGCACGGCAGGCTGCTTCCTGCTTCTTCAGTCCTCCCAGCAGCCAATCACCGCGCAGGTCGCCCGGCGAGCCTCCCGCTGCCTAAACCAATGGCAGCGCGGCTCCCGGGTGACGTCAGCGGCTGCTCCTTCGGCACACTACAGTTACACATTTATCAGTCCAACAACAGAATTCTTTGGAAGGCAGGGGGTCTCATGCTCGAGACCCCCCGGCCGTATTTATTAAAATATGAAACAAAATTAAAAATGTAATAAAATAACATTATTTACATAATTATTAAATGCAAAATTCAGACATTAGATTTACATCAAGTTTAGACAGGTATGGTGGGCTAACCTTAACAAATGTCTAATACAGCGTGGTTCCTAACCGAATCTAACATCCTGATATCAATTTTGCATTCTAATAATTTCTGGTCCTACGGCAAGGTCGCTAACCGGTGTCAGATCCTTTTACCCAGCTACGCCCTCACGTCCGAGATGCGCATGCGCAACAAGGGCCCGGTTACCGGGAGAGTACGTCCCTCTCCTGGTTGCCCTCGTACGCTCCGTGAACTCCATTTAACCATAACAGGAGGGCCCTTACACTCGTGCCATTTGATGACGTCATAGTGTATGTGCGGGGTGGCTACCAGCCTGAGGAAAGCGTGACTCCCTCCTCCGCACCCAAGCAAGCGGATATCCTGCCCCTGAAGTTCTCGGAGAGACCAATGGCCCCTCCCCTGGGTGACCCCTTTCGTGAATGGGGCCGCCCCCACCTAAAGACCTTAAATTGCTGCTCACCGATTATGACCTTACCGCCACAAGCCAGCATAGTTGACCGACTATTTGGCCCCCCCCCCAACCGCCTACACTGAAAGGTCATATCTTCCTAATAAAAAAACCCTACCCCTGCTAGTATGTTTCCTATCCAAAGGGCATTCCCTGACTCTGTCAAATGGACCCCGTCCTGCAAGTAGAAACAACCCCTCCAACCATGGCCAACTATTCTTTGTCAGCCGCTCACTGCTGGTCCCCTTCAAGTGAACCCCACCCTACTGATCGAAATTGTCCCTCTCAGATGCACCCCTGTGGGATATACTGCAATATATAAATATTGAAATAATTTCTCAATCCAAGTGTTGATCCTCTTTACCGAGTGATACTTCACCGAGTGATTCAGCGCATTCAGCGCACTAACAGAGTCCACCCCCCCTTTTCTGCAGCCTAGGAAATAACTGAGACCCCCTATGGTGCACATTGGGTTTTATATTTTGCTAACCTGCTTGCTACTGCCATTATCCCTTCCACCAGGATCCCCTTGCCCTATTAAACCCAATCGTTGCTACCCGCATGTCAGATAATGACTGAGGGTGGTGGGGCGTGCCTATGGAGTACCTCTCCTTCCCCACTCTGGACGGACAGACCCCATATTTGGGGTCCCTGTAGTTGCTGTGACCGGGGGTATCCTGGTACTAGACGTGTACACCCAACCTACGCGCCTACGTTGCTACGCTCGATAAGACGCAGTGCTCTTGACACTGACACCCATTGTCAGAGCAACTGAAAATGCTACCCGGGTAACCACAGGCCCCCAAAAAGCTCCCACTGGCGTATCGTGAAGTCTGCTAACCACCCACACCTGGCCACTACGCTCTGGGAAATGTTAAGTGTATGTCTACTTCTTTACTATGGAAGTCTCCACTTCCCGACAAGGGGTGCTGAAGTGTTGCATAGGCCTATTATTCCTGGGATTGCCCAGGCTAGCAATGCACACCCTTGTGGACTGCCACATCCCTATTGTTGGCCCTACCAATTGGTAACTACGAATATACCATGCTGACCCTGCGAGCACAGGCGCCGTTACTGTAGAAATACAATTTCCTGGTAAGGAAAATACTGCCATTTTGTGTGAAGCAACATCCCGCTTCATTACCGCGGCCAACCCAATCTAGGGTTAACACACCAAAAAACAATCAACCCAGTGTTGGCACCTCCTGCGTCCTTGATCGCTCGCCCATCACACTTGACGTTGTTGCTTGCCATCCTCTACCTGACGTACGCATCCCTTCGGCTGTCCACCTGTTGCAGCTGTTGTGGTGTGGAGCACTTCACAGATATCCACCATGGACCAGGCCATACATAAATGGAAAAGATAAACACAAACCATTAGTGTTTCTGGTGATAACTGCAGTACACGTGCTTGTCTTACATTGCCATCACATGCTACGTTTTAGATAAGATTAGCGCCAGATGTATCCTCATTAACACTTCCCAACTGTAAGTGTTTAGCATAGCCTCAGTTTGTGTCCCATGTGTCGTGTTTGAATTAGTGTTACAGAGAGAGTGACCTGTAGAATGACCTTCATTAAAGCATAGTACCCAGTGTGCCGTGCAGTGACACAGTGCATGGTGTCCACCGTGAATACAATAGCGCCCTCATGACTCCTTAAGGACGATACACAGTGTGAAGTGCAGTGCCACGGCACATCCATTGTTACTAAAAATTCTGCTGTAGACCAGGACATCACCTCCTATTCCTGGTTTTCTACCCACGTCTTTAGGCAATAGGATCTAAGTTTGAAAGGGACAGTCTGTTTGCAAGTGCAGCATCAAAGTCTTTAAGCATAGGATTAGCACAGCCCTAACCATGCCAGGCTGTAAAATTGGCCCAATAGCCTATTTTCGCTCCCCAAACCCCAGCCCCACTTTGGCTTCTGGTAAATACCATCCCTGCCAACCTGACATGATCACAAGCATCCCCTGACATGTGTTTCCCCCTCCTCAGGGAGGTATAACCTTGTCCACACCCGAGTGCACACCGGGTTTAAGTCCAAACAAAACCCGATCAGAAAGACAGTGCTGCATAAATATACCAGGAAACCAAATCAGAAGACTCTGGATATTTCTCAAGTTTAAGTGGAAAGCAGCTCCCGTATAAGGCACTGTATCACACTGCGTTTTGGACTCCCCTAGTAATAAATGAGACACACGTCTTTTACATATCACTGCTTTCCCAAATTGAATACATTACTAGGCCCTCCACGGTATTATTTGTCTTCAGATTGAAATATTCCAGTCCCTTGTTTGGTTTTCCGCTTTGAGTTGCACGGAACGTGGTTAACGTCCATGCCTAGCCATAGTGTGCCACGCAACCTGGGAAACTGGCTTTCACGCCAACGTCTGGGCTTATACTCGAATAAACGTTACGCGCAGGGAGGACCCCAAGAGAGGTCATTAGCATAGACAAGTTTCCATGATTGTTTTAGCTATCAATCCCGTCGATACTAACGATAGCAATTCTACGTGTTATACTTAAACGTATAATTGTGGAATTGCACCTTTGACTTGTGGAAAAGTAAATTTTGCCATGTTGTATGTGCCTACGTGTTCCCCATCTTATGTTATGTATGCATGATTAATATGCATATGTATTCCCTATGATCGATTAAAGATGCAATTACAGTTGTGTCCATCTCTAGTATGTCAGTTTCTAGCCCTTGCCACGTTTCACAGTGTACACGTTAATTCATTGAATTGTCCCCGTTTCTAGGCCTCAAAAGGGCCCGGACTCAGATTCAGCTCCTGTCTCCTGAACCCTCTCCGAGGAGCGATACAGCCCCCACCTGTATCCCTGACCCCTCACTTACTTCATGCCTCGCAGTGCCCGGCCCGGCCTGGCTCTGCCTCCCAGTCTGCCAAGAGTATGTTATGCTTCCAGTTATCAGTCCAGCCCTCCTTCTCTGCATTCCTAAGCTACCGAATCGCATCAATAGTTTCCGTCATAGTCTAGCCTTTATGTCTCCATGTAAGAGAAATACTGTATTAATATTCATAGAATATTCCTCGCACCCGCAATACATTAGAATAATGCATGCACCAGTCTTAGTGTCGAGTAGCCTTTGCCCTGATAACTTTTGGATTCTATCAATATGTTCTCCAAACACCAGATACTAGATAGGCTTTAGGTACATGTCGCTCTGACACTCCAGACTTTAGTCTCCTCTTCTAGCGCAGAAGTCATAGTCCCCAGTTCTCCCTGGTAACACGTCATTGCCCGTTTGCGCGCACCACTAGGTTAGAGGTCCCAGCTGCTCAGGTAGCCCCCTCCATGTTTCCGCCCCGTTTATGACATATTCTGTTACGTTTACATCACATGTCTATGTATACGCCCTGTACACGCCTTCTTGTTACATCATTTTGCTCTTATCTTTCGCGACTGCTACAAACCACGCCTACTGCTACGCCTACTGTATTGAATGTAATGTATTTTGTTTAAGTATATATATTGTGCACCGATATTAAAAAGCTAGTGCATTATTCCCAGATCCTGCCCCCGGCAGCTGCCATCCTATTCCCATGCAGGCTGTCCTGTTCCTGTCCTGTTATGCCTGATTAAAGCCTGTGACTCAAGATACCTCGAATCTTGCTTCTTATTTATTGAGCTATCTGTTTATATGAGTATCCTGAAAAATAGAACCGGTAATTAATTATTTATTTACCACAGACTTGGAAACCCAGCCAGTAGTGAACATGGCTGCGTCCTATCTCTTTTAATATACAATTCACAGCCCACCATGCTTTTCACTCAGGTACCCCTAGCCTAACGCAGCTGCAACACATCACTGAAGTGCTTGTACTTCCCTGTAACACACGTCACCAGTTCTATTTGCTATACCTAATCGTGAACCATTTCAGATTTGCCCCCACGGCGTAAAAAAGGAGGAACAGAGGTCAAACTGGTGGATTACTCAAAAGATCTTTTATATGGTCTTCAGAAAAGGCTAGAGTGTCCTTTTCTGCCATGAAGAGCTGGAACTGACACAAAAATAACCAGATTACAATAAAAAAGTGAAACAATGTGTGCGTTTTGTGTTCGGACTCTAGGATCAATCCACCAGTTTTCTCCTCAGTGGCCCTCAGTGTCTCGGCCACTTCACAAAATGAGACAGACAAATTACTTAGGCTGAGAAAAAAACAAATTAGAACTGACCTACACGGTCATTTCCTTTTGCAACATTTACGGGAAGGCACGATCCCGGGTGGTCTCCAAATTAAAAACATTCCGGTTATCTTTACGGAAGACCCTGTATTTAAAAAAGGTTTCAGTCAAATAGAGACCAAATGCAGTAGAGATCTCATGGTCCTCACTGTAGAAACAGCTGTTAGAATCTCTAGACAAGAACTTGAACAAATAGCCCAACTTGAATCTGAGATACTTAGCAATCCTGCGATAGTCGATGCAAAGGCCTTAATAGATAAAGTTGCAAAAGAAATACAAGATTTCAAAGATTACAGTGTGACTCAGAAAACCAATCAGTTCGAGAAGGACAAAAAGAACTTTTCCCTCGAAAACGTGTACCCCTTTTTACAAACTGATTTTTACACCAAACCGGATTCAAGGCGCTTCCTATCAGGGAACCGCGGCAGATCACGATATCAGTTTATCACTTTCTCAGACACTTCCTCATCAGGTGGTGAAAGTGATAATAGTGGGAACACCAGTAATAGCGGATCGAACAGGAACCGACAATGGAATCAGAACCAGCAACAACAGACCAATGCTCAGAATTCTTTTTTAGGGAGAGGCCAAACACGCCCGAGGGCGAAAGTAAGATGGGAAATGAAAACTCGGCGCCAACACTATCAAAATCAGTAGTGTCACCCATTTTCAACCTCTCACCTAAAGTACTCACTGTAGCAGAAGAGAGTGTCCTTTCCAAGGGACTCTCGTTTGTACCATCGAAGCGTACTGACTTTACTCGAATGAAAACTGAGTTTATCGAGTTCTGCCGCAAATTAAGACTTGCAACTTTCTTTGCGGATAATCCCACTGTTGCGACTCCTGAAGTCACAGGGCTCCGGAATAAATCTGCGTTTTGCCCGCCAGGGCATAAAATACCAAAGGAGATAGTAGTTTTTGAAAAAACTGTATTGTCTGCAATTTCTGCTATGGAATCGCAGAAAACATATGTCAAATTTAACACCACAAAAGAACAGACGAAAGCACTTATGGATTTACGGAATGATCCCACTATCACCATAAAGCAAGCCGATAAGGGCGGTGCTATAGTGGTGTGGGATACTACCAACTATAACGAGGAAGTCCTAAGGCAATTAAACGATCAGGAATGCTACAAGAAAATTGGGAAAGACCCAACATCTGAATTACAGAATCAACTTTTCTCGATTATCAGGGAAGGCTATGACCAAGGCTTTGTAGGCCCCAAAGAACTGGATTTTTTACAGAAAAAACATCCTAAGATACCTTTATTTTATATCTTGCCAAAGGTACACAAAGACGCCAACAAACCCCCCGGGAGACCGATTGTAGCGGGCTGTGATTCACTACTCGAGCCCGTTGCTAAATATGTCGACGTGTTCCTGAAGGAATTCATGAGCCTAGTGAAATCGTACCTGCAGGACACTACGGACTTCATCAATAAACTTGATACCATAGAATTTTGTAAAGGCAGTGACATCTTGGTTACCCTGGATGTCAATGCCCTTTACACTCAGATTCCGCAGGATGAAGCCATAGCAGTACTTACATATTTCTTGGAGCTAAGAACACGACCAGTACAGGTACCAACCAAATTTTTGATTGATCTGGCATCTTTTGCCTTAAAAAAGAATTATTTTTGTTTTGGGAAGGATTTTTATTTTCAGACGAAGGGAGTAGCGATGGGGTGTCCCTTCGCCCCAGAATTGGCTGTTCTTTTTATGGCTCTTTACGAGGACACTTTTGTTTATGACAATAACCCCTTTAAAGATCACATTGGGGCGTGGCTACGCTTCATTGATGATGTTTTTATGGTGTGGAAGGGCAATGAGGACGAACTGGAATGTTTTTACAACTGGTTGAACGCACGGACAGTGGACATCAAGTTCAGCATATCATCATCAAGAGAAAAAATATCCTTTTTGGATGTGGAAGTCTTCCCAAATGAAGGAAAATTATCAACATCCCTTTTTGTGAAGCCAACGGACAGGAATAAAGCCCTTTTGTTTTCAAGCAATCACCCGAGGAGTCTGCGAGAGATTTTTACCGCTGGGTCAATTTCTTCGTATTCGAAGAAATTGTGCTATGAATAACGACTACAAGTATCATGCTAGCAACCTAGTGACAAAGCTATGCGATCGTGGATACCCTAAAAAACTGGTTTCCAACTGTATGAAAAGGGCACGTTGGACTCCAAGGGAAACCCTCCTGGAACGACGCAATAAACCACAATTAAAACATCAAGTGTGCGTCACTACGTTCTGTCCCAATGCCAACCAGCTAAAAAAAGTGATAAACCAAAATTGGCACCTCGTGAAAAACCTAGAAGAATGCCTAAAGGAACCACCCCTTTTTGCGTTAAAAAAAGATAAGAGCATCGCCAATTTCGTAGTAAGAGCAGCCACTCCGAGACAGGCAGCTCCTACCATCAGACAAATGATGGGGTTAAATCCCATCACAGGGCACCACAAATGTGGTACCTGTGTCTGCTGTGAGTCAACAATAGAGGGATCTCTGTTTCAACACAGAGGGATTTTGTGGAAACATGACACACACAGCAATTGCAAATCAAAATATGTGGTGTACGGAATCTTGTGCCCGTGTGGACTCCTGTATATCGGGAAAACGAATCAGGAGGCCCGAAAAAGAATTTTCCAGCATAAATCCAGACTCAGAAATCGGGTTGAGACAGCACCATTGGTAAACCATTGGAATAGAATGTCCCATCAGATTAAGGATCTCCAATGGACCATAATTTCCAAGGTGGAGCGCGACCCCAGAGGAGGAGACTGGGATGCCAGACTCTCCAAAAGGGAAGCACTCCTCATTGTAAAGTTTAACACGGCTGCCACTGGCCTGAATGAACTCTCAGAGATTTATAAACTCTGAACTATCTTAGCTTAAACCATCCTGTCCTGCACAAGGTCGGGTGATCCTACGATGTCTGTCTCTAACCTCTGTTGTAATCAGGTTCTTACACTAGAACCTGGTGTATAACCAGCAAGTTGTTTATAGAACGCAGTGCGCACGCGCAAGCGACTTGCTTCCATTCCGTTGTGCCACTTGTCTCTGACATACCCTAGTGCGCATGCGCTAGAGATTAGTTTCCCTCGCGGACGCCGCTATTATAGCAGACTACTCTTACCGGACCCCTGATCCATTGCGCATGCGCGAAGGATCCGCGCTTCGGAGACGCCGAACGAGACGAGGACATTTCCATCATTAGGTGGGTCTAACCTCGCCACAAACGCTTTATTCACTTACATTTCTGTTATATTTGTGGTGGTAATTTGAATACTAATACCCTGGACTCCATTGCAGGAGTCAAGCACATAAATCTGTGGAAAAGTAAATTTTGCCATGTTCTGTGTCCCTACGTGTTCCCCATCTTATGTTATATGTGCATGATTAATATGCATATGTATTCCTTATGATCGATTAAAGACGCAATTATAGTTGTGTCCAACTCTAGTATGCCAGTTTCCAGTTCTCGTGAAAGCTACGAGTATTGGGCCTATGTAAAGTTATGTTGCCACGTTTCACAGTGTGCACGTTAATTCAGTAAAAGTCCCCGTTTCTAGGCCTCAAAAGGGCCCGGACTCAGATTCAGCTCCTGTCTCCTGAACCCTCGCTGAGGAGCGATACAGCCCCCACCTGTATTCCTGACCCT
Source organism: Lissotriton helveticus (assembly GCF_964261635.1). NCBI lineage: Eukaryota > Metazoa > Chordata > Amphibia > Caudata > Salamandridae > Lissotriton > Lissotriton helveticus. The sequence continues at coordinate 1,715,053,948 of NC_136069.1, forward strand.
TCACTTACTTCCTGCCTCACAGTGCCCGGCTCGGCCTGGCTCTGCCTCCAGTCTGCCAAGAGTATGTTATGATTCTAGTTATCGGTCCAGCCCTCCTTCTCTGCATTCCTAAGCTACTGAATCGCATCAATAGTTTCAGTCATAGTCTAGCCTTTACGTCTCCATGTAAGAGAAATACTGTATTAATGGTCATTTAATATTCTTCAACACGCACTACATGTAGAATTATGTATGCACCAGTCTTAGAGTCTGTTAGCCTTTACCCTGATAACTTTTGGATTCTATCAACATGTTCTCTAAACATCAGATACTAGATAGTGTTTAGGTACATGTCGCTCTGACTCTCCAGACTTTCGTCTCCTCTTCTAGTGCAGAAGTCATAGCCCCCAGCTTCTCCTAGTAACACGTCATTGCCAGCTTGCGCGCACCACTAGGTCAGAGGTCCCGGCTCCTTAGGTAGCCCCCTCCATGTTTCCGCCCCATTTATGACATATTCTGTTACGTCTACATCACATGTCTATGTATACGCCCTGTTCACGCCTCTTGTTACACCTACTTTCTGCCTTATCTTTCGCGACTGCTACAGGCCCTGCCCACTGCTACGCCTATTGTATTGAATACCATGTATTTTGTTTAACTATATATGCTTGTGCACTGTTATTAAAAAGTTGTTAGCCATCCCAGATCTTGCCCGTGCAGGTTGTCCTGTTCCTGTCCTTTATGCTGTATTAAAACCTGCAAACTCCAGCTACCTCGAATCTTGACTCTTATTTATTGAGCTATCTGTTATTGTATATCTAGTCAAAAATAGAGGTATTATTTATTTATTTACCACATAGTGGCGCCCGAATAGGGACTTGCCCTTTCCCCACGCGCCGGAGAAGCCACGCAAGCCCCCTGACCCTCTGCAGCCGTGACGGAACCATACCGTGCACGTGCAGATATTTCTGCTTCAAGTATCCCTCAGGCCCACGGAGGAGACGGAGGTTGCGGTCCAGCATCCAGACGAGGCGGTGGAGGAACGCGGCGAGTCCCGACCAGAGCCCAAGCCGAGAGTCCAAGGTCCGAGGTATCCGGAGGCCCACCCGTAACAGAAGTCCGAAGTTCGTCCGTCCGTCGTCGTAGCAGTCCAGTCCAGTCCGAGGCCTTCCGTTCTTGCTGCCCGGTGAGTACCGTTGCTGGGGTAGTATCTAGACAGGGTCAATCTAATTGTCTCTGGTCCGTGGGTTTGGGTACGCAAATCCAACACGAAGTGTCCACCTAGGTGGATGCGGGTCCTGACGTGTCTCTTTATGGGACCGGTATGTTTCGTACTGTTTTAGCAGTGCATCTAGTAATTCTAGTAAGTTCAGTTCTCGAGAAATTCATGTATTTCTGTTCTCAAGTATTCCAGGTAATGTTTCTGTCCGAACTGTTATTTTAAATGTCATTTCATGTGTTTTCAATGTCGTGGTATGAATGTGTTGTTTTTCAGTAATTATCGTGTTCATTGTGTATTGTATTGTGTCTAGACTCTAGTTCAGCCATGCCTCTGTTCTCCAAGTTCCGTCAGTTAAGAACTAGAAAAGGTCTGTTAGAAGAAGCAGTTCCTGTCCCGCCTAGGGACAGTCCAGGTCATTTTATGTATCAAAAGCATGGCATAAGTGCCATATTATATCTAGATTTATGGGTGGAGTACACCAAGGAATTAGAAGAAAAGTATAGATGGCCCGTATCAGGTACGTGGGATGCCGAGTGCATCATGCGAGTAGAAGAAGCATTATGGAAAAAGAAAGCCAGACAGTCACAGAAAGATGCCATCGAGTTATGGCGCAAAGAATCTCATAAAAGAACCGAAAAAGAAATCAGAAAGTCAGAATTAAGTAGAGAATCCTCAGAAAAAGCCCAAGAAAGGGAATTAATCGAAATAGGTGAACGAGTTAAAACCGAACAGTTAGACAGACAGAGGAATGCCCTTATTAAGGGTATGTATCCTCTTCTTGCCGAGGGCCTGCCAAAAGCAACCCCGGAGGCATCCAGTAATTTTCCGCCGCCCTTAGTTCCGACCAAGCTACGTCACAAACCGACCGCAGCTGATATTTTTCTCTCGTCCTATTTGGACGACACAGTCCCAGAATATGCAAATCCTGTTCCGCCAGCTCCTGTAAATAATGTAATTTCTGGTCCTCCAGCCACCCGGGCACCTGTTACAGCACCTGTTACGGTACCCCCGGTCCAGCCTACATTACAAGTACCCGCTACATCAATCACTCTGCCAGCACGAAGAGTATCAGTCGACGATTCCAGTTCAGGGGCCGCGGGAGGAGGTCCTCCTGGTACCCCGCCGCCAAGTAGACGTCTAGGGGTAGTCGAGTTACATGAACGTGCATTACAGCGTACGCCCAAATATCAGTCCATTGCAGAAATCAGGCGAGCTCTTACTGAATGCTGTTATGATCCAGTCCCAGGCGAGGATAGTATGGTTATATATTCCGTACGTATAAGGCAGGTGACCGAGTATTTGGTCACCCTACCGAATATGAAAGAAGATCTAGACAGAATGTATCGTTTCATTCGTACAGGACAAGATCTAGAAAGTATTGGCGAAGCCATGTCTTTAAGGAAAGCCGAGATTCAGCTTATGCTATTAAAGTTTCTAATCAATTGTTTAATAAGGGAACAAGATTCCCCGACTAAAGATCCGACTGAAATGAAGGTTCTGACAAGGTGGAGTGATAATATAGCCGAGGGTAAACACAGGACCATCAGTAGTATAGAGAGTATGCACAAGAAAATACGTAAGGAAATAATAAGGTTACACGAACAACGCAAAGAAGCACTAGTAAGCGAGAAAGAAAGTAACTCTGATACTGAGGAAGCAGAAGACGAGAATACCGCCAGAATAGCGTATGTAGGTAGAACTAGACTTTCCGACCGACATTCACGTCTAGAATACAAGAAAACTGTTCCTCTTCCAGCACCAGAACAAGGTTCTCTAGAACAAGTATTTCAAGCTACCGATCACATTCTGAAATCACGAATCGGTTATAGTGAACTTAGTACCATGCATGAACAAGAACTAGCCCGATCAGCAATCCGATGGGCTATTGATTCTACCACTTTTCCAGACGAAATAGTGGCACAAATGTTTCTGAAACTGCCCCCAGCCGAGCAGCGACTGGTGGGTATGTATATGATCCAGCACCTCATTACTCTGTATGAGGGTCAACATTCTGATCCAGGTCCGTTACATGATGTTCTGAACGAGTTACTCCAGTATAGATGGAGAGGTCTAGGTACCGATTTAATTAGTGTCATTCTAGAACAGCGCCACAAATATAGAACGTTCCTGAATCCGCATTCTGTTCACGTCTCACCCCCAGAAAGTAAACCGTTTTACATAGATAGACAGCATCCGTTACGAGAAGTACACCCAGTTAGGACACCAGCTGGTGAAATGCAACGAGTATTTGTTTACACCCCGATTACAAAGATAGAACTCTTAGAGATGAAGAAGTTAATTCCCTGTCACGATAAAGATCCAGCAGGGTTCCACCGTGAATTAAAAGACATGCTCCGTATGGGAGAATACACGTATCCAGACATTATTAAAATGTTAAAGGTCCTGTTGCCTGCGGGCACATATGAAAAACTCAAGGAAAAGGAATGGGAGGTGGGAGAGAAAAAGATAGATTGGGCAGCTCTAGAAGCTGAAGAAAATACACGTGTACCAGGTACCGGTCTAGGAGGTAAATGTAAAGAATTACCTGAACTGTTAATACAAGTTCTGCCAAGATTACTAGCCACGAAAAAGGAAGACTGGGATGCAATCTCAGCCTGTAAACAGAAACCAGACGAAGATACTAGTGATTTTTATTCTAGGTTTGAGAAATGTTTTAGCATTAACAGTGGTTTGAAGACGAGTAGTGAGTCATACCCTCATCTTTTTGTTACTAAACTAGTCGAGAATTCAAGACCACAAGTGAAAAATCGAGTTTTGAAAGTCGAAAGTACCTGGCAAGCTAATACTCCGTCCCAAATGCTTCAGATGCTTCAATATCACCAGAATAGAATCAGAGAAGAGCAAGAACACGAGAGAAGACGTATGAAAGACACGAAAATGAAAGTATTAGTTGCACAATCTGTTCCACAAGACAGTCAGAAGAGGGGTCCGAATCAAGCCAGTCATCCTGCCGTTCCTGTTAAAGGGACCTGCAATTATTGTAAACATCCAGGTCATTTCATAAACGAGTGTGCAGTTCTGAAACACAATATAGCCACTGGTAAGACTAAAGAAAGACCACGTCCGCCTAGACAAGAACAAGTTTCACAGACTTCCCAGTTACCACAGAATGCACCACAGACAGTTCCAGCACCGCAGCCTATAGCTGCAACACAGCATGTTACACAGCAGATGTACCAGTATGCACAGTCCGAGTATCCAGAGTACCAGCAGTATTCATGAAACAGCCTAGAGAGGGAGGTAGGCTTGCCTCTCATCGAGATACCTGTAGATCAAGAGGGTCCCTATGTTCACAGTCAAGTATTAGGGAAAGACAGAAAGTTTCTGATTGATACAGGGGCAAGTAGGACTACTATCAGTCATGACGAGGTTCCAGGGGCTCCGCTCTCAGGCTCTAGAAATGTTTCCCTTGGATTTTCAGGAAAGCCTATTGTAAACGAGATATCAAAGCCAGTTACTCTAGAAGTTGGTCCATTGTCCCGAACTACTGATCTATTGCTTACGAAATCATGTCCAGAAAATTTGTTAGGTATTAAGACATTGAAAGAATTAGGTGCAGTTATTTGTTGCTCCCCAGAAGGAATACGTTTGTTTTACGTGACTTCAAGGGTCACTATGTATTACGTGATTTTGATCCAAGATTACTGAATGTCCCGCAGCATCTATGGGCACAAGGTCCACCTGATGTTGGGTTTATGCAAATCACACCCCATCGTGTGACTCTGAAACCAGGTGTAGTGTTACCACGAATCAGACAGTACAGATTGCCACCTGAGGCTGTAGCAGCCTTATCCAAAATTATTGATGAGCTCATTGTTCAAGGAGTGGTTGTAGAAACTGACTCCAATGTATGTAATTCTCCTATCATTCCAGTCATGAAACGTACTGATCCAAATGCACCTCCAGTATATCGATTAGTGATTGACCTTCGAGAACTTAATAAATGTATCATTCCCCAGTACCCAGTTGTTCCAGATATTTCTTCCCTATTGACAGCCATTGATTCTGAAGCCACGTTTTTCACCGTCATAGACCTCAAGAACGCATTTTTTAGTGTCCCCATTCATCCAGATAGCCAGTACCTTTTCGGTTTTTGTTTAAATGGAAGGAGCTATAAATTCACACGAGCTCCTCAAGGTTTCACAGAAAGTCATAGTATTTACAGTCAAGCACTTAAGAGACAACTAGACAATATTCACATGCCAACTGACACTGCCCTGCTCCAGTATGTCGATGATCTACTGATCACAGCCCGTTCTGAACGTGACTGCGAGCGAGCATCACTTACAGTCCTGTATTTCCTAGCCGAGATGGGGCACAAGGTGTCCCCTTCGAAGCTTCAATTCTGTGTCCAGCAAGTGATCTATTTAGGCCACTTACTGTCCAAGAGGGGTAGGCAGTTGACACCTGACCGTATCCAGTTAATAGCGAGTCTTCCTCAGCCCAAGACCCAGAAGGAGGTACGAGCTTTTATTGGCCTCACTTCTTATTGCAGACAATGGATTCCTCAGTATGCATTTCTAGCCAAACCACTGATACAGTTAACGACACAGGAGGCAGCCGTATCGACTGTCCTCCATTGGACATCTGAACATACACTTAGTTTTAATGAATTAAAGAAAGCCTTATGCCAAGCTCCTGTTCTAGCTACACCGAACTACAGTAAGCCTTTTACGCTTTTTGTCACAGAACGTGATGGTACAGCATTATCTGTTCTCACACAAGATCAAGCAGGACAATACAAGCCCTGTGCTTATTTTTCGAGCACATTAGATCCAGTAGCCCAGGCTCTGCCTGCGTGCCTCAAGTCAGTTGCAGCCACAGCACTAGCTATTAGACAAAGTGATTCCATAGTATTAGGACACTCCCTGACCGTACAAGTTCCACACTCCGTGGAAGTTCTTTTAAACCGAACACAGACTCAGCACTTGACAATTGCACGTTTAACAGGTTACGAATTGACACTGTTCCAGCCACACATAGAAATCAGACGCTGCAACGTTCTAAATCCTGCTACACTGTTACCGTCAGTTATTTTAAATCCTGCCACACATGACTGTGTGGAAATTGTTAACACCATCACAAAGCCAAGACAAGACCTGACAGATATTCCATTACCAGATCCCGACCTGACACTTTATGTGGATGGTTCATGTATGAGAACAAGTACAGGAGAACTAGTAGCCGCGTATGCAGTGACTACTGACACTGAAGTTATAGAGACACATCGTATTGACACCCTGTCCGCTCAAGCAGCAGAGCTAGTTGCTCTGACCCAAGCCTGCATACGTGCCAAGAACCTGAAAGTTAATATTTACACAGATTCACGTTACGCATTCGGAGTCGTACACGACTTTGGAGTGCTCTGGCAAGAAAGAGGTTTTATGACTTCTCATGGAACCAAGATTCAGCATGGTCTCCTCATTCAAGCTCTGTTAGATACAATACATTTACCGACAGCTATCGCTATCATGAAGTGCAAAGCACATACGAAAGTTACAGACATTATTTCTCAAGGAAATGATCTAGCAGATCGAACAGCCAAGCTTACAGCTCAGACACCAGACATTCCAGCTAACAAGACACAGACATCCACTCCAGATCAGACTACATGTATGACAGTTAAGGACCCCACACAAGATGTCATAGATATCCAGTCACATGCTACTCCCGATGAAATCAAGAAATGGTCCGAACAAGGAGGGGTCCAGACAGATCAGGGATGGTTGACGAAGGGAAAGGCCACATGGTTTCTCCCCGACTCAATGGTTCAAGTCATTATTAATACCGCACATAGTCCTGCACATTTAGGAGAAAAAGCCATGTTAGACAGTATCCAGAACATTTGGTTCAACAAGCATTTACGAGCTGCAGCCAAGCAGAAAGTCCGTACCTGTATGATATGTTGTCAGTTTAATCCAGGTAAAAGTGTCCCGGTGGAACAAGGGGGATTTCAGCCTCCTGACCACCCTTTTGAAGTCCTCCAGATGGATTATATTCAGATGGAGCGATGTCGAGGTTTCAAGTATGTCCTTGTAGTTGTATGCGCTTTGTCCAGGTGGACAGAAGCATATCCAGTCCCAGATTATACAGCCGCGACCACTGCCAAGCAGTTGGTTCGTGAATTCTTCCCCCGCTATGGACTCCCTAGGGTCGTGTATTCTGATAACGGCCAGCCATTTTCATCCGAACTCATGAAGCACGTTTCCCTTCTGTTAGGGTACCAGTGGAAGTTTCATTGTGTACGCCATCCTGAAGCAGCAGGTCTCGTAGAGAGACATAATCAGACCCTGAAAATCCGTATTGCCAAAGTCTGTAAAGAGAAAGGTGTGGACTGGCTAGTAGCTCTGCCAGTCGCCCTATTCTATATGCGCATGGTCGCACATTCCAGATCAGGTCTGTCCCCTTATGAGGTCGTATTCGGCCGCCCCCCGAACATGTGGGGTACACCTAGACCCCGAAGTATTACAGATGTTTCCAGTAATATGCTGACAGATTACCTAGCTTCCTTGATGTCTGCCCTCCACTCTTGTCGTTCACAGGTTGCCGCCGCATTTCCAGACAATACCGAGGTGAAACCGCATGAAATCGTTCCAGGAAGTCTGGTCCTTGTCCGGAATTTTGATCGTTCAAGTCCGCTGGAGCCTCGCTGGAAGGAGCCGAAGTTAGTCCTTCTGACCACCCGTACTGCCGTCAAGTTGGAAGGCAGGAAGGGGTGGGTGCACCTGTCACATGTCAAGAAATTTCACGGACTCCGACTAAAAACTGTTTCCAAGAACATTTCCAAGGATTGTCAAGATTTGAAAGACTGCCAAGATACTATTCTTAAGGACTGTCCCGCAAATGACATTGATACCAAGCCCTCCCTGTTAGAGAAAACTCCGCAGCAGGAGTATAAGTTGAAGCTCCGGTCTAGTAAAATAAGTCAGCCAGTTTAATTGTCTAAGTCCTCCCCTAGGTGAAACGGTTAGACAGGTTTCTGACATGTATGAGATAGACCTCCATAGTGAGAGAGTTAGTCAAAACTCTATCAGATGTATCATTATTTTATGTTTTCTTTTATTTTTGAGTTTGATGGTTACCTGCACAAGTTATGCATTGCATTTATGTTTTTCAATTTCTCATGTAAATAAGTTTTCTAATGCTACAGTAGAGCACACATTTAGTGATCTGCCTCCTCACGAGATATCCTATCGTCTTGCTATGCGCAACAATACATTTATCAGAATGCTACATTATTCACACCAGACCAGCAATGCCACTAATTGTTGGGTGTGTGATCGACTCCCCCCTTTCCAGACACCGAAGGGAGTTCTGCCACTCTTTCCTTATCCGTTTTCACATAATGGTTCATGTGGAGCCTGGTCCATGTTAACGTCATCTTCAACAGATATGTCCCTTCTGAATAGTACATGTTTTCCAGACAAGCAAGGTCTTTCCCATAGAACCGGGTTAGATCTAGAAAATGAAGTGTATAATTTAGGTAACTATTCTTCGAATTTTATGGTCCTGAATGTTCAGTCTGATACCACTCCAGATTTACCTGCTATTTCAGTACTACCAGTCAAAGGCAAATTATGTGTCGGAAATAATGGTTCCGTACATGTAGGACATAGTGATTGTACTACTATTGTCAAGTATAGTGACAGTGGGAAATCTATTTTCAAAGCCTCACGTCATTCTTATTTTGTTTGTGGTCAGACCGCATATGTTCGTCTGCCCCTCGATTGGGATGGAACCTGTTACATTGCCTTCCTACTGCCACCAGTTTTCCTAGCCCCATCCGATTATCATAGAAACACACATCTGGTACACATTAGACATAGAAGGGAGATCGAGTCCCCGATTGTCGATCAAACTGAAACTACTCTAGAACAGTATCAAGATTTTAATAAAGGATTCTTCTTCTTTATAGGCCCTATCCAGAATAGTAAGCTAATCCGTAGGTTAACCAGAACCCTTGAAGCAGTAGTGAATGAGACTGCCTCTGCCTTAGGTAACTTAACCGAAGAGCAATCTGCTATGAGATTTGTTGTGCTCCAAAATCGTCTCGTTCTTGACGTCATACTGGCCGATAGAGGAGAAGCATGTAGAGTCATCGGATCTAGTTGCTGCATTTTCATTCCTAATAACGCGCCGTCTGTTTATTCAGCTATAACCAGACTTCATAAAATTGCCCATCAGTTACACCAGAATCCAGGCACCTGGACATGGTCCGGTTGGCTCTGGAGCATAATTTCTGCCTGGGGATGGAAAGTATTGTCATTCCTAGGTATAGCAGTAATGATCATTTTCAGTTGCTGCCTCTGTTTACAATGTGGCCCTGCGATTTGCGGCATTTGTGCTACATCCTGTATTCCAAGTCCTAGTCCTAAGTCCCGTTCCAAGCCAATTCGAGACGAGCAAATGATACTGTATGAAATGATAGATGGTATCATGAATATAGATGCTTCCTGATGGAAACGTAGTGACAAGGAGGGAATGTGGAAAAGTAAATTTTGCCATGTTCTGTGTCCCTACGTGTTCCCCATCTTATGTTATATGTGCATGATTAATATGCATATGTATTCCTTATGATCGATTAAAGACGCAATTATAGTTGTGTCCAACTCTAGTATGCCAGTTTCCAGTTCTCGTGAAAGCTACGAGTATTGGGCCTATGTAAAGTTATGTTGCCACGTTTCACAGTGTGCACGTTAATTCAGTAAAAGTCCCCGTTTCTAGGCCTCAAAAGGGCCCGGACTCAGATTCAGCTCCTGTCTCCTGAACCCTCGCTGAGGAGCGATACAGCCCCCACCTGTATTCCTGACCCTTCACTTACTTCCTGTCTCACAGTGCCCGGCTCGGCCTGGCTCTGCCTCCAGTCTGCCAAGAGTATGTTATGATTCTAGTTATCAGTCCAGCCCTCCTTCTCTGCATTCCTAAGCTACTGAATCGCATCAATAGTTTCAGTCATAGTCTAGCCTTTACGTCTCCATGTAAGAGAAATACTGTATTAATGGTCATTTAATATTCTTCAACACGCACTACATGTAGAATTATGTATGCACCAGTCTTAGAGTCTGTTAGCCTTTACCCTGATAACTTTTGGATTCTATCAACATGTTCTCTAAACATCAGATACTAGATAGTGTTTAGGTACATGTCGCTCTGACTCTCCAGACTTTCGTCTCCTCTTCTAGGGCAGAAGTCATAGCCCCAGCTTCTCCTAGTAACACGTCATTGCCAGCTTGCGCGCACCACTAGGTCAGAGGTCCCGGCTCCTTAGGTAGCCCCCTCCATGTTTCCGCCCCATTTATGACATATTCTGTTACGTCTACATCACATGTCTATGTATACGCCCTGTTCACGCCTCTTGTTACATCTACTTTCTGCCTTATCTTTCGCGACTGCTACAGGCCCTGCCCACTGCTACGCCTATTGTATTGAATACCATGTATTTTGTTTAACTATATATGCTTGTGCACTGTTATTAAAAAGTTGCTAGCCATCCCAGATCTTGCCCGTGCAGGTTGTCCTGTTCCTGTCCTTTATGCTGTATTAAAACCTGCAAACTCCAGCTACCTCGAATCTTGACTCTTATTTATTGAGCTATCTGTTATTGTATATCTAGTCAAAAATAGAGGTATTATTTATTTATTTACCACAAATCAAAGAATTCTTCAAAATACGTTTGGGACGTCCTTCAACTGAGCCCCGGTGCTGACTTTGCACAGGTGATTTTTACCTACTGTTTTGAATGCCCAACTAGCTGACCCTGTGTTTTCGAATTTGGGCGCCAGTATGCCTTTGTGAGTGTTTCAGACGCTTACACACCGTCCCTGACCCACCCTTGGTTTTTCCCTAGGCCACCTTCCCAGACCTCGTCCGTGTCCACTTGTTGAACCTGACAGTGGAAAACTACTCCGTCTCTGACCCTGGGGGTCCGCTTAGACTGAGCGAGGTAAGAACTAGTCCTCCATATAACTTTCTATTGTGTTCCTGTATAGTGAGAACACTGGAGGCTAATGTCCGCCCCTTACCTTTCAGTGTGACCACGCCATTTCCAAAACTGAGCGCCACCGGCTGCGCCTATACATTCTACACCCGTTAAGTGGCCTTGCAGACCAGTAGGGTAAGATGTTCGAGGAAATTGGTTTTTACTCTAAAAAGCTTCTCAAAAGGTCTCGAGTAAAATTCTGACATGGAGATATATATTTTTCTTTTCAGATATTTCCTTTGGCCCTGATGAGAGTCCCCCCATTGTATAGGACTCGAAACGCGTAGGCCCCTTCACAAAGTGTGTCGTGTATTTCTATAGGTTCTGAATCGATCCCCCTATTCCTGACCCTATTCTGGTTAAACTAACTAGCTAGTTAACTAACAGTCAGCCCATGAGGCAAGAAATCCCCCATGATGCAGATACCGTTATCTGACGCAGTCACACTACGGCACAGGAACGTGTTATCTGATTAGGTCATAACGCTTGAGATCTAATTAGACAAGCGACATTCCTCCAGCCCCTGATAAGGCATACGACGTTCTCATAACAAATCAAACCTATGACAACCTGGATAATCCGTGCGGCCATTGTTTTGATTTCACAGAGAACTTTTGCAAAAGAATGTGCTAACGAGCAAGTCGTATGACATCTTTATTGACGTACCTATGTCCATCCTTACGTCAATCCCGGCACCTTTAAGGTATAAATATTGCCGACCTTGCCCTATGCAAAGACACGCGTGGTGACAAGACGGAGCAGCCATACTTGCCGAAGCCGAGAGCAGAAGCAGACCCCGCAGGCAGCAGCCCCGCCTTCCTGACGCGCTGAGAGACGCGCTGCTATCTCAAGCCGAGAGACCCAGCACCGGCGCTTCTGGGCAGCCCTCGCAGGCAGCCTGGAATATTGAGAGCAGAGAAAGAGATACCATTCCTCATTCATCCTAAATTCCAGGTACAGAACTGAATAACCCCTCACAGAGAATTCTTTAGTTATTCACTTGGCAAAAACAAACTTAACTTAAACTGTAACTTTCTATTCCCGCCCACGCATTAGACTTAGGTCAGGTACACGGGGTAGGCGTATTTAGAAACACCAGTTGAGTACGTTTAGTCAAATGTATATGTGTATGTAAATATATTTTAATCATTTTAACATCATATGGCTCAGAAACCATATCAATGTTTTTACAGTATTATTTTATACTATTGCTTCTAATGTATGCACTTTACTTAACTATAAGTATTGCAATAATATCGATCCATTTCTCTTGTACGAGAAAAGAGACTGATCAATAAATAACACCTTTTTATTGAACACGCCCGTCTCTTCCTTTTCTCTACATTCTGATGAGACTAAGAATGCACGTACTGACTGAGTAAAATAATTGCTTTGTGCTCACACGACTCTTGAGATTGACTCTTGATTAGGGGAGAGCAAAGTTGTCATGTTCTATGGTTGTCAGAAACTAAATCCCTTCTTGTCTAATCAGGGGAGGTAATTCTCTCCTGAACATTCGAGAAAGTTTCTAGCGAACTCTGAGCTTAGCTGGCAAACCCAAAAATTAAGTCTAGTATCGACAGTAGTAGACCTAGTTAACGTCTGGTCTAGGCCTTTACTATTGTAGGTACTATTCCAATGAGCAGAGCCTATTGGGAAAATAGGAGCTACACTACATGGCGCCCAACGCGTTTGGAAAGGGCGATAAAACTAACGTAAGACATTTAGAGTAACTCAGTCGTGCTTTCTCACTCAGACCCCTTTTCCCAAATACTCCAAAGACGTCTGGAGTGGGTGAAAGGTTATTATATCCTCCAAAACCTCGCAGGAGGGAACTCCTATGTATGGTTCTTGGTCTAGTCAACGTTGAAGGATAAAACAGTTCCAGAATATTGTGCATCTAATCTCTGTTTCCATAAAGAAACCTGATCTGCAAACAAACATAATACCATCCTGTCTGAAAAATGGCAGAGAGTGATGAAGAAAGAGAAGCAATTAGATTAGCTACTGAAATAGCAGATGCTGATGCTACCATGCAAACAGCAGACCCGGATATAATACTCATCCAGGTCGCCAAAAGGAGATCTATAACTCTAAAACTTATAGAAAATGGACTGACACCTAGAGGTGGCACAGTCATATTCGTAATTGAGGCACACGAATATCGGCAGACAGAGGTATACTATACATGGATACATTTTCCAGCAGCAAATGCTGTAACAAAGTACTTCCACTATTACAAAGTAGAGGAACCTCCTGAAATGTACACTCCCTTCGAGGAGGTGGAAGTACCACTCAAATTCCAAGAGCATTTGCTCTTATTTGATGGCGCCCTAATACATAACAATCACATTACAAGGCTCGGTCCTTTAGGAAGACCAGGAGCAACGTGGCCGGTCCTAGCCGGACACACACCACATCCAGACATCGATAGGATGCCTGCAGCTGAACTATTAACACAGCTGAAACAATTACTAAAAATTCATAGACAATTAGTTCAGTATGTAATGCGGACTTCAACAATTCAGCCAGCGATTAAACTTCCACAGCTGACCCCTCACCAGGGGAACACAAATAAAATTACACCACAGAACATCCAATCCTGCCTAGGTAAAGTTCCAGCTAAACGGGAACAAATACCATTCTGGTTGGCACAGAAAATTACCCAAATAGAGGCGGTGTTTCCTGACACCACCCCGCTGGAAAAACACAGGATTCTGACTATATGTCTCCCAATGGGAATCGCACCACACATAGAGGACTGTGACACTTGGGGTACAGTCTTTGCTTCCATCTACACAAAAACGCACGGTGTTCCATCCATTTCGGTGATACCAGATGTGCTAAAACAAATTCAAGATGAATACGGTCCAGAACCTGCTTTAACTCTTGGTATGAAATTACTGAAAGACTTAAAGCAGGTCTCGGCTATATTATTAGCCAACATAAAAGGTGAAGCAGCAAACGTGGCGATTCGCCAGAGGTTAAAAGAGACAGATATAGCAGACCAACCAACTGAAATTGCCAGAATCATAGAAAAATCCTATGAAGAACTAGGCAGAGATAGTCTAGGTGGAATACCGGTAAAACCGCAACTGACTACAAGTCCAGAAAAAATATTTTTTAATAATAATAATTCACCAAAAAAGAACTGGGATGGAAATAAACAATCCAATCCTAAAGAAAAGAAATTCCAGTCCAGAGGAAGGTCTCCAAGGCGAAGAGAGAAATCTCCAAACCCGAGACAAAGGTCACCCCAGAGTGACCCCTCTGGGAATAGATATAACCTTAGAAATAGGGATAATATTAAAAAACCTGATAGATATCAAGACATTGATACACGTCCCTCTCAATCTTTTCAGAATTCCTCGCAGAAATCGGAAAGAAGAGGACGATCAGAAGAGCACGCCAAGTCCAAAGACAAGGAACCTGCTCAACTGAAAAAGAAATTACAATTTCCAAAAAAGAAGGTAGCCAGTATCAAGGTAGTTAACAATGCCGAGAATACTGAGGACACAACTGAAAAACGGAGAGTGGGCTCAGACAATGCTAGACAGCGCAGCAGAGGTGAGCATAGCTCGCAAAGTCCTTATGAATCATCTGGAGACAGTGGACACGAATGAATACCTTCAAGTGGAAACTGCAGATACCAGAGTTAGCAAGCCCCACAAAATAAACGAGATAACATTACGTATAGAGGGAGATAAGACTAGGAAAATAAGGGGACTATTTTGGGCTATGACATCCTTCTAGCTGAAAAAGACTGGCCACCAGAGTTTGTCAGGGAGTGCCCTCATGGCGAAGAAGTAATTATGCCTGCCTTCTCGAATCAAATACCGATTCATAAAAAATATACACTTGCTAGAAAGTGGGCAGTGGCCTTAGCACCTGCTTTATATAAAAATCATGTAGGATGGGATGAGGATTCTCCTCCTCACAAAATCCAGTTAAAATCACAACCAACTGCACAAAGGCAGTACCCAATTAAGCAAGAAGCTAAAAAACAAGTAAATGAAATACTAGATCAGCTAGAATACCAGGGGGTGATTGAAACTTGCACCTCACAAATGAACAATCCTTTGTTTCCGGTCTCCAAACCAGACAATTCGTACCGTCTAGTTTTGGATTACCGACACCTTAACACATGTTGCAAAACTTTTGCAGTGCAAAACTCACACAGTGCTGCACTAATGAATAACATAGTGCGCAAAAAATACAAAACAACCTTGGACATCTCCAACGGATTCTTTTGTCAAAACATAGCACCGGAGAGCAGATATTTAACAGCTTTCTCAGTAAATGGCACTCAAAAACAATTCTGTCGGTTAGCCCAGGGGTACAAGAACAGCCCGGGGGTATTCTCAGCGAGAGTAACAGAATTACTACAACTATATGATGATGAAGCATTATCTTATGTCGATGACATTTACTTAACAGATGATGACTTGGAGACTCACTTGAAAAGAGTGAACACCATAATACTTGGTTTCGCTGCAGAGGGTTACAAATTCAACTTTAAAAAGTCCAGAATTGCCCATCTGACGGTCCTATTCTTAGGATATGAGTTATCAAGTGAAGGCAAAAGCCTGGCAGACAATTTCCTAGAGAAATGTGCCGTAATCCAAGCTCCGAAAACACTAAAAAACCTACAGTCAATTCTAGGCTTCCTAAATTTCGGAAGAACTTACATTGCAAATTACGCAGAAAGGGTCAAACCCCTTTATGATCTAATTAAACCAGACTTTAAAAGATCCAGTTGGACTCAAACACACACAGAAATTTTGAGATCCTTACAAACAGACATGCTAATTAAAACAAAATTAGAAACACGTGATAACACACGCAATCTTGTGATCCGAGTCATCCCAGGGAGATGCGGATTCACATACCTAACCTCTAATGAGGGAGAAAAGGTACCAATTGCATTCAAATCACACTTGTACACTAAGGCTGAAATGAAATTTAGCCCAACGGAAAAAATTCTTACAGCAACACAGACAGCTATAGCAAAAGAACGAGCCCTGGCACAAGGTAAACGAATAATAATCGTGACACCAATACCAGCCTTAGAGGCGGTAACAAAGGCAAGCATTCCAAATGCTAAAGCACTCCATCCGAGATGGATACAATGGGCTAACTCTCTTGCTGCAACAGACGTGGTGTACGAATTTGATCCTTACTTAAAAACACAAAAATTTCTCCAATATGAATTTGAATGTCCTCCGCCAACCGAAATTCTGCCTCTAGACCAATACGGCTGTATAATATATACAGACGGATCAGCACAACCCGCAGTAGGGGGTAAACAAGCTTACAGTGCTGCGTGCGCGATTGTTAAAGGTCGTTGGCACGAAGGGAAATTTAAACCAACCCTCACTAAAACCCAATCTCTAGGAGATTGCACAGCTCAGCGAGCTGAATTACTAGCATTCAAGATGGCGCTTGAAAATACCGATCGAGAATTCCCCACACTTATAGTGTGCGATTCGTATTATTGCGTTCAATCTTATAATGAATACTTGCAGATCTGGCTTCAAAACGGTTTCAAGGATGCGAAAGGTGGCACAATCAAACATAAAATGCTATGGGAACAAGTAGCTCTTTTACAAAAAGAACTACCAAAGACTCACGTGATACATACACTGAGTCATCAACGTGATGGCGTTCACGTTGCAGGGAATTCATTGGCTGATGAGGCCGCGAAGGCAGCTGTGCAAACGGCTTCCGTAGCGGCCGTCACCCGGTCAAAAACAAAAATAGACAGCGAAATATTACAAGCTGTCAGCGCTTCAGAAAAGGATTCGATAGAACCACTCCCTAAAGGCTTTCCAGTAAAATACTCATACATAACTGATGAAAACAATGTTCCTTTTGCTCAAATCCCTGGAGTGGGGGATAGGGCAATTCCAAACATGGAACACAGATTAGGACTAATAATAGCGGCACACGAAGGGCTTGCTTCTACCCATGCTGGCGTCTCAGCCACAGTATCATTATTAAAACAGAGATACTGGTGGCCACAAATGAGAAGACAAACAAGGAACTATGTTCTAGCATGTGAAATATGTCAAAAAATGAAAGTATCAACTGTGAGACGTCCAGCACAAACGCCCCTTCTAATCTCGGATAAACCATTAGCCTGTGTTTATCTAGACCACTGCGGTCCCTTACAAAGGGATGGTAACTATAAATATATCTTGGTCGCAGTGTACTCATGCACGAGATTCATATGGATGTGGCCCCAGCGAACGGCTGACGCCAGAACTGTTATAAAAGATTTGCGGGTCTTTATCGGCACATACGCAATTGGCATTCTGCATTCGGACAATGGTCCTGCTTTTAGCTCTCGGGCTTATAAGGAGGCCATGGTCAGCATGGGCGTGCAATTGCGGTACTCTTGTCCATTTCACCCTGAGGGGAACGGAATTGTTGAAAGAAAAAACCGTGACATAAAGCAATCTATAACGGCAAAGGTATTAGGTTCGGGAGCTGGGTGGGTCAAACATCTAATAAGTGTCCAACGTAGTCTAAATAACTTGCCAAGAAATTCTCTGAAGGGATTCAGTCCGTACGAATTATTATTCAGAACTAGGATGCTGATCTCTGACCTTGATAGTCAGACTTCAGTGGTAATAGAAAAAACCTTTGATGTCAAAGACCGTTTGGCTATTTTGCAGGACTTAAACAAAACAAGAAAAGACCTGAGCAACATACAGTTGAAACAACAGCCAACAACCACTGAAGAATCACCACCTGTCCCAGCAAGACCTGTCTGGATTCCAAAAGTCGGGGATCTAGTCAGGGAGAAGATCGCGGTAAAGAAGGAATTTGGGCCTTCTTACAGAAAAGCAGTTCCTGTCTTGTCTGTCAACGGGACAAGATCAGTTGTACTACCGCCACTTGCTGGAAAAAAGGAGATCCGAGTTGTATCCATCGACCTGGTAAAACCACAACATGTGGCCGATAACAAACAGTAGGCCAAGTGGACTCCCAATAAGTAGCAGAACACCAAGATTTGCTACCAGTACAGAGGTTCTATCAAAGAGGCTCATCACATTCGAAACGCCTACAGAAGAACAACAAGGACTATGCAACAATGCAATAGAACTAAGACCTCTGAAAACCCAAATAAAGACATTTAGCAGAGAAACACCAATCTATACTGAAGTACCAAGTGAAAATGCAAAAAACAAAAATCCTGAAACAAATTGAACAATTGACAGAACTGCATCTGGTTACTTCATCAACTTCGATGATTCCTCTGACGGCTTCAGTGAACAAAAGACACAGCCATCATCAAAATCCTTTAAAGACAAAGCGAAGGAACTTTTGAAACAACTAAAAGAAACATATCTGATTTCTCCATGGATTGAATTTTGGGTGGGTTTTGGTGCATTTATCCTCATACTTTGGCTCATCATGGTATTTACTTTGGGACACTTCATTGAGGGTAAATATGCTAAAATGGACACAGCAAGTCAGAACATCAACTTGGTCCTCAAACCACACACATCTTCACACGTCGAGAAACGAGAACTTTCTTCAGAACTTTCTTCAGCCAACTTCACAGCAATTCCAATACCTGGTGGGGTAGCCTGGGACAACACTGACTATGAAATTTATGGTCCGGTCGAGATCCTGAAATATCCACACCAAATCAAGATCTCCTTGAGTGACTTTGCAAAACCAAACTCATTTGCTGATGATTGGGACTTTGAAAGTATAAACAATATGATGTCTGACTTAGTAATGTCTGCTAAATTTACAAAACATGATTATTTGCAAGGTTCTACAAATTATGATAGTATGTATTGCTATAACCATTATGGTAACCATTTCTTGCATAAATCTGCACAACCTAGAAATGTTTTAAATTATAATCAATGGGAACATTGTGCTACACCTCCAAAAGGGAGCTCTAGAACCGTTTATGACAAATATTCATATTTTTCAGGTTTTAACATAACTAATGCTGAAACATTTTATTACAAATTGTCAAAAAAGACAGGGATGAAAACCATGATAACCAACACGAAATTGATATATTCAGATTCATTCTTTGAAAAAATGAATACTTTTGGATTTGATTATTGGGACAAAAATGTTGATTTGAAAAGTGTTTGGGGTACAAAAGAATGGCAAGTACAGGGTTTAGAAGCTTTGTTTAGAGCCTGCATGATCCCAGAACAAATGATATTTTTAAATGACACTGTTCAACAAACCACCTGTCTTGGCTTAGCCAAAATCAAAGATTTAAATAACCTGTCTATTCCAAAGCCAACAATGTTTAGCAATAACTCTGATACAGATGAAGAAATAGACATAAACCATATACTTAACCAAAACAGAACACATCCTGATTGGAAACAATGGTTGATCTGGCCCACAGATACAAATAACTGTCAAGATAGATTCCTGAATAAAACACAGGGTTTCAAAATGACCAGGCCAGACCCAAGATATCCCCAAAGACATCACCCAGGGATAATAACCACCTACAGTGTGGGCAAATTATGCCTTCAATGGCTACAAACTTCCACACTGCCTGAAATTAAGCAACACCTAACTTTACTTACTGATGGTGCTGACTTGCGTGATTTCATACTGGGACCACGCAAACAGCGTCATAAGCGTTTCATAGCAGCCTCTGTATATGCAGCATACAATGAGGCCTGGAAGGTTACTCAAATTGAAACAGCAGAGAGAATACGTGAAATTGACCGTATTAATTTGGAAAAATCACTTTCTGTAGTGGACAATGGGTTAATGACTCTGTCCTCCAGAATATTTTCATTGGACAGCATTGTGTCTTCAGCAATCGATATATTATCGCAAGACTTACTGTTATTACAACATGGTCAGTCACAATTGCGTTCTATTGTACAGCTTGGCTGGACGTTACAAAATCTGCGTTCAGGCTATGTGCCTTGGCGTTTAATCAACACAACGTCACTATTCCAAATCTTTAACCTTACTGATAGACAAATCGGTATGGCGCAGAAGGGTGCTGATTATACAATCTTGAACATTGAAAAACTTGAAAGATTACCAATGACAATGTCAGAACGACCTGTCAGTGAATGGATAATCCACGGAATCATAAATATTCCAATCTCAACCTTCAGGTTTCAATACTGCCAAAAATATATACAGGCTGGCATGTACGAGAAATTGGGAAAGGGGTACCTTAAAACAACATGGAACCTGCCCTATTCACATGCATGTGTCAGTAACAAAGGACAGAAAGTGTTTCTTAGTGGCAACAATTGTGCTATGTCACTAAGCGGCACGCTTCTGTGTAACGGTATTAGTTTGCACGGAGCCTGTGAAGGGAATTCATACAACCTTTCATGTCACCAGCAAGGCGCACCTGCAACTGAAATAGAACCATTCTTTCAAAGACTCTATAATGGGAGTTACATTCTTATTGTAGACCGCAGATGTTGTAGTCTTATGCCCGGGACTTCTTATCTCGTCACTACGACGGCGAAGGTCAAGTGCTGTGGACGTTCTTTGTTCCCCAGCTCCTTTCCAGACAGGGAGGCAAGGGCATGGCCCGGTTTGAAAATTACTTCTATTCGAATAGACACTTTAAGCAGAATGAAAACAGTGCTTCTTCAGACGCCTACAAGGCTCACGTCATCAAAAGAGACGTATGATCTACAAGTCGCAAGGACGACTGCAGAGATACATACATTATTATCAACCAATTCCCCCGTACATTTCGCGGAAATCCTGAGCGAAATCTTAAATATTTCTGATACCACTGGGGTCTCAAAGGTATTTAAGACAGTATTTTCGATGGCATTAACACCATTCAAAGCCATACTGGGTATTTTTCCAGATTTCGTCCATTCGATTTTTGGCGGACTTCCCTTGATGCTGGGACTAATTGCAGGAATCCTATTCCTAGTCCTTATTTTTCGTTATGGCAACCCATGTCACAGATCAAACTCTAGCGACAATGGAAGATACGATCCTAGCCATTGGATACCGGGATCGGATATCAAAAATCCTGGGACTCTCCCGGCTTAGAGACCTAAACATGACTTGGTTTCTATCATTTCGACCAATGTGGCAAAGGTGTGTTTTACCTGTACTAAGGTGTCTGCTATGCGGAGAAGAATGCGTGTTAGACACCTGTCTGACGCTACAATCGGATGCGCCGGTGGATGCAGATACACTGCTGGTTCCTACCAAGGTTCACGCATTGTGCTGCCCTCAAAGGCTGCCAATTCTGATGACGGCATTCCTGGAATCTTCACCACTGCGATTGAAGGGTAGTGAAGTTCAAGATGAAAGCAGCATCGAACAGGTACGACCTTCTGTCAGCAATGCAAATCAGAATGTCAATGGAGACAATCATGCGCACAAATGCATGGTTACCCCTATTTCCGACTTAGAGGAACTTTCCCATGAAGCTGTTGACAGTTTTTTCGAAAGCCTGAATGATATGATGTTCTCTCCGGAACAGAAATAGAGACTTTTGAGTAAACTCGCACACGGCGTTCCCTGAATTCGGCCTTCAACTTTAAAAATAAAGTCACATGAACAATTACAATCCAGTTCACGGACAGCAACTTTTTTCAGCAAGCCCCTTAAAATATTTTTCTATATATTTTTTCCCGGGACACTGATCTTCTGCTTAAAGTAAGAAACTATTCCTAGAGAACTAAGATTTCTATTTTTAGATACTTTATAGACTTTAGCTGCCCGCTGGTATGTTCACAAAATATTTTATGTGATGAAATGGTTTCGACTTTTCTTTCTGTATAGCCATATTAAGAGCCATTTCATGTGTATTTCTCATATACCAACAAGCAATAATGCATAAAATGCGTGTTTACTTTTGCATTTAATTCTTAGCTTAAGTGCATACAATATATATGACTGCAATTTTTCAGTATATTTGAAAATTTCGAAATGCATTTATGTATTTTGGGGTGGTAAGGTATACACTATACTCTATAGTATGTTGTACTATGTTATACTATGCATAGATTAGTAGATATGACCATAGTTAGCGTGGAGTGGGTGTTGTGTATTTCTATAGGTTCTGAATCGATCCCCCTATTCCTGACCCTATTCTGGTTAAACTAACTAGCTAGTTAACTAACAGTCAGCCCATGAGGCAAGAAATCCCCCATGATGCAGATACCGTTATCTGACGCAGTCACACTACGGCACAGGAACGTGTTATCTGATTAGGTCATAACGCTTGAGATCTAATTAGACAAGCGACATTCCTCCAGCCCCTGATAAGGCATACGACGTTCTCATAACAAATCAAACCTATGACAACCTGGATAATCCGTGCGGCCATTGTTTTGATTTCACAGAGAACTTTTGCAAAAGAATGTGCTAACGAGCAAGTCGTATGACATCTTTATTGACGTACCTATGTCCATCCTTACGTCAATCCCGGCACCTTTAAGGTATAAATATTGCCGACCTTGCCCTATGCAAAGACACGCGTGGTGACAAGACGGAGCAGCCATACTTGCCGAAGCCGAGAGCAGAAGCAGACCCCGCAGGCAGCAGCCCCGCCTTCCTGACGCGCTGAGAGACGCGCTGCTATCTCAAGCCGAGAGACCCAGCACCGGCGCTTCTGGGCATTCCTCGCAGGCAGCCTGGAATATCGAGAGCAGAGAAAGAGATACCATTCCTCATTCATCCTAAATTCCAGGTACAGAACTGAATAACCCCTCACAGAGAATTCTTTAGTTATTCACTTGGCAAAAACAAACTTAACTTAAACTGTAACTTTCTATTCCCGCCCACGCATTAGACTTAGGTCAGGTACACGGGGTAGGCGTATTTAGAAACACCAGTTGAGTACGTTTAGTCAAATGTATATGTGTATGTAAATATATTTTAATCATTTTAACATCATATGGCTCAGAAACCATATCAATGTTTTTACAGTATTATTTTATACTATTGCTTCTAATGTATGCACTTTACTTAACTATAAGTATTGCAATAATATCGATCCATTTCTCTTGTACGAGAAAAGAGACTGATCAATAAATAACACCTTTTTATTGAACACGCCCGTCTCTTCCTTTTCTCTACATTCTGATGAGACTAAGAATGCACGTACTGACTGAGTAAAATAATTGCCTTGTGCTCACACGACTCTTGAGATTGACTCTTGATTAGGGGAGAGCAAAGTTGTCATGTTCTATGGTTGTCAGAAACTAAATCCCTTCTTGTCTAATCAGGGGAGGTAATTCTCTCCTGAACATTCGAGAAAGTTTCTAGCGAACTCTGAGCTTAGCTGGCAAACCCAAAAATTAAGTCTAGTATCGACAGTAGTAGACCTAGTTAACGTCTGGTCTAGGCCTTTACTATTGTAGGTACTATTCCAATGCGCAGAGCCTATTGGGAAAATAGGAGCTACACTACAAGTGTTGCTCTCTTTAAATTCAAAATCCAAAAAGTGCCAATTTGAATGCTTTAATCTGTGTATATACAGTGTGTTTCATCATTTAAGTTGATTGTGATTAATCTCCTAGTGTACATATATATATAGATATATGGTATATTACAGATGTTTATTGTTTGAGCAACCTTTGTCTTTTTCTTCCTACCATTACGTTCTTTTTTCCTTGTGGTAATTCTTTATCCCTTAGTCTTGTGTACATATGGATGTCTGATTTTGCATGATTGTGATATGGATGACTAGTCGAATGAGTTTTGTATGAAATAATGGTGTAGTATTGTATATAAAATGTAAAATTTTCTTGAAAAAAATTACTCCCAAATTGAATGAATAAATCGCTATTTGTTAGCAACATCTCAGGTTGGAATGAGTTTTTCTACCTTATAGAGTGATACATACAGAACATAAGGTTGGGCCACATTGAATACATAGACAAAGGGAAAACAATACTCCAATGAAAATACATAGAATGGTTAATAATTTCCAACCCCAAGTACTAAATAGGGTCCAGAACCAACCAGAAAGGGTCCAAGTTCCATTTTCTGGGTGGATCTCAGCAGCTATCTTATGTAATTTCGTAATCGAATCATACACGGAAGGTGAATTATCTGGCACGTACACACAGCAACTACTACCGATAATGCGGCATGCTCCACCACGATCAGCTAGTATCACGTCCAGAACCATCCGGTTCTGGAGCGTCACAATTCTGGTAATTTGCAATTCTTCAGTTATATTCCCTAAAGCAGAGGCAGTTTCATTAGCGACGGCTTCCACCACACGTGTAAGCCTCCTTATCTTTCTGCTATTCAATGCAGCTCCTACAAATGAGAATAAACCAAGATTGAAATCTACATATTGCTGTAAAGTGGTATCAGTTTGATCTATCCCATCAAGATCTAATGTTCTTTTAACTCTGTTTAGAACGAAGTCATGATACAGAACATAATCATTGTGATACATAGGAGGAGCAATAAATACAGGCGGCAATACAAAAGCTATGTAACACGTTCCTAACCATCCCAGTGGCAGACGATGGTATCCCTTATTCCCACAAATGAAATATGTATTACGTGAGGCTACAAATGCAATTCCATTTGGCGTATCAAAGGTAAGTGTAACATTACATTCGCTGCGGCCTACAGGGATTGTACCTTTATTTCTAATACAAAGATCTGCTTTTGTGTCAATAACCGTTATCACATGTAAATTCGTTACATTTATAAGCCTTTGATTCGTATAAACACGAGGTGCAGATACATTGTCCGGGCGATACTCTTCCCATTCAAATTTAGTTCCTTCAGCTTGTGGATAACCATCTTTGTCATTAAAACATATCTTGTTCAATCGAAAGAGTAGTCCACCTTTCGTTGGCCATCGTAAAGTAAAAAGAAGAGTATACCAAGCATTACAAGAACCGTTGTGAGAAATGAGTGGAGTTCCTCCCCTCTTTTGGTGTCCAGGCAACATTCCACACACCCAACAATTTGATGTGTTGGTCATGTTGTGAGTGTGATGCAAAATCTGAATAAAACTATTATTCAAATAGGTCTGTCTATGCCTCTCTTCATGATACGGCAAAGTAAAATGAAAATGTTCGGATGGGCTTGGAGTGGTAGGCAGTAAGTGGTCTTGTGCAGGAAACAATTGTTCTATAGTCAAAGCTACTACTGCAATCACCACTATAGTCAACACGAACAATACAGCACCAAGAATGCTCCCTTTTCGTGTCGAAGGAGATGCCATAGTTCACAAAACAATAATGTTCAAGAGCAACACTAAGAGAAAAATAAAACGATGGTTCTGGACTGAGGCTGCCGTTGGTTTGTTCTCCGAGATTCAAGACGGGTGTCGCTACACTGGACAGATTTGATCCCCCCCCTTGATATTCCCGGCTTCCGTTTCACAAACCTCAGAGCGGTCACCAACCAGTTTCAAAAATGCAAAAAGAAATTATTTCCGGGGACGTAGATTGTACTTCACTCCATCAGAAACAGTGTGGTCCGGGAAGGCTCCCTCCAATTCATCGGACGTAACAGCTGGGCTCTTTTCTACATCCAAAATCTTTCTGTACTCGGATAGCACCACAGGGTTCACCAGATCCGGGGAAACACGACGACAATGGCTGGAATGAATCCACCGTTTCTTATTGGTGACTCTCACTGCTGTTCGGGTAGCCAGCAGCACCTGCTCTCGGCCATGCCATCTCGGTTCCAAACTGCTGGACCTTTCGAACACGCGGACCATCACGTGGTCCCCAGGATGAAGATCGTGAGCCTCTCCAGTAGAGTTATCAGGGAGCGCATCTCGAACCTGTTGATGAATAGAAAGCAAATCATTTGTTAACCGTGCCAGATAGTCATTCATCATTATACAAGGCACATCATGTATCAAACGAGGTTTAGGAACTCCCCAAATATTCATCGGCCTACCAAACACCACTTCATAGGGTGTGAGGCCAGATCGGGAATGTGGCACTGATCAGATAGACAGTAATGCCAAAGGCAAAGCGTCCGGCCATTTCAAAGATGTGGATGCCACGATCTTTGCTAGCTTCAGCTTCAAAGTTTCATTGTATCTTTCTACCAAACCTGCTGATTGCGGATGAAAGACAGCGTGGAATCTTTGCTTGATTCCCAATCCTTTCAGGACGTACTCCACTACTTTCCCAATAAAATGAGGACCATTATCATTCCACATAAACTTACAAACACCATAGCGCGGGAAGTACTCTTTGAGTAACACCTTAGCTGTTGTCAATGCTGTATTGTCTTTCGTAGGGTAAGCCTCAATCCATTTACTGAAGGCACACACCACCACTAAGACATACTTGAGGTTATTACAACGCTCCAGCTGGATGTAATCCATTTGCAGTACTTCGAATGGTGCAGTAGGTGGAACAAACCCTCCTTTAGGAGTATGAGTCCCTTGGCCAGGATTGTGCTGTAGACATATCAGGCAGGTCTGCACTACTCTCTTAGCCGTATTAGCAATTTCAGGATTTTCCCAAACCCGTGTAAGCAATTTAGTAATTGCAAGAGCTCCAATATGTGCCAGCCCATGTGTCATTTGCACCATTGTTTGTAAATAGGCCATGGGTAGTTTCCATCTTTCCATATCTTTACTCCGCCAGCAACCCTCATCATCCAACACTCCTTCAGTGGCCCATTTCACAAGTTCTGCTTCAGATGCCGACCTCTGTATGTCTAATATTTCTTCTCTAGCATCATGCCACCGCTCATCTTGTGATTTCACCACATACATGGGGGAATTATTTTGTAACATAGCAGTCTCTCTTGCAATGCGATCTGCGAAAGCATTGCCTTGTCCTATTTTGTCCGTCACCTTCTTGTGTGCACTACATTTTACTATTGCTACTTTCTTCGGACATAATAGTGCATTCAGAAGATCGCGTACCAATTCTCCATGCATGATGTGTACTCCGTGTGAAGTCAAGAATCCTCGTTCCTTCCAGAGTAGGCCAAAATCATGCACTACTCCAAAAGCGTAACGACTATCCGTGTAAATGTTCACACATAGCCCAGCACTTAACTCACATGCTTTCGTTAAGGCTATCAATTCAGCTGCTTGGGCCGATTTCTGGGGTATTCGTGCTGCTTCTACCACCGTCTTAAGTGTCGTGATCGCATAAGCTGCGGAAGTCGTACCATCTGGTAACTTCACACACGATCCATCGACCCACAGTTCCCCATCTACATCTGGAAATGGTGTATCCTGTAAATCGATACGACCCTTTGTTTGTTCCTCAGCCAGAAAAACACAGTCATGTTGTTCTTCCTTCTGAGTCTCAGCAACAGGATCCGGCAGTAAAGTAGCAGGATTCAGTGTCGCACATCGTTTTAGTGTGATGTGCGGTGCCAACAACGTTAGCTCATATCCTGTTAGGCGGGCACTGGTTAGATGCTGTGTTTTCGTTTGATTCAACAAGGCATCTACCGCATGGGGAACTAACACCAACAATTTGTGTGACAAAACTATTCCCTCACTTTGTCGTATAGCTACTGCTGTTGCTGCAACTGCTCGAAAACATCCAGGCAGTCCCCGAGCCACAGGGTCGAGTACCGCCGAGAAGTATGCACAGGGTCTCTGTTTGTCTCCATGTGACTGCACTAAGACTGACAATGCGCACCCATCCTTCTCGTGTACATACAATGTAAAGATCTTCATGTAATCAGGTGTACCTAACACTGGTGCAGAACAAAGAGCTTGTCTCAATTGGTCAAAAGCATTCTGACATTCATCCGTCCATTCAATAGGAATTGGTGTATCTTTGGACAACAATGCCAACAAAGGCTTAACAATGTGTGAAAAACCCAATATCCATTGCCTACAAAAAGACGTCAGACCTATGAAGGCACGAACATCTTTCTGAGTACGGGGAACTGGTGTATCTAACACTGCTTGGATTCGATCTGATGTCAATGCACGGCCCTCCTTAGACAAAAGATGACCGAGGTAGGTCACCTTGGGTCTACAATACAGTAACTTTTTCTTCGAAACCTTATGATTGTTTGCGGCTAAGAAGGAAACCAAGGAAAAGGTACTTTTCTCACATTGTTCCTGCGTGTCCGCTGCAAGTAAGATGTCATCCACATACTGAATAAGAGCCACACCATCTTGTAATTCAAAGGAATCAAGCTGCCTTTTTAAAGCCTGACTATAGATGCTAGTACTTTCTGTATAGCCTTGAGGAACTCGACAGAATCTATACGATCTATTATTTAATGTGAATCCAAAGAGATATCGACTATCAGGATGTACAGGAATCGAGAAAAATGCGTTTTTCAAATCGATAACTGTAAAAGTAGTTGCCGTTGGTGGAACCAACTTAAGCAACGTGGTGATGTCAGACACCACCGGGTACTGAGGCACTACTATCTTGTTTATTTCCCTCAAATCAATAATGAAACGATAAACTTTAGCATCTGTATCTCTTTTCAGGATCGGTAGAATTGGGCTGTTGCAAACATTGTAGGGAACTTCCTCAACTACTCCTGCCAAAATCAAATCATGCACAATGTGTATCAAAGCAATTTCACCTTCTCTCGAAATTTTATATTGTGGGACACGTGGCAGAGGCACTCCCTCCTTTACAGTAATACGTACTGGGGGAATATTCATCTGTCCTACGTCAGTATCAGAAGTGGCCCACAATGTGTTTGGTAGGGAGGCTAATACTTCAGATTCATGGAGAAGACACACTCGCTCAACTTCTGGATAATTTTCGTTCAACACAACTCGCACTCCTTCCGGGGCACAGCGAATAGTAGCTCGAAAATGTTTTAACATATCGAGTCCCATAATATTATCTGGTGTATTTGGAGACAGCAAAAAGGGACAAGGGGCAGCAAATTTATCAACATGAAATGCAACGGATTGAGACAGTGGGCTAGAAGTAGGTGTTCCATCGAACCCTATAGCTGTAATTACCTCGCCAGACAGGGGAGCCCTTGGAACCAAGTGTTTGGACAAAGCGCTACGAGTAGCTCCTGTATCGACCAGAAATTGATCAGTGGAACCCAAGACATGTGCTTCTATGTATGGACCCCTTTGATCAACCGGTGCCTCAACCAATTCCACACCCCATCCTACGCAATCCTATGCATAGCGCTCATCGCGTGGCTCGACAGAGCCACCCTCATTAATCTGATATTGATTACGATTATCGAACGTATTATAATCTGTCTGACCACGACCCCTTGCTCCATATCCTCCACGATCATTTGTCCCATAACCTCCCCGATCATTTGCCTGATAACCTCCTCGATCATTTGCTCCATATCCTCTCGGTCCTCCATAATTATTCCTAGACCTTCCACTTCCTCGTCCCCTCCAATTACACTGTTCTCGAAACACTGGACAATCTGCAATCCAATGTCCAAACTGTCTACAGTATGCACACTGATTCACAGATATGTCGGAACGAGGAGGAGGAGCATTATTATACGATCCTCGTCCCCCTCGATTGTTTCCTCTCGTAACCTGAACCTGAGCCAACATCACCTTTGTCTTCAAATTCTTCGCTTTCTTATCGCTACTTTTATTTGCCTCCAATTCCTGTCGTTCATAATATTGAGCCATAGTCAATAAAGAAGCAGGGTTTGCCGTGGTCCACGAACTTTCACTCGCCTTTAATCGTTTTGCAATCTCCGGTAGGAGATTAGCCACATATTTGTCTACAAATAAATGTCTGCCTGTATCTTCTGTTAATGATTGTCCACTGTAATCATGGAACGCTTCCTCAAAGCGAGAAAAGAAATCAGAAACCAATTCATCCGTTTTCTGCTTACAAGAAGCCAATATGGTCCAATCAATCTTTTTAGCGGGAACGAGCGCTTTTAATTTATTTAGTATAGCACCTGGAAGATCCAATATTAATTGACAAGGCTTACATGCTGGTTCCCTGTCTAAGTCAGCTTGAACTATATCTTTCCAACTCGCCCCGAGAGTCGTGTGATCATCAAACTTACGAATCGTTCTCCACATATCAGGGGGCAATATTAGCCCAAAAAACAGATCAATATCAACTAACGTCATAATACACGAGGAAATCGCGCTTTCAACACTTTCATAAAAAGCCGCTGGATTTTTACGGGGATCAGGCAAAGCATTCTTAAGTGCCATAACATCTGCTCTATTCCAGGGCGT
This sequence comes from Lissotriton helveticus, assembly GCF_964261635.1. NCBI lineage: Eukaryota > Metazoa > Chordata > Amphibia > Caudata > Salamandridae > Lissotriton > Lissotriton helveticus. The sequence continues at coordinate 1,715,084,263 of NC_136069.1, forward strand.
ATAAACCCAGTTATATACAAAATACCCCTTCGCGTCGTTAGACGTTTTATCATCATCTGTGCCATCCCCTTTATGAGGGACATACAAAGGCGCAGCTTCTCGCATAGGTCTAACATTAATCGCAGCGATCTTATCTGTTCCAAAGATAGAGCATTCTTTGGATATCTCCGCCGATCCGGACGCAGGTGGAAGTTCCTTTGACTTTTCCAACTCCCGTAGCCGTGTCGCCTCATTCCGTAGCTGAACCAAACGTTTGAAAAATTCATCCGCATCTGAAAGAACAAAAAGACCTTTACGAAAGTTATCGCGACCCTTGGATATATCCCTGGGTTCTAACTCTGTAGAATACTTCCTAAATCGATCAACAACCTCATCACCAAAATTATCTAAAAAATACAACCGCTCCCTATCAGACCATTGTTCCATTTGCTTACTAATGTCAGAAACAGTTACGGAATTAACATTTAGCTTTCGTGCAAACGAACGCAATTCCGCAGTTCGATCCGACGATAACCTTGTACGCTGTGCATTCTGATCGTCCTCATCCGAGTCCTTGTTCGGAGCCGTAGGTGCGACGTACGGAGGCGGACAGCGTTCTAATAATGAAAAATCATCTGTTTCATTAGTAAGGACCGGATAAAGAGGACGCCGGATGGGAAACTGACCATTAACCTGCAAATTATGTTCTCGAGTCTCCCTCTCTTTCTGTTCCTGTAACTCCTTCTCCTGTAGCTGTAAAGCTTTGTCACGTGCAGCCTTTCGCTGCACCTTCTCCGCCAAGGCTTCCTCACGCTTCACTCGTTCACGCACCTCTTTCTCCCACATACGCACACAATCAAACATATCTTGTCTAGACCTTCGCTGAAACAAACACTGCTCTACATATTGAACCTTTCGAAGATCAAATGACCCATGTAGTGGCCACCGTAATTCACGATCGGTTTTGGTATACTTGTGCCATAACGTGCTGTACATTATTGGCGGAATGCCAAATTTTACATACATCTGACGATTTGGAGTCCCCTCTGGGGGAGCCGGCTGTGATTTATTTAGTCGATAATTGGTACCATTTTCAAAGCAGCACATCCCTCGGAGCGTGCTGAAAACAGGCATGTTCAAAAGTACCACGGAAACGCGATACTACATAAAATGGCACTTAATGTGCTTCATACACGGTGTGCCGTTCAAATCAAAATAATATCAGAGAAATATCCCTACATGCCTGCCTATGTGAGGTGCACTCCACATATAAATCAAATTCAAATTCAAAGATTCAAACTTTAGCTAACTTCAAACAAATTCAAATTCAAATTCAAATTCAAAAAGCCATAGTAAGTGTCAGTAGACTACCTCACCAATCAGAAGCTTACCAAATATCTTCAAACGTCCAAGATCCATCTGCCAAGTTCTGTGATCGAATCAGCCAAAACGGCACTACACGACAATCCAAGATCAGAATCTCAGTCGAGGACCGGCGCCACCTGGAAGGTCAGATCGGAAGGAAAGGAAGAAACACCGTGGGTGCCGAGACTCGGGTCACTCAGTGGCAGCGATCGCTTCCATGGCGAGTTTCCAAACCTTCGTCGCGACCTTTCCTTCGGGCATCCGAGTCGCCGATGAGTCCCTTCGTGGTCGCCAATTGTGGTGTTGGGTTCAAATCAGGCCTACATACTCTGCTAAACTCTCGAACACCTTAGTATAGAAGTTGGCACGGACACTGGAAAATGCAAAAGACAAGTTTATTAAGACCCCATGGGGTGGTGGTACATTCCTACAGCACCCTTCGGCAATGTAAGAAGTAGCACACCGAACATCGGTGCGCGACCCCTTTTATACAGTTTGATAGCATTAAAAAGATAGGCGGTTACAAGTTACACACTTTAGGTACATATAAGGTCATTTTTGGAACACAGCCAGCATGTGGGAGGAGTTCAATAGCACTGGTCAGTTTGAGCTAACATTCCTAAAGAATGACCAATTGATGCATAGTGCGCATGTGCGCTTGACCAGTACTAAAAATAGCCTGTTGCCGAGCAGAATAGATGACCATGGGTATCGAGAAAGGACAAAAGGGCACGCTGACCACGAGGCAGCGTGTTCATACAAAATGGAGGTCGGAGGGATCCAAGATGGCCCCCGTACATTTTGGTCAAGTTAACGCAAAAGATCGTGTAGCTGAGCTAAACGCTAACTCAGGAGCTGCCAAAACACGACATTGCTTTTGTAGTTTGCTCACTAGGAATGTACACTTTGCGCACCTGCGAGTGACTGCTCTGCTCTCGCCATGTTGCGTCATAAATTGGCGCTCGCGCTGTGACAGGTGATAGCTTAAATGTGGATGACATTAGGACGAGAGGAATGACTAGTGATGGGCCCGGGCCGGTAGATCAGGTGACCGAGTAAACCCGGCGGTGTCAGGTCGGTTCCTTCAGTTTGATGCAAATGCAAAAAATGCAACTTATTTTATTTCCCTGAATGCGTGTGCATAAATATAAATTCTCCTCCGCTCTGCTAACAGTCATTTTAGATAATTAAAACAAATATGCAGTCAGCGTGGTGTAATAATTAGAATCCACCACATTTTTATGGAGGTATTCTGCACGTAGAAAGGGCAATACAGTATTCTCTGCAGGCTGCAGTTAACATGAAGTCATTTCTTAAGCAGGGCGAATATTTAGGTAAACTGTAAACATTAACATGGAAAGGAGGGGAAAATCAACGGACGTGGAGAAACGTTGTTATAGTGAATCGGAAAGCAATAAAAAACAAACGAAAATCAAACTACCTTATGCTTGTGATATATGTACACACAAGTAACAAGTTTCAACACAGACCAAGGAAAATTACAAGTTGCAGCCGATTTACGGACCTTATCA